>NC_054824.1:141719684-143044684 GCF_018345385.1 Vulpes lagopus | reverse complement strand
CCCAGCGTCCCCCCATGGGATTCTTAGTAGTCCTCTCAATATGAGATGTTGATCAAGTTCCCTGGAACACGGTTAACATGGAGATGGAGGTTAACTTTTGACCTGTAGCATTCAGCTTTCCAATTTCCACTTTGAGGGTAATTTTTGGAGGCAAACCACTTCAGAAATTACATCAAAATACCAGATTTTTAGGGGGACCTGTAGCTAAAGACTGTATATTCTAGAATATGTCCCCTATCTGAAGCTATTAAAATAGAACTAAGAGGATATGGAGAAGTTGGAACCTCATGTGCTGCTGGCGTGGACCAAAAATGGTACAGCCTTGGGGCACCTGGGTGGCTCAGTCAGTGAAGCTTCTGCCTTCAGCTCCTGTCATGATCTCAGGGTCCTGGGATCAAGCTCTGCATCAGGCTCCCTGCTCTGTGGGGAGCCTACTTTTCCCTCTCACTCTGTCCCTTCCCAAGCTCATGCCCGTGCTTTCTTGCTCTCTCTCTCTCTCTCATAAATAATATTTAAAAATTTTTAAAAAGATGGTACAGCCCATCTGGAAAGAAGCCCAGTGCTGCATCCAGATGTTGAGCAAAGAGTTACCATGCAGCAGTTCCCTCCTAAGTCTATACCCAAGAGAACTAAAAACGTGTTCACACAAAAACTTGTACACAAAACTGCATAGCAGCATTGTTCATAATAGCAAAAAGTGGTGGTGGGGGGATGTCCATCAATTGATAAATGGACAGGGATCCCTGGGTGGCACAGCGGTTTGGCGCCTGCCTTTGGCCCGGGGCGCGATCCTGGAGACCCGGGATCGAATCCCACGTCGGGCTCCCGGTGTATGGAGCCCGCTTCTCCCTCTGCCTATGTCTCTGCTTCTCTCTCTCTCACTGTGTGCCTATCATAAATAAATTTAAAAAAAAAAATTTAAAAAAATTGATAAATGGACAAACAAAATATATCTATACAAATGAAATAACATTTGGAAATAAAAAGATACAAAGTACTAACACAGGCTACAAACATGAACAAACCTTAAAAACATGATGCTCAGTGAAAGAAGCCAGTCACAAAAAAACCACATATTGTATGATTCCATCTATGTGAAAAGTCCAGGGGCACCTGGGTGGTTCAGTCAGTTTAGCATCCAACTCTTGATTTGGGCTCAGGTCATGATCTCTCCTGGTCATGAGATCAAGCCTCCTGGTAAGGCTCTGCACTGGGAATGGAGCCTGCTTAAGAGTCTCTCTCTGCACCTCCTCCCTTGTACACTTCCTGGTTCTACCCCCACTCCCCATAAAAGGGGAAATTTTGTGGATTTAAAGACAAAGTAAATTAGTTGAAGACAGAGATGGGGATAGAAGGACTGCTATAATAGGTATGGGTTTTTTAGGGAGTAGATGATAAAGATGTTCTAATAATTGATCGTGGTGATGGTTACACAGCTTTGGGAATATACTAAAAACCTATGAGGGGGGATCCCTGGGTGGCTCAGTGGTTTGGCGCTTGCCTTCGGCCCAGGGCATAATCCTGGAGTCCCAGATCTAGTCCCACATCGGGCTACTTGCATGGAGCCTACTTCTCTCTCTGTGTCTCTGCCCCCCGCCCCCTATCTCTCATGAATAAACGAATAAAATCTTTAAAAAATAAAAAATAGAAAAAATAACCTATGAGATATGCACTTTATTTTTTACATTTATTTACTTGAGAGTGTACACACGTAAGACGCGAGAGGGGCAAAGAGAGAGGAAGAGAAGAGAACCCTCAAGCAGACTTCTCACTGAGCTTGGAGCCCAATGCAGGGCTTAGTACTTGAGATCAAGTACCTAACTAAGATGAGAACAGGACCTGAGCCAAAAATCAGGAGTTGGCCACTTGACCAATTGAGCCACCCAGCACCCTAAAATGTGCACTGTGAATAGGTAGATTGTGTGATCTGTGAATTACATCTCAATAAAGTTGATCTTTTAAAAAGAGAATTAAGGGGGCGCCTGGGTGGCTCAGTGGTTGAGCATCTGCCTTTGGCTCAGGTCATGATCCTGGGGTCCTAGGATCAAATCCTGCATTGGGCTCCCTGCAAGGAGCCTGCTTCTCCTCTATGTCTTTGCCTCTCTCTCTCTCTCTCTGTCTCTCATGAATGAATAAATAAAACCTTCAAAAAATAAAAACAATTAAGAAATATTACCCAGGGGCGCCTGGGTGGCTCAGTCAATAAGCATCTGCCATCAGCTCAGGTCATGACCTCAGAGTCCTGTGATTGAGTCCCGTATCAGGCTCCCTGCTCAGCGGAGCACCTGCTTCTCCTTCTGCCACACCTCCACTCATATTCATTCATTCTCTCTCTCTCTCTCTCTCTCTCTCATAAATAAATATTTATTTATTTATTTATTTATTTATTTATTTATTTATTTATTTATTTTTAAAAGGAAAAAGGGCATCTGGGTGGCTCAGTCAGTTAAGCATATCTGCTTCAGCTCAGGGTTACGATCCCGTAGTCCCAGGATTGAGCCTCACATCAAGCTCCCCACTGAGCGGGAAGTCTGCTTCTCCCTCTGACCCTCCCCCTTCTTGTGCTCGGACTCTCACTGCTGTCTCTCTCTCTCACTCACCCCCCCCCCCAACTCTCTCTAAAATAAATAAAATCTTTTTAAAAAGAAAAACAAAAAAAGAAGGTGCCTGGGTGGCTCCATGGTTGAGTGTCCATCTTTGGCTCAGGGTGTGATCCTGGGGTCCTGGAATTGAGTCTCGCATCAGGCTCCCTGCGGGGTGCCTGCTTCTCCCTCTGCCTGTGTGTCTGCCTCTCTCTCTCTCTGTGTCTCTCATGATAAGTAAATAAAATCTTTAAGGAAGGGAGGGAGGGAGGGAGAGAGAGAGAGAAGGAAGGGAAGGAGGGAGGGAGGGAAAAAAAAGAAAGAAAAGAAAGAAAAAAAGACATTACCCAAAATTTCAGAGCTCTGGCTTCTTGACTTTTTTCCTGATAGCCAAAATGTCTGTTTCTTTTTGTTGTTATTGTTGTTGTTTTTGCCATACCCAAGAAGGGATCGAATAGCTCTTCTATTACTCCTTGCTACAAGAAGGAAGATGCCGCAAGCACAAACATAATTTTCTTTGCAAGAGCACCAATTAACATTGGTAGTTTTCTCTGTCCTGCTGAGTCTGTGAATTATTGGGCTTGATCTCTTATTTTAGGTATAGAAGTCCATAATCCTAGGGTATAGAAATTAAATTTTGTTGGTCATCTTCTAAGTACCCACTTTTACAGATAAAATTGAAATTTAGGGAGATAAAGTAACTTATTAAATATTTGACCTTATAAAAGTAATTAGCAGTTTGAACCTATGTTTCTATGACTCAAAAAATTTTCTTTCCAGTGCCTTATTGTTATTTCCTACCAGGAAAACAGCCCTGGATTTAAAAGTATGGAAGAAATGCTGCATTTAGATTTTGTTAGCATAAAAAATCAAAGTGAGAGGGAAAATGATAATTTTCTTGCCTTTAATAATTTTGCTGCGTAAGTGGAGAAAGTATTAACCTCTTATCAGCCTAAACACCTGAGTCTTTCATTAAGGCCATGTTATCTTTTTTTTTTTTTTTCTAAGTAAGCTCCATGCCCAATGGGCTTGAACTCACAACCCTGTGATCAAGAGTCACGTGCTTTTGAACTGAGCCAGCCAGGCGCCCCTAAAGCCAAGTATCTTAAGATACTGAATCTGTATCTATGTAGACTTATTGCATCCAGACAGCTGAGGCTTTCCATTAAATGCACTTTGTTTAGTTCATCTTTCTCATATTTCCCCTAAGATAGACCAATTGAAGATCTGTCTGGGTGATCTGAGGAGTTTCCTATTCATAAAAGTCATTTTCCAGGAGAAGAATTTGGTATGATAGTTAAAACCAAGTCATCTGACTTTGAGTATACAGACACAAAAAAGCCAGTCACAAAAGAATGTTAGTTTCTAAGAGATGTAGGCTTTTAATGGACCATCCAGGTGAGTGTAGTGGTGATATAGTAAGGACCTCGATGACTACAAAGTAATTGAAATTTACTTTCCACTGCTGAAGTTGAGTGGAGAAATCTCATTTAGTATAGGTATTCTGGGAAGATAGAGGGTAAGTAAGCTCATGACCTTTAAGCTTCCATGTATCTATGATCTTTTTTTTAAGTAGGCACTACCCTCAGTGTGGGGCTTGAACTCACAACCCTGAGATCAAGAGTTGCAGGCTTTACCAGCTGAACCAGCCGGGGTACCCCTGTAATTCTGCCAAGTACCTCTGCCACCCACCCTTGTTCCTTATGGACTGTTGAAGGGGCTGTGTTCTGATCTCACTTGTATTTTCCTTTCTGTAGGATGGATAGAATGACAGAAGATGCTCTTCGCCTGAACCTGTTGAAGCGGAGCTTGGACCCAGCAGATGAGCGAGATGATGTCCTGGCTAAACGACTCAAAATGGAGGGTCATGAGGCCATGGAACGCCTGAAAATGCTGGCACTCCTTAAACGGAAGGATCTGGCGAATCTTGAGGTGCCACATGAGTTGCCCACCAAACAGGATAGCAGTGGTGTCAAGGGCTATGAAGAGAAGCTCAATGGGAATCTCAGGCCTCATGGAGACAACAGGACTTCTGGAAGGCCTGGCAAAGAAAACATCAGTGATGAGCCTGTGGATATGAGTGCAAGGCGGAGGTATGGCATGGTTCAGCTGCCTCCCGCAGTGGGGTCTCCTCAAAAACTAAGCCTGTGAAAATGGGATGAATTCCAGGGAGAGGAGGTGCTTCTTGAAAGAAGACGTATGTGTGCCATTTGGCTTGACCATGAATTCTTCTCACTTCCAAATGAAACTCAATGCCTCATATATCTGCTTAGCACTCAGAGAATCCTGTAGTTAACACCCTTAAGATAAAATGGTCATTTTTGGATGAGAGAGGCACCTTAGAGCTGCTATACCAGTTGGAAGTGAGATGATACTGGCTTCATTCCAATCTTAGGGCCATTTTAGAAGGGCAATAGTCTTTCTTTCAAGTCACCCTGAGAGTTTCAGAATCTGTTAAGGAGTCCTCATTTCTGTTACATCCAAAAAGATGGGCCCTGCTCCTCTTGTGTGAACAAGGAAATTGTCTTCATGTGCTAATTCTCTGCATTCTTGGTTTGTTTGTGCCACTGTCTTCAACTTCCACACGTGCATAAACATATATATGTTGTACACAGACACTCGTTCTTGTGCGTGTGCACTCTCACAGGCACACGTTTTCACAGGACTTTTTTCTGGTGTCTGTCAAGGCTGAGTACTTGAAACAGTGGAGCACGTGCTAAGAGGTCCTGGCTGAGGGTGATGATTTCCAGAACAGTGAATCATAGATAGCTTGGACAACCCTAGCTCTGAGAACATTCAGTTTATTAAGAGTTCAGATATAGCTGATAGGGCATGAGAATTACTCTTCAGTGTCCACTTGCCCTCTAGCTGGCCTTCCTGAATTTGTCTTATGATTGAAGGAGAAAGAAAGGAAGGGTTAGAGCCTTACCTGGGCTTCTTTCTCTAGCTTCTAATGTTTACTTAGTAGTACTATCCCTGGATTATTTTTTTAAACCACAGCCAATGAGGGATCATTATTCTTGGTAATAGCATTTAAAACCCTTAGGAAACTTTAGATAAATTACCAATTGGTCATAAAAGGAGAAGAATCCTTGGGTAGCTTGGAAGCTATATGTAGTATCAGCAGAATATTATGAAAATAGATTAATCCTGAGATCTTTTAAGAAAAAAGAAAGCAGATAAGTGAGACCATGCCCCGGAGCAACCCACTTGCCCATCAGCCACCCTCACCCTTCTGGAGCAAGTACTGATCCTACTTGAATTGGGAGGTGGAAGAGGATAAATGTTGGATGGAGTCCTCACATCCCAAATTGACTCTGAAAGTGCATTTTTCGTAGAAATATTGTTATACACTCTGGTGAGATGTCAGTAGTACTATTATTGGTATTATGGTAAATAAATTCTGTGTTGAAAAGTCAAGACTGCTGAAAACTCTACCATTGCATTCATTTTTTTTTTTTTTTTTTTTTTTTTTGCATTCAGTTTTTATTTTAGAGGGATGAACTTTTGAAACTTGATCCTTTGGAAACCAGGAACTGTTTTTAATGGTCTCCAGGAAAAGAGGATTGATGTAAACTATCTAGATCCCCATTCTATTGGCCCCTGACACTTCTCCCCTTTCACCAGATATACTGACAATTATTTCCACTTAGCCCCAAGCTTTTTATAAGAGTGAACAGGATTGACAGATCGTTCAGCAAGGAGAACAACAGTATCTTTGATCTGGATTTTAAAAAGGCAATTTTAAAGCAGAAAGAATGCAGAGCCCCTGACATCAGTGATAGCCATATCATAATTGCCTAAATCTTTTTTAAATTTATTTTTAATTAATTTATTTTTTTTTAATTTTTTTTTAATTTATTTATGATAGTCAGAGAGAGAGAGAGAGAGAGAGGGGCAGAGACACAGGCAGAGGGAGAAGCAGGCTCCATGCACTGGGAGCCTGACGTGGGACTCGATCCCGGGTCTCCAGGATCGCGCCCTGGGCCAAAGGCAGGCGCCAATCCGCTGCGCCACCCAGGGATCCCCTTTAATTTATTTTTTTGCCAGGAAGGTTATAATGTATATGAAATAAGGTGTGTGTGAAACCACTGCTTATATTCTGGGATGCTAGAGAAACATGGCAGTTTTCTTTCTATTTAGTTGTTTTTACTACTAGAATGAGGATTGGAAGTAACAGCTTTTGGGAATCTGCCAGTCTGACTCATAAGTGATGTCAGCAACAAATCAGAGTTTTAGTAATCTCTCTCCAACAGGTAAAGTTTCATACTTAAGAACACCAAATAATGTAAATCACATATATATTTGGGAAAGTAGCAAAATAATTTCTGTCCCTGGAAAGCTTGATTAATTAGTAAGACCAGAATCTCAAGTCAGAAGTAAAAAAACAAAGAATGAAACAGAACTTTACTTGGGTTTTGTCTTGCCTGTACTATTATCTATCTAATGTGGATCTGATTTATATCCAGGAATAACATATCATTTAGTTAGGGTTGTTCTCAGATACAACTTCTCGATAGGTGCTGGTTAGTCCCACAGTCTCCATCCAGGAATGTCTCTGCCTGTCTTAGTGCTGGGCAGTCCTGAAGCAGTGGGTGGCATTCATTTGAGCAAGGAGGAATTTGTTAGCTTAGAGATAATCTTGATGTATGTATCCAGCCAGGACCAGAATGGAAGGAGCTTCAGATTGTTGATGTAAATAGACACTGGGAATCCAAGTAGAAGTAGAAATTAGTCACCTGTGTTAGTGTTGGGATGGGAGGAAGGGATGAAGGAATATAGAAATGGAAAATGAAATCACCAGAAAATGAAATCCAACACTGCAGGCCTGACCATTATTCCAGCAACTCGGGGTCAGAGAAACATGGGCTCTTCTCCCTCTAGTGGCTTCTTTTTCTGTAACCCCACATCTTCAGCTTGCTGTGTGCAACCAGTGGTTATAGAGCAATCCAGACAAATGTAATAGTTTCTAATATAGTCATGCATGTCACTCTGTCCCTGTATTCTGTTTTCTTAGCTGAATTTGGTTGATTTTACCAATTCTGTTTTACCCTATTGAGAAATTGGATCCTTATCCCAACTAGCCAGGGTGCCCTGTTCAAAAGGCATCAGTGTCCCAACAGCTGGAACAGGGGACGTAGAGAAATGGTAGAGAGATTCTCAGGTCTAAAGATCTGTGGATGTTAAGAATTCGATGACCTGGGATCATGACCTTAGCCGAAGGCAGACGCTTAGTAATCTGAGCCACCCAGGTGCCCCTACACATTGCTTTAGATCCGTATATTCCTAACTGCACCTAAAATCTCAAGGAAGTAGGTTCTGGGAGATCAGAGTTAGAAGATGTCATTGATTTGGGAACCTAAGACAATTATAATCTCCAGAATTCAGTACCATTCAATTCATTCAATACCATTTTTTACCATCTTAGAGAAACAAGTATGATGCTTTGACAGCTAGCCCCCAAAGACCAAAACTATAATTGTCTGATAAGATTGAGAATAAAGGGACCCAGATCTCAGAGTCATTTCTGGAGAGTTTTCTTGCTGAGGGAAGATGCTAAGTAGAAGTCTAGCCAGTAGATGCAAGTTCCATATATCTAGTTCTGGAGTTTGAATCCTCCAGAAGACTTAGCACCATGCATTCCCTCAAGCAGCTGACTACAGTACTTTCTTCTACCTTAACCCTTGACAGGTCAGACTACCATTAGGGTGGTCATATAATCTCTTTTGTAAATTCTTAGATAGCCAGCACCATGTTGTCACCAATATACGAGCTGCTTCTTTAGTCGTGTACCATCTGCAGCTAAGCTCTCCTGCCTTTGCCTTTGCCCTTCTTCCCCCTTCCAGCTAGTGTTTTCCTTCTTGAGCCTCTGCACAACTAATGAGACAACCCAAAGGAGAGTGAGATACAAGGAAAACATTTAGAATTTTGATTCAAATCAATGTCATAACACTCATCTCTTACTCCCATTTTTGGAGCTAGTCACTATGTGTGTCTTGTCCCCACACAAGGCATTTGGATGGAAAGTACTTTTGCTGAGGCTTTAGCACCACTTCAGTGTCTTCTTCATCTAGGATTTGAGTCCCCTTGGTGAATTGGGACAGACCTAAGTTCCATTGGATTTCTTTGTTCAGTGTAGAAAAAAAGTTTTAAGTTTTCTGTGAACATTCACTGTTGAAATACCTTAATTTTTTCTTTTCTTGTCTAGTGAGCCAGACCGAGGAAGGCTGACTCCTTCCCCAGACATCATTGTTTTATCTGATAATGAGGCTTCCAGCCCCCGCTCCAGTTCCCGAATGGAAGAAAGACTCAAAGCAGCCAACCTAGAGATGTTTAAGGTAAAAAAAAAAAAAAGAAGAAGAAGAAGAAGAAAGAAAAAAATTTCTTTCTTCATTGTTTGCTTCTTCTATTTTCTTCAGTTCTCTAAGAGTCCCAGTTCTGTGTTTTTCATAGTTTATTTTTTTAATTAAATAATTACCCATTGATGAAACTTTTTATAAGTGATTCTCAACCTCAAGGGCATGCCCTTTTAGTTTTTTTATTTTCTTAAGATTTTTACTTTATATTATTTTTTATTTTTTATTTTTATTTATTTATTTTTTTTAATTTATTTATTTATGATAGTCACAGAGAGAGAGAGAGAGAGGCAGAGACACAGGCAGAGGGAGAAGCAGGCTCCATGCACCGGGAGCCCGACGTGGGATTCGATCCCAAGTCTCCAGGATCGCTCCCTGGGCCAAAGGCAGGCGCCAAACCGCTGCGCCACCCAGGGATCCCCCTATATTATTTTTTAAAGATTTACTTATTTTTGGGACGCCTAGGTGGCTCAGAGGTTGAGCATCTGCCTTTGGCTCAGGGTGTGATCCTGGAGTCCTGGGATCAAGTCCCACATCTGGGTCCCCACAGGGGACCTGCTTCTCCCTCTGCCTATGTCTCTCTCTCTCTCTCTCTCTCTGTCTCATGAATAAATAAATAAAATCTTTTTTTAAAAAAAAACAGTTTAAGAAAAAAGATTTCTTTATTTTAGACCATAAGTGGGGAGAGGGACAGAGGGAGAGGGAGAGTCTCAAGCAGACTACCCACTGTGTGCAGAGCCCGTCAGGGGGCTCAGTCTCATGGCCCCTGAGATCATGACTTGAGCTGAAATCAAGAGTCGGATGCTCAACCAACTGAGCCACCCAGGCTCCCCTAAAGATTTTATTTTTCAGTAACCTCTACACCCAGCACGGGGCTTGAATCTACAACCTCAAGATCAAGAGTCACAGGCTCCACCTCCCTACTGAGCCAGCCAGGCACTCCTTTTAGAAGGAACTATTAGAACCAAGTGAAGAAGACAGTTTGACAAAGCATATTCAGTATAATCCATCTTTCAGAAAATGAAAACAAAACTTCGTAAGTCACATAACGTAAATTCTTGACTGGAACCACTCTATCCTGGTTCTTATAACATGAAGGGATTCCTAAGTTTTTATATCTAGAAGAAACTTGGCTTGAAAAGATCCAGAAACTTTTTTTTTTTTTTTTAAGATTTTTTATTTATTGGGCAGCTCAGCAGTTAGCGCCGCCTTCAACCCAGGGCCTGATCCTAGAAACCCAGGATCGAGTCCCATATTGGGCTCCCTGCGTGGGGCCTGCTTCTCCCTCTGCCTGTGTCTCTGCCTCTCTCTCTCTCTCTCTCTCTCTCTCATGAATAAATAGATTAAAAATCTATTGTGTATTCTCATGAATGAATGAATAAAAAGACGGGATGAGCACTCGGTGTTATTCTGTATGTTGGCAAATTGAACACCAATAAAAAATTTATTATAAAAATAAATAAAAATTAAAAAAAGATTTCTTATCTATTTATTCATGAGAGACAGAGAGAGAGAGGCAGAGACACAGGCAGAGGGAGAAGCAGGCCTCACGCAGGGAGCCCGATATGGGACTCGATCCCAGAACTCCAGGATCTCACCCTGGGCTGGAGGCAGGCGCTCAACCACTGAGCTACCCAGATATCCCTAGAAACATTATTTTAAAGGAAAGCAGTGTCTCCCTGTGAGCATTCTTCTATTTTGGCAAATCTGGTTGATTATGATTTACATGTGGTCTCTCCTCTCATTCTGTAAGCATTTTTTGAGCACCTGCTAAATTCCAAGCACTGTTCTGGACTCCAGAGACACAAAGATAGCAGCCCCATTGCTCCTTCTGCTTCGTGTGGAAGATGATATCAAACCTAGAAGAAGAGAACATCTTGCAGGAAGGGACTCTGGGTCCCTGCTCCCATAGTTAACTGCCTCCTGTTTTCTTAGGGGAAAGGCATGGAAGAACGGCAGCAGCTCATCAAGCAGCTAAGGGATGAGCTGCGATTGGAAGAAGCCCGGCTGGTGCTATTAAAGAAACTGAGGCAGAGCCAGCTACAGAAAGAGAACGTGGTCCAGAAGGTATTATGCCCTAGAAATATGGATGTGGGTTTGAGAATGGACTGACTTGGGTAGGTTCGGTTGGGTAGTCCATTTTTCTCTGGTTCCATGTTTTTTTTAGTTTCTAAGAATATTTATATATATATATAATAGTTTATATATTTTTTTATTTATTTTTTTTAATCTTAGGCTTTAATCAAGAAAGAAAGCCTTGGTTCCATTTTTCTTATTTTTCCTTGTGGTCAACATAAGCTTCACCCCAACAAGAAATTTTAAAGGTCTGGGAGTGTACCAGCTTTCTTTCTGTGTTTCACTGTCTTTTCTCTCCCCCAGACCCCAGTTGTGCAGAATGCAGCATCCATCGTTCAGCCGTCTCCTGCTCATGGGGCACAGCAGGGCCTGTCGAAGCTTCCCTCCCGGCCAGGGGCCCAAGGGGTTGAACCACAGAGTCTGAGAACATTACAGGTATGTGGCCCACCACAGGGTCTTTGTATTAGAGATCCCTATCCATCCCATCTCTGGTTTGGGACTTTTGTGATCATTATAGAAGAACCCCACTATGGTAGAGGTGCTGTTACTGTCGTGGGTCCCTTCTGGCATGATTGGAGTGTGGTGGCACTTGGTAGCACCGTATCATGAATATCCTCATCTTCCCATTATTATTTTTCTTATCTGGACAGTTCTAGCTTAGCCCTTTCCATCTAGGGTTAGATAGCTTATACCACTAATTAGGGTTTACATTGATGGTACATTTATTTCATAGATCATTAGACAAAATTACCAAGCCTGACTACGTTTCCACTCAGCTATGTGGTATAGGCATTTTACCCCCTCTGACTTCATTTCCTCTTCTTCCCCTTCAGGGTCACAGTGTCATCCGGTCAGCGACCAATACCACCCTCCCACATATGTTGATGTCTCAACGTGTTATTGCACCAAACCCAACTCAGCTCCAGGGTCAGCGGGGCCCACCCAAGCCTGGCCTTGTACGCACCACAACACCCAACATGAATCCTGCCATCAATTACCAACCGGTAAGAGCCCTAATATGGAAACAGAGAAATCTTTTATTTGCTTTCTTTGTTAAAAGAACCATAGAATTTAAAGTTTTTGATATAGAGAAGCTGTAGGACAACCCAGGGTAGTTTTGGTGGCACTTGGATTCACCGCAGTCCTGAAAGTGGAAACAGAGGAATTTCCTAAGGATAGGAATAGACGAGGGAGGCTGCATAGCAGAGCAGCAGCGAGCTGACACCTGCCTGGAAGAAAGCAGGGCCTGGGGAAGAGGCATGAGGACAGAGGGCAAAGAGATCCCCTCATTTTCCTCTTAGCAGTTGTCACTTGTGGGCACTCTCCTTTCCCTTGTGCTAGAATTCTGTTTCATTGAGGTTGGACACCTCCTATCTTCTGAGTTTTGGGAAATGTAAACAATCCAGACTAGGCTCAGATACTGTTTTCTGCCATGAAAGTAAGACTTGGCCCTTGCTGCCACATCCCATCACTGATCCCTGTGCTCCCTGCATTCCAGCAGTCGAGTTCTTCTGTTCCCTGCCAGCGCACAGCATCCTCTGCCATCTATATGAACCTTGCCTCCCACATCCAGCCAGGAACCGTGAACAGAGTGTCCTCACCACTTCCTAGCCCCAGCGCCATGACCGATGCTGCCAACTCCCAGGCTGCAGCCAAATTGGCTCTTCGCAAACAGCTGGAAAAGACACTCCTGGAGATCCCACCCCCTAAACCTCCTGCTCCCTTGCTTCACTTCCTGCCTAGTGCAGCCAATAGCGAGTTCATCTACATGGTGGGCTTGGAGGAAGTCGTACAGAGTGTCATTGACAGCCAAGGTGAGGCTACTTCCTCTGGTCAGTCTTTTATTTCAGCAAGAGGCTGCCGAGCCTGATTGACACGGTACTGTGTACTGTCAGTAACCTCTCCTTACTTGTTCCTTTTTTTTTTTTTAATATTTTCTTTATTTATCCATGAGAGAGAGAGAGACAGAAGCAGAGACACAGGCAGAGGGAGAAACAGGCTCCATGCAGGAAGCTCGATGTGGGACTCAATCCCGGGACTCCAGGATCACGCCCTGAGCCAAAGGCAGACATTCAACCACTGAGCCACCCAGGCGTCCCTACTTGTTCCTTATTCAGAGGCTTTTTGGGAGCAGCACATCAGAAACACTTTTCGTGTGTCAGTATAGCTTAGGTTTAATATTTTTACTATATTTGTATATCTTGTATATTTTTTACAGTATATTTAGTTCTTTTCATTGGTGCCTAGAATGAAATATGCATAATTTGAACACTTATTTTTTTTTTAATTTTTTATTTATTTATGATAGTCACAGATTGAGAGAGAGGCAGAGACACAGGCAGAGGGAGAAGCAGGCTCCATGCACCGGGAGCCCGATGTGGGATTCGATCCCGGGTCTCCAGGATCACACCCTGGGCCAAAGGCAGGCGCCAAACCGCTGCGCCACCCAGGGATCCCTGAACACTTATTTTTAATCTCCATGTCTGTTTGGCATTGAGCAGTCCCTGCCATTTGAACACTTACAGTTGAAAAAGTAGACTTAAGGGGCACCTGGGTGGCTCAGTGGTTGAGCATCTGCCTTCAGCTCAGGGAGTAATCCTGGGGTCCTAGGATCAAGTCCTGCATTGGGCTTCCTACATGGAGCCTGCTTCTTCCTCCATGTCTCTGCCTCTCTCTCTCTTTCTTTTTTAAAATTTTATTTATTATTTATTTATTTATTTATTTATTTATTTATTTTTATTCATTTATTTAAAGATTTTATTTATCCATTCATAGAGACACACAGAGGCAGAGACACAGGCAGAGGGAGAAGCAGGCTCCATGCAGGAAGCTCAACCTGGGACTTGATTCCGGGTCTACCAGGATCACACCTTGGGCTGCAGGGGGGCGCAAAACCACTGCACCACCAGGGCTGCCCTCTCTGTTTTTTTCATGAGTAAATAAATAAAATCTTTAAAAAAGGGATGCCTAGGTAGCTCAGCAGTTGAGCGTCCACCTTTGGCTCAGGGAGTAATCCCACGGTCCCAGGATCGATTCCCACATTGGGCTCCCTGCATGGAGTCTGCTTCTCCCTCTGCCTATATCTCTGTATCTCTCATCTGTCTCTCACCTGTGTCTCTCATGAATAAATAAATAAAATCTTTTTTAAAAAATCTTAAAAAGAAAGAAAGTAGACTTAAGGAGATAAACTATGACCATGTGGAACCTGTGAACCAGAATATCAAGTATTAACACCAACCAAAGTTAGTAAGCCTGAATTTCTGAACATATAGACTTAGCGGAACACTTGACTGTAGAGGAAGGTGCCTGAAGGACTCAGTATTGACTATAAACAGATCACAAAGTGTGTGATTTGGACACTGATAACTAAAAATTTTAAGTGTCTGGGCCCGGGATAGGTGCAGTCTGATGTAAAAGGATTCCAAACAGCCAAAGTGTTGGCCGAGTTGGATGGAATTAAACATGTTTCCTTCTTGTTGAAATAAGAAGTCAGGGAGCTGGGGTTCTTATGCCAGCTTTGTTGTTAGGAGCCATGCTGCTTACACTTTGCTTCCTTGTCTTTACATGGAGCGGTATTTCTGAGTCCCTCAGTGACCTTGTTACAGTCAAATTAAATAAAAGTATCTTCTAAACTGTAGAATCTCGGGATGCGGGATCCCTGGGTGGCACAGCGGTTTGGCGCCTGCCTTTGGCCCAGGGCGCAATCCTGGAGACCCGGGATCGAATCCCACGTCAGGCTCCCGGTGCATGGAGCCTGCTTCTCCCTCTGCCTGTGTCTCTGCCTCTCTCTCTCTGTATGACTATCAAAAATAAATAATAAAAAAAATATATATTTAAAAAAAAGAATCTCGGGGTGCCTGGATGGCTTAGCGGTTGAGCGTGCTTCAGGGTGTGATCCCACTTCGGGCTCCCTGCTTGGAGCCTGCTTCTCCCTCTGCCTATGTCTCTGCCTTCTCTCTGTGTCTCTCATGAGTAAATAAATAAAAATCTTTAAAAATATAAAAATAGGGATCCCTGGGTGGCTCAGCAGTTTAGTGCCTGCCTTTGGCCCAGGGCGTGATCCTGGAATCCCAGGATTGAATCCTGCATCAGGCTCCCTGCATGGAGCCTGCTTCTCCCTCTGCCTGTGTCTGCCTGTCTCTGTGTGTCTCTCATGAATAAATAAATAAAATCTTAAAAAATTTTTTTAAATTAAAAAGTATAAATAAATTGTAGAATCTCTTTCTTAATTCAGCAGAATAACCTTCTAAAAAGTTCATTTGAGGGCTCCCTGGGTGGTTCAGCGGTTTGGTGCCTGCCTTTTTATCCCAGGGCATGATCCTGGAGTCCTGGGATCGAGTCCCATATCAGGCTCCCTGCATGGGGCCTGCGTCTCCCTCTGCCTGTGTTTCTGCCCCCCCCCCCCCTCTATCTCTCATGAATGAATAAATAAAATCTTAAAAAAAAAAAAAAAGTTCATTTGATGAAGGAACAGAAGATGGAGAAATGTGAAAGCCCTGATTATTCTTTTTGTTGGCATCTAGGCAAAAGTTGCGCCTCACTCCTGCGGGTTGAACCCTTTGTGTGTGCTCAATGCCGCACAGACTTCACCCCCCACTGGAAGCAGGAAAAGAATGGTAAGATTCTGTGTGAGCAGTGTATGACCTCCAACCAGAAGAAGGCTCTAAAGGCTGAACACACCAACCGGCTGAAAAATGCTTTTGTTAAAGCCCTACAGCAGGAACAGGTAAGAATTCTGACTTCTCACTAGCCACCTGCTCAAGTTGGGTTTTCCCAAAAGGTAGTTCCTTCTAGTTTAGAGGAGCTGTCTGTGTGATCCCCACAATCCCAACGGCCTAGGCCTCAAAGTCTGGGTTCCCTATTTCTCTCCTTATATTTTGTTTTCCCATTTCCATTTGACATTCTCTGGTTGGGCAATAGCCTAACAACAGAGTGGCGCATGTGAGGAGGGATAGGAGGCTGAGACATGGCTCTCCGTAGAGGTGCCATAGAAACCCCTCCATTCACTCTTCATTTCCTTCTCAAACCTGAACTGGAAATCTCTTTGAGAGACAGAATCTCCACAGTCCATGTTTGGCAAGGGGATGACAGCGGAGAGAGTGGACTGTAACATGGTCAGGGAGGAGGGGCATGGGGTGAGTGGACATGCCCTATAGTGTTAACAGAATCGGAACATATGAGAGATGGGAAGATGTGTTGGGAAGCTTGGATCCTTCTCTGTCCCATCTCCCCTCCATTACCCATCAGACCCCTTTGGGTAACATCATGAATATTCTGGAAAATGGGTAGACAGGAGTCAAAAAACTTCAGTAAACTCGTCAGACTTCATCGCATCAATCAGCTGGTTGCCACCATCCAGACCTCTCCTGCCAGCTTTTTTTTTTTAAGGTTTGTTTTTTTTAAAGATTTTATTTATTTATTCATGAGAGGCACAGAGAGAGAGGCAGAGACACAGACAGAGGGAGAAGCAGGCTCCATGCAGGAAGCCCGATGTGGGACTCAATCCTGGGACATCAGGATCACACCCTAGGCAGAAGGCAGGTGCTAAATCGCTGAGCCACCAAGGGATCCCTCCTGCCAGCTTCTGAGCGTCCGCTTTCCTGGACACATAGATCCATTGACTGGCAAGGCGGTGTTGGCTCCTTGTGCCCAGAGATCTTAGTGCACCCATCCCATCCAACTCTTGACTTTTCCATATCCCCTTAATCGCTGGCAGCATCAGAGAGAAGACAACCTCTAGGTTTTCTGGGTAGGAAATTGGGGGCTGTCCTGACAAGTTGACCTGATGACTCCCAACAGGAAATTGAACAGCGACTTCAGCAGCAGGCTGCCCTGTCCCCCACTGCGGCTCCAGCCGTGTCCAGTGTCAGTAAACAAGACACCATAATGAGACATCATACCCTTCGGCAGGTGAGGTTCTGTCCTCCCATCTCCTTACTTCCCCCTTATCCCTGCCGTGGCTGCAATGTTGTGATCCACCGTCTGCTCTCCACTGCAGGCTCCACAGCCCCAGAGCAGCCTCCAGCGTGGCATACCCACCTCTGCCCGTTCCATGCTGTCCAACTTCGCACAGGCACCCCAGCTGTCTGTGCCAGGTGGCCTCCTCGGGATGCCAGGTGAGAGGGGCTGTGGGAAGAGCTCTTCAGGGACCAGCTGGTTAGGATGCAGCTCTTTGGGTGAATAGTTTATTCTTCTGTGTCGGCTCTTTACACCCCTCTCCATTCACTGTTATTTGGCATATGTTGGCTAAATTCATGATACATTCAAACCAGAGCACCCTAGGGCTTTAGTGATGAACATGGCCCAATCCCTGCCGTTACCAGTTTGCTGTTTGGTGCGCCCTGTCAGTGGGCATGTGGAGAAGAGCAGGGTGAGCTGTCCCACTCCTGGTTGAGTGATGGAGGGACGTGTCTTCTTGAGCGGTAGCCCCAAACCCAGAGCAGATTCTGTAAGTGCTTCTTTGTCTTGGCAAACCCCCTGTCACCATTGTGCCTCTGACTGCCATCCCATCAAGACCATGTGGCTGGTGTTCCTGGTAGGACTGAAGTGTCAAGAATGCCCTTTCCCTAAAGCTGGGGCAGATGGCTGCTGCTGCTTCCTCTTCTAATGCCTGCCCTCTCCCCTCCCCGCTTTTGTCTCCTGGGTCCAGGTGTCAATATTGCATACTTGAACACCGGCATTGGAGGACACAAAGCTCCCAGTTTGGCAGACCGACAGCGGGAGTACCTTTTAGACATGATCCCTCCCCGGTCTATAGCGCAGTCCATCAGCGGGCAGAAATAACGCCTGTCCTCTTGTGCTGCCCCAGCCTCGAACCCTTTGCCCCCTCTCTCCCATGGTCCCCAACTTCCGTCGCATGCAGTGCCTGTACTGGTGCCTACCATACACGGAAAACAAAACAGAAACAGAAGACAAACGTAGAAATCAACAGGAGAACATGCACCTGCCCCGCCACCCCCTTCTCTCACTGCTGCGATCCTGCTGCTCTGGTCTTCTCTCCGGTTTCCATTCACAGTGAGGTGCTCTTTACCTCTGTTAGAGGTCAGAGTGAGGTCCTGGGGAGACACCTAAGCCCCTGACGTGTGTTTCTAAAGTTTTTATGCTATAATTATTGTCATTTTTAATGATGTTGTGTGTCCTCCCTTTGTTCAGTGGACAGTTAAGCCTTTTTATTTTCCCTCAATATTTTTATTTTTTTCTTTTGCCCTTTTTTTTTTTTTTTTAAACACAGATGACATTCAGATAAACGACAGGAGCATTGCTGGGCAGGGTGTCCCCGAGGGGACATGACTGGGAGTGTTGGGGGCAGAAGTTTTTAATGCACTTAACCTGGGGTCGGGGGAGGTAGCAGCATCAAACAAAGAGGACATCAGCCCTGGGTGTCTCTGGTCTGGAAGGTCTGGGAGGCTGTGTTTTGTACAGAAGTTGGGCTCTAAGAATGAGGGAAAGAGCCTGGAGGGAGAAGCTTTAAAATGTAAACACCATGGAACTGACCCACAGGGAACGGGGAGAGGGACAGGTTGACAAGGTTAGTGTTCAGCCAGGGTGGGACAGAGGCTGGTCTTGGCCTCCTGGATGCTCTGCTGGTCCCAGTGAAGATGGAAGTCTGTTCCAGGTCAACTAGCCCAAAATTATTTCATCTTATTTTCTTTGTAAAATTCTGCCCCCCATCCCCCGCCTTCAATACTAATCTCTGGGAAGCACAGCCCCATCTGTCTCTCTGTCTGTAATGCAGAGGCATGGCTATTCCCAGCCTGAGTTAGCCGGTGTCCTAGAGGTTGGGCCAGGCATGCTGAGTGAGACAGGAGGAAAGACAGATTGTCCTTCCACCCTGAGTGCCCGGAGGAGAGGCAAGGAGGCCTGCACCGCAAGTACCGCACCAGCTGCTCAGAGCCAGACATCTCTCATCAAAACCAGCTCTGGACCCCTCTGTGCAGAGTAGTAGTTGTCTTCCCCTCCCCCCCAAACTATTAATTTTTCTCTTCTGTTGTTTTCAGCTTTTTCTTAAGCGCTACTAATGTAGAGAATGAACTGAATTGTGCAATGTTGCTGTTCTGGGGATGGGAGGTTAACATCCCACCTGCCCACACCCGAAGGCTGTGGGGGGCAGGGACCAGGCTGGTTTGGAGGTTAGGGAAGCCCCTTCAAGGCAGGGGTTTCGCTCACCTGCGTCTGCAGCTCTAGCAGGTGCCAGAGTGCCAAGAAGGGTTGCTCAGAGCCAAGAGATGTGAAGAGGAGTTTGGCATTTTGCCCTTGAAAGCCACCTGGAAAAGTTCCCCCACTTTTATTTTTTAAAATTAAATAATTTTTTTAAAGTAAGAAGGCACTTTTAAAATTAACACACACACACACACAAACTGCACATCTTCCCCGTAAAGTCTGGGGATTGGGGGAGGTGGTGGAGGAGCTGGGATCAGGCTCAGTCCCCTTCCCCATACCCCAGAGCCACTGCGGGTTACTCTACTGGCCCTACGGGCCTTCCTGGGTTTTTTTTCTTTCCTCCCTTACCCCAAACTCATTGAGCACTTAATAAAGGAGCAGAGATACATCCTGTGTCTGGGCTCCCAGTGGTGAAGTGATCTGAAGCTAGATGCTAGTAACAGATAGTGATGGGGCTGTTTGGAGTATTTTTCAGGGGGAATGTGGTACCCCTGACTGTAAGTGGTGGGAGAGGGAGGGGGGGTTATGAAACTGGGTCTGGGATTATTTTAAAATTATATATATATATAAAGATATATTCTTACATCTTTTCTTTGCCCTCTGTGCTTTGAAAGCACTGGATAAATCGTTTGGTTTTGCTTTTCTCTCTTCCACGAAATTGGAAGCTTTTTTTTTTTTTTTTCCTTCCTCTATAAGTCATCTTGCCTTGTGGCATGTCTGTCAGCCTCTTTTGCCCCGCCCACCATGATGAAGTGCCATTTCTGTTATGTCTCCCCTCCCCCAGCTTTGGAGGTACCAGGTGCCCAAATCTGTCACTTGAGATTAAGCGTAAGGAACAGAGAATGTGCAATACCGTCTGGTTGGGGGCGATCCCTGCCCTGAGCCGAGCCTCCTCCTTGGGAGCCAGGCCACCTTTGAATGGGGTTTGGAAGTAGGCTGTGTAGACAGAGGAGTGATGGGGAAGGAATGCCCAGCCGAGTGCCTGCCAGGGTGCTGGGGCGATGGAGGAGGAGGACAGAGGAGGACGGGCGGAGTGGGAGCCTCCCTCTTCGTTCCCTTGGGCTCAGTTGCGTAGAGGCTGCTTGTTGACTAGTGTAGCTCCATGACCCTTTGCTCAATCGCTGAGGTTTGATTTCTTACCCTTCCTCCCCATTTTTCATATCCTTTCCTGGGATTAGTGATGGGGGTGAGTTTTCCTTAATCATGGTGAAGTATTAGCCTTCCACCTCCTCCCTGCTCCCGACCCCCATCCGTCTGTCTTCCTTAATTCTCTAGTTTTTCATCACCAATCACCTTGTGTCCCTCAAGTCCCTGAGGATGGCTGGGCCCATAGACACTAACCCTCATGCCTAATGATAGGAGGAACCTCACTCTGTTCAGTTAGCCTCTCCCCTAGTGCTCTGAAGCTCGGGGACACGAAGGCCGAGGACACTGCTGGTTCTGCCCAGCTTCCTCCATATCCAGAGGCTCTGCAGGTGGTGGTTCGTAGACAGTGGCTTACTCCTGAGACACCTGAATTGGGTAGATAGCAGGAAAGCTTTGGGAAAGCTGAGAAGCTGAGGGACAGAGGTCATTTGTCTTTTTTTTTTTTTTTTTTTTTTTTCATTTCCTATTTTTGTCATTTGACCACAGCATCTGGACTTTCTCCATCCCCGGAATAAGTATTTTTCCACATTTTTGGATGTATGTATGGTAGACCATTTTTTTTAAGACACAAAGATAAATGTTTTCCTGCTTTGGTTACCTTTCCTTTCCCCTTTAAAAGGACTTAGCTATAGAGCCGCTTTGTAAAGATGCTTCTTGGTATTTTACTTTGTCCCTTTCCCAAGCACTCCCCCTTAACCCTCCTCTCCACACCCCACCCCACCTGGCCCTAGGCTCCCCTGCCCTCCAACAAGACTTTCATTAGCTTATTGATACTTGCTGCCGAGATGTTATAACAAGGACTCATTCGTGTATATAAGCTATTTCTTGATCCATTTAAAAGGAATTGTACATTGTGTAGAAAAAAAAAAACTGAAAAAGAGAAAAAAAAGCCCTCGCCATGGATATTGTGAAACTGTGTTATGTCATTTTGTAATGTGCCCGTTTGTGTATGATCCGTGCAAAAGGGTTTCTGGGGAAGGGGTGGGGGTAGGGAGACAGGGCTCTGGAGGGTGGGGCGGGGGAGTGGGCCGGGCCCAGCACACAGACTGGCAGCTGCTCCAACCCCATCCCTCCTTAGAGATGCCACCTCCCCCACCACCCACCCCTGATTTGTGCCTTGCCTCCCCGCCCTGGAGTCGTCCTCCGGGTCACCAGCACTGCCTTGGCAGAGCCCACTCCCTACCCTAACCTGCCCCCCTCCCAGCCCCCCAGCATTAGGTGGATACTGTGGGGAAGTGCTGGGGGTCGGGAGGTAGCCGAGGAATGGGGCAGTCCCCGGGGGCATTGAAACCAAGTATTATTATGAATTGTAACTGTATTTGCACTGTTTTTTTTCCTCTGATTGCATCAGCATATATACAATATACCTATATAACAAAATTCAGTGTCAAGCTTTCTTATGCAAGGGATTTACCCCACCCCACCCCATAAAAAAGAACCTAGTTCCATGGGTCTTTCCGAGTAGATTATCAAGGGATGATAGAAAAGATTTTAACAAGTCATCCTGAGAAAGCCTCACCTGCAGAGCCGCATGCGTCTGCACACAGTTTTAGGCTTTGTAAATTGGGGTGAGGTGGGCCAGCATGAAAGCTAGGGCTCCTGGTCTGGGCTGTAGAGAATGGAGCGCCAGGGCACACGGGTGGGGTGACAGCACTGTCCGGAGACCCTGGGGGGCTGGTCCTAGGCTTTCCCACTACCTTGCTATGTAACCTTTGGTAGAGTTCATTTCCCAGGTCTCGGTTTTCTTATTTGTGAAGTGACAGGGGAGATCATCTGGCCACCAAGAGTGAGACTCTACCTGTGCTTCCTTCCTCACCTGCAAACCGACAAGGTGCGGAACTGAGGTGTCAAGGTGGCAGTGTGTGCAACTGCACCCTGCACAGCAGCCAGGCCCCTGCCACAACTTTGGTTTCAGGAAAGGCAGCAAGAGTGATGTCTAGACATCAGTAGACCTGTGACCCCGTTGCCCTCAGACCCTTGGCCCCATCACAAGCAACCACAGATAGGGCCCTCGGGGTGCAGGTCTAGTCACCTGCACCCCTGGTGAACTGCAGGGTGCAGAACTTGCCCATCTTGGCGACCGCGTAGCAGAGTTCAGATGCACCCCAGTTCTGGTCTCCTTCAGAACTCATGGGAGCCCCTGCAGGTGGCACCCCACAGCCCGGGCTGAGGCTCCCACACTCCAGGCTCCTGGCCCCAGGAAGCCTGGGGTGGATCCTGGGGAGGATCCAGGAAGGTGACTGAGGCCTGGTGAAGGTGGGGCAGAGTGGGGGCGGGGCGGGGAGCAGGGCTGGGGCGGGATGGGCCTCTCTGAATGGGGGTGGGGGGGGCAAGACCCTTTTGCACAGGCTCTAAGTTTCCTTTTTTTTAACTCATTCTGATTTTCTGCATTGTGTTTGGAAATTAAAATGAAAAAACTAAGACCAACAGAAACTGGTTTTCAAAAAGGCAAATACACTCCCATCTGTTTCAGATGCTGCTGAGCATTTCAGCAGTAACAGATTCAAATAATAAGCTAATTTTTGGAGAAAGGATTAAAAGAAAAAACTTTGTAATATTTATCACTTGCAAGCTATGTTTAATAAAGAAAGGAATGGTTTCTAAACTTTCCTGTGGCTCATGCTTTGGTCATGGCTGGCGTGGGGATGGTGGTTTGGGGGAGTTCAGGGGTGTTTGGGAGGAGCTGTGCCTGTGCTCCCTACAGTCATGGGATAGCTTTGGGGACCCCCTTTCCTTCCACTGCAATAGTGACTGGACGCCCTCACCGTTCCTCCTCCACATGGAGCTGGTGTTCTGAAAGCCGCTGACCCCATGACGGAAAGGAGGCCGAGTCCCCAGCTGTCCTTGGCCCTTGCCATCACACTGCACTACTCTGGTCTCTCCTAGTAGCTGAAACCTCTGCGAGCACTGGCAACGTGTTATCCTCAGGTGGCCGCCCTAGAATGGCCCCTGCTGCACCGCCCCACGGCATTTCCTCCATCCACACACCAACCCTCCCCAGGTTTCTATCAACTCAGAACATTAACCAGATCCTAATTTTTTTTTTTAAGGTTTTATTTATTTAGGGACGCCTGGGTCGCTCAGTGGTTGAGCGTCTGCCTTTGGCTCCAGGCGTGATCCTGGAGTACGGGAATCAAGTCCCACATCGGGCTCCCCGCATGGGGCCTGCTTCTCCCTTGCCTGTGTGTCTGCCTGTGTGTGTGTGTGTGTGTGTGTATGTGTGTGTCATGAATAAATGAATAAAATCTTTTTTTTTTTAAGATTTCGTTTATTCATGAGAGACACAGAGAGAGAGAGGCAGAGACATAGAGCAAGTAGCAGGCTCCCCACAAGGAGCCCATGCAGGACAGGACGGTCCCTGGATTCCTGGATCACGCCCTGAGGTGAAGGCAAACACTCAACTGCTGAGCCACCCAGGCATTCCTATTTTCTCAATTTGTTTTTTGTTTCCAGCAAAGCACTTCAGTCAGGCCCACGGAGAGGACAGGATATTGAAGTTTGGGGCTGTTTTTTTCTTTTCTTGGCATTTTTTAAATTTAAATTCAGTTAATTAACATATAGTGAATCATTAGTTTCAGAGGTAGACACCCAGTGCTCAGGACGTGCATGCCCTCCTTCAGGCCCTTCACCTAGTGACCCCTCCCCCCACTCTGTCCCCCTCCAGCGACCCTCATTTTGTTTCCAAGTTAAGTCTCTTATGGTTTGTCTCCCTGATTTATTTTCCCCCCTTCCTCTATGATCCTATTTTGTTTCTTAAATTCCACATATGAGTGAGATCATACTCAACACCCAAAAAATAAATAGTGAAGAAATGAGCAGAAGACATGAACAGACATTTTTCTGAAGACACACAAACGGCCAACGGACTCATGAAAAAATGCTCAACATCACTCATCAGGGAAATGCAGATCAAAACCACCGTGAGATACCACCTCACACCTGTCAGAATGCCTAGAGTTAACAAGTCAGGAAAGAACAGATGCTGGCAGGGATGAGGAGGAAGTTTGGGGCTGCTCTTAACCTCTCAAACCCCTGCCACCTGCCACATGGCGAGGCTCTCTGTCCCTTCGCAGCGGCAGGGCCAGCCTTGCAGGGATCTTGTCATTGGTACCAGTGTCATTTGCAGTAGCACAGGGAAGGCAGAGTTTGAGGTCTTCCTCTAAACCCTGGCTCTTCCTTCCTCGGGGTCCTCCATCCTCAGGCACAATGCAGAACCGCCCTAGGTGCAGCCAGAGAGCCGAGGGGAGGAGGATGCCCTCTTCGGACACCTACACTCACGGGTCACACAGGTTGGGGTGATCCACAGCCTCCATGCTCTCTACCCAGGATTCATGGCCACCAAAACCCCAGCTCTAGCTATTGTCTTCCAAAACTAGAAATCACATGGGGAGGAGTGCTCCCTCTGCAAAGGGGCCAGTGCTTTGGATCTGGGAGGAGGAACATGGCTATTTGGTTGCTCAGGTAGCAGCTGCCATCAGCTCAGATGTTCAGGACTTTCATGGTGTTGGGACAAAGGGGCAAGGAGCTCTGTTCGCCCACCTGCCCCCTCACGAGAAGTACAAGCTGCCTGTCCTTGGGTCAGACCCCAGCTTGGGGACCAGGAGATGTGTGTCAGACCAGAGGTTCTGGTCATGAGGTGGAGGTGATGATGGCAGAGCTCTTTGGCCTGCTTCCTGCCTGGGGGAGACCCCGAAAGCTCTCCATCTCTGGATAAGCTCATATTTGGATCAAGAGGCTATCCTCCTGGATGGGGTTATGAGGCAGGTGTGTTGGGGTTGGGGATGACTCCCAGCTGAGCTCGGTTTAATTGGAGGCTGTTTAGGGGTGTTGGGGAGGAGAGAGGAAAAGAGAAACCACACCCTCTGCTCCCCCTCTGTGGTCAGGCATGCACTTCCCAGGAGAGGAGCTGAGGGACGGCTGGTTCTCCTGACTGTAGGGTGACAGGGACAGGTGACATAGGTTCTCTGGTGACACTAGGGAGGGAACCACGCCAGGCCTCAAGCACAGCACACTCCCTTCCCACGAACTCCCCGCACCCGCACCCGCACCCAGAGCCCAGCCACAATGGTCCCCAGCTCAGCAGGAGGCAGGTGGTCAGAGGCAGTGCCCAGCACTCTGGACCCCTGTCTGCTGCCCAGGTGGGAAGCACCAGCACTGGGACCTGCCCGGGGCCTCTGTCCAGCTTAGCACACTCCCCATGGGCCAGAGCACAGTCACCCGACCTCTGCTTGGGGGTGGAGGGCAGTGCTCCCTGGGAGCCCCGCTCCTCCTCTCTGCTCTGCCCCCAGGCCACAGTATGCCCATGGTCTCTTGGCAGCTTTGCACCTGCACCAGCCTGACCCTTCCCTGGGTCCCCAGCCCAGGAGGAGGCGGAGGAGGTGAACACTGAGGGCCGAAAGGCCCATGCAGACACCTACCACAGCCCCAGGCAGCCAGGGGCTCCCATCCCAACGGGGGAGCCCCCAGCCTGGGGCTCTGTGACAGGGTGCCGGTGCAATCAGTCATCAGTCCATGGACCAGGTGGCGACAAAGCCCAGCCACCACCCCCCACCCCGCCTCCCCCAACTGACGACTGATGATCCTGGGTCCTATGGGAGGGGTCTGCTCTGCCCCCCCACCACCTGCCACCCTCCCAATGGACCCACTCTCCAGAGGTGGCCACAGCCACCTCATGCTGGGAGACAAAGTGAGAACCGCTGTGTACATGCCCGGTGGCTGGATCCACAGGGAGCAGCACAGGGTTAAGGCAGCAGGCCTTTCTGGGCGGGAATGCTCGGTTCCCTGGGAAGAGTGCTGAGAAGGGTGCTGGAGGCATAAGAAGGGTTGGGGCCTCCCCCAGATCTGTGCGGAGGAAGGAGCTGACTCTGGGAGGAGGGAGCAGGGGTCCCTTAAGATGAGCAGCTGGCAGCTTGTGGTGGAAGAGTTTGAAGCAGCTGATGGGCCAGGCGGGGAGGCAGTTGCCCGGGAGGCGGGGCGGCGGCGCTGATAGCTCTGGTGGAGCCGCCCTGGGTGGTGGGACTGCAGAGCAGCCGGTGTGAGCTAGCTGGCAGCTCCACTGCCTGGGGCCTGCGCTGTGCAGGCCCACCGTGGAGGCATCTGCGGATGCAGAGTCCAGCAGTTACCGAGTCAGGCCACAGGTGGACAGCAGGCCACGGTGCTCCAGTTGGAAGACAGGCTCATAGCTGCCTCTGTCCCCGGCCTCTTGGAGCTCCAGGCCAGCCATCTCTGAGGAGTAAAGCAATCGGGGAGCTCAGCACCCTCTTCCTCAACATGGACAGCCCCCAGCCCACGAAGGGGGCACGAAGCCCCTCCTGGTGCCTGGCTGGGCAGAGAAGGGGCCGCAGAAGTTGGAGCTAGCATGAGAAAGGGCACCAGGGCATGAGGAGACACCAGAGAGCAAGGGGCCCGGAGGCCCAGCAAGGGCCCAGACAGGTCTGGGGAGCAGGAGGAGTGAGGGCTCTTGCCCAGGGGGAGCAGCCACTAGGCACAGAGGCGGCTGAGGATTCCTGTTCACTTCCTACAGGCAGGTGACGTCTCAGCACAGGCAGGTGACAGAGGTGGAGAGGGCCATCACTAGCAGCCCCCTTGAGGAGGGGCCTGCTCTGGGTCCCCCTCCCAGCCAGGTGGCCTGGTTGGAGCCCACCCTGTTCTCCACCACACGTTGTTAGGTGGTCTGGTCCTCCTGTGAGAGTGTCAGTGTGCTAGGGAAAGATGCAGCTGCTGGGGGCTCCTTCCTGCCAAGCCCCCTTCCCCGGTTAGGTGGTCCTAAGAGTGCCCCTGTCTTGATTAGAGACCACAGACGTGTCCAGGCATTCCCCACAGTGCAGCTAGTGCCTGGGGGCACACCTGCTGGGGGGCTGCGAGGACCTTAGAGACAGGTAGCATGTGCGGCACACGGCGCACAGCCTGGGGTAGCACTGGGGGGGCCGGGTGGGGCACAGGATCCTGGGGCCCTGTTGCAGTGGGCCAACCAAGTGTTGTCCCCAGGACTCAGCACCTGCCCAGTCTTCAGCCAGACCAGGGGGCTCAGGGACGTCCCTGGGCCACAGCTGGATGTGGAGCCTTGAAAAAGGACAAACGGGTGGGGGCAGTGAAGGCATCATATCCCCTCCTGCCCCACCCTCCCTCTCCCCTTCCAGGTTCCCACGGCGAGGGAGCCCAAGGGCCCTCCCCATCTGGCCTCAGGGCTCACCCTGCACCAGTAGGACACCCTGTGCCATGTGCCAGACACAGGTGCCCGGCCCATTGGCAGCACAGACACAGACACCCAGGCGCTGGACACACACATCAGAAATCATGAGGTCCCCAGTGCCCAGGACTTGGATGCCGTCCCCACCAACAGAGCAGCTGTCTGCGGGGGAGGCTAGGGGTCAGGACTGGTTAGAGGGCCCAGGGCTGGAGTCTCTGGTGGGTGGGGTGCGGCAGCTGTGTACCCAGGTGGCTCTGGGAGACGGGTGGCCGTGGTGGCCATGGATGGCTCTGTGCTCCAGCACTGCCATCTGATGCACCCAGGGCATCAGGTTCTGAGGCTTCTGCCACAGGGACCCCGCTGTGAAGTGGAAACAGCAAATTGGGGGAGGGAGAACCTCCCTTGTCTGTGCCTAGTCCTCAAGTGACCAGGCCTCAGAGCAGTACTAGGCCATCACTGCCTCATTCCCGGTTCACAGATGAAGGAGATGTCTTGCCTAAGGGCAGCCCAGGAAGCACCACCAGGTGGGGAGGGGCAGGACTGGCAAAGTATCCCCCCAGACCAGCCCCACAGGCTCCCCCAGCCCATACTGACGGGGGACCCTCCATTGGAGAGCAAGCCCCTGTGTCCCAGCCTCTCAGGATGGATGGAAACCTGTTTTGAGGGATCCCTGGTAGCACCTACCTTCAGCCCGGGGTGTGATCCTGGAGTCCCCGGATCAGGATCAAGTACCACGTCGGGCTCCCCATAGGGAGCCTGCTTCTCCCTTTGCCTTTGTCTCTGCCTCTCTCTCTCTCTCTCTCTCTGTGTCTCTCATAAATAAATAAATAAATACATACATACATAATTTTTTTAAAAAAAGGAAACGTGTTTTGAAATTCACTGCTGAAAAAAAATAATAAAATAAATTAAATAAATTTAAAAAAAAAGAACTTCACTGCTGTTTGGGTTTAGACCAAGTCTTCATTTGTCCTGTGGTCCTCTCAGGTGATTCAGATCATCAGTGGGGCTGCGTGGTCAGGCCTGCCCACTTCGGGGAAGTGCACCTGTGTTTTCCCTTATCTGATCACCTCATTTCTCTTTTCACTTTGTATTTTGTGCAACTTTGTAACATATCATAAACCCTTTCATAAATGTCCTTTATTAAGAACGCCCACATCCAAACTTTTGTCTCTAAAGTGAAAGTTTCTCAAGGATAATATAAAGCCTTACACATCATTAAATGTTCCATGAGACCTAGTTTTCCCTTTCTTCTTCCTTCCTTTCCTTCCCTCCTCCCTCCCCTCCTTCCCTCCCTCCCCTCCCTTTCTCTCTTCTCCTCCTCCCTCCCTCCTTCTTCCCCTCCTTCCTTCCTTCCTTTTCTTCATCCATCTATCCCATAGCCATATATCAAGGACCTGCTTCCTTCAAATTGCCCCTCGTGATCTCTCGTCCAGGAACGTCCTGGCCTGGGCCTAGGAGGCTGTGCTCCTCCTGGTTGGACTGTTCCCTGAAACAGAGTGGAGCACTGGAGACACCGTGGCTGCCCCCAGCTGAGCCGTTGCACCTGCCAGGACTTGTGCTGTGAGCCCCGGCCACGTGGAATCCTCCACAGACTGCGGGGCAGGTGCTCTTATTTCTCTGAGCTTACAGACCCGAGAAGAGCAAGCATCAGAGAGGGTAAAGTTGACATGTCCAGTGCTGGAGGGATGAGCTGAAAAGGCGCTGAGACTGGTTGGCGGGAACCCAGGCGGCTGGCCACACACCTTCCGGCCGCTCAGTGCGCTGGAAGTTCGGGCAGTCCTCGTCCCGGGTGTCCCTCCAGAGTAAGGCCTGGGAAGTGTGTCAGCAGCAGCTGGTGGCGGGGGGACTTGGACACCAGCCCTTGGGGAAGAGTCCACGTGGACCCCAGCTCTTTTCCTGCCATTTCCCACCACCTCCTCCTCCTCCTCTCCCCACTCCCAGCCTCTGCCAGTGGCACACATCCCACCTGCCCTCCTGCCCTCTTGCCCTCCTGCCCCAGATGCTTGATGGTGGGAAATGGGAGGCAGGGGCAGAACATGCCCAGGCTTCCTGCTGCTTCAGTTTCCAAACAGTTTGGGATCAGATCAACAACTCCCCCTGCGCCTCTCAATCTTCCATTTAAAAATCCTCCATCCCGGGCAAGCCCATGCATCTCCAGCTTGGGGGCCACAGAGGCACTGGGCTGCAGCGAGGGGGCCCCCTAGTGGGCGAGACTGCAGGCCCTGGCCACAGAGCCCCGGGATGACCTGCCAGGCGCCAGCCCCTGGGGGCTCCTCAGCCCTCATACCCGTTCCCCGCATTTGGGGTCAGGCTGAGTGTCTCGCCCCAGTTAACGGCTACTTTCATCTTCACCCCCAAAGAACGCGCGCCAGTGTGAGGGGCGCAGGCTATCACCCCCTGCTCCCAACCCATCAAGGACTCTCACAGTCCTCAGGATCCAGTCCAAACTCCTTGTTACGATGGGCCTGGCGCCCGTCATGTGCTCGTTACCGTGATCTGCGCACTCCGGCTGCGGCCACGTGGAGCTGCCCCTGTGAGCTGAGCTGTCCTCAGAAGCTCATGCAGGGACTGCCACCTTGCCCCCCTTCCTGACCTCCATGTTCCTCTGCTCCCCCTCAACCTGAAGCCCCCAGCTGTCCCTGGCCCATAACCGCAGGCCGAGTTAGAGCCCTGCCCTGGTGCCCACAGCACGTCCCTCTCTGTGCGCTTGAGACCAGCAATGGACCAAAGCTCCCATGCCCAGCACAGCACCTGGAGTAGCCGCTGGAAACAGATGCCACTGTGGCAGCCACAGCGTGTCCCACTCCAACAGCACGGCCTCCACTCAGCCCCGCCTACACCCCGCACCCCCTGGTCCTTGGGGTCCACTGGGCATCTTGTTGCGTGCCCTGCAGAAGTAGGTGCCCATGTCAGCCGAGCTCACGCGGTTGATGTGTAGGATGTCACCGGGCAGTGGTGGGACCCTGAGGATAGAGGTCACCGGCCCCCGCCTGCCACCTGCCACACGCTCCTGGCTGGTGCTCACCGCTGTTGGGCGGTGGGGAAACTGAGGGCCCTGGCGTCCGCCCCTACCCCATCCATCCCTGGGGGCAGCGACACCTCCCCACTCCACCTCCACGGACTCTGGGTGTTGGTGATGGTGGGACAGACCCAGGACAGAGCTCTGCCCCAGCTCCCACCACTGCCACCTCTTTCTGACCTCGTCACCACACCACTGCCCTGGAGTCTCCTGTCTTCAGGAGCTGTGAGCACCTTGCCCTCCTCCATAGAAAACATTTAAAATTCAAGGCGCCTGGGTGCCTCAGCAGGCTGAGCATCCCACTCTTGGTTTTGACTCAGGTAGTGATCTAACCAGGGCATGGGGCTCTACACTCAGCGGGGCTCTGCTGGAGGTTCTCTCTCTCTCTTTCTGCTCCTCCCACTGGAGCACACACGTAGGCACACTCTCTTTCTTTCTCTCTAAAACAAATAGATCTTTTTTTAAAAAAAAGATTTTATTTGTTTATTCACGAGAGACACACACACACAGAGGCAGCAACACAGGCAGAAGGAGAAGCAAGCTCCCTTGGGGAGCCCGATGCAGGACTTGATGATCCCAGGACCCCAGGATCACGACCTGAGCCAAAGGCAGATGCTCAACCACCGAGCCACCCAGGCATCCCTGTATTTTTCCTCTGGTTTTAAAGAAACTTAGAATAAACCACTTTTGTGGGCCCCTGGATGCCCCCGTGCCTGCCTGTCCCTCCACCCCAGGAGCAGCCCAGTCACTTACCTGCCAGCTGTACCCGGGCTCACCAGCCTCACATAGCGGTTCTGGGCCACAGGATGGTATCTGGGGACTGGGAAGGGGGCTCTGACGTGGGGCAGGGCAGCTAGAGGCAGGGAAACCCTGGGTATCACGGCAGCTCCGCTCTCGTTGGCCAGGACCAGCCCGTCCTGCTGCCAGGAAATAGACGTGGGCGGCTCAGTCTCCGCCTGGTGGGGCAGCAGCGGTGGATGCTCCCACTCAGCCACCTCATCCCTGGCCGCCAGCTCCAAGCCTGCAGCATGGCCTGGGGGGACAGCGGGAGAGGGTGGATGCGGTGGCCTCCCAGATGGGGTGAGGTGAGGCGGGAGGATGCAGGACTTCGGGCAGCAAGGAAGGGGAGGGGGCTTGGCAGCCCGAGAGGCACGACCAGGCCGGCCACTGTCCAGCTGGCAGTGGAGGCCAGGCCTGGCAGCCCAGGATAGATGGCCTCTTTCAGCTGGCCCTGGCAACAGAGCGGGTGGGGCAGGCCCGGTACTGAGGGGGGCAGGGCGGGTTTGCCTACCCCATCCCTGCTGTCTCACTTGCCACCTGCCTGTCTCCCTGCAGGGTCAGCTTCCCAGGACTCCGGGCTCTCCCCCTCCACCCGCCAGGACCCCGGCCCCCAAACAGGGAAAGGACACACTTACACTCACACGTTCATAGACACACTCAGACTGAACTCCCGACCTCACAGACCACTCCATATTCTCAACAGGCTCTGTCCCAGACACCTACTCCCATCCGTGGCACAAACACGGGTCACAGACAGATTCCCTGCAGATTCCAAGTCACAAACACAGGGGCACCCAGCAACAGACACCAATGCCAGGAGCTCAGGACTACACGAGCAGAGCTGTGCACGCACACACATAGACCCCCTTGTCATGCACACCCTCCAACAGAACTCAGCCCACAAGGCTGGGCAGACTGGGGGCAGTGGGCAGGCTACCCAGGGGTCCTTTCAGTGGCCAGAGCTCAGCCAGCCTGCATACCATCAGGAGCCTCTGTGGGGAAGACTCTGGGTCCCTGCCTCTCCAGACCCTCTGCCTGCCAGCCCCTCCCAGCCACTCACCAGCAGGACCCCAGTGCCCACTGCCCCCACAGCCCCAATGACTGAAGCCAGGGCCCTCCCCACATAGAGCTCCTTCTTGCACACACCTAACCTCCCAGCATGCCACCCCCACCCCCCTCCAGGGTTTCTGCATCTCTACATTCCCTCTGCACTCCCCCAGTCTCTCCCAGTGCCCCCCTCTCCCTTCTTGGTCATGTTGCAGGCCTCGGCCCCTCACCTGCAGCACAAACACTTCCAGGCCCCCATAGCCTCGCTGGCTACTCCCCAAGTAGCCCCCATCTTCTGTCTTCAGCTCCTGGGGGCTCCTGTGCTGTGGGCATCACCCACTCCATGCTGGGGGCGCACAGACTTTAGAAGCATGGAATCTGGCCACTTCTGCAGGTCTGGGGTGGAGGCTGGAGGCTGCTGCCCCCGGAAGGTCCTCTGTGGAGCTGTGTCTCCTCCCCACTCCCCTCCACACCATCTTCCTCTCTGGAGCCAGAACCCCCGATGAATATAGGTGAGGTCCGGTTTGTTTTAAAGATTTTACTTATTATTTATTTATTCATGAGAGAGAGAGAGAGAGAGAGAGAGAGAGAGAGAGAGAGAGAGAGAGAGAGGCAGAGGGAGAAGCAGGTGCCACACAGGGAACCCCACACCGGACTTGATCCCAGGACCCCAGGTTCATGCCCTGGGCCAAAGGCGGCGCTAAACCGCTGAGCCACCTGAGCCGCCCGCAAAATGGTGGTTTTATTAAAGCCCTGGGATGGGACCCACGGGCAGTAAGAGCTGCTGCCCCGGGCCTGTGAAGTGTGGCTGATTATATACCCGGGAGTTGGAGGGGTTTGGCGATAGCGTACTCTCTGAGGTTTCCAGGACCTTGAGGGGCTAGCTGTGGTTGGGGAAAGGTTATTACCGTCTAATAAACCCTGAGTCATGAGACCCTTCAGATGGATATGGGTGGGTCATGTGCTTGGCGGATGACTGCCAACATGTATCTTGGTGGGTAGAGATAAAGGAAATTTCTAAAGGAATTTTTATATGTTAAGGTAGACTTACAGGCTTCTGGGGGTCGGGCTAAGATTGCCTTTTGCCCTCAGCAAAGTATGAACATTGAGGCAGTGGAGTCTGTAGAGGAATGTCCCTTTGTCTGTTTTAAGGACTTGTCAGTGTGCTGCCCCAGGCTTGTGCCTTGTCCTCAGCTAGCCCTGTGTTCCCCCCATCACCCTGACACCCAGACAACCGGGGCAGGAAAAGGAGAGGGACAAGTTAGGTGAGTCAAGCCCCCCCTCCCAGCCTCCAGAACCCTCTCAGCCCATCAGACACCTCCTTCTCCCTCGCCGACTTCGCTGAATGGGACTGGAGCTCCAGGGAGCTGGGGGATCTGCCCCTTGGAGCTGTCTCTAGGGACCCAGTGTCCAAACAGTGGTGGCTTGGGGCCCAATTTGGGGGTCCAGGGAAGGGTGCTGTCCCAGATGCTAGGCCAGGGCCCACATGGGGATCTCATCCCTTTAGTGCAGTCACTGCTGCCCTCTGTGGTCACCATGTCAGTGTCCAAAGCTGTTGCGTCCATTCTTGTGGGGACAATGGATTGAGGCCCTCAGGAGCCAGAAGGCCACCAGCCTCAGCCTTCACTATCCCATTCTAAAGGGAAGAAAGAGGCCCAGACCAGACCCCCTCTCCTTGCCCATCTGGTCATTTAAAATATGCAAACAATAGGGCTACTCTTGTGCCAAGAGAGCTTACAACTCTGAAAGGGGCAGTTTTGAGACTTACTATTTCTATAGGCCCTCCCCACTAAACCGTAGTCTTCCCTGCAGAAGCAGAGCTTCTAGAAAGATCACGGAGGTGGGGGGTGGGGGTGGAGGAGTCTCTGTGAGAAAGGTCAAGGAGAAAACATAGGGGTGGGGCAGGACCCACCCCAGAAACTCAGCCAGTCTGGCCCTGAGTTTCTCCCCTCAGCCTCGGTCCGCGGTGGGCCCTGCCCTGCTCGGCCTGGCCCCCACCCCACACGACCCGGCCACACACTTCCCCACCTGGCTCGGCCTCCTGTGGGCTCTCCTCTTCTGGATGGGCCTCCCAGGCCCGGGGACCCTGGAAAGGGACTGTCCGGCCGCAAGAGAGCCTCCGCTCCCCTGCCCAGCCTCTCTGTATTGCAGCCTCCTGGGATCTGCCCCTTTCCTGGAGCAGCCTCTCAGGCAGACTCAGAGAGATGGGGTCCAAATCCCTTAGCAACTATGTGTCCCTCGATAAAACAGGGACAGGTGTGTGACAGCACAGCTTCTGCTCTGGCTGGCCCCCTGGAGCCTGAGCTTGCCGAAAAGATGAGAAGATGCCCCCGGTCTGCAGGACTTGCCTTGTCACCTCCACCTTCATCCTCCAGCACATCCCATAGAACACAGAGAAGGACCAGGCCAGAAGACCAAGGTCCAAGTCACTCAGCAGCCATCATGCTCTGGGCTGGTGTCCCTCACCTCTGAGATGGCCCGCCTAGGGCCTGGGAAGAGGACGCCCATCCTTCAGAGTATGAGGTCCACGTGAGGACTATGCAACCACCTCTTCATCTCCTCCTTCTGCTTCTCCTACCTATCTGTCTGTCTGTCTGTCTGTCTGTCTACCTATCTAGCCATCTATCATCAGGTAGGTAAACTCTACCCCGAGTGTGGGGCTCAAACTCATGCCCCTGAAATCAAGAGTCACTATTGTGGGGACAAAGCCAGTCAGGCACCCTCCCCTTCCTAAGAATTGTTTGGCTGACATAAAATTACATAGCATGAAGGCCACCCGTGTAAGCCAGACAGGTCAACAGTGTCATTGTATCTACAGAGTTGCATGACTATCACCATCCTCTTTTTACAATATTTTCGGCATCCCCAAAAGAAATAGCACTAACATTCATGCCCCATCTGCACCCCTTGGCCCAGGTGACCACCAATCCACTTCCCATTCCTGCCTGTCCTGGGCTTCTCCCACACACAGACCCAGACTGAGTACAGTCTTTGGTGTCTGGCTTTTCTCACTTAGCACAATGTTTTCATGGTTCATCTACATAAGACTGAGCATCAGCATGTCATTCCTCTTTATGGCTGAGTACTAAGCCATTGTGGGGGCACTCTGCAGCCTATCACTCACTGGGTGGGTAGTTTCCACTTTTTGGCTCTTATGAGTAATGGTGCTGTGAACTTTAGTGTGTAAATTTTTTTAAAGATTTTATTTATTTATTCATAGAGACAGAGAGAGAGAGAGAGAGAGAGAGAGAGAGAGAGAGAGGCAGAGACACAGGTAGAGGGAGAAGTAGGCTCCCTGTGGGGAGCTTGATGCGGGATTTGATCCCAGGACCCCGGGGTCATGCCCTAAGTGATGACAGATGCTGAACCGCTGAGCCACCCAGGTGTCCTAGTGTGTGAGTTTTTGCAAGAAGATATGCTTTCTGTGCTCTTAGGTATAGACCTAGGGCTGGAATTTCTGGGTCATAAAGTAACTATGCATTTGGAGGAACTGCCAAACCATTTCCCAAAGTGGCTGTAGCATTTTACATTCCAAGCACTTCTTTTTATACCCCTTAAGATAGGGGTTAACTTGGGACACCTGGGTGGCTCAGTGGTGGAGCATCTGCCTTCTGCTGAGGCTATGATGTTGGGGTCCCAGGATGGAGTCTGACATAGGGCTCCCTGCAGGGAGCCTGCTTCTCCCTCTGCCTATGTCTCTGCCTCTCTCGGTGTGTCCCTCATGAATAAATAAAATCTTAAAAAAGATAGGAGTTAACTTTTTAAAAAAGATTTTATTTATTTGAGGGACAGAGAGAGTGTCCCCGAGCAGAGGGAGAGAGAGAGGCAGAGGGAGAAGCAGACTCTGTGCTGAGCAGGGAGCCCCAGGCAGGACTTGATCCCAGGACCCGGGATCCTGACCTGGGCCAAAGGCTGATGCTTCACCGACTGGACCATTCAGGGGCCCCAAGAGTTAACTTTGTACTGGTCCCAGGCCCCTTTGAGAATTTGAGGAAACCTTCCTTCAAGCTCTCCCAGGAGATGTGCTCAGTTAGTTCCCAGGCATGTCTGTGTTTGCCCCAGGTCAGGAGGTCACAGGGATCGAGCCCCAACAGCCTTGACCTTCAGCAGATGCTGGAAGGATTGACTTGCCAGAGCTGTCCTCTTACTCCCTTCCCAATGAGTGATCATCCTCCTGGGCCCTGTGTCCTCCTTCCCCAGGGCTCTCCTCTCGGCTGGGACTCCTTCCCTCCCCACACCTCATCTCCTACACTCCTTTCTCTGCGTCCCCATCTGTGGCAGGAACAGTAAGGGAGCCTGAGGAGATCCCCCGTCCTAATCCCTGGAATTTACAAAAATGTTAGTGACATGGCAAGGGGAGTCCAGGTTGTGGACAAAATAAAAGTGACTGATCATCTGGCATTAAAATAAGGAGATTATCACAGTATCCTGGTCATTTAGGTGGGCACCGTGTCACTGCAAGGTCCTTAAAAGTGGAAGTGGAAGTGGCCATCAGAAGTGAGAGGGAGAAAGGTCCACGTGGTGTGATATGAGGAGGACCTAACTCAAAGTGGCTGACTCAGAAGAGGGGTGACCTATAGGAGCTGGGAAGGGAAGGATTAGCTTGTCCCCGGGAACCGGGAGCCCAGCCCTGCGGACGCCGAGGTGCTAGCCCAACGGCATCCCGCCTACGGAGCTGCGCAGACAGACAGACAGACCAGGCCGCTGCGCGTGCAGTCCTGTGTTACAGCAGCAGATGGAAGACGTGACGGGATTGCTGTCTACTCTGTTCAGACATCGTCACACAGTGATGTTTCATTTCACATCTGCTGTGCTGTTGCATCTCCTCCACCGCGGTATGAGCCCTGAGCTCAGGGACTTTGTGTGTTGCTGCTATGAACCCAAAGCCTGCAGCACAGGACGTGGATAAGGGGGAGCCAGAAAAAAAAAGGGGGGAGCCAGAGCCGGAAGCAGAGCCGCGGGCCCTGAAAACCCAAGCCCAGCACATCCGTCCATCCATCCATCCGTCCACAGCGGGCTCTATATCCTGCCCCAGTGCAGGGCGGAGTGAATGGCTGCCTCCCTGTGCTTCTGTGCGCCACCCCTGCTGCCCCCGCTGCAGCCCCAGGCCCTGCACAGATGTTTGTCTGTCCAGTCTCTTGTGCTGGGCTCTGCACACCCTCAGGGTAATATCCCAACTCTGGGAACTTCCTCCCAAGGGTCCCAGGCTCCCCATGGGCTCCCACCTTCCTGGGCCTCACCAGTCCTGGGGGCTTCATGGGGCCTCTTCCCTCTCTAGATGCTTTTTTTAAAAAAAATATTTTATTCATTTATTCATGAGAGACACAGAGATAGAGAGAAGCAGAGGCACAGGCAGAGGGAGAAGCAGGCTCCATGCAGGGAACCCGATGTGAGACTTGATCCCAAGACTCCAGGATCACACCCTGGGCAGAAGGCAGGTGCTAAACTGCTGAGCCACTCAGGGATCCCCTATGTCTCTCTTTTTAAAAAATAATTATTTTTAATTAATCTCTACACCCAAAATGGGGCTTGAACCCATAACCCTAAGATCAAGAGTCACATGCTCTTCTGTCAGAGCCAGCCAGACACCCGCTGGCTTAAGTTATTAAGTCTCCTAAGGATCTAACTGAAAGTGCACACTACCCCCCCAAGCTGGAGATGGTTATGTTTCCAGTAGAATTCCCATATTCTGGTGGTTTGATTTATTTGGTGTCATTGAATATATTCCTTTATAAATGAAATTTTTTAAAAAGATTTTATTTATTCATGAGAGACACAGAGAAAGAGGCAGAGACATAGGCGAGGGAGAAGCAGGCTGTGGGATGTGGGACTCAATCCTGGAACACGGGGATCATGCCCTAAGAAGGCCAACTCTCAACCACTGAGCCACCCAGGTGCCTGGGCTCCACTTTTAGAGAAGAAAACTGTACAGGTGGTGCTGTGTGTGACATATTGCATCTCTTAGGAGGTATGCAGTGTTTGGTGGTCCTACTTTTAGTGATTCTAAGATTGAGTAGGAGCTTCAGATGGTGACAACCTGATCCCCCCACTGTAAATTCGCCAGCAATCTTCCATCTCATAGTTTTATTCATTGATGATAATTGCCTGACTCAGTTTCGTTGGGGGCTGCAAAGTGATTTTCCAATGTTATCATTCCTTTGTCATTTATAAACTGGAACTTCTTTGTAAAAAAGAACTTTCCCTCATCAAGTAGGACGATTTGGTAACCCTGAGATACAATTCACACAGGAAATAGAATTCACACAGGGACAAATGTCTAGTTCTTTCTTTTAGTTGCTAATTTTCAGAGTAAGGGGCTAGTGCTTTATCTAATGTTTCTCTCCTCTTATCCTTGCCGTTTACTATCACTCTGATCCGATACATTTTGTATATTCAAGGTTTTCAAATGCATTCTTTCAACTTTGTGACATTCAGATTGCCCTATTTTAGGAGCTCTGTGTGCTATTACCCAATTCTTTGATATCTTTGCTTTCTGGCAAAAGATGCCCCAAGGCCCATTCTGAGTATTTCCTGCCCCTCTCAGGAAATCAGTCTTTCCTACAAGGAGCTGGGCACCAGCAGACCTCATAGCTGTCAGATTGTCCACAGCTTCTAGGCCTTCTCAGTAACATTGCAAGATTTTTACTTCACTTATTTTATTCTATACTTATATCATTTTTTCTCTTGCTCTGGAAACAGTGACTCCTAGTATGTGTATTATTATATAATATGCCATAAAATAGTTCTAAATATTAATACCCGATATTACTATTAACAAGTATGCTACCATATGAAATGGTATCTTTGGGGTTTTTTTGTTTTTTTTTTTTTAAGATTTTATTCATTCATTCATGAGAGGCACAGAGAGAGAGAGGCAGAGACATAGGCAGAGGGAGAAGCAGGCTGTATGCAGAGAGCCCAACGTGGGACCCAACCCAGGGTCTCCAGGATCACGCCCTGGAAAGCGATGCTAAGCCGCTGAGCCCGAAATGGTATTGGCAGCCCCGGGCTGCCCGAAATGGTATTTTTGTATCTTTATTTATCCTTAGGAAAAATTAATTCTTGCAATATTATCTCTGTACAAAAAACAGATAAACTGCACTTCATCAAAATTTAAAGACTTTGGGCAGCCCAGGTGGCTTAAAAAAAACTTTTTTAAAAAAAGATTAATTAATTAACTTATTTATTTATTTATTTATTTATTTATTTATTTATGATAGACATATATATATAGAGAGAGAGGCAGAGACACAGGCAGAGGCAGATCGCGCCCTGGGCCAAAGGCAGGCACTAAACCGCTGAGCCACCCAGGGATCCCCAATAAATAAAATCTTTAAAAAAAAAAGCAGTCAAAATTCTATCAACTGATGAATAAATACACAAATTGTAGTATATACATTCAGTAGAACATATATATTTTTTAAACTGGGAGTTTTTTTTTTCCTTTCCAAGTTTTTATTTAAATCCTAGGTAGTTAACATACAGTGCAATATTAGCTTCAGTTGTAGAATTTTGTTTTAGAATTTTTTTCTCAAGTTTATTTATTGATTTATTTAGTAATCTCTACACCCAACATGGGGCTCAAACTCACGACCCTGAGACCAAAGTCACACACTCTACTCACTGAGCCCAGCCAGACACCTCTCAGGTATAGAATTTAGTGATTCATCACTCGCACACAACACCCAGTGCTCATCACAAGTGTGCTCCTTAACATCCATCACCTACTTTACATCCAATAGAATACTCATTTGCCATAAACAGGAATGAAGTACTGATATGACAGTGGGGATGAGCCACAGACACATGATGCTCTCAGTCACCAGACAGAAAAGGTCACATGCTATATGATTCCATTTACACACAATATCTAGAAAAGATAAATCCAGAGAGACAGAGTATAGGTTGGTGGTTGCTGGGGTTTGGGTGAGGATGTGTGCAAACAGAAACTGCTGCAAAGATGGGAGCTTGCACTCTGGAACGATGGGAGCTTTCTGAAAGTAGTAGTGGTTGCACAACACTGTGAATGTACTAAATAAATGCCACTGAACTGCTCACTTCAAAATGGTTCATTTTATGTGAATTTTACCTCAATAAATTGTTAAAATAAAAAAGTAATTTAGAATCAGTACATTCCAACATGAACCTTAAAAACTTTATGCTAAGTGAAAGAAGCCAGATTAAAAAGGCCATGTGTTCTGACTATATTAATATGAAATGTCTAGCATAGGCAAGTCCACAGACAAGGGAAGTAGATCAGTGATTGCCAGGGACTGCAGTGAGGGGGGAAGAGAAGAGAGATCCTACTGGGTAGGGATTTCTCTTGGGGGTGATGAAAATGTTCTAGATTAAATAATGGCTCCGGCTGCCCGAATTTATGAACATAGTAAAAAAAACGTGCACCTTACTTTCAAAAGGTGCATTTTATGACATATGAATTACAACGTAATTTAAAAAGTTTTTTGAGGGATCCCTGGGTGGCTCAGTGGTTGAGCATTTGCCTTTGGCCCAGGGCATGATCCTGGAGACCCGGGTTGAGTCTCGCATCCCGCTCCCTGCATGGAGCCTGCTTCTCCTTCTGCCTGTATCTCTGTTTCTCTCTCTGTGTCTCTCATGGATAAATGAATAAAATCTTTAAAAATAAATAAATAAAATAAAGTTTTTTTTCTCATAAACTCTTAACTATAGAGAACAACTGGTGGTCACCAGGGGTGGGGAGAAACAGGTGATGGGGAGGAAGGAGGATCCCATGCTGATGCATGCACCTGTGGGGTCACTACACACCTGAACCCACTGATGCATGCACCTGTGGGGTCACTACACACCTGAACCCAGAACATTCACTGTATGCTAACAGGAATGGAAACCAAAAGGTCTCAAAAACTGCAGTAGCGGGCAGCCCCAGTAGCTCAGCGGTTTAGCCGCGCCTTCAGTCCAGGGCGTGATCCTGGAGACCCAGAATCGAGTCCCACGTCAGGCTCCCTGCATGGAGCCTGCTTCTCCCTCCGCCTGTCTCTCTGCCTGTCTCTCTCTCTCTCTCTGTGTCTCTCATGAATAAATAAAATCTTAAAAAAAAAAGCACCAAAAAACCCCCAAACAAAAACTGCAGTAATCAAGTTGCAAAACACCCAAAAACCTTAAAGAAAGATTTTGTTATTTGCGCGCGCGAGAGAACGATGGAGGCGGAGGAGGTCCAGGAGCCCAGGTGGGGACATCAGGACCTGAGCCAAAACCGAGTCAGAGGTTCAACCCACCGAGCCACCCGGCCGCCCTCCCAAACCCCAATATTTCTTCCCGCCTTTGTCCCTAGAGGCCCAAGGAAGAGACCCGGAACGTGAGGCCCACCATCCTCTCCTCGTTCAGTTTCACGCTGACCCTGGGCCCCGCAGGGGCGCGCTGCACCACTGCGCAGGCGCCATTCTTGGTCCGAAGGCTCGCCCCACCCACGCAGAAGGACTCCGCCCACTTGTCAGGCCTGCCCCGCCTCCGCCCAGCGCGTACACGTGCGCGGCGGCCAGCCGTGGTCGCCAGTTCGCGCTTGCGCCGTGAGGAAGCTGAGGGCTGGTGGGCGCCCGGATGTGGTCGAGAGGTCAGCGCTTCCGGCCTCTCCCCAGCTGGTAGTGTGAGCCGACCTCGCGTCGGGAAGTGGGCCCGGTACGCCCCGCGGCAGGGGCTGGCGTCAGAGCGCGCGAAGCAGCTGAACCGGGCCGTGCGAGCCGCGCGGACTGTCCCGACGGCTCGCCTCGACGCGGGAAGGCGGCCGCGGACCTCGGAATCCCCCGTTGTCTTCACACATCATGATATCTCCTTTATCTCTTAAGTAAAATACGACATCCATGCCTAGCCCGCCGGCTGTACGACCCCGGCACCGCGGTGCGCCGCCCCCGGGCCAGTGCCAGCCTGCCAAGCCTGCCTACGAGGGGCCGGCCCGACCGCGGGGGCGGGGGCGGGGCCAGGGCTGGGGGCGGGGCCAGAGCTGGGGCGGGGCTCCACCTCCGCTGCCCACCGCCCCCCCGGCCATGCAGCGGCTCCAAGTGGGGAAGTACTGGAGGTTTAGCCTAGTTCCTTTTGGCAGGCTGTCTCATGATCCCATTCTATTTTATTTCTTTGGTTTTTTTTTTTTTTTTTTTGGTAGGATCACCTAATTCTTTTATTATTTTTTTAAGATTTTATTTATTTACTCGAGAAACAGAGAGGAAGAAACACAGGCAGAGGGAGAACCAGGCTCCATGCAGGGAGCCCTACGCGGGACTCGACCCGGGTCTCCAGGATCACACCCTGGGCAGCGCTAAGCCACCCGGGCTGCCCAGGATAACCTAATTCTTTTAAGATTATTTTTATAATTGTGGTAAATGGAAAGCCTAATTCTTCTGGATGAAAAAGCATGCCTTTTTGCAGCTGTCAGTTTTTACTACTGTTGATCACGTCTGTACTGGGGCTGTGTCTTGACACATGCCAATCCCGGAACAGAATTCCCTTCTCCAGCTGTCTTTGCCAAGATACTGGCTCACGGGCATGTGCCGCCCAAGTACCACTGACCGGTTATGCTTGGTATTTGTAGGTCTGCAGAGTGAGGTGCGGGCCGGGCAGGATTTAGGCCAGACGCCATTCCTTGGAAATACACGACACATATGACATTTAAAATTTGCTAGTAGCCGCATTTACAAAAGTAAAAAGTTTAATTTTAGTGTTTTATTTAACTCCATACCTCCAAAATGCTATTTCAACATGTAAGCAATATAAAATATAAAATTAAAAAAATGCATTTTGGGGGATGTACGAAGTCTTTGAAACTTGATGTGTATTTTACACTTACAGAACATCTTGCTTCAGACTAGCCATATTTCAAGCACTCAAGTGTGTGTGTCTAGTGGCTACCATATTGGAGGCAGGTGTGTCTAGTGGCTACCATATTGGACAGCACAGATTTAGGCCAAATGAAACAGGGATTTTTTTTTTTTTTTTTAATGAAACAGGGATTGTAGAAAAAATGCGATTCCATAAGGGAGGAGATGGCTCCTCAGCTCACAGTCCTGGGAAATGGGCAGGGTTGAGGACAGCTGCAGGATACCTCTCTCCCTTCCCCCATACACTGCCTATTGCTTTCTTTCTGGGCTGAATTAGAGAGGTGAGCAAAATGAACTAAATTTGTCATTTATTGGTCAGTGCATGAAGCGACCTACACCTCAGTGTGCACCTGTTATTCTGTTGGTCATGCTGTCTGGGTTTTCTGGTGGAGGGTGGGGCAATCTGCGTGTTTTGGAATAGGAGTGAGACGTTGGGACCTGAGGTGGTCAGTGGGGAGAGGAATTGAAGAGAAAAGATAACCCGAAGTAAAGTAGCAGACAATGTTGAGAACCCACAGCTCAAAACAGAGGGGACTTTATTTTTTTTTTATTTATTTGAGAGCAAGCAGGAGCTGGGGGCACAGAGAGGGAGAAGCAGGCTCCCTGCTCAGTGGGAGCCAGATGTGGGGCTCATTCCCAGGACCCTGGGATCATGACCTGAGCCAAAGGCAGCCACTTAACTGAGCCACCAGGTGCCCCAGAGGGGATTTTATTATTTAAAAAAATTTTTATTTATGCATGAGAGACACAGAGAGGCAGAGACACGGGCAGAGGGAGAAGCAGGCTCCACGCAGGGAGGGAGCCCGACATGGGACTCGATCCCGGGTCTCCAGGATCACACCCTGGGCTGAAGGCAGGCGCTAAACCGCTGAGCCACCCAGGGATCCCCCCCTAAAAACTTTTAAGTAATCTACACACAACATGGAACTCTGAACCCACAAACCGGAGATCAAGAACCTCCAAACCGGAGTTCCACTGACTGAGCCAGCAGTTGCCGCAACAGGCAGGTCTTGTTTTGGAAGCAGGAGTTTCATCATTTCAAGTGTTGAGATGATGAACTTTTCTGATGTTTCATTTGGAGCCTAAGGACAGGCCTTGTTCCTTTTTTTTTTAAAGTGTGTTTTTTTTTTTTTTTTTTAAGATTTTATTTATTTACTCATAGAGACAGAGAGAGAGAGAGGCAGAGACACAGGCAGAGGGAGAAGCAGGCTCCATGCAGAGAGCCTGCCGTGGGACTCGATCCAGGGTCTCCAGGATCACGCCCTGGGCTGCAGGCGGCGCTAAACCACTGTGCCACCGGGGCTACCCAGGCCTTGTTCCTTTTGATTCCCCCATTCTTCCTGCTGCCACAGGCATCTGAGCCTTGCTCCCAGGAGAGGCAAGTGTCCTTAGAGCCTGAGAAACCCCAACCTGGGAATGTAGGACTAGGACTAGGTAAAATTTGAAACTTTGGAGTTGGGGGTGCTGTACCCCTCTCCTCTCACTGACCAGCTTTTTTTTTTTTTTTTTTTTTTTTTTCACTGACCAGCTTTATCAGAGGTTGTGAGGGAAGAGGATATCGAGAGTATTATCCTTTCCCCCCAAATCAAAACTGTTTTGCCTGGCTGACTCTTCTCCAGCCACACGTGCATTGGTGGGGATGGGCTTGCCAGCCACCAGGGGCAGCATTTCTGGGCATCCGGCTGTCCATCTGTGCCTTTTGGCCGAGGCCTCCAGCACCACAGAGCAGCCCAGCACCATGCTCAGGTATGACATCTGCCACCCGGGGCTCTTTAAGGACAAGGATCACGAGGGGTCACCGAGGTCCAGACCCATGTGACGTCAGGGCAGGGGTGTGTGTGGCTCTGTGCCAGGAAAAAGGAGTTCCACAGACAAGGAAGGCCCAAATGATCGCAGATCAGAAAGAACTAGACTGGCTCCGGCCCCTTTTATTATAAAATGACTCCAAATCTGGTAAAAAAGGAAAAAAAAAAAAAGATTCTGGACGCCCCCAGTACACCTGCCATGCCCCCAACCCACCAAGTTGCTGCCTCAGGCACCTGTACAAACAGGACTCAGATGCGAAGTTCCCCAGCCAGGAGGGCCCTGTACCGGGCAGGTGTGAGGGGCAAGTAGGCACCCCCAGCCTGGTCCAGAATGTACAGGGGGTCAGACAGTGCGTTGGGGTTGAAGCCCTCCTTCGTCATCCGCATCTTCTGCTGCTTGAAGGTCTCTGTAGTGGCCAGAGACTCCTGAAGAAGGATAGCAAGAGGAGTTGAGGGAAGGCATGTTCTGCCCAGGTGCTTCAGGTGAACCACCTGGATTTTTTCAGGGGGCAGAGGAAAGGAGGTACGAGGTCAGGGGTTAGGGGAAGGGGTGGCAGGGAAGAGGAGCCTCGCCTAAAGGAGGGCAGAGGCATGCATGTCCAGGAGGGAGAGTGTTCTATGAGGATCCCTGTGTGGGTTTGGGGATTGGGGACCAGCAACTGCGGCAAATATGAGAGGTGGGGGGGGCAGGTGCAGCTGATCACCTGGAGCCTGAGGAATCGAGGCCAGGCATACGGTGGCAAATTCTCAGAAACATGGGCGTAGAGTTGCGCAAGGTCCAATGGTTGGGGGGCGCGCAGCACCAGGGCTGCCATCCCAGCTCTGCCTTCATGCCCTGATGGTTGGGGGGGAGGTCAGCAGCTGTGCCCAAGGAATGCCAGGACGGGGAGCCAGCTTCCCCCACCTCCCCTGTACCCACACCTGGCACGGTGACTCCGTAGACGTTCACCTCCTGAAGAAAATCCAGGCCCTCCAAGGCCTCCGCTACCTCAGTGGTGGCCACATTCTCCCCTTTCCACCTGCAAGACGACAGAGGTTCTGAGACCTACAAGGCACTGGAGGGAGGATAGATGGGAGTGCCAGATGCTCACCGGCAGCAGGTGCTGAGGAGGTCTGAGAGGACAGGTCTGGCTCTGGGTGGGACTTAGGGAGTTAGAGTTAGGGACTTTGGGTCACAGAGATGGGATGTCTGGTAATGGACTTAGAAAGTCAGATACCTGAAGGTATCTCCGGTACGATCGTGGAAGCGGAGAAAACCCTGGTCATCGCAGACCAGCAGGTCCCCAGTGTTGAAGAAAACATCCCCAGGCCGGAAGACATTCTTCAGCAGCTTTCCCAGGGCCAGCTCCGGCCCCCCAGCGTAGCCCAGGAATGGGGACTGCTGGCTTACTGGGGCCACCAGCAGCCCCGGCTCACCTGGCAGAGTCACTGGGGTCAGGCTGCTTTCCGCCTCACCCCACTGTCCAGTCCCCACCCTCCTTTGCTGGCTGTGCCCCTCCTCCGCCCCCATCCCCAGGCACAAACCTGGACATGTGGCCACGCAGTGCCCCTGGGCATCCCGAATCGGCTTCCCTGTGGTGACATCATAGCGAATCAAAGAGAAGGGGAAGACATGCTAGGGGAAGGGAGACCCAGCACAGGGTCATTTCAGCGGCATGAGCCCCTCCCTGCTCCCCACCTCCCGGGGGACCCCAGGTTCTTTCCCCCCCCTCCCTTACTTTGTAAAGCCAGGAAGCACGTCCCACAGCACCCAGTTCTCCTGTGTAGTTGAAAGTAGCGATGTTGCCCTCTGTGAGTCCATATGTCTCCAGCACCTGAACAGGCCCAAAGCGCCGCACGAAGCGCTCCCAGGTGTCCGGGCGCAGCCCACTGCCCACAGCCAGCCGGACCTTGTGGCCTCGTTCTGCCTTGCTCTGAGATGAGGGGTGACGGGCAAAAGGTTCCATGCTGTGATGCCAGCTCCTGAGACTGCTGTCCTGTATCCCACCCCAAGGTCCCTTCCCCTATGGCCTCGCTCCTCACCCTGCCCTGCTGTTCCTTCCCCCCAGACAACTGTCTCCCAGTGTCCCATGACCTGCCCATGACCTGAGCGCACGCACTGGGGGCTGGTTGACAAGGTATCGGCACAGCTCCCCAATGTACTGGAACACTGTCACGCTGTGCTGCTGGCAATCCTCCCAAAACTGACCAGCAGAGAACTTGGACTTCAGCACCACCGTGGCCCCTGCCAGAAATGGGGGAGGACAGGCAGGAAGGTGAGGTTCTGGGCTGTGGGGACACCCCAACCCCCTCCTTCCCAGGGGAGGCCCTGCTGTGACAATCAAACACAGGGCCAGCTTCCTTTCCCACCTGCCTGGAGAGATTAATGCCCTTTCCCTGCTTCTCATCCACACACAGTCCATGCTCTTCTCCAGCCACAGCCCCCTGGGGTCTGGAGTTCTGTGAACGGCCTCCCTACTGGTTCAGGACTGATGCTCCTCCATGGTACCAGGAGCTCTTGGAGAGGTGGCCCCCTCCCCCTTCTTCAGGATTCTCTAGCTGAAGGACTCAGGAAGCATTCCCCAGGTGAGCATACCAGAGTAGGTACTTAAATGTTCACTAGAAAAACACTTGCTGGAGGACTACAGTCGGGGAGGGCTGGGGTGGGAGTCAGGGAGACTGACCAATGCCCAAGCAGCCCACGATGCCCAACAGGGAGCCAGACATGTGGTAGAGTGGGAGGGCAAGGTAGATGACATCTTCCGGGAGGGCACCGCACAGCTGGTAGAACCCCTGGCACTGCAGAACCTTCAGATGGCTGATCCGAGCAGCCTTGGGGAGGCCTGTGGGGGGCAGGGGGAGATCCCGGGAAGGGTCTGAACTTCAGGCCCTGCCTCCCTCTGCTCCTCCTGAGGTTCCCACAGAAAGAGGCAGAGGCGAGGCTGAAGCTGAGAAGGGAGGCCAAGCTGTCCTGGAAACGTGGGAAGTTCAGGGACGTGGAGAAATGAGTGGGATCGGAGAGACCAGCGACCTGGAGCGGCTTGGAAACTGAGGCCGGCCCTCTGCTTTCCTCTGCCTTAGTCTCTGGGAGGGAAGCATGGTGTCCAGTGCTCACCCGTAGTGCCAGAAGTGAAGATGTACAGGCACGTGTCCATTATGCTCTGGGGGGCGGATAGGTACCCCGGCACTGGCTCATCCACTTCAGCCGAGGCCTCAGCCAGGAAATCGCTGATTCCGACACGATGGGCTTCAGGGCCTACAGCCCAAAGACGGAGCCCCATGGCTCTCAGGGCCGGCAGGTCAGGCTCCAGGGACTCCAGGAACTCTGGATGGGGTGCGAAGGCCTGGCTGGGCGGCCCAGAAGGCTTCTCCACCCCAGCCGATTTACGCCTCCCTTGCCCCGCCCCACCACCTCACTGCTGTCGGGCGAGGGGAAGAGTGTGAACATCCCATCACCGTTCTGGGAACCAAAGACCCGCCTCCATCACTTCGCAAACCCAAAGACTGGCAACCCCAAGGACCCTTTCCGGCCTTCTTCCGAGGCCGGCCGGCCCGCGGCCTCACCTGGCGCCAGGACCAGAGCGCGCGCGCCGCAGCTGCGGAGGCAGTGCAGGAGGGGACCCCGGCGCAGGGCGGCGGGCACAAAGGCCGTGCGCAGGCCCGCCTTGGCCAGCCCGAACCAGAGCCACAGGAACTCGGGGCAGGCGGGCAGGAGCAGCGCCACGGTAGCCCCGGGTGCCAGGGGGGCCGCGGCCTGCTCGTCCTCCGCACCGCCGCCCAGCCCCGCGTCCCTGCCCCGCGCCCGCAGGAAAGCGCGCGCAGCCCGGTTGCTCTCGCGCTCGGCCTCCGCGTAGCTGAAGCGCCGCGCGCCGTGAATGAGGAAGACGTGCGCGGGGCGCTCCCGGGCGAGCTGCGCGAGGCGCCAGGCCAGGCTGCAGCCCCCCTCGGGGCCCCCGGGGTCGGCGGCGGCCGCGGCCAGGGCGCGCTTTCGGAGAGCCCGTTTGCAGCGGAGGGCGCGCAGCGCGAAGGCAAAGTCCGCCGCGAACCAGCGCAGCCGCCGCCCGAGGTGCAGCTTCCACACGAGCAGCAGCAGCGGCAGCAGGAGCAGCGGCAGCAGCAGGAGGGCGGCCATAGCACCCCCGTCGTGAGCCCGAGGTTCCCTTCGTAAATCTGGGGCCGCTAGCCTCTGCCCCGGGAGCGCGCGTGCGCCGGCACGCGCCCCTTCCCAGCCGCCCCCCTCCCCTCCGGGCGGGGCGGGGGGCGGCTTCCCCACCGCTGCGCTCCGCCCAGAGAGCGCCCAGACAGCCGGCGGCCCCCGCCCTTCCAGGGCCGCGCTCAGGTTTACTCCCCAGGAGGCCACCGCTCACTCCCGAGAAAGTCGAAAGTCGCCAGCAAGCCTGCCGCCTGGTCCCTGCCCCTCCCTGCAGCTTTGGCGGCAGCCCCAGGGGACGGGCGGGGGCCCTGACCCGCGGTTCCGGAGGGGCGCCGGCTGAGGCCACTCCCTCTGGGCAAGGGCGCAAGAACTGGGGCCAGCCAGGGAGTGCTTTCCATTCTGGTTTTAATTGGGGCAGAGGGAGCGGGAAGGGGAGAGGAAGAAGCCTCCAGAGAACGCCGTAGGTCGTAGGTCGCAGGCCGCCAGAGCCCAGGCCGCCTCCCCAGTCCCGAGGGCACCACCCAGCCTCCGGGGCAGCCCAGGGGACCCCAAGTGGCCAGACAGCAACGAGGAAGGTCCTTGTCGCTGGTAACTCCATTGTCCCCACCAGGCCCACTTCCATCCTTCAGAATCCGAGATGGGGGCATCCTTGACGCCCTAGCAATCCTCCAGTAGGTGGTAAGCACACAGACCTAAAATGGACTACATACTCACTTTTGTTGGAGGCCTCTAGTTTCTTCAGAGGAATGGGGAGGAAGAGAGTTCATTAAAGGGAGATGGGTGCCTGCACAGGTCAGTGCCTGGCCCAAGGCCCCAGCAGGAAGGCCAGTCAGGTGGGGGGCAGCGAAGCCAGAGCCCCTCCTGTCCCAGACAAGGGGATGTGCAGGGAAGACAAGAGTAAGTTCCAAGGCCACCTGAGTGCACCAGGAAGTGCAGATGGGCCAATTCTGGCATGTTTTATTGTCATTTAAAAACTTTTAAAATGCGATTATCTCTGCCAAAAAACAAAACCAAAACAAAAAAGACAGAACCAAGGAAGCAGGACCATCTGATAGTTCTGTGGCCTGGGGGATGGGGCTCCAGCCTCCCTCTCCCCTCATCCCGTGGCCAGGAAAGGGCAGTTGCACCACGTCGCTGAAGAAATGCCCATCTCACACTGGAATATGGAGAGCAAATCAAGGCGAGATGGTGAACATGGGAAGGGGTGTCCACACTGTCTTCTCTCCCATCCTCTCTTACCAGCAGCTCCATCTGCCATTCCTCTTCTCTTTGGGAGGGGCAGGAGGGGCAGGGGCTGAGGACCTGCACCAGCCCAGATCTCACACAGCCTCTACTAGCTTCAGTGGGACCCGAGTCGGTGGGAGCAGCAGTGTGATGGGGCTGGGGGGTCCCTGGACAGGAGGGGACTGGGGCTGCATGGCAGCTTCTCAGGCTGAGCCAAGGAAGAAGCTCATCCCTCCCACCAGTGAGCCTTGGGCAGGGGGAGAGGGTATTTACCCACTATCTCCCCAGCCCTTATTAACCTCTGATTCACCAAGGAGGGGAGGGCAGTCCAACTGGGGGTGGGATGGGGAAATCGGGGCTTCAGTCACTGTCAGACCCCACTGCAGAGGAGCCTTTCCGTTTCCGCTTGGTGGGCTTCGGTTTTGTGTCTTCTTCCTCCTGGAAGAGGTGAAGGGAGGGGGTCAGTCATCAGCCTGAGCAGCTGCTGGATCCAGCCCCACCTGCTCCCAATGCTGCTGCCATGCAGAAGTGAAGGCTCTCACCGAGGCACTGCTAGAGCCTGACTCTTCCTCAGCATTGGGGGGCTGGGTGGCATTCTTCCGACTGCGGGGGCTGGACAGAGCTGCTTTCCTCCGGCTCTTGGGTGGCTTGGTGGATGAGTCCTCATATTCCTCAGCCAGAGAAAAGAGATCGCTGAACCTGAGGGAAAGAACATGCCCTCACATTCCTCCCAGGCTCTTCTCTGTCCCCTGCAGGGTGGGTTCTACTTCCCTTCAACCCCGTCCTCCTCCCCAGCAGGGCCCCTCTCCTAGGCCTCCCAAGGCTTCCCAGGCCTTAAGTGCCAGAAGCCTTACTTCATCTTGTGGGCCTCATCACAGCTAGCCTGGACGTGCTGCAGGGCCTGGAGAATCGGAGTCTGGCTAAAAACTAGAGGGAAAGAAGGCCTGTGAGAAGTGGCAGAGCCCCCTCAGCTCTTGGCCCCTGCCCCCCGCCCCCCAGGACTGGTCTGGGCCGGGGTAGCACTAGGGGCATGGTACATACAGTTCTGTTTGGTGTTGGTCAGGTTGAGACGCAGGTTGTCCAAGTGCTCGAGGATCTGCTCCAGAGTCAGCTGGGCCAGCTTGCTGCTGGAGCTCCTCAGGCTGCAGGGAAGGCACCCAGCCAGAGCCTGAGCCCCAGAGCAGGGCTGAGGCAGTGTATGTCACCCTCCCGACCAGGGTCCCTCCTGAAGGTGGGCACAGCCCAGACAAGGGAAGGGTAGGGTGGAACAGGACCCACCACTGGGCACTAGGAAAGGAGGGGAAAGGCTGGGGTGGGCTTGTACACCAGGCAGCGTCAGACCACTAGGTGTCACCCACGAACCAGGAAAGACCAGCCCTGGCACTGGCCTGTGGATGTGGGCAGCCCCCACGGGGCCCAAGGCCCACCTCTGCCTCTTGGCCCACCTCTGCCTCTTGGCCCACCTCTGCCTCTTGCGGGGGAGGCTGTTGTTCTTGATGAGCAGGGACTTGATGTGCTCAGCCAGCAGCTCATCATGCTTCATGCACCAGTGCCTCAGGATGCTGGTGGTGAACTGGTCGTCGGGGTGGCAGGGTCTGCTCAACACCATCTTCACCATCTCCTCACTCGGCCTGGGGGGCATGAGAGGGGAGGAGGGTCCCCTGCTCACACAGCTGACCTGAGGGTCCCTTGGTTACTCCCACCTGCTTATTCCCCAACCTGAGTTGCCGTAGCTTCCTGCTCTCACACCCTCTCCCCTCTTCTCCTGGGGCCAAGGAATGCTGGTTTCAGCCTTAGCTGAAGCCAGGAGGCAGAAGGGATTCTTGGGTTCCTGCTGTCATAGCTGGCATGCACACTGGGGAGGCGGCTCACCAACGCTCCCTCACCTTGTCCAGAACAGTCAGGAAATGGGCCAAGGCGGTAAAAGGACTGAAGTCTGAGAAGGCACAGGGAAGGGGACTGGTAAGACACTGCCCTGAGCCCGCCCACTTCCTTCAGGAAGTTTTGTGCCACTTTCTGCTCCACTGCCTGAGACACTGAGGTGGGAGGGAGGCAGGAAGGTAGGAAGGAAAGGTGCACAGTCGCTGCCCTGCTCATCTAGGCTATTGGAAAAGTGCCGCTCCCCCTGCAGGCCCCACCCTTGTAGTCCCCACAGCCTCAGGGGCCTCAGCGGAGGAGGGGTGGGGAGCAGGAAAGCCGGATATCCGTCCATGCACCCCACCCCTCCTCCCAGGGCCGGAGCAGGGGGCAGGGAGGTAAAGTCCAGAGGAAGCCCACATCCCAGGGGAGCTGCTAGTTTGTAAATCACTGAGGGGAAGGGCAGAATAAGCAGATGTCCCCAGTAGGAAAAACCCTGGCCAGCCCCCAGCCGAAGCAGCAGCGTCAGAGCCCCAGGATGCTCCTCTCTGGGAGGCTGTGACCCGGAACTAGAGTCTCAAAGTAGAACTCACTTCTCTCTTCGGAGCTGAAGCAGCAGGCAGGACAGGGCCTCCGGATGCTCTGTGGGGGAGGGCAGAGGCTGCTCAGAGGGCTGTGTAGCTCCAGGAAGAGTCGGTACCTCTCCCACCCACTCGTCAACAGCCACTCGGAGGAACGGACAGTCTTCCCTAAGGGGCCTGGACCGTCCCCTGCGTCCAGAAACTCCCGAGGCCGTGCCTGCTCAGAGCGGGTTTGCAGGGCTCAGGTGGAGAGCCCAAGGGACTGACCGCGGGAATGGAGGGGCAGCAGTGGGTCTGCTCACCCAGGAGCCAAGGGACCCAGCCTTGCCCCAGAGGGCCTGGGACTGTCCTTCTCCCAGTTCTCCCTGCTCCCAGCCCTACTCACCTTTGTATTTGAGATGCTGCAGGATGGGGATTATGGTCTCCAGGGGGATGTTGTGGGCCAGAAAGAGCTGCCAGGCACAGTACTGCTCAAAGGTCTCCCAGTCCAGGCTCTGGACTGCAGGGGACAGAGAAGGGCAGGCGTGCTCACTCACGGGAGTGTGTTAGGCTCTCCTCTCTCCTACACACACCTACACACACACAGGGCTAATCCACAGACCAGCAGCAACCCAAGCAGGCAGGTACACAGGTGTGGTACACAGGTGGTGACAGTGATCCTAACACCACAAGGGCTCTCCCTTTCCATACTGTTATTTTCAAAGACTTCATGTGGCTTCTATCCTCCCACCAGCCCTGAGGTGGGAAGGCTACAGCTTAAGCAAGAGTGGAACCCACAGATACCAAGAGACCTCACAGTAGGGCATCTACCCCACTCTCAGCCTTAGACCCAGGGCCTCAGGTCATGCCCCTGCCCCAGGGAGCAGGGCCTGCTCACTTACTGAGTATGTTGAGGACAGAGTCCTTTCGAAACATAACCAGGTTCCCCATCATCACGTGGCAGACCAACTCCTGGAGCTGAGGAGGAGGAGGAGGAAGGTCAAAGCCATTGCTTCTAAAAGCAGCCAGGAAGCCAGAAGGAGAAGCAGCAGGAGGGCTCCCATGGGGAAAAAAACAGAGGAAGGGAAAACCTAGTTCAAAGGCACAGGCAAGTCTCTGCAGGATGGAGAGGCTTGTGAAGAACAGCTGAAGGCTCCAGTGGGGCAAAAACAGTTAAGACTGTATGAGCGGTTTCCATGTCCTGACAGCAGGGGGAGAACGGGCAAATTGTCTAGCTGGCTGTTGTCTGTGCTGGCCGGAGCCTGAGGAGGAGGGACAGGCTCTAGAAGGCTGAGCTCTGAACTCAGGTGTGGGCAGGAGTGAGGCAGAAAAAGAGGGCTCTTCTGTCCTAAATGGGGCAAGTGAGTGGAGAGGAAGTGTAGACACAGAACCTCAGGAGAAATGCTGCAGCCTCCTGAGGCCCTATACATGGCGGGAAGGTCAATGGCCTGTTTTCACCCGGAACCCTGGGGACAGATAGTTGAGAGCTTAAAAAAAAAAACACCCCACTCTCCTCACTTTCCGTGTGGAACTGGAGTCCCTGCCTCCCTGGAGACCCATTTCCCTTCCAGCCCCCAGGCCCGAACCATGCACAGGTGCATACCGCCCACCCCCCCAGGCCCAGGCCTCCCAGGATGACAGCCCTCGGAGCACCTGTGCAGAGTCGATAACAGCCACGATCATGTTCAGCAGTTCACCACTCCGCAAAGTCTCATCTGGAAACTGGACAGAAAATGAGGGAAGGTGGGGAAAGAGTCCGTGGTGCACCCCTTGGTGTATACCTCCTAATCCCCTCCCCTTTCCTCCCACATGCTCATGGGGTGTCTAGGTTAGCCAGAAGTGGGATCCTAACACAAACACCTACACAAAGATCCACAGCTGTGAAGCCAGGACTGTGACCCTTCAAGAACCCAAATTTGCTATTTGTGTTCACAGCACGAAGAGTGTGTGAGTGTGCACGCGTCTCCGAGAAGAATGGGGAGCCATCTGGAGATAAAGATAGAATTGAGGAGGACTGGTCGACAGGGAAGTGCTGTGTGGCAGCGGTAACAAAATAAGCATTTTGGGACCCCTGGATGGCTCAGCGGTTGAGCTCTGATCCTGGAGTTCAGGAATCGAGTCCCACATCAGGCTCCCTGGTGGGGGGAGGGGCTGCTTCTCCCTATGCCAATGTCTCTGCTGCTCTCTCTCATGAATAGATAAATAAAATCTTAAAAAACACAAAAAAAGTATTTGCATCTAATGTATATTAACTCCCAGCCAAGGAGAAAAGTGCATAGTGTGAGTGTTCAGGGTACATGAAGGCAGGCAGGATGCCTTCCTGGGGAGACCCACCAACCAGGGAGGGAGTAGAGGATGAAAGTGCCCTATGATGGGCTCATACCCCACCCCCCCTGCAGTATTTGGCTGAGACCACAGTTCCTCGGGTCAAGCCCATACCCCTGTGCCCAGATATGCCTGTTCCCAGGGACTTTCACTAAGAAGAAGAGTAAGGGCTGATACCCTGTCTGATGTCCCAGTCCCTAGAAAAGACAGTGAGTGAAGGAGGGAAGTGAGCATCAAGTCCCCACCACAAAGGCCTGGTCTTTGGGAACCATCAGAGAAACTGAGGGTGAGCACTGAAATGGCAAGAAGCCTGCAGTGTGTGAATGCGGTCTGGTCGGGGGCTGAAGCTGAGAAGCCAAATGTGGAGGCCCAGATCCCAGCTCACGCCACAAAGCACAGGATAGGAATTCTGGGGGTTTTAGATATTTTTTAAGCTTTGATGGGAGAGTGGGTAGGTAGGAGTGGTGAGAGAAAAAATGGCCTGCTGTGGCCAGCAGAGGTAGGTGAAGGAGGGTCAGGGTTGCACACAGAGAGAGGTGCAGTCTCGTGAGCCCACCCCACATAGCTGCACATGAGGGCAGGCAGGATGTGGCCTTGTCCCAGAGGGACTCCATCAGAGACACTGACCTCCGTGTAGATGGAGGGTGTTAGGTGGCACAGCAGTCGCACGTCGTCCTCTTGGCAGGCCTTCATGTCCATCATTAAGCAGGTGTGCAGATCACCCAGCTGCGTGGCCTGGGCAAATGACTCGTACAGGTTCATCTTCCCAGCAGCGGCTTTGCTGCAATAGCAGGTGGGACTAAGCCAGCAGCCAGCCCCAGACATCCCCCAGGTAGGCCCTCCTCTGCAATCCCTTTGCTGCCCCGGATGGGTGCATTGGGTTCATCAGTCTCCTGGCCCTCCCCCCACCCTGCCCTCCCCTCCTTCCCCTATGCTCCAGACGCAGGGCTGACCACAGTTAATGAAGCTACTAACTGGTGAGGGTTGAAAGCTACTTCTCCTGCTTTCTGGGCTCTAAGCAATGAGGGCAACCATATATGGAGGCCCCCACCTCACATTCTGATCAAAACAACTCAAAAGGACTCAGAGGCCCAAATGTAAGAACTGAAACCATACCACTCCAAGAGGAAAACACAGGAGAAAATCTACATGACACCAAAACCACAAGTACCAGGAGAAAAACTGGACTCTACAAAATGCAAAGCTTCTGTGTTTCAAAGGATGCCATCAAGGAAGTGAAAAGACAACTCACAAAATGAGAAAATATTTGCAAATCTTGTTTCATAAAGGACTTGTATTCAGAATATATACATAAAAAACTCTTAAGGGATGCCTGGGTGGCTCAGCAGTTGAGCACCTGCCTTCGACCCAGGGCGTGATCCTGGGGTCCCGGGATGGAGTCCCACATCGGGCTCCCTGCATGGAGCCTGCTTCTCTCTCTGCCTCTCTCTCTCTCTCATGAATAAATAGAATCTTAAAAAAAAAAAAAAAAAAAAAAAAAAAAAAACCTCTTAAAAATCAACAATAAAAGGATGAATAACCCCAATTAAGAAACAGAAGAGGAAGAGCACCTGGGTGGCTCAGCTCCTGACTTTAAGGTAATGGGATCGAGCCCCACACTGGCTCCATGCTTGGTAGGAGGTCTGCTTGAGACTCTCTCTCCCTCTGTGCATCCCCCTTGCACAATCTCCCTTTGTGTGTCCCTGATGCAAACACACACTCTTCTCTCTCAAATAAATAAATAAATCTTAAAACAAAAACAGGGATGCCTGGGTGGCTCAGCGGTTAAGCATCTGCCTTTGGCTCGGGGTGTGATCCTAGAGTCCCGGGATCGAGTCCCAAGTCAGGCTCCCTGCGTGGAGCCTGCTTTTCCCTCTGCTTGTGTCTCTGTGTCTCTCATGAATAAATAAATAAAATCTTAAAAAACAAAACAAAAACAAAACAAAAAACTAGAAGATCTGAACAGACATTTCACCCAAGAAAATATGCAACTGACCAATGACAAGCACCTGAAAAGACACTCAACATCATTAGCCACCAGAAAAATGCAAATCAAAACCACAACAAGACAGTACCTCACACCCAACAGGATGGCTATACTGAAAAAGCCAGACAATAACAAGTGCTGGAAAGCACGTGAAAAAATCAGAACTCTCCACGCTGCTGGTGGTTGCAGTTGCTTAGGGAAAGAGTTCAGCGGTTCCTCAAAGTTAAAGATGGAGCTATTGTTTGATGACAATTCCACTCTTAAGGTGTATATGCCCAGGAACATGGAAAACTCATATCCAGGTAAAAATGTGAATGTGCACAGCAGCTCCTTTCACAACAGACAAAAAAGTGGAAACAAATCAAATGTCCATCAATGCGTGAACAGATAAATTGCAGGATCTAGACAATGGAGTGTTATTTGGTCATGAGAAAAAGTCCTGACACATGCTGCAGTGGGAATAAACCTCAAAAACGTTACACCAAGTGATGAAAGCCAGTCATGAGAAACCACACACTGTACAATTCCATTTACACGAAATACACAGAAGTCAATCTATATAAAGACAGAAAGCAGATCCATGATTGACAGGGGTGAGGCGAGATAATGAGAAGGTGATTGCTAAATGTGACTTGATTTTTCAGGCGGGTGATGAAGATGTTCTAATTTAGCCAGCAGCTATAATGATACAACTTTGCAAATATACTTTAAACCACTGAATTGTGGTTTTAAAGCTATTATTAAAAAAAATCCAGGGACTCTTGGGTGGCTCAGTGGTTAAGCATCTGTCTTTGGATCCAGGTGTGATCCTGAAGTCCTGGGATTGAGTCCCATATCGGGCTCCCGGCATGGAGCCTGCTTCTCCCTCTGCCTGTGTCTCTGCATCTCTCTGTCTCTCATGAATAAATAAAATCTTAACAAACAAACAAACAAACCCCCCAACAACACATGAAGGTCCCAGTGGTGGGGCAGGGCAGTCAGCACACATAGGAGAGGCTCTCCAGGACATCTGCTCCATGGGGAGACTGTACCCACCTGGCCCTCAGATAGTACAGCAGGTGGTAGCCAATCTTGGGCTGTTTCTGATAAAGCTCAGAGAGAAGATCCAGAAGCAGAGAGAAGCTGCTGTTGTCTTCCTGCATCTGGCACAGGTTCCTGGAGGTGGGAGATGGGAAGAGGGGAGCAGACCCTCCTGTGGAGACTCAGCGGAGGCATGGGCCTTCTGGAAAGGGGGTCCCATCACCCCAGGAGAGAGTATATGACTGTTGACAGGAAGGACAGATGGCCCAGCAGCTGGGTCCTTACCTAAATATTAGGTAGAGAGGCTTCCCCACAGACTCCTCCAGGGACCTGCAAAAGGTGGTAACATCTAAGATCTGTGAGTGGAGAAGATAGGCTGCAGGCAGACCTTATGGAGGCTGGATGCCAGAGTCCCCTTTCCTAAGCAAAGGGCAACTTCCTGCCGCCTCATAGGCTTGGTCACAGGGAAAGCAGGTTCCTAACATACACCAGTCTAGGCTGTGACTCATTGAAAATGAGATTCCGGGGGCACCAGGCCGGCTCAGTTGGAGAAGCATACGACTCTTGATCTTGGGGTTTGGGTTTGAGCCCCCATGTTGGGTAAAGAGATTACTTAAAAATAAAATCTTAAAAAAAAAAAAGAAAAAGAAAATACAATTCCTGCCCCTCAGGGAGGGTCCAGGACAAGGGTCCAGTCATATCTACGGTGCACATCCCTGCCCCACGCTCCACATTCAGCAGACAAAAATGAATCCTTGTTTAAGTAAATCAGCACATGAGAGATTAAGAACAAATGAAGAGAGGGGCACCTGGCTGGCTCAGGCAATGGAGCATGTGATGCCTGATCTCGGGGTCTGAGTTCAAGCCCCACACTGGGGTAGAGATTGCTTGAAAATAAAATTATTTAAAAAAAAAAAAAAGTGAAATGATTATTTCTCTGAAGTCCACAGCAAGATGCCTCCTGGACTAAGGCCCTAAGAACCCACTTCTGGCCCCTGAAGACCAGCAGGGGTCAGGAAAGATAAGCCTTACTCCTCAGTGATCTCCTCTGGTAACACCTCCCCTCGAAAGTGTGCCTTGAAGAGCTCCTGCAGGCAGGAAGCGAGGACGGACAGTTGCTCGGAGTCAAAGTCTTCCTGGTGGTGAGAAAGTGAGTGGCATCACCACAGGACCTAGAGCCTCTACACAATATGCTTCCAACTCCAGGACCCACAAAGTGCTGCTCTGCAGTGGGGACCCATCGGGGGCAGGAGGGACAGGAAGGAAGGAGCCAGCTGCCTGGGCGTGGAGGGAAATCTGCACGGGGTAGGCTGGGCTGCTTCCTCCTGGGGGTGGGGAATCTCCTCACCTCTAGGACCTGGTCCACGATTTCCTGCATGACCTCACACTGGGCCTCAGTGTCACTGTCATATGGGATGGAGAGGAAACATCAGAGATGTAAATGGCAGCTGAGGGCAGGACACACGTCCAACACAACCCACTCACACACAGACAAAACAAAGGAGCTCTGTGTGAATCTAGGCTTGGGTAGGGGAGGCTTTAGGCCAGAATTTGGGGTTCCCCCGGCAGAGGCCCTAAGAGCAGGGAAATCTCCACTATCCTGCTTTGGTTCTCAGAAGCTGTAGAGTGTGATCTGGGTGCCCAGTTGACCCAAACAGCAGAAGATACCCCCAGAGCCTCCAAAACCCCACCCTACCCTGGTCCTCCCACCACCCCACGGAGTAGCGGGCAGAAAGCCTGGGGCTGAGCCTCTTGAGGCAGAGGGCAGGAGCTGCACCCACCTCCCCTTCTGGAGCTGGAGCACTTTGTCCCTGAGGGACTCATCCAGTTGGTCAAGGTAAGGGGTGATATCGACCGGCTCCTCCACAACTGTCTCCTTGATAGGGTGGAAGCGAAACTCCCTCTTCTTTCCTGGAGGGAAAGATTCAGGACAGCAGTCTTTTGCCCAGACTCCAGCAACAGGGGCAGCGCCACATGCCGGCGGTGCAGAGAGCCCGCGGCATGTGCCCTGGACATGTGCGTACTCAGCCTCAGGGGCCACGGCTCCTCCTTCCCCTCCTGCTTCAGGGCTGAGGGTGGGGCTCTGCGCCCTGGACTCCCACCCACTAGCCCTGCTGACGAAATGAAGTCAGGGGGCTAAGGCAACAGAGAAGGTGCTCCAGCCACCCCCGGTCCTCTCAGGGCCAGGACCAGGGCTGCGCCCACCTCTGCTGCCCAGGTCTTCCTCATCGTCACTGAAGGCTGCCTCTGCGTTGTCGTAGCAACCCTCATCCTTGTCGGACATGTGGTTATCCATCTCCACAGAAACCGGTTCCTCAAGTTTGACTGGAAGGAGAGACAAGGCAGTCTGAGGGTCTCCAGTGACCTAACATGCTGGGCTGGGGGTAGGGGGCAGGGGCCTCTACAGAGTTCATGACCAAAATGGACTATGGACCCTGGAAAGACAGACATCTGGTCCTCACAACCTTCCACAACTCACAGGGGAATCCTGTCAGGAACAAGAATGGTGTGGGACATGCCCACTGAGCTCCGCCTGCATCGGCAAACAGATTGAGACCAGGGACAGCCCCAAGTGCTCTTCCCCTGAAAACCAAGCTGGGAAGCTCTGCTTGGCTTAAGCCTTACACCATAACAAAGAAAGACGTGTGTGTATCACTGGGAGCAAGACTTGAGACCCAGCATGACCACCTCTCATCAGGGCTCGGGGCCCGGGGAAGAGAAGAGAGAAGAGCTGCAGGAAGTATGTGAGGCAAACACAGGTGCCATAAAAGCGTTCCCTATGGAGGAGAGAGGCTACTGAGAGAAGATACAGGAGCTGAGGAGCAGGTAAGATTGGATGGGGAGGGAGGACCAAAGAAGACAACACAGAAACACGTTAGAAAGTAGGGAATGACAACCTGGGACAGTCATGAAGGTAGAGAACCGCCCCAGGGTGACAGACATACAGCTCAGGCTGAGCGCCCTGGGTGTCTCCACGCCTCTTCTCAAACAGGTGACAGAATGGGAGGGCCCCATACCTTCCACGGGTGGGCTGGGCGAACTACAGAACTCAGGAAACTTCTCCCTCAGCATTGCCCGCAGCTCCTTATCCAATTTAGGATTGTCAAACAGAGGAGCCAAATGCCTAGTGGGGAACATGAACAAAGGTCAACATCAGAGCTCCTCACTTCAGTTAGAGAGAGGTCTATGCCAACTAGTACGACTCAGACTCCTGGACTATGCTGGCAAGACAGAAATTCCTCTAGGAGTCATCCTAGCAGTCTGACACAGAGCCATACTTTCTGTACCACTCAAAAAAGGGTCAGCAAGGGGTATGACAGTATCAGAATGTGCCTGACCTAGTGACATATGAGAAAACAGCCTCCCCCGTCTATAGACACATAAAGTTCTTACGCCAAGACCCGTTTCTCCACAATGTGGTTGAGGGAGGAGAACACACCCTGTCGCACATGGCCCTCCAATGGTGGATAGAAGTTGGGAATGATCTGGAAGGGAAGAAAAGAACAGAGAATAAGCACACAACACAGAGTGTTCTGCTGAAGTAGAGCTAAAAAGCTGCTTTGGTTCTGAAAAGGAAATACTGGGGAGGATGGCTGCAGAAAGGTCCGGAATATTCCTCACCACTTCAGGTTACTAAAATGGCTCATTCTTTCTAGACCTAGCTGTTCCTCAGAGAGACTGGATTCTACCTTAAGTCATTATCCCTGAGGTCAAGAAAGACATGGAAAGACATGGTAGGAATATGGAAGGGGAACATTCATTAACCTGGGGGGCAGGACCTATGACCACAGCTGCTCTCATGACAAAGGGCACTTACGGGCCCATAAGGTGAAGGGACACACACTTACACGGCACATGAAGTCCAGGAGTGTGGCGGTGATGGCTGGGTGTGGCTTCATGGAGTGGTGCATGACCAAGATAGCTGGTTCTGAGGAAGGGGGAATTAAAGAGCGCCCACATCAGACAGTCCATTCCCAGTTCCATGAAACAAGGCATCAGTCGGTACATAGGAATGGTTTGAGAGAGAGCTGTATCCCTACCCCCGATTCCCACTGACCAGACCCAAAAGCAGACAACCCCCGAAGCAGCTTCTAGCCCATATCTCCCCTGTCCCCAGAGGCTTGGACGAGGGAGGTGGTAGGAAAGCAACAGCCCTCCCCCCTCGGAAGCCCAAGCACAAGCTTTAGTGCAAAAGAGCAGGAGTGAGCCCTTGGCCTCACAAAAGCAATCTCCCTTCTACACCAAAGGAGCACTGGTGAGGAACTGCTCCCAGATATGTTGCCTCCCCTGACATGGCTGAGATTTACAACCACTGTTGCCGAGGCCAGGCGGGGGCCTAGGAGACAGAGGTGGTGCTGCCCAGGCCCAGTCACATACCTATGTTCATGATGCTATCCTTGTCTGGGCTAAAGAACAGCCAGTCGTAAAACAAAGCCAGCTTTGCATTGGAGGCAGCGACATTGGACTGGAAGAGAGATGAGAAAGGAGGGCTGGTTTCATCAAGCAGCTTCAGAAGCCCAAGGCAGACTCCAGACCCACTGCTGCTTATGTATGAAATAAGTTCAGGTCCTACTGAAACGGGTAGAGCCCCCCAGGGGTGACAGGCACTCAAGTCTGCACATGAGTGTGAGTGGCCATGGTCTCACTGACCAGGGGGCCAAGGACTGACCTGGGTTTTCATACATTCCTGGCCTAGGAAATGAGACTGGGGGCCTAGCTGACACACCTCTGCGTTGCCCTGACACCCCTAGGCTGCCTTGGCTGGGCTCTCCAGGCACATTCCTGACTGAAAGACCCCTGAAGGACAGCCTGTTGTTGTGTCTGAAACAGCACATTCCAAGGACCAGGTCGGAAGGCAGCTAGAGAACAGAGAGCAGACAGTGTGGAGTTTCCCACACAAGGAATAGGGAGAAAAGTGCTGGGAAGACATGGCTGCCCCCATGGAGTCCCTATGTTTGCGGAACTATCCAAAGTGGATGCTAAAAGGCTGCTAAGTGAGGGTCTCAGGAACACAAGCCCTGAATCTGAGGAAGGAGCCATCCCAGAGACATGACCACACATGGTTCTGAAAGCTAAAAGGAAAGACAGGGAGGCCTGAGAAATCTGGGCTTGGGGATCAGCAATAAAGGCAAGAGATGGGCCTGTTCAATCCCAGACGCAGATGGGGAGTACCGAGTACTGTCCACTTCCAGAGACCCGGCTAGAGGCTGGACGAAGGCTGAGACATTCAGCAGGAAAAAAGTGAATGGATGGCCCATCGGGGTCAGGACGCCAGAGCATCAGGAAGAAGCATGGAAATAGGGGGATCTTAGAGTAAGGCCCTTCACCCCTCACCGTGCACGTTGTCAGGAGCCAACCGATGATGGCCCATCGGGGCAAGATATCGGAACTCAGCACTTCGTTAGAAGGGTGAACAACCCCACAGATGTAGCGGATGAGGTCACAGCGCAGAGATTGACTGTCTGGGGTGGACAGGTACTGGCGCTGGAACCAGTCCTGGTAACGCTTCTGTTGACCAAACCGCACCTGCAGGAAAGAGGTGTTGGAGAGACGCGCAGGGTCTCTGGGAAGAGGAAACCACCAGGCTTCACCCAGACCTCAGTCTCTTCCCTCGATTCATTCATTAACTCACTTTCTCCTCTATTCTCTCCTTCTTTGGGAAGACGTCCTTGTTTAAATCTTCCTTGACTGGAAACAGTGTTGAGATTCTTCCTCACTCACCTGTTGTGCCAGGATGCCTTCGTTTCTGCCACCCCTCCCCCCCAATTTCTGGCTCCTTTCTCCTGTGCTGGTCACTGAGGCTCAGTCCTAAGCATCATCTCGAGCCCCTGTGGCCAGCAAGGCACACTCCTCGAGAACAAGAGCAGAGCCTGTCTGCCACTCAGCATGGACACTCAGTGACCTATGGGGTCACAGACTTCTCAAGCCTTCTTGCAACAATGCCTTCCCCTGATCACACTCTACCAAGAGGAGAGAGCTGGGTTTTCTCCTCTTCTGTTCTCCAAACATACCCAAAACACAGCGTAGAAAGAATAAAACAATACTCCTGGACCAACACTATCCAGTAGAACTTCCTGCAAAGACGGTGCCTACTGAGCACTTACAATGTAGCTAATGCAACTGAGGTACTGAATTTTTAATTTTATCTAACCTTAGCTAATTTATTTATTTCTTACAAGATTTTTAAAGTCATCTTCTACATCCAATGTGGGGCTTGAACTCATGACCCCGAGATCAAAAGTCACAGGGTCCACTGGCTTGAAATTGCAACTCATGGCTAGTGGCCACCACATGGGATAGCACAGATCTGGATGGTTCTCCTGGATGACTCAGGAAACCAAAAGTGGACTGAGCCAGTGGCTTCCCAACCCCAGACAGACTGTAGAGGAGCCGTTGCCTGGAAACCCTGTTAAAAACATAGATTCCTCAATCAGATTATCTGGGAGACTAGGATCCAGGAAGGTGTATTTTTAACATGTTGCTCAAGCAATTCTGCCATAACTCAGCCATGTTTGGAAATGAAATGGCCATTGCACTCTTCCTGAGAACTTGCCTGCAGCCAGAGGAACAGTGGGTTTCCCAGAATGAACACCTCACTCTACCCTTTTACGGTACATCACACTTGTTAATTACATCATTTATGTGTAATTATTAGTTTAAAGACTATTTTAGACAGATTGGAAGCTTCACAAGAGCTCCAACTGTTTGCACCTCTTTTACTCAACCCTGAATCCCCAGCTTGTAGCGCCCTGCCCAATGCCAGGTAGATTGGGTTCCTACCTGACCACCACTCTGCCGGTCGACGTTCAGTGGTAAGGCATCTGCAGGCTGGACAAAGAAACCCAGCCAACCTGCAGTTTCTGTTCCTGCTGCAAAAGGTTAGCTTACCCGGGAGGTCATGAAGAGGAGCTTAGTCTCCATGTCAGGGGTCAGACGACATGCTAGAAATTTTCGGGATGTTCTTGACTGAAGAAGCTGCAGGATACCTGAACCAAGTGTGTAAAGGAAGAGAAAAGAGAGAACCCTGAGGACCAAAAGGAATGGAGGGCAGGTGGGAAGTTGGCCCAGGTACTGATGGCTAGTGGTCTTGCTCTGGGGGAGGTTCTAAGACAAGACCAAGAGAGTTCAGCACTGACACAAGTAGGGGTTCTAATCAGCACCTGCATGTTCTGCTCCAACCAACCACCATCCCGAGGACCAGATACATGACTTCTCCTCTGTCCCTGGCCATCCAGAGCCCTCTACTCACATTATTCCAGGTGGCAACATGTGGGAAAGTTAGGGGAAACAGGGGAAACCCTAGCCTTGCTTTCTGCTCCTGACGGTCCCATCCCTGGGTCCTGGGAGCAATGTGGTGTTGTGGGATAGGCACGGGCTCTGGAGTCAGACAGACCTGGATCCAAATCCTGCCTCTGACACTCACTAGCTGTGTGGCCTTGGGCAAAATACTTAATCTCCTTGAACCTCATTTTCTTTATCTGTAAATATGGAAAGTAAAATATCCATCTTACAGAGTTGTCCTGAGGATTAAATGAGTTAACATACATGTGTCTAGCACACAGTAAGCACTCAAAACAACTCAACACATGTTCAATATAAAAGCAATATGATATAAGGAGAATCAGGATTTTCCTCTCCTTCCTGACTCTGCAGGGCCTAGGCGACTGTTTCCATGTGCACACCCATGTACACACACACACACACACACACACGATCTACCTATTCACACATGTGCGCTGGAGGAGGGGTGGGGAACCCGAAAAGCAGAAAGGGCGATCTAAAGGACCTTGTCAGGGAGAAGCTCAGAGACTCTCTCCCTGAAGAGAATTTTGGCTAAGCGGGATTCTTGGAATTCAGAGGCAAGACTGCACTCTTACAGGGCTAATTCCAGCCCCTCTGCTGACTCAGTCTACGAGCTGATCTCTGACTCCCTCTCTGGACCCAGTGAGGCTGGAGGCTGATCATCAGCTCACCTCCCAAGTCTAAGAGTTGCAGGGGGAGGAGGAGGATGATCACAGTTATGTTTCAGTTCTTCTTAGGAGCAATGGCAGCTGGAGTCTGCCAGGCAGGGGCTGCTGGGAACCACATGAATTGTTCTGTACCTCTGCCATTCCCACATCCAGCTGTATTTGGCAGACCCTGCCCTACCCCAAGCTTCCTGTATTTGGCTGCCAAAGCCTCTCCTGCCCTCTAGCCTCTACCCTCTTGATTCACTCAGCACACATACACTGACCTCCCACCTCTCAAGGGCAGGATGCCCTGGTCCTCACTTACCTGTGAACTGAGGACTTAAAGCCTGAGGGTTATGGATAATATCTTTCCACAGCAGTTCAAATTCTGGTATCCTAGCAACATTCTGAAGTAGTCGTACGAGGTCCCGGCCAATCATCAAACATTCCATGAACTTGATGAGGGGAGGAAGTGAAGAGAGAATAGAAACACAGACTATTTCACCTGCTGTGGGGAGAACCAAGGAGCAGCTCATTCTAGGGAAGGAAGGAAGGAGGGCCCAAGGGACAAGAGGGTTTCTTCTCTTCTGGAACCAAAGGGGAACAGAGCTAGAAGCTGGGGGCTGAGCTCAAGAGGACAGGTTACTGCAAACTACTGAAGCCCTGCTGACTTCCGCATGAACTTGTTCCCTTGCCCTCCCAGATGAAGAGGACAGGACAGGACTAGCAAGCTGAGCCCCAGATACTTTCCCCAAACCCCCTGGTCCAACAGAACAGTCTGTGATAATGGAAATGATCTTCATCTCTGTGCTATCCAAAACGGTAGCCATTTAGCCACATGCGGCTAACAAGCACTTGACATGTGGCTAAGTCAACTAAGTAACTGAATTCTTAATTTTAGTTAACTTTAATTGCCACATGTGGGGAGTGGCTACTAGAGATTATAGCTCTGGGCTCTCTCTTGGGAGATCTGACAGCGGACAATTCACAACCCACTTGAGCACAGCCATCACCCGGGTGGGCAGGCAGGAAGGTGACATAACCGTTGGCAGCTTTATGTCTGTGGTGTGTAACAGCATTCCTGAAGCTGACCAGGAAAATCCCTAGGATGCCAGTTCAATAGACAGCATTTGTAGGAGCCAGGGCTAACCCGCACGGATTCCCCACCCTCCCCCTACCTTTGTTTCAGAAGGATGAGAAAAAAAACAAAACAAAACAAAAACCCTCCGTCTCTCCAAAACGACATCCTTGGCTTAGATCACCTCACAAAACTCACGTAAGTTTCCCATCCTGGGTTTCACTTGCCTACACTGTTTTCATCCTCACCCGTTCCCGAAGCAGTGACATGCAAAAGTCTACTTCCTTCTGCCGCAGGGCCTGGAGCTGGGCAGTCCCGTGGTGGTCGACGATGAGACGGAGGTATGTGTAAACAGCCATGGCAATGAGGATGCTGCTCTTCAGCACCCACTCCCTGCAGAAGGGGGGACACCTGGCACCTGGGCTCTGTTCAGGCCCGTTCACTCTCCCAATTCACCTCCCACATGTGGCTCTGGGGCCTCAGCAATGTCTGATGATTAATATGGGGAAGTGGTTCTTTGATTCCTTGACTGCCTGCTCATTATCTATCTTGGACCATCAACTGGCTAAGGTAGAGACAACTTCCTACTGCTCTACCAGGCGCCCAATAAAGCACCAAATGAAAGCAAACTCTCTTTTTCACATAACTACTTAGCTTCCAATAAAGTAACTGTGAATGCTTATCATGTGTCAAACACCATGTGAGGTATTAGGGACAGAGATTACACCATAGCTGCCCCCCAGCTCAGAGAGTGGAGGAAAGAGGTTCTAGAGGCATCCCTAAGTTAGCAGCTCTAACAGCACGGAATGAGGACTACTAGGGGTTAAGACCCTTTGAGGACCCTGGAGGATTTAGGACACACTGTGTCAGCCCTTCCACTGTACCTACCATTAGAAGCCCACCATGTTATATGCCTTTCCCTGGCTGGCTCTCTGGCCACTGCTCCCACTCCCAGACAATGAATCACAATCTGAAGAGAACAACATGATTTTGGATGGCAAAGCCTATTGTTCCAGGAGTTTTAGAACTTTCCTGGGGGAAAAGAGGGTAATAAGAGAACTGTGTTCCCTGCTGCTTTAAAAAGAGTAGAAGGGATGCTTGGCTGGCTCCGCCGGAAGAGTGTGGACTCGATCTCATGGTTAAGTTCAAGGCCTATGTTGGGTGTACAGCTCACTTAAAAATTTTTTAAAAGTGAAAAAAATAAAATAAAAAAAATTTTTTTTTTTTTAAAGTGGGCAGCCCAGGTGGCTCAGCAGTTTAGCGCTGCCTTCAACCCAGGGCCTGATCCTGGAGACCTGGGATCAAGTCCCATGTCAGGCTCCCTGCATGGAGCCTGCTTCTCCCTCTGCCTGTGTCTCTGCCTCTCTCTCTCTCTCTCTCTCTGTGTGTGTCTCATGAATAAATAAATAAAATCTTAAAAAGAAATTTTTTTTTAAAGTTGTGGCACCTGCATGGCTCAACTGGTTAGAGAGCTGACTCTTGGTTTCAACTCAAGTCATTATCTCAGGATCAAGGCCTGCATCGGGCTTCTTAGTGGGGAATCTGCTTAAGAATTCTCTCTCCCTCTCCCTCAGCCCCTTCCTTCTGTCCCGCTCACACTCTCTTATCTCAAATAGATCTTAAAAATTTTTTTTAATTTAAAATTTAAAAAAATAAAAATAAAGCTAAAAAGACAGTGGGGAGATGACAGAAACTCTCCAGTGCTGCCTCAAAGTGCCTAAACGGGGAACTATGCTTCCCAAGCAAGTAGCTATCCGGGCTTTGGCAGCTCTGCTGGAAAGCAAGGAACCTGAGGAAGAAGCCGAGGAGTTTAATTAATCCAACCAGGCAATATCCTGATTCTGGAAAAGCACTCAAGCCACCTAATTAAAGAACTCTGGTCTTTTCACAGAACGAATGCAGTAACCAAGGACACTGGGGAGGCCCTCCCCACCTGCTCTCTGTTAATTCTGCTGCCCAACATACACTTGGGAGGGAGAGAGGGAGGCTGTAGAAGACAGTCTTAAACATCCAGGGACTCATTTGCACCAAAGGATTTGAGTTTTCGGAGGGTAGGAGACTCTTCTGACTATCTGACTCTTGTACATGGAGACTATTCTAACTGCCCAAATGAGGAAAATTCAGCTTTACAGGAGCAGGAGGTATTTGGCACCAGAAACAAAATGAGAAAAACCACTTTTCAGGAAGATTGTGAGCAGGGGTGAGAGGTGATCGATGTATCTGAATCCTGGGATGGGGTAATGGAGAGAAAGGGAAGGTGAAGCTATCGGACCCAGGACGCTAGAAAGGCAGAGACCCAGCAAGATACTGCAGTGCGGAGGCAGGAAAGGTGGGGCGGAAGACACACCACAGCCTCAGCTGCAGCCCCAGCTGCAGCCCCAGCCGCATCCAGAGCACTAAGTGGCACTAGGTGGCGCTGCAAGGCACCTGACCCAGCCCTCCACGGAGCAGGGCTTAGAACAAGTGTGAGTAAGGGAGGAGGTATGTCCTATCCACAGGAAATACAGACACCATTAGCCCTTTCAATCGTCTGACTACTGCGCTGCCCTTGCACACACACACTCAGAAGTCAAGCAAGGAGAAGACCAGGCCACTGGACCAAGAGAAGGCCTCACCCCAAACAAGTGCAGATATGGTACAGCCCTCATAAAATTTCTGGTCCTTTCCTTCGATGGGAAAGGGAAAGAACTAGCCAGAAGCCCGGTGTGCCCTCTATGCCCTGTGTGCAAACTTGGGCCAAGTTCCCAGGCCTGTTCCTTCAGTGCCCCACCACTCCCCCTGAGGCCCTGAGACTTCAGGAGAGCACAGTTCAGGTGCAAAGCCTCAGAAGGAGAAAGGGGTACCTGCCAGGCCTGGGTGGTTGGCTGGCCCCCACTATGCTGAGCTCATTCCCCCCCATCTCCCCCCAAAGATAAACATTCCAAGGAGGTCTGGATCAAAAATAGACCCTTATCAGATGAAACTAGTTTTTCCTGGGCTCTGAGACCTTCTATCCCACCCTTTCATCCCTTTGGGCCAGACCATGGCATTAATTCCTTCATTTGCCTCTCCCTCCCCCACCTCACCCTAACTCCAGGTGTTCCTAGGCCGCCTGCCAGCCCTCACACCCTGCCGCCCACGCTCTTGCCTGTCATGGCAGACTCTACCTCTGTTCTGTCAAGATATCCAGGACACTCTCTGCCAACCAGATATTTTTTGCAGTAACATCTCCACCTGATTTCAAAGAAAGAGAAAACAAAATGAAAATGGCTCTGATTAACGACTCAGCTAATTCAACACATTTCTTCACCCATCCTGCTTCTCCATCCCTGTTAATCCTGTCATGGAGGTTCTGAGTGTTGGAAAAATTGCCTTCTGTTCAGTCAGGCTTTAAAGTTTCTCCTTTGCATCCTCAGAGAAAGAAGGGAAAGGAAGGGAAGCTCTAGATTCTTCCAGAAACCAGAGCTGTGACTTTTCCAGAGCCTGGGTGTTGGAATGGGAATACTCTGACCCTTGAAAGGGCATGTCTGGGAGAGACATGAAGAGCCCCTGGTTGGAAGAAAGGGTGACACCTCAAATAGGGCCTGTGGTGCAGGTGGCCAGTGACACTGGCAGTACAGCATCAGGGTGTCCCCAATCCCAAGTCTGGCTCATGACAGGCCAAAGGTTTCTTGCTTCCAGGTATCATGGTCTTCCGTGCTTGCTGTGGAACTTCCTGGGACAGAAGTAACACCTGGTGATGCCAGACCAAGGTCTGAGGATGGGAAGAGGAGACTATGGACCAAACTCGGAAGGCAATGCCAGGAGGTAAAAGCCAGCAAAACACTATGCCTGCTCCAGTCCTAATTTAAAAGGTCAATGTTGGGATCCCTGAGTGGCTCAGAGGGTTTAGCGCCTGCCTTCGGCCCGGGGCATGATCCTGGAGTCCCAGGATCGGGTCCCACATCAGGCTCCCCACAGGGAGCCTGTTTCTCCCTCTGCGTCTCTGCCTCTCTCGCTCTCTCTCTCCGTCTCTCGTGAGCAAATAAATAAATAAATAAATAAATAAATAAAATCTTTAAAAATAATAATAAAAAAATTTAAAACTCAATGTTCACATAGTCACGTATCACACAGAGTAAGGCTTATGCACAACAGCTTATGCACAACAGGAGTACCAGTGTTACAGCAAATCCTATAGAGGAAGCAAAGAGCTAATGGGAATAGTGAGATAGAGAGCAGAGTCAGTTTTAAACAAACATATGTGATATTGGGAGTAGAAGAGGTAGCATGGGCAGGCCTTTTGGGTATTTAGTGGCTTGGACAGAGATCACTGATGCCAAGGAGATAATAAAACCCAAATGTCAGGGTCTCTTCTATGACATAGTTCCTCCCTTAAACTGGTCCCCATCACATGTCAGAACTATTTGGAAGCAAGCGTTCAGAACATGGGGGTGTAGCCCAGGAAGACACTGGATTTCTGAAAGCATAATGTGATGGAGACAAATGATGTGCCCTCACTTCTCATTCCTTTCAGATCCTTCCTGATCCAACATACCATGGAGCCCCAGAGTGAGGACTGGCCAACACAGGCCAACTATTCTATATCAGACCCTGAATTTGGCAGGAAGGAAAACAAGGCAGACTTATTGCTTCAAAAGACCCCATTGACTTTTATGTTTCTTTCTGCAATGTGTGGCCAGAGGAGACCTGTCTCAGAAAGAGAGTCGAGGCAACCCAGGAATTGAGACCCCCGGGCGCTTAGTCCTCCATCGCCCGCATCTAGCCTTTGGGTTCCTTTCCTTTCTTCTTTATGCTCTTGCCATCAACTCACCAGCAATCTGCTTCATGAATGTCATGCACACACCATCGGCTCCCAGAACCCCACTCTTCACTAGTTCCCGTACCAACCACACCAACTAAAGGAGAGAGGAAAAGATGGATGAAGAGGAGGGCCTGTGAATTTGAGTAAGGGGTGAATCCAAGCATATTACAGTTCAGGTGTATAAAGGTAGGGGTGTGTTACCCCAATTTCTCCTTCCCTTCCCTTTAGGAGAGAGGACCCATCATCTGTGATGTCTCTGAGCTGGATCTCTCTTCTCCTGGCCTTACCTGAGTACGGCAGGTATCCTGCAACTTCAGGTACTTCTCCATGAGTATCTGGTTGATCTTATTCAGGACGATATTCATGCCATCACGACTCACCAGAGCCAAGTCCCGGTAACACTGTGAGAAGCAAGGTTTTTAAGCAGCCGGCAGATTGAGGACAGGCTCCCCCCTTTCCCCTTAAATTCCACCCATGGGATTTAAGTGGCAACAAAAGACCTTCCACTCTGGATGCTGTCCTTCCACAGGGCTCCTCCATCCTGAACCCACCCCTGGCCCTGTCACACAAGGTGAGGAGAAGGAGCAAAACTACTCTGCTAAGGCTCCTTGTCGGGGCACCTGGGTGACTCTGGTTGAGCATCTGCCTTTGGCTCGTGATCCTGGAATCAAGTCCCGCATCGGGCTCCCCACAGGGATCCTGCTTCTCCTTCTGCCTGTGTCTCTGCCTCTCTGTCTCTCAGGAACAAATAAATAAATCTTAAAAAAAAAAAAAAAAAAAAAGGCTCCTTGTCTGCCTCTCTCTCTCCTCAAAACTTGTGGAGGCCATCTGCTTTTCATCTGCCAGTGAAAGGTCACTGCAGAATGGGTTTGAACAGACCAGAAAGGACCCCAAGGAGGTTTTTAGACCAGTATTGACTTGGCCAGATGAAGCAAAGGGCTAGGAGCATTAGGGAAGGGGATCTCAGGGACCAAGGCCCCAGAAGGAAGGGGCGGGACCAAAGTGAATTTCCTTAACTAAACACTTCTCCTTTTCTCTGTGCTGCCCTTTGCTCCTGTCAAGACTGGAAAAGGAAGGAGTCTGTAAGGATACCCAACCCCGGGAAGGTGTGGGAGGGCGTGCCAATCTTCTCTGAGTGTTCTTGCTCCCAGTCTCCTGGCTCTCTAGAGACCAGACTCCAGAACAAAGGCCTTAAGAGGCCTTACTGGCCTGCTGAGCTACATTCCGGGAGGGTCTCAGCACAAAGGGTAAAAATGAGGTGGGCTGCACCCCACCACCTCAGAAAGTCAGTGGCATCAACAATCATATATATGGTTGCATTTGAATCCCACAACAACCCTCTGAAATAGGTACTATTTTCTTTATCCCTACAGATGAAGAAACAAGTAGAAGAGAGTAAAGTAACTCGCCCCAGGTCACTGAAGGGACGGAAGAACCAGAATCAAAGTTCAGGCAGTCTCTCTATCTAGATTCCATGCTCTTAGCACCTCTTTACCAGGGCTAGAAATTGCTGTGAGGAGAAGAGCATGCTGGGGAGGGGGGTGGGGACTGAGGGTGGCTTTGAGACCATATTCCTGAGTGCCTTCATCAGTGTCGTTCAGAAGAGAAGTGCTCCTACTCTCTGGCCTCAGTGTAAGGAGGGACTCCCGAGAGGTAAACTACTGTCACTTCCTCTTGCCTCTACTGCCCTAAGTCAAATGACTGATCTGATAAAAACAGCAACACTTAGACATCTCTACTGTGCCACAAACTCTTCACACCCCAAGGAGGATTTGATTATCCTCTGGCTCTGTCTGAGATCAAAAAGCCCAAGCGAGGGAATAAAGAACGTCTACACGGAACCAGTGAACTACTGCCAACATACCAGTCAGTAAATGGAGCCTCCCCTGCAGATACAACTTAGAGGATGGGCAGAGAAGAGAGAGACAGAGGCAGAAGGAAATTCTGTCAGGACAAAGACAGAGACCAGACTCACCAGAGAGGAGCCCTGTCTGTTCAATCAAAAGCAGAAATGTAGAATAGACACAGGACAGGGAAGGAGGACAAGTCTCTCTGGAGACACCAGGGACAGATGAAGAAAGCAGATACTGTCTGCCTAATTCTACGTGCCATGTGGGACCTGGTCAACCACACTGCTGCTCACACGTGCAGCTGAGCACTAGGATGCCCCATCCTGATGCTGCCAGTTGCCTCACCAACTTCTGTGCCAGTTTTCTGACTGGCTTGAAAGAGAAGCAGAGAGTTTCCAAAGAAAGGAAAGGTCTGGATAGTGAGGAGGTAGTGCCTCTGCCCCAAGGGTGCTGGCAGTGGCAGTGCTCCAGCCTGAGCCTATGCAGCCTCCAGGCCTGGTGCCTTGACTCCTCCATGAGAAGGAACCTTTTCACTGATGCTATACTTTTCCTATCCGCTCTGTCTACTGACTGCTACAGCCCCTCCATCTCCCAATCAGGCCTGCTCCCAGCTATTCAGCTCAGACATCAAATAGGAAAGAAATAAACTCAGACTATAAACGGAAGAGCTCCAAAAGGCCAGATGAAAGTAAAGGTGGGCAGTCCCAGTGGCCCAGCGGTTTGGCATCGCCTTCAGTCCGGGGTGTGATCCTGGAGACACCAGATTGAGTCCCACATTAGGCTCCCTGCATGGGGCCTGCTTCTCCCTCTGCCTGTGTCTCTGCCTCTCTCTCTGTCTGTCGTGAATAAATAAATAAAATCTTAAAAAAAAAAAAAAAAGAAAGTAAAGAAGGTATACAACTAGAACAAAATCCACCCCATGCACATTCCAGTCTCCACCAAAACCCAGCCTGCTTTATCGGTAACTGAGTGCTCTTCTGCACCTGTCCAACCGGCCCTTGCTGCACCAACTAGTGCAGAGAACGGGCCCAGATGTCTGAGCCCACCCACCAGCACACTCCCACTCCTTAGCTCCTGCTTTCCCAGAGCAGGTTTGCAATGTACTCAAGACTGTTTCCACTACCACTCTCTCCACCTCCTACCTCTGCTCCTACCTCTCAGCCTGAGAATCTCTAGGAACCAAATCTCTACTTCATCCTGAGGTTTCTGGTCCAGAGACAGAGTCAACTGCAAACAAACCCTTAGAAAACACCGGCCCCTTGTTTTAAGCTGAAGCCGAAAACAACGCATCAGAATCAGTCCTCATCAGTAACTCCTACCCGAAACTTTTGTAGGACAGAAGGATTTCACAAGATAATCACCCTTTTAGGGAAACGATCAAAGCACCTCAGAGATATGCCACCAATTCTTTCCACACTCTGACCTGGCTCAAGGTCTTTCAGTGACTTACCACCTGCCAGTTTTTCAGCTGTCTTCCGAACCCAACTACACTGCTTTATCTGAAGAGCCCTAGGGTAGCCCGGGTGGCTCAGCGGTTTAGCGCCACCTTCAGCCCAGGGGGTAATCCGGGAGACCCGATATTAAGTCCTACGTCAGGCTCCCTGTATGGAGCCTGCTTCTCCCTCTGCCTCTCTCTCTCTCTCTCTCTCTCTCTCTCATGAATAAATAAATAAAATGTTTTTTTTTTTTTAAAAGAGAGCCCTGACAGGGGCCTCTCAGCCCCATATGCTCCAGGGAGGGGACTGACTTGGAAACAGCATGTGAATACAATCCTGGTGCAGCTATGAGGCCCAAGGAAAAAGAAGCGCCTGGGCCACCCGCATGGGGCTGTCCCAGGGCACAAAGACAAAGTGCTCTAGTCCTTGCCATGTCTGGATGGCTGAATTCAGAACCTCACAGGCATTCACAATGCAGAGCGCTATGGCCTTTCACTGCCAGGTGAGGCAAAAAGCTAGAAATACCACCCACATCTCGTCCCCTTCACAAGGTTTACTGATGGACCTTGCTGATTCAGATCCCACCCAAAACAAACAAAACCAGCAGATTAGACAAATTTGCACTGAGGTGACTACACGAGATTTTAACTATATTTATGAAAACCCACACAAGAGAAAACGAAATTTTTTTTTTTAAGATTTTATTTATTTATTCACGAGGACACAGGCAGAGGGAGAAGCAGGCTCCATGCAGGGAGCCCGATGGGACTCGTTCCCAGGTCTCCAGGATCACGCCCTGGGCTGAAGGCGGCGCTAAACCGCTGAGCCACCAGGGCTGCCCAAGAAAATGAAATCTTAATCTCAACCACTCCACCCCCATCTTTGCCAACAATTTTTCTTTTTTATTTTCTTTTAAAAAATATTTTATTGGGGGGGGGGGGAATATTTTATTTAAATTCAGTTTGCCAACATATAGTATAAGACCTAGTGCTCACCCCATCACATGCCCCCCTCCGTGCCCATCACCCAGTCGCCTCATTGCCCCAGCCCCCCTTCTGCAACACTTTGTATGTTTCCCAAAGTTAGGAGTCTCTCATGGTTCGACTTCCTCTCTAATTTTCCCCACTCAGTTTCCCTCCTTTCCCTTATGGTTCCTTTCATTATTTCTTATATTCCACAGAAGAATAAAGTTATATGAGGATTGTCTTTCTCTGACTGACTTATTTCACTCAGCATAATACCCTCCAGTTCCATCCACATCAAAGCAAATGGTGGGTATTTGTCCTTTCTGATGGCTGAGTAATATTCCATTGAATATAGATACCACATCTTCTTTATAACAATTTCTTTTTTTTTTTTTTTAATTTTTATTTACTTATGATAGTCACAGAGAGAGAGAGAGGGAGAGGCAGAGACACAGGCAGAGGGAGAAGCAGGCTCCATGCACCGGGAGCCCGATGTGGGATTCGATCCCGGGTCTCCAGGATCGCGCCCTGGGTCAAAGGCAGGAGCCAAACCGCTGTGCCACCCAGGGATCCCTTTATAACAATTTCCTCTCAATAGAGTAGCTATAGCAGGTCTTATTACTGTTTAACAGCACCAAATTGGAGACATTCATTTGTCTTCAAGGATCTCGGTGGTAAATCCAGTATGAAAATGAAATGTCAAGTTAACTCAGTGAGATTCCAGCCCAAAATGGCCTGAGACACCAAGGACCTGTGACTACCTGCTGTTCTACCACCTATCCTCATCTTGGACGCTACTCCAGTTGTCATCAGAGGAGTATAAACACAGCAAGCTGCCACACCAATAGATCCTTCCCCTGAGGTTAATTCAAGCAGCTATGCCAGGGAGCCAGGGGCATCCTGTCCTTGTACCTGGGAATGATTTTCTTTGTTTCTCCTTGAACAAATGACAAGGTCTCTGATCTCCAGTTAATTTATAGGTAAACTAGGAGCAGTTTGGAAAGAGGGGACAACACCACCAACCTCATATGGCTTTTGAGAGGATTAAATGAAATCTTGTCTAGATAGAGCCCAACATAGCAGGCCACCAAGCATGTGTGTTTCCTTCCATACTTGTTCAAGGAAGGGCCAATGAGAACACGGAATTACCCCCTCCAAGCTGCCCTCTGTAGTGTCATATAGTTAATGCCAAATACCAGACACATACTTCTAAATCATCACACCAAGTATCCAGGGACACAGAACTGCTAGAAAAGCGAAATCTGGAGACGCAAAAGAGAATTTTGCTGCTTTATTATGGAAAGAGTAGAATCCAAAAAGATCATCTTTCCTAATCCTTCACCCCAGGCAAGGATCCCATTTAAACCATTCCACATGGGATCCCTGGGTGGCGCAGCGGTTTGGCGCCTGCCTTTGGCCCAGGGCGCGATCCTGGAGACCCGGGATCGAATCCCACATCGGGCTCCCGGTGCATGGAGCCTGCTTCTCCCTCCGCCTGTGTCTCTGCCTCTCTCTCTCTCTCTGTGACTATCATAAATAAATAAAAAAATTTAAAAAAAAAAAAAATAAATAAAAATAAAAAAAAATAAACCATTCCACATAAAGGACACTCTTCTAGGGGCACCTGGGTGGCTCGGTTGAGCGTCTCCCTTCGGCTCAGGTTGCGATCTCAGGGTCCTGGGATTGAGTCCATCAGCCTCCTCACAGTGAGCCTGCTTCTCCCTCTGCCTATGTTTCTACCTCTCTGTCTCTCATGAAAAAATAAAATACAATTGTAAAAGAAAAAAAAAAAGATACTTTTCTGGCTGTGAAGACTCCAGACTAGTTTTCACATAGTATTCCTGAGGAAGTCTGGCTCCAGTGGGCTCCAAGGTTCTCCTGGTCACTACACTACTGCTAAATCAATTATCAGTATTAACCTGTTAAATCCTATATGCTTTGATGTTAAGCTACCAATGACAGAACCTGAAAACTGCAAGTCACACTCCTCTGAGAGTAAGAACTCTCAGTGGACTTGGTTGTACTCATTCTGTCTTCTCTGGATTGAATCCCAACACTCATAGCCCTGACTCGTCAACCTACAATGTGCAACTCTTCAAATACTTTTCTTGCCCTTTAGCTTCAGGATCTAGATAGAGAAAGGATCAGAGTCAGAGAATGACCAATTCATTGAGAATAAAAAGAGGGTTGTAGGCACACCTGGGTGGCTCAGTGGCTGAGTGTCTGCCTTTGGCTCAGGGCATGATCCCAGAGTCCTGGGATCGAGTCCCGCATCGGGCTCCCTGTGAGGAGCCTGCTTCTCCCTCTGCCTGTGTCTGCGTGTCTCTCTGTGTCTCTCATGAATCAATAAATAAAATCTTAAAAAAAAAAAAAAAAAAAAGGCAGCCAGTTGTAAACATATCCAGACAACTAGGTGGCCCAGCTCTGGCTAACAGGGCCAGCACTATGCCAGCTAACCATTACGTTCCACCATATCCTCAGACTACATGAGGGGAGTCTGTGGTCCAGAGTAGAGAGTCTTACCTTTTGGGCTTGGGCAGGTTCAGTGAGGACGAGGGTGAAGAGACCCAGGCAGATTTCCTCATGCTGGGGGGGGCCTTTGCATACCTAGGATATGAGGAAGGGAAAAAAAAAAACTAGTTGTCACTCACAGGAGGAAAGTTCCTGAACAGTTTCTCCCAGAAAACTTGGGACCTCCTGAATAATCTGCATAGGAGAATCATTAAATCTTTTATCCGATGACTTCCTTCTCCTAAAAGTGATGAAGTTATCTGTTTCAGGAAAGAGGTGGAGGGAAAGGACAGAGCCTACTGTTTTCTCCAAGGGTTGATGCAGGCCAGAAGGAGAAGATAAGAAAGTGTTTAAAGTGGAAAGAAAAGGGGCACCCGGCTAGCTCAGTCAATGGAGTGAGAAACTCTTGATCTCCATGTTGGATACAGTGGTTACTTAAAATCTTTAAGGGCACCTGGGTGGCTCAGTCAGTTGAGGTTCCTACTCTTGGTTTTTGGCTCAGGTCACGATTTCATGGGTCCTGAGATGAAGCCACATCAGGCTCCACGCTCAGCAGGGACTCTGCGTGAAAGATTCTCTCCTTCTGCCCCTCCCTCTCTCATATGTGCCTGTGCTCTCAAAATAAGTAATAGGGGTGTCTAGGTGGCTGAGATAGTTGAGAGTTTGCCTTTGGCTCAGGTCATGACCTCATGGTCCTGGGATGGAGTCTCGCATCGAGCTCCACCCTACTCAGTGAACAGTCTGCTTCACCCTCTGCCACCTGCCCCCACTGTTTTGTGCACATGCGTGTGCTCTCCCTCTCTCAAATGAACAAAGTCTTAAAATAAGTAAATCTTTAGAGAAAACTTAAAAAAAAAAAATCCTACTCTACCACCTTTACCAGACCTTAACAGCCTTTAGGAGGGAGGAAGAAGCTGCAGAGCAATTCACGGGTGATAAGCATACTTATCAAGTCAAGACCTTGGACAAATCATTGAGCCTGTGGTATTCGTAAGGTGAAGACACAATAAAAATAATATACTACTAATAAAAAGGAAATATTTACTTAACGTTCACTATGTGCCAGGAATTACTCTAAGATCCTTCCAGGTACTATTTAAAGTCCTTTCAATCTTACAGATTAGGAAATATTGGGATCCCTGGGTGGCGCAGCGGTTTGGTGCCTGCCTTTGACCCAGGGCGCGATCCTGGAGACCCGGGATCGAGTCCCGCGTCGGGCTCCCGGTGCATGGAGCCTGCTTCTCCCTCTGCCTGTGTCTCTGCCTCTCTCTCTCTCTCTCTGTGTGTGACTATCATAAATAAACAAAAATTAAAAAAAAAAAAAGTAAAAAAAAAAAAAAGGAAATATTAAGGATCATGGGGCACCTGGGTGGCTCAGTCTGTTAAGGATCTGACTCTTGGTTTTGACTCTGACTCTTGCTTTGGTCCTGATCTCGGGGTCATGAGGTGGAGCCCCAAGTTGGGCTCTGTGCTAGGTGTGGAGCCTGCTTAATCTCTCTCTCCCTCTGCCCCTCCCTTCCTCTAAAAAAAAGGGGGGGGGAAGAGTGTAAAGGATCAAATATGCGAGAATAACTTGCAAAGAAAAAAAGTCACTAAAGAACGGAGTTATTTTTAAAAGTTGTTATTTAAAGTCACCTAAGCACCAAGAGACAGATTCCCACATTGAGAGAGAGAGGGGAGCTGGGAAGCCCAGTTCCAGGAGCCTAGACAGTTACTTCACACCCCATTCCCAACCACTTAAGTCTTTCTTTCTTTTGGATCACGTCTCAAAGCTTCCAAAGCAGAAGTGGACGGAGGACAGCATAATACTCACGTGAGCATTGAGGGCATCATTGGCCTCCCTCTCTGAGACACCAGTAGTCATCGATGTCACAATGCTCATGCATCTTTCTAATCTCTGTGAAGGAGTGAGAAAAAGTTCAGAGTGTGTCACACCACCATCTACAAAGTATTTCTGACCTCAAAAAAAGTTTTCAAGAAATGTAAACCTTACCATACTCTAGATCTACCAGTTTACAAGTGAAGTTACACAGGGATATAATCAGCTAAGTCCAGAGGGTGGAAAGCATGACAGGTTACCTAGGTCTTTATTTTTTTTATTTTTATTTTTTTAGGATTTTATTTATTTGGGGCAGCCTGGGTGGCTCAGTGGTTTAGTGCCGCCTACAGCCCAGGGCCTGATCCTGGAGACCTGGGATGGAGTCCCACCTCAGGCTCCCTGCGTGGAGCCTGATTCTCCCTCTGCCTGTGTCTCTGCCTCTCTCTGTGTATCTCATGAATAAATAAATGAAATCTTAAAAAAAAAAAAAAAAGAGAGAGAGAGAGAGAGAGAGAGAGAGGCAGAGACACAGGTAGAGGGAGAAGCAGGCTCCATGCAGGGAGCCCGACGTGGGATTCGATCCCAGGTCTCCAGGATCAGGTCCTGGGCTGAAGGCGGCACTAAACTGCTGAGCCACCTGGGCTGCCCAGTACCTAGGTCTTTAACGTACAAATTGCAAGAAAAAAAAGCAGGAAGGGGGAGACCCATGTATTAAAATAGGCTTAAGATTATAGCCCATTGGGGGGGGGCTCAGTCAGTGGAGCACATGACTCTTGATCTCAGGGTCATGAATTCAAGCCCCATGTTGGGTATAGAGTTTACTGGGGGTAAAAAAAAGAAAGGATTATAACCCATTGAATAAAATAAGAATCCATACTAATAAATACACCCATAATGAATACACAGAGAAGGAAAGCTCTCCCTCACACTGGAATGTCAACCAATAATGCATTAGAAACAACAGGAACAAGAAGGGATTCAGGAGTGTCTCAGTGATTGAGCGTCTGCCTTTGGCTCAGGATGTGATCCCAATTTGGGGGTCAAGTCCCACCATCAGGCTCCCTGTGAGGAACCTGTTTCTCCCTCTGCCTATGTCTCTACCTCTCATGAATAAATAAATACAATCTTAAAAAAAAAATAAAGGGATTCAGGCGAGTGTCATCAATGGGCACTAAGTCAGAGGTGAAGCTGCACAAGAGAATATTTACGTGGGTTCAAAATACTTAATTACACAGAGGAAAGAATAACTGCAGGAAATTCTGGAAGATACCACCTTAAGCAAGTGATCAAAATTAGTTATCACTGATAAGGACACAAATGGACTCGTGACACATATGCCTCAACACCATGCACTGATGACACTAGAACAGTACTTGTTCTTTTCTGGCCAAAATTGAATCATTTCAACCCAGTCATGGAAATTTCAGACAACCCAATTTCAGAGATATTTTACAAAATAACTGACCTGTCTAAAGTGTTTAAAGTCATCAAAAATAGAGACTAAGAATCTGCTTTAGATTATAGAGTGCGCCTAAACTCAACTTGTGATCCTAGACACGTATCAACATTATCGGGACAACCGTTAAATCTGAGTATGTTCGGGACACCTGGGTGGCTCAGTGGTTGAGTGTCTTGCCTTTGGCTCAGGGCATAAACCCAGAGTCTTGGGATTGAGTCCCACATCAGGCTCCCTGCATGGAGCCTGCTTCTCCCTCTGCCTGTGTCTCTGCCTCTCTCTCTCTCTCTCTCTCTCTCTCATGAATAAAAAAATAATAATAATAAAAAAAAAAAAACTGAGTATGTTCCGTAACAGTAGCATATTGATGTTAAATGTTCTGATCTTGACAACAGAACAGTGGTTATGTAACTGAAGATCTTTGTTCTTAGGAAATACACAATAAGTATTTAAATCCTAAGTGGCCTCATGGCTGCAACTTATTCTCAAAAGGTTAAAACAATATGTATACAGAGAAATAATGTCAGTAACTGTTGAATCTGGGTGAAGAATATATAAGAGTTCTAGGTATTATTTTTCTAAGCTTGAAATCATTTTTTTAAAGATTTTATTTATGAAATCATTTTAAAATAAAAAGTTTTTAAAAAATTAAGAAACACTGGAGTGCCTTGGGTGGCTTAGTGGGTTAAGAGTCTGCCTTTGGCTCAGGTCATGATCCTAGGGTCCTGGGATCAAGTCTCCTTGCTCCATTGGGCTCCTTGCTCAGCAGGGAGTCTGCTTCTCCTTCTTCCTTTGCCCCTAACCCGGTACTCTCTCTCTAATAAATAAAATCTTTACAAAAAATTTAAAGAAACAAATTGGGACGCCTTGTGGCACAGTCGGTTGAGCATCTGACTCTTAGTTTCAGCTCAGGTCATGATCTCAGGTCCTGGGATCAAACCCTCTGTTGGGCTATGCACTCTGTACAAGGTCTGCTTAAGATACTCTCTGCCCCTCCTCCTGTTCTCTCTCTAAAATGGATAAATCTTAAAAAAAAAAAAAATTAAAGAAGCATATCAAATGCAACGTTGCAGTCCTTGTCTGAACACTGATTTGAACCAGCTATAAAAAGAACTTCTGAGACAATGAATTTGAGCAGTATTTTATTACATTAAGGAATTACTATTAATATTTTTAGGCATGACATCATTGTTATGTTAAAAAAAATTCTTCCCTCACAGATGTACAGATGAAGTATCTGCAAAGGAAATTATTTATCTTGGATAAATATCACTGGATTTGTTTCAAAATAATCCAGAGACTTAGGGGGAGATAAAACAAGATTGCTGTGGACTGGTAAGTACCAAAGTAGAGTGGTGGCTCCAGCGGAATCATACTATTCTCCCTACTTTTTTATGTTTGAAATGTCCCCCAAAAAAGTTAAAAATAAATTTAAAAAAAATGAATGTGAGAAAAGGACTAATGAACAAAAGGCCAAATTGTTCAAGCCTCTGGTCACACAAAGGTGGGGACGGCTGCATTAAAGTCCACCCAAAGCCACTCTAAGTTTCAAAGGCCAAGTCTAACATGGCAGGTGCTCATTATTCTAAGGAGATCTTAGTCACTGGTCCCTGTTCCAAAGAAGCTAAACACTAAATATTGAGAAGACACTGACAGACGTATCTCTCATTAAATCAGCAAGCCTCTCCATTATCACCACCTAAATTAAATTACTTCTTGGCATCATTTAAAACTTTATATTTAGGACTAACTCCAAAACTCTTTAAGGAAAACCAATACCCAATTCCCAGTGATGGTGATGCTGGCAAACTGAACAGAGGCAGGCAACTTACTTCCCCCCAATCCTACAGGTCGTCACAAACATTTTGCTGAGAAGTGGATCCACTGAAGCATTGAGAGGAACCCATGAATAAAGGCAATGGAAAAGTGGTGTAGGAATGAAGGATGATCATATGTCTCTCCCTTCACAGAGCCCTAAGGCTGCCAGCATCCATTCCTGACCCGAAGCACAGGATGGTGCAGAGAACCGAGTGTTATGGCAAGGAGCTCCCACAACCACAAACCTCTGACCTATATCAGGCCCAAAGCCATTCTAATTTGAAGGTATCACAATCTCACTGCCCATCAGGTCTGACTAGCCTCCAAATTAGGTCAGATGAGCACACTGAGCCTTCACACAAACACCTGTGTACTTGTGAGGCACATCGATCACATGAAAGCTGAGCTGTGAGTTCCAGCTCCGGCTCTGGCTCCCACAGAAGAGGGAAGGAAAAACATCAGAATGGATTCTCCCTTTTTAAATTGCATCCCTGTCTAACCCAAGGTAGTTATCAGTGACTGGAGAACCAGTTCCTCCAGTTACTACATCTGCATCCTAAAATTCTAGAGATTACTTCCTACTCGGAGGAGGAAGTCTCTGCTGAATCAACAGAGATGCAAGAGAAGTCAAACAGCAGCTAGCTAACGAGCACACCGACAAGCACGGCAGAGAAGCACCTCACTACCTGCCACTTTAAGCTAATCTGGGGTGAGTTCCTTGGACTCTCTAAACTCTGATTTTTCTCATCTGAAAAACAGAAACGGGCACCTGGGTGGCTCAGCTGATTGGGCATCAAGCTCGATTTCAATTCAGGTCATGATCTCGCGATCTCAGGATCGCCCCAGGTCAGCTCTGTACTCGCAGGAAGTCTGCTTGAGATTCTCTCTTCCACTCCCTCTACCCCCTCCCCTGCTCATGCTCTCTGAAAATTAATTACTTAAGTTTTAAAACATTGCTTGTTTAAAAAAAAAAAAAACGAACATTATGAGGTTAGTCTGAGGATTACACAAGATAATGTATGTAAAAGCTTCCTGTCCTAATTACCCTCTGTACACTTCGTCTTCTAGGAGAGAAGAGGAAAGGAAGGGTGCCAGAGGTGGGAGAAGGCTCTGCACCACGATCTGCATGCAAAGCTGGGTAACAGGACCCTAAGGAATGGCTGAGTTTCTGGCTATGATGTAACGCACAGAGACCTTGGACAAAACCACATTTCTCTAGGCCCCTCCTTGATATTCGAAGCTCCACTCAGAAGCCTGAGTCACTTCTTCGGGTCACTGCCCAGTCAAGACAAAAGCGGCCTCTTGGAATAGGGTGGCCCAGTTAAGGACATACAAAGTGAGAGTCTAGAATCTGGAGGGACGGATAAAAGCCATGAGGAGAGAAAAGTGAGGACCAGTCCTTTCCAGGCAACCGAAATGTAAAAGGTTCTGCTCTTCCCAAACTACAGAAATAACTTTTCCAAACAGAGATGGGAGACCTAATTACAAAGGATTAAAAAAAAAAAAAAAAAAACCCAAAGGATTCAGAGCCACAGGACTACAACCTGTCAAAGAGGGTTGCAGGATATCAAACCCTACAACCAAGTAGCAGTACCCCCACTACTCCCCCAGTCCCCAGAGGCCCTCAGTAAACACACGTAATCATACATGCAGTTGCCAACAATTGCTTCAGAGTAAGCCCTCCATGACAGGACCTCAGAGAGCTGAGTAAATATTTACCATTGCTAGGAGCTCCTGAAATCATTTTTCTAGTACCAAGACTACCTGACCATGTTCTTCCCTCACAGAAGCAATAGACGGAGCAGGGGCAGAGAAGGGGAAGGCCTTCCAAGTGGCCAGTTGGACTGAGGACTTCCAGTGGTCAGTTGGACTGAGGACTGAAGTCAGAGAGATCCCCCTAACCTCCCAGTTTCTGCTCCCTCAGACAGGTGAACATACACATATTGCTCTCTTATGGGAAGTCAGTGGCCCTGAAAGAGGAAATACCACTCTCTTCAGGAAAAGAAGATGTGCTCCAATCTACAGAGTCCTCAAGAGCCTACATTAGTGAGGAGCTACTAAATAGGAATACGCTAGGTTCCAAGTACTCTACAGCCAAGAATCCCACATCAGGGAAATGAGGATTTCAGGGGAAAAATGAGAGATGGCTCAAAGCCTATTCCCTGGAGATTCTTCAGAGACAAGGCATGGATACACCTTGACCCAGTGCAACCTTAGACCTGTCCACAGCTTGGGAGGAAGTTCTAACTCATCCGAGCCACTGGTCCTGACTTCAGGACAGGTCCAGCCTGACTTCAAAGTGGACCAGGTCCTTCCTAGCGAGGAATGAAAGACAGCTGTGGGCCCAGAGACTAAGAGCTGAATGTTCCAACCAGCTCCAATCTCTGGCACTATATTTATCTCATTTCCCAAACTGGAAAGGGTCGGGCAAGAATCTCCCCTTCAGAGAGGAACAGAGCCAAAGAGAAGCAAGGATCCAACAAACACTCCCTTGGGTAAGAGTCACAGGCCTGGCGGGGACACTCGTCAGCAGTGTTTCATGGTCCAGGACACCCAGGGGCCTCTCCTCATCATGTGCAGCTACAATGACCCCAGCCTCTTCACTACTTTGACCAGGTGCAGGAGTGGGTGTTTGTTTTTTTCCCCTTCCTTGTGGGCATGCTCACTCAATTTTCAGATGATAAGCTCTGTAAAGCAGATGTGGGTATCCCTCATCCTACTTTCCTGGGACTCTGCGCATAGGAAGCATACACGATTAGGAAGCTCCCTCTGTGTTCCTGGGCAACAGGTAGGCCTGGGATGCAAACCACCACAGCAGAATAGAGACCAGTCAACAGCAGGTTTTGATAACATCTGTATGCAGAGCTCTGTGGGGAGACCCAGAGAAAGAAGCCAGTAAGTTGGACCCTTAGAGACACTCTGGTCCAGTGGGAACTACACACATGGGTTAAAAGCAATGGCGAGGCTGGAAAATTCAAATGCAAAGGGTAAAGGCCAAAGAAGGAAACAGGGAAGCCAAGACATGCTGGAAATATCTACAACAGGAAGGACAGGAGGAAAAGAGAGAGAGAGACCATCCTCCCCACCCCCCCACCCCCAGAAACAGTTGAAAGTTCATGCTCAGTCCAAAAAAGCTAAATAAATAAATAAATAAATAAATAAATAAATAAATAAATAAATAAATAAATAAATGTTTCCTCCTTTATGGTTCTCTCCTGCCCTATCACTGAGCTCACTGGCAAGTGTCCCTGTTCAGAGCAGGATGCTGTACCACTCTGCAGAGGCAAGATGAACCCTGCCAATCAGGGTGGGGAACAGATTTTTCATCCAAGCTTGGGGTCTTTTCCCCTCCACCCAAACTGGGATCAACCATGTTCTTTCTACAATTCTAGGGCTGCGGTACCAGACTGGGCTTAATAAACACTCTGACAACGACTGTGGCCATTCCTTAAAAAGTGGGTAATGCAAAGTGCCAGACAACCCTAGTCATTTTTATTTGTTTTGGGAATACATTACTTTTAGTAGCATTGTTGATGTTCCTAATTCTATCTACCTTAGCTGACAGAAATAGCAGTAGAAAAATTCTGATTTCTCTAAATGCACACAGAATTATGGGGGAGAAGCAGGACAGAAAAGCAGCGTGAGCATACATCTGTCGGTGGATGATCCAAAAAGCCATATCCAGCCATCTTGATTTATAAAGTTCATTTCTGCATCTGTTCCATCATTTTTTCAAACCTAAACCATGAATTCCTCCTGTATGCCTGCCCACCCTGTATTAGCAGGTAGTGGTAGCAGCAGTGACCGCGTCAGAAGCAGGGAGACGGCCAGGGAGGCGTCCGGATAACCACGGAGTTGACTGCGTTAGGGCTCCGCAGTCAGGACTCAGCCCTGGGTCTCCCCACAGTGCTCTGGCCCGTCAGGGACAAGGGAGGGGGCCAAGGCGGCATGGGGGGGGGGGGGTCCAGTGCGCAGCGTGACCTCCCTGGAGCCGCGCGCCTTCTGCTTCCCGAGGGTGGTGCCCCCAGTCACCGCACCGCTGCGCGGGCTGAGACTTCGTGTGCACCCCTGCTTCTCGGGTCCGCGTCCCCAGGTCAGTGCGGTGGACACCCCACCCCGGCACCCCGGCCGAGGCAGTGCCGGTGCGCAGGCGAGCTGGGGCCTCCGCGCGGAAACCAATGTCAACAATACCGCCGGCAGAGCCTCGAACGCCCCCCACCCGTCTCGGTCCCGGGGCTGCTGTTGCCATGACAACCTGTCCAGGAAGTTGGCCCGCGCTCCTTCCTCCAGGAGCAGGAAGTCTGCAGCGGCGCTCGCGTCGCCTCGGAAAACCCCCGCAGGCCGCGTCCCCGACCCCCCTGCCCGTGTCCATTCCGGGGCCCTCCTCGGCCCGTGGCTTGGATCCCTTCCCCACCCCCACACCTACCTCCTCTAACTCATCCTTGGCATCCAAACTGGTGGAAAGTAGCAGCCTCCCCCCTCCTGGGGCTCCTGCTCCCGCTCCTCCTCCACCTCCCGCTGCTCCCGAAGCAGCTGCTGCTGCTGCCCCCTTTCCCTTCTGTAACTCCATGGCTGCGGCCACCAGACGGGAGGAGGCCCGGGGGCCGGCGCTCCGAGCGGGGCCGGGCAGGGGTCCCCGCGCCGAGGACCCCCTCTGGGTCCTGTGCCTGCAGGGGCGCTGCCGCCCGGGGCGCTGGCTGAGGGTCTGCCTCTCGGAGGCGCGCAGGGCAGCCTTCCGCCCCGCGGGACGGACGGAGCCCTCTCGGTCTCGCACCCCGACAGGCACAGGAGCCCCTACGTGTCTGCCTCGGGAGTCCTGCCCCTGAGGTAGGGGTGGGAGCCCTTCCTGGCTGGGGCCCCGAGGTCCCTTTGGATCCGGCCCCCCGGGGTGAGGGTGAGGCAGTGCGCGCTACAGGGCGACACGGAAGACCAGCTTCTCCCCACACCACACACGGGCGGCCATGGTGGAAGGGCGGGGGGCGGGGAGGCTGAGGGCGGCGGCGGCGGCGGCGGCAGCGGCGGGGTGGGCGCGCGGAGACCGGAAGTGAGCGTCCGCGAGCCCAGCCTCCGCCAATGGCGGCTTCCGCGGTGGCGCGGAGGCTCGCAGGAGCAGGCCGAAGACCAGCGGCAGGCTTTTTCCCCCGGCGGCCAATGGCAGTGAGGGCCAGCCTAATGGACAACCAGAGTGCCCAATCACATTCGCCATTGCTCTTGGGGGGCGGGACTGGAAGGCTTCCTGGAGAGGGGTGGAGCGCGAGGCGATCAGGAAGGGGAGGCTGCGCCTGCGCGCGCTGACAGGCGTGGCCTGGCGCGCATGCGCGTGGCCGGCCTCTGCTCTCCTTCCAGGAGCGTGGGGCGGGGTGGGTACGGGGACCGCGAACCGGCCGTTCTTGGCCGGGGTTGAGGATGTGGCGCCGTCGGCTGCTGCGGGAACCGGTACGCGGACCGGCTCCGCCCTCGTGCTGACCGGGTCTGAGCCGCGGCGCTGCCGGTTCCTCGGGAGCCCTGACGACGGCTTAGATCCGGGACGCGAGACCCGGGCGCCTGGCCTGCTGTGTGCGGGGCGCTCGGGGCTGCCTTCCGGAGGGTCACTGTGTCAGCGAAGTTGTGCAGATAGTGGCTGTCACCGCAGGGCGCTCTTTTTGCACACTTGTTATGACTTCATACTTTGCACACGTGCCCTGAGACGATGTGGTTGATCTTTGGGGTGACTCGTGCACTACCTCGTTCTGTGTATGAACACACGCTCTTGCGTGTGCAGTGCCGCGGACTGGCTGGCGCCCCCCCCACCCGAACTCGGACTGCAGGCCTGTGGGTGCTGTGGGCCGGCTGTGCAGCTCTGCCTGCGCGGGCACCTGGACGCAGACGGAAGGCCCACAGAGAAGAGTCCGGGTTAGCGCAGGGCGGCGTGCTCCCTTTGTGCGTGGGGGCTTCCCCGAGCGGGAAGGCAGGGAAGGGTGTCGACTTGCCAGCACTCACAGCGCCTGGCCCTGGGAGGCTGGGAGACGCGGTGGGAGCTCGGGATGTCGGAGAGCTTGGCGGGTCCGCGGCCGAGGAGGAACTCTTGAGACGGCTTTGGTGCAAAAAGGCGGTTAAAAAAAAAAAGCCCGGGTGGACCGTGGGCAGGTGATTCTGAGGCGTGGCTGGGAGATGAGGGAGGTAAGGAAAAAGGGAGGTGTCCAAGGAACTTTGATATGGTAAAGCAGACTTTCCGGATAGGAGGCCTTCCCATTGTGCAGCTAAGGTAGTTTTCCCTTTAGTAAAGCATTAAGTCAGGGAGAGTTTCTTGGAGGAAGGTTCTACTCTCCCCATCACAAGTCCTTGTCAGTGGGCGGCAGAACTTTTATAAGGAAATTTAATTTTAACTGCATTTCCCTCTACCTTTGTTTCGACACCACTCCTTCGTTTCCAAATCACTGTGGAGGGGAGCGTGATGTTGGAGCTCCAGGGAATTGAGTCTATGGATCTCTGGCAGCTAGGCTATGGATAAGAATGCTTTTTCCTTGTTTGTCGGTGAGACATTTGTAAACTGAGGGAAGACTCTTGTCCTGATGACTGTGATCTTTAACAGTTAATCATTTGTTTTTCCCTTCCTTAGTTTTAGGACTGCTAGGAGTGCCTGAGGAATGTCACGTGTATCCCAGTGGGGTGTGGGGTGTGGTTTGCAGAGTGTCAGCCTGTGCTTTGTCCTCATCTTGCCTTCCCCCTCATCACTTCGGTTTTTTTTTTTTTTAATTGAGCACCATTTAAATCTAGTACTTCTTTAAAAATACTTTACTCAGTGGGACGCCTGGGTGGCTCAGCAGTTGACTGATTCTGTGATTCTGCAGTCCCAGGATGGAGACCCACATCGGGCTCCCTGCATGGAGCCTGCTTCTCCCTCTGCCTGTGTCTCTGCCTCTCTCTCTCTCTCTCTCTCTCTCTCTCTCTCTCAGTGTCTCTCATGAATAAATGAATAAAATCTTAAAAAAAAAAAAAACTTTACTCAAGGGGCACTTGGCTGACTCAGTCGGAAGAGAACATGACTCTTGATCTTGGGGTTTAGTTCCAGCTTCACATTGGGTGTAGAGATTACCTAGGTAAATAAATAAACTTTTGGGCACTGGGATGGCTCAGTCGCTGAAGCCTCCGTCTTCAGCCCAGGTCATGATTTCAGGGCCCTGGGATCTAGCCCCACATCCAGCTGCCTGCTCATCAGGGAGTCTGCTTCTCCCTCTTCCTCTGCTACTCTCCCCACTTGTGTGTATACTCTCTCTCTCTCTCTCTCTCAAATAAATAAATAAAATCGGGGATCCCTGGGTGGCTCAGCGGTTTGGCGCCTGCCTTTGGCCCAGGGCGCAATCCTGGACTCCCGAGATCAAGTCCCACGTCGGGCTCCTGGCATGGAGCCTGCTTCTCCCTCCTCCTGTGTCTCTGCCTCTCTCAATATGTCTATCATAAATAAATAAAGAAATATCTTAAATAAATAAATAAAATCTTTGAAAACCCCATATATGTATATTAGTATTTATGTGTATTTACTGTATATATTAGTATATATAATATATATATACCATGTATGTATATATTAGTATACAAATATATTGGAAAGCATACCTTCCTTTCTCCAATACTTTAGTCAGAAAATAAGCTCTAGTATTGGGGACACCTGGGTGGCTCAGCTGTTGAGTGTCTGCCTTCTGCTCAGTGTGATCCTGGAGTCCCAGGATCCAGTCCCACATTGGGCTTCCCGCGGGGAGCCTGCTTCTCCCTCTGCCTGTGTCTCGGCCTCTCTCTGTGTCTCTCATGAATAAATAAATAAAATCTTAAAAAAAAAAAAAAATAGAGTCCCATGGCCCCTTGGGCTGAGCCAGCCAGGTGGCACTTTTTTAACTTTTTTCCGCTTCTTATGAATAAAATGACAGCTTACATTTATCAAGAGCTTGCTACATACCTGGCATCATTGCAATACTTCATGTTTTATTTCATTTACACCCTTCATTTAAGTAGTATTATCTTCCCCACTTCACAGATAATGAAACTAAGGCATAGAAAAGTTTAAGAATTTATAGAGGTCAGGACATCTGGGGTGGTTCAGCGGTTGAGCCTCTGCCTTCAGCTCAGGGCGTGATCCCAGAGCTCTGGGATTGAGTCCCACATGGGGTTCCTTGCATGGAGCTTGCTTCTCCTGTCTCTGCTCTCTGTCTCTCATGAATAAATAAACAAAATCTAAAAAAAAAAATAATTTGTAGAGGTCATATGGTTTAGGAAATGTAGGACTGAATTATGTCCCTGCAAATTAATATGTTGAAGCCCCAAAGTGCTGGTGTTTGGAAACCAGACCTCAGGAAGGTAATTATATTTAACTGAGGTCCTGAGGGTAGGGCCCTTCTGATGGGATTAGCACCCCTATAAAAGGAACCCCCCTTCCTCCACAACAAGTACAAATAAAGGGGTCTTGTGATCTTAGGCACCAGGATGGTGATGACTGCCAAAAGAAGAGGCCTCAGAATGAAACCTACATTGCCAGTACCCTGATCTTACACTTCCTAGCCTCCAGAACGGTGAAATAAATTTCTGTTGTTTAAGCCACCAAGTCTACAGTTTTGTTGTAATAGCCCAAAGCAGACTAATATAGCCAGGATATGAAACCCAGGAGTCCCAGGGCAAGCACATTTGACCCCTACATCACACTGCCATTTTGTTAATACAAAGTAAAAGAAGTGGGGATCCCTGTGTGGTTCAGCTGCTTAGTGCCGGCATTTGGCTCAGGGCGTGATCCTGGAGTCCCGGGATTGAGTCCTGCGTTGGGCTCCCTGCGGGGAACCTGCTTCTCCCTCTGCCTATGTCTCTCTCTGTGTCTCTCATGAATAAATAAATAAAATCTTAAAAAAAAAAAAAAAAGTAAAAGAAGTGGAGTGGGGATTTGGAAATTTCTAACTTATAATTCTGTTGTTTTTTTAAAAATGTACTAAAGGGGCAGCTGGGTGGCAGAGTCAGTTAAGTGTTTGCCCTCAGCTCAGGTCATGATCCCAGGGTCCTGGGATCAAGCCCCCATACATCGTGTCAGGCTCCTTGCTCATCAGGTAGCCTGCTTCTCCTGCCTCTGCCCCTCCTCTGCTTGCATGCGCTCTATCTCTCTCTGTGTCAAAAAAGTAAATCTTGGGATCCCTGGGTGGCGCAGCGGTTTGGCACCTGCCTTTGACACAGTGCGTGATCCTGGAGACCCGGGATCGAATCCCACATCGGGCTCCCGGTGCATGGAGCCTGCTTCTCCCTCTGCCTGTGCCTCTGTGTGACTATCATAAATAAATAAAAATTAAAAAAAAAAATCTTAAAAAAAAAAAACTAAAGTAAGTATACATTACTTTTAAGTAACAACAACAACAACAAAAAACAATAGGGTCAAAAACAAAAGAACAGGGGCGGTCCAGGTGGCTCTGCAGTTTAGACTAGGATCAAGTCCCGCATCAGGCTCCCTGCATGTGTCTCTGCCTCTCTTTCTCTCTGTGTGTCTCTCATGAATAAATAAATAAAATCTTTTTTAAAAAAGGAAAAAGAACAGAGTTATGGGTAAACAAAAGCATTTTTACTGTAATAAACTCCAAAAAATTGATGGCACTGTCAAAAAAATTCAGAGATGACTGGGTGGCACTCAGTTGAGCCTCTGACTCTTGGTTTCCGCTCAGGTTGTGATCTCAGAGTCGTGAGCTCCCACCCTGCATTGGACTTTGTCCCTCTCTCCCTCTGCTTCTTCCCCTTACAATAAATAAATAAATAAATAAATAAATAAATAAATAAATAAATAAATAAATAAAATCTTTAAAGACAGACAAAAGATAAAAAAATACACGTGAGGGGATCCCTGGGTGGCGCAGCGGTTTGGCGCCTGCCTTTGGCCCAGGGCGCGATCCTGGAGACCCGGGATCGAATCCCACATCAGGCTCCCGGTGCATGGAGCCTGCTTCTCTCTCCGCCTGTGTCTCTGCCTCTCTCTCTCTCTCTCTGTGACTATCATAAATTAAAAAAAAAAAAAAAAAAAAAAAAAAAATACACGTGAACCCTCTTTTTTCTCGTCTAGCCCATCCATCCAATCTCACTTCTGCATCATCAGTGTCACCATTTTGTGGTATATCCTCTACTTTTTCAAATGTGTATAAACAGATAATCACATACCCACATTTTATTTCTTTACTTGATTGTGATGAAGTTTTGGAATATAGGTGAGGTCCGGAGCCAACCATCAAGAAAGAATTCTTGAGATGTTTTTGGTGCAAAATGGTGGTTTTATTAAAGCCCTGGGATGGGACCCATGGGCAGTAAGAGCTGCTGCCAAGGGGCCTGTGAGGGGTGGCTGATTACATACCTAGGAGTTGGGAGGGGTTTGGCGATAGCGTACTCTCTGAGGAATTTTGGAAGCAAGGTTTCCAGGACCTTGAGGGGCTAGCTGTTGTTGGGGAAAGGTCACTTATTACCGTCTAATAAACCCTGAGTCATGAGACCCTTCAGATGGATATGGGTGGGCCATGTGCTTGGCGGATGACTGCCAACATGTATCTTGGGGGGTAGAGATAAAGGAAATTTCTGAAGGAATTTTTATATGTTAAGGTAGACTTCCAGCCTCCTGGGGGTCAGGATAAGATTGCCTTTGCCCTTAGCAAAGTATTAACATAGAGGCAGTGGAGTCCACAGAGGAATGTCACTCTCCTTGTTTCAAGGACTTGTCAATGTGCTGTCCCAGGCTTGTGCTTTGTCCTTAGCTAATCCTCATCAACTGTTTTTGTTTGGTTTCTAACAAAAATGACATCACGTTCTAGAAATTTTGCTTTTAAAAATTAATATATCCTGAAAAAGAAAATACATCCTGGCCATTTTTTTTTTCAAATCAAAACATAGAGATCTACTTCACTCTATTTAATGACCTCATAAAATTCTCCTCATATCTGAAGAACTTTAGTTCTTCCCTTATCCTATCCCCCACACACACCCCAGTTGATTTCCAGAACAAAAGACCTTCCATTTGTCAGAGAGAAGAGACTCCAGCAGGGAGAGCTGCAGGCAGAGGAAGAGGGAGAAGCAGGCTCCCCTGCTGAGCAGGGAGCCCAATTTGGGACTACATCCCATGAGCCAAGGATCATGACCTGAGCCAAAGGCAGATGCTTCACCAACTGAGCCATCCAGGTGCCCCAGTTTTTCTTGATTCTAAGGCCTAATTATTTGATTCATATAAAAGACAAGTATGGTGCCCCCACCCCCTCAAAAGAAAAAAATCCCTGACTCTTTGTAACTTCAATTGCCTTCTCCCTCTGCCTGTGTCTTTGCCTCTTTCTTTCTGTGTGTCTCTCATGAATAAATAAAAAATTCTTTTTAGGATTTTATTTATTTATTCATGAGAGACACAGAGGCTGAGACATAGGCAGAGGGAGAAGCAGACTCCCTGGGGGGAGACCGATGTGGGACTCGATCCTGACACTCCGGGATCACACCCTGAGATGAAGGCAGACGCCCAACCGCTGAGCCACCCAGGTCTCCCAAATAAATAAAATCTTAAAAAAAAAAAAAAAAAAAAAAAAGACAACTCATTTGAAAAAAGCCCACAAATGACTTGAGTTGGCATTTCACAAAAGAGGACATCACATGATTAATAAACATATGAAAAGAATGTCAACATTATCAATTATTAGGGTATTTAAAATTACAAAGAGATACTGGAAATTCTAGAGCAATTAAAAGGCTCTAGAGGGACTCCTGGGTGGCTCAGCAGTCCCACATTGGGCTCCCTTCATGGAGCCTGCTTCTCTTTCTGCCTGTGTCTCTGCCTTTCTCTCTGTGTCTCTCATGAATAAATAAATAAAATCTTTTTTAAAAAAAGAGAGAGAAAAGAAAAGGCAATTTCTAGGAAAGCCCAGGTGTGGAAGGTGAATGTGCTGAAAAAACCTACGAATGAGAATGTTTCTGCAACCCAGAGATGGAAGTAATTCAGTGGCTGGCCAAACTCAACTACCAGTTCAACTTTTACCCAGAAACGTTTGGTCTGGCTATTAGTCTTTTGGGCAAGTTTTTGGTTACTGTAAGGCTCACACAAAGTACCTGAGTCCTACTGCTGTCAGCTGCAGAGACCATGGAGCAGAGGGAGGGCTCCAGACATGGTGTTGCGAGAGGGACGTGCTGCCCTGTGGACCTCTGCAGCCATGTTCTGTCCTGGAGCCTCAGGTTACCTTCAAGTGAAAAGTAAGGCAGGCTGCTCTGAGAATGGACACATGGAAATCCAGGAAAGCTTGAATAAAAGTATAGACCTCATCAGGGGGCCTAGTGGCTTGGCTTGGTCAGGTCATTGTTCCAGGGTCCCAGGATGCAGCTCAGCATTAAGCTGCCAGCTCAGCAGGGAGTCTGCTTCTGCCTCTGCCCTTCTCCTTGTTTGTGCTCTCTCTTTCTCTCTCTCTCTTTTTTTAAAAAAGATTTTATTTATTTATTCATGAGAAACAGAGAGAGGCAGAGACACAGGCAGAGGGAGAAGCAGGCTGCCTGCAGGGAGCCCGACATGCGACCCACCCAAGGTCTCCAGGATCACGCCCTGGGCGGAAGGCAGACGCCCAACCACTGAGCCACCTGGGCTGCCCCTCTCTCTCTTTCTCAATCTCTCTCGTTCTCAAATAAATAATAAAAATCTTTAAACAAACGAATAAATAAATAAATAAATAAATAAATAAATAAATAAGGGGCCTAGCTGCTTCAGTCTGTAGAGCATGTGACTTGTGATCCTGGGGTCATGAGGTTAAGCTGCATGTTGGACATAGAGCTTATTTTATTTTACTTTATTTTATTTTTTAAGATTTTATTTATATATTCATGAGAGACACAGAGCAAGAGAGAGGCAGAGACACAGGCAGAGGGAGAAGCAGGCTCCATGCAGGGAGCCCCACTTGGGACCCGATCCGGATCCCGGGTCTCCAGGATCACAACCTGGGCCAAAGGTGGCGCTAAAAGGCAGCCCCGGTGGCTCAGCGGTTTAGCGCCCCCTTCGGCCCAGGGCCTGATCCTTGAGACCCGGAATCGAGTCCCTCTTCGGGCTCCCTGCGCGGAGCCTGCTTCTCCCTCTGCCTGTGTCTCTGCCTCTCTCTCTCTCTCTCTCTGTGTCTCTAATAAATAAATAAAATCTTAAAAAAAAAAAAAAGGTGGCGCTAAACCACTGAGCCACCCCGGGTGCCTGAGCTTATTTTAAAAATAAATAAATAGGGATCCCTGGGTGGCGCAGCGGTTTGGCGCCTGTCTTTGGCCCAGGGCGCGATCCTGGAGACCCGGGATCGAATCCCACATCGGGCTCCCGGTGCATGGAGCCTGCTTCTCCCTCTGCCTGTGTCTCTGCCCCTCTCTCTCTCTCTCTCTCTGTGACTATCATAAATAAAAAAAAAATAAATAAATAAATAAATAAATAAGCCTTTAAAAATCTTTAAGAAGAAGATTCCAACAGCCTTTTTCGTAGAAATGGAAGAGCCAATCCACAAATTCACCAGAACCAAAAGGGACTCTAAATGGCCAAAATAATCTTTGAAAAAGAAGAGCAGAGGTGCCTGGGTGGCTCAGTTGGTGAAACATCTACATTCAGCTCAGGTCATGATCCCGGAATCCTGGGATCAAGCCCACATCAGGCGCCCTGCTCAGTGGGGAGCATGCTTCTCCCTCTGCCATGGCTTGTGCTCCTCTCTGTCAAAAGAAAATCTTAAAAAAAGAAGAAAGAAAGAAAGAAAGAAAGAAAGAAAGAAAGAAAGAAAGAAAGAAAGAAAGAGAAAAAGAAAAAGAAGAGCAAATTCAGGTGACTCATACTTCTCAATTTCAAATTTTAATATAATAAGCTACAGTAATGGAATGATGTTGTCCTGGCAGAAAGATATACATATATATCAATGAAATAAAACTAAGGGTCCAGGGGCCGTGGTTCAGTTAGTTACATATCCGACTCTTGATTTCACCTCAGGTCATTATCTCAGGGTTGTGGGATTGAGCCCTGTGTTGGGCTCTACACTGTGTGAGGCATCTGTTTGGGATTCTTTCTCCCTCTCCCTCTACCCCTCCCCTTGCTTGCATTCTAAATAAATAAAAATCTTTATTTTTTTAATGTTTTTTTTTAATTTTTTATTTATTTATGATAGTCACACAGAGAGAGAGAGAGAGAGAGGCAGAGACATAGGCAGAGAGAGAAGCAGGCCCCACGCACCAGGAGCCTGACATGGGATTCGATCCTGGGTCTCCAGGATCATGCCCTGGGCTAAAGGCAGGCGCTAAACCGCTGCACCATCCGGGGACTCCAATAAAAATCTTTAAAAAAATAAAATAAAGGGATGCCTGAGTGGCTCAGCGGTTGAGTGTCTGCCTTTAGCTCAGGGTGTGATCCCGGAGTTCCGGGATTTAGTCCCACATTGGGCTCCCTGCATGGAGACTGCTCCTCCCTCTGCCTATGTCTCTGCCTCTATGTGTCTCTCATGAATAAATAAATAAATAATGTTAAAATAAAATAAAATTGAGAATCCAGAAATAAAAGAATAAATCTATAGACAATTGTGATGCCTGGCTGCCTTAGCCAGTAAAGCACGTGACTCTTGATCTTAGAGTCATGATTTTAGTTTATTTTTTATTTTATTTATTTATGATAGTCACAGAGAGAGAGAGAGAGAGAGAGAGAGAGAGAGAGAGGCAGAGGGAGAAGCAGGCTCCATGCACCGGGAGCCCGACGTGGGATTCGATCCTGGGTCTCCAGGATCGCACCCTGGGCCAAAGGCAGGCGCTAAACCGCTACGCCACCCAGGGATCCCTAGAGTCATGATTTTAAACCCACATTGGTCATAAAGCTTACATAAAAAAATTTTTTTTAAAGATCTTATTTATTTATTCATGAGAGACACACACAGAGAAGCAGAGACATAGGCAGAGGGAGAAGCAGGCTCCCTGCAGGGAGCCCAATAGGGGAATTGACCCCAGGACCCTAGGATCATGACCTGAGCCAAAGACAATCACTCAACCACAGCCACACAGGCATCCCCTCAAAAAAATTTTTAAAGTTTTTTTTTTAAAGATTTTATTTATTTATTAATGAGAGACAGAGAGAGAGAGACAGACAGACAGACAGACAGAGGGAGAAGTAGGCTCCATGGAAGGAGCCCACCAAAATTTTTTTAAAAATTATTTATTTATCTATTCATGAGTGACAGAGAGAGAGAGAGAGGTAGAGACACAGGCAGAGGGAGAAGCAGGCTCCATGCAGGGACCCCGATGCGGGACACTATCCCAGGACTCCAGGACCACACCCTGGGCCAAAGGCAGGGGCTAAACCACTGAGCCACCCAGGCATCCCTCGTCACACACAGAGAGAGAGAGAGAGGCAGAGACATAGGCAGAGGGAGAAGCAGGCTCCATGCACCAGGAGCCTGATGTGGGATTCGATCCCGGGTCTCCAGGATCGCGCCCTGGGCCAAAGGCAGGCGCTAAACTGTGCCACCCAGGGATCCCCCTCACCAAAATTTTTTTAAATGGAGGGCAGAAAACTTCAATAGACATTAGTCCAAAGAAGATACACACATGACCAACAAGGACAGGAAAAGGTTCTAAAAATTGTTAGTCATTAGGGAAATACATGCTACAATATAGATGAACCTTGAAAACACAATACACAAAAAGACAATGTATGATCCTGCTTATGTGAAATATAGGTTACCAGGGGCTGGGAAATGTGGGAATGGCAGGTTGTTGTGTGATGGTCATAGAGCTCCTATTTGAAATGATGAAAAAGTTTTGGAAATAGTGGTGCTGATTGCATAAGATTGTGAATATGACTAATCCCACGGATTTACAGACTTAAAAATGGTTTAAATAGCAAATTTTGTGTTATGTGTATTTTACCACAGTAAAAAATAATTTTTAAAAACTATAATGAGGGTCGACGCCTGGGTGGCTCAGTGGCTGAGCACCTGCCTTCAGCCCAGGGCGTGATCCTGGAGACCCAGGATTGAGTCCCACAAGGGGGTTCTCTGCATGGAGTCTGCTTCTCTCTCTGCCTCTGTCTCCGCCTCTCTCTGTCTGTGTCTCTCATGAATAAATAAATAAAGTCTTTAAAAAAAATAAAGAAAGAACTATAATGAAGGGCAACTGGGTGGCTCAGTCAGTTAAGCGTTGGACTCTTGATTTCAGCTCAGGTCATGACCTCAGCGTAGTGAGTTGGAGTCTATGTCTGGATCATTCTCTAGGCATGGAGCCTGCTAAGATTCTCTCTCTCCTTCTGCCCCTCTTAATCTCTAATAAAAAGTAAATAAAATATTTTAGGGACTCCTGGGTGGCTCAGTGGTTGAGCATTTGCCTTTGGCTCAGGGCATGATTCCGGGTCCTGGGATCGATTCCCATATGGGGCTCCCCACAGGGAACCTGTTTCTCCCTCTGCCTACATCTCTGCCTCTCTCTCTGTGTGTCTCTCATGAATAAACAAATAAAATCTTAAAAATAAATAAAATATTTTTAAAGTAAATAAAATCTTTCAGAAATAAAATAGCTACAATGAAAAGAAAAATCCTTGGGCTGCCTGGATGGCTCAGCAGTTTAGCGCTGCCCTCAGCCCAGGGCCTGATCCTGAAGACCCGGAATCCAGTCCCACATCAGGCTCCCTGCATGGAGCCTGGTTCTCCCTCTGTCTGTGTCTCTGCCTCTGTCTCTCATGAATAAACAAATAAAATCTTTAAAAAACAAAACAAAACAAAAAACAAACCCAAAGACCACAGCTCAGTGCATAATGTGATCTGGAACGGTATCTTGAACTGAAAAAAAAGAAAGTATTTGTATAATGTACATTATTGGAACAACTGGAAATTGAAAATTTTGCATACATACTATAGATAAGAGCAAGTTTCCTAATTTTGACAAATAGTGGTTACATAAGAGAGTGTCCTTGTTCTTTAGAATTATATATATATTATATATAATATTTATGCATACATAAAAGTAATATGTAAATATATATATTTACACAACATATAAAACCTTAACCATTTATTTTTTTTCTTAACCATTTATATTACACATAGAGAGATTGTATAATCATACAGAGAGACAAAAAGAGAATGGTACAAAAAAAGTGATAAATGTTAACTGGTAAATCTGGTTAAAGGGAATACAGAGATTCTTAGTAATCCTTTCTTTTTCATTTCTTTTCTTTTTTCTAAGTAGGCTCCATGCCCAGTGTGTAATCCAACTTGGGGCTTGAACTCACTACTCTGAGATTGAGACTTGAGCTGAGGTCCAGAGTCAAACACTTTTTTTTTTTTTTAAGATTTTTGTTTATTCATAGAGACACAGAGAGAGAGAGAGAGAGAGAGAGAGAGAGAGAGGAGTAGGCTCCATACAGGAAGCCAGATGTGGGACTCGATTCCGGGTCTCCAGGATCACACCCCAGGCTGCAGGTGGTACTAAGCCGCGAAGCCACCGGGGCTGCCCCCAGAGTCAAACACTTACTTAACTGATGGAGTCACCCAGGTGTCCCTCTTTTTTCTTTTTTTAGTACTTTGCAACATTTTTGTAAGTTTGAAATTTATTAAAAATTTTAGGTGTGCCTGGGTGGCTCAGTGGTTGAGTGTCTGCCTTTAGCCCAGGGCATGATCCTAGAGACCCAGGATGGAGTCCCACATCGGGTTCCCTGCGTGGAGCCTGCTTCTCTCTCTGCCTGTGTCTCTGCATCTCTCTCTCTCTCTCTCTCTCTCTCTCTCTCTGTATCTCTCATGAATGAATAAATAAAATATTTTTTAAAAGTTTTTTGTTTTTACTTCTTTAAAATGTTATTTATTTATTTATTTATTTATTTATTTATTTATTTAAGATTTTATTTAGGGAGTTAGTGACACTCATGCATTGCTGGTGGATGTGCAAGTTGGTAAACCTCATATGGGGGCAGTTGGAATACATATAAAAATGACAAACACATCTATCCTTTGACACAGCAATCCCACTTCTAGAAGTCTGTCTTGCAAGTGGATATACCACATGGAACATGATAGAAAGCTGACGTTATACAGTAGGTATGAGCTTAAACATTACAGCATTGTGTATCACAGCAGCAAGCTAAAGACATGTCAGAGTCCATCAGCCTGTTAATAGACTATGACATATCCACAAAATTGATACTATGCAGCTACAGGAAGAATAAGGCAGCTCTTTCCAAACTAATATGGAAGGACTTCCAAGATATATTATTTTTTTTTTTATAATTTTTTTTAATTTTTATTTATTTATGATAGTCACACACAGAGAGAGAGAGAGAGGCAGAGACACAGGCAGAGGGAGAAGCAGGCTCCATGCACCGGGAGCCTGACGTGGGATTCGATCCCGGGTCTCCAGGATCGCGCCCTGGGCCAAAGGCAGGCGCCAAACCGCTGCGCCACACAGGGATCCCTTTTATTTATATTTTTAAAAAGAGTTTATTTCTTTATTTCAGAGAGAGGAAGAGAGAGCATGAGTGGTGGAGAGGGGCAGAGAGGGGGAGAAATAGACTCCCCATGGGGCAGGGAGCTCAACACAGGGCTCCATCCCAGGACCCTGGGATCATTACCTGAGCTGAAGGCAGATGCTTCACCTACCTAGTCACCAGGCGCACTGTCCAGTGGTGTATTTATTTATTTATTTTAAATATTTTATTTATTTATTCATGAGAGACACAAAGAGAGAGGCAGAGACACAGGCAGAGAAAGATGCAGGCTCCATGCAAGGAGCCTGATGTGGGACTGGATCATGGGACTCCAGGATCACACCGTGGGTGGAAGGGAGGTGCTCAACCGCTTAGCCACCCAGGTGTTCCCCAGTGGTGTTTTTTTTTTTTTTTAATTTTTATTTATTTATTTATTTATGATAGTCACACAGAGAGAGAGAGAGAGGCAGAGACATAGGCAGAGGGAGAAGCAGGCTCCATGCACCAGGAGCCCGACGTGGGATTCGATCCCGGGTCTCCAGGATCGCGCCCTGGGCCAAAGGCAGGCGCTAAACCGCTGCGCCACCCAGGGATCCCCCCAGTGGTGTTTTTAAATAGAAATATTGTGCTCTATGTGACATAACTCTCTTCTTCCCCATTTCCTGTATGAAAATTTTAGAAAAATTGGTATTTTCTCTCTAAAATTTTACACAAAATAGGGTGAGATTTAGATTAAGAGCAGGAAGGTGGGGTGCCTGGGTAGCTCAGCAGTTGAGCATCTGCCTTTGGCTTAGGGCATATCCCAGGTCTGGGGATTGAGTCCCGCATCAGGCTCCCTTGTATGGAGCTTGCTTCTCCTTCTGCCTGTGTCTCTGCTTCTCTCTCTCTCTCTCTCTCTCTGTGCCTCTCATAAATAAATAAATCAAATCTTAAAAAAAAAAAAAAAAAAACAGCAGCAAGGTGAGGGGTGCCTGGGTGGTTTGGCGGTTAAGCATCTGCCTCTGGCTCATGGTGTGGTCCTACAGTCCCAGGATGGAGTCCTACATCGGGCTCCCCCTGTGGAGAGCCTGCTCTTCCTTTGTCTATGTCTCTGTCTCTCTCTCATGGGTAAATAAATAAAATCTTAAAAAAAAAAAAAAAAAGGCAGCAAGGTGAGAAAAACTGTGGGGTTGGAGGGAGGGGTTGTGGGTGGCCACAGGTTCTGTGATAGCCCATTGTGTGACACAGGCAGGGAGGTGACTGCTGCCTGCTTTCTGCACTCCTCAGACTACACCTGAATGATTCTGCTCCAGCCCAGGAGGCAGGTTGTCACAGGGATGTTGGCAATGGAGGGTGAGCATGGGAGCTCACCCAGAATGGTAAAGAGTTTGGAGTCAGATCTGGAGAAATCTCTAAAGAAAACTAGTGAAGTTTTGTTCTAAGACTCTAGTAGGAGGGGGTGGGCACGGTGGTTGGAAAAGAGGTAGGAAGGGCAGTGCTAGGACCAGGGAGAGAGGTGAGAGGCAGATTGCCTTTTTTATAAATGTAGAGTTTGTATTAAATACCACCATCAAACAACTTAACATTAACATTGGAATGATATTCATCAAACAATGACTGCCTTGGACGCCTGGGTGGCTCAGAGGTTTAGCGTCTGCCTTTGGTCCAGGGTGTGATTCTGGAGACCCGGATCGGATCGAGTCCCACGCCGGGCTCCCTGCATGGAGCCTGCTTCTCCCTCTGCCTGTGTCTCTGCCTCTCTCTCTCTTTCTCTGTGTCTCTCACGAATAAATAAATAAAATCTTAAAACAAAAACAAAAAAACAATGACTACCTCAATGGCAGGATTTTAAGTGATTTTCATCTCTACTTGTTTATGTAAGTACATGTCATTTCTAGTAGACAATATAGTCATTAATCTTTTTTTTTTTTTAATTTTTTTATTTATTTATGATAGTCACAGAGAGAGAGAGAGAGAGAGGCGCAGAGACACAGGCAGAGGGAGAAGCAGGCTCCATGCACCGGGAGCCTGATGTGGGATTCGATCCCGGGTCTCCAGGATCGCGCCCCGGGCCAAAAGCAGGCGCCAAACCGCTGCGCCACCCAGGGATCCCTTAATCTTTTTTTTTTAAGTCTCATTAGATATATCTGGCTTCCAAACTCCCAATTCAGCTACTGAGCTACCTTTACTCTTGCTTCTCTCAACTACCACACAAGCAGATTTAATTCATCCTGAGCTTCACAATTTATATAAAAACTCAGCTCCCAGGCATCTGGGGGTCTCCGTCGGTGAAGCATCTGCTTTTAGCTCAGGTCATGATCTCAGGGATCCTGAGATTGAGTCCCAAGTGGGGCTGGGAAGCAACTTCTCCCTCTCCTTCTGCCCCTCCCCCAGCTCATGCTCTATTGCAGTTAAATAAAAATCTTTTTAAAAACCTCAAAAACTTAGCTCCAAGCTTGTCAAAACAAAGGACTTCCCAACCCAGCAAGATGCATCTTCTTTAGATGGCAGTTCAAGGGGCAAGACCCCTTGTCCATTTAAAAAAAAAAAAAAGATTCCTTCAAAAGAAATTCTGATAATTGGAGTATCTTCCTTATACTAGTAAGATTATTCTAATTACAGTTGTTCAAAAATAGAATGGTCTTAGTTCCAAGTCCCTGAAAGTTTTCCAATAGAACATGAAAGAAAAACCAGATATTTTAAAAAGGATGCTGACCCGGGATAGGCAGTTGGACTGTGTAACCTCTGTTTCTTATTCTCTCACATTTTTAGATCTTGCCAGTACCTCTCACTGAAGTGTCCAATTATGTGCTGCATTTCATTTCCAAATATTCTTTGAACATTAAGAACCCCTTACACCTACCACTGTGGTTTGCATAATGTAGACTCTTCATAACACTATCAAAGACTTAACTAGTTTGGATCACCTGCCAGTCAGCCTTTAAGCATGTAACAGGAGGAATTAACTCATGTAATCCTCAACAGCAGCCCATGAGATAGGGTCTTATTACGATCATTCCCGTGTTGAGGATTTTGCCTGGGTTCCATGTATCATGAAGGGACAGGGCTGGGATTTGAATCCAGGCAGGCTGTCTCCAAGTTAGCCTCCTAATCAACATGATGCTGCCTCTCATTTGACAGAGGTTTGAAATTGCTGCAGTTCTGAATACGGAGATCTATGTGGTATTTTGGCCTGGTTCTAGCCTGCTGTGAGTATGGTGGGCTGAGATAAGAAAGCTGACCTGATCACAGGACTTATCAACAGCCAAAGTATGCCATATGCAGTCCACATCCGAAAGCCAAAGGCAGAGTAGTAGTGGGATAGTTGCATCCTGTCCAGAAGGGGCATCACAGTGACTAACAGGTGTACAGACTCTGGAATCTCTGTTTGCTGTAGAAAGGTTCTTAAAGGGCAAGCAGCCCACTCACTCACTCACTGGTGCCACCTGTGTGATAGGGACCTGGGTGAGTGGGGTTTCTTCCTATCTGGAACCCCTCACTGACCTGAGGTTGGTACTAGCTCTCAGGAGGGTTCCTGATTCCTACCTGCCCTCTTCCTATGGTCTCACTCACCTCTCAAGCCTCCTTGCCTCTGCCTTGTGCAACACCAAATTCATCAGTATCCCAATCCTTCATCCTGGTGGCAAACACCTTCGCTGGAATCTTACTTTTGTTCCAACTCAATGAGAATAAATCTCCCTGGACAGCATTAGTAATTTTTTTTGGTGGTTAATTAATTTATTTTTATAGTCTTACAACTCCTGCAATTAAAAAATGACTTTCAGCCTGCAAAACTGGCCTCCGCAGCTAACTAGATTCCATAGATCCGTCCTGAAAAATATAAATCATTAAAAAATATGATTATTACTAAAAGTATTGTTATGACAAGTAAATAATTCAAGGTCTTTGACGTAGAGAAAAGGGGGGGGGTGATAACTGCCTCCTGCTCCCGCTATTTTATCTTGCAGTCCCCGGGCGCTGGGGCGGGGCCTCCCAGCGGCAGCTCGGCCGGCCGGACCCTGGCTGGACCCTCCTGCCTGGTCCTGCGTCACGTGGGCGCTGAGCTCACCGCGTGCGAACCTTTGTCAGCGGCCAGGCTCCGCTGGAGGCCAAGGAGGGCTGTGGTTTTCACTGTGACCCCTCTGCAGGGAAATCCCGTTGGCGCCCCCGGCCTCCCACCGCCACGGCCCGCCTGGGTCTCCTCTGCCCCCTGCAGACCCCCGCATCCTACACACCTCCATCCCACTCCCTGCCGTCTCCCTCGGCCCCCCACCCCCATGCCCAGCCCTGTCGCCCCCAGCCCCCCCACCCTGCACCCCCCCACCCCCACGGCCTGCCCAGTCTCCCCTGCCCCAGGGACCCTGGGGAGCCCAGCCACAGCAGGCCCCCCCGCCCCCTCCCCCGGAGCGCCCGCGCTGGAGCCGGGCTGCCCCGGAAGGATCTGACCGGCCACTTCCTGACATTGTCTCTCTGGACGCGGTCCGCGGGCGTCCAGCGCTCGCAGGCCGGCCCCCTCCCGGCCCCGGCCTCCCGGACGTCCCGGGGCACCGAGCGGGGCACCGAGCGTGGTCACCGGGGCGACCGTCCGGCCGGGGCGGGGCCCACCTGGCAGGCCCCGAGGGTGGGCGGGGGACGCAGAGCCGCAGGACGGGGGCTGCTGGCCCGCCCCACCTGCACGGCCCCCGGGAAGGGCCTGTCCGCGCTTGATGGATGGCCCGAAGAAATGCCTGGCACTTTCTCTCCCAGCGGGGGAGGTGAGGCTGCGGCCACCTCTCCCCCGCATTCATTCGCATTCCTGCCCGCCTGCTCCGGAAGGGCTGGGGTGGGTGGCCAGAGCAGGAGCAGGGCCAGCCGAGAGTCACTTTGTCTACACTGGCAGGGGATGGAGGGGCCGGTGGCCAATCCACATCTCCACGGAGGTAAAAGAGGATCCACCTTCCTTCCTGGCTCCCGGGCTCCGGTGTTGGACAACAGAGCGTTTCTCAAACTGCTGTGGTCCGCAGACCCTGGGAGCCCCCAGAGACCCTTCAGGGGATAGATGAGGTCAAGACACTTTGCATCATCATACCAACACAGGCGTCCTCTTCATGACTTGACAGGTACATTGAGGATAGGGAGGCAGTGCAGGCAAAAGGCTGGTGTTTTAGCTAAAATCAAGGCAGTGGCAGGAATGGGCACTCTATTCTTCATGACCCCACATTGGCAGTAAAAAAATAAATAAAATAAAAAGCCAGCTTCTCTTAAGAATGTCCTTGGTAAAGCAGCAACAAAATATTAACATGCGATTGGTTTATTATACTTATTTAAGCGAGTTAATAGGACTTGTTTTAATTTCTAATACAGTATATATGGATAGATTTAGCCCACATAAACAAGGACTCTTTGGGGCCCTCAGTGATTGTGAAGGGTGTAAATGGGTCCTTGGACCACAAGTGTCAGCACTGCTAGGGAAGGTCACAGGCTATCAGGTAGCTGGAGGGACCTGCAGCCATTGTCAGATATTCCATTTCCAGCTCCAGGAGCATGTCTCATTTGGAGTAGAGGGTAGGGAACATGGCTGTGTCTTCTGGCAACCTACTCTCCTTCTAGAGACAGTCACTAGAATAAAGATGTTAATGGCCTCTGTTCACAGGAGGAATTGATGTACGGGCCCGCAACCCCTGCAAACTGTTCCTCTCCCCTATGCAGTGTGCCCAGTGTTGGGCTGGGAAGGGAACACAGGAGTGTCTATGCCCACATGGGCTGGGCCCAGATGTGGACTCCCCTCGTCTCCTAGATTCACCTATCATCCCTTTTCCTCATCCCCCTAGAAGTCCCAGTGTAGCAACTACCTTTGGTGTTGCTTTATTTATTGAAGGAGTGGGGGCACAGGATCCAGGGGTCCACACCCTAGCTTGGCTTGGGTCAGGGTGGAGAGTGGGTGCCTATGTCTGTGTGTGTGCCATTGGGCAGGACTGTGTGCTCCAGGTCCATGAACTCCCCAAGTTCTCCCAACACAGTCCTCCTTCGGGGGTCGTATCTGGTGTCTCCACTGGGGCTAGCACATTTGAGTTGTTCAAACGTTCTCCAATCCTTTGGCAATGGCGGGGCTGTGAGTGAGGCTGAGGTCTGGTACCTCTGTTACCTCGGCCCAAGGAAGGGACAGCCAAGAGGGGAGGCAGGTCAGCCTCGAGTGCTGCTCCCCCGTTCCCCTAGGAGCCAGTAGGTGCGAACTTTGCCTTTGCCCTGGAGGGGAAAAGAAGAGGCGGTTGAGGTGGGGAGTAGCACACCTACCCACATTCCCAAATGAGAGGACAGGTTTAGGGATGGCAGTGAGGTTGCTTGAGAAAGGGTCTGGGGGAAGGTAACCGCCTCTGGGACCCCAAGGGATGGTGAGGGCAGGGGCCTTCTTCTCTACCTTCATTTCTACATCTCCTCGAAGCTCCAGCTCAAAACCACCAAACTCTTCCAGAACGGCCTTGGTCTCAGAAGACAAGTGGATCTTCAGGGCTGAGAAGGATAAGGGAGAAGAAGGGAAGGTGAGGGATGCAAGAACTGGGAGCAGGGGAGATTGGGAACTGCAGGGTACAAGGACGCTCTCTCTCCTTTCTTTTGGCCTGAAAGCCTCCTAATTCAGAGCCCCACCCCTCCATATAGAGAGTCTGACCATACTGGCCTCCACCTTAGAATTCTAGAGCTGTGTTGTCCAACTGGTAGCCATTTGTGGCTATTTAAATTTAAATTAATTCAAACTAGGGGTGCCTGGGCAGCTCAGTCAGTTAAGTGTCTGACTCTTGACTCTCAATTTTAGCTCAGGCCATGATCTCAGCATTGTGAGTTCAAGCCCTGCATTGGGCTTCACAGTGGGTGTGAGCCTAATTTAAAAAAATAATTAAAACTAGATTTAGTGGATCCCTGGGTGGCTCAGCGGTTTGGCGCCTGCCTTCAGCCCAGGGTGTGATCCTGGAGTCCCAGGATCAAGTCCCGTATCGGGCCACCTGCATGGAGCCTGCTTCTCTCTCTGCCTCTCTCTCTCTGTGTCTCTCATGAATGAATAAATAAAATCTTAAAAAAAAAAAAAAAAACCTAAATACAGTTAAAAATCCAGTTGTATCGATCATGTTTCTTTCTTTCTTTCTTTTTTTTCTTTAAAGATTTATTTATTTATCTTCAGGGTGCCTGAGTGGCTCAGTTGGTTAAGCATCTGCCTTGGGCTCAAGACATGATCTCAGGGTCCTGGGATGGAGGCCCACATCTGGCTCCCTGCTCAGGGGTGAGTCTGCTTCTCCCTCTGCCTCTGTGCTGTCTCATGTTCTCTACACACTTGATCTTAGCCAAAAGGCTGAGAAGTGATTCTCATGCTCTCTCTAAAATAAACAAGTGATTTTATTATTTTTTTTTACCATTTATTAAAGGTTTTATTTATTTATTCATGAGAGACACACACAGAGAAAGGCAGAGACACAGGCAGAGGGAGAAGCAGGCGCCATGCAGGGATCCTGATGTAGGACTTGATTCTGGGACTCCGGGATCATGCCCTGAGCTGAAGGCAGGCGCCCAACCGCTGAGCCACCCAGGCGTCCCAAATGGTTTTATTTATTTTAGAGAGAGAGAGAGCAGGAGTATGGGGAGGAGCAGAAAGACTCTCCAACAGACTCCCATCTGAGCTCAGAGCCTGATGCAGGGCTTGATCCCATGACCCTGAGATCAGGACCTGAGCTGAAATCCAGAGTCAGACACTCAACTGAATGAGCCACCCAGGCACCCTGCACAACCACATTTTAAGTGATCAATATCCTCCTGTGACAGAGGTTACTCCAATGGACAGCACAGATTAAAGAACATACTGGACAACATTCTAGAATGCCACCAGGTTCCAGACAGACAGTATAGCATGGTGGCTCGGATCCTGCTCTGTCTAGCAAATCCCAGTTCAGATACTCACTTGGGGAAGTAGAATAAATTCTGTACCTCATTTTCCTATTCTGTAAAATGCTGTTAGTGACAGTATCCACCTCAAGGCCTTGTCATGAGGATTAAATTTAATATTCTTAAAGTATTTAAACAGATTCTGGCACACAGGAAGCAGTCTGTATGTGGTCATTGTGACTCCTGTTTAACTCACATTCTTTTTATGGCTGAGAGAGCAGAGGCCTAGTGGAGGAGATCTGGCCCCTGGCTTAGTATTCCCCACACCTTTACCTTGCCCCTGCCACTCCTGGGGTCGTATCATAGTGGCCTTGTTTTGTTGTTGAACCATTTTGGAGAATGTGCTCCTTGAAGACTGGACCTCAGTGAGGGCCTTTCTCCTACTCTTGACTGTTCCAGACCCAGGGACCAGGGAGTATCTGCTGAACCGAGACCCTCTGGGTGCCCATGTAGCCCTTTTCCTGCCATGAGTCTTGGATGGGGTCTGCATAAACCGCCTCCATTGGGTCTGGGGCATCTTAATACCCCAAGGCCTGGCAGTGAGTAGTCACTCAATACATGTTTACTGAATTGAATAGTGTTGAATATGACAGGAAATAAAACTAGGGAAGAGGTAGGAGCAAGTATTTAATAGGTACCTACTGAATGCAGGGGTTGTGCTAGGTTTTCCACAATGCTGAGACAGGTATCGTTTTATAGATAAACAGCTGAAGCTCAGAAAAATTGAACCACAATTATGACCTAGTCATGTTATATGGCTTTCACACATAACTCTTCTAAGGTGTTTTATTCTCATCTGACAGATGAGGAAATGGAGCTGTGTGGTTTGTGGAGCTTAGATTCATACCTCGGGGGGCTGCATGAAGCAAGAGGCAGCAGGGGGTGCTAAGGAAGGGCTTCCCTTGGGGACTGATGGGATGGACACTGGCCTGAAAAGACTTTCAACCACTTGGCAGGCAGGGAGCTGGATCTCTGACTGGATGGGAGGTGATGTGCCCATGCTGACGTAGGGCTGGGAGGAAGAAGGTGGGGGGGGAGGGGCTGGTACACTGGGTGAGGGTGCTGCCCAAAGGGCCCCTCCTGGCTCTAGCTTGTCTGCTCTCTTCAGCCTGCCCGGGGCAGCCACCTTACCTTCCCCGTTAGACTCCATTCTGGAGGCAGTGTTGACCGTGTCTCCAAAGAGACAGTAACGGGGCATCTTCAGCCCAACCACACCGGCACACACGGGTCCTGGACGGAGTGAAGGCCCCTCAGCCACAGGGAGCAAGGGTGTTAAGGATGGTCGGTGGGTGCAATGGATGCTGGTTGCTGGGCAGGTCTGAGGTGTTCCCGGAGAGTCAAGAGGTGGGACCTGAGGCCCTTGGGAATCCAGGTGGTGTGTGTGTGGTTGGGACGGGTGAGGGGGGTGTCCCTTGGGGACAGTCGGGCCTGCAGATGGCCCCAGCCCCTAGGGTTCCCTCACCTGTGTGGATGCCGATTCGCAAGCGCAGCTCCTCCTGTGGCCGGTGGCGGATGCGGAAGGAGCGCACTGCGTCCAGCAGCGCCAGGGCCATGCGGGCCACCTCTCGGGCGTGCAGCAGCCCGTTCCTCACGGGGAGCCCCGACACCACCATGTAGGCATCACCAATGGTTTCCACCTGTGGGGCCCGCCGGAAGATGCAGGGCACGAGCACCGGCAATTTCTATTCCCTGTGCCACCATGTGCACCGTGTGCTGATCAGTGCCCCCATCCCCCAGGTTTCTCTGCCTGTCCCTGGGCTCCAGGTAACAGCCTCTGTCCTCATCTCTCGGTCTCATGGTCTCATCTCTTAAGGCCCTATGTCATTCTGCCCTTTACCTTTCTCTGATCCCGTCCAGTACTATGTGTTCTATTCCCACCCTCACCTTGTACACGTCAAAGTTGTCTATGACGGCATCAAAGCAAGTGTAGAGGTCATTGAGCAGGGTCACCACCTGCAAGGGATGAGAAGCCCAAGGGTATCAGGAGTCTGGGCCTCCTCTTGGGATGGGGTGGGGAGAGCAGCGGGTGGGCCTGATAGGGTGGAGATGCCAGGCCAAGCACGCTGGCGCGCAGGCGTCCTGTGTTGGCTCACCTGCATGGGCGTGCTCTGTGCGGACAGGGCCGTGAAGCCTACAATGTCACTGAAGTAGATGGTGACGCTGTCGAAAGCTTCGGCCTGGACCGTCTCCCCGCGCTTCAGCTGCTCAGCCACGGAGCTGTGGGGGCAGGACGGGTGCAGGGTCAGAGCACAAGGCGCGGCCGCTGGGGGTGGCAGGCGGTAGCAGGCCCTGGCACTCACTGAGGCAGGATCTGGTAAAGCAGGGCCTCGGCTCTGCGCTTCTCCTCCAGGTAGGCCTGGGTCCTCTCCTCCACCAACTCCTCCAGGTTGTTGGCGTACTGCTCCATGCGGGACAGCAGGTTGTCCAGGATGTTGCTACTGCTCTCCCTGAGGCCCAGGGGTGCCGCGGTGCAGGCGAGGGGGTGGCGGGCCAGTGAGAGAGGACCAGCACATGACTCAGGGCCCATCCTGGCACTCGCCCTTCCCAGGCTCCAGGCCAGCCCATCCCCAGGCTGTGGTGGGGCCCCGGGCAGGGTCAGGCTGGGGGAGCTGGGCATTCATCTCCCAGACCCCAGAGTCAGGCCTGAAGCTGCAGAGAGAGTGGCTACTGTGTTCATCTTTGTGAAGCACAAGCTGGTTAGAAGGAGGCCACGGTGGAGGTGGCTGGGGGACAAACGGGGACAGAGTGCGGACATCCAGGCTGGCAGAGGGGTGTCTGGAGGGCTCTGTGGGGTGGAAGTCCCTGTGGAGGGTCAGGAAGTGGGGGGTATGGGCTCCATGGGTCCTGCACCCCTTTAGACAAGGGGCCCTTGGGGGGGCGATGTTGGGAGGGGTGGGACAGCTGGGTCACGCAGCACACATAGAGTGGGAGCTGCAGTGGGGTCCCTGTGCCTCTGGAAGAAGATTTATGTGTGGGGCACAGTGTGGGGCACACTCTAGGGGGCAGGAGGGGCTGGGAACTACACCAGCAACCTGTTGAACTTGCGTAGCATCAGGCGAATCTGCTGGAAGGGCGGCCGCTCCTGCGGCTCCTCGGCCCAGCAACGCTGCATCAACTGCCCCAGCTCTTCCAGGTGACTCTGCAGGGCCAGGGAGGGCCGGAAGGGGGGCTGCTCACCCCGGGTCACGCGCTCCACGATTTCTGTGGTGAGGGCAGAGGGACTGATAAGAGGGGCCCTCTGAGGGCCAGGTAGAGACAGGGAGAGGGCCAGGCCGGGGACGGGGCAGGCATGCATCGGGGTCCCTGGCAGCAGAGCCACAGAGGCTGGGGGCTGAACCACATTCCAGGTGACAGCATGCTGGTGACTCCAGGGGTCCCTCGCTCTGGGTCTCTCGCCCTGGGGCCACTTTAGTTGCAGCCGTGGCAGGGTTGGGGACAGGGTGGTTCTCTCTCACCTTTGGGGCTGAGGTCCAAACCTTCCACATGGAAGACACCGCTCCTTAGGGCAATTTCCTGAAGAATGATCCCAAAGCTGTACACGTCACCTGCTTGGGAGCCCCGGGCAGGAGGTGAGGCCATTCGCAGGAGCTCAGGGGCTGTCCACAACTTTTCTGCAGGTCAGAGGTCAGGAGTCACAGGGCGAAGGGCAGGAGGAAATGAAGTCCTGGAAGATGTGGCCAGAGCAATCTGGAGCCAGCATGCCCAATGCTATGGAGAAAGCCTGGAGACCATGGCATCAGGCTGCCCTTTCTGCTGGCAAATGAACTGAACCAGGAATGAGAGAGGTGTGCCACACCCTTCAGAAGCCAGGCATCTATCCCCTTGCTGGGTGGGGCCTGGGGGGGGGGTGTCTCAGGAGTCAGAGTTGGGGCTCACTAGCATAGAGGATGTGGCCTTGCTCTGGTTCCGGATCCCTGAAACTCTCCAGCCCAAAATCGGTGATCTTGAGGACGAAGCGCCCATCCACCACACAGTTGGATGACTTGAGGTTGCCATGGGAGCAAATGGCCCCGTTGTGTAGGAACAGCATTCCCTGGGAGATTGTGGGGGGGCAGAGTTCTGGGGTGTGAGACCTGAAGTCGGGGAGAAGCATGCCCAGCCCCTCCCCTACACATCCCAGGCTCCTCTGCGCCCACCTTGACAATGTCGTTGGTGAGAGAATACCGGAACATCCAGTCTAACGTGATGCCCTCATTCTCCAGAATGTCCTGCTAGGCAATGAGTCACATATACACCTCGGGGACTCCAGGAGGGGTGCAGAGGCCTGCCCACAGACCCTGGCATGACGGGACGAAGCTCTGGATTTACTCTAGTGCATCCATCCCCCCACCCTTTTTACAGATGGGGCAAATAAAGGTCAGAAAGATGGAGAAGCTTGCCTGAGGTCCTATGGCCAGTAGGGGACAGAATCAGGGTGAGACCCAGGTCTCCTGTCACCCCCTGTTCCCTCACCTGCAAGCTCCCACGGGGACAGTACTCTGTGAGGATACAGATGTTCGGGGGATCAGTGCAGGCACCCACAAACCTGGTCAAGTGTTCATTCTGTACGTCCCGCATCTGGAGGTGGGAGCCAGTATCAAGGATCTGACAGAGATCTCATCCCTCACCAAGGGTCCCCCCACCCTTAGGGACCCCTCCATCTTCTTCATGCGCTGTTCACTTGGCAGACATCCTAGGACCCTGGTGGCTCCCACCAATGTCCTAAAGGACCCTCCCCCAGAATCTGCTCCCTGCCCACTGGGCCTCCTAATGCCTCTATCCCCAGAGGCATTAGATAGGGCCCCTCATGGGGCCCCAATCTCCCGTCCCTCCTCCCGGATGCCTCTCCTAGTCTCTTCTTCCACACACAGTATTTGAGGGTCCATCCCTGTCCTGGAACACCCTGTGGTCCCCCTGTAACCTTCCCTGTCTCTGGGACTCTCCCCTAGGCCCCTGCCTCACTCCCCCACATTACATGCTTCAGCTCAAACAGGACTTTTCGCGTCAGCTCAATGCGCTTACGATTCACACGTTTCACAGCCACGAGGTTGCCCTGGGCAAGGAATGGAGGATGTCACCGAGATGGCCCAGTGGTGGGGTTCCAAGTGCTTCGGGGACACTGTGCCCACCCCGAGGACAGCAGTTCTTCCCCTGGCCCACCTTATAATATGCTGTCTTGGCAAACACTTGGAACTGGCCCTCCGTGGTCAGCAGGGAGCCGTAGTTGGAGCCTCTCTGGAGGGATGGAGAGCAGGAGAGGACAGTCAGTCAGCCTGGGAGCTCCACCGTACGCATGAGTCCCTGGCCCGGCGGCCTAACCTCTGTGTCATCCTGCTTCTCAGTCCACATCATCAAATTCTTTCCTTATTTCTCTCTCTCTCTCTTTTTAAGATTTTATTTGAGAAAGAGAGAGGGACAGAGAGAAAGAGAGAGAGAGCGCACATGCACAAGTGGGGGGTGGGGAGGGAGGGGCAGAGGCAGAGGGAGCAGGAGACTTCCCACTGAACAGGAGGCCCCGAGGTGGGGCTCAATACTAGGACTCCAAGATCATGACCTGAGCCACCCAGGCACCCCTCATTTCTTCTTTAAATGTATTTTTGCGTATACTATTTTTTAAAAGATTTACTTATTTATTCTTTTTTTTTTTAAGATTTTATTTATTTATTCATGAGAGACACAGAGAGAGGCAGAGACATAGGCAGAAAGAGAAGCAGGCTCCCTCTGGGGAGCCTGATATAGGACTAGATCCCAGGACTCCAGGATCACACCCTGGGCTGAAGGGAGGCCTCAACCGCTGAGCCACCCAGGCGTCCCTTATTTATTTATTCATGAGAGACATAGAGAGGCAGAGACATAGGCAGAGGGAGATGCAGGCTCCCTGCAGGAGCCTGATGTGGGACTCAATGTGGGACTTGATCCGGGGACTCCAGGATTAAGCCCTGAGTGGAAAGCAGATGTTCAACTGCTGAGCCACCCAGGCGTCCTGCATACACTATTTTTGATCTTTGAAAGCCTCCTATGAAAGAGGCTGCAAGGACGTAATCATTATCTGAGGTGGTCTCAGAGGGGCTGCAGGCCTTGCCTCAGGTCACACAGCAAGCAAAGGTCCTCTACCCTAGCACCAGGCACTGCCCTGCCCCCACCCCACACCCCCCCCCCCCCCCCCTCGAGGGTTCTTACCCCACTCAGGGTCAGCCGGCTGCCTGTGCTCCGGAGGTGCCTCTCAAGGCTGCTGGGCTGCACGTCCTCCCAGCGCACCCGCCACAGCTCTGAGGCCAGCTCCTTCTCCAGCTGCATCTTCCTGGGGTGTGAGACCTCCATCTGAACCCACGTCTGAACCCCTGACCCTGTGCTGGGCAGCTTAGCAGCCCCACCTCAGAGCCCTGGGAGCAGGGCAGGTGCTGACAGGTGGCTGGGGGAGTCCTCTCCTGTCAGCTGAGAGTCAGGATGTGTGGGGGAAGTCCTGCCTGCCCCTTGGAGACCTTGGGCAGTCACTTCATGTCTCAGCCTCCTGTCCTCCTGGCCAAGTGTCCTGATTTAGGAACTGGAGACCTCGACATTTATTTCAAAGCATTATTATAAGAATGAAAAGAAATAGTGCACGGCAGGGCCTGGCACACAGTCTAGGCTCAAGCAGCACTCATCTTCCTCTCCTTGCATTCTTCTGGAATTAACATCTGCATTCCATCTTGGTCTCCCACTGGAAGGCAGGAGGCTTTTTAGCCTCCGTCCTTCCCCATCTCCTGTGGCTTTCCTCCACTGCCCCTCCCCCACCCCAGGTCCCTGCTACCTCCTCTGCTGGTTCTGCAGGCCTCCCAGCCTCACTCCCCACCCTCATCCCAAGGCTCACCTGTATATGAAGAAGGACACGGTCAGAATGCTCAGCAAGGAGAGGCTGCCCACCAAAGCCAGCACTTCCAGGGTGGAAAAGTGATCTGCATAGGAGTTCAAGTTACAGGAAGAGAGATTTTGCTTCGAGAACAGGAGGAGGAAACTTCTAATAGTTAATCAGTGAACTAGGAAGATGGATGAAGGGAGGAAAAAGGCAGGAGGATTCTCTCCAGAAAGCCCACAGTGTGGGAGAGGAACATCTCTGACTCCTGAGGCAGGGAGATGATGGAATGTCTCCAGAATGGAGGCCTGGAAGGCAAGAGGCAGTCACCTTGGCTGCAAGCTGGGTCCTCGTTGTCAAAGCCGCATTTGGGGATGTCAGGAGGTGGGTACCCCAGAGGCCAGCTCAGTTTGCGCCCCGGCACAGCCACCAGCTCTTGGGAAGTCCCGTTGTAGTTCAGAACAACCTATGGGAGGGCCGGAGTGGTAGGCGGGCCAAACCTGGGGTAATGCCTCAAGTCCAGGGGAGCAGGGCTGCTTCCCGCACACCCCATGTCTGCTTCCAGGGCCTGTATCGGGCCGTCCACAACTTAGCAAGCCTGATGAGTACCCATGTTGTCCGAGTGGAAAAGTCTGGCTTTATAAAGAGAACTCTGTGTAGAACCCCAAATTTGACATTGAGGAAGTTTATAATCTCTGATAGGAGCACATAGCAAACAGGAAAAGGCCATGTTGTCAGGCCATGTTCCCAGGCCTAACCTGTGCACCCCTCCTACAGGAAGTCTTCCCTGGATGATTTACTCCTTACTGTGTGTGGCTTCAATTCCCTCCTGCTCCTGAACTTGAAGAGTTGTGTGGTCCCCACGTCAGCCTGTTTCTGCTGGGAGAGGGTCCTGCCCACTTTAGGAGACATGGGACTTCCTGAGGGTGGGCTGTGCTCCCCCCTCAGACATGGGGTTCCCCAAAGCTAACACCTATGAGTCACTATCATTCCAGTTGCTCCTCCAGATCTTTTACCCAGGGCTCTCCAAAAGTGAGCAAGCATGGTAGGGTGACCCAGAGCAGACAGATGCCCTGGCAGGGCTATGGGGGGGTGGCGAGGGGGAGCATGAGATGTCATTCCCAGGGGGCACCGTCCTCTGAGGCCACAAGCTCACCCTGAAAGTGCCAGTCTCAGGATGCATGTCCCAGAGGGAGAAGTCGGTCTCCCGATCTCCGTTGCTGTCCATTTTCAAGTATCCTGTCACACCTGTGGCATGCATGAAGATGGCTGTTTTGAGAAAGTGGAAATTCCACACACTCCCCCCAGGTTATCTCTACCCTTTGATCTTCTCTGCCCTCTAAACATATGTGTGTGTATGATATACACACATGTATTACTAATAACGACAGAAGGGGCATATGTTTCAGCAGTAGGAATGAATGAGGTCGGGCACTTAGGAGGACTTCTTTAGGGAGCAGGGAAGATGGGAAAGGGCCCCAGGGAAGATATAAGAAAGGGAAGGACAGGCAAGGCTGAGTGATCCCCTTAGCGGTAGGCTAGAGGCTTCCTGGGACCTCCTGCCTGGGGCACCCCACAGTAGCCTATCTCTATCACCTCCAGCCTCTGACCTTGGAAGCTTCGGTTCCTCATCCGCTGAGTGATGGCCTCCCCATCTGTGACAGCTCCCCCATGTGCCAGAGTCTCTGTCACTGCCTGGACATAGAGCAGGAGCCCATCGTGGAAGGACGCTGGGATGGTGTTCACCTGCAGGTGCCAGCAGAGCTAGGCTGGGGTGGGAGGGATGAGGGGTTCCAAGTGGGCCCTATGGGGGAGGACATGGGGGCCCTGGGGGCTTGGATGAAGGTGAGAGGAAACATCCCCATGGGATAGAGATTTTTACTGCTTCTAAGATGCCTCCACATATCTCTCTGCTTCTGAATGCTACTGGGCAGATAGGGCAGGACAAGTCATCATCATTTTACTGATGAGGACCTGAGTTTCTGAAGCTGAGCAACTTGTCAAGGTCCCTCTTGGTCGTCAGGAGAACATGGCAACTGGGGGAAGGGGAAACAGGGGAGGCATGGGCTGAGAGAACAAGCTGGCTGCCAGCAGAGGGCCATGGAGAGGGGGCTGGATGTCCATGCTGGAGGGTCCCAGGACCCCTCCTACCAGGCCGTCCTCCACGGTGAAGTTGAACTGCTCATGGGCCAGGTGTTTTAGCTGCTGCAGGAACTCCAAGTACTCAGGATTCTCCGGCTCTTTATAGGTAATGATTTTAGCAGCCTGAGGAAAGGGTCAGAGCTGATCCAGTCCTCCCAGTAGCCTGGGGCCCACCTCTCCCAGGGCATCTCTGCTTCGCTCAACAGCAAAGTGGAACGGCTGTCAGATGCTGCCTGCTCCAAAGCATGGATCCAATGGGATGGCTTCTCTAGGTGTCTTGGTGGGTGGCAATGGAGCATCCTCCCACCTCAAGCCCATTCGCTCATCTTTTTAGCCTCCTGGCTCAGAAGTCTCCCGGCCCTCTCTATACAGCCATCAGCCCTTCTGGCCTGCTTACCTACCTTCCTGAGCAATCAAGAGCCTCTTTTCTGGAACCCCTTCAGACCTGGAGGAGGAACCTAGGGCCTAAAAGCTAGGTGCCACAAGCTCAGAGTCCCACAGCCTGGGTTTACAGCCTGGACACACCTGAAAGGCCTGGTGGGCACTGACATCCTGCCCATCCCCTCTCTCCCAGGGCCTGTGGGGAGCAAGGCCGGGGGCACCTTGCAGGCTGTGTCCAAAGAGGTCCAGGTGGAAGAACACGTAGTCCTCCCCACTCAGACCAGCTTCCATGGCCAAAAGCATCAGAGTTCTGAAGGCATCCGGGGAGCTGCATATGTAGATAACTGGGGAGGGAGGGGGTTGGTCAGAAAGAGAGAAAAGCCTAGACCGCGGCGGAGTGGGTCAGGGAACTCGGGGAAGGAAGTCCCCAGACTCCGGGCTGCTCCAGGCGGCGGCGGGAGAAAGGTGGAGAGCGCTGGGAGGGGTCGGTGGGCGCCCGCGGTGGAAGGAGCAAAGATAGCTGGAGGCGGGCCGGCGGAGCCAAAGGTGGGGAAGGTGGGGTCAGCCGGAGAGCGAGAGGAGGCGGGCCGGCGGGAGAGGGAGCGTGAGGGGAAGATGGAGGGAGAGGCCGCTGGGAGGAGGCCGAAAATGGAGGAGAAGGAGGAGGGCCGGGCATAAGCCGAGGCCCCCGGGAGTGTCAGGGCGCGGCAGGCACCCCCCGCCCCGCGACCCCGGGGCGAGCGGGCGGAGGCCGAGGGCCCGGGGAGCTGCGCGGAGCTGGAGGACTGCCGGCCCGCTCGCCCCTCACCTCGGCCTTGGCGCCTGACGGTGTGCAGCAGCAGTGCGTACTGGTCTAGGTCGCCCTCGGCGAACTCCAGGTGGTCCACGGTGATGTTGAGGCGCTCGCGCACGCGCACGTACAGCCCTTCCACCACGAAGAAGCAGGGCTGGTCGTCGCCCGGCCGGTAGGCGTAGAGCACCAGCGCGCGGCGCTCCCAGCCCAGCCGTCGGTGCAGCGCCGCCACCAAGTCGCCCAGCTTGGCGTGGCTGGGCCCCGCGCGGGTGGTCAGCGCGTACTCGTCTTTAGCCCCGAAGCCCAGCGCGGGGGCGCCGGCGGTCAGCAGCGGCACTCGCCAGTGCGCGGTGAAGCGCCCCACCGGGGCGGCGGCGTACACGCAGCCGGGGCCCAGGAACACCGCGGGGCTGTGCTCCCACTTGAGGTCCACGGCGGCCAGGGGCGCGGCCGTGTCGGAGCAGACGCCCAGCGCGTTCTCGCTGCTGCCCAGCACCGTGCGCACCGTCCAGCCGGGCAGCAAGTCGGGCTGCGCTCTCACCGCGGCCAGAGCCAGCTGCACCGCCGGCCCCACGCGCGCCCACGACCACGGGTACGAGGTGTTGGCCAGCGGCAGCACCACGGCCACCGTCAGGTTGCCCGCTTGGCTGCCCGGGAGCAGCAGCAGCAGCAGCAGCGGCGGCGGCGGCGGCGGGAGCGGGAGGGCGCCGGCGGGGCGCCCGGGGCGCAGCATGGCCTCGGCGGGCGAGTGCGCCCCGCTCACGGCCTCCTCGGCCCCCTTCGGCCCCCTTCGGCTCGGCGGCCCGCCGTCACGGGCACCCGGCGCGCCCACCCCGGGGCACGCCGCCCCCTCGAGCGGGGCCGCTCGGGGTCGGGGGCGCGTGGCGGGCGCCGGCGGGGGGGCAGGTGGGCGCGAGCCGCGGGGACCTGGGCTCGGAGGACCAGCGCGCCGGTGCGTGTGTGCCGGGAGGAGCGAGCGGTCGGAGGAGGAGGGTGGGAGAGGGCGCGAGGGAGGGAAGGGGAGTGGAGTGTGTGTGCGCGCGTGAGCGCCGGCCCCGGGAGGGTGCCAGCGGGGGCGTCCGGCCGTCCGGGGGGGACAGGGGAGGTCCCGAGCCCGGCTCCGAGTCCTTCCTCCCGCCGCTTCCCCTCCCAGACTCGGCGACTGGATCTTTAACCCCTTCGTCCCCGCCCCGAAGTGGCGGACCTGCCCGCGCCCCCAGCCCGCGCGCTTTCCCCAGGGACCCTCCACGCCCTCCGGCTCCGAGAGCCGCGCTCGCGGCGGGGGCCTCCTTGCTGCGCGCGGGAGCGGACCCAGGGGACTTGAGGGGGCCGCGGGACCGCGGTGCGCCCCACCTCGCCCCTCCCCCTCCCTGGCTCCGTGGGGGGGCGCTGTGCTGTTGGGGATCTTGGCAAGGAAAGGTGTGAGTGTGCGCAAGTGTGTGTGCCTGCGGGTGGACGCGAGGGGGGCGGGTTTCTGGAAAGGGCGTGGAAGTGGGGGAGCCCCGGGTCCTCGTGACTCGGCTCATCCAGGACCGCCCCCGCCCCCAGCTTCAGGTCCGGCGGGTTCGTGGGGTACAGGGACCCAGCGGCCGGGCGGAGTTAACCCTTAGTTCCCACACAGGTTTAGGGATGGGGAGCTGGGGTGCGGGGGACGACGACCGGGGACCCCCGGGGCCGCTCCCGGAAGGCAAGTGTGAGTTTGTTTCGGGTTTAGGGGGATATTTAAGTGGGATTTGCAGTGGCGGCGGGAGACGGGGCTGGAAACGACCACCGGAGGCGTCCACTGGGCGCCGGGTTAGGGGTCCTGACCGCCGCCGCCTGTCCCTGTTGTGGAGCCGCTCCGCCCCCTCGCGGCGGGCAGGGGTCACTGACCCCCTTCGCGACACCCGCCCGCCGACTCTGCGTGGGCTGAAGGTGAGTATGCGGACGGTAGTGCCTTGGAGGAGCCTGCGTGGGGCTAGTGGTCGTACTGAGTGATCTGAGCACCACAGCGCAGAGATGGATAAACTGCTAAGAGGCCCAGGTGAGGATTTAACTTTTGCTTGCTTTGGGACCAGGAAAATCTCCCAAGAGAAATAATTCAGCAAGAGTAGAACAATGAACAGGGATTCTGTGCAGAAAGCAGAATACGGAAGTATATTCCCTATTTCTGGAATTTTTGGAGAATTTTGGGACCATTTTTTCTTATGGTCTAGAACAAATGGTATACCCCTGGGACCAACTTCAGATGCAGGAATGTTTTGTTCTGACTGCATTCTCTTTCTCTATATTTGACTTAATTGCCTACACTTAAAAATCAGCAAATGAGGGGCACCAGGCTGCCCCGGTCAGCAGAGGGTGGGACTCTTTTTAAAATTTTTATTTATTATTATTAGCTTTTAAAAGATTTATTTATTTATGCATGAGAGACACAGAGAGGCAGAGACATAGGCAGAGGGAGAAGCAGAGACATAGGCAGAGGGAGAAGACCACTCCTAATGCAGGACACGATCCCCGCACCCCAGGATCACCACCTGAGGTGAAGGCAGATGCTCAACCACTGAGCCACCTAGATATCCCCTTACTTTTTATTTTTAAAGATTTATTTACCTATTTGAGAGAGTGAGAGAGAATGGGATGAGGAGGGGCAGAGGGAAAGAGAGAACCTCAAGCAGGCTCCCCACTGAGCACAGAGCCCCTCACAGAACTCAACCCCAGGAACCCCAGATTATGACCTGAGCCGAAATCAAGAGTCTAATGCTTAACGGACTGAGTGAGCCAGGTGCCCTGAGGGTGGGACTCTTTGATGGCCTGAGTTCAAGCCCCAAGTTGAGCACAGAGCTTATTCAAAGTAAATAAATAAAATCTGCAGATGGCACATGAACATTTGGATTTCTGACTTGTCTTGAAATATCAGAGGGCTGGCAATAGATAAGTCTTGCATCCCTTCCTTGAGGTGAATCTAGTCTGTTACAGATCCTTCCTACCCACCCTGTCCGGTCATGTGCTCCACCTGCCTGGCTGCTGTAGGAGTTTATGTCTTCAGTCCAGAGCTGTGATGTAAGCATGCAGGAATGACTAGGAGAGGCAAGAGAGGGCAGTAGAGGGCAGGTCATGCAAGCTTTTGTGTGGTAGACCTAATGTCTGTCCTATATGGGGTGCTCCAGAGGCTAAGAGAGATAAATAGGAGATTGGGACACTTTTTTTGGGGGGGCATTCTTAAAAATTAGTTTTATTGAGGTATAACTGATATGGCATAAACTATACATATTTATTTATATAGTTGATGAGTTTGGACATACATACTACACCTGTGAAGCCTCACCACCACATCGAGGTAATAAACATATCCATCACCTCCACTGTTTCCTTGTGTCCTTGTGTGTGTATTAACAACACTTAACATGAGATCTACCCTCTTAAGATGTTTTTAACTAACCCCTTTATTTTTTTATTTTAAAAATTTTTTATTTATTTATGATAGTCACAGAGAGAGGGAGAGAGGCAGAGAGAGAAGCAGGCTCCATGCACCGGGAGCCCGACGTGGGATTCGATCCCGGGTCTCCAGGATCGCACCCTGGGCCAAAGGCAGGCGCTAAACCGCTGCGCCACCCAGGGATTCCCCTGTTTTGGTGTTTTTTTAAAGATTTTGTTTATTTATTCATAAGAGAGGGAGACAGAGACATAGGCAGAGAGAGAAGCAGGCCCCCCACAGAGAGCCTGTTGTGGGACTGGATCCAGGATCCCGGGATCAAGCCCTGAGCCAAAGGCTGATGCTCCACCGCTGAGCCACGCAGGCATCCTTAACCCCTTTATTTTTTTAAGTAAACTATCCCCCACTTGGGGCTCAAAGTCATGCCCCTAAGACCAAGAGTTACATGTGCTACTGACTGAGCCAGCCAGATGCCCCTCCTTTTTTAAATATTTTATTTATTTATTTGAGAGAGAGTAAGCAAGCAAAAGAGAGCGATAAACATGAGCGCGGGGAGGGGCAGAGGGAGAGGCTGAACAAGGAGCTGGATGTAGGGCACGATCCAGGACCCTGGGATTATGACCTGAGCCAAAGGCAGATGCTTAACTACATCCCAGGTGCCCCTCTTAACAACTTTTTAAGTGCATAATATTGTTGACTATAGAGAAATATTTTATATGTAGAATCAATTGGACTTCAAGAAGAAAAGACAATATACACATAATTGAAGTTTATGTGACATCAATCCATCTGCTGAAGAGCTGAAAAAGCAGGTTTTTGGGGAGTGATAACAATTTTAGTTTATTGGGTGGGGGGGTGCCTATAGATCCCCAAGTGGAAGTGTCCAATGGCCTATTGGATTAGTGGAGTGGAGCTCAGGAGAAACGACTACATTCAAAACTAATTTAGTAATTGAGCCCCTCTTTCAATAATGAATGGAACAATTTGCCCAATCCCTGAGCTGAAGACAACTGAAAATGTTAGATGAAGTACTTTGAAGACTCACAGCACTAATAAGACAGTGAGGAATTATTGGTGTTAAGAACATGAAAGACAGGAAAGCAGAGAGGGGAGACCAGTAGTAGGACTGCTTTTATCTTGGGGTTGTTTGCAGATTGGAACTGGTGGCAGCAAATGAGCTGTGTGGGGCAAATGAGACAAAAATTATAGTCCAAATGTCCCCCGAAATGAGAAACATGGCAAACCACCTTCTGATTTGGGTTTAGGATCCTGAAAACTGCCCTCCTAAGGGAAGCCTTGGAGTTGGGTAAACCAGAAATAAAAAAAATTCACAGCCCTAAAAAAACAAACAAACAAACAAAAAACCCACAATTGGGGACGCCTGGATGGCTCAGTGGTTGAGCGTCTGCCTTTGGCTCAGGGCGTGATCCTGGAGTCCTGGGATCGAGTCCCACATCGGGCTCCCTGCATGGAGCCTGCTTCTCCCTCTGTGTCTCTGCCTTTCTCTCTGTCTCTCATGAATAAATCAATAAAATCTTTAAAAAATAACATAAGAAAATTAAGAATCAATCAATAGGTTTACCAGTAAGACTCAATTGAAGAGCAAGTAATGCACTGGAAGAAAGAATGGAGGAACTACCCAAAATGAAGCACAGATTAAACAGGAATGTGTTTAGTGTTAGAGACAGATAGGATGATGTGAAAAAAATCTGACATACCTTTATCTGGAACCCAGGAAGGAGTGGGGAATAAAGCCACAGATTCAAGTTCAACAAATCTCAAGATTAAGAACGTCTACATTTGGGGGTTCCCCGGGTGGCTCAGAGGTTGAGCATCTGCCTTCAGCTCAAGGTATGATTCCAGATTCAGAGATCGAGTCCCGCATCCAACTCCCTGTAAGGAGCCTGCCTTTCCCTCTGCCTGTCTCTCTCTCTTTGTGTCTCTCATAAATAAATAAAATATCTTTTAAAAAGGACCTCCATATTTGAACCCACCAGGGTGAAATAGCAGGAAATTAAATCAAAGGCAAAATCTTTAACATAGGGACACGTGGGTGGCTCAGCCTCTGCCTTTGGCTCAGGTCATGACCCTGGGGTCCTGGAATTGAGTCCCACATCTGACTCCTGCATGGAGCCTGCTTCCCCCTCTGCCTGTGTCTCTGCCTCTCTCTCTCTCTCATGAATAAATAAAAAATAAAATCTTTAAAAAATATTTAAAAGAGAAAAAAAGATGACTAATTACCTTCAAGGGAGCAACCATGGGATCCCTGGGTGGCGCAGCGGTTTAGTGCCTGCCTTTGGCTCAAGGTGTGATCCTGGAGGCCCAGGATCAAATCCCATGTCGTGCATGGAGCTTGCTTCTCTCTCTGCCCCTCTCTCTCTCTGTGTGACTATCATAAATAGATTAAAAAAAACCCAAAGGAGCAACCACTAGGTTGGCCAAAAAAAAAAAAAAAAGTTTTTTCACAGCAAAAATGGAGGCCAAAGATAGTAAACTAATATAGCAAATGTGCTGAAAGAAAATAACTTCCAAGCTAGAGTTCCTTATCCAGAGAAAATTATGGGGCACGTGGGTGGCTAAATGCCTGTGGAGCCCCAACTTTTGATCTCAGGCTCCTGAGTTTGAGCCCCATGTTGAACTCAGGAAAGAAATAACAAAAAAGAAAGAAAAAAATACATACAGGATTTAAGTTCTGTATACATACACACCTAACAAGAGAAATGCACGCAACTGGCCCCAGGACTCTTGCACACAGATGTTCCCAGCGGCTTTATTCATAATGGCTCCCAAGTGGAAACAACCCAAATGTGTTCCCGGGGCCCAGTACGTGGGAGACTCTACAGGGGAGTGGACGTATTGATGTCATGGAATGCTACTCATAACTAAAATCTGCACATTGCTGATACATGCAAACACGTGGGAGGGTCTTGAACCGTGTCAAGCAAGAGAAACTGGACAGAAAGTACAGACATTTCTGTGAAGTTGAGAACAGACGCAGCCAACCTGTGCTCACAGAAATTGGAGTTGGGGTGGCCCGTCGGGCGGGCAGAGGGTCAGGAGCGCAGACACAAGTCCTTTGTCCTCATCTGGGTGATGGTTGCGCGGCGGAGCCCATCACTCAGTTAAAGTAGAGGAAAAGCTTGCGGTCCTGCATGTTGCTGTGGCCGTCTCTGAGAGTGAATGACCCAGCAGCCACCGCGTGTGACCCTGGGGCTGCAGCGGAGTCCTCCCTACACTGTCCACCAGCGGGGAAGCACACAGACCGCAAATCTCTGCTGAAAGTAGAAAACGTGCGGGAAGTGAAGTAAACGTATCCGGTGCAGAAGGCGAGAAGCCGGAGAGAAAGGACCCGGGAGGGACCGGCTGCCCGCGACCCGGGGGCGGGAGAAAGAGCGCCTGCCTATGCGCCCTGGGAGCCACCTGGCGGGGGTGGGGGGCAGGTGCCCAGGGGGTCGCGGAGGGAGGGGAACCTGGGGGAGCGAGACCTTCCCCAGGCGACTCGGGTTCCTCCTCCTCGGCAGCCTCCCCTCATCGCTTTTTCTGAACTTTTTTTTTTTTTTAAGATTTTATTTATTAATGAGAGACGCACACAGAGAGGCAGAGACACAGGCAGAGGGAGAAGCAGGCTCCAGGCAACGAGCTTGATGCGGGAATACATGTAAGGACCCCCGACATCACACCTTGAGCCACCCAGGTGCCCCTGAAGGGTCTTTCAAAGGCTGCCTCGGTTTCTCCTTTAGTCTAACCCGTTGTCATCAGGGCTTTCCGTCTGATAGTCTGATCGGCTTCTCTTGCCTCAGGTTCCCGCCTTCGGTGAGCCCCGCCCAGGCGTGTAGCGTTGCCTGAAATCCCTTCCCATCCCCTTCACTGCATTTTGGCAAAAACGGTTCTAAAGGCTGCATTTTTGAGGGAGGAAAAGGTGATTGTAAGCACTGAAAGGACGTGTAGCACCCAAGTTTTAAAAAGATATAGCACCTCATAGCAGAGGATGGTTTCGATCCATCGACCTCTGGGTTATGGGCCCAGCACGCTTCCGCTGCGCCACTCTGCTACTGCTGTTGTTGCTTTTTCAGCATCCTAGACAAGCTCTGTCCAGTCATCTTTGCACCGCGCCACCTAGTGCCTGGCTTAAAAAAAAAAAAAAGGTTGTTACTGTGAAATCTGTTCTTATTGGCTAATTTCTGACACAGCAGGCGCTTCTTATTGGCTCGCAGGCCGGTCTGCGAAAATAAGCCAATGGGCATTAGCGGCGGCGTAGAGCTGGGGCCAATCGGGCCAGAGTTTGTTGGGACGCTCCGGCCAGCCGCGTCTCTGGTGTCTGCTCCTCGGAGGCGAGGGGCGGTTAGGGTGGCTTCCATTGTTCGGGGCTTAGGGCGCCATGAGGTAAGGGCCGGGGCGGGAAGGCGGCGGGCGGAGCCCAGGGGCCGAGGATTGGGCCGGCCGGGGCCGGACGGCAGGGCGGCGGGCGGACTGGCCTTGACCTGGGGCGACGGCTCGGGGAATCCCGGGGTGTACGTCCCCCGGACGCGCGGTTGGAGCCCGGGCCCTGGGAGCGGGGAGCTCGGCGCGGTGGCGGTGCCTTGGACGCAGTGAAGACCTCCGGGAATGTCTGCCTTCCTAGGGGTGACCGAGGACGAGGGCGCGGCGGGCGCTTCGGGTCCCGAGGAGGCCCAGGAGGCGGGTGAGTGCCGGTCCCCAGTGCCCGCCAGCCAGAGGCACCGCTCGCGGTGAGAGTTGGCTGAGGAGTAACGGGGATCCCTTTTCCTCTTTCAGGTTCCGGCCGTTTGTGCCACATATTCCATTTGATTTCTATCTGGTGAGTAAGTGGCTCCTTTTGAGCCTCGTTGACCTCGAGTGCCCTGGAACCCCGTGCCTCGCCGCGGGTGCGCGGGGTTCACGGGGAGCTCGGGCCTGCAGGAAGCAGCAGGGTTTCGGGTCGCCTGCAAAGCCCGTGTGCTCACGGGGCTCCTGTGGGCGCTAACAGGACTGTGGTCTCTGCTCGGGATGATGAATGCCCTCTTTGGTATATCTGTTTCTGTAGCGCAATGAGAACTTAAACGATGGCTGGTCCTTCCAGCAAGTACTCTGGTTTGAGTACCTTAACGAGTAAAAACAAGTATTTTTGGTAAATAGCATGTCGTTTCTTTGTGCCTTAGTGTGAGATGGCTTTCCCCCGGGTCAAGCCAGCCCCTGACGAAACTTCGTTCAGTGAAGCCTTGCTGAAGAGGAATCAGGACCTTGCTCCTAATTCTGCTGAACAGGTCTACTCCTTGGGCTTTCTCCCTGAGATTTCTCTAAAAACCTCCCACCCAGGTTGCTGTTACCAGAGCCTATACTCCGCAGAGGCTCAGCTGATCTCATTTCTCACTGTGGGTACAGGGAGAGAGTCACAAGATTATATCAACAGATTCCATGTGCATTTATGTTTTTATTCAGGGATGCATCTTTAGGTCAAAAAGTTATGGAAAAATACCCCAACTCTGAGAAGTTGCTTATAATTTTTCACTTTAGGGTATCTTTGTTTCCTGCTGTTTTTCAGGCATCTATCCTTTCTCTGGTGACAAAAATCAACAATGTGATTGACAATTTGATTGTGGCTCCAGGGACATTCGAAGTGGTGAGTTTTAGTGATTTAATCATTGGAAAGGGCAGCCTTAGTGGTGTGGGTAGTGTTTCCTTTGCTCCTCCTGTCTCTTAAGTCTTCAGTTACTTATTCACCAAAGCCAAGCCTAAGATGGGAAGGAAAGTACAGTGGGATCCCTTTGTGGTGGTGATCTTGGGGACAAGACTTGTATCAGTGTTACCAGCTAGCCGTGTATTAGGCTCTTCATGTGGTGGATTGATTGATTGGTTGATAGATTATTTTAAAGATTTTATCTATCTATCTATCTATCTATCTATCTATCTATCTATCTATTTATCTATCTATCTATCTATATCTATCTATCAGAGGGAGGGAGAGAGAGAGGCAGAGACACAGGCAGAGGGAGAAGCAGGGTCCCTGCAGGGAGCCTGATGTGAGACTAGATCCTAGAACCCTGGGATCTTGCCCTGAGCCACAGGCAGAGGCTAAACCACTGAGCTACCCAGGCATCCCCATGTGGTGATTTTATGATTTGACTTCTGCTACTTCTAAACCTGGGTAATAATTGTGTTGTAATTGAGTTCTGAGAAGGACTAGGCAGTCCTTTATTAATTTTAAGGTTTTATTACTTATTTGAGAGTAAGCACGTGTAGATGGTGGGGGGGGGCAAGGGAGAGGGACAAGCAGAATCCCTGCTGAGCCGGGAGCCTGACTGATCCCAGGACCCCAAGACCACCACTGGAGCCAAAGTCAGACTCAGACATTTAACTGACTGAGCCACCCAGGCCCCTCTAGATAGTCTTTTTCACTTCTGCATCTCCCAATCCCTTTTCCAACAGCAAATTGAAGAAGTGCGACAGGTGGGATCCTATAAAAAAGGAACAATGACTACAGGACACAATGTGGCTGACCTGGTGGTAATCCTAAAGATTCTGCCAACATGTGAGTGCATCTCTTTCTGGCCACAGGAGCAGAAAGTTGAGTTTGAGGCATAGGTGTCTTCAAAGCCCAAATTTCTTGTGAGAAAGGTCATTTTTTTTTTTTTTTTTTTTTTTTTTTTTTTTAGAAAGGTCATTTTTTAACGTGTGTTGGGGTAATAAGGGACAAAGTCCGGACTGTGTGTCTGAAAGAACGTATGGCTGTTACTAAAGGGTAGTGTTTCTCAATTGGTGATTTTTTTCTTCCATGGACTATTTGGCAGTGTCTAGACACAGTTTGGGCTACTGGCAATAAAGGAATAGAGATCAGGGATGATGCTAAGCATCTTACAGTGCATAGGACATGTTCTGCCCTTCAGCCCTCAAAGAATTATCCAGCCCCAAATGGCATTTGTGCCACTGATGAGAAACCCTACTATAAAAAAAAAGGGTGTGGGTGTAGGAGGTATCCTGTTCCCTGAGTCTTCCAGTTTTTGTGTTCAGGTGCTAGTTTCCCTTGTAAAAGTGTTAATTCTTGCTTACCTTTGCTCCAGCCTTGCCTGTGGGGCAGAAATCAGAGTGTGGAGTGGTATAGACATGTATAGAAATCATTATAATATTCATGATGTCCTTTTCTCTCAATCTAGTGGAAGCTGTTGCTGCCCTAGGGAACAAAGTTGTGGAAAGCCTGAGAGCACAGGATCCTTCTGAAGGTTTGAGTTTGTTGCTGAACATGTATTTAATGGTCATAGGAGGCAGGTCTGTAACTACAAGGACACTTTTAATAAAGCCAGATCAGGCTAGAAGGAGGAGTGAATGCAGAGTTCAGTGTTGGGGAAATTTTTGCCACTGATCTCCAGTGTTTAAGATCCTGTTCATCTCTTTTACTTTTATATATATATATATATATATATATATATATATATATGATTATTTTTTAAAGACTTTATTTACTTGACAGCTCAAGTGCACCCACACATGCATAAGGAGGGAGGGGGAGGGGCAGAGGGCCAGGGAGAAGTAGGCTGGATCCCAGGACTCTGGGATCCTGCCCTGAGCTGAAGGCAGATGCTTAACTGAGCCACCCAGGCAGCCCTAGTTGGTTTTTTTTTTTTTTTTTTTTTTTTTTTTCCTTTTTAAGATTTTATCTATTTAGAGAGAGCAGGAGGAGGAACAGAGGGACAAGCTAATTACGTGCTGAGTGGAGAGCCAGATGCAGGCCTCCATCCTACAACTCTGAGATCATGACCTGAGCTAAAATTAAGAGTAAGACACGTAACCTGAGCCGCCCAGGCGCTCCTGCTTTTTATGTTTTTTATTATTTTATTAAAATATTTAGGGCAGCCCCAGTGGCCCAGTGGTTTGGCACTGCCTTCAGGCCAGGGCCTGGTTCTGGAGACCCGGGATCGAGTCCCACGTGGGGCTCCCTGCATGGAGCCTGCTTCTCCCTCTGCCTGTATCTGCTTCTCTGTCTCAGTGTCTGTCATGAATAAATAAATAAAATCTTTAAAAAAATAAATATTTATTCATGAGAGAGACAGAGAGGGAAGCAGGCTCCATGCAGGGAGCCCGATGTGGGACTCAATCCTGAGACTTCAGGATCACGACCTGAGCCAAAGGCAGAGACACTCAACCACGGAGTCACCCAGGTGCCCTTTTTTTTTTTTTTTAAGTTTATTTAAGTAAGCTTTACACCCAACATGGAGTTTGAACTCATACTCTAAAGATCAAGATTCCCATGTTCTACTAATTGAGCCAGCCAGGTCCCCCATCTCTGTTACTTTAAAAATTGTATTCTGAATCCTCATTCTGGACTCTTGCAATTTTTTTTTTAACGTTTTTATTTATTTTATTTGAGTGAGAGTTCCTTCACAGGGAAGAAGGAGCAGAGGGAGAGGGACAAGCAGACTCTGCTCAGTGCAGAGCCAACACGGGGCTTAATCTCATGACAGGTCAAGACCTGAGCCAAAACCAAGAGCCAAAAGCCCAGTAGACTGTCCCCCAGGTGCCCCTGAACTCTTGCTGTTTTTAAAAACCTATCTGTTCCCTTATTCCCACTGTAGATTTATCTCTGGTCATGTAAAGGAAATAGGAAAGTTATAGTCTTTTACTTTCTTTCAGTTTTAACCATGCTTACCAATGAAACTGGCTTTGAGATCAGTTCTTCTGATGCTACAGTGAAGATTCTCATTACAACAGTGCCACCCAATCTCCGAAAACTGGACCCAGAACTCCATTGTTAGTTCTTTTTTTTCTGTTGCTGGGATAGTTGGGGGAAATTCAAAACATGGTATATAAGATTGCATTTGAGTTTACTTATTAGCTTGTTGCTATTCCATGTGAAACCTTCTGGACCTAAATTGACCCCTAGACTTTTCCTCTGGAATTTGGAGACTGTTTTACCAGGTTGTTAGTGAAACTGTCAAATGGGATAGCCAAGAAAGCAACTGGAGTGCAGGACTTAAAGATTGAGGAAATATTTATGGAGGTTGTAGGCTCTCCGGGAAAGTGGTAGATCTTGCATGCTTATAAATTTGGTTTGGGGGAGGAATAGTGATTTTTGGACAAGTGATTCGCTAATCTGAGAAACATGGGGTGGTTTAAGAAGTTAGGAAGTTACCCTGTCTCCTTCCAAGATTTTGAACTATGCTAATGGGGTCGAATGAGCTGCTCACTTAATAACAGGAGTGTTTCATCGTGGCTTGTTGTATTTGTCTTATAGTGGATATCAAGGTGTTGCAGAGTGCCTTAGCAGCCATCAGACATGCCCGCTGGTTTGAGGAAAATGCTTCTCAGTCCACGTGAGTCCTTATTTGAGTTAAAATAATCTAATCCTTCTAATTGTATTAGTAATAAGTAGTAGCAAGATCTCCCATACTACCTCTCTCAGAACTTTTTTGGGTATAATTTGTTAGGTTTTTTTTTTGTCTTTTCTTTTTTTTTTTTTAACTTTAAGTAAACAAATTTAGATTGAGAGAAACAGAATGTATAGTTTTGGAAGTAGCATTAGCTCTGTACCTCAGGGATGGAAATACATGATCTTACTACTTTTAATGCCTGGGTCCCTCTTATCTTCAGAGTTAAAGTTCTCATTAGACTGCTGAAGGACCTGAGGATTCGTTTTCCTGGCTTTGAGCCACTCACACCCTGGATCCTTGACCTACTCGTAAGTTAACAAGGGCAGTTGGGAGTTTCTGATCATCCTTCTTTAACAGTAGTTATTCTGAAACCTATCAGGGTCTGAAATTTGGTGAATCTGAAAATAAATTTTCGTGGTGGACAAGTAATCCAGTAAATACTCAGATGTTTATTAATTACTGTTGCGTTTTTGGAATATTCAGTTGAAGGAGTAATTGATGCCACTATGCCTTTTCGTTACTGATGTCATTTTAGTAATGTGATAATGGAAGGAAGTTACTGAAGGAGCAACCATTTCATAATTGCTTCTCAACATTGTAGCTAGGCCGTAGTAACCAGTTTTCTCTGTGATGATTTGGGGTTTCAGTTTGCTTGGCTAGATTTGTCCTGTTTATAGGACACCAACCAGATTGTTTATTTTTCAGGGGCACTATGCTGTGATGAACAATCCCACCAGACAGCCTTTGGCCCTAAATGTGGCATACAGGTATAACATGCTGCTTTGGGTCTGGGGCTGGATATATGTGGTCTTGTCTGTTCTTTCAATGTTCTTGTGTTTCAGGCGTTGCTTACAGATTCTGGCTGCAGGACTGTTCTTGCCAGGGTCAGTGGGAATCACTGACCCCTGTGAAAGTGGCAACTTTAGAGTACACACAGTCATGACTCTGGAACAACAGGTATTTGGACGGCTCAGATACAGTCTGTTGTGACCCACTTTTGAATCTCCAGGTCAGAAGGCAAAGGGAATGTCTTTAGGGGTCAGGATTTGGGGGTTCTCAGACTTTGGTCTTGAAATTAAAGTTGTCTTCATCTTTATTTTCATGAGAATGTTCGTCAGGTAAGTTATTTTGATTCACCTTGTTTACCCTCACTTGGTTCTCCTTCAGGACATGGTGTGCTATACAGCTCAGACTCTGGTCCGTATCCTCTCACATGGTGGTTTTCGGAAGATTCTTGGCCAGGAGGGTGATGCCAGCTGTGAGTGATCACTGCATCAAGGGTTGTTAATGCTACTCTGTGGTCTGTAAAGCAGCACTGCACTACTCAGATAGTCTTGGTATTTCCACTGTGTAGATCACTAATTGTATGCTGGGCTACTTGGCCTGAAATCACTTTTTCTTTTCTAGATCTTGCTTCTGAAATATCTACCTGGGATGGAGTGATAGTGACACCTTCAGAAAAAGCTTATGAGAAGCCACCAGAGAAGAAGGAAGGAGAAGAAGAGGAGGAGAATACAGAAGAACCACCTCAAGGAGAGGAAGAGGAAAGCATGGAGACTCAAGAGTGACCTTCCTTTCTCTTCACCCCCTTTCTTGTCCAAGGGGAAGACTGCAGCCTAAGTTAACTGCTCCTGGCTTTAATAAGGGGGCATTTTTGAGGGATAGGGGAGACAGGAAGTGTCATTCCACTGGGTTCTGATTGGCTCAGTAGCCAGAAGTCTTCCATTTTTTACCTATGCCATCCATGTATAGTGAAACAATACCAGCTTTTCTCCTAAGACTTCAGAAAACCCAGTTCTTGAAAACCTCTCCAACCAGTACTTTGTTGTTGAAATGTTGTGAACTGTTAAGTGTCTGGATTTTTTTTTTTTTTTCTAAGAAAAATGATTAAAATACTTCCTAGTAGGGCTCTTGGGTCTTGTTTTTCCTTGGCATCTGGCAACTTTTTTTTTTTTTTTTTTTTTGCTTTCCATAGTCTTCAGTGAAAAGGATACTTGAGTCTTTTCATCGTAAACTCTAGATCACAATTTAAAGCTTTATTAGAATTAATGCATGAAGACTCTTGGGAACCTTTCCATATACCAGAGTAAAGTAAAAACACTGTTTAAGAATTTATTTAATTAAATGGTTCTAGAAATACTGCCACTATATTCAAGCCAAGTGCAATCAATACGAGGGTAGGCAGAGGTCATTCCCATGACTTTGCCTGCCCTCTTCTCCAAATCCTCTATAAATAAAGGAAAACTAGTCAGAGAACATGCAACCCGGGAAGTGCCTCATTAACAAGGGCTGAAGGCAGAGGAGTTGGACTTTGAATGTGTAGAGGCATCGCTTTTCGGCCTTTTGGCTAAGATCAAGTGAATGTGTAGAAGCCTCAGCTCATTCTTGGAAGCAAGAGCCATAATCCTTTGGGATCTTGAGTCCCGCTCTACACGGGTAAGATATAAATGCTTCCGACACACGCCAGGGCTGCCTTCTCCATGTCCTAAGGTCTGCGGGCGCCCCGGAGGACACAGGGCAGGCCGGAGGGCGGCTCGGGTTCCCTCTTCCTGCCGGTTACTTGCTTGGGGAGCCAGGGGGGTAAAGTCCTGAATCCAGCATGGCCCTCCTGCGGGCTGTTTCTTTGGCAACGCTGTGGTTTAGCCGCCTCAGCCGTTCCTAGGAGACAAGATGTGGGACGCTGACTGCTGACTGCTCCGTGGAAGACCTGGCGTTCCCTGTGCCCCCAGGCTTGCTCCATCCAGGACGCAAGCCCATACGGGGGAGCAGGGGGCCCTCGCAGGCCGCTCCCTCTGCATTCGCAGCTCGGGGAGACGATTTACCTGCGCGTTCTGCAGAATGTTGTTGACCAGGACGACTCGCCGCCGCGCGTTCAGCAGCTTCTTCACGTACGGGTCGAGGTCTAGGGCCACCTTCTGGTCCTCGTTGATTCGGCACAGCTCTGGGGTGGAAGGAGGGAGCCGCTGACACCGGATGGAGGCCCCGCGGTCACCTCAGCCCAAGGCCCCGAGGGTGCGGGGCGCTTACTCACCAGTGGCTAGGTTGTCGATCTGTTCCCGTAGCTCCACCTGGCTCTCTCTGTGAAGAGGGACGAGGCCCACACTGGAAAGCCCACTCCCTAGGGTTTCCCCTAGCGCCGGAAGACGCCGCCACCACGCGCGCCTTCCCGCCAGCCCCACCGCCCCTTCCGACGCAGGCCCCGCCGCTTCCGGGCCACCTCCGCCCCCCGCCCCCGGCCAACCCGCGGAGCGGCCCCGCCCCGCCCCTCCGTCTCGGACCTGACGGCGTGGACGTGAGAGTCCAGCTGCTGCACAGCCGGTCGCAGGAACTCGAGGAGCCCCTCGGCGAAGAGGTCACGGCCTGCGGGACCCGCCACAGGGGTCCCTGCCCCAGACACTGCGGCGGAACCAGCCGCCGCCATCACGAGCAGCCCTTCCGCCGGGAACTGCCGCGCGGGCCGCCGGGAACTGGAGTTGCGCTGAAGTGCGCCGCGGGGGGGCGCCGGGGAGCTGCCGGCTGGACGTGGCCTGGGGACTTCCGGGAAACCGCGTCTCCGCGGGCGGGGCCGGGCTCCGGGTCCTCCAGATCTGGGGGGCTGGAAGGAGCCCTGTCGGGGCGGCTACTTGTGCTGCAGAGGAGAAAACCGATATTGTGTGGCCAGGTGTGCGTAGCTGCCCCGCGCTGCCCCGGCTGCCCTCAACAGGCCGGGCTCGTATTTGTGGAGGGACAGGTGTGCCGGGGACGGTGTTCATGCCCCCCACCCCCACCCCGGAGCGTGAGCCGCGCAGGCTGTGTGCATAGCTGGGGTGGGGGGGCAGGTGTGCAGGGGACAGTGCTGGTGTCGCCCCCATGAGGAGGCCGAGCCGCGCAGTCTGTGTGCACTGCTGCCAGGGGCCGGATTGGCGGGGGGACACATTACGTCAGGTGCCCAGAGGTGGAGATAAAATGGGGTGTACGGTCTTTACCACATCAGGGTAATTAGACAGTAATTGCGACACAATAATGTGAATTTACTCAATGCCACTGAACTGTACACTTAAATATGGTTAATGTGGTAAACTTTATGTGTATTTTGCCACAGTAAAGCAATATTTGAAAGCTGTATTTCCATATTTTAATTTTTTTTCTTCCTTTAAAAAGTTCCCTTAGGGGATCCCTGGGTGGCGCAGCGGTTTGGCGCCTGCCTTTGGCCCAGGGCGCGATCCTGGAGACCCGGGATCGAACCCCACGTCGGGCTCCCAGTGCATGGAGCCTGCTTCTCCCTCTGCCTCTCTCTCTCTCTCCTATCATGAATAAATAAAAATTTAAAAATTATTTAAAAAAACGTTTCCTTAGTTTTGTTGTTTCTTTTTTTTGTTTGTTTTTTTGGCTTCCCTGGGTTATGTGTCCTGGTGTGTTCAGTGGCTCGTGGTCCTGTGGCCGCCAGCTAAGGTGTGTGCACTGTGCTCCTGGAGGACCAGGGGGTCTCACAGCACCAGGGTCCAGCCTGGAGCTTCATTCTCAGAAGAGGAGGGACCAGGGTGGTCTACAGATGGAAATCTGAGGGTTCAAGCCTTGTGCACTTGTATATCATCTTTATTTCCCTGTATCATTCCATCCAGTGATTACAGTGGAAAGTCTCATGAGAGGCTGAAGGTTACAGTGGGTCAGTGAGGTGACTGGCCTGTCGCGCTGAGCCACTGGTGACCATGTTGAAGAGGAAAGGGAGAGGGCTGAATCCTGGACAGAGAACAAGGCTTGTGGCTCAGCATCTCCACAAGAAGCCTTTGGGTTGGGCCACAGTCCTTTCAGGTACCTTGATGAGGTAAGGTTGTGAGATTGGGAAAACAGAACAATCAAGAACCCGGGGATACTAGATAGGTTTGAATTTCAGATAAACAACAAATGACTATTTTTTTTTTATTTTAGATTTTATTTATTTGAGAGACAGAAGAGAGGGGGCAGAGAGTCCCAAGCAGACTCCTGCTGGGACAGGAGGAGCACAGGGCCTGATGTGGGGCTTGATCTCACGACCCCGACATCATGACCTAAGCTGATATCAAGAATCACCCACTCAATTGCACCATTCAACAACAAATAATGTTTGAGTGTAAGTATCTTGTAATACTTCAAAGGCTGTTTCTTTTCTTTTCTTCTTCTTCTTCTTCTTTTTTTTTTTTTTAAAGATTTATGTATTCATGAGAGACAGAGAGAGGCAGAGACACAGCCAGAGGGAGAAGCAGGCTCCTTGCAGGGAACTCCATCCCAGGTCTCCAGGATCAGGCCCTGGGCTGAAGGTGGCGCTAAACCGCTGAGCCACCCGGGCTGCCCCAAAGGCTGGTTCTGAGAAAAATCACTCACTGTTCTGTTTATGCTTTCCTTTCCACTCTTCCTCTCACCGCCAGCTGCAACACCTCCTGACTGGTCTTGCCTGCGCTCTGTAATATCAGGTCACAGAAGAACCTCCTCAGAGAACACAGATGCTGAAGGGAACCTGTATTTATTTTTAAAGTAAGCTTGACCCCAAGGTAGGGCTTGAACTCACCCCCCCCAAGGTCAAGAATCTCATGCTCCACTGAGAGACAACCAGTTGCCTCTGAAAGGGATTTTATTTTTTTTATTATTTTTTTTCTGAAAGGAACTTGAGAATCTTTCCACGGTCTCTTCGACACTTCTGTAAAGGAGGCCAGGCAAGAGTCTTGAAAACCAAGGGCCCAAGAAGGAGTCACTTAGGCCAAGTCACCAGACCTGGATTTTATACCTGACCAAATGGCAGTTTCACCATCCCTCAGAAACTCAGTCTTAACTGGTCAGTCAGGCCGCCTGTCACGAGGCCCATCCCCCACCCCCCCTGGAAGGGGAGGTGATCTGCCAGACTGACCCCTCTGCTTTCCCCCCCCCCAAAGGAAGGGGGAAAGCCTGGAGCAATACTTCCCTTTCTTTTGCTGATAACTCTTTGCCCCTCTCTCCCTTCCAGTCTGTGTGACTCTCCGGAGTTGCCCTCTCCTGCCTGATTCATGACCTGCTTAATAAAGCCAATTAGATCTCCAGATTTATTGAGTTGAAATTTGCTTTTTAACTCTGAGATTTGGTAACAGTTTTAAGTCCAGTGCTGGCTGAATTATTCATTCTTTAAATGTTTATCGAATTCCAGGCATCAGGGCACAAAGTCTTTGTTGTAGAAGCCTTCCCTCCCTGCTGGTTACAGAGTTAGAACCGTGGCCTTCAGTTCTTGGCTTGCCCATAGAGGCCATAGGAGATTTTAGGTTGACCTGCCCCCTCTTTGCTGGCCATGGGTCAGGATAGGTCCTGAGGACCATGCACAGGAAGAAGCTGCATTGGCACTGGGTACAGCCACACCATGCCCCTTGCCCAGAGCCTGGGTGGGGCAGTGGGATGGGTGGTCAGGGTTTTCAGAAGGTCCTGATTGGCAGAGGGGCCCTAGAGTCAGGTCCTAATGATGGGGGAACACAGGGGTAGCTGAGGACAAGGCACAAGCCTGGGGCAGCACGTTGACAAGTCCTTGAAACAGACAAAGGGACATTCCTCTACGGACTCCACTGCCTCAAAGTTCATACTTTGCTGAGGGCAAAAGGCAATCTTAGCCCGACCCCCAGGAGGCTGGAAGTCTACTTTAACATATAAAAATTCCTTCAGGGGGCAGCCCTGGTGGCGCAACAGTTTAGCAACGCCTGCAGCCCAGGGCGTGATCCTGAAGCCCCGGATCGAGTCCCACGTTGGGCTCTCTGCGTGGAGCCTGTTTCTCCCTCTGCCTCTCTCTCTCTCTCTCTCTCTCTCTCTGCATCTCTATGAATAAATAAATAAAATATTTAAAAATAAAATAAAAATTCCTTCAGAAATTTCCTTTATCTCTAGCCCCCAAGATACATGTTGGCAGTCATCCTGCAAGTACATGGCCCACCCATATCCATCTGAAGGGTCTCATGACTCAGTGTTTATTAGACAGTAATAAGTGACCTTTCCCCAACAACAGCTAGCCCCTCAAGGTCCTGGAAACCTTGCTCCCAAAATTCCTCAGAGAGTACGCTATCGCCAAACCCCGCCAAACCCCTCCAACTCCCGGGTATATAATCAGCCACCCCTCACATCCCCAGGGCAGCAGCTCTTCCTGCCCGCGGGTCCCATCCCAGGGCTTTAATAAAACCACCATTTTGCACCAAAAATGTCTCAAGAGTTCTTTCTTGGTTGTTGGCTCCAGGCCTCACCTATATTCCAAAACTTCATCACAGATAGGGGACAGGAATTTCCTCATCCACCCTGCTTTCTGGGAGATCAGAATTTGGTTGAGGGAACCCTATGATGCTTCAATGGCAGAGAGGAAGGAAGGATGAGCACAGGGATGGGGGTGGAAATGGGGAGAGCTGGCAGAAGGCCTTCTGGAGAGCAGCTGCCCCCACAGACCCCATATCTAGGCTCACCGGTCAGACTGCAGGATTCCTGCTTACAAATAAGGGGTCAGAAGCTGAGGTGGAGTCCTGCCTGGCCCTGGCAGCGCTGAGGAGTGTGGGAAGGCTGCAGAGGCCTGGCCTGTTATCTCTCCAGGTTCCTTGAATCTCCTCTCTCTGGTTGCTAACCTGGCTTTCTCCAGAAATGAAATGAAATTACTTTAGAGGATGTGCTTTCAGTTTGATAAAGAGCAAAATTTCAACTTAATGAATCTGGAGATCTAATTGGCTTTTTTAAGCAGGTCATGAATCAGGCAGGAGAGGGCAACTCTGGAGAGTCATACAGACTGGAAGGGTTTTGTAGGGGGGAGGGTGGGGCAAAGAGTTATCAGCAAAAGAAAGGGAAGGATTGCTCCAGGCTAGGTCCCCTTCCCTTGGGGGGGAAAAGCAGAGGGGTCTGTCCTGCAGATGACCTCACCTTCTTGGGCATGGGGTACGGGTGTAGGGGGTGGCGGGCTCCTGACAGGTTAATCCCGACTGACCAGTTAAGACTGAGTTTCTGGGGGAGGGTGAAACTGCCATTTGGTCAGGTATAAAGCCCAGGTCTGGTGACAATCTAAGTGACTCCTTTGGAACATGTGCATTAAACAGGTTTAAGCAGAATTTAAGAGGTAAAATGCAAAGGAGAAAGCTCTAGGGCATTTTAGAAGAACTCATTTCGCCCAAGACGTCCAGGTAGCTTTTCCACTGTGTGCACATCTTACTCCAAGGTCTTTTGGGATCTGAGAACCAGTGTCCTGGCCCTACCTCACCTGAGACAGCACCGGATCCCCCAGGTTAAGTGAGTCCCACACGATGGGTGTCCCCCTTCAGACACCAGTCACAGGCAAGCACAGCCTGTCACCTGTGCTTCTGGCTGACCAGCTGTAGCTTGGAGGTCCCCAGAGCCCCTGCCTTGGGCTCAGTTATTTTGCTGCAGTGGCTCATGGGTCACAGAGAAGCATTTTCCTTACAGGAGCGCCGGTTTATTATATAAGGATCTAGCTCCAATGCAGAGGGGTACACGTGTGGGAAGGGACACAGAGCTCCCATGCCCTCCGGGGGGACCACTCTCCCCACATCTCCAAGTGCTCACCAACAGGATGCTCTCAGGAACCCTGTCTTCTGGGTTTTTATGGAGGGTTCATTCCAGAGGCATGATTGATTAAGTCATTGGCCACTGGTGATGGACTGGACCTCCAGCCCCTCTCTCTGTCCTGGAGGTCTGGGGCAGGGGGGGGGGGGGCTCCAATCACAGGTTGGTTCCCCTGGCAACCAGCCTCCATCCTTAGGCTGCCTAGGGGCTTTTATGTTATTAGCATAACAAAAGACACCTTTATCACAGGAAATTCCATGGGTTTTAGGAGCTGTGTGCCAGGAAGGGGATGAGGACCAAATACATGTTTCTTATTATAAACCACAAGATCACACCACAGATACGTATAAATATTTAGCTGATAGTCATCTTACACTAAAGGGCAAAGAAATCCAATAAATCAAGCCTTAAATAGAGAATCAAGTGAATCCTTTAAAGAGGTGGAGGCTGGGCCAGCCTGCCCGACACAGTTAGAGGACTATGACCGAGGACTGTTACCGCTATCACAGGCCCCATGACCGTCCTGGCCTCTGTCTCCACCCTCAGGTCCCCCTATCCTGCTGTCCTTTGCCCCTGGGCCATGTGGTCAGTCAGGACCCTCACTGATCAGAGTGCAGGGCAGGCCAGAGAGCCCACTCCTACAGTAGAGGGCAGCCAGTGGCAGCTCAACACCTGTCCCACACATCAGGAGCCTGGAGATGGTATCTGGAGGTCCTGGGTCAGAACTCAAGACCGTGTCAACTGGGTCTGTGTTTGTGGGGAGTGAATCCCTAACAGGTCCCCAGAGCCCAGAGAAATGGAGGATGGGGCCCCCTTGCCCCTCCCACATTGCCTGGGAAACTGGGGGAAGGGCATTTAGGCTTCAGAGGGCTGGACAGGACAGCTCATAGGAAGAGGAGAGGGGACAGAGGCCAGGCCCTTGTCCCAGGTCCCAGCTTCTTGGGCCTGGCTTATGGTGCTGGTCTGGGCATAGCCTTGCTGTCGGGGCTTAGTAAGGACCCTCAGGAAATCCCTGAGAGGGGAGGGAGATGCGGGGGGCCTGATCCTCAGCCAACTGCTCTTACCTGGAGGCCTGGCACCTTCTAGGGTATGAGGCCGTAGGAGTGGGAAACAGTGGTGGAGGCTCGACTGGACCGTGGGCAGCAGTGCTGCCATTGGTTCCAGATCAGACATCATGGGGTCACCATGGGGACAGGCAGCTTGCTTGGGCTGCTCCAACTGCCTCTTTGTGTCTGACCGATGCCCAGATGTCCCTGCGGAAACCGTTGAGGGTGTGGGCCTCTCCACAGCCACATTGCCACTGAGCAGGTTCAAGCCCGCTCCAATGGTCACACCAACCCGACAGCCACAGGGTCTCCCAGCATCATGTGTATGTACATCATCCCACGAGCTTCCTTGAAAATTTGCAGACTCCCCATTACCCAAAGCATGAAGCCCAAGCTCTTTAGCAGACAGGTGGGCTCCAGGCTACATGACCTTGTGTCTTGCCTCCCACCCTGGCATGGAGGCCCACTGAACACTCCCTCCCCAGCAGGCAACTCACCTTTAGGCTTCTGTGCTTGGGAGATTCTTACCCTTCTGTGAAACTCTCCTGACTTTAAGTAGGCTCCACACCCAGTGTGCGGCTTGAACTTACGACCCTCATCAAGATAGGAGCAGAAGGCAGCCCCAGTGGTGGTGGCGCAGTGGATAGCGCCGCCTGCAGCCCAGGGTGTGATCCTGGAGACCTGGGATCGAGTCCCACGTCCGGCTCCCTGCATGGAGCCCGCTTCTCTCTCTGCCTCTCTCTCTGAATAAAGAAATCTTTTTTAAAAAAGGAGCAGAGATCAAGTGCAATGCGTAACACACTGAGTCACCTAGGTGCCCCAAACTGTGACTTTCAAGGTCCAGCTTTTTTTTTTTTTTTAAGATTTTATTTATTTATTCATAGAGACACAGAGAGAGAATGAGAGGCAAACACAGGCAGAGGGAGAAGCAGGCTCCATGCAAAGAGCCTGACATGGGACTCGATCCAGGGTCTCCAGGATCACGCCCCAGGCTGCAGGCAGCACTAAACCGCTGTGCCACCGGGGCTGCCCTCAAGGTCTAGCTCTAATCTCTTTTCTGTGGTCCCAAGATCCCTTTAAAAACTTAAAAACAAAACAAAACAAAACAAAAAACAAAAACAAAAAACAAAAAACAAAAAACCTCTTTGCACCTAATGTGAGGCTTCAACGCACAGATCAAGTTACATGCTCCACTGAGGCAGATGGGCCCCAATCTTCCTAACAAACAGCTGGGTCACTGTCTGCACAGCAAACCCTTGGCAGATGGTAGCTGAATAGCAAAAGGATGACCCAGTAATCGGGCTCAATATCCTTGACCTTCTCTACCCTGGACACTCAGATGGAGGGTCGCAAAAATGGTCACAGGGCTCAGGAGAGGACAACTGCACTGAGCAGGAGGAGTGTCTGGGGCTGGTAGGGAGTTCCTTGTGCCCACTGCTGGGAATGAACTTCCTGGGATGCCTGGGTGGCTTAGCGGTTGGGCATCTGCCTTTGGCTCAGGACATGGACCTGGAGCCCTAGGATCAAGTCCCACGTTGGGCTCCCTGCATGGAGCCTGCTTCTCCCTCTGCCTGTGTCTCTCAAGAATAAAATCTTAAAAAAAAGCTCCTTCCTAATGTAGGGAGGATACACTGGAAGGTCCACTGGGACCTTCAGAGTGCCCCCCATGCCTCAGGGTTCCCAGCATTCACACAGGTGCCAGAAACAGCAAGTTGGGTCCATTCAACAGTTGAATGCAGAGGCCATGGGGCAAGTCCTCCTGATGGCCACCTGTGGGCAAGAGCCCAGTGCCAGCAGGATGGTGGGGCTGAAAGAGACTGATCTATGAGGGAGCAGCAAAGCCATTCAGCAGACCACACCTCTGCTTCTCTAACCCAGGAATGGGGTGGGAACTATGTTCCATACAAAGGAATTCAACCAGTAAACCAGAGGGCAGTGCCGTGGGCTTAGCGCCACCACTCCATGTCTTGCACTGGCCGTTTCCCAACTCACACATTTTGCTTTAACCCTGGAATCTTGCCCAAGTGTGGGGTCATCTGTGAGTAAATCAAAGAGGGGACACCGGCACAGAGGTGTGGGGAGCACAGTGTTTCCTTTCTCATTCACCCCAAAGCCTTCCGTGAATCTTTTAGAGGAGCTCAGTGGATTGGTGGTGGTGGGGAGTGTTCTAAAGCCACTGGTTGGGGAGCCTGGGTGGCTCACTGGATTCTTGGTTTCAGCTCAGGGCCGGCCCTAGGATCAAGTCTTGCATTGGGCTCCAACTCAGTGAGGAATCTGATTGGGGTTATTCACTGCCCCAGCCTTGCGCACACTCTAAAATAAAATCTTAAGAGAGTCATTGAATAAATAACTTCAGGGCAAGTACTAAGTTAGTAAAGTCTTATTTGGGGGCACACACCTGCTACCTTGAGGATGGGTCATCCAAGGTTGTGTGAAGGGGGTAAGAACTTCCACACCCTGCAGTTAGTTCCCTTTCCTTCTTTCTAAAGGTGTCCTGGAAAGTCCCTGATGTAACCAGTGGAGGTGTTTGCAAAGGGTACCCTGCCCACTGCCAGTCAGCACCTCCCTCACATACCTTGGGTGCTGACCAATCTGGGGTCTATTTAACGACCTATCATTACGACTGGCCTTGGCCACATAAAAATACTTAGCATCCTTTCTACTTATGGGTTATGAACGCCTGCCTGAAGACCTCTAGGCTCACAGTCCATTCTTTATAAAGTGATTATAGTAGACACTTCAAAATCAAACCAGGTGGGATTCTGAGAGTGTGGTTCTGTCCTGACACCAAGTGGTCTTACCAATCTTGCTCTTCCACAGGACTAACTAAGCCACTTGCCTCACAATCCGGAAGTTATGAAGCCCAAGTCCTACAGATAGGACTCAAGTCCAAGCTGTCTTTACCAGAATTTTCTCCCCAGTGTGCCACACACACCTTCTAACAGTTTAGGGACTTGATTTTAATACACCTAGGAAGGACTCTGAATTCCACAAGGGGTAGGTCAGGATATTGTTATAGTGGCCACAGCGTTTCAAGGAGCCCAACGATAGAAGAAAAAGTCCTGACTAGATTTGAGAACGATTTCTTGTTATGATAAACCAGAAATACAAGATTCCACTGAAAACTGGAACAGTTGACCGAATATGGTTGAACTTATTTAAACCTTCAAGGGAAATAGAGGTTCAAACAAAGCCAATGAATGGAGAGGCTCAGGATTGGTTTGGGATAAACATAAGGACAATAGCATTCCAGGGTGGGTATCTTCTGACTCCTAGAAGGTATGTGCTATCATTATAGCCCTTTCTCTGAACAACCTGCCAAACGATTTCCTCTCTATTGCAGGTGTAAGCCAACAGAACAGCAGCTCTTAGGACATGATACAAAGCCAGGAGCAAAGTTATTTCAGGGTCGAAGTGCACAGACCCAACCCACCAGCACACTTGTCATGTGGTGTCAACTTACACGGGAAGTAACTTTAATCAAATCTGAAGTGCTACCACGTGTAACCTGTTATGCGGCCCTGCGGCTACATCAGTGTCCCTAATTTACTACCCCAAAAAATCAATGTGGCAGAATTCATTTCTGAGCTTCAGATTTTCTAAACAGTTCTAAGAAGCTATTAAAGATTATGTAGAACAGAACTGTTTCTCAGAAACCCAGGAAGTAACACTGATGGGCTCTTTCTGGGGCTTTATCCATGGGGACACAGAAATGACGAGAGGAATGTCAGAATATCAGAGCATATGACAGATGAAGGGAGGCAGAGGTGGGAAGAGTGTGTTCTAGCCACAAGGCCACCACATTCATGTTTAGAAGTCAGAGCGACTGGGGAAAAAAAACCCCAAACACAAAACAAAACCCAAGTCAGAGGAAAGAAAGGTTTCATACAACACAGTATCAAAAAAAATAAAAAGGAACACACTAAATGCACAAACTGGTGGCAAATAAGTCCATAGCCTATTGTGATAGGTCCTTCCAGCATCGATCAGGTTTCTTCTCCATCTGTTATCTCAAGGTTATTTACAGATGTGGTGACTTTTGAATAAGAGTCTCTCACAGTAGGGTGGACAGGTTTCAATCATTGGTTTCTGGATCTGTTTGTGCCATGTAGGCATCCAACTCGGCATCCAGGTGTCCTTTTGTTTTCGACATGTATGCATCCAACTGGTTGTCCAGCTGCTCCTTGGTCAGCACAGGGCGAGTGAGGGCACCTCTCCCTCGTCCACGACCTCGGCCTCGGCCTCCAAAGCCCCCTCTTCCCCGACCTATCATACCCCGACCTGGCCCAAGGGGAAAAAAAGGAGACAGTTACAAGTAGGTTTAATGGATGTTATGGCAAATGCCCCTCAGAGCAGCAGGGCCTAGCTGAGAAAGGCTGAAAGGGCAGGGCAAAGAGGAGAAATCTGGAAAATAGGAAACACATTGGGTAGAAAGCAACACATGGAAAGCACACATAATGAATCCCTGTTTACATGCTCATCTCTATGTGCTGTTTAAAGACTTTATTGTCAACAAAGGGAAATTAACTGACAATTAAAAGAATCTTAACTTCTCCTAAAACAAATGTATCTCAAGTTTGAGACCCACTATTGATTCATAATTAAAATACATTCTAGATAACCCCTCAGTAAGATAGGAAGTAAAAGGGGCACAGAGAAACAGGGGGGAGGGCTAAACAGTTCTTAAAGCCTTATTGGAGATCTTTCTGGAAAATTATCTTATCTCTTCTCAATTTGTTAAACCTAATGAGCTCACCCACCCCACATTGGGAGCCTGATGAGTTATTCTGACATAGGAACAAAGTGAGAGGATGGGCGGGGCGGGGTGTGTGTGTGAATACATTTAGAGTAGCCACTTCCATCTCAGATTCTAGTCGCATTATAACAATGATGGTTATCTGAGAGGTGGTTTCAATCCACTTAACAAAACGTAGGCAAGGTTTCTGGAAAGCTCCTTTAGACTCCCCCAAGCCCTGTAATGCTCTCTCAGAAACCAGGTCAAGATAATCTGGAAATATGCTATTTCATCCTGAAACCCAAACTAGCTTGTACTTCACTCAGAAAGCCAAACATATAATGGGAGCGAAGAAAACAAGTCCTTGGCTATCAAATTTCCTAACAGTTATTACCCTTTGGCAACTTCAAGGTCATCAATTATGGAAGACCCACCACACACTGCAAAAGACCAGAGCAGATAGAGGCAGAGGCCACAGGAATAGGTTTTCTATCCCGCCCCGGGCAGGTGTTGTTGAGAGTTTTCCACTAAGCTCTAAGTCAGAAAACTCCCATGAGATTTGGATTAACGACAGCAACACCATTAAATTCTTTCCCATCTGGGTCATGAGGTCACAAGACAAATATCACTAAGTCTCAAGGGTAAGATTATCAACAAGAGTCTGTCAGTTAACTGACAAGGTATGTTCTTGCTTTCTAAATTGATTTAAAAAAAAAAGTCATCTCTGATTTCCTGTAGACACAAACTGTGCCCTGACTTTACTTGGCTTCAAAGTCAATACCCAGTTCCAATCTCATCATCCTTTTAAACTGCTTCATTTTTGTATACCTCCCTTCTTTATTCTCAGACTCACAGTGGGGTTTTGAGCTGGGTTTTGATGGGTGTGTGTGGTGGGGCAGGGGCACAGAAAGGTAAAACCTTAAACTGACTATAGGACTTAAATTTGCAAGAACCTGGAAAAAGACTGCATATAGTTTGGCCGAGACATGTACCTGACTGGCTCTCAGACAACCCATGACAGACTTTCGCACTACCAGCATGTGAATTTAGAAAATAAGCCAGTTTCAAAAAACAAAACAAGACAAACAAATAAGCCTGCCTATGACTTAAAGCTGTGCAGAAAGGTGGCTCTGAGTTTTGAAGGGAGAGAAATAAGGGGGAGCTATTCTCTGAAGTTGGTAGCTGACTAACCTCTACCACCGATTCCGCCACGACCCATAGCTCCACGCCCTAGGCCCCCTCTCCCAGGACCTCCACGACCTCGAACACCACCTCTTCTTAAGCCCATTCGGGGAGCTACGGCTCGTCCACCTCGGAGCAGGTTTTGACCTTGGAGAGGAGGCATACAATGTATATGCAGGTAAATCCAAGAGAGACAAAGTAGACTCTAACCAAAGGAAGGAGGTGAGGGTTAAGTGAGTTAATTCAGTTAATTTTTAGGTTGGGTTGGGGCAAGCTGTACACCAAGTGTGAACAGATCAAACTGCTCTTTATTCAATCAATTCAGTAAGTCTGACCACAAACCCATTGAAGAAGCTGGGAGTTAATTAGTAAGTACATACAATGAATATCTGAATAACCAGATAGGTGCGCCTAGCATTACCATAGATTTAAAAATAAATGATATGGTTCCTGCTCTCAATACATTCTTACAAGGGACAAGAACAACACAGGGAACAGTGTAACAGTGCCCAAAATATAACACGTAGCTATGGGTCAACTTGTTCTCTTTTCCAAATAGAACAATGTTTCACTAGCACAGAGATGGTTAGTTAAGATACAGGCCATGGGACCAAATATTTCTCAGATCTGACTTATTTCTAGAACTTGCATGTGCTTTGATTCAAGCAGCAGCAGGGTGTTTAGACGGAATGGAGATGACATGAATTACCTGTCGTTATGCAGGTCATAGCCTCTCACCATTGCACATTATCAGAAAGGGAATGGTATCGAGAAAAGACATGCAGCACTATTAAAAATACGTGATTTCAAAAGTTATTATATTAATACAAATTCAGGATTCAAGATGTTAAAACAAATGTGTCCATAAGCAGCCCAAGAGAAAAGGGGGGGGGTAGGCCCGACAATGATCAAGTACACAGCACTGACCTCGGAGCGACATCCCGCCCCTAAGCAGGGTTCTGGTGGCACGTCCCCCACGCAGTCCTCCTCGGGGTAAGCCTCTCTGGATTATGGGCAGGCCTCGTCCTCCGATTGCTCCCCTGGCCAGGGTCCCTATGGGTCGGCCTAACCGTGCCTGGATGTTACTCTTACCCAGGCGCTGCTTTAAGCTCTTCTGGAAGAAAAGGTGTTGGGGGATTGAGATCAAAAAAAGCATTCCAGTGGGATTCAGCAACTCAAAGTGCAGAGAAAAAGAAGCAAGTGAGATGGCTGTGTGCAGGGAGATAAATAAACCTGCTGTAGGTGTCACAAAGATCCTAAACCAGAAACTAGCCTTTGCCTCAGGACATGGTATAAAAGGAGGAGAATTCTGATCCAGCTTCAGTACGGTCCCCTGACATTGGCCCCAACAAAAGTTACCTCTCTAGTCTGGCTACAGAAGCCACAGACCATTCCTCGGACTCTGTATCTCAAATCCTGGATTCTGCTGTTTTTGAAGCACAGGTTGACAATGATATGACTTGATTCGTACCTGCCCAAGGACTACCACTGTCTTCAGAAGCTTACTCAAACACCATGGGAAGTTCATCACACTCTGGGAAATATTTAAATTATAAGTTCATTTGAATTCTTGTCATTTAAAAACAAGATTTGATTTTTTCAGTCAAAGAGGCCAGGGTGTTCCATTTTTCCTTTGAGTATCTATCTCCAGACGGTCCACTTTTTACCTTAAGATGTAAATAAACACAAAAAAGTCAAACTTCCTTTCCTTACATTTCTTAAATCGCTATTAATTCCATGTCTCCCCTTGCAAACACCTCCATTAAGCCAGTACAATGACCTTTTAATTAAAAATACTCAAATGTATCTCCAGTGAAAAGGCCAACTTGCATTAGAGTTAAGACAGGTGACCTACAATCACAAAACTCAGGGCTGTATTTGAGAACAAGGACACACCACATATGGAGATTTTCAATACACTGTCCCTCAGAGAGAAACTATTAAAACCATATCTCAGCGAATTAAATTCCTTCAAAGTAAAAGGAAAACTGTGTAGCCTTGAACACAACCAAGGCCCTAGCAAACCCGTTTTCCTATAAAGCCATCAGTATGAATGAAAATAAATTCTGTGTATCCTCAGACTTCACTCATATAGATGGTTACCAAGGACTTTTTCTTTTGCAACCACATGCTTTGAGTTGTTATTACTAGCTTTCTAGCACAACATAATAAACTGCTTCTAATTAAAAGGGCCAAGCTCTGAACATTATGCACCTAGGCATAACCAACCCTAAGAGTCTGTCGCATCATTCCCCTGATGGCACACATTAGGAGGTCAGGACTTCATTCTCCAAATCCCTTCTGTTCAGTGATCCTGAGTATATTCTCCCAAAACCTGTGCTTCAGGGAATAACGTATAGAGACCTCAGCAATAGAAATCTCTAACATAGTCAGCAAGCTTAAGGATGTTCCTATACCATCTAGCTTTTACTCTAGAGGTAGGCTGTAATGCTAAGATTACATGTGGCTATTTAAACTTCAAGTATATAAAATTAAAAAAAACCTCCTCAGTTACACTAGCCACATTTTGAGTGTTCAATTGGAACACATGGCTGGCTGGTAGCTACCAAATTTGGAGAGCAGATAAGAATATTCCCTTCACCGCGCAAAGTTCTATCAGACACCTCTGCTCCAGAGGCTACTTTCTGCCCAGCCTGTATTTAAAGCTTCTTCTAGAAAGGTCCCTTGGAATGATCTGCCACAGATTTATCTTTATAGCAATTTAGAACTGCCTCTCTTGGAAAATGGTGGGGCCCTTTTTACCGCTTTCCTGGGTCAGGGACAAATACAGGAACTCCAAGGCTTAAGGTAGCTGAAGCAGAAGGCCCTGTTTATTTTTGGTCAGTGAGCCCAACAGTTCAGGGTGGGGGTGGGATGGTGTTATATTTAACCGCTGAATTTATGCACAGCCATGCAGTGCTACCAGTTAAAGTCCTTACAGTTGCATGGCATCGCCCTCCAGACGCCCAGCCACAGCTTGGACATATCCTTCCACAGCCACTGTCCGGACTTGCACATAAAGTCTATGAATAATAAAGAGCAGGTTTTATTTCAAGTCTGAATAGGATTATCTCCTACTGGAAGTTTGAAAAATAACCTACTAATTCTTAATTATTCAGTGCTCTCATTCTATTTTACTGACAAAACTTTAGGTGCTGTGGAGATGAGGGTCACCTTACTCTTTCTCTATTTTAGCACTGAAAATCCTTGACTAAGGCTGTTCAGACTTCCTATGCTCAAGGAAGAAACAAGAAAATTATTTCCCTCACGTGTAAATCACTCAATAGGGAATAAAGCATTTTTTGAAAGTCATCTAAAACAGACACCAACATTTCTTTGTGGGAAAATCCAGTCAATTTACTTTAAGGGCAAAGGATCAGAAAGAAAGAGATTAATACTCATTGAGAACACAGAAACAGGCCACTGATGGCAAACTACCTAAAAGAGAAAGACAACGAAAGTTACTTATTGGTACCTGCCAAAATGGGAATTCTCTGAACTTCTCTTTCCTCCAGAGAAGTTTCTGCTTTTGCCCTGATCCACCTTACAATCATCCATCACGTCCTGACAGCCTCAGTTGGACTGCCTGACAGAGATCACCAGCTGCTTCTGGAGCATTAAGACTCATCTTCTCACCTGCTTAAGTTTTAATGCTGCCTGGACAGAGGGTCTATTCTCCATCTGCTGGGCCAGTCTTCTGTTTCTGGCACTGGCTAGCTGCTGTTGTTGCTGCATCGAAGCCCGAATATTCACTGGCATCGGCTGTTTGTTCTTCAGCATATTAGTAAAGCTTCAAGGTCGAACAGAATGGATGTTTAAATAAAAGCTTTATTACAAAACATTTATTGGCATTTTCATGGCTTGCTAGACCAGGAGCTCCAGATCCCACGAACTTTAAGTAAAAGTGGTACACTTAGATCAAGGCTGATGTGGGTTAAAGACTCCTCGGCTTCCACAAACTTGCAAGAATCAGAAACTCAGAAACGCAGCTAAGTGCAGCAGCACATTCAATCGAAAGTGATAACAAGGGCTCAGGGTAACGGCTTTTAGAGAGGTGGGAGGTATGAAAAACACGCAATAAGCAGATATGAGGACAACAAAAGACAGAAAACGTAGTTTCAAAGACAAACAAAGAAAGCCAAACTCTTGGGGGAATGGGAGGGTGGCTGTAAGGGCGAATGTAGGGAAGGACCAGAGCACCTTCACAGCCCATGGAAGCAGTACACCCATGTAAGTCATCAGAGTAGATCTCACTTTCTTCATGTATTTGTTCGTTCAGGAACATAGAAGTATGGAAAATCAGTATATCATAGTGTAAGAGATAAGAAGCAGTACATATGCTTCAGAAAAGGCAAAAGCAAACATCAAGCCAATCTTCTGGATCTTTTGTGGTCTAACATCAACTAAATAAAATCACTGGTCAAAGGCACTCAATAAAGAGCTTTTGGCACCCTAACTTTTTTTAGTCTGATCTGATTACTTTTCCTGACTGCATGTGATTATTTCTGACAAAATCAGATTACTTTAATCACTTAAAAGCTTGTGAAGACACTCCTCTGTTACTCCTGTCAAAGTATGTTTAATTGTACAAAAAAGAACACTTAACTGTAAAAGAATCTAACACAAAAACAAACTAAAAGCAGAATTCAAAGAAAGAGAAATGGAGCAAAGCAAGTGCCTCTTACAAGGCCCAAGAATGGCATTCAAGGGCCTTTGGACATATCCACAGCTTGCTGCCTGCCTCTTACAGGCCAGACACAACACTGCTGGCCTTGGACTGAGCAGCAAGCCTCCCGCAGCTGAGGTACCATGCTACCGAGCTGCACCACCCCTGTATCAATGTAAAAAATGTGAAGAAGAGGGAGGGTGTGAGGAGTCTTTTTAAAATACATCCCACCAGCTAAATATTTCAGACAGCTTAACATAAAAATCTACTGATAAGGGGTTTTGAAACAACCGCCCAATTTGTTTCGTGTACCACATCAGATGCAACTAAAAACAGAGGTCTGTAGCCTTCTGTTGGTATTTACAACTGGTTTTTGTGCATCGGACCCCAGGGCCAAGTTAAGTAATGTTTTCTTATGAACGAGCTGAAGTTGCTGTTGGCTGCCTCACCGCTCATTTAGAGACATCTTGGTGGTGCTTTTTAGCACAACTTTCGGCGCTGACTGTGCAGCCATCTTCAAATCCCGAGAATCTACAAAGGACAATAAGAGGATAAACCAAGTCAGACCAAGGACCCCTCGTCTCAAGGGCAAGGGCCCGACAGGCAGGACAACGGACGACCTGTCTCGAGGACCGACGCTCGCCGTAAACACCGCTCTGGGGGCTCCAGTCCCCACACACTTACGGCCAATCCGGGCCTGCAGGCCACCGCCCGACCCCCAACGCGACAGAGCGGACTGGTCTTAACCCGGACCGGTCCTCATCAGCCGGGGCCGCGAGGAGCCTCCGCACACACACGAGGGTCCGAAGGCCCTCACTGGCCCCGGCGGAAGGAGGACCCACGGGGCGCCCCCCTCAACGCTCCCCACCCGGACGTTGGTTTCCGCCGCCCGCTCCCCTCCCCGCCACCGCCCCCCACCGCCGGCCCCGCCCCCCCGGGGCCCGCCGCCCCGCCACTCCCCCCACGCTAAGGAAACGCACCGAAGGAAACGGACGCCAGTGCGCCTCCCGGGGCTGCCACCACGGCTGCGGCGCGCGGGCCGGGGCCCGGCGGAACCTGACTTGACTTGGTGGGCGGTTGGTTAGAGATGTAAGCGGTAGGTTGCTAGGTTAGCTCGTTGTTGCCGGCCGGCTGTCTGGTCGGCCGGGTCCGCCTGCTTGCCCGGCCTGCCCTTTCCTGCCTTGTGTCGGTGCCACCACAGCCGCCGCCGCCGCCTCCCGCTCGGTGTCCAAAACAAAATGGCCGCCACGCCCAGAGCCGACTGGGACCGGCTAAAATGGCGTCGACGCAATTACGTCAGACGTCAGATCCGCGCACAGCTAGGGGGCGAGGCGTTGAACGCTACGCCTGCGCGAGGCTTGGGGCGGAGCCCTAGAGAGTAGGCGGGGTCCGGGCCACTACTCGCCCCGCCCACTGAGGGGCGTGGTTAGCGCGCGCCGGCCCGTCTCGCGGAGCACCGCGCGGGGGCCGGGGAGACAGCGGTTCCTCTGTCTTCGCGGCGCGTCGGCCTGGCTCAGGGCAGCGGTCCGCAGCTCTGCGCGCGGGGTGTGCCCCCTGCCCCTGGCCGAGCAGCACCTGCTGCTGTCTCCGAGCCCCGAGCCCGGGAGAGCCAGGGACGCCCCCGCTTCTGCTTCTGTTCCTCGTCTTGAATATTGTTAAACCCCTGTGGGCGTTGTGTCCGTGTTCCCCTGATGATGCCCTCCCCATCCGCCAGTCTGCACCTCCATGCACACCGACTTGGGACTTTCCCTGGGCCTGGGTGCACAGTAGGAACACGCCGGGGTTGGGCAAATGAGGCACAGGCGCTTCTTTGACTCTTCTGCGCGCAAGTGCATCAGGGTCTTTTGTTTCCCTCCCAGCACCTGCACGTGTGTGATGGTCTGCCATCCTTACTGAACTTCACCGCTCCTTCACAACGTCTAGCGCACGGTAGGTCCTCAGTAAATATTCTCTGCAGACTGAAGGGGAATTCTGGCTTTGTAGCTGAGAAGCTTAAGTCTCCTACATTTGCAGCTGGAACTTCGAATGCCTACCTTCCTGGGCCTTGAGCATTCCTCAGCCAGGAAGATGTAATGCCCCCTTGACCTCTCTCACAATAAGATCCTTTACCAAATAAGGTGACTTGGGAGTGAGGAACCTTGACTTTCCCACTCACTTCCAGACCCCAAAGGAGACAGACAGCAGCTGGCCAGAGAAGAGCCTTTAATGAAAGATGAGTTGCAGGCCTGGCCCACTACTCTTGCGCCCTTGGTGGAGGGTGGGCAAGGGTAGGAGTGTAGGGAGGGAAGCAGGGGGATGGGGAAGGGCGCTGGCCACTGGGGGTGTCTGCTCAACTGTTTTCCCAGAAGAAGTTGTTACAGGCCACTGTGAGGGCAGCCACCAGCACCACATACTCCTGGAAGTCCACCTCCCCATCTCCATTCTCATCTAGCTCTTTCATCACCTTGTCCACAGCATCCGCATCCTTCTGGGCCTGTGGAGGGAGGAGATGGAGAGGTGGGTACATCGGGAGATAGATAGTATGGAATTGGGCTAGGGAGGTGGGTGATTGGGAGGAGGTAGGAGGGAGAACTACATCTAATTATGGGACTGTTCTGAATCCTCTTTAACACTTGGGCAGCTCAGGTGGCTCAGCGGTTTAGCGCTGCCTTCAGTCCAGGGCCTGATCCTGGAGTCCAGGGATCAAGTCTTGCCTAGGGCTCCCTGTATGGAGCCTGCTTCTCCCTCTGCCTGTGTCTCTGCCTCTCTCTCTGTGTGTCTCTCATGAATAAGTAAATAAAATCTTAAAAAAACAAAACAAAACAACACTTGTGGCCTTCTGTTACCCACCAAATAAGCTCCTTAACAAGGCAGAGTAATAACAACATTGATGACCGTATGGTGAGTGCTTATATAAGAGTAGTACACTCGAAGCTTTACAAGCATTGTCTTGTAAAATTGTTAATTCTAGCACAAATGCTAGAGGAATAAACAAATTAACAGTTGGCGGTTAAATAATGTGCCCAACTCACAGCTGGAAGGTGGCAGGATCAGAACTGAAACCCCAGGGCTGATAAAACCTCGAAGCTGGTGCACTTACTACACTAACTACTGGCTTCTGTATCATAGAGCCCCTGTCAGCATTTGCAGCCTACTTTTCTGCATCTTTCATTCGGGTCAAAACTACTGAGCGTGCTCCATATTTTTTTTTTTTCATGCTTTTGTTTATGCAGATGCCTCCTAAAATGCCTACATTTACCCTAATAATATTCCAAAGGAAATCCACGGTTCAAGTGCTGCTTCTTTGGAGAAGCCCCGTTCAGTCAGGTTACTATTGTCCCATAATCCTTTTGGGCAATTATGTTAATGCTCTGTGTAGCTCCTAAGTGGCTGGCCAGAGACTTCATGGGGAGGGGGTCTAATTGCTTCCGAGTTTCCTGCCAGCAGACTGGGGGCCTCTTTTGGTCCTTCAACTCCTCTGACCTCAATAGTTCACTTCCCAGTGTTCATGGTTTACTTTCATGTCAGTCTTTCCCTCCTAGACTGTGAGCCTTCTTAATGATGCATCTGCACAGGTTCTAGCACTTAACAGGAGATGAACAAATTAGGGTATTTTTGTCTTGAAACAGGATAAGTATGGGAGCCCAGAAAAATCCAGGAGAGAAGTCTGGCAGAGGAAGAAGATGATTGGAATGGGTTGGGGGTGGGGTGGGAAGGTGGCAGAGAGGTCCCCAGGTGTTCCTCCTCCCCTCACCCATACCACCCTGTACGCCTGCCCTGTGCTCACGTCCAGGAAGCCGGAGAGCTCAGTCTGCAGCAGCTCCTTTAGCTCCTTCTTGCTCAGCTTGTACTTGTTTCCCTCCTTGCCCGAGTGGGCATGGAACACATTGATGAGAGTCTCCATCGCTGTCTCCAGCTCAGAGCCCATTGCGTAGCTCACCTACCCACCCCCCACCATGGAAGTAAGTAGGGGACCATGCTCAGGGTATCTGAGGTTGGGGTGAGGGGAGCCCTCAGACCTGGCCTGGTCCCTTACCTGAAACCACTATGAGATCAGAGCCACACTGCACTTTATCTCTCACTGAAACTTTAGAATGTGGGAACCCAAGCAGGCCTACCTCCAGGCTTGTTCTCTCCCTCAATCCATATCCCAGCCAGAGGGACTCAGGGCTTGGGCTGTGGAGGTGGAGCAGCTCTGGACCTCTGCAGTGGCTCCAGTGGCCTCTGCAGTGGCTCCTGGCTGCCACGGTGGACACTGAGGAGGGTGAGGCAGGCAGGCGGGAGTGGTCACAGGACACTGCCAAGCTTTCTCTGGCTCTATTTTTACTCTGCTCTGCTTGCCTAGCACAGCCCAGCTCTGCTGCTGAGGGTGGTGGGCTTCGTTCCCCCCCACAGCCTTGATTCTGCTGTCTGCTCCTAGCAAGGAATCAGTCTGATGCCCTCAGCCAGCCTGATGGAGTCAGCCAGAGTGGCTGGCCTAAGGCTTCATGTGGGAGGGGGATCTAACTGCCTCTGAGCTTCCTGTTGGCAGACAGGCCTCTTTTGGTCCTTCAACTCTGCTCTGTCCTCAGCAGGTCGCTTCAGCTGTGCTGGGGTGCACCTCCATTACTTCTAGTTTGGTTCCTCCTACTCCTCTGCAGAATCAGGCCTTCCATCAGGTGATGGTGGGAAGGGAGAGAGGAATGGCCAAGCCTTTCCCCAGAGCCAGGTGAGAGGAGGCCTCTGGGGCCTGGTCCCTCCTGCTGCTCACTCCCCCACCTAGGCCCAGCCTGGATGATGTGAGGACAGTTCGCAGGAGAATGGGGCCATGTATTGGGGGACATGAAAGGCTGAGTGTGTCCTCTGAATTCCAGAGGCTGGTGAGAAGAGGGAAACGGAAGGCTTTGTTGAGGAGGGGGACTGCCATGCCACTGGGTCTCTTTCTTTTGGTCTTGGGATGGTCATCCCCTCTGCAGCCTCAGGGGACAGCTCTGGTGTCTCAGATCAAGTGTCTTTGTCCTCCCCCAGGCCTGAGGGCTGAACAATGGGCCCTGATCGAATGACATTCCATCTTTACAATGGGAGCCTTGTGAGTGTCACCTGAACTCTGGACATGAGGAACAGTCATCAAAGAGATGTGGGGAGATGGAACCCAAGCTGAGGCTGATGGAGAGAAGAGGTTGGCTGTCCGTGGCCCCATTATTGGCCCCATCCAGTAGGGGCACTTGAGCAGCCTGGGATTTTATGTGGGGGGCATTTGGAGAGGACTTGGGCGGGGGGTGGGGGTGGCACACAGCAAAACAGAAGGAAAGAGTTGAAGGAAAGAGGAGTTTGGAAGTCTGCGCCAAAGAAGGAGGAGGGGAAAGGCAAGGTCATGTGCGAGGAGAGTTGGGAGTGGGTGCAGGACCTGAATGCCCCCTCCTCTTGATCTCACGTGGTCCATGCTCTGCCACCCCCAGACTTCCCTGGGACCTGAGTTCTTGGCAAGGCTAGGGGACGGTCAGGTGGGGGCAGAAGCAACAGTTCCATTTGCTTTCTTCTGCTTACCCAACTGGAAGCAATGTGGGGGCTGCCCTCCCTACCCCACCCCCTGGGAGATTGAGGGAACTTTGGAGGGCTTCAAGGAAGCTTGGTGTCTGGTTTCCCCACTGGCTTCTTCGTTCTCTGAGGAACACTGCACACCTCCCTCTGACCTCCACTGGCTTCCCTGCACTACCATCCACACCTTGTCTCTCCCAAATCCCAAACTGCTGTCCCTGGAACTCTTCCCAGACCATCTCTTCCCACCCCAGACTTTGGGAGCACCATCCAAGCCCCCTCTCCCCCTAAGCTGGCCACAGAAGAGACCCAGCACACAGGGTGCAGGACACTCACCGTCAGTCAGCCTGGACCTGAGGTGGGGGCAGGTTCTGGACAGATGGACAGTCTGCAAATGTGGTTAACGGAGCTGTGTGGGGAGACTAGTCTTCAGGCCTTCCCCCGCTGCCCCCCCCTTCCCACCGGCTCCACCCCTTCCCAGACAGACACCCAGGGGGCCAAGGGGCCCAGAGTGGACAGAGGCGCCCTCTGTCTCCCGAGCTGGAACAGGTTGCCCTGTGTCCTGTCCAGCCTCACTGGCTTCCCCTCCCCCACGGTCTCCCAGGCAGGGCCCGGGAGGACAGGAGGAAGGGAAGTGGGAAAGGTCCTGGCAGAGACATGAGAGGGACGATCCTGATCCTGCTGAGGGCTCTCAGGAAGGGGGCCTCTCCGTCAATCACTTCATCTCGGGAGTCTAGCTGGGGGGCCCTGGCCTGATACCCCCTCAGAGGTTTGAGTCCTAATTTTCCTCCACGGAGGTCTCAGCGGGGTCCCCCTCTCAGGGGTCTTGGGCTGTGAGGTCCTTCTTAGGATCGCATGGGGGGTTCTTTGCGGTGCTTCTCGGACTGCACACTCAGCCCTCCAGGCCGCAGAGCGGAGAGGGCCAAGCGGCTCCCTACCGCCTCCCCCTGCTGAGGTCCCACCCGGAGGCTGAGGGGCCACGGGGGGCCACTGGGGGCAGGCGAGGCGGGTGGAGCGGGGCGAGGCGGGGGCGGGGCGGGCTGGGCGGAGACTCCCTCCAGCATCCAGGCCGCGGCAGGACACCTCCGGGCCGGGCCTCTGCTGCCTCCCGCCCTGCGGTCCCTGCGGTCCTGGCGGTCCCTGCGGTCCCTGCGGTCCCGGCGCCCACCGCCCACCGCCCACCTGCCCCTGGCCCGGCCGCCGTAAGTCCCGCGTCCCCGCGCTGGGCCCCGGGCAGTCCCTGAGCCAGGAGGGCAGTGCTCCCGGAGGGGAGGGCGGGAAGAGGCCGCCGGGCGGGGTCCCCAGGCCTGACCCCGGGTGTGGGCGGGGTGGCAGGGGTCCCTGCGCACACAGGCCAGGAGACAGCCTCCTGGGCTCTGGGGGCCGGAGGAGCCTCCCAGGAAGAGCCCTGGGACTGAAGCCTACAGAGAGGCCACTCCGCCGGGCGTCCGCTCAGACCACGCAGAGGGTCCCCAGGAGCTGGGGAGAACCAGTTTCTGAGCGCCACCTCCCTTCCCCCACCGCCACTCTTCCTGCTCCGCATCTGCATCCCTGTCCCCGCCCCCTCCCCGTTGCTTCCCTGTAATTCTTCTCTCAGGCCGGGCCCAGGTGGTGATGCCCCGGCAGGGGCCCTTGTGTCTGTTCTGACTCTTGCCTTTCCCTCCTTTCCTGTCCTGCAGAGTCCTGATGGCAGCAGAGCCCCTGACGGAGCTGGAGGCCGCCATTGAGACAGTGGTCACCACCTTCTTCACCTTTGCAGGGCAGGAGGGCCGGAAGGGCAGCCTCAGCATCCATGAGTTTAGGGAACTGGTCACTCAGCAGTTGCCTCACTTGCTCAAGGTATGTGGGGGTCTTATGTGGGGGTCTCTGGGCCTGAGACTTTAGGAGACAGTGGCTACAGGATCCTGTGGGTGTGAGGTGATATTCCTGACACAGTACTGTGAACACAGGGTTTGAGTGACTGCGTGTGTAGCTCAGTGGCTGTGTTGGTGAGCATGCAAGTGTGCTACCCTCAAACGGTGCTGTGGGCACTTGTGTCTACTCTGTGCTTCTCTGGTCTCATTCCCCCAGTATAGGAGGGGACCCAAAGGTGCTTCTGGGAGAGTTGTAGACCATCAGTGCTAGAAGGAGGCCAAGAGAAGACAGTCCAAACGCCTCACTTCACAGAAACTGAGGCCCAGCTGCAGAAAGGGATTTGCCAAAAATAATAAAGTAGTGATAAAAGCTCAGGGTAGGAGGGACCTGTAAGTAACCATTGGCTACTTCTCACTCCCTCTGGGAATCCCCTTAATAATGACCCTGATAAGGTCATTCTTTCTCTCCCACTTGGTGGACAGAGTAGGAATTTAGAGTTCGTCCACTTGGGTTGCCTAATCATCCCAGGCTGTTAACAGTTTCTTTTACACCCTTTCTGAGAATTCACTGGCAAATGAAGTGTGTGCATACGGATTAAAACAAAAAACAAAAAACTAGTCTTGGAAGCTCAGTCTATCATCCACAAACCCCCTACAGTCTTAGACTTCTCAGACCTTTCCCTTAGTCTTCTTCCAGGAGACTTGAGACTCCACAGGAGGTATGACATTCCCTGCGGCCTTACCACATAATGACTGGTTTTCCCTCCAAATCCAACTCCCTCTGGGCCTGGAGATGCAAGAAGTGACCTCTTTGCTTTTTGTCACTGCTTCCAGATCTTGGTTTCTTCTTCCTAAGATGCACAGCTCCTTGGAAGCTCATGGGCCACCTACCCGCCTTTTCCTACATTCCTTGTAAGTTCAGCTCCTGCCTTGCAGTCTCTCACCACTGCTTTCATTGCGGCCCTCAGTCTGCACACAGAAAATTCATCCAACACCTGGGCCTTCACACTTCATCAGCCCCTCACCTTCAAAGATTCTGTCCTGTTTCAGAACAGCCACTCTTTTTTCTGTGAACACCAGCACCTGCCATTCCAGCTCTGTTTATCCACTCCAGCATTTCCCCGACTCTGTGGGGACCACCACATTTTCTTTCCCATGCAATCCCCGCCTGTCCTCATTCTCTTCTCACCCAGAGGGGTCCTAAGGCTCAATCAACTCCCTTGATTCTTTTTTTTTTTTTTAAGATTTTATTTTTTTATTTATTCATGAGAGAGAGAGAGGGGGGGGGGGCAGAGACGCAGGCAGAGGGAGAAGCAGGCTCCATGCAGGGAGGCCGATATGAGCCTCAATCCCAGGACCCCAGGATCACGCCCTGGGCCAAAGCCAGGCGCCAAACCACTGAGCCACTCAGGGATCCCAGCTCCCTTGATTCTATTTCTCCCTGTCCTCATTGTTTGACAGAGTCTTAATCTAGGTTAAGGCCAGTATTTCACTTGGATTAACTTGATGGTTAAATCTATCATTTTTTTCTCAGATCCAAAATAAGGCAAAAATTTCCATTCTCAGAAAAAAAAAAAAAAGAAAAACCCAAAACAAAACCCAGTCAATGAATCTGCAAACCATCCTGCGTTTGCTCTTGTGTAGCTGAATCTGCCTGCAGAAAAAGGTGCTGCCGTGTTGACTTGTCCCACTTTATTAATTTTATTATTTATTTTTAAAATTGAAGTATTCTTGGTACACTGGGTTGACTTGTCTCGAAATCTTTATTTTTTTAATGATTTTTACTTATTTTATTTTATTTTTACGAAATCACTGTCTTTTTTTTTTTTTAAGATTTTATTTATTCATGAGAGACAGAGAGAGAGAGAGAGAGAGAGAGAGAGAGAGAGAGAGAGAGGCAGAGACACAGGCAGAGGGAGAAGCAGGCTCTATGCAGGGAGCCCGACTTGGGACTCGATCCTGGGTCTCCAGGATCACGCCCTGGGCTGAAGGCGGCGCTAAACCGCTGAGCCACTTAGGCTGCCCGATTTTTATTTATTTATTCATGAGAGACACACACAGAGAGGCAGAGACTAGACAGGGAGAAGCAGGCTCCTCGCAGGGAGCCCAATGTAGGACTCGACCCCAGCACCATGGGATTATGCCCTGAACCAAAGGCAGATGCTCAAGTGCTGAGCCATCCAGGTGTCCCATCTCTAAGTCTATAAGGACAAGCTCCAAGGGGGCCCTGGGCACAGCCAGCCAGTTCTCCATTTCCCAATTTGGTTCACTCACCAGCCCTTTCAGATGATAATTTCATAATGTTTCCTGTCTTCTCAAAGGTCCCTCTCTCCACATTCTTCTCAGTGAGAATTTTCTTGGAGAAAATAAGAGCAATCAAGAAACTCCTGTGTACTATCTCCCCAAATCTAGCAAAGAGCTGCATCTCCCCTGCCTGCCTGTTACCTGAAGCATCTGTCTCTGCCCCAGGCCAGTCTCTCCTCTGCTGCCTGGCTCCATTCTTCTCACCACTTAAAATCTGGACTCTTTCACTTTCTTCTCTGTCTTGCATCATCAATTTTCCCTCTCCACTAGATTGTTTTGATTGGTTCCCAAATATACTGTAATATCTCCCATCTTAACAAATGAAAAAAACCCTTCTCTCTTGGCTCTATAACTCTCTCCAGCTATGTCTTATATCTTTGTTCCCCTTTATAGCAAAACTCAACAGCAGCAAAGTTACTTATACATATTTGTTCTCCTGTTCCAAAATGCTCACTCCTTAGGTATTGGCTAGGCTTATTCCTCACTGAAATCCAATTTCTTTTCAGATGGCAAATCCTCAGCTTGCTTTCCTTCACCTCTTACCTCCCTTGTGCTCTGTTCCTTTACCCTCTTTATTTTCTTTCACAACACACCCATCACAACCTGACTTACGTTACACACTTGCATGTTACCAGGAACATAAGTCCCATGAAGGAAAGGAATTGCTCACTGTTTTATCTCTGGCACTTAGAGCAGTGCCTGACTTCTAGTAGGTGCCCAGCAAAATGTCAAGTAAGTGAAATTGTAAAAAAATTATTTAAAAAGAGTGAGAATTGTTGAGTAAATGAATAAATGCATCTTACCTACTGTTCTACAAATGCCTTTTTAAAATTGGAACCATGCGGGCCCACCTGGGTGGCTCAGTGATTGAGTGTCTGCCTTTGGCTCAGGGCCTGATCCCAGGATCCAGGATCCAGTCCCACATCGGGCTCCCTGTGAGGAGCCTACTTCTCCCTCTGCCTATGTCTCTGCCTCCCTCTCTCTCTTTCTCTGTCTCTTATGAATAAATAAATAAATCTTTAAAAAAATGGAACCATGCATATAGGATATTTTCCCATTTTAAGAAGATGATGCACTGCGCATGATGGTACATGGGTTAACAAATGTATGCAGCTGAGTTTTTATTGATGGGCATTCTCATGTCCGTTTTCTCTCTTTTGCAAACTTCCTTGTTTACATATCTTTACATACTTGAGGGAAATATCTACTTAGGGTAAATGTGTGGCAGTAGAAATGTTAGGTCAAAAGGCATGTTTGTTTTTCATTTTTATGGCTATTTCAAGTTTGCCTCCCAGCCAGGCTGTATTAGGTTTCATAGCCAACAGTGTATGCAAATGCCTGTTTCCATGTGTCCTTGTCCAAATCAGGTCTTATCAGATTTGATTTTTGCTAATCTAATATGTGGAAATGATATCTTGTTCTGATTACACTTACTTAGTTCTGACTGAAATGGAACATTAAAAATTTTTTTTGATGGACATGTGTAATCCTTCTGTGAACTGCTTGTTTATTTCTTTTATTAAAGAGATTAAAGAGATTTTCTTTTTCATACTGATTTATTGTACTCTTTGTAGAATAAAGAAATTAGCCTTTTGTCTGTTATATGTGTTGCAAACATTTTCTCCTAACTTGCCCTTTGTTTGTCCTTTGACTTTATTTTTGGTAGTTTTTGCCATACAGAATATAAAAATTTGTTATGTAGTCAGATCTTTCAAAGTTTTGTGAATGGCTTCTCTGTTTTATGCCACATTTGGAAAGGTCTTCCCGAGTTTAATGTATCTTAAAAAAAAACAATTTATTTTATTATTAAAATTTTCTGGGCAGCCCGGGTGGCTCAGCGGTTTAGCACTGCCTTCAGCCCAGGGCCTGATCCTGGAGAACGGGGATTGAGTCCTACATTGGGCTCCCTGCATGGAGCCTGCTTCTCCCTCTGCCTGTGTCTCTGCCTCTCTCTCTCTCTCTGTGTCTCTCATGAATAAATGAATAAAATCTTTAAAAACAAATAAATAAATAAAATTTTCCTACTGATGTGAAATACCATCTCTGTTATTTATTCAATTCCCGTGCGTATTTTGGGTCTCGTTACTGTGTTTCATTAACCTTTTTATTATTTGTTGAGTACCAATTGTGTTTACTGTAGTTTTACTATGCTTTAATTACCTGTAGCATTGGTTCTCTCATTATTCTCATTTTTCAAAATTTTGTGGTGGGTCCTGCAGTTTGTTTTTCAAGAAGAATTTTAGAAACATTTTTAAAAATAAGATCTTATTTATTTATTTAAGAGAGAGTGAACAACAGAGAGAGAGAGAGAGAGAGAGAGAGCATAAGCTGGGGGAGCAGCAGAGGCAGAAGGAGAAGCTGACTTCCTGCTGAGCAGGGAGCCTGCCTTTGGGCTGGATCTCAGGACTGCGGGATCATGACCTGAGTTGAGGGCAGAAGCCCACTGAATGACCCACCCAGGTACCCTGAATTTTAGAAACATTTAATCATGTTAAAAAGAATCCTTTGGAGGGGCACCTAGTGGGTTCAGTTGGAGGGAAGCATGTGACTCTTGATCTCAGGATTGTGAGTTTGAGCCCCACATTGGGTGCAGAGGTTACTAAAAAAACATAAAATAAAATAAAACTAAAAAAAAAAAAAAGAATCCTGTGGATATTTTATTTTATTTTATTTTATATTTTATTTTATTTTATTTTCTTATTCATGAGAGATAGAGGCAGAGACATAGGCAGAGGGACACATAGGCTCCCTGCAGAGAGCCCCACGTTGGACTTGAATCCTGTGGATATTTTATTAGCATCATATAAAATTACATTTCAGGGAAAATTAACATCTTTACACTGTTGAGTCTTTCTCTTAAAAAAAAAAAGGGTACATTTTTCTTTTCTTTTTTTCACCCTCAGAATTGACTTTTATTTCTCCAAAAGTTGTTAAGGGTACATTTTTCTATTCATGTTTTAGATTCTTTAGTTCTTTTTTCTTCACAAAAGCTTAATAGATTTCTTAATTTATGCCTAATTGCTTTATTTCATTTTTTTGCCATTTTATTTTATTTTTTAAAGATTTTTAATTTATTCATTTGAGAGAGAAAGAGCGCAAGCAAGGGGGAGGGGCAGAGGGAGAGGGAGAAGCAGACTCCTCACTGAGCAGGGAACGTGATACTGGACCTGATACTGGACTCGATCCTAGGACCCTGAGATCATGACCTGAGCTGGAGGCAGATGCTTCACTGACTGAGCCGCCCAGGAGCCCCATTTTTTAGTGTTTTAAGCAGGATCTTTCATATACTCTATATGGTGTTAATATAACACCTAAAAAGTACTGGGTTTGTGTGTTAATGTTGTAAGCAGATACTTAATCATTTCTGATAGTTTTCTTGGGGAAGAGATGCAGAATAGTGGATTAGAGCATGAACTTTGAGTCAGGCAATCTAGGGCTCAAATGCATGTCTAGCATGTCTTCCTTGGTCATTTACTTTTTCTGAGTCATCATTTTTTACCTGTGAAATGGTCTCCTAATAATACCTTTCTTGTGGGATTGGTCTTGCATTTATTCAGTCAGTATTTATCGAGCATCTACCATGTCCTGGGCTTTGGGTTGCAGTGATGAACAAGCACGTGCTGTGTGCCAGATGTTCTCTCTGGCTCTGGGGTTGTGAAGGTGAGCAAGGTGGACAGAGTCACCATCACACTCAGAGATTGCGAAGTTCCATGGGGGAAGGCATGTACCGTGTTTAGCAGAAGACTTGGAACAGTTGGCGTGATCAAGGGCTTACAGTTGTGGAAATGTTAGTCATTATCACTCTTGGTTTCTCCTACCTATGCAATTACATACTTGCTAATATAATAAGAGGTGAATTTGCCTCTTCTTTCCTAGTACTTACAGTTTTTCTTTCTTTCTCTTGTATATTTTCCCCCCTCCCAATACCCTGGGCATCTTTGCCTTCCACTGACAAGGCTTATAGCGTTTTACAATTAAGCATGATTATGGGCCGGCGGGGGTGGGGTGGGGCGGGGCACACGCCTGGCTGGCTCAGGGGTTAGCATCTGCCTTTGGCTCAGAGCGAGATCTTGGAGTCCCGGGATCAAGTCCCACGTCGGGCTCCCTGCATGGAGCCTGCTTCTCCCTTTGCCCGTGTCTCTGTCCGCCCCCCCCCATGTCTCTCATGGATAAATAAATAAAATCTTAAAAAAAAAAAAGCATGACTGTGGGGGCACCAATGCCAATGAAGCATCAGCTCAGGTCATGACCCCAGGAGGGTCCTGGGATTGAGCCCCATGTTGGGCTCCCTGCTTAGGGGGGAATCTGCTTCTTCCTTTGCCCTTTCCCCTGCTCTTGTGCACTCACTGTCTCTCCCCCCCGCAAATATATAAAATCTTATTATTTTTATTTATTTATTTATATATTTTTTAGAGATTTTTATTTATTTATGAGACACACACACACACACACACACACACAGATTGAGAGAGAGAGAGAGAGAGGCAGAGACACAGGCAGAGGGAGAAGCAGACTCCATGCAAGGAGCCCTACGTGGGACTCGATCCTGGATCTCCAGGATCACGCCCTGGGATGAAGGCGGCGCTAAACCTCTGAGCCCAAAATCTTATTATTTTTAAAAAGTATGATTGTGGCTTTTACAAAGTTCTTGCTTAGTGTTTCTATGAATGAGCTTTAGCTTCTGTGCATTTGGCATGGCTTCTTGGCCTCTCTGCAATTTTTTTTTAAGATTTTACTTAAATAATTAAGATTATTTCATAGGCCTGTCATGGGAAACTTTGTCACAGACAAAATCCTTTGTTGCCATTGCCCTGGTCAATCAGGCTAATAACCAAAGTGGAAAAAGGAGACTATATAGGGGTCATGCAAATGAGCAACTTAGGGCTGTGAATTTCTCTAGCTTTCTGTGGAGGACGAAGGGGCCTGAAAGGGTGCTACTGATGGCCTCTGGGGCTGCCCAAGCATCTTTTTTTTTATTTTTTATTTTTTATTTTATTTTTTTAATTTTATTTATTTATGATAGTCACACAGAGAGAGAGAGGCAGAGACACAGGCGGAGGGAGAAGCAGGCTCCATGCACCGGGAGCCCGATGTGGGATTCGATCCCGGGTCTCCAGGATCGCGCCCTGGGCCAAAGACAGGCGCCAAACCGCTGCGCCACCCAGGGATCCCCTGCCCAAGCATCTTGTAGCAGACCCACCTCACCTGTAGGCGACAGCGCATTGTGTGCATGTCTTGTCAGCTCTGTGTTCACTGACACCACGTGTGTGGTCCTGCTGGCAAACACTACAGGTCAGGTCCCCCATGTCCTACTGCTGCCACCCTTGGAGCCCACACAGCTTGGAGAGGTTATTCAGTGGCAGACACCACGGCAGTGCTGTCCTGGGGCTACAGCCTCGTCCCATAGAAAGAGAATGGAGATTAGTTGTTCTCTCCTCTCTAGCTGTCTTGAGAACTCTCACTTCTAACCCGCCCTTTCCTTTGGTGTCCTTTCAGGACGTTGGATCCTTAGATGAGAAGATGAAGAGTTTGGATGTGAATCAGGACTCCGAGCTCAAGTTCCATGAGTACTGGAGACTGATTGGGGAGCTGGCCAAGGAGATCCAGAAGGAGAGAGCCCTGGAGATCCGGAAGAAGTAAAGCCCCTGACCAGGATAGGCTGGGCTGGGCTGGCCAGCAGAACCCCACTCCCCTCAAATAAAGTCTCTTCCTGAAAATACACGTTTCTCCTACACACCCTGCCCTGCTTTCTTCTCTTGAGAGTAGGTGGTGGGAAAGCTCTGCCCTGACCTGAGAGTGGGTCCAGAATTATGAGCTCTTTAAGGACCAGGAATATTACTCCTCTTTGAATACTCTACAGCATCTAGCACCAGGTCTTATACAGGGTAGCTGTTCAATGAATGGTTGATGAATGAGTATATGAAAGGGAGAGAATAGATCTCTGGGGCAGGTGAAGTGACTCCTGGGGCTCAGGCTCCCACTTTTCTAGTTCCTGAGTTTTGTGCTATAGGATGATAATGATAGCAGTGAATTTGTGTTGAGGGCTGGCTATGTACCAGGCACAGTACCAAACAATTCCTGTGTTAACCTAGTTAATTCTCACAGCCCTTTGATGTAGGTAGTATTCTTTTTACATATTAATTACAATCTTTTTTTTTTTTTTAATTTTTATTTATTTATGATAGTCACAGAGAGATAGAGAGAGGCAGAGACACAGGCAGAGGGAGAAGCAGGCTCCATGCACCGGGAGCCTGATGTGGGATTCGATCCCGGGTTTCCAGGATCGCGCCCTGGGCCAAAGGCAGGCGCCAAACCGCTGCGCCACCCAGGGATCCCTTTACATATTAATTAAATACTTGGTTATTTAAAGATTTTATTTATTCATGAGAGACACAGAGAGAGGCAGAGACACAGGCAGAAGGAGAAGCAGACTCCCCTCAGGGAGCCTGATTCAGGACTTGATTCCAGAACTCGGGGATCATGTCCTGAGCCGAAGGCAGATGCTCAACCGCTGAGCCATCCAGGTGTCCCTTTTTTCCACATTTTAATTTAGATTCTAGTTAGTTAACATACAGTATGGTATTGTTTTCAGGAGCACACTTTAGTGATTCATCACTTCCATACAATACCCAGCTCTCATCACAACAGGTGCCCTCCTTGCTGCGGGTCCTGTCTAGCCCATCCCCGATCACCTCCCTCCAGGGAGGTGCTATTTTTAAGTCTTGTATCAGAGATGAGGAGACAGATTTTAGAGAGCCTGAGCTCACCAGGACAAGAATAGGGGGAACTGGGTTGCTGTTCCATAATGTCTGTGATGAACTGGGGTCCTCTCTGGATGGGTGGCTTGGGAGAAGCAAGCACAGAGAGTCCTTCCTCCCACCATAGCAGGGGTGAAGCAGAAGAATGGACACAAGGTGTGAAGGCTGGGATGGGCAGTGGTGCATCCTCTCCATTCTTCTGGACTTGAAGGGTATGTGGTTTGCATTGCCCACCACCAGAGGGAGCAGAGGTGGGGCAGCCCAGGGCAGGGCAGGGGGGGCGGGGGGCTGGTAGAGGGGGTAGTGGCCTTGTGGCCTTCCAGCTGAAGTCACTCCAGGGTTCGGTGTCCATTAGTCCAGAGGAACATTTAGGCTGAGGCAACCTCTGTACCACACACCAGAAAGGGTCCTAGATTGAGACCTTTGATCTAAGTGCCCTCAGACGACTGAGAGACTCTAGAGGAACCCCCAGGGGGGGGACCATTCCAGGGGTCATTTGGCTGAGACATCCCAGAAGGGATCTCACAGGAGCTTCCCCACAGTGAGAGACCCTAGGAGAGTCACCCAGACGGAGACTTCTCACAGGGACCCCAGGTTGAGACACACTTGGAAAAGCCCTCAGATTGAGATGAGATGCTCTTGGGAGGGCCTCTTCATGGAGACACTTCTGGAAGTACAGGGGAGTCCTAGCAGGAGACACAGGGAAGGGCATTGGGAGACATGCTCCTGACCTCAGATTTCAGGCTTTGGACCCCACCTCATCATGGGCTGGACCCCCCTAACTCCCCTGCCTGTCTCCCTCCCCTTCCCCATCTGGTGGTGAAGGGCCCACTGGGGATGTCATCCTGGGCACTGGATTGGGGTTCAGGAAAGGCGTGGGAGGGAGGGAGGAGTAGGCAGCCCAACCTGTTTGGGGAGGTCACTCCCTGCCAGCTGAGCCATGTGGGTGTCTCTTACACTGTGCCCTTTCTGAGCTCCTTCCCCACCTGAGTCCTGACCTCTCAGCTATGGGGACTGCAGGTTTGAGTGTCCCAGCCCAGACTGGCCCAGCTGGGAGGAGTAGGAATGTATGTGAGACTTGTCCAAGGACAGTGCGGTCCAGGGGGACTTCTCAGCTCATGGGTAGCTTACTCCCTCTGGACCATGAGCCTCTGCTTCTCCTTTCCTGGTTATTGACTAGAAGCCCCTCCACTTCCTGCTCTACAGTTCCTCCAAGATTTCCCCCCAGGCTTGACACTGCAGTGTTGCCAACCCCCAACTCTTCTTTCCCTGACCTCTCCTTCCTTCTTTCCTGCCCTGAGTTGGCCTGCTGGTCTGGAGCCAGGGGCAATCCAGGGTTCCCTCCAAGGGCAGGATGGGCGGGCTTGGAGTTCTGGCCGGTGGAGGGTGGGGCCCCGCACAGCTGGCTCACAGCCCGGATGACTGCCAAAACAGGGGAGGCTTAGGAGGAGGCCCAGCCCCCTGTTTTCTCTCCCTGCCCCCAGGTATAAGCACTAAGCTCAGGTGAGCTGACTCCTAGCCTCCTGTCCCAGCAGCTGCCAGCAGGTAAGGAGATGCAGGGCTCTTTACTCAAAGGGGCTGCCCCCTGTCCAAAGGGTGACACTTCATTATTCTGCCCTAGCCAGCCAGGAGAAAGGCAGGTCCTGGAGGCTGGCCTGTGTGTGTGTGTGTGTGTGTGTGTGTGTGTAGCAGAGGTGAGTGGTGGGAAGAAATGGGAGGGCTGATCTGGGGTGAGGTCCAAGGGATTCCCTCTAGATGGGTGGGCCTGGAGGCTGTGACCTTAGCTCCTGGATCCCCTGCAGGAACTCAGCCTCATGTGGAGTTGGCTCTGGCCTCCTGAGTGAGGCACAGAGTATCTGGGGTACAGCTAGAGGGGATAGTTGAGAAAGAAATGCTGACACCAACCCCACTGTCTCCGTAGATCTCCAGGCAGATCATGAATCTTCCGCTCCTCTAGGGCCAGCTGTAGGACGACGCAGCTCTCACCAGGACCAGCACACCAGTCGCCATGGGACAGTGTCGGTCGGCCAATGCTGAGGTGGGGCCAGTCCATGCCTTTCTGTTCCCAGGCTCGTCTTCCACCCTGAGGGTCTGCATCCCTGCTGACTTGCCCCCTTTGCCTGTGCCCTAGACCTTGCCCAGGAGACCCCAACTCCTCTCTGGGGTTCACACAGGGTGATGTGTCCACACAAGGAGCCTTCTGGGGAAAGGGTATCTCTGCCTCATGCCGGGACCATGCTGCGTGGGGGCTGTGGGTGACAGGGAGGAGGCCTTGCTCAGCCTGAGGCTCAGGGCAGAGGCCAGCGGGGGGCGAGGGGAGCTGTATGCTGGTCTCTGTGGTGGGTGAGAGCCCCTCTGCCTTCCAGCTGTCTTCTGCCCTGTGGACCTTGGGGGGCTGGGGAGGTGGAGTGTGGTTGGGTGGGCAGGGCCTCCTTAACCAGTGCTCCCCCCTCTCCGGTCCTCAGGATACACAAGACTTCAGTGAGGTGGAGAGGGCCATCGAGACCCTCATCAGGAGCTTCCACCAGTACTCTGTGGAAGGCGGAAAGGAGACGCTGACTCCCTCAGAACTGCAGGCCCTGGTCACCCAGCAGCTGCCCCACCTTATGCCGGTACTTGGTGGGCCTGCCCTGCCCCGCCCCGCCCCAGGCAGCACCCTGACTTCCCAGGCAAGGTCCTGACTTTCCAGGCAAGGGCCGCAAGACCGCACCCACAGCTGGGCTGGCCCCTGCACGAGGGAACCCTAGCCCTTCCCCTTGCCAATGGCAGGTAGAATCAGGGCCTGCTTCCTGCTGGGCAGGGTGCGGCAGGTGCCGCCTTGCTGAGTTGTGCTGTCTTCCTTCCCCTCAGAGCAACTATGGGCTGGAAGAGAAAATTGCCAACTTGGGCAGCTGTACTGACTCTAAACTGGAGTTTGGGAGTTTCTGGGAGCTGATTGGAGAAGCAGCCAGGAGCGTGAAGCTGGAGAGCCCTGTGCGGAGCAGCTGAGAACCTTTCCCTGGGATTCTTGGGGGATGTTGGGGGAAAGGGGACCTTGGAGACTGTGGGCCTAGAAATTAAACTCCTCTCTGCCAGCACCACACAGTTCCCCTGTCTGTACCTGCCTCACCTCTGCAAGGGCCAGGCCTCAGCAGCCTTTCCCAGGGTCTCTGAGAGCTCCCCAGAGGCCCCCGCTGAGGGGGGCGGGTGGGGGCCAGGGATGGATTCGGTGAGAGGCTGGGGGGACAAAGATGGTGTAGGGCTGAGTGATTGGGTTACAGAGGAGGGCAGCGGGGAGCTGGGCTACTGGAAATGTTTTGAAGCAGGGGGTTAGAGGTTTGGTACTCAGAAGGGCCTCTGAGAACCTGCCCTTCCAGATCTCTTCCCCAACCCACACGGTAGCTGTCTGTCCAGTGCTACACCTTCCTGCCTCCCGCTCTGCCCCTGGGCAGGAAAAGAGAGAGCAGGCTGAGGAGGGTGTGACTTTGGGGAGGATCAACAGGGTGCTTGGGCATTTAAAGAAGGATGGTTGTTTTGTATCATTTGATGAATAAAAAAATGGAAAAAGTGAAAGATGTTGTCTTGACTGGATGCTTCCCCCTTGGTCCATGGGTGCTTGGGGTGAATGTCAGAGTCCTTGGAGGCACGGGACTTGTGGGGCTGCAGTCGTTGCAGTGAGAGTGAACGGGGACTCACTTCCCCCATGGATATCAGTGGAGGCCCCGAAGCTGGGAGACCTGGTCTTCTCTGAAGGGTAGGCTTCTCTTTGCCAAGTCACTTGTTCTCAGACGGGAGAGGAGGCACTGCGTGCTCCCCTGAGAAAGCGGGTGTGCTGGAGCCTGGCTGACTGGCTGTAGGGGAATGCTGGGCTGAGAAGCAGGCTGAGCTGCCTGGGTGTGCGCCTAGCTCTGCCACTGACCATCTCTGGAGCTTTGGGCATGCTCCCAGGGTGTCAGTTTCCTCCTCTGTAAAATGGCCTGTCCATATCTCTCACAGATTTGTTTGGAGAATAATGGACACCTTGTGTAAAGTCCTTAGCGGAGAGCCTGACAGAGCCAGCACCCAGAGCTGAGGTCTCTACTGTAGGGGTTTGCTCTGTTGCCTCCATATGTTGAACTGGCCGCTCCTCTTGGGTGTCCTGGGGAAGGGTGGAGGGGTGTTCCAGTGGTGGACAATCCTCCACTGCATACTGGGTGTCAGCTCCTGGTGCTTGAGATGGGGGTGGGAAGGCCAGGGGCCAGGCTCAGCTGCTGCCTTCTCATGGGACCCACAGAACTCAGGCAATACTCCTGAAATCCTAATAGCAAGGGGGTCTGTGGCCAGCCAGGCTGGCCTGCAATGCTGACTGAATGTGTGTGGTGGGGGGAACCTTGAAACTGGGCTGCTAGGGATCCAGGTGATCAGGGCAGGTGATAGCCTTTCCCTTTCTTTCTCCACTGACTAGGTTCTTTTCCTCAGGCGCTGCAGGGCAAGGAGGGTGGAATCGTGGGGGGTGCCAGCTTCCACCACTCCCTTTGGGGTGGGGGTGGAGGGGTGTTAAAAAAGGTGTGTATCCCTTTAACGAGGGCCCAACCCCAGGGCCAAGTCAAGAGGGATCTCAGTCACTACCTCCCCACCAGCCAGCTCAGCCAGGCACGGCTGAAGGGAGTAGGACAGATTCTGGGAGCGAAGCGGGGAGGAGTCCTGGACCGGCTGAGCGGGGGGGAGCTGCTTGGCAGTGCCAGAGCCCAGGCCCCAGAGCCCTGCTGCAGAGGACGCCGTCCCAGGAGGCAGGTGAGCACCCCCCGCCCAGCCTGGGAGGTCTGGGGGCTGCCCGAGAGGCCCTGCCGGCATTTGGGGCCAGGAGAGGGGGCCGTGAAAGGGGCCTGCAGACCCCGGGCAGGAAGGTTTGGTTAATTGTTAATTTTCCCACAGGCTGGTTTGAGAATGGAGACATCTGGGGGGGTTGGGGACTGGAGAGGCCTTCAGAGGAGCGGCTGGGGCAGCCCCCTCCCCACCCGGATGCTGGTTGGGCTCTCGGGCAGGGCCTGTGCCACAAGGCAGAGCGTCAGGAGCTTTGTCTCAGCTGCTCCGGTCCTGCCTTCAGAACAAGGGCAAGTGCGTGTTGGTGGCTGCTGGGGGTGGTCAGACCTGGACATAGGCCTCACTGGGCTCTGGGAACTCTGTTCTGAGAGAGGAACCGGGCAGGGCCCAGTCAGCCCGAGAGCCCAAAGACAGGAGGCTTATTTCCACTCCGGGACCCAGGCAGATGGTGGCTGGACTGGCTGTGGTTGACGGAGCCACCTGTGCTGTGCCCTGCCCTGGAGGGTGGGGATGAGGGCAGGGGCGCTTGGAGAGGGAGCCCTGGGGGTGCCTGTGCTCTGGGCTCAGGCTTCCTTGCTGACTAGTAAAGAGCTCTCTGGCCCTTGGTGAGACCAGGGGCAGCCGGGTGTGTGAGACGCTACACCATCCTCCAACTCCACTTGTCTGGACAACGCTCCAGAGAAGCAGCCTTCTTCCTCCAGCGACATTGCTCTGAAGCAGAAGTGAGTGCACGGCACCTGGGGGCTCTATGTGTGGATGTGGGAGGTGGATGCAGTGAGTCCTGTGAGGTCATGGAGGGTGGAGGGCGGAGGGCGAGGCAGGGGTCCTGGGGTCATGCATTAGCCTCTGGAACTGGGAGCACAGAATGGGGCCATTAAGGTTGGAGACATTCATTTGAAACAGCCTTGCAAATGGAGTGACCGGTTACTAGCCAGTTTAGATCACACTTCCCCTGTGCAGGGCAGGTACTTGGGGCAGACAAATGAATGAAGAAGGAAATGAGTGAGTGAATGAATGAGAGAACCAGTAGGTGAATGAAGGAGTGAATAAATGAGGCAATGGATGAAGAAGGAAATAAATGATGAGAAACAAGTGAACAAATTTGAGGTGGATGGAAGGGACACATGAAAGGCCAAATTCAGGCTTGAGAGAGGGCCAAGCTCTAGAGAGGACAGTGACCAAGAGGTAGAGAAGTTCAGGGACATCACTGGCCCCTAGAGACCATTCGAGACTCTGGTGGGAGAGGTGGATTGTGTGTGGTGGACCCAAGGGGGCTGGGTGTGGTTAGGAGGCACTTGGAGGGGTAGAGCCTAGAACCTGGGGGTGGGAGGCGGGGCTGCAGTGGCTGAGACCCAGGGTCAAGTGTCAGAGCGCCCACAGAGTTTGGGAGAAATCAGCAAGCTGGACTGAGGTGGGCGGGGTTGGGGGGTGGGGCCTCTTGGTTGCTCAAGGGATGAATCAGCTGAGGAAGGGACAAGGAGGACATTGGGGGAGGATGGGGGGCTCTGGGTGAGAGGACCCTTTGGAGGACAAGTGGTCCCCCACTCCCACTTTTTGGGCTCTAATGTCCATGTCCACAGCTTGACCCCTCCGGCCTAGTTCCCTCTGGCTGGTGGCAGAATGGGGCAGGTGGGAGAAGCAGGTGTGGTGAGTGAGTGTGGTGGCAGAGCTTGTCTCCTGGCCCCCAGGGGAGGGAAACAGGAGGACCAGGGTAATGGCACCTGACCATCCCACTCTGATAGCCTTCCTTCAGAAAAAGCTTCGGAGAAGCCCTTATCCAGATGGCTATCACCAGCATTCCCATTTGACTAGAAGAAGGTCGGGGCGTGGGCTCGGACTGCTAGGGACCCGAAACTAGGGTGTTGAAGGAGACAGCAGCTGGCGGTCCTGGGTGCCCAGCAGTGTCTGGCCTGCATGGCTGCCAGAGGCCAGGTCGGGGCCAGAGGAGTCTCCCCTGATCAGAGAGACCAGACTCTAAGAAAGGCTTTGAGGGGAAGGTGGGTCAGGGTCAGAGTGTAGTACCCCAAACCTGATTTTTTCCTCTTTCCTCTTGCTGCCTCCCACAGGGTTCCTCATTTAGGGAAGGAGGTCTGGGATGGTTAAGTTTGGGGGGTTCTCTTCAAACTCTTGAAGCTTGATTGGGAGTAGGCTTGGCACACAGTCCCTGTGGAAGTGAGTAGAGCTTCTGGAACCCCTAGGAGTGCTGGCCGTGGGCCTGGGCCTCCCCTGACTAGGGCCAGTGGAGCAGCATTTTGTGGATCGGAACTTTTCTCCCTCTTCGTTGGTGAGTGTTAGGATGTTTGTATGAAAGTCTCACAAAGGTGGGAACGTTGGACCTCACAGTCACACACTTGATAAATGAGGAGCATGGGGAAAGAATGTGGTTTCTTGTAGTCCCACTTCCACACTCTGTCCTCTGGCCCTAGACCAGAGTGGTCAGGTGGGTGAAGCAGGGACAGAAGGCAAGGGCCCGTCTCAGAGACACCCTGGTCTGTTCCTCTCTCTCAGCCCACCTCTCTCCCTCCATTAGGGCCTCGTCCCTCTGGATGTTCCTCCTTCATAAAGAGCTTCCTAAGGGACAAATGATAGAAGGGTGGTCAGGGGCTCTGGATATCTGGTTCCAGGGCTGGAGGGAGGTATCATATCTATAGAACGTCTACCTCCAGTAAGCCACTGGGCCAGATGATGCAGGCAAGGGGAAAGGTAGAAATTAAAAGCAGGGAGCTCATGGACCCAGGATTTTAAAAAATGGTCCTAAAGTCTGTGAGTCGTGCATTTTGGTTCAGAAAACACAATGGTTGCACATAAGAAACACTATCCTTGCCTCAGGAATTGCCTGGTACCTGGGGAGACCAGATCCTGGAAGAGTCAAGAGTCGGCAGCCCCTGCCAGTGCGGCCTGTGAGCCTGTGAGAGCCAGGGAAGCAGAGGGACGCTGGCAGGGCACGAGGCTGTGTTGAGGGAGGCCTGGCCAGCAGACCTCTCTTCCAAGTTGGGGCACACGATACTCAGGCCCACGTAGTGGCTGTGTCTACCTTCCCTTGCTGGGACCTGATGGGCAGGGTGACTGTAGCTCATTCCTGGGCTTGGGGGCGGGAGGGGAGGTTCATTTGCCCGGGTTCACTTGTGGGGGCTCTGGGCATGGGCGGCGACTCCTGGAGTAGATCCGCCTGTTCCCCTCATATCCTGTTATTCTGAAGGCTGTATCCGCTTGGACTGAGTGCCTTTTGTCCTGGGATGAGGGGGTGATGCGTGTAGTCTCTGACTGGCTGCAGCTCTGCCTCCGGCTGGGGCAGAACCAGGCCTAGCTCCTCCTTAGGTAATGGGGCAGGGCTCTTGCGGCCTCCTATGTATTTGGGGGTGGATATTAAGGAGGGCAGGCTAGCGGGAGGTGGCTGGGGGTCTGCAGAAAGTCTAACTCAGTGAATGAGGACATTGTCCTTTCCTTTCCCTGGGCTCCTGCAGTCCCTGTCCTGGCGCCTGGCTGAAGGGACTGGGGAGGGCCTAGGTGCCTGCCCTTGCTTTGCTGCCTGGGGTGGGGACATGGCTTCTGCCTCCTGGCCCCTCTGGCTTGTCCTCGCAGTCTGTAGCTGTGCTGCTCCTGAGGAGGGCCCTGGGTGGGTCAGGTGTGGAGAGAGCAGAGGGATAGGACCTACTGCTCTGGCTGGGGCCCTGACAGGCCCGGTGCCTGGGGCTGGGGCAGGGCCTCGGGAATGTGCTGGGGGAACCTGCTGGGGCGGTTTAGCTGGTGAGCGCCTGGATTACTGCAGCAGCCACACACTTCTGTCCCAGGCCCACCCAGCTGCCTGGCTGCCCCAGTCAGGCTTCCCTGTCTCAGCCTCATCTCTCCTGTGGAGCACCTGCAGGGGTGGATGGCGGGCAGCAGAAGGATGGGGGCAGGAGGCTGCAGGGGACTTGGCCTGCAGGGTCTCCTCACCTCCCCTGTGCTCTTGATTCCCAGGCCCTGAGGAGTGAGGTGGTGAGATGGCAGACAGCTACACGGAGCTGGAGAAGGCGGTCGTGGTCCTGGTGGAAAACTTCTACAAATATGTGTCTAAGCACAGCCTGGTCAAAAACAAGATCAGCAAGAGCAGCTTCCGGAAGATGCTCCAGAAAGAGCTCAACCATATGCTGACGGTGAGGCACCCCCAAACCAGGGTCCCACCCCCTACCCTGCCTGGGCATGACCAGGGAAGGCTCGGTCCACATCTTCCAGGGTAGCAGCGCTCAGGCCAGAGCCCCAGGCCGGACTCCTGCCCTCAGCGCCGCTGACCCTCATTCCTCTTCAGGACACGGGGAACCGGAAGGCGGCAGACAAGCTCATCCAGAACCTGGACGCCAACCACGATGGGCGTATCAGCTTCGACGAGTACTGGACCTTGATAGGTGGCATCACCAGCCCCATTGCCAACCTCATCCGCCAACAGGAGCAGCAGAGCAGCAGCTAGAGGACCCCTTCCGGCACCCTTCATGGCACTGCCTGGTGCCCAGCCCTGGTGCTCTTCCCGGCTCCCCCCTGCCTCCTCTACCCCCCTGCCCCCACCCCTGCTTCTCCCTCCAGACCTTCTGCTGGCCCTTTGTGAGTGTCTCAGTCTGGGGGTGTCCCCTAAAGGTCTTACTTCCTGGAGCCAGTTGGCTCTGGGGGCCCCTCTGTGAGTTTCCGTGCTGTCTGGGGACCCCACGGGATTCCATGTTCTCTCTGATTCCTGGCCTCTCCTGACCTCTGGAGGTCAGCTTGCTGCTTGAGGTCTTCCTGCTGAGGTGGCAGCAGCAGCCCTTGCCCCCTCCTCTCAAGGCCTGTGCTGGGTGCAGGGGATGCCTAGGGGGTTCCCCTCAGCTGCCAGTGGGTCAGAGGACAGCTGAGCAGGCCTGGGCCTCCACTGTCCTGCTCACTGAGGCAATGACTGCATTTGGAATGTGTACCCATCCCATCCGGTCCATCTGTGACGCTCATTAAAGCCTTTCCACTCCCTGGAGCGTCCTCATTCCTTGGTGGTCTTTGCCCTGGGCTCTGAGGCAAGGGGGTATCTGGCCAGACAGAGAAAGGAGCCAGAACGCTTGATCCTGGCAGGGCTGTTAGCCTCCCAGGGCCCTCACAGCTCACCAGGGCCCTCAAAGCTCACCAGGGCCACACATTCCACTTCGGGCGCACAGGGTGTCCCATCAGGTCTCCTTCCAGTTTTCTGAGCAAGCAGCCGCCACCCTCGGCCTGGAGTCGCAAGCCGTGCTGGGGTCCTGAATCCTTCTCAATAGATCCTTCTAATAGTTTATGCAACCAGAAAGTAGGAGTGAAGAGGAGGGACAGAGTGGCCAGATCTGGACTGTGAGGTGGGGACGATGCTGGCTGCCCCCTGCACAGGGACAGTGCCCCATGGCCCCCCAGGAGGGCAGGAGACCCAGCCAGCAGGCTCTGATCAGGGCTTTTCAGTCTGGGGCTGGGTACTCCAAAGTTTCAGTCTTCAAGATGTGCAGGCACAGACACTTTTATTAGACTCCATTTACAGATCCTCAACTTCTTAGAATAATCTGCTCAGGACAGGTCTGTAGTCAAGGTGGCACCCCCACCCCAACAACCCGTCGCCAGCTCCCCTGTGCCTGTCCCAATGTCCCTAAGTGGGGAAGAGCTTGTTCACATTCCTTGGCAAGGGGGCTCTCTATCTTATTGTGGTAGAACAAACGTAACATAATTTCATGCCCAACAACTTTCAAGTTGTACATCATGGTTGTTACCTCCCTGCACTTTGTCATGGTCCTGCAGGGCCTGAGAACTCCCACGTGCCCAAGACTGTGCCCATCCCATGGCAGGCCCCCTAGCCCCTGCCAACCACTACTCCACTTTGTGTTTCTCTGAGCTCAGTGACTTTAGATAGATAAGTGGAATTATGCCATATCTGTCTCTTTAGGGTTGGCTTATATCATGTCGTATAACATCCTCACAGTTTATCCCTCTTGTTGCGCACAACACCGTTTCCTTCTTTTTAAAGGCTGGCTAATATTCCATTCAATGTGTACCATATTCTTTATCACTCACCTGTGGGTGGACAGACATGCAATTTGCATCAGTGTCTTGGGAACACTGACATCTATTCAAGATTCTGTTTTCTTTCTTTCTTTTTTTTTTTTAAGATTTTATTTATTTATTCATGAGACACACACACACAGAGGCAGAGACACAGACAGAGGGAGAAGCAGACTCCTCTCAGGGAGCCCGATGTGGGCCTCGATCCCGGGACCAGGATTACACCCTGAGCCAAACAACCTGAGCCAAAGGTAGACACTCAACCACTGAGCCACCCAGGCGTCCCATTCAAGATTCTATTTTCAATGCTTTTGAGATATACCCAGAAGTGGGATTGCTGGTAGTTCTATTTTTAAATTCTTGAGGAACCTCTACACTGTTTTCCACAGTGACTGCACCCTTTTGCATTTCCACTGACATTGCCCGATTTCTCCACATTCTTCTTTTTTTTTTAAAAAAAGACTTTGTTTATTTGAGAGGGAGAGAGAACAAGAGAGAGCACGAGTGGGGTGAGAGGCAGAGGGAGAAACAGACTCCCCACTGAGCAGGGAACCTGATGTGGGTCTCAATCCCAGGACCCTGAGATCATGACCTGAGTTGAAGGCCAACGCTTCACCAACTAAGCCATCCAGGCGCCCTGATTTCTCCACGTTCTTGCCAACACTTGTTATGTTCTGTTTTACTGATAGTGGCCATCCTAATAGGGGTGAGGTGATATGTAGTGGTTTTGATTTGCATTTCCCTGATGTTGAGTATCTTTTCATGTGCTTATGGGCTGTTCGCATATCTGCTTTGCATAAATGTCTATTTGCTTTTTTTTTTTTTTTAAGATTTTATTTATTTATTCAAGAGAGACACACACACACAGAGGCAGAGACACGGGCAGAGGGAGAAGCAGGCTCCATGCAGGGACCTGATGTGGGACTCGATCCTGGGACTCCAGGATGATGCCCTGAGGCAGATGCTCAACCACTGAGCCACTCAGGTGTTCCCTATCTGCTTATTTTTAAATGAGGTTATTTGTGTCTTGTTGTTGTTAATATTGAGTTGTAGCAGGTCTTTATGTATTATTTTTAAAAAAAGATTTAATTTTTAAAAATTTTATTATCTTTAGTTATGTTTTTCAAAGATTTTATTTATTTATTCATGAGAGACACAGAGAGAGAGGCAGAGACACAGGCAGAGGGAGAGCCCCAGGGAGCCCAATGCAGGACTCAATTCCAGGACCCTGGGATCACATCCTGAGGCACATCTGAAGGTAGATGCCTAACCACTGAGTCACCCAGGTGTCCCTTACTGTTTAAATTTAATAACTTTTTTTCTAAGTAATCTCTATACCCAGTGTACGGCTTGACCTCACAACACTGAAATCAAGAGTTGTCTGCTCTACTAACTGAACCAGTTGGGTGCCCCTTTATATATCCTTAATATTAACCTCTTGTGCAATGTATGGTTTGCAGATATTTCTCCCCTCTTGTGGGCTACTTTTCACCCTGACATTTCTTCCTCGCTGCAGAAGTTTTGAAGTTTGATGTAGTCCCATTTGTTTATTTTTGCTTTTGTTACCTACCTGCTTTTGGTGTCATATCCAAGAAATAATTGCCTGTTACAATGTCATGGAGATTTCCCCCATGTTCTCTTCTAGGAGGTTTATGGTTTCAGGTCTTTTGTTTAGGATTTTAATCCATTTTGAATTAATTTTTGTATGTCGTATAAGGCTGAAAATCATTTGACCAAATAAATGAGGCTTTATTTCTAGGCTCTTCATTCCATTCAGTTGGTGTATATGCCTGTCTTTATTGTCTTTTTGCCACTTCCATACCGTTTGGATTACCGTAGTTTTGTAATATGTTTTGAAATCAGAATGTATGATACCTCCAACTTTGTTCCTCTTTCTCAAGATTTTTTTGGCTATATGGGGTCCTTTGAGATTCCATATGCATTTTAGGATAGTTTTTTTCTATTTCTGCAAAAAAAAACCACCCTTGGGGTTTTGATAGGGATTGCATTTAATCTGTATATCACTTTGAGTTAGACCAACATTTCATCAATATGAAGTTTTCCAGTCCATGAACATGGAGCTTCTTTCTATTGATCTCTTCTTCCTTTCAGCAGCATGTTCTATGGTTTTCAGCAGATGAGTCTTCTGCCTGGTTGATCATTTGGATGTCTTTTATTTCTTTTCATTACCTGATTGCTGTGGCTAGGACTTCCAGAACTGAACAGAAGTGGCGAGAGGGGTGTCCTTGCCCTTTTCTGACCTTAGAGGTGAAGCTCTCAGTTTTTCACTCTTGGGTATGATGTTAACTGTGTGTTTTCATATATCGCCTTTACTATGTTGAGGTTGTTCCTTCTTTTCCTAGTTTGTTGAGTGGTTATCAAGAAAGGGTGTTGAAACTCAAAGTATTCTTTTTTTTTTTTTTAAAGATTTCATTTATTTATTCATGAGAGACACACACACACACACAGAGAGAGAGAGAGAGAGAGAGAGAGAGAGAGGCAGAAACACAGGCAGAGGAAGAAGCAGGCTCCACGCAGGGAGCCTGATGTGGGACTCGATCCCGGGTCTCCAGGATCATGCCCTGGGCTGAAGGCAGGCGCTAAACACTGAGCCACCCAGGGATTCCCTCAAATGTTTTTTCTATATCAGTTGTGATGGGCATGTGTTTTTTTCTTTCTTTTTTTTTTAAATTTTTATTTATTTATGATAGTCACAGAGAGAGAGAGAGAGGCAGAGACATAGGCAGAGGGAGAAGTAGGCTCCATGCACCGGGAGCCCGATGTGGGATTCGATCCCGGGTCTCCAGGATCGCGCCCTGGGCCAAAGGCAAGCGCCAAACCACTGCGCCACCCAGGGATCCCGTGTTTTTTTCTTTTATTCTGTTAATGTGGTGTATTATGTTTATTTTATTTTTTTTTTTTTATGTTGAACTTTTCTTGCATCCCAGGGATAAATCCCATTTGGTCATAGTGTATAAGTTTTTTAATGTACTGTTGAATTTGATTTGCTAGTATTTTGTTGAGGATTTTGTGTTAATATTTATCAGGGATATTGGTATTTAGTTTTCTTATAGTGTCTTTGTTTGTGTTTGGTATCAGGATAATTCTGGCCTCATAGAATGAGTTTGGAAGTGTTCTGTTCTCTTCAATTTTTTGGAGGAGTTTGAGAAGGATTGGCATTAATTTTCTTTACATGTTTGGTAAGATTCTCCAGTAAAGCTGTCTGGCTGTGGGCTTTTCTTTGTCAGGAGGTTTTTGATTACTCATTCCTTAGGTCTTTGCAGATTTTCTAATTCTTCATGATTCAGTCTTGGTAGGTCGTGTATTTCTAGGAATTTATCCATTTCTTTTATGTTGTACAGTTTGTTGGTTTGTAATCGTTCACAGTACTGTCTTATGATTCCTTGTGTTGTTTCAGCATTAGCTGTCATGTCTCCTGTCTCCTTCCTTACTTCCTTCCCTCCTTCCTTCCTTCCTTCCTTCCTTCCTTCCTTCCTTTTTTCTTTTTTTCCTTCCTTTTTTCTTTTAAGATTTTATTTATTTATTTGAGAGAGAGAGAACACAGTTAGGGGGGAGGAGCAGAGGGAGAAGCAGACTCCTTGCTGAGCAGGGAGCCCAATGCAGGGCTCGATCCCAGGACCCTGGGATCATGACCTGAATGAAGGCAGACGCTTAACCCATTGAGCCACCCAGGTGGCCCTTTTATTTTTTACTTTTATTAAAAAAAATTAAGTAATCCCTATGCCCTAAGTGGGGCTCGATTTCACCACCCCAACATCAAGAGTTCTACTGACTGAGCCAGCCAGGAGTCCCTGTGTTTTCATTTTATTTGTCTTGAGATATTTTCTGATTTCCCTTATGATTTCTTCTTTGGTCCTTGGTGGTTCAATTTCTACATATTTGTGAATTTTCTAGTTTTCCTAGTGCTATTGATGTCTAATTTCATTCCACTGTGATTGGAAAAGACACTTGGTTCCAATCTTCTTAATTTTGTTAAGACTTGTTTTGTGGCCTGACATGTGATCTGTCTTGAAGAATGTTCTATGTGTGCATTCTGCTGCCATCTGTATGTGTGATGGATCCACCGCACATAGTGCTAAGTGTCTCTGTCTCCTTACTGCTCTTCTGTCTAGTTGTCTATTTGTATATAAAGAGACAATGGATGGTGTCAAACCATTGTGATGTTTAGATTGTATTGAACAGACATTTATTTATTTATTATTATCTTTAAAGGTTTTTAAAAAAATATTTATTTATTTATTTATGTATTTATTTATGTATTTATTTATTTATGATAGACAGAGAGAGAGAGAGAGGCAGAGACACAGGAGGGAGGGAGAAGCAGGCTCCATGCAGGGAGCCTGACGCAGGACTCCATCCCGGGACTCCAGGATCACCCCCGGCTGAAGGCAGGCACTTAACCACTGAGCCACCTGGGTGTCCCTGAACACACATTTAAAAACAGTTTAAAAAACAAAACAAAACAAAAACAGTCTTAATGGGGGCACCTGGCTGGCTCAGTTGGTTGAGCACCTGACTCTTGGTTTCAGCTCAGGTCATGATCTCCAGGTCATGGGACTGACTCCCCATCTTGAGTTCCACATTCAGCATGGAGTCTGCTGGAGATTCTCTCTTCCTCTGCCCCTCCTGCAGCTCACTGATCTTTCTTTCTTCCCACCAAGTGCTCTCTCTCTCTCTCTCTCCTTCCCTCTCAAATAAATAAATGTTAAAAAAAAGTCTTAATGGTTTTATTTAAAAATGTTACAACACTTAGGGGTATCTGGGAAGCTCAGTCGGTTTTTGAGTTCAGGTCTTCATCTCAGGATCCACACTCGGCGTGGAGCCTATTTTAAACAAGAAAAGTCATGACATCAGAAATATCCTCTGTAATGATTTAAACTAATGACAAAAAAAAAAATTAGCTGTCAAAATACATTCAAGGTAGTAAGTAGGTTTTTTTTTTTTTAAGGTTTTATTTATTTATTCATGAGAGACACAGAGAGAGAGGCAGAGACATAGGCAGAGGAAGAAGCAGGTTTCCTGAGGGGAGCCCCATGGAGGACTCAGTCCTAGGATCAGGCCTTGAGCCAAAGGCAGACACTCAACCACTGAGCCACCCAGGTGTCCCATGTAATTTCTTTTTCCCCAAAAATTCTCTTAGGGAGCACAGATGTGAAGACTATGGGGATAGACCGCTCCTTGGGGGAGCAGCAGGGTCACCTGAGTTGAGGTGTGGAGTGTGTGCTACTTGAGGAGGCTCTGGAGGATCAACGGGCTGGGCTAGAGGCAGGGGAAGGGCAGATCTAGTGGGCAGGGACGGAGATAGAGCAGGCACAGTGTTCAGGTCGGGGTGACTTGGAGCCATGAAGAATCCTGGGAACTCAGACTAGGGCAGCCCTTCCTGCTCCTCTTACCACAAACGACTCAGTTCATCTCCCACTTCCTATGCTGTGCTTGCTCCCTCCTACCCACTCAACATTTCCGACCTTCCTTCCAGAGGGACAGAGAAAGTGGGGAGGGAGGGGAAAGTGGGACAGAGAGGGTGCCTGGTCAGAGACCAGAGAGCCCGGTGTCTGGGGACCACTCCCAGCCCTGTTCCCCAGGACCCATTTTGGCTTCTTTGAGAGGAGAGGTTGTGCTTCTGGAAACCCCATCCCCAAAGACCTTAGGACGGCTGGTGTGAAACAAACGTGTGTGACCCCAATTAGAGGCCTGTTTCTAGAGGCCTAAGCCCAAGTCCAGAGCTCTGCTGTTGAAGCTGGGTTTCAGGGAGGCCAGAGAAGGTCAGAGGCAGCCAGGCCTTGGGCTTCACTGCCTGGAGCTCGAGTGGCCCCAGAGGACAAGAGCAGCTGCTACAGGTTCAGACTGCTCAGCTGGAGACTCTCCCAGGGAGTGAGTGTCCGCCTGAGGGAGCTTGGGGCAGGAGTGCCTCCTCCCTCACCCAGAGGTCTCTGGACCACAAGGCACAGCCTGAGCAGGACCTGAGCCACCCTGGGGAGCGAGTGGCAGAAATGGGTTTCTTTGAGGGTCCCAGAGTTGGGCTGGGCTGGGTCCCTCTGTCTAGGGTCTCGCAGTGGCCTGGCCTTGTGTCCAAACCATTGGACACTGAGGTGGTCCCAGGGAATAGTGCCCATCAAGCCCATCTGTAGCCAGACTTGCCATCGTCTGGGCTAAGACCCGGGCTTACACGTCGAGTAAGTTGTCAGAACTGCCGGTGTCAGCCTTGGTACTCGTATATTTGGTTTTTCTTTCCATCTGGATTCCTGGCAAAATTCCTTTTGAAAAACTGAACAACTTATTACCTTGTTTAATGTTAAAATTTTAAAAACGTGCTATCTTATCCAAGGCTCATTTGGTCCTTCTGACAACCGTGTGATGTAGGAATCATGATCCACATTTTACAGATGGAGACACTGAGGCTCATGTAGGCGACAGAACTCAGCCAAGGACACACTGCTGCTCCACCACACCTGCGACGCAGACCCTGCCTCTCACTAACTGGAGTCAGCGGCTTTACCCCTGTCACTAGGAAGGGCCAAGAGTGCCCCCTATGGACCCTGTGTGTTGGCTGTGGTTGCTTCTTCTGCAGACTCATTCATTCATTCATTCATTCATTCATTCATTCATTCATTCAGAATATAGTACTTGTATGTGCCAGGCAAGGTAGAATGCTGCAGCAAAAACAGTAGGAACCAATATGTCTCCTGATTTTACAGGGCTTTCAGTGTAGAGGGGAGGACAGCAAATAACCACACTATCACACAAACAAATGGATAATTACAAATAGAGGTAATTTCTGAAAGATCACATTTGTGGTAATTTTTAACAAAGAATAAGAATGTAACTTAGCCTGGGAGTGGGAAGCACCTTTGTGGAAGCCATGCTGGAGTTGCAATGTGCAAGATGAGCAGGACAGGAGAAGGGCAGAGCTGAGGGGAGGAGGGCCTCCCAGATGGAGGGACCATCACATGCAAAAGCCCTCTAGAAGGAGGGGGGCATGTTGAGCCCGAATTTCTGAGGGAAAGTGAGTGTGGCTGTAGCTCAAGAGCAAAATAGACAGAGATACAGGGCAAGACTAGAGAGGTGCACAGGACTCGAAGAGCATGTTGAAGAGTGGTAGCCACTGAATTTTTTTTCTTTAGGGGGAGAGGGGCAGAAAGAGAGGGAAAGAGAGAATCCCAAGCAGACTCTATGCCATGCACACAGAACCTGACCTGAGGCTGAATCTCATGATCCTGAGATCACAACCCCAGCTGAAATCAAAAGCAGACACTTAACCTACTGAGCCACCCAGGCACTCCTAAATGTTTTTTTTCAGCAATCTAAGTATGTGTGTGTGTGCACACTTGTCCATGTGATGTGATCAGTAATTTTGAATAATCTCAGTCTGCAATATGGAAAAGCTTGAGAGAAGAACGGCAGGGTGGATGCAGGGAGACAGGTGAGGAGGTAATTTTTAACAATAGCAAATAACAGCTATTATTATTATTATTTTTTTACCAAGTACTTATACTATACCAGGTGCTGTTCTGAGTACTTTTGTTGTTGTCATCCATGTCCTTCATGGCATCATGGTCATCTCTTGCTGAGCCTAGTCTGTAAGGTGGATGTATAGGTTATGCATACCCAGGAAAGCACAGTGGTGAGGGCTGGCGACCATGGGCAGGTGCAGCCTCCCCCAGGGGCCTGGAAACACACCCGCACAAATGGGGGATGACGGCATCACATGTTCATCTTAGATACTCGTGCAGCAGCTGGAGGGATCCTTTGCAAGTGCCAATCAGATTATGTCTGCCTTATGCTCAAAATATCTCAGTGGCCCCCTGTTGGCCTCCAAGGGAAAGCCGAAGTCCTGTCAGTGGCCCTGAGGCCCCCGTGAGCCCAGAACCTGCCCGCCACCTGCCAGGTTCCCCCCTCCGCCCCACCTCTTCTCCTCGAGGCTTTTGCTTAATGCAGCTGTTCCCATGGAGCCTTTCATGGCCAGTTTCCTTTCAATTAGCCTCCCCGCAGGTTCTTCCTCCTTGTGGCCTTTCCCCCTGCACTGCACAGGTAACTTCTGAAATACGCGTGCATCACTCATGCTGCCTGGCCTTCCCTTGGCACCAACCAAGCTGCAGGACGGAAGGTTGTCAGGTCTGTCCTGTGCCCTGGGCTGTCCTTGGGCCAGCACACAGTGAGGGCACACACCTGCTGAGCCCACGGATGTCCACATGGATGTTTCGCAGTGTCTGAAACCCACTAAGTCCAAAAACAAACTCCTGGTTTCCTCTCTAAATCTGTGCTACCCCCCCCCCCACGGTAATGGTGCCCCCATCTACTCAGTCCCTCCGTTCAGGTCTGGACTTTCCCTCACCTTAACTTCCCATATGCAATTCATCAGCAAGTTCTACCTCAGAAATCAGTCTTCAATCTCTCTCTTTCCCTCTCAGATGCTCCTCCCCTCATTTCAGGCCCCCGACACCCCCCACTTTACAGGAGCCTGTCACCCGCTTCCCATGTGGCTGCTAGAAACAACCACTTGGCTCATCTTTTCTGCTTCTTTTTTAGAATGTCCATGACCCATATCCATGAGTCCCAGCAGCATTGACAAAAATTCAAGCAATACAGCAAATCCTGATGCAACAGAGGAATCACTATCCCACCACCCAGAATAAGCACTAGCACTGAGTGAGCACCATTTAGATCTCTCACAGTATAAAACAGCTAGAAAGAGAGAGAGAGGGACTTACAGGAAAAAAAGCCACAAACATGGACCATAATACATGTTATTTGTAATAAAAAGGAGTGGGGCACCTGGGTGCCTCGTGGTTGAGCATCTGCCTTTTTTTTTTTTTTAAAAGATTTTATCTATTTATTCATGAAAGACACACACAGAGAGACGGCGGGGGTGGGTTGGGGGGTGGGGGCAGACACACAGGCAGAGGGAGAAGCAGGCTCCATGCAGAGAGCCTGACATGGGACTAGATCCTGAGCCTCCAGGATCACACACTGGACTGAAGGCAGCGCTAAACCGCTGACCCCTGGGTGGCCCAAATATCTGCCTTTGGCTCAGGTTGTATCCTGGGGTCCTGGGATATAAATAAATAAATAAATAAATAAATAAATAAATAAATAAATAAATATCAATGCATTAGATGAGAATGTGTATTTTCTCTTTCTTGGGTGTAGAAGTTTATATTTGCCAGTATCTTGAATTTATCAATAAGATTACTCATCTGTTTTATACCTCTATTTTCATCTCCTTGATCATCCAGTTCTAAGAAGAGTGTGTTAAAATCTAACCATTATTTATTTATTTATTTCTTCCAAAGCAAAGTTGTTGGTTCATATATTTTGAGGCTATGAGGCTATATTCTTGGTGCTTCTATGTTTATGATATTTGTATTTTCTTTCTTTTTTTTTTTGAAAGATTTTATTTATTCATTAGAGACAGAGAGAGAGAGAGAGAGAGAGAGAGAGAGGCAGAGACACAGGCAGAGGGAGAAGCAGGCTCCATGCAGGGAGCCTGATGTGGGACTCGATCCTGAGTCTACAGGATCACGCCCCGGCGGAAGGCGGCGCCAAACCCCTAAGCCACCGGGGCTGCCCGATATTTGTATTATTTTCTACTTGTCTCATTTTTTTCATGTTGAACTTTTCTTTATCAAATATCAAAATTATTACCCAGATTTTTTTTGGGGGGGGGTCATTGCTATTATTCATTATGCTTTATAATATTCAGTCAACACATAAACTAATCTATTACTTTTAAGTCTTTCCCCCATTGGTTCTTTTTTAAATTTTATTTAAATTCAATTAATTAACATATAATGTATAATAATACATATAATACATTTCAGAGGTAGAGGTCAGTGATGCATCAGTCTTATATAACACCCAGTGCTCATCGCATCACATGCCCTCCTTCATGTCCATCACCCAGTTACCATCCACCAACCCTCCTCCACTCCAGCAACCCTTGTTTGTTTCCTATGACTAAGAATCTCTTATGGTTTCTCTCCCTCTGATTTTGTCTTGTTTTATTTTTTCCTCTCTTCCTCTATGATACTCTGTTTTGTTTCTTAAATTCCACATGAGTGAGATCATATGATAATTGTCTTTTTCTGATTGACTTATTTCACTTAGCATAATATCCTCTAGTTCCATCCATGTCTTTGCAAATGGCAAAATTTCATTGTTTTTGATGGCTGCGTAGTATTCCATTATATATACCACGTCTTCTTTATCCATTCATCTTTTGATGAACATCCGGGCTCTTTCCATAGTTTGGCTATTGTGGACATTGCTGCTATAAACATTGAGGTGCAGGTGTCCCTTTGGATTACTACATTTGTATCTTTGGAGGAAATACCCAGTGGTGCAATTGTTGGGTCATAGCATAGCTCTATTTTCAACTTTTTGAGGAACATCCATACTGGTTTCCAGAGCAGCTCTACCAACTTACATTCCCATCAATAGTGTACAGGGTTCTCCTTTTCCACATCCTCCCTAACATCTGTCATTTCCTGACTTATAACTTTAGCCATTCTGACAGGTGTGAAGTGGTATCTCATTGTGGTTTTGATTTGTATTTCCTTGATGCCAAGCGATGTTGAGCATTTTTTCATGTGTCTGTTGGCCATTTGTCTTCTTCAGAGAAATGTCTGCTTATGTCTTTTGCCCATTTCTTGACTAGATTGTTTGTTCTTTAGGTGTTGAGTTTGATAAGTTCTTTATAGATCTTGATACTAGCCCCCTCCCCCTTTTTAAAGATTTTATTTATTTATTCATGAGAGATACAGAGCGAGAGGCAGAGACATAGGCAGAGGGAGAATTCATGCAGGGAGCCCGATGCAGGACTCATCCCGGAACCCCAGGATCATGCCCTGAGCTGAAGGCAGACACTTTAACCGCTGAACCACCCAGGTATTCTGATACTAGCCCTTTATCTGATATGTCATTTGCAAATATCTTCTGTTCTGTAGATTGCCTTTTGGTTTTGTAGACTGTTTTCCTTAGTTGTGTAAAAGCTTTTTATCTTGATGAAATCCCAATAGTTCATTTTTGCTTTTGTTTCTCTTGCTTTTGGAGATGTGTCTAGCAAGAAGTTGCTGTGGCCAAGGTCACAGAGTTTGCTGCCTGTGTTTTCCTCTAGGATTTTGATGGATTCCTGTCTCACATTTAGGTCTTTCATTCATTTTGAGTCTGTTTTTGTGTATGGTGTGAGGAAATGGTCCAGTTTCATTTTTCTGCCCATGGCTGTCCAATTTTCCCCACACCATTTGTTGAATGGTGTTGAACTGTTGAATTTTCCCCACACCATTTCCCCATACTGTCTTTTTCTTCCAGCGGATGTTCTTTTCTGTTCTGTCAAAAATTAGTTGACCACAGAGTTGAGGGTCCATTTCTGGGTTCTCTCTTCTGTTCCATTGATCTATGTGTCTGTTTGTGCCAGTACCATACTGTCTTGATGATTACAACTTTATACTAGCTGTATAAAGGCCTTGTGATGCTGCCAGCTTTGGTTTTCTTTTTCTTTTCTTTTTTTTTTTTATAAAGATTTTATTTATTTATTCATGAGAGACACACAGAGAGAGGCAGAGACACAGGCAGAGGGAGAAGCAGGCTCCCCAACGGGGAGCCTGACATGGGACTCGATCCCAGGACCCCGGCATCACGACCCTGAGCCAAAGGCAGATGCTCAACTACTGAGCCACCCAGGCGCCCCTTTGGTTTTCTTTTTCAACATTCCTTTGGCTATTCGGGGTCCTTTTGGTTTCATACAAATTTTAGGATTATTTGTACCAACTCTGTGAAATAAGTTGATGGTATTTTTAAAAAATATTTTATTTATTTATTCATAAGAGACACACACACAGAGAGGCAGAGACATAGGCAGAGGGAGAAGCAGGCTCCCTGCAAGGAACCTGCTGCAGGACTCGATCCCAGATCCTGGGATCATGCCCTGAGCTGAAGGCAGAAGCTCAACCACTGAGCCACCCAGGCATCCCAGTTCATGGTATTTTGATAGGAATTGTATTGAATGAATAGATTGCTCTGGGTAGCATAGACATTTAATAGTATTAGTTCTTTCAATCCATGAGCATGGAACATTTTTCCATTTCTTTTTGTCTTCCTCAGTTTCTTTCATGAATTTTCTATAGTTTTCTGAGTACAGATCCTTTGTTTCTTTGGTTAGATTTATTCCTAGGTATCTTATGCTTTTGGGTGCAATTGTAAATGGGATTGACTCCTTAATTTCTCTTTCTTATTGTTTCTTCTTGTCTCATTGTTAGTGTATAGAAATGCAATAGATTTCTGTGCATTCATTTTGTATCCTGCCACTTTGCTGAATTCCTGTATGAGTTCTAGCAATCTTGGGGTGGAGTCTTTTGTGTTTTCCACATAAAGTATCATGTCATCTGCAAAGATTGAGAATTTGACTTCTTCTTTGCCAATTTGGATGCCTTTTGTTTCTTTTTGTTGTCTGATTGCTGAGGCTAGGACTTCTAGTACTATGTTGACTAACAGTGGTGAGAGTGGACATCCCTGTCGTGTTCCTGACCTTAGGGGCAAAGCTCTCAGGCTTTCCCCATTGAAAATGATATTCACAGTGGGCTTTTTGTAGATGGCTTTCATGACATTGGGGTATGTTCCTTCTATCCCTACACTCTGAAGAGTTTTAATCAAGAAAGGATGCTATACTTTGACAAATGCTTTTTATGCATCTATTGAGAGGGATCATATAGTTCTTGTCCTTTCTTTTATTAATGTGCTATAGCAAGCTGATTGATTTTCAGATGTTGAACCACCCTTGCAGCCCAGGAATAAATCCCACTTGGTCATGGTGAATAATCCTTTTATTTATTTATTTATTTATTTATTTATTTATTTATTTATTTATTTTTGAATAATCCTTTTAAAGTACTCTTGGATCCTATTGGCTGATACCTTGGTGAGAATGTTGGCATCCTTGTTCAACAGGGCTATTGGTCTGTAACTCTCCTTTTTTGTGGGGTCTTTGGTGTTAGGATCAAGGTAATGCTGGCCTCATAGAAAGGGTTCAGAAGTTTTCCTTCCATTTCTATTTTTTGAAATAGCTTCATAAGAATAGGTATTAATTCTTCTTTAAATGTTTGATAGAATTCCCCTGGGAAGCCATCCAGCCCTAGATTCTTGTTTGTTGGGAGGTTTTTGATGACTGCTTCAGTTTACTTGCTGGCTTTGGATCTGTTTAGATTTTATATTTCTTCCTGTTTCATTTTTGGTAGTTTATATGTCTCTAGGAATACATTGATTTCTTCCAGATTGCCTAATTTGTTGGCATGTAGTTGCTCATAATATATTCTTAAAATTGTATTTCTTCAGTGTTAGTTGTGATCTCTCCTCTTTCATTCATGATTTTATTTATCTGGGTCCTTTTTGTTTAATTTTTGGAAAATTTGGCCAGGGGTTTATCAATCTTATTAATTCTTTCAAAGAATCATCTCCTACTTTCATAGATCTGTTCTACAGTTCTTCTGGTCTCTGTTTTATTGATTTCTGCTCTGATCTTTATTATATTATTTCTCCTACTGCTTGGTTTAGGCTTTATTTGATGTTCTTTCTCCAGCTTCTTCTTCTTCTTCTTCTTCTTCTTAAAGATTTTATTTATGTATTCATGAGAGACACATTGAGAGAGAGAGAGGCAGAGGGAGAAGCAGACTCCATGCAGGGAGCCCGACGCAGGACTCAATACCGGGTCTCCAGGATCAGGCTCTGGGCTGAAGGCGGCGCTAAACTGCTGAGCCACCCGGGCTGCCCTCTAGCTTCTTTAGGTATAAGATTAAGTTGTGTATTTGTATTTGAGACCTTTCTTATTTTTTGAGAAAGTGTTGTATTGCTATATACTTAGGATCACCTTTGCTGCATCCCAAAGGTTTTGAACAGTTGTGCTTTTATTTTCATTTGTTCACATGAATTTTTAAAATTCTTTAATTTCCTGGTTGACCTATTCATTTTTTAGAAGGATGCTCTTTAGCCTCCCTGTATTTGAGTCTTCCCGAATTTTCTCTTGTGTTTGAGTTTCAGTTTCAAAGCATTGTGGTCTGAAAATATGCAGGGAATGACCCTAATCTTTTGGTACTGGTTGAGACCTGATTTGTGACACAGTATAGAATCTATTTTGGAGAATGTTCCACGTGCACTTGAGAAGAATGTGTATTCTGTTGCATTAGGATGGAATGTTCTGAATATATCTGTGAAGGCCATCTGGTCCTGTGTGTCATTCAAAGCCCTTCTTCCTTGTTAACCTTCTGCTTAGATGATCTGTCCATTGCAGTGAGTGGAGTGTTGTAGTTCTCTACTATTATTGTACTATTATCAATGTCTTTCTTTCTTTCTTTCTTTCTTTCTTTCTTTCTTTCTTTCTTTCTTTCTTTCTTTCTTTCTTTCGATTTTATTTATTTATTCATGAGAGACACAGCAAGAGAGAGGCAGAGACACAGGCAGAGGGAGAAGGAGGCTCCACACAGGGAGCCCGATGTTGAACTCGATCCCAGGACTCCAGGATCACACCCTGGGCTGAAGGGAGATGCTAATTCACTGAGCCACCCAGGTGTCCCCAATGTGTTTCTTTAATTTTGTTATTAATTGGCTTATATAACTGGCTGCTCTCATGTTAGGGGTATCAATATTTAGAATTGATAAATCTTTTTGTTGGGTAGACCCTTTAATTATGATATAATGTCCTTCCTCATCTTTCATTACAGTCTTTGGTTTAAAATCTAATTCATCAGCACCTAGGTGGCCCAGATGGTTGAGTGTCTGCCTTCAGTTTGGGTTATAGTCTCTAGGTCCTGGGATTGAGTCCCATATTGGGCTCCCTGCTCAGCGGAGAGTACCTGAAGGTGTGTGGAGGGACACATCTTCTCAGTTTTTGGTATTTGGGAGATAGGGTCATGTCATGGTAAAACTTGCTGGCACACAGTCTGACATTCTCTGCATTTTGTCCTGCTCCCCCTCAGTTCATCCTTGATTAAGAGGCCATGTCACAAAGCAATAGGAATGTCATCCCAGCATGATTTCTTCTTAAACTACTCCTTTTCTGCTGTCCTGAGGTGTCAAACCAGGTTTCTAGGGGAAACATCTCCTCAGCCTGTTCTCAACTTCAGTATTACTGCTTCAGACAAAGGGATCCTGGATATCCCTTTAAGGGGGTGTCCTATCCAAGGGTTTGGGCAGCATATTTCTGCTTTCATGTAATGCCCTTGCTTAGATACACACATAACTACATTTGGCAGGTGCCTTTCATGATTGTGGCTTGAAGTTATACAAATTTCATTGAACATGGTCTTTTCTTCTCTTTACATTTTGTTGTGTTTGGTTATTCTTAGTGTGGCTCTGAAGGGGAGACACAGATAAGTACCTTTACTTTGCCATCTTTCACTGAGAATTCTCCAGAATCATCTTTTATTTTTTATTTACTTTTTAAAAAGATTTTATTTATTTATTCATGAGAGACACAAACACACACACAGAGAGAGAGAGAGAGAGAGAGAGAGAGAGGCAGAGACACAGGCAGAGGGAGAAGCAGGCTCCATGCAGAGTCTGATGTGCAACTTGATCCCGGATCTCCAGGATCGGGCCCTGGGCTGAAGGTGGTGCTAAACTGCTGAGCCACCCGGGCTGCCCTCCAGAAACATCTTTTAAAAAAATATTATTTTGGGGGATGCCTGGGTGGCATAGTGGTTGAGTGTCTGCCTTTTGCTCAGGGTGTGATCCTGGGATCTGGGATCGATTCCTGTGTTGGGCTCCCTCTGGGGAGCCTACTTCTCCCTCTGCCTGTGTCTCTGCCTCTTTTGCTCTCTCTGTCTCTTGTGAATGAATAAATAAATCTTTAAATATATATATATATATATATAATTTTAAAAAAGATTTTATTTATCTTTTTTAAGATTGATTGATTGATTGATTTATAAAGGTTTTATTTATTTAGTCATGAAAGACCCAGAGAGAGAGAGAGGGAGAGGCAGAGACACAGGCAGAGGGAGAAGCAGGCTCCTCACAGGGAGCCAGATGTGGGACTTGGTCCTGGTACCCCAGGATCATACCCCGGGCAGAAGGCAGGTGCTCAACCGCTGAGCCACCCAGGCATCCCTTTATCTATCTTTTTATTTATTTATTTACTTATGAGAGATAGAGAGAAGGAGTGGGGGATGGACTGACAAGACCGGGGAAGAGGGACAAGCAGGCTCCGTGGTGAGCATGGAGCCCAACACAGGGCAAGATCTCACGACCCTGAGGTCATGACCTAAGCTGAAATCAAGAGTTGGACACTTAAGTGACTGAACCATCCAGATGCCCCTAAAAAATTATTATTTTTTTAAGTAGTCTCTGTGCCCATCGTGGGGCTTGAATTCATGACCCTAAGATTAAGAGCTGCATGCTCTTTCGACTGAACCAGCCAGGCGTATCCCACCTGCCTCCAGTGACTTCCTGTTGTACTTAGAATAAAATCCAAAATCCTTACACTGGCCTACAAGGCTCTACGTGATTAGACCCTTCCTGACCTTCCCAGTTCCATCACCGGACCTTCTCCCCATCACCATCCATGGTCTGCCACACTGCTCTTTTCTTCTTTCACACCCCAAACTCTTTTGTACCTTTGGGCCAGCCTGGAACACACCCTCCTCTCCCAGTATAGGCACTCCTCATCCTTCAGGGCTCCTCCCTTAGCAAATCCTTCCCTGACTACCTGCCCAGGTGATAATTCTGTTGGTACACCTGTTCATTTTTGTTGCTAGCCCTTACTACAACCTGTACTTTACATTTATGTCCCATATTCCCCATGTGATTACATGTTCTACTAGGGCAAGGGATGTCTCTCTTGTTCACCACTGTATCCTTGGGGCCTAGACAGTGTCACTGCTGAAAAGAGATTTGCTGAGTGTACGCATAAAGCATGAATTAGGGAGTTGGATCCTTGAGAGCCGCACTTAAGAGTTTGTTTGTTTGTTTGTTTGTTTATTTTAAAAGATTTTATTTATTTATGAGAAGCTCAGAGAGAGAGAGAAAGGCAGAGACACAGGCGGAGGGAGAAGCAGGCTCCATGCAGGGAGCCCGACATGGGACTCGATCCCTGGTCTCCAGGGTCACAACCCAGGCCAAAGGTGGTGCTAAACTGCTGAGCCACTGGGGTTGCCCAACATACTTAAGAGTTTAAATAATATGGTGGTCAGGGCGCTGAGTGGCACAGTCGGTTAAGTGTCTAGGTCTTGGTTTCAGCTCAGGTCATGATCTCAGGGTCTTGAGATCAAGCCCTGCATCTGGCTCTGCGCTCAGCACAGGATCTGTTTCAAATTCTCTCTCCCTCTCCTTCTGGCCCTCCCACTTGTGCTCTCTCTCTCTCAAATAAATAAATAAATCTTAAAAGATGTGGTGGTGAGTAGTGAGACCCAGAAGGGTTTTGAGCAAGTGAGTGGCAGAATGGACAGCTATGATCATAATGGATGAAGAAGGGAGTCCAGGAAGAAACTGGTCAGGAGGTTGCTGCCTTAGGACAGCTGGGATGAGGCAGCAGCTGTAGGTACAGAGAAGAAGGGTCCGTGGGTGGACTTGGGATGGCCAGGGCTGCCTGGCTAGGCCTGGGGTTCTATGGAGCAAGTCAGAGACGATGTCCACATTGGGGCAGCAGCCAAGGCCTAGGGCTGCACTGGTGGGGCTGCCTGAGTGCAGAGGCAAATCCTTTCATTCTAGGAGTTGTCTAGATGATGATGCTCTGAGAAAGGGGGAGAGACAGAAAGGCAACCACTGTAAGCGAGCAAGAGAACAAGAGAGAAAAAGGTAGACACTAATGACAGCCCCACCAGCAGGCACAGGGGAAGGAAGAATAACCAGGAAGTGGCCAGGGCAGGAACCTGGGGTGGAGAGGTGGCGGTGAGGGCGACTGAGTTCAAATCCTGACTCTATGCTTCATCCTCTGAGCCTCTGTTTCCTGATCTGTTAATCACAGACATTGCTCACATTATAGGGTGGTTGAAAGGATTGAATTAGATAGTGTATGTGTTGTACTCAAAACAATGTCTACAAAGAGTAGGCCCTTAGTAAACTTCAGTGTCTTTCCTCCTTCCTGCTTGCCCTCCTCTTTTTTTCTTTTATCTAGCTCGAAGCTGTGCAGGTTCAGAAAGGCATTCTTTACCACTTCAGTTAGTGATGATCGTGTTCTGAGAGATTAATTATTCTTCATTCCTGTGACTGCCTGGCAAGCCCAAACATTCCAGAAATCAGCTCAGTTTATTCCCAGCAGGAAAGTCCCTTTGAGAATCCAAATGCAAACCAGAGTCTGGTTGGTGGATAGAGAGCCAGGGCACATGAAGATGACAATCTTAGCAGGTTGCGTGGGGAGCTGGCATGATGATGTGAGTGTCTGCCCCTATGCAGGGTATCAATTTCCTTCTCTATGACATGGGGTGCAGGGAGGCTAAACTGGATCAGGCTAGGTTGTCACCAAACTCCACTATCTTTGAAGCTGGACTTGCGTGTTTTGCCAATTACAATGGGAAAAAAAAAAAAAAAAGAATCAAGCAAATAAACAGATTTTTCTCAATTTTAAGATTTACTTTATTATTTTTTCCTAAGGTCTTAACATCTGATACTAGCAGATGACCAAATGAAGTTTCAAAGGATGAATAAATATTGACAAGGAAACCAGGAATACATTATTGTTTTTGTGTTTTGGGGGATGTATGGCGTTTGATTGTATTTTCATGTTGCTGAGGTGTTAGACAACCCCATCTCAGCAATGACATAAATTCTTACTATACTTCTTCTACTGCTGTATCCAAAAATCCTTTTAGTATTCACTATGTGCTTTATGTGTATCATCTTGTTTGATCTTTGAGGGGGGATGATAGCATCCTCACAATACTGAAGAGGAAACTGATGTTTAGAGGGAAATTAAGGACCATCTGTAAGGTCATATGGCTAGTGTAGTAACTGTGATAACTTCCTTCTTCTGGTAAGAATCCTTTGACCATTGGGCTGGGAACCTGACCCACAGTGCCCAGTCATAGTGCCCTGACTCCCTGGACATAAGCATTGGTTCATGGCTGAGTGTGTGAACCAAGCAAGGCCAATCAGTGCTCTTCCTGGGATAGATTGGTACTGGGTTTACAAAGCTGGGACAGCTTATGGCCTGTTCCTTTTTCCTGCTGTGGTAAGATTAAAGCCAGTGTGTAAAGAGATGAACAGTGATGAGAGAAGGATGGATGGATGGACAGCTGGATGGACAGCTGGATGGATGTTGTTGAGTTCCCTGTTTTAGTCCCAAGGCTATGGTTCATTGATCCTTTGAATTATCTCAATGAGATTACCAATTACATAACACAATATTTCCCATTTTTTGCTTCAGTGAGCTTACGTGGAACTTCTTACAGATGAAGACCCTGGATGGATAGAATGAGAAAATGGTGAGGTCAACGTTAAAACCCAGAATCTGATGTTTTCTCTGCTGTTACCATTTCCTAGTATGACATATCAATCTCTTAAAACATCTCTCTTTAAACCACTTCCTCATGAGCAACACCCTGTAATTTTTAAAATCACCGCTCATCTTCCTGAGTCAACTTTCTTTTTTTGAAGCTGCTGTTTGTCCCTTTCTGAGATTTGGGAAGGGAGGTTTCCCTGGTTTATCAGAACATATCAGAATGCATCTCTCACTTTGGGTGTTTCTTGGCTGATGGCTAATCTTTCTGCTTTGTGTTGATTTCTGTTGGCACCAGTCTTACCAAGTGACACCTTCCATCCTTGGAACTTCCATCCTGGCAAGTGGTAGAAACCTGCCCCTCAGACCTGGGTGTTTGCTGAGCCAACAGCCAGTCTCCAGGCAGAGTGAGGCTGTGAGGAAACTGCAGGCAGAGGTGTGGGGGTAGTGTCTCAGCTCCTGAGTCAGGAGCTACAGGCCTCTGTACACTGACTTTCTGCAAGGACTTGTGGATAGGGCCAAAAAGTCCCCAAACCTGAGGTCCAGCAGTATGGGGGAATGGCCTGCCTCCTTCATGAGGACATAGATACTGGTGGGGGTGGCTGGAGGTTGGGGGCACAAGGTGTGGTTTGTTTCTGACCAGATCCCCTGAGTATTGATCCTCCTTAATGGTATGTTTTCCTCTCCTGCTGCCTCCGAAGCTGACCTTTCCCACTTATGGAAAGCAGCTGCCCACCTGTAGCCCTGTCCCTGGGGGGTGGGCCCATTGGGGAGGTGAGGAGGGTGCAGCCAGCTGGTTGAGAAAGAGAGCCAGAGTGTGGAGTCTTACCTCTTGCTTGTGGACAGAGAGAGGAGTGAAAGGGCTCTGTCCCCTAGAAGCCCTCCTGGGGAGTGGGGTATTGAATTGCCTCCTCCCCAAAGCACTGGCATGGGCAAGCAAGCAGCATCTAGTGGATGCCATGGTAGCAAGTCAGCTTCTGGAAGGTTTGGGGTGGTCTGGAAACGTGGTGTTGAAGGGAGTGGGGGGATGGTGGCGATAAGGGACAGCACTAGCCATTGGCCAAATACTTGCTCTGTGTCAGGTGCTGGGGACACTGAGAATGAGCCTAGTCTACTGGGGGAGACACATAAAGAATAGTCTCATAAAAGTTGCTGTTATAGGGCAGGGGACTGGTGAAGTCTGTAGGAGGAACACCTAACTATGTGCGCGTGTGTGTCCAGCAGGTATGGGGGCTGTGAAGTAAATTTGGGGTGTTTGCAGAGGAGTTGATCTTTGAGCTAAGTTTTTTTTTTTTTTAATTTTAAAAAGATTTTATATATTTATTTAAGAGAGAGAGAAAGCGAGAGACAGAGCATGAGCAGGGGGTGGGGGCGGCAGAGGGAGAGGGACAAGCAGAGCAGGGAGCCCAATGCAGAGCTCTATCCCAGGACCCTGAGATCATGACCTGATCTGAAAGCAGACCCTTGACTGACTGAGCTGCCTAGACGTCTCTTGAGCAGACTTTAAACTGTGATTAGGAGATGGACTGGACACACTGAGGATGGGCTCTTGGAGAGAATGAATGGCTTGTAAGGGCTTTGAGGTGTGAGAGGCCAAGGCCTGTGCATCAGCGAGATTGGTGCCTGAGCAGGTGTGTTGTACTTGGTAGTTTTCTCCTCAAAGTTATGAGACATCACTGGGCTTTCACCTGAGGGGTGACATGCTGAGATTTGAATTTAAGATCACTCTGGTGGCAGAGCTGAGATGGAGTCGGAATGGTGGCAAGGTTAGGGTGGCAGGAGAGTCCAGCCATCCAGGGGCACAGGGATGGGGCCACAGCTCAGGCAGTGAGACAGAGATGTGCAGTATTGAGGATGCAGGTGGCCTAATTAGCACCTGGAGGGCAGTGAGGGGAAGCAGGAGCCTAGGAGGACAGCCATGTTTCTGGTTTGGGTTAGGTCAATGGTGGTGTTATTTGTGGCACAGAGGGATACTGAGGGAGGTGGGAGGTCTAGGTAAGGTTTCTTTTAAGTCTGCTTTAAATGCAGACTGGAGTGCACTGGGAGGCAAGAGGAAAGGGTGGTGGTTGAGGATGCCAGAGCAGCGCAGGTGGAGGAGATGCTCCCCTGGGCACCGGTGAGGTTGAGAGATGAGTCCAGGGATCCCTGGGTGGCTCAGCGGTTTGGCGCCTGCCTCTGGCCCAGGGTGCGATCCTGGAGTCCCGGGATCGAGTCCCGCGTTGGGCTCCTGGTGTGGAGCCTGCTTCTCCCTCTGCCTGTGTCTCTGCCTCTCTCTCTTTTTCTCTGCCTATCATAAATAAATAAATAAATAAATAAAAATCTTAAAAAAAAAAAAAAAAAAAAAGAGAGAGAGAGAGATGAGTCCAAGGGGCCTGGTGTAGATGTGAGGAGAGAATGGCAGAGTCACGGTCTGAGTGGGAATAGGAAGGTTAGAGCTCTCAGGGATTTGCAGGGATTGGGGTTTATCGAGATTTACCATTATGACTACCCATGTTTAAATCATACCTCGGTTACTGTGTGAGCTCTGGCAAACTTGCCTGAGCCTTAATTTCCTCCTCTGTAAAGTGGGGTGAGATTGTATCAACTTTCTGGGATTGTTGTGTAAATTAAGTGGAATAACCTGCAGAGATCACCCAGAGCACAGTGGGTGCCCTGTCACCTGCCAGCACTGGGCCCGCACTAGCTCATCACCTGGTGAGATCAGCAGGATTTCTTGTGATCATGCTCTTAGGGGATAGTTAGATAAATTATTTAATGCAGTTTGTTCTGAGAAAACATTTCAAACTATATTTTGGGGCAGAGGAATAATAAAAGGGATCCTTATGGTGAAAAGGTCGAAGCTCAAAGTTGTGGTGCGACCAGGCAGAATCTCCAGGTGAGCTAGAGGGAACACCAGGGCTTCTGCCGAACTGCCCTGGGGTGGGGTGTGTGGGCAGAACCTGGCAGTACTCAGCCCCCTTCTGCTACCTCGGTCCCTCCGCCCCGTCCTTGGCTGTTAACAGCTTCTAGACCTGTGGCTTCCCTCTCACAGGTCCGCCTGTGCGGCCCGGCTGGGATCATCCAGGAAACGCCTTGTAAGTCGGGCAGGTGTGAGGCTGTGGGTGTGGGAAGGCCCCTGGACGTGAGTCAGCGGCCTCCTCCCTGGTGAGTCAGGGGTGGGGGCCGGCTGGCAGGGAGGAGGCGGAGCAGGGCGGGGCCGGCCAGCACAGGTCTCCACCACCAGGGGGCAGGAACCAGGCGGGGAAAAGCAGCCCCAGTGCTGGAGGCCTCTGGCCCCCGGGCCGGTGGACGTGGAGCCGAGACAGCTCCGCGGGCTGGGCGTGGGCGGAGTCGCTGCCGGGGACGTGCCCATGGCCCAAGTGTGCCCGGTTTCTCTGCCTTCGTGGGCAAGTGGAGATGAACTGGGATTGGTCGCTGGGGTCATTCTCTCCAGCCCTCCTGTCTGCTGACTGGGAGGGAGCTGCTCCACTCGCTGTGAGTCAGCGGCATGTGATTCTCACCAGTGTCAGGCCTCTGGCCCCTTGATGGGCACCGTGGGGCCTCAGTTCCCGAGGAACAGGCCTCCCGGTGCCGCCCTGGCAGTCGGTGGCTCTCTGGCATACCCCTCACTGTGCCCCCCACCCCCCACCCCGTTCCTGTGGCCTTCTGGACTGTTCTCCCTGGCTCCAGGGTCTCCAGCCTGCCACTGGGGCGATTGCGCAGCAGCTTCCCTCCCTGGGCCCCAGGGCTGGAGCTGGCAGTTCCTCAGGGGGGTTCCTCAGGGATTTATAGCTTCCGGAAGCTGTTTTCCAGTGTCTAAGTGTCACTCCTGGGATCTGAGAAATCATGATTTGGTAGCAGAGCCAGTGGTGTGATTTGGGAGGTGAGAAAGTCCCCTGGCTCCTAAATACCATCCCTAGTGCCCCCACTGTGTTCAGTAACCACAGACACGGTTGGCACCGGGTGTGCGTGACCCTTTGCTCATGCAGAACTGAACGAGACCCAGTCCTCACCCAGTGAGCTCACCAATGTGGGAGTGAGGGCAAGAGAAGACAAGCCCTCGGCTGACTCAACCCAGAGCAGATGCTCTAGTCCTTGTATGGGACAGAGCAGGTAGAGATGGAATCTGGCTGGGCCTGGGGAAGTAGGTGGCCTTTAACTGGCCTTTGGGGGGTAGCTGAGATTTCAGCAGGAAAGAGGGCTATGGGGTGCAGGGGCCAGCATCCACAACAGGTCTCATGGTGAAGGCAGAGCTGTGCTCAAGGCAGGTAGGCTGTGTGCAGAAGAGGCCCCAAAGCAGGTGGGGCCAGAGTCCCAGCACCTCAGGGCCAGGCTGTGTATGGGGTCCACGGGCCACAGTGCCCTCTAAGCCTGAGAGGCCTTTTCTCAAGAGCACTCCACTCACTGGGCTTTACTGGTGGGGTGCAGTAGGATTTGATGGGGAGGGTCAGTCAGGGAGGGGTCCACCAGCACTGGGAAGGAGGGGACATGGGGGTTAGGGGGGCTCCAAGGCCTGAGTCCATCTGCATGGGTCAGTCTGCCACAGGTCCCATGGTGACCCTGGGCAGGAGCAGCCCAGCATCTATGTGACCCTGTCACATCTGTCCCAGCTCCTCCACACTCACTCAAAGCTCCCAGGGGTGCCCCACGAAGGGCCCTGTGCCAGTGCCCTCTCCCCAAGCACTGCCCCGGCTTTCCGGCCTTCTGAGAGGAGGCGGGTGCCGCTGAGTCACTGCTTGGGTATCTGGGGCTGGAGCCATGGCTGAGTCACCTGGGACTAGGGCCCGGGGGATGGGAAAGGAGCTGCTGGACATCTGGAAGGGGGAGGGGGGCTGGGCGGAGGCAGGAAGGGCAGTGCCAGCTCTGGGGGGGTGGGGACCAGGGGCAGTGGACAAAGAGCCGGGAGCCACTCATCCCTGGCAACCCCTCCCCTGGGCTGGGCCCTGAGTGGCTGCTGGGTTTGGGGAGGAGCCTGGCAGGATGGGGTGACCCAGGGTGGTGACTGTGCCCTGCCCCAGGCCTGGCCTCCACTGGGGAAGCTGCCTGCCTTGCTCACTTGCCCACCCCCCACACTGGAGAGGGGATCCTGGCCTTCCCTGCTCCCTGCAAACCTCCAGGGTCTCCCTCACAGTCTCACACAGAATGCTCACCCCACCAACCGTAGACCCCACCCTGACAGCGCCCAGACCAACAGGGCGAGCAGAGCCTCCGCCTCCTGCCTCCCTGACGCGCCTCCTGTCCACGGGGCCTCTCAGCGTGTTCTCTGCACAGGCTTCCCTCATTACCTTACCAAGAGGAATTCCCAGGAGCTCCCCTAGCTCCTTTTTTTTTTTTTTTTTTTAAAGATTTTATTTATTCATGAGACACGCAGGGAGAGGCAGAGACATAGGCAGGCTCCATGCAAGGAGCCTGATGTGGGACTTGATCCCAGGACCCCAGGATCATGCCCTGGGCCAAAGGCAGGTGCCAAACTGCTGAGCCACCCAGGGATCCCCACTCCCGTAGCTCCTTAAGTCAGCTTGCACACATACACACACTCACACACTCACGCGCACATACGCTCACATACATACACACTTACACGCCTGCCCGGGAAGTCCCTGGGAGCCTGTATCCTCTGACTCACAGATGAGCTGTGACTTGCAGGCATGTGTCAGAAGAGGCCTGGCATGAGACGCTCAGCCCACCAACGGGGGCCACTGCCCCTCACCCTGGGCCTGGGCTGCCCCTTCCCCAGACACCTCCCACTCCTCTCTGCGACCTGGGTGAGGCCTTCCTTTCCAGCTGGTGGTGGAGCTCAAAGTGTCTGGGAGGGAGGGGGCTAGCCAGGAGTGGGTGGGGGTGGCAGGAGGCCAGACTCTGGCGGGATCAGGTTAGGGCAGGTTTGGGGGCCAGAGGGGCAGGCATATAAACCCCACTGTGCACACCTGGCCCTCTGCTTTCCTTGCAGAGTGTGTCTGTCATCATCGGGTCTGGTGAGTACCTCCATCCTGCTGAGGGCTGGTTGGGGGGGTCCCCTGGGTCTCTGCCTTATTCCTGTGTCTTGACCCTTGTCTCCATACTTTCCTCATTCTGGATCTCTCCCTCTAGGGGACCTTGTTTGAAGTGTGGGAATGAGGGCTTTTCCCAGGTTCCTCTGTGAGGTCTCAGTGTGGGGGTAGCTCTGAGGCCTTCTCTTGGGTCTTATTCTGGGCATCTCAGTCTAGAGACCCTTCTTGGGGGTCTAGGCCCAGGAATATGAGGTGTGGAGGGTGATGCTGTAATGAGAGTCTTGACTGTGGTTTTTGTTTTTGTGAAGTCCTGGGTTCTAGCAGGACTGAGGGAAAGAGCCAGGGATCTCAAGTACCTGGGTCCTGCCCTGAGTGGCTGCACGGTGCCCTGCCCTCCCCCTTCTCAACTCCTCCCTTTGGAGAAGGCAGTGCTAGCAGGGTGGGCCCAGGGCACTCCTTGGCCCGGGACCCTCACCCCAGGACCCCCAAGCTTCCCAGGGCTGCTCAGAGCATTCTCAGGGGCAGAGCCGTGGAAAAGATGGCCTCTGAGTTCTGCCTGCTGTTCCCAGGGCACAGGACATGCAGTTCCTTTAGTACCAATTGTAATAGGATCCTTCTTTCTGGGGAGGGTTGTTCAGTGGCCTCCACCAGTTCCCTGTCTGATTGAGACAATGCCCCTCCCCTGGGGGCTCAGAGGTTTCCAGTGTGAGTGAAGATCCATCCCTGTCCTCTGAGAGTCCTTAGTCCAGTGGACAAAACACACTTGCCCAAGGGCACTGCCTCCAGCCTTACGGGCCCCTTGTATATGAGGGAGATGACTCCTCGGGGACTCTCATACCCTGGGCTGCAGCTGTGACTGACTAGGCTGTGGAGAGGCCACCTTCCCGGTGCTGGCACAGAGCCCACTGGTCTGTGGAAGAGGCTCCATGGAGAGGACAGTAGGTGGGACTCTGGCCACCTGCTCATTTCCCTTTCCACAGACACTCAAAGTGGGGAGCCCTGCCCTCAGGGCTGTGTCACAGGTGCGATCGGAGGAGACACGAAGCCCTGCCCTTGGTGATTTCCAAACACGGGGAAGAGTTCAGCATCTGCCTGCAGCGGGTAGTGGATATATAGCTTCTACCCAGGGAGGCACAGTGTCTGGACAGACGCAGAGAGGAGCACAAGGGCTGAAGTGTCTCCATCACTTGCCACCCCGTGCCCCAGATCCAAGATGTCCAGTCCCCTGGAGCAGGCGCTGGCTGTGATGGTCTCCACCTTCCACAAGTACTCTGGCCAAGAGGGTGACAAGTTCAAGCTGAGCAAGGCGGAGATGAAGACACTTTTGCAGAAGGAGCTGCCCAGCTTTGTTGGGGTGAGTGGGGCTGGCTGGGATGAGAGGGTCCTGATGTGTGTGTGGGGGGGTTGCTGCTGCAGGAGGTTGAGGCCCCAGTGGGAGTACCCTATCACTGCTGTTCCCACGGCTCTCCAGAGGATGGATGGCTGTCAGGGCCCTCAGCGGCCATCTGTCCAGTCCCCTCACTGAGTTGAGCAAGCCAGAGCCCCGAGAGGGGAAGTGACGGCCCAGGAGCACACAGCTCTCTTGCTCTTAGTTTCCATGTTCTATGCCAGACTAAGAAGGGACACCGGGAGAGAAAAGTGCAGCTAGCACATGCAGCCTGGGGTTGTTTGCAGACAGATGCAGTCAACTTTCAGTTTGCCCCTTGCCTTCCCCATACTGACTACTGAATAATTTTAAGTCAGGCCTCAGGCTGTGGACTTATGCAGCATGTCCTTTATTCTTTTAAAATGTTTTTTGGTTAAGCCTTTCTAATTTGGTTTCCTTTTGGCTGGTATTAAAAACTTTGCCTTTTCTGAATTCAGGAATTTCTTCATCAGCAACATGAGGTAGCGATGCCCACGTTGCTGGTCTCGGGGGGTGGTGGTTACCTGGGGGCCCCTCACTCCCCGTACAGGCAGCTGGAGACCTTTCTCACCGAAGGCCTACCTGTCCTCACTCATGTGGTCTCCTCGTAGCTCCCCGGAGCTCCCGGCCCACTTACCTACTGCCCAGTGCAGACAGAGGGCTGGGCTCTGGAGCACAGCAAGGACTGTGTCTTCTCTGTGTGCCTGCACCTTACCAAATGTGTGGTACAGAAGAGATACTAGCACCGGTGACAGATGAATGATCCCAGTGGGATATTATGCTTTAGGCCCCAACTGGAAGGGGTTGCTGAACAGTGGTTGGTATCTGACCTAAACTGCTTCAAGACTAACCTATCTTCTTCCCCTCTTTTGTTTTTGGACAAATTTCACTTGTAGCATTTATGAATCAGCAATAAAGATCTAAAAATACAAAAAAAAAAAAACAAAAAAAAACAAACCCATAGTGGGTGTGGGTTTGGTGTGGGGGTGGGTGGAGAGCAGCCTGCTGAGGTATTCTCTCTCCCTTCAGGAGAAGGTGGATGAGGAGGGCCTGAAGAAGCTGATGGGAAATCTGGATGAGAACAGTGACCAACAGGTGGATTTCCAGGAGTACGCGGTTTTTCTGGCCCTGGTCACTATCATGTGCAATGACTTCTTCCAGGACTCCCCAGACCGGCCCTGAAGCAGAACTCTTACTCTGCCAAGGGCCTCCTGGCCTACGAGGACTCTAGCTTTCCTTTTTGTATTCAATAAACTTTTCTGTTGATGGTATTCTAATTGCTCAGTGATGCCCCATACCCTGGTCTGCACAATTGGGGTGCTGGAAAACCAGAGCCTCCTTAGATCCTACCTCCCCTGGGCCCTGACTCTTTTCTGGAAATCTCCTCAAGGCCAGAGCTATGCCTCAGGTCCCAGACTTTGTGATTTCAAATACCATCAAAAAATTGAGATAGTTTGCTAACTTTTTTTCTTTTTTTGCCAAATAAAGATATTAAAAAAGGCAAATCCCATTCACCATCACCATCATTTCATAAAAAGATAAAATTCCAACAAAGGAGGAAGGATATACTCAGAACAAAGGACAGGCCTTGACATTCAATGCTGTGAACAGTTGTACTCAGAACTGCTCAAGAGGTATACATTGGTCTGAATGACTCGGCACACCTCCTCATGAAGGACTTCTTGCCAGGTTGCAGGCCATCAGCAGTGGCCCTGTTTTAGCAAAGTTTTTTTTCTTTTCTTTTCTTTTTTTTTTTGATATCTGCTCTCAGATTGGCTTTCGTGTGAATTCATCCTTCTCTGGTCTCTGTTGGAAGCTACCAAGCTCATTCCTATCAGCATCCTGATTGTTTTCTACCATGTTCCCTAAGCTTGTATAGTGAGGTTGCCATCTGTTCTGCACCCTATGTTCAATCAGGTGACAGCCTAACCAAGTGCTTTGTCACTGCCTTACAGGGTCACCGACTTTCCAACTAGCAAAGTTGAGGTCTGCATATATTTTTTTAAGATTTTATTTATTTACTTATTCGAGAGAGAGAGAAAAAGAGAGAGAGAGAGGCAGAGACACAGGCAGAGAGAGACACAGGCTCCATGCAGAGAGCCCAACGTGGGACTCCATCCAGGGTCTCCAGGATCAAGCCCTGGGCTGAAGGTGGCGCTAAACCGCTGAGCCACCTGGGCTGCCCGAGGTCTGCATATTTTATTCTGTCCTCTCTTCAATTAATTACGTACATTAGGTTTTTTCTCTCTCTCTTTCTCTTTCTTTTTAATGGGTCCCAATCCTCGTTACCAAATTCTCTACAGTTAGGAATGTATTCAGTTGTAAGGCACAGGAAACCTGACTAACAATGGGATAAATAAATTGGCATTTAAGTGCCTCATTAAATAAGTCTGAGATATGCAATTCAGGTTTGGTTCAGTGACTCAGAGATGCTGTTTGGTTACCTGTCACTGCATTAAAGTCACCCAACACTTGGTGAATTAAGACAGATTCATTTTCCCTCCAGTTTCTGTAAGGAGACCACGATCAGTCAGTGGGGTTCTCATTTGGAATTCCTCATGTGGTTTCAGATGGATGTTGGAGCTGGAGTCATCAGAAAATTCCAATCAATTCAACTTCTGAGGTAGCTCACTTAATATGTCTGGCAACTGGTGCTGGCTGTAAGCTGGGAGCTCAGCTGAAACTGTCATCTGGACCTCTCTATGTAGCTTGGACTTCTCAGAGCATGGCAACTAGGTTCTGATAAGGAGTGTCCCTTGAGTGAGTATCCCAAGAGGTCCCAATGGGGGCTATGAGACTTTCAAGGTTTATCTCAGAAACCCAAGAATATCACTTCTGCTGCATTCTATTCATCAAGCAAGTCATTAGTCTGGCCCAGATTTAAGGTTCCATCTTTTCATGAGAAGAGCAGTAGCACAAAATCGACACTGGCCACCTTTGGAGACCGTATACCATAGTCTGACTTCTAGCAACCATGTGTAGAATGCACATGACCTACCATGTCTTACCCTATTAAGGCATCCTTCCTTAGACCTACCAAGTCTCACCCCATTAAGGCATCAATGTGAAGTCCAGGGTCTTGCCATTATGTCAGCCCCAAGTTTGGGTGTTGCTGAGTACAGCTCCTTGAGAACAATTCCCCTGGACCTGAAGACCTATGAACAACACATTCAACGCACAAAGGTGAGATAGACAGGTAATAAACACACCTAGTCTAAAAGGAGTGGTGGTGGATTGAGGGCATGAAAGTGTCATTGGCCCATAGCAATTCTGAATTTGAGTTGGACGTGTGCCACCAGAATCTTGATTAGGGCCAGTTTTGCTCCCTATAACTGATTCTTCATGGGTCCACTTTCTAAGCTCTTGATTTCATTCTCTTTAACTCTTTATTTTTCCATAAGAAATGTTTGTGTTGGGCCCCTGAGTGGTTCAGTCTGTGAAGTGTCTGCCTTTGGCTCAGGTCATGATCCCAGGGTCCTGGGATCGAGCCCCATATCAGGCTCCCTGGTCAATGGGGAGTCTGCTTCTCCCTCTGCCTCTTCCCCTGCTTGTCTCTCTCTAAAACAAATAAATAAAGTCTAAAAAAAAAAAAAAAGAAATGTCTGTTTGTAGCTTTCTTAGCTGTCTCCTGCCCAAAGGAAGTTGACAACCCAAAGCTTCTTTTGTTTGCACCGTCTCTATGATTTTCAGCCCAAGATTATGTAATTCCTTTAAAAATGTTGTGGGGGGCATCCCCAGTGGCTCAGTAGTTTAGTGCCACCTTCATCCCGGGGTGTGATCCTGGGGACCTGGGATCGAGTCCCACGTTGGGCTCCCTGTATGGAGCCTGCTTCTCTCTCTGCCTGTGTCTCTGCCTCTCTCTCTCTCTGTGTCTCTCATGAATAAATAAAATAAAATCTTAAAAAAAATGTTGTGGGCTTTCTGTGTATCAACTTATAATTCATTTGATTAGACAAAAGCCACACTAGCTAACCATCCAGAGACCAGCCCCTCCCTCCCTTAGATGGACAGCCAGGGAGCTCTTATCTGAAAGGCACACTTGTGAATTATTAGAAGCCAACTTGTTTATCCAAGAAGATATGTGAGACTTGCCTTTAAATCTTTCCAAGTCTATACCTTTGACTTCGTTTTTACCTGGTGTCCTTCTCTATTGGGGAGGCCCTGCATTTGACTTTGCCCTGAGGCCATTTATCACTTTGAGAGCCAAGCTGGCCATAAAGACTGTTCTGGGTCCTCTATACTTCTTCTGAAAAACCTGAGCTGTTCCTTCTTAGGTCATTTTTTTCTTCTCATATTTTATCATGGGTGTCAGAATAAGTAGGCCCTTTCAGCATTCTGTCTAAACATCTCCTTAGCTGGATCATGAGTTCATTAGGTACTCTTTCTATTTTTCTGTTACCATAGAATTCCCAGACATTCCACGACTACCTACTAGGGGTCACCCTTCCTTCAGCCTTCAGTAATAATTTCCTCACTACCCTCTAAATTATTCCTGTGAACCTCTTTGAGGTGTTCCTAGCTTTCACTTATTGCCTGCTCCCAAAGCCAATGGTTTGTGTAACAGCATCATCCCTTCTTGCAAGGAACCAGCTCATATTAACTTACTAAGCTTTTCCTACCACCTCCTCTATCACTATGTGTAGTTTCCATTTGGCCTGCATCCCCAAGATACATCAATGAACAGTTCAATGAAATATTTTGTCATTTCATAACAAGGGTCCCTGGCTTTCCAGCCTGGACGAACTGGGCTCTTGTATCTCTCTATCTTTCCTCCTCCACATAGCCAATTCTACATTTGATTCTTTTATTTGAGGACTGCACTTTCAGATGTAAAATTCTCTACCAGTTTGGAATGTATTCAGCTCTGAGTTGCAATAACCTGATGAATAAGTGACTTAAATTATCTTATATAACAAGTCTGGGGTGGGCAGTTCAGGGTTGGTTCAAGGGGTGCAGAGATGCCACATGACACCAAGTGTCTTTTCAGTTTTTTTGCTCTGTAACCTATAGTATATATGCTTTCTACCTCGTGCATGCTGTTTCATGATCACAAGATGGCTGCTATACCTCCAGGTCTGTGTTCTAGTCTGGAAGATAGAGGAAGGGTAAGGTGCAAAAACCTTTTCCTTAGACTTTGCCTTTTTATTATGCAAAAACTAGTCTCTCCAAGGATTTCCACTTGCATCTCTTTGATCTTAAGGATATATTATGGCTAGTCCTAGCTGCAACCAAGTATTTTCACCAGGGCATGTGAAAGAAAAAAATTGTTTTTTTTTAAAGATTCTATCTATCTATCTATCTATCTATCTATCTATCTATCTATCTATCTATCTCTCTATCTATCATTTGATAAATAAAATGTGAGAGTGAGCACACATATGTGGGAGCAGAGGGTGGAACAGAGGTGGAGGGAGGGAGAGAGACAAGCTGACTCTGTACTCAGCACAGAGCCCAATGCAGGGCTTTGCCATCTGGTCTCAGGACTTTGCGATCACAACCTGAACCAAGACCAAGAGTTGGCCACTCAACCAACTAGCCATCCAGGTGCCCCCAAAATGGGTTTTAATAATAAGGAGAGACAAGAATGGACAGTGGACAAGCAATCGACAATATTTTCCTGAACTGTCTGGGAGCTGGGAGAGGCTGAATAAGGAACAGTGTTGGGACTTTACCCAGGTCTGTAAGAAAAGGCCTCACTTCTATGGGACATGGGATATGGAGCAGGGGTCTGGGCCTTCCTCCTTTTCCCCTGCCCACCTTTTCCCCTGCCCCTGTCCTTTGGCTTTGGGATGCCTGAGTGACTCAGTGGTTGAGCGTCTGCCTTTGGCTCAGAGCATGATCCCGGAGTCCCAGGATCAAGTCCCACATTGGGCTCCCTGCATAGAGCCTGCTTCTTTTCCCTCTTCCTGTGTCTCTGCCTCTCTCTCTCTGTGTCTCTCATGAATAAATGAATAAAGATGGTATTTTAAAAAAATAAATGAAGCTTAGGCTTTGTGGGAAGGGAAGGGGACCTGGGTAAGCAGAGTCCAGACGTTCTTGGACTCTTTTTTTTTTTTTTTCATTCTTGGACTCTTGATGAATCAAGGGGAAATACGGCTTATTTGTTGGTGGTCTGTATGCTCACAGTGGACCCTGGCTTTTGCTGGGGCTCAGTTCCCCATTCTTGGGCTGTTTTGTCTTGTGGAGACTGGCCTCAGCTGGCTGGGCACTGAATGGGGCTAATTTCTTTTCCTTATGCACATCTGAGAGACTTACAAACACTAGACTTAGCTAGCTGGTTGCAACAGTCTTCCTAGAAAATCTGTGCTGAGGCAGAGGGCAGAAGAGTCCAGAAATGGCAGGTTCAAAGAGGTTGGCCAGCTCTCTCCCTCCCTCCTCCTGGAGCTGCAGCTGGGAGGAGGGCCTGTTGTTCCCTTGGCTTTTGGCTCTTTGGGATCTACCTTTGGCAGCCTATTAACCCTTGCAGAAAAGATAGTGACGTCAAGTGTGGCTCTTGAGATGAATGACTGAACTAGAGCTCCCCGTGCTCCTGTCTTCAGGTCACATGAGCTCTCCGATGACTCACCGCTCCCACCCGGCTCAGCCATCAAAAGAGGTGGTGTCCTAAGCTGTACAGGCTCTCCTTGGCCTCCGTTCTTCCCAGCAAAGGCTCCCTGGCTGGAGCCCAGTAATCAAATATTCCCTGCTCACCTCTTCTTCAGGGGCTTAGATGATGAGGAAGAAGGTGGATCAGTCTAACAACACTTCATTGGCCCCACGGGGCTATGGCATTGGGGGTACTCACCCTGCCCCAGGCCCATGTCCTTTTGGAACAAGCACGTGAATGTCCAGATGCTCTAGGACACTTCATCTTATTTCTCCCTGAAGTGCAGAACCAGACACTGAGCTTCAGAGGGCAATGTAGTTTCCCAGGAGCCTTTCAAAGACCATGGTGGATAAGGTGGGGGCAGTAGAGAGAGGGGAGGGAGAGAGGCAGGGAAAGGGAGGGCCAGCGCTAGGGGAAGTCCTCCCCGATCAGATTGTGTCTACTCCTACCCGCACACCCACAGGCCAAGGAGGGACCCTCACCTTCCAAATGTGCTGGACACTTGCACAGGGCAGCTCTGGGGAAAGCCCAAGTATAGAGAATCGAGGGTAGGTCTCCACCGACAGCAGACAAAGAGGGTGGCCACCCACTGGCCTGGGGTGTGTGTGTGAGGTACCTTAGGGACCATTGCAACTCTGCAGAAGAGAGTCCAGGCCAGCTGGTTGGGAAGGCAGGTGGATTCCCAACACTGCAAGGACCCAGGAAAGCAAGGGTTTGCAGCTTACCCGTGCTCTGTGTGGAGGCAAAAGTCTGCACCAAGTGGCCCAGTGACAAGGGCCTTGCACTCTCCTTCCACCTCCCCACTCTTGACACCTCCGTGGAGGGGTTTCAGTGGGCTGGAAGGCTGGAACGGAGAATGACATCAAGCCCCTTCACATGGGAGTCTTAGGGTAGGAATCTTCCAAACCCACTTTGGAGGGCCAGACAAGGCCAGGGTTAAGTTCCAGGTGGCAGGAGGGTGCTGGAGTCTGTGGCCGAATCCAGTGAAGGGCTCTTTTCATGCCTGTCCTCTGACCCCAAAGTCCCAGGTGAGCTCTTGCCTTTCCCAGTAGCAGGCAAACAAAGGTGGAGCATCCTTCTGGAAAGTGCGACTGACTCAGGATTGCAAAGGACCTATGAGTACCAGGCTGTGGCTCTCCAGACCACCCCGTAGGGGATTAGCCTGCCACCATTGTCTTCCCCCTTGGCCCTGCTCTGTGGGTCTTGCTAGCATGGACTCCACCAGCCCACCATATGTTTATTTGTCCCATCTGTGTCATTTCCACAGAGCCCAGGACTGACCTGTCTTCCTTATGACTATGCTCACCAAGCCTTGGACAGGTGTCTTTAAATATCTACATGAGTAATGAGTGGCTCCTAGGCTTGCCACTTAGCTGTGTGACCTCACTTAACATTTATGCCCTTCCTATGCACTTCCTATGCACAGACACTATTTATCTGTGAACTTGTGTATCTGAACTCGTATACGCCCCACAGCAATCCTATGAAGTGTCACCATTATGATCCTTGATAATGGACAGAAGACGGAAGTGAGGCCCAGAACGCGGGCTGCCCTGTGGCAGGGAGGCGTCTGGCGGCAGAGCCCAGAAATCACAGGCCCCCACTTCTGTGCCCTCCTTCTTGTAACCTTGCCTATAAAACAGGGCTAATCACAGTTCTCCTTTCCCTACCTGCCCCTGCTGGCTCCCCTCACCCACAGGGGCAAAGTTTGGGTGCTGGGAAGGGCTGGGGTCCAGGCACTGTGGGCTCTCTGACTGCCTCCACCAGCACGGCCTTCCACGGAGGCCTGGGTGCGACCTTGTCTCCCCTTCCTGCATACTCTGGCAGGTCTCGGGTTCTCTTGCTATGAAATGGGGAGGGTCTCTCAGGCTGGGGGTGGGAGAGAGGGAATAGAGTCAATGATACGGAGGGGTTTCCACTTTAGGTAATACAGTGGTCTGTGCCCACTGCATCTAAAAACAATAAAAAATGCTGGACAGGATTTAAAAAAATGTGTTTCCAGCAATGAGGAGCTCACGGGGCAGTAAGGAATCAGGAGACCAAAATCTAAGAGAAAGCCAACTCTGAGAGGTGAGCCGGCACCAGGGGCCCTCATGTCCCGAGAGCATTGGCCAAGCTGAGCCAAAACCACCTTTGGCTTTCATAGTGTGTGGAATGAGGAAGACAGATGCTGAAGCCAGGGCTCATTGAGGAGGGCAGATGAAGGGCAGGCCCCATCATGTCGGGACCCCAAAGGGCTACCTACATACCCCTGCTAGCAGCCTGAAGGATCCCAGCCCCATCACATCAAGCCTCAAGAAAGGGAGGACAGCACATACCTTGGGACCCTGTGCATAGGGTCTGTAGCTCCTCACAGCTCTTAGGGCAGTTGTGGATGGGGAGCAGTCAGCCTGAGTATGGAAGGGCCTCAGAGCAGCCACCTCCTCCTATTCCTCCAACACCCTGCAGGTGGTCCTCAGGAGACAGAGCAGCCCCTGCCTGAAGCCACTGAGGACCATCGATCTCATCAGGCAGGGAGGTTATGTCAGGCCTCAGTTTCTTGCCCGCAGATGAGGAGCAAAGCAGATGCTCCCCAAGATCCCCTCTGGCACAGGGGTCTTCTGAGGAGGCTATGTGTGCCTGCACTTGGCACCCCTCTAGAGTAAGGAGGTAGTGGTGGATGTGACAGATTGGCCTGTCTCCTCCAAGTGCTCTGCTAGGGGATGGGGGCATGAGGGTGTGGTGGTGTCTGTGGCCCAGACTGGGCCTTTGATGTACTCACAGGTAGGTGGGCTGGCGGGGCCTGTAATAAGGGCCGCCAGGGCAAGAGGCAGGGGAGCCCCTAGGGGCATCCGCAGCTTGACCTGCTTGGGTCCCCATAATTGCTTCCTCCCCTCCTTGGGAGGGTACAAATAGAGATGCCTCGTCTCTAGCCTCCTACAGCTGAAACCAGCAGCAGTGGTGAGTGCCAGCTGCTGGGGTCCTGTCCTGCAGTGGGTGTCAGGTAGTTCAGGGTCTGTGGATGGGAGTGGGGCTGGGAAGGGATATCAGGTATAGGGGGCTCAGGGGGCCTCTGTACAGTGAAGGGCTGCCCGGAGTTTGGGTTAGGGGTGTGCAGAGCTGAGGGCTGGTGGGGGCAGGGGCCTCGGTGGGGAGAGAGGATTCCTTCGGGTCTCCAGACAACCAGCTTCTGAAAAAGCAACCTGGTGCCAGCCAGGCCAGAGGAGCCCAGAAGGGCCACGGAGCACCTCTTAGGTTCCACATTCCTTGGGCTGTGGCCCTTTTCTATGCTGGGAACCCAGACACCCTGTTCCAATGCTGGCTGTCACAAGGACCCTACAGGCAGTTTTTTGCCCCTCACTCCTGCCCCTTGCCTGGCCAGCCTTCTACCCCACAGGCCCGCAAAGGGGAGGCAGGGACAGAGCCTTGGCCTTGGCTGCAGTGCTGCTGATTCCTGTCCGCTGGGTCATGGGGACCAGCCTGCCTCCCCGGCTGCCTTGGTAGTTTCCGAGCAGGTGATGGGATTGGGGGAAGCAGGCATTTCCCGGAAAGGCTGCCCCTCCAACAGAACAGGGTATTCCTCTGCAGAGCTTGTAGCTCAAGACCCCCAGGGAAGTGGGAGACTGCTTCAGGTGGGGCAAATCCCCAAACTGGCTCTCTGTACACCACCTGGCTCAGGTCCCTGAGTCTGCCTGAGAGGTGAAACAAACCCCAGTTTACAGATAAGGCCCCTGACACCCAGTGTCAATGACTCATCTGAGGAGGCATGGCTACTTGGATGCAGAGTTCAGGGGAGGAGGGGTGGGTGAGGGTGGTGGTGATAAGCTGGTGGGGGTGCCTCTCAGTCCTCACCCCTCCCCGAGAATGTCCAGCTCCTCTGAGAGCTCGTGCTGTTTCCTACAGAAGGACCTTGGGTCCTAAAGGTTGGATGACTGCATTTTATGGTGCTACAGAGTGGGACTGGGTGTCAAGGATGATCAGGGAATCCTCACGGGTCCCCAGTGTGGGGGTGTTGTTGGTGGGTGGGGCACACTCCCTGAGGAGTTCACAGTGATGGTGGAGAAAGAAGACCTTTGTCCAGGAGAATAACAATGGGGTAGTTGGGAAATGTCTTAGAAGGGGCTGGAGTGGTCAGGGAAGGCCACTCGGAGGAGGTAGAGCGTGTGGGCCAGAAGCCTTGGGGAGACAAAGGTCTGGGAGTGGTCCGTGGGAGACACCTGGGCAAAGGCTCCCTGAGTCTCCGGCATGAGGCTCACATCCTTGTTCTCTGACAGTGAGGATGGCCAGGCCTCTGGAGCAGGCGGTAGCTGCCATCGTGTGCACCTTCCAGGAATATTCAGGCCGTTGCGGGGACAAGCACAAGCTCTGTCAGGCAGAGCTCAAGGAGCTGCTGCAGAAGGAGCTACCTACCTGGACCCCGGTGAGCACCCAGGGATGCACTCTGAGCCGGTGGGGCGCAGGCGGAGCTGCGAGGAAGGGACACCAAGATGGGATCCCCGTGGGCGCCACTGCTGCTGCTTTGCAGGGCTTCTGGGAGGCTGGAGCAAGAGCACCGTGCAGAATTCCCAACACATAGTGGGCCCTGAGCAGCATACAGTGGGACCTGGGGAGGGTGCTCAGGGGGCACGGCCAGGGGCTGGCTGAGGTTGGCCTTGGAAGGGGTGCGCGTGGGGTGGGGTGTGTGTGTGTGGGGAGGGGTGGCCCACAAGGGGAGGGTGGGACGTGGCATGCTCACACCTCACCCTCACTCCTCCCCCACCTCCCCTGCACAGACGGAGCTTCGAGAGTGTGACTATAATAAATTCATGAGTGTGCTGGACGCCAACCAGGACTGCGAGGTGGACTTTGTGGAGTACATGCGCTCCCTCGCCTGCCTCTGCACCTACTGCCACGAGTATTTCAAGGGCTGCGCCCCCGACCCTCCCTGCTCCCAGTAGGCCCTGCTTCCCCCAGCCCCGTCCTGTACCCTCCGCATGGTTACTCTGGGTTGTTGGCCCTGTACCTGTGAGGCCTGAGTCATGAGGGGACCTCCTCAGCATCATGGCTGTCATGGCTAGAGACACAGAGCAGGCTGCTGCCGTCTCCCTACTGAGGCCGTGGTGGTGGGAGGCGGCCAGCGCTCAGAGCCTGTGTGCACACGAGAGACCACGACAGGGAAAGGCCCACTTAACTCCTAATAAAGAACTGGTGTCACTTGGTTTGGCTTGCTTCTTTTGAGAGGGTAGCCTGGGGTTTGGGGCAGTCTTCACTCCTCCCTGGGGAGCAGGAGGCTGAGGCCAAAGTCAGCCCAGCAACAACACACCGTCTCCACCTCCTGCAGGAGGGCTGGGCTCCGTACCAGGAGAGTCTAGGGGCTTCGGGGTGTCTGTTTCTCTTTCTCTCTCTGGGGTCTCTGAAGAAGCGGTAGCCCTGGGCTGTGAAGGAAGATGCAGGGGCAGCCAGAGGCTCCCTGGGGTGGGAGCTCAGTTCTCCCGAGCTGTTCCTGTTCTGAGAAGGAGGGTGGGGTGTAGGGGTGGGGCGGGCTTGTTTGCCTGGCTGTGGGAGTCCAGAGAGCAGAACTAATAGGATTAGGGTGTCTGAGGTCTGATGAGGGGATTGCTCCTGGCCAGAGAGGGGTGCCCTGCATCGGAGGGGTAGGGGACACCTTGACCAGTGCCCATCGCTGGAGCCAGGGCCAGCCGAGTGCCTTAGGCTCTACTCCTGGTTCTCAGTCACCCTGAGTTCATACCCCACTCTGAGAAGGTGACCCCGATCCCTGCCTTCCCCCTTTTGTGCCATTTCTCCTCTAACTATCCACTCCAACCTGCATTCTTCATCCTAATGCCACTCCAACTCTAGATACCCCCTCTTGAGATCCTCCCACTGCCCAGCCCTCTGGGTACCTGCCGTCCATCCTTGAGCCCCATGTCTGATTCCTGCTCCCTACTTCATCACCACCTCACCTGGACCTCTGTCCACTGACATGCCTGGGCTGGTCCTAGCATCACCTCTGGGTGTTGTTCTGTTCTTCCTACAGACCCCCAGCCCCTGCCCTGGGCCTCATCCGTGTGGCGGAGTGCTCTCTATATAGGGGAAGGACAGTGAGATCAGTGCCACTGAGCCTGGGGTCTGTTCCTTAGTTCCTGGGCAGCTACATCTCTAGGGTAATTTCTTTCTTTTATTTCCCCAATATTCAATTTTTTTCATCTTATTTATTTTTTTAAGTAGGCTTCACACCCAACACGGGGCTTGAACTTACTACTCCAAGATCAAGAGTCACACACTCTACCCACTGAGTCAGCCAGGTGGTTTCCCGGGCCTCACTCAGCACGCCTGTGTCCTCTTTCCTTGCTGCCTGTGGGATACTGCGCCCTGACCCCCATAGCCCTGAAGTCAGGTTGAGCTGTGCCCACCACATTGACACCCCTGCCCGTACGGGCTCTCCCACTGTCCTGTGTGCCTGCCCTGGGCAGGAAGCTGCAGGCCCACGGGAGGACTGGCTCTCCCTCATCCCCAACCCCTGCTATGGGCAGGGCCTGACCAGGGTATAAATAGGACAGAGCGCTGGGCTTCCCCCACTCTTCCTCTCTTCGCACCCTCTCTCCTCATCTCTTCTCCTTCTTGGTCTGGTGAGTTGAGTCTCCTGATTAGCACACACGGGGTGTCGGGCCCAGGCTGGGGTCAGGCTCTGGGCAGAGGAAGGAGTGACTGGTGAGAGCCAGATGCACTAACTGGGTCCAGTGTGAGATCATGATGTGGAGGCCTTGGTGTGGGGTGGTGCATGTGTGTGTGCGTGCTCCTACATGCATGCATGTGAAAGAGATAAAACAACAACACAAGCAGTGTGCCCGTGGCTGGATCTGACTAGTTGGGTGGTCCTGAGATGCTGGGCTTTGCACGTGTATTGCTGTAGTGTGTGTTGGTGTGTGTGTGAGCCATGCGTGTGTGCATACTCGGGTATGGGATGCTAACTCAAGGCCACTGTAGCCTTTTGTCTGGTTGTGTCTTTGGAGCCTCTGCTCTGCACCAGCCGCCTGGAGCCTGCCTCCCACCCCCAACCCCTGCTTCTGCCACCGCACCCTGCCCCTCCCTACTCTAGGGCTAGGCCACTGGTTTTTTCCGATGTAGGCCCCTGGGCAGGCCTCCAGCAGCCCTGGGAGGGGGAGGATGGGGCAGGGTGGGGCTGCTGTGGTCACGGGAGTACTGGGGGGGCAGTCGGTGAGGCCCAGCCTGAGGGATGCTGCCTGACCCACACAGCCTGTGCAACGGTCCTGGTCAGTGTTGGAGGCCTGAAGCACACGCTTCTCAGCAGGGCTGAGCCCACCTTTCTGGGGTCCCCCTCTGGTGGGAGCAGAGTCTCACCTGGTGCTCCCTGAGGGATGGAAATGGGGTGGGGCATGCTGCATGCAGACCCAAAGTTGGGGCTGGGGGAGATAAGGGTGTCTCTGGGCTTGTCCTCAGATCCTGACAGCCACCATGACGTTCCCCCTGGAGAAGGCTCTGGATGTGATGGTGTCTACTTTCCACAAGTACTCTGGCAAGGAGGGTGACAAGTTCAAGCTCAATAGATCAGAGTTAAAGGAGCTGCTGATGCGGGAGCTGCCCAGCTTCTTGGGGGTGAGTGGCTCCTGCCTGAGAGTATGCCTCTGAGTGCCCCCTTCCCCACAGAGGAGGGGCTGGGGCCAGGGTGTGTGGGGGGGCAGGGTTTGCAGCCAGCATCTCACTGAGATGGGGAAGTCGGGCACAGAGCTTGCTGTGGAAACGCAGTTGGAAACACGGTGAGCACTTGCCACTCATTTCTTGGAGCCTGGCAAGAAGAGGGCCGGGACCCAATGGGTAAGGTTGCAGGCCAGACGTGCCAGGCATTGCACAAGTTAACGGAAGAGGAAGAAAAGTTCAGACCTAAGTTACTCCCTCAGGTAGTGGAAGGGCAAAGCTGAGACTCACACACTGCGACAGTCTTCTGGTTGCCACCAGCCCAGCAATGAGCAAGGTTTGAGTCTCCGTGGACAAGAAGACACAGTTACGGAGACACCTGCCCACACCCCTGAGCACTCACGGCTCTCGTCTATATCAAACTTTATGCAGTTTATATGTTATTCTCTGGACAACCCTGGGGGAAGGGACTGTGGTCCCTGGTCTAGCCAAGTGCAGGTGCTCAGCCGAGAGCAGGGTTCCCAGGCAGGGCCCCCAGGGCAGGCCCAGGGAGACGCTGTGCCTCCCTGAGCTCCCACCTGCAGGTGGAAACCTGCTTTAGTCTTGGCTCCATCCCCAGAGCTTGCGGTCCTACCTGTAGCCTCTTCCCTGCAGAAAAGGACAGATGAAGCCGCCTTCCAAAAGCTGATGAGCAACTTGGACAGCAACAGAGACAACGAGGTTGACTTCCAGGAGTACTGTGTCTTCCTGTCCTGCGTCGCCATGATGTGCAATGAGTTCTTCGAAGGCTTCCCTGATAAGCAGCCCCGGAAGAAGTAAAGGCCTCTGTGCGGAGGGGTTGGGTCCACCAGTTGAGGTCTTACCTGTTGGCAGCAGGCACGGGACCTCACCCTGGCTCCCCAGATGTGTGCAAGTTGTAGACCATGTTTAATAAAGATTCTTGGAAGCTTTGAGGCTGATGGTCTGGGAGACTCTGGGTCTGGGTGGGGGCTCAGGCTGGTGGGGGCAGTTCTGTGCGGAGCAGACTGGTGAGGGTCAGGGAGTGGTGAGCAGAAGACTGTCTGTAGTGCGCCTGCTGGGGTCTGGAATGGGGTTTGGGTGCCTTGGGACAGGGGGCTGAATCAGTGCCTGGCTTCCAACCCAGGGATGGGTGAGTCCAGCCTGTCCATGGTGAGGTTCTGGAGGCCACACCATTGCAGCAGCCCCAGGATATCACCCCTTTGACCTTTGTTCCTGCCCCAGAGATCCTGGGATGAGGGTTGTTAGCAGTTAGGGTCATGGTCCTCCAGAGAAGGACAAAGGACCTCAAAGGGATGAGTGGAGGATTGTGGCTGTGGTGAGAGCGAGGGAGGTGGTGGGAGGTGGCCATAACTTTGGAGCTGAAAATGGCCATAAATTTGGAGATGAAATTCCAGACACCGGATCTGATAAATGAAATTGACATTGTTCTTCCCCCAGAAAATATCAGGAATGATGTTGTGTCCCTTCTGGTCACAGGCAGGTGATTGAGGTCAGCCGACCAGGCCAGGCTGGGGTGGGTTGGGGGCCTCCGAAGGTCATGTCCTCAGCAGGAGGCTTGGTCCCCTTGACCTTTCAAGCTCTCCTCCTTCCTTCTCATTCCATCCTGTTTTTCTCTCAAGTGTCAGAGCAGAGGGCAGGTGACTCAGATATTCCTGCAGATGTGACTTGCAGAGGCCTGGGGAGGATTTGGGTCCAGGAAGCAGCCGCCTCCTCCCCTTCTGTGGTCGGAGGGAGCCCTCCCCTGGGCCTGCAGCACTCTGCCTTGGAAAGTCCCGTTGCTGGGCAACCAGTCCCTGCTGCCTCTGCAGCCCTGCAGGGGCGGGGGTGTGGGGGGTGTATGGTGGTGAGACACAGAGCACAGCGGGGCAGGGAGAGCCCAGACAGGCCAGGTGGGGCCATGGCACCACAACAAACCCCAAGTTGGCTCTGTTCTCAGACCTGAACTGGTTGGTTGGTAGAGCTATGTATTTCCTGGGATTCAGAGGACTCGTCCTGACCCTGTCCCCTTCCTTCACACACCCTGAACCTGCTTCCAACCCACCCCCACCGCATTGCCTGGCCTCCCCATTCTGTGTGCCTTCCCCGGACCCTGATCCTAGGCTTCCATTCCAAGTCTGACAAATCTTTCCCATGAAGACCACTGAGGCTGAGAGAAATCATTTATTTAAAAACTCTGCAAACGCCATAGGCTCTATCCTCACTAATGACTTTGACAGTGCCCTTGGCAGGATACATCTTCCCTCATGGATTCCCATCTCCAGGTGAGCTTGCTTTGCTCTTGGTGTGGACAGTGGCCTCGGGCACGAGCACAGTCCCTATATTTGGCCCACACTCCTGGGTCGTGTTCCCAGAGTAGCTGGTTTCTTTTCCATCCCCTTGTCCCAACAGATTGAGTGCTGGTTTTTGGTTGGCCCTGAAGCTGTGTGTGGCACAATGAACTCTAGGTGTCCCTTCCCCTTGGGAAAGGAGGGAGGCAAGACTGGCAGAGGGGTTTTTCCTCAGCCCCGTCCCAGGAGGCCTCCTCGGGTCCCCACCCATTCTCATTGGCTCTTTCCCTGCCCTGGTTTCCTGGGGATTAGAGCAAGGAAACAAAGGCAGGGAGTGTAGAAGGGAGTGTGTTTCTGCTGTGTGCTCTGTCTGCTGGCTCCTTCCCAGGTGAGTCCTTCCTTCTCACCTCCTGGCTCCTCTCTGTGGTGGGGCAAGTGGGCGATGACAAGCCTTGGGACCTCCACCAAAGAAGGCCAGGCATGAGTGGGCACTTGCTCAGAAAGGACGGCCAAGTGTGAAGCTGTGCTTCTCAGAATTTCTTGAGAAGGGGCTCTGTTGCAGATGTCCGGAAGCCCCTCCTTCCCTGTGGTCCTGGCTGAGTCTCCTGGGGGAGGCTAAGCTGAGGTTTTGGGGTGCCGAGAGGTCACTGATGGATCCAGTTCAAGAATCACTAGGTGGGCTTCAGGCTGAGGGAGGGAACCAGCTGCTCTTTCCTCCTTGCTCTGACTCCACACAGATTAACCTGGAATCCCCACGTGTTGGGGGGTATAGTCCCTTCCAAAGAGGAAGTGGTTTTTGAGTCTGAGTCTGCCTTCCATGGTGGATGGATGGAAGGTGGATGGATTGGGTGGATGTGGCTGTGTTGATGGACGAGGAGGACCACATCCAACCCAATCTTTGGGTCCAATCTCAGATTCCGGAGATTTCCATGCGCCCAACCCACTTGGTGCCAGTCGTGTGTGCATTTCTCTGGGCCAGAGATGGAGACCAGCTGGACAAGTCCAGTAACCTCTCCCCTATTTCCTGCTGAGACCATATCTCCCAGTTCCAACCCCAGCCCCCTCCAAGCCCTGGACTCTCTCTTTGCCCGGTCCTCCCCTTGTACAAGAGGACACACTCTGTCATCCAGTGATTCAGGCACTGGGGCAAAGGAGGGTGCTTAGGAAATGAGTGCCCATGCTCTGTGGGCCAGGGGCCCTTACCACCAGTTTATCTTTTGGGGAGGTCCTCTTGTCATCTACACCTAGAGCCCTTTCCAGCATTTTTGGAACATGCAGCTCCTTTGGGGCTGGCTGGTCTCATGGGTCTAGCTGCTCCACATTTGCTTCAGGTCTTACTATACAACCTGTTCTGGGACATTTGAGTCCACTTGATGGTAAGTTCTGTTTCAACCTGGGTTCTAGTTTCTGGTCCTTGAGAGAGAGCCTCAGGGCTGGGCTAGTGATGGGGAAAGCAAAAGGTCTGGCTTCCCGGGGAGGTAATCCTTCTCTCTCCCTTCACCCTCCAGAGGTACCCACTGATGGAGACTCCTCTTGAGAAGGCCCTGACCACTATGGTCAGCACTTTCCATAAATATTCTGGGAGAGAAGGCAGCAAACTGACCCTGAGCAGGAAGGAACTAAAGGAGCTGATCAAGAAGGAGTTGTGTCTTGGAGAGGTAGGTGACTGTCACCTGCAGCCAAAGACCTGAGTTCTCCCTGTGCACAGCATGGGGGAGGAGGAAAAAAGTGGAATTACATTCCACTGTCAGGGGCTCCCCTCCTGCGAAGGAGGAAGCCTCAGTTCTGCATCTGTAGAGACCCAGCCGAAAGGACCCACACCCATTCTCTGAGTGCTCTAGTCTCAGCCAGGAGAAGGGTGGCCAAAGGGAACCCCTGTGGTGAAGAAGGTGCCAATCTTGGGCCAACAGATGCAAGACCTCTGTGTGTGTGTGGGAGGAACTGGGTTTCACTGAGAAGGAGGGAGGGCAGTGTCAGAGGCTGAATTATAGCCCGTGTGAGGGGTTAGCGGTCAAGGAGCCCATCAGCCATGGGAGAGCCTGTGTGAGGAGCCATGGGGCATGAGGCACCAGGGCGCCCAGCTAGAGCAAGGGCAGGGCACCCACCTGCATGCCTGGCACAGCTGGGGCTCTCAGCTGGCACTGACATGGGAACAAAAAGGATCATTCTGCTGGAGTGTGAACACAAGGTTGGAAGGAAACAGATTGCTTCTTGCCAGATGGAGAAGCTGGGAGGCGGCTGACGGAGGGGAGGGCCTATGAGGAAGTTATATTATTTTTATGGGTAAAAAAAAAAAAAAAAAAGAGGCTCAGAAACATTATCTAGCTTGTCTAAGGACACTCAGCGAGTAAGAGGCTGAGTCCTTCCTTTTCCCCTGAAAATCCAGTCTTGAGGCCTCTCCAGTCACATGGTCAACCTTGGTGGCCTCCTCAGAGAGAGCCTTCCTTTGGGGACTGGATGGAGCAGGTGTGGGTCTCACCAGGCCTGCCCTCTGGCTTGCCTGCCAGGCTCCCTGCATTCTGGAGTTAATGAGGGCGAGGGGAGGGGCCACAGATCCCCTAGGGGTTAATTACGGGGGACAGAGGCCCTGGGGTAGGCCTGAGTTTAACAGGAGCCCAGTCTGGGGGCAAGGACCACAGCACAGAGATGTTGTTTCCATCTCCATCTCTCCTGACGCCCGTCTCCTGTGGAAAAGTGGGAGCTGAGGGCAGTAAAGAGGGGAGGGCAGAATGTGTCTGTCTGTCTTCCTGTCCCACCCAAGGGCCCTGTCTCCATCCTCCTAGTGGAGCAGGGCTGGGAGAGCAGGGGACAGACGGAGTGTGGCTGAGCCAGGGATTCATCTCCATATGGCTGTGCCCCCCAGAAAGGGAGGTGGCAGTGGCTGCTCGGCCCCAACACTGCTCTCCTGGAGTGTTGTCGGGGTCAGTTCTCAGCTACCCACTGTGGGGACAGAAGTCTGGATCATGCTCAGTGCCACATAGTCACCAAAGCATTTCTGTTAGATATTGTATAAAGTCCAGATGATTCTTTCTTTGGATGGTGGGAAGTGCTGAGGAAAAGGGAGGGTGGACCAGCTTTCCTCTGGATATTTGCTCAGACTAGGAGTCAGGTCACCACATGGTGCCAGGCCTTGTGCTGGGTGTGGGCTGGGGACACCGTGGGGGTTGAGATGTTCAGTGTTGCTGAACCAGCTGAGGGTCACCCTGAGGCTGTCCTCCCAGGGGTGGGTGGCACCGTGCACTGGGGGGCAGGGCTGAATGGGGTGGCTGACCTGTCCCTCTCCCTGTGCTCTTGAAGAAGATGAAAGAGAGCGGCATCGATGATCTGATGAGGACCTTGGACAAGAACAGTGACCAGGAGATCGACTTCAAGGAGTACACGGTGTTCCTGACCACACTGTGCATGGCCTACAACGACTTCTTCCTGGAGGAAGATAAATGACCAGGGCTCAGCCCCTTGCCCCTGGCCTCTTCAGCTGTCTCCCAGACACTCCCTGGCCCCTGGCCCTGCTCTCCCTTCTGGATGGACCCTGCTTCTGCCTTCCCTTCCAGCAGAGGAAATAAAGATTTTTTCCATTCCTGGCTGGTTTTGCAGATGTCTTGTCCACCTGGGCTGGGGGTGGGTCGGGTGAGGCAGGACTTCTCCCTGAACTGAGCCTCGGGGCGTTAGGGTCACCTACCTCCTGCCCTTCCCAGTGTGGATGCCACCCGGCTTCCTGGGCTTAGTTCTGCCCTTCAGGGAGATGGGGAAGTTGGGGCAGGCTTTCACTTGCCTTTCAGAGAAAGCTAAGATGAAGTGCTTTGAGGAGCACAGGTACTGGGGAGGGTCCTGAGGGCAGTGGTGGACAAGCCAGCCTGAGGCTACCCCATGCCAGCTTCCCCCAGCAAGCCCACCCCACCCCACCCCATCCCACCCCACCCCAATCTGTGCTTTCTGTTGTCTCCACTCCCCACTGTGAAAATCCTTTCACTGGAGAGCAGCTAAGTAAGGCCAGGGCTGGTCAGCAAGTGCTGCCTCGCAAGAGGCTTGCAGGTGGGATTCCAGGCTGGGCTGTGGGGGTGCGGGCGGCGCGGAGGAAGGGCTATGGGGGTGAGGGTGGGGTTGCGGGCGGGGACGGAGGGCTGTGGGGTGCGGGCGGGAACTTGCTTCTGTTGAGGGGTGGGTGCTGTAGATGCCCTTTGAGTCATATCCTATAGACCTGGCTGCTCCCTCTCCTTCAGCTAGGGTTGACCCGACACCCTCTGGGGACCCCCGCCCCCCTCCGTGGGCTGTGGTGTTGGCCGGGACCTCGGTGTCACGGCCCCGCAGCGGTCTCCCCTGCGATCCCCGCTCCACCCTGGGAACGCGGAACCCGGAACAGCCCCGAGCGGGAGGCGCGGAGGGCTGCGCCCCCCCTGCCCCGGCCCGCCCCGGGGTGTGTCCTGTAGACGCGGGCGCCCTGCGGGCTTGGGTGGGGGCGCGGGAGGGGCTGGGGGCGGGGCTGGGGGGACATGGGCGAGGGGGGGCAGGGCGGGGCTGGGGGCCTGGGGGCGGGGGGAGTGGGCTCCGGCCGCCGGCCCTCGCTCCCCGCCGCTAAAAGGCGCGCAGGCCGCCGCCCGTCGGTCCCTGGACGCTCTCCCGCCGAGCGGTGAGTCCCTGCGCGCCCAGCAGGCGCCCGCCCCGGCCCGAGGGGCCCCGGGCTGCGGGGGCGTGTGCGGGTCCCCTCAGGCTCCCCAGCTTCCCCCGGGCCGCTCTCGCTGCCGTCCGGTTGGTTCCTTGGCCACCTCCCTCCTGCGGGCCTCCAGAGTGCCTCTCCCTCCCCTCAAGCCCTGGGCTGACTCCTGATGGGGACCCCGACGCGGGTGGGGACACAGCTGTTGGGGAATGTGGGTGGGCGGGGGGGGCCTCCAGCACTGAGCAGCCTCTGCGCCCCCAGCTCCCAGCCCAGTGCCCAGCCATGGCGTGCCCCCTGGATCAGGCCATTGGCCTCCTTGTGGCCATCTTCCATAAGTACTCGGGCAAGGAAGGCGACAAGAACACTCTGAGCAAGAAGGAGCTGAAGGAGCTGATCCAGAAGGAGCTGACCATTGGCCCGGTGAGTTAAGTCTCCCCTAGGCCCTAGAAGCAGGGTGAGGAGAGGGAGAGGTGCCAGGTGCATCTGACTCACAGTTACTGGGACGCTCACTGAGACGGTTGGTCACTTCCCGATACTTGATACTCTCAGCCTGGTACCTGCCCCCAATGAGGAGCAGGTGTGGAGAACCAGCCCAAGGTGGACTCGCATCTTTGGTGACAGGGAGAGTGCAGAGCTACTTGCATGAGGGAGGGCTGCCTGGAGGAGGAGAGGAAGAGAACCTCAGGCTCTCCTCACATTGAGTCTGGATTTCCCATTCTGTCCCGTTAGAAGCTGCAGGATGCTGACATTGCAAAGCTGATGGACGACCTGGACAGAAACAAGGACCAGGTGGTGAACTTCCAGGAGTACGTCACCTTCCTGGGGGCCTTGGCTCTGATCTATAATGACGCCCTCAAGGGCTGAGCATACAGCAGGAAGGTGGAGACACCACCCTCCATCGGGCCTGCCTAATTGAGATCCAGTGCTGGGTAACTGTTCAATAAATACCTTTCTTTGGTCAAGTCTTCCTCTGTGTCCTGGTAGCCTAGTGATTTATGTCCCGCTCTGCTTGGTTGCTGCACCAGCCATCAGAGTTTGCTCACAGTCACCTCCGGGGGTGACTTGCAAGGCCCCACACTTGGGGCCACCCTGATGAGGCCACTGCTAGGTCATAAGATGCCTTTACATGGATTCGAAAAGGGTCCCACTCTGGGTGAAGGCTCACATGGTTCCCAGGAGAAAGGTTTCTGGGATGGGACCAAGAGGAGTGGAGAAGGAAATGGTGCCTGAACCTGGCCCTGATGGGTCTGGATTGGGGCAGAGAAAGTCCGGGTGCTGTACTTTTGGGATGTTGGTGAGGTTGGCAAGGTCTGGAGCCAAGAAAGAATTCTTGAGATTTCTTTGGTGCAAAAAGGTGGTTTTGTTAATGCACAGGGACGGGATAGTGCAATTGATTATTGAGGTTGGGGGAAGTAAAGAGAAGTTCCAGAAGGATCTTTATCAGCTAAAGGAGATTCACAGGATCCTGGGGGCATTGCTTTTGTCCAGCTAAGGCTGTTTTTCCCTCCAGCAGGGCATTGAGACAGCCAGGAGCTTCCTAGAGGAAGGTTCTGCTCTGCTGGCCTCAAGGCACTGCAGATTACAAGGACGTTTAGGGTTTTTTACATTTCCTTCTGCCTGTTCCCTTGCGTGGCTAGTCGGGGCCCTGAACCCCTGAAGATGATCGAGTTGCCTGTTTGGCCCTGGCTGTGCCGCAGTGAAGCGGAGGCAGAGAGGCCACATCTGGCAGGCCCAGAGCCTGGCTGGAGAGGCCACCCGGGACACTGGATGGCTGCGTCCATGGCAGCTGCCCACCACCCAGTTGAAGGGGGGGCATACTGTCTCCGTATTCAGTGTGTAAGTGTTCTTTGCATTGGGTTGGAGGTCTGAGTAGCTGCAGGGGGTGCTTGGGATGGTGGGGGGGGCAGGCTAGCCACAGCTTCTGGCCTCTGGATCAGTATTCAGTGAGCCCATCCCTGTAGCCTCAGAATGAATCACCCCAGTCATTTCATGGGAACCAAGCCTGGCTCTCAGCCCCTATCAGGGAGGATGACTAATTGAATTATTGTGTGAATCCATTGTTTGTATTTGTGGTTTCAGGGTATGGGGTGTGGGGGTAAACTGTATCTCAGGGCAATGGGGCATTTGTCACTGTTCTCTGCCCTCCAGGCCTAGTCGGAGCCAGACAAGTTCCTCTGTAAGTTCTGGGCACTTTGGAGGGAGACCACATCCTCCTTCCCCTCTTCCTCCCCCACTTCCTGGGGGCCCAACTTGGTGGAATTGTCGTCCTTCTGTACGGGCTACGGGCTACAATGAGTGAACAGGGGAGAACGGGCAACGGGCTACGATGGGGAGAAAGGGCAACGAGTCCTCTAGTAACCCCTCCTGCCCCTCAGGGAGTCAGAATCACCAGCCAGGGACTCAGCCCCCACAGGCTGAAAAGCCTCATCTCAGCCTTGGCGGGGTCCTTCCAACTCCATCTGGAAAAGTACCCTCCCTGCCTGTGGGGGTGGCCCCTGGAGCATGGGGCGTTCACCCTCACCATCCTGTGGGCAGACAGCAGGGTGCTGGGGGATACCGGTATGGGTTCTCTTGAACCCCAGGGGAGGAGCCTGGGGGATGGAAGCTGCCACAGCTCTGGTGCTCAGGGAGTTCCTCTTATGAAGAGGGAGACAGTATCTGGCCACCCAGGGGATGTCAGTGGCTCCAGCATAGATTCCTACATAAACAACTCAACTTTGTCTACGAGGCACCTATGTGAGTGAGTCAGTGAAAGGAAGGCCTTTTGCAAAGTCAGAATTTGAACCTCTTCCCCTCTTTCAGGGGTGAAAAGACCTTGGTGCAAAGTGAGAGGGGGAGCTGTCTCAGCAGGTAAAGACCCCTCCCCAGGGAGGAGCTGCTCTGGCCAGGCTCACCCCTGTGTTTCTGGGGCGCTCTGCTGGCTGGAGGACCAAGAGGCTGAAGTGAGACTACAAACATGCACAGTCCGCCTGCTGAATAAACAGGATTATTCTTTGGCTTCTGCTTCTCCACAGTAGTGGAGGGAATGGGAAAGAGGATTTAAAAATTAAAACAAACCCTGAATAAATAGCAAATCTTTTTGTTTGCTTTGGGAGTATGACAATTTTTAAAAGATTTTATTTTTCAATTATCCGTACATACAATGTGGGTCTCAAACTCAAGATCCCAAGACCGAGAGTCCTATGCTCTACTGACTAGGCCAGCTAGGCAGCCCAGGGTATGATTTTAAAGGTTTTGTTTTGGAGGTGATGGTGGTGGGAGGAAGCAACATTTCCAATGCTATCTGGTGGGTGCAGTCATGTTCTTAGGGGTAGTGGATGCATGAACTATTCATTTTTATTGTATTTGACTCTGATGTAAAGTTGAAGTGAACGCTTGGAGCTCACTCCGTGAAGCGGTCTGGGCTAACAGGAGGAGAGAGGTTCCTTTTTTTAAAAAAATATTTTATTTGTTTATTCATGAGAGGCACAGAGAGAGAGATAGGGGCAGAGACACAGGTAGAGGGAGAAACAGGCTCCATGCAAGGAGCCCGATGTGGGACTCGAACCGGGTCACCAGGATCACACCCTGGGCTGAAGGTGGCGCTAAACTGCTGAGCCACCGGAGCTGCTCAAGGGGAGAGGTTCTGATGGGAGTCTAGGTCACCCATCGGTGGGTGGGACGGTGGAAGTGGCAGTGTGACCTCATTCACCTAGCTCAGGGTCCTTTTCTGTTTGCTGTGTATAATTGATGTTAATTCTTCTACCTCATGGCCCTGCATGAAGCTGCTGTGTTTGTGAGCTGGGGTGGGCCCAGGAAGGGGAGAGGACTGAGTCACAGAATGGAGCTCTCTGTTCCTTGCCCAGCAAATCTGGAATTAGTAAGAATAAGGCCACCTTACTTTGGTGTAGCACTTTTGTTTTTACCAGACACTTTAACATCCATTGTCTTTTGTAATCCTCAGAAGACCTGCATGTGCTATGGGTTATCAGCCCCATTTGAGTGAAAAGGGAGGTAAGAGCCTCTACTTGGGCATGGGATCAGAGCTGGGCCTTCGCCAGCCCCTTGTCAGTGCACAAGTGTGCCTTTAAAAAAATTTTTTTTTTCTTTATTTAAGCCATCTCTATCCCCCACAGGGGGCTCAAATGCACGACCCAGAGGACAAGAGTTGCGTACTGTTCCAACTGAGCCAGCCAGGCGCCCCTAGTGTGCATCTTATCATGACATAGTTTGGCCATTCTTTCTTCATCTTTTTTTCTACATGTCTTAATTACATATTGAGAGTATACAAAATGATTTGTAGAACACATCTAAGATGTAAGAATCATGGCACAAAACCCTCGACTGTTACCTTTATGTTTCAACCTCTTGGATGGCCTTCCCCATCCTATCTCCTTCCCTCCAAGTGGAATCATTGTCTGGTCTCTGTGTTCGTCCTTTCTTTCTTTTTCTTTCTTTCTTTCTTTCTTTCTTTCTTTCTTTCTTTCTTTCTTTCTCTTTCTTTCTTTCTTTCTTTCTTTCTTTCTTTCTTTCTTTCTTCTTTCTTTCTTCCTCTTCCTTCCTTTCCCTTTTTTTTTTCTTAAGGTTTTACCCATTTATTTGACGAGAGAGAGAGAAAGAGAGAGAGCACAAGCAGGGGGAGCAGCAGAGGGAGAGGGAGAAACAGGTTTCCCACTGAGCAAGGAGGCCAACATGGGGGCCCGATCCCAGGATCCTGAGATCATGACCTGAGCCAAGGCAGATGCTCAACCACTGAACCATTACTATTCTGATCCAAATAAGTCTATAAAATTAGTCCCTGGGTGGCTCAGTCTGTGAAGCATCTGCCTTCAGCTCAGGTCATGATCCTGGGGTCCTGGGACCAAGCCCCAGGTTGGGCTCCCTGGTCAATGGGGAGTCTGCTTCTCCCTCTGCCCCTCCCCCTGCTTGTGCTCTCTCTTTTTCTTGCTCTCTCTCAGATAAATAAATAAAATCTTAAAAAAATAAATTGATCAAATTAATAAAAATCATACAAAAAGCAAATGCTTTACAAAAATAAAGAAAATTAACTTTGAAAGTGAAGGTGAAATGATATCTTAAAGAAAGGACCATCTTCATCACTGGAGCTGTTTTTGGGCTGTGGTGTGTCCTCTGCTGCTGGAAACACTGATTCTACGCTCAGGTCAACAGGGGTGGGGTTGGCTGACACCATCTTCACATAATCCTATTTCTTTTTTTTTTTTTTTTAAGATTTTATTTATTTATTCATGAGAGACACAGAGAGAGGCAGAGACACAGGCAGCAGGAGAAGCAGGCTTCATGCAGGAAGCCTGATGTGGGACTCGATCCCAGATCCCAGGATCAAGACCTGAGCCGAAGGCAGATGCTCAACAGCTGAACCACCCAGGTGTCCCACATAATCCCATTTCTTGTTTGATCAATGAGATGCTTTTGAATTTTTTTCGAGGCATGCAGTCTGTTGTTAATCATAAGCTATATAGTTTCTGTATTGAAAAATATTTATTTGCTTTGTCTCCCTTAATTACTTCATTTATGGATAGAGATTCCAATTCAGAGTAATTAGTATTAGTTTCAGCGCTGAAATGTCCATCCATCACCTGCTCAGAGATAAGAATAATTCTTGAGGTGGGGACTTTGCTTGTTGATTGCATTTTCTTTCTCCTCTTATAGATTATGAAGGTGTAGAAGAATGCTTTCTAGTAGAGTGAATCTTTGATTTGAAGTTTTAATATCTATAATTCTTAGGAACATCTCAATATATAAAGGATTAAAATTTCAGACTTTAAAAAATACTGAAGTAGCATTGCTATACCAACAAAGATGCTAATGTTTGATCCCTAAAAATTGTACAATATAGCAGAATTCTGAAATACAGAAAACAGACATTGTAATCATTTATTCCCTAAAACAAGCAACAGTCACATTCCCAGCTAAGCAAGATGCCTGCATCCACTCTCAGTCTCTTGGGGGAGGGAAGATGTTCACAGTCTGCCCTGAGGAAACTGCCTCCAGAAATGGGTCAAATTCCTTAATGCATCCCCCGCAAAGATAAACAAATATTTCTGTTTTCTTACCAAATCTTCCTAAGTGTATAATTACCTTTTCAGTGACAGCACACAGCTCCTTCCTGTTGACGTCCATTTATTTCAGACATCTAGATCATTTCTGGGTGTCCATTTCAGTCACAGATTATGTGGGCGTAAATAAATATTCTCATAAACACAGTGTTTACTTGGGAGTTAGTCTCAAGAGTGTGAGTCATTACCAGAAAAAGTCAGTTCTGTGGCATAAGTCCAGCTCCAGTTTATTATTGTATGTTCTGAGAAGTGTCCTTGTGCACAGCTCAGAGCCACAGCTTTAGTTTAGGAACACACAAATGTGTGATCCAGAGCTCGATCAGGAAATTACTGACTTTGGTAAGTAAAACTTCTCCAAGAAACTGGAAAAGCCTCTAAAACAAACTGTGTGTGTGCATGTGCATATGTTTGTGTGTGTTTGTTTCCCCATCCCTTGTCCCCAGTTTGGGGAAAAATTGTACGCACTCCTCCTTCTGTGCTCCCATTCAAGGGTTAGAGCACAGGGTTGGGAATGAGTGACCTGGGGGATCAGGCTGCACTGGGGCCTAGAACCCAGGCGCTTCCACGGGAGAGAGGCTCTGAGCAACCTGGTGATGGTCTGGTTGCCAGTCCTTTGGCTGCTCCGCTCAGTGCCATCTGTCCCCTGGGAGTTCCCTGAGAGGCCTGAGGTAGCATGATTGCCATGGACAGCCTGGCAGATGGCCAGATCTTTGGACACTGGCTGGCTGGAGCAGAAACCAGAGCATTCTGCTCCTCTTTAGGGATGTGCCACACAGTGCTAGTGACTGCAGCCCCACAGGGTAAGGAAAAAGTTGAATTAGACATCTTGGCCTTAGTTCTCCTACATTGCTGTCAAATTTGTCTTTGTTTAAAATCATACCAGCTTCTACTATGGATTGAATACAGTTCCCTCCTCCCCCATTCCTATACTGAAGTCCTAATCTCCAATGTGATGGTACCTAGAGAGGTGAAGCCTGTGGGGTGTGATCAGGTTTGGGAGAGGTCATCAGAGTGGAGCCCTTGGAGCCCCTGTGGGACGCCTGGGTGGCTCAGTGGTTGAGCGTCTGCCTTTGGCTCAGGGCATGATCCTGGAGTTCCGGGATTGAGTCCTGCATCGGGGTCCCTGCAGGGAAACTGCTTCTTTCTCTGCCTATATCTCTGCCTCTCTTTCTGTGTCTCTCATGAATAAATAAATAAAATCTTAAAAAAAGAGAGAGAGGGAGAGAGAATGGAGCCCTTGTGATAAACTTGCTGCTCTCTGTGAGTAGAAAGGAGGGCTACTCACAGACCAGACACTTGTCTGGTCTGATCTTGCCAAGTTCATGCAATCCCCTGTGTTTCCTGGCAGCCCCCTCAGGTTATCCTTTATGATATATCGGATCCCAGGCACAGGTAAGAGCTCCCACAGTCCTCTATGCCTGTCCTTATCACATGAGAGTGTGACAATCCTTCTGCAAGCCTGACCGCTTCCAGCTCCAGCCCCACTCCTGATACCCACTGTGACCTATTCAGTGCCACGGACCATGTCATCCTCATGTTTGTTGAGCACAGAACCTACTACACAATAGGTGTTTGATGAATCTTTGTTGAAGGGATGAACTCCTTTCCACCCTGGAGAGTGTGGTGGGTTGGAGGCAGGACCTAGGGGTGAGGTTTTCATGTAGGACTGCAGTCCCACAAAGCCCCACAAACCCATCAGTCATCAGGAACACAGTGAGGGCTCATTCTTGCTGCTGAGGGGTTGGTGGACAGTCCCAGCTCTGGTGGGCACACAGGGTGCTCTGTGCCTTTACCCGACATGGTGCTTGCCCTAATGCAGGCACTTACTATTATAAGCAGCTCAATGAGTGCATGGGACTTGTGAGGTGCAGTGGACCAGCCTGTCCCCTCCAAGTGTTCTCCAATAACCCCTTCTTGGCCATCGTTTTTCTCTACCCCTGAATGAAATCCTTCTGGTCTCATAGCCTTTCCGTCTTCAGATGGGAAAAGCCCCAGTCAGAGGTTCGTTCCCCCACCCCTGATCTTGGGGAAGCTGCCATGGGAGAGGGTGAGGGCAGCATCTTCACCGGTGCCTCCTTCCTGCTCCATGGGAGCTTTGGCCCTCCAGGCAGGTGAGAGGAGAAAGTGAGACCACAAAGTTCTCTCTTCCCAATGTATTTATAATCTGGCCTTGGCATCCTCATTGGGTGGTGGGAGTAATTCTTGTGGGTTTGTCAGAGCTGCCCCTGGTTTCCAACAAAAGTCTCCACAGACTCTTCACTGGGGCCACCCTGTCTGGTAGGCCATCCCCCTTCTGTGGGGGTGCACATGTGGCTGCAGGTCCTGAGCAGCCACCCGGCTACTGGGGTTGCAGTCACACCGCTCTGGAGACATTTCTCCCCATCTGCTGCTGTGCAGGACGCTTCTTCCCTGTAGGTCTTGGCTATGAGTCAGGAATCACTGCTGGTGGGTGCCAGTTCTGTAGGACGCAGCCAGAGCTCTCTGAGTGGCTCTCGCCTGGGTTAGGGAGAGGGGAAGCACCCTGCCCTCACCCTCCATGGGGTGTGGGGTGGGGAACGAGGACACACCCTGCCAGCATTCCAGTTTACTCGTCTCTCTGAGCACCCCAGTCTTCCCTACCCTTGAGGTGAGGGATGGATCAAGTCACCTCCTGCCTTGAAGGTGGTTGTGTAGACATATAACAGCCTTGTTCTCAGCTTTGAGGTCACAGTGAGGGAGACAGCACCCTGTTAGTTTAGGTTTGTGGAATGAACACATGCACAGCTGAACTTAGTGTCCCGAGTGACAGGCCTGTCACCAGCAGAACTGTGGCTGTGCAGGTGGAGACGTGAGCCCTAGCTCTCTCCTTGCCTGGCATGTGTTTTTGGAACACATGGAACACATGGAACACCACTTCCTCTCTTTCACAGTTGTCTCCTCTCTAAAATCAGGATAATTGCGGAGCCTGCCATACGGCGGTGAGGTAGACCAGGGCTGCCCACAGGGGTGTCCCAACTCTGGCAGAGCCTTTGGTTCTGGTGTCACTTGTCCTCGGTGGGAGGTGGGTGGGTAGCAGATGGGAGTGAGGCGGGCGGCTCAGGTTTCTTGGTTTGGCTGGAAGCGTCAGGAGGAGGATGTCTGGGAGGTGGGTTCATGGTGAGGGATTCAGAGGAGGGTGAGGCTGGTTTCTGGCCCCTGGGCAGGAGACTGTTGGAGAAGACAGGTCCCTGCCGAGGCTGCTCCCACCTACCTGTCCTTGAGGATGCTCGCTCAGTCTGCTTGGGGACAACTTGCCTTGTGGGCTTTCACCAGTGTGTGTGTGTGTGTGTGTGTGTGTGCAGGGAGGGGGGGTCCTGCATCCCTGAGAACTAGTCCAGTTCTTTTCTCCCCATGGGGTCATCTCTCCTCTCTGGCTGGGCGGTGCAGTGACCCGGGTCTTGGCCTGGGCAGCTGACGCATGTGCTCTTGTGGTTTTCTTGCAAACATTTCTGCAACCCCCTTCCTTGTCTTGGAAGTGGACACTTTATTTCATGATAGCTGCACAGAGCTAGTGAGTCAACGGGGACCAGGTTATTGGTATGGAAGGACTTGGGAAGTTCAGAGTTCCCTGCGAAGGCCATGGAGGCCAGTCGGTCCTTGGTGTTACTGCCGCCTTCACGTCCAGCCACACCAGTCTGACCACTGCCCCTTCCCTACTGCCACCTCAACCCGGTGGTGCTCCAAGACATACTGCCTTACTCTTACCTGCCCCAGGATGAGCACCTGACCGTGGGCATGGCTGCTCCCTCAGCACTGCTCCTGGTGCCGATGGCCTTGGCCAGCCTGCTGTGCCCAGTCCTTCCTGGCACGGTCACATAGGAGGCACTTGACGGACAGTGGCCGATTGGCCATCCTGACCCAGCTACAGTGTGGCTCTGCCTGGGTGAGTGATGCAGCAAGACAGGGCTCATCGCCAGGAAGAAATTATATCTGGATGCTGGAGTTAGATCCAGGTGATGTGGTTTCCTAAAGGCAGTTTCTGAAACTGCTGGAGTTTCAGTACGACAAGTTTGAGAACATGAGGGAGAAATGAGGAAACTATTTGGAGGACATCCTCAGCCTGACATTCTCTGGAATGTTCTGTGGAAGTGGAGTTCTCTGGGTCTTTTGCTATAAATATAAACTTTACATCAGTGAGGTGTCAGAATGCTCTTTTTTCTAAGCTTCAAACCCAGTTATTTTTTTTTTTTAAGAGTTTATTTATTCGGGATCCCTGGGTGGCTCAGTGGTTGAGCATCTGCCTTTGGCTCAGGGCAAATCCCAGTTTGGGGATCGAGTCCCGCATCGGGCTCCCTGCATGGAGCCTGCTTCTCCCTCTGCCTGTGTTTCTGCCTCTCTCTGTGTCTCTCATGAATAAATAAATAAAGTCTTAAAAAAAGAGATTTTGTTTATTCATTTGGGAGAGAGAGAGAGAGAGAAAGAGGAGAGAGAGAAAGAGAGAGAGAAAGAGAGTGCACAAGCAGGGGAAGCCAGAGGAAAAGATGGAGAAGCAGATTCCCTGCTGAGCAGGGAGACAGACCTATGTGGGACTCAATCCCAGGACCCTGAGACCATGACCCAAGCCGAAGGCAGATGCTTCACTGACTGAGCCACCCAGGTACCACAAATATTTTTTAAATAAATGAAATAGTATCAAGAATATGCTTGCAGCTTGTATTTGTAGTGACTTGACTTTTTTTGTTAAATTGCTTCTCATATGAAAATATATAGAAAATAACTCTGCAAGGAGATACCTCTGGATGATGAAACTATGTTAGGCCACCATGTTTTATGATCTTATTTTTAATGAATAGGCATTACTTTTTAAACCAGTGATATAAAACTAGTTTTATTTTGAAAAGCAAAAGTTAGAGAGATAGGGCACAGAAATCATGGAAGCACTGGGGTTGATGGAGGCAAGCAGGATTTCATGTGTTTCTGGGGAAGATCAGGAGTTTCCTGGTAAGGCTGGAGTAAGGTCCCAGGATGGAAGAAGATGCCAGATAGTCCCAGGAACAATGGCTGGGACAGAACTCAAATCTGAGGAAGTTTGGGGGTGGAACTGAGGCAGATATAAGAGTGGGCTTATGACCTGGCAGTCTTGTGGCCACTCTCCCAGGGCAGTGAGTGAACTAGGTGAGGCTGAGGGTGAACACCCTCCCCTCAACCGTTGTCTGATTCAAGGCTCATTTTTCTTTAGTATTGCTCATATTTATTCCTGCAAGTTTTAGTGCTGATCTTCAATTCTTCAGAGACCCATTGGTAATTAATTCATGAATGAAGGCCTCTCCAGGACAGTTTAATCCATTGTTATTGCTAACACAACTTTTCCTTATCCCCAATTCAGAGAGAAATGGGAAGTATATCAACTAAAATAATATTAAAAAGTATAAAACTGGGCCAGAAGATAGATGAGGTAAGCTTGGACATGTTGGTGAACCATAAATCAAGAATTCTGTCAAGGGCTCGTGAGGTTATATAATAAGGTAAAAGAGTCAGCTATTTATAAAGACAAATGAATATGTGAAAATCCAAGTATTCCTAAGGATGAGAGAAAAGGAAGGAGGAAGGGATAGATGATTGGGAGGGTGGGGACACAGCCTTAATGAATGCCAGGATGTCATTGGTGGTCGTCAGCGTCCTCATCTCACTTCTCTGGAAATTGTGATTAAAGAGAAGGAATTAAGCATTTCTTCTGCTTCTCTGGTATGAGCTGTGTTTCAGGATAACCAAATAGCCCACTTGTGGAGGGAAAGTTCTTCCATTCAAAGAATTCAAGATAGTAAATAGAACGGTTGCCCAGAGCTGTTTTCAGTACATTTGTTGCCTCCTTGGTGGGCTTCTATAGTCTACTCCCTCAGCAACAAATCAACCTGCAATTCTGTTATCACCTCATACTTGTATTGAATACAATGTGTTCATCTCCATCATTTCTGGCTGTTCCTGGACCTGAGACTATGAGTGGCTCTCCAGAGCCATATGGAGAACTGATAATGGATCTTGAAGCGGAGGCCCTAGTACCTCCAACTCATGGGTCAGTTCTTTCACATGGGTCTTTTCTCCCTGTGATTCATTACTCCTCATCTGTGCCAGGTACTGTGTCTGGTTGTGAGGGTTTAAGGAGGGAGCTGCCTGCGGTGGAACCAGTGAGAATAAGATAGAGACCCTTGCATTCAGTACAATGTGGGAATTGAGAAATACGGATGTGGGTCCTGGGGAGTCTGGAGAGAAGGGGAGGGAACTCTGTTGGGTGAAGCAGGAGGGTTTGTAAAGCAGTCAGAGAATGGGGGGAAGAGAATCACAGGCAAGGCTGAGAGAGTGGATGGAGGTTGGGAGGGGTCCCTGCAGGACGTGGTATGGTCAGGGGTCCAGAGGGGCTCATGTGGTGGGGGGTGGGGTGCATGCAGGTGAACCTGGAGTCCTGTTCCTAGTGGAGAGTAGCCCCCTTGAAGTAGCCCCATGGCCTTTGTCTCTGGTTCTTTTGCATGTCCCTGAGGTGACGGAGTCATGGACATATCTGTATTTTTTTAAATGAATTTTTAAAGTTTTTTTTTTAAATTTAAAAGTATTTATTTATTCATGAGACACACACACACACACACACACACACACACACACACACACACACACAGAGAGAGAGAGAGAGAGAGAGAGAGGCAGAGGCACAAGGAGAAGCAGGCTCCACGCAGGGAGCCCAATGCGGGACTCGATCCCCGGTCCCCAGGATCAGGCCCTGGGCTGAAGGCGGCGCTAAACTATGAGCCACCTGGGCTGCCCACATATCTGTATTGATGATGCCTCCGGAAACCCAGTCCCTGCCCCCAAGGAACTTAGACTACAATCAGTGGTTCTCAGACTTTCTCTAGGACACAGTAAGAAAAATTCCAGCCCAACTCAAAGCAAAGCAAGAGAGAATAAACCAAACAACCTTGGGACACTCCTTTATTTTTATTTTTATTTTTATTTTTATTTTTATTTTTATTTTTTGGACACTCCTTTAAATGCAGCTTCTGGGGGACCTGGGTGGCTCAGCTGGTGAAGCACCTGCCTTGGGCGCAGGTCATGATCTCAGGGTCCTGGGATTGAGCCTCCTCCTCCAACTTCTGGCTCTGTCTCTCTCCTTTATCAGAGCAGTTCTGTTGTTGGCTATAAGTATCTGCTTTCTTCACACGATTGTTTGAAGAAAGTATTTTTGAGGGACGCCTGGGTGGCTCAGGTTGAGTATCTGCCTCCAGCTCAGGACATAATCCTTGGGTCCTGGGATTGAGTCCTGTATCAGGCCCCCCAAAGGGAGCTTGCTTCTCCCTCTGCCTGTATCTGCCTCTCTTTCCGTGTCTCTCATGAATAAATAAATAAGGTCTTAAAAAAAAAAAAGGTTTTTGGGATAAGAAGTTTTGGGCTTTCAGAGCCTTAATTTCAATTAAGGTTTTTTTTTTTTTTTTTTTTTTTTTTTTTAAGATTTATTTATTTCAGAGAAAGAGCCCTCGAGTGCAGGGAGGGGAAGAGGGAGAAGCAGACTTCTTGCTGAGCATGGAGTTCACCCCAGGACCTTGAGATCTTGAAATCAAGAGTGGGCTACTTAACCTACTGAGCCTCCCAGGTACCCCAATTACAGGCTTTGAACAAGAGAGTGAGCAGTGGAGGCAGTTAAAATAGAGAAATACAGTATATGGAGAAGAGGGCCTAGGACGGGCACCCCTATTTTTGATCTGTCTGGGGGCCACAGGCAGGTCGCTGTGTGGAAGGACAGACAGAGAAGAGGAGGTGCCGTTGGAACCTGGGGTCCTGGCAAAGACTCTACTTGAAATAGTGGAATATTCCATGGCAGAGGTGAGTGTGGATGTCTGAGGTATGAACCAGAGTTTTCTAAGTGAACGGGAGGTAGAGGGCATGGTGTGGGCAAGGGCATGGAGAGTTCAGGAAACCCTGCAGGGTGCAGTGGGCCTCCTCCTTCGAGGCCTGGTCTCTCCGGTATGGAGATGGTACTCTGCTTCCAGGTTGTTCTGGATATTTGATGAGGGAATCTGAGCCCTGCTCTCAGGGACCTTGAAGTCAAGACCAGAGGTCATACTCAAAATATTTTCAGAAACAAGTAGCAAAATTTGCGGCAGTGAAGGACAATGCAATCTAAAGTGTAATTTACTCTATTCTCAGTGGAGGGCCCCATGCCCCAGAGAAGGAAAGCCGAGTGTCGGAGGGCAGGACCGCTGTGGTGTAGAGCTAGCCGAGTGCTGACCAGGGAGCAGCAGAGTCTCGTTGTGAGTGGGATGACCTGTGGAGTCCTCAGGCCCAGGGGGCAGCCTGTAGGGGGGGGTGTTGAGGGTGGTGACAGAAAGGCAAGTTCTCTGGACTTTATCCTGGGTCCAGGCATTCCCTAAGCACCTGTGGAAGCTGTCAGGCTCTCTTGGCAGTGGCCCGAGACTGTCCTGAAGTGACAAAGTGAGTGGGGTTCATTCTGCTTCCCTCAAGGGAGCCTACTTTATCTATCGGCATGTAGAGAAAAGGTTTGAGGCCTCTGCTGCTGGTCCCAGAAGGCTTCAGACACCTCTGAGCCAAGGAATGACCATGAGGAAGCAGCAAATGAAGAGATGGGAGCCTATGGAGAGGCTGGGGTATCGGTGAGAAAGAGGAGCGACCAGGAACCAGGCCCTGCCTTGGGGAGGTGGGGAGAAGCATGAAGAGATCCTTTCAAGGAAGCACGTGTCAGATTTGTTGTTTCTCGGCAAAGTGGCTGCAGGAGAAACCCAGATGACTTTGGGTCATCCCAGTAAACACATGGAAGGCTAAAGATATCATTTCCTTCAGAACAAACTGTGAGGAGCAGATAATGCTCTAAGGGACACAGGTGCCTGTATGGAGGTGGCTGCCTGAGGATCCTGCATCCATATGGGAAAGCCTATCTGGGGAATGTGGCAGATGGAATTAGGAAACCCAAAGAGTGTCAGCTGGACCGTTCTTCATGAGTCCAAGGGACCCCTCTCCTAGGCCCCTGCCGTCTGAAATCCTATCTGTTCTTTGGTGGGGGAGGCTCTGTGGAGAAGCTCAGCTCTAGAGCTTTTCACCCTTTCCTGGCTTCTTTAAGTCAAGTCTCATAACCCTGGAGTCATTGGCCTTGTTCCTAGTGTCTGAATTCTGGGGTCACCATCTCATTGGGTCTAGATAGTGGTTCTCTCTGCATGGCCTAGGCTTCCCTTGGCGTTTTATGGGGAAGTGGCAGAGTCAGGGGTCCTGGGTTCCAGTTCTATGTCTGTCATTCCACTGCCTCTGTGCAATAATCTGTCTTTCCCCCAGGGTTTCTTTGAGAGTCTAAGTAAGACGATGTCACTGAAAGTGCCTTGACTGGCTCAGGGAGCCTCACTGTTGGAAAAAGTCCCTTGTTCAAAGTGTCAGTGTTCTCTACACAGCTGTCCCTGTCAGAGCGGCAGGAGGGTAAAACCAGGGCTCTGGAAACCACTCAGTGCTGCTGGGACCTGGAGCCTACATGGCTCCCTGGACGGAGGTCCCCTTGCCCCCATTACAGTCCTGGTGACTTTGCTGTGCAGACATTCGTGTTCATGGCTATCTGCATTCCAGATCATCGATGGTGTTGCACAGGCCCTGGGTGACCCCTTACCTGCCCCAGAGGCTGACACAACAAGTGTCCCATAGAACGTGGAACACAGGTGCCAGGGAGCTGGGCTGACTTGGGTTCGAGTCCTGGATTTGCATATAGTAGATGCACATCCTGCCTGTGTTACTGAGCTGCTCAAATCCTCAATTTCCCATCTGTGTAACGGGGACAGCAATACTCAGCTTAGAGGTTGGAAAGGTGTATGTAAATCATCAGCACAGAACTTCTGGTTCCCAGTCCAGTGTGCAAACAGTGTGGACGTTGTCATTCCCATTCTTGCAATAAGAAAAGAGCTGAAAAAACTGAAAGCCAACAACTCTCCTTGGGTTCCTCAGAGAATCGAGGTCACAGGGCAAACCATTGTCCTGAAGATGAGAGAGAAAGACAGGAAATCCCACCTGACGGGAGCAGAGGCCACTGCTGGAGCCTGGGGGGAGCACTTGGAGGGGACTTGGCTAGAGGGTCAGTGTGAAGAAGGTGAGTGACTAAAGCTCCTGGGGCCCGGCCTTCCCGGAGCCTTTATACCTCCCTGAGTTTTACCTCTGGGAGTCGCGTTGGCTTCTCAAGGTGAAGATCACAGAAGAACCTCCTTGGGCTTCTAGCAAGGAGGAAAATCATAACCATTTGGAATAAGCTAGAGCTCTGTGCTCTCCTTTCCTGTTTGAAGGTAAATATTTTACCAGAGTCTATCTGACTGGGGTTTTATCAGGGCCTAGACAACCCAGGAGATGAGAGATGCCTAGTTCAGCCCCGAGGCTTTCCTGTGCCTTGTATGAGGAGGAGCTGCAGAGCTTGTGAAGGTCCCAGCCCTGGGCCAGGCCCCACTAAAAGACTGAGACCTAACCATGGGATTTCTGAAGGCTTTCTCTGTCCCCACAGCTCACCAGCACAGCAGTAGGGGCTCCTGCACGGCAATGACATTTACTGCTAAGTGTTTCCCCACTTATTCATGGGGGATATGGCCCAAGACCCACGGTGGATGCCTGAAACCCAGACTCACTGTGGCACCCTGTAGGCACAACATTTCCCAACACCTACCTATGGTAAAGCTTAATTTTTAAATTAGGCACTAATTTTTACTAATGTATAAATTAGTAAGATGTTAAAAGAATTACCGACAGCGATAGATAGAACAAGCATGACAATATGCTGTAATGAAAGTGATGTGAATGGTTGACAATAACAAACTAGGGAAAGCAGAACTGTAGACCCAGGGGTTTGTATATTATTCCAAATAGGCTCACATCGCCTAGCCCCCTTTTATTTTTTTAAAGATTTTTTTTTTTTTTAAGAAATTTTTTTATTTATGATAGTCACAGAGAGAGAGAGAGAGGGGCAGAGACACAGGCAGAGGGAGAAGCAGGCTCCATGCACCGGGAGCCTGACATGGGATTCGATCCCGGGTCTCCAGGATCGCGCCCTGGGCCAAAGGCAGGTGCCAAACCGCTGCACCACCCAGGGATCCCTAAAGATTTTTTTAAATTTATTCATGAGAGACACACAGAGAGAGGCAGAGACACAGGCAGAGGGAAAAGCAGGCTCCATGCAGGGAGCCCGATGTGGGACTCCATGCCCGGATCCTTGGATCCCTGGGGATCATGCCCTGGGCTGAAGGCAGGTGCTCAACCACTGAGCCATCCAGGCGTCCCACATCACTTACCCCTTGAGCCTGTTACCTTTGATGTAAAATAGGTGAGCCTCCTTAAGTGAGGCGACGTATGTGAGCATGCTTTGGAAAGTGGAAGGAGGGGTAGAGATGTTAACAATCATTATTAGACAGTAATCCATGCTGGTTTGTGGGTCAGGGAAAGGTCTGTTGGTCAAACATGTGTCTTTTGTCTACAATAAAAATCTCCCCCCATTAGACTCACTTCTTTGGATTCAACTGCTGCTTCTGGTAGTTTCTCCTCATGTACCCCTAAGAGTGGAAGTAACACAGTAGAGATCATAATACCAAGTGAAATGCATCCCTAAAACTCTAGAGAGTTTTTTATTTTCTTGGCATTTCTTCTCAGGTGCGCTAAATTGGTAAAACCCACAATCCTTCCTCCTGAGCCAGAAATCCCAGTTCTTTTTTTACCGTGGTCTTCTTTCCTGCTCACCTTCTTTACTCTCTCATGACTACCACACTCACACAGAACACTGCACTTCTTCTTTTTCTTCTTCTTCTTTTTTTAAAGATTTTATTTATTTATTCATGAGAGACCCAGAGAGAGGCAGAGACACATGCAGAGGGAGAAGCAGGCTCCATGCAGGGAGCCCAATGTAGGACTCCATCCCAGGGCTCCAGGACCACTCCCTGAACTGAAGGCAGATGCTCAACCGCTGAGCCACCCAGGCGTCCCAGAACATCGCACTTCTGACACTTCTGGTCACCAGTGTGTGGGGTTTTACCCTACACCAAGCAATTCTCTGTGATACTGGTTGGGCGTCTTACAATTTAATTCAGTTCTGACACTGCACCATCCACCTGGAGACAGTGTCAGATCCCACAGGTTAAGGGCTCAGTCCCACAGGACTATGCCCATACCTCCATTTGAGATGCCAATCACAAGTAGTAGGCCCCTGGGTCACTCACAATTTCTGTCCAACTTGGCTACAAATTGGAGTTTCCTCTGAACTCCTACACCTTTGGATTTGATTAGTTTGCTAGAGCAGGTCACAAAATCCAGGGAAACACTTAGCAGTTTATTAAAGGGAATGATAAAGATACAGACGAACATCAAGGTGGAAGAGAGGTATAGGGAGAGGTATGTGGGAAAGGTCATGGAGTTTCCATGCTCTGTCTGGGTGCGCCCCTCTCCAATACCTCCAACTGTTCACCAACCTGGAAGCTCCTGCACCCCACATTTTTGGATTTTATGGAACCTTCTTCACATAGGCATGATGGATCATTAACTCAATTTCTAGCCCCTCTCCCCCGTCTGGAGGGTGGGGAGGGGGGAGTGAAAGTTTCAATTTCTAATCAGGGCTTGCTCTTACCAGTGACCAGCCCCAACCTGGGAGCCATCCAAGTGCCCACCCAGATTCACCTCATTAGAACAAAAGATGCTTCTAGTGTTCTTATCACATAGGAGATTACAAGGGTTTCAGGAGCCCTGTTTTAGGAACTGGAGTAAATGACCAAATATTAGAACCCAAGATGTTCTCAGTGCTTTCATCACCCAGGAAATCCCAAGGGTTTCAGGAGCTTGTGCCGTACATTCGGAGCAGAAACCAATGATCTATTTTCTCAGCTCCAAAGAACACAGACCTCTGAATCATTCACCCTGGCAGTTGGGAATGGGGTGGCATGGGATAGAGTAAAAGCTAATTGGTTCTGGGCCTTTTTGTGTGTGTGTGTGTGTTTTTTACTCTGTTTTTTGAAAAAAAGTTCTTTTTAAAGATTTTATTTATTTATTCATGAGAGACACAGAGAGGGAGGCAGAGACACAGGCAGAGGGAGAAGCAGGCTCCACACAGGGAGCCCGACGTGGGACTCGATCCTGGGTCTCCAGGATCACGCCCTGGCAGGCACTAAACCACTGAGCCACCCGAGCTGCCCTCAACCTATGAGCCACCTACGTGTCCCCTGTTTTTTGAAATTTTAATTTAATTTAAATTCCAGTATAGTTAACATACAGTGTTCTATTAGTCTCAGGTGTATAATGTAGTGATTCAGCACTTCCACGCATCACCCATCATCATCCATCATCATGCTGCATCATGCCATAGTCCCCGTCACCTGTTTCCCTCTCCTCCCACCCTTCTCACTGTGTTCTCTGTAGTTAAGAGTCGATTTCTTGGTTCGTCTCTCTCTCTTTTTTACCCTACAAATATGATATTTGTCTTTCTCAGACGGACTTATTTCATTTAGCATGATACTCTTCAAATCCATCCACGTCAATGTAAATGGTAGGTATTCATTCTTTCTGATGGCCGAGTAATATTTCATTGTATATATACCACACCTTCTTTACCTGTTCATCAGTTGACGGACTCTTGGGCTGCTTCCGTAACTTGGCTATTGTAGATAATGCTGCCATAAACCCCAGGGTGCATGCATCCCTCTGAATTAGTGTCTTTGTATTCTTTGGGTAAATACCCAATGGTGTGACTATTAGATCCTAGGGTAGTTCTATTTTTAACTTTTTGAGGACCCTCTGTGCTGTTTTCCTCAGTGGCTGTGCTAGTTTGCATTCCCACCAACAGTGCAAGAGGGTTCCTTTTTCCTCCACATCCTTGCCAACACTAGCTGTTTCTTCTGTTTTTGAATTTAGCTGTTCTGAAAGGTGTGAGATGATATCTCATTGTGGTTTTGATTTGCATTTCCCTGATGATGAGTGATGGTGAGTGTGTTTGCATGTCTGTTGGCCATCTGGATACCATCTTTGGAGAAATGTCTGTACATGTCTTCTGCCAGTTTTTAAATTTATTATTTTTTTGGTGTTGAGTTATAGTTCTTTATATATTTTGGATACTAACCCTTTATTGGATATGTTATTTGCAAATATCTTCTCCCATTCCGTAAGTTGCCTTTTTTATTCTGTGTTTTGATTTAAGTCCCCAAACTGAAGGCCAGCTGTCCTGTCCAAGTACTTTTGCTCAGGCTGAATATAATAACAAAGGGCCAAAGGCCCTTTGCTTTCACCTCATTTACTGAGAGAGTCCAGAAGCAAACTCCATCTGCTGCCAGAGCCTTTGTTCTCCAACCAACGATTCTCTCTCTCTCTTCCATCTTAAAATGTTGTATCCAGGGATTGAAACAAGGGGAGGGTGCTGCTGCCTGTTTGCTTTAGTTAAAACCAGTGCAGTCCAGTGACTTCTTCATATGGAGGTCTGGGCAGAGAAGGTCCCTGACATTACATCCATTTTCTTATGGAGCCTTAGTTGCTGCCTCAGCCTTGATATCAGCCCCTGAGTGGGGAGGTGAGGTCTCCCAGGGTTCTGGTTCTGTTCTGGCCAGAACTTGGGCCATCTCCTGCAGACCAGAGACTTGAGCACTTCGTTTAGTGGGTGGCGGGATGCCAAGTTGTGTAAAGATTGGCAGGTTCTGGCTCTGGGGTGTCACTCTTGCCTCTGTGGCTTCCTCTCAGTCCCTGTGGTAGCTGTTGTAATAAACCCTAACATCTAGTACTGTGACTCATCCGATTTTTCTTCATAATCGTCTGTGCTATTCTTAGCCTTTAGCATTCCATATACTTTTTAGAATTAGCAGGTCAATTTCTGCAAAAATCCTGGATGGATTTTGATAGGGATTGTACTGAATCTTCGGGTAAGTTTTGGGAGAATTGACAGCTTTGCAATAGCAGAATCTTCTGGTCCATGAACATGGTGTATCTTTTTTTTTTTTTTTTTTCATGGTGTATCTTTTAATAGCTTTCCATCCCATTTAGGAATGGAATAAACTCCAAATAAACTCCAAATTTGCAAAGTCTTCCTTGGTCTGGCCTCTGCATCCCTCACAGATGTAACCTCACCTCCTTTCTCTCTCTGTCTCTCTGCTCTTCGTTTACATTATTCTGGCTGTTTTCCTTCTGTCTCTCCCACCTGCATGTGCGCTTGGATCAGCCATTTTCTCAAACTACAGGATTCTTCTCTCAGCAGGATCGTCTGTTATTCAGAGGCACGATAACATGGTTAATGTACAACATGGTGATGATAGTTAGCAAAACTGTATTGCATACTTGTCATCTACTGAAAGGATAAATCTTAAATCTTCCCAACACACATACACACAATGGTAATAGTGGAGAGTTATGAAGATGTTTGTTAGCTCGATTATGGTGATCATTTCACAATGTACACATGTATCAAACCTTCGAGTTGTACATATTAAATATATATAATTTTTATATGTCAATGATACCTCAATAAAGCTGTTAAAAAAGAGAAAAGAAAAATAGGTGCCATGGAGCCAGTCTAGGTTTGAATTGTGCCTTTGCATTTAGTAACTATGTTGCTTGGAGCATGTTCCTTGACTGATTCCTTGGGTTCTTTATCAGCAATCCTTGGGTTCTTTATCAGCAATCATTTTTTTTTTTAATTTTATTTACTCATGAGAGATACAGAGTGAGAGAGAGAGGCAGAGACACAGGCAGAGGGAGAAGCAGGCTCCATGCAGGGAGCCTGACGTGGGACTCGATCCCAGATCTCCAGCGGTGCTAAACCGCTGTGCCACCGGGGCTGCCCTTTATCACCAATCCTTATGCAGGTGAGACGAATGGGTAGGTGTGGAGTCTGCTCAGGCCAGAGGAAGTGCTCATTTAGTTATTTCTATATATTTAGTAATATTCTCTGTTTCCAGAAGCCTTCTGATTCTACAGAAGCAGCCCCGTCACTCTTCATACACTGATACCATTCTAATTTTCTACATGGCAAAGAAACGAAGTTACCCAGAAAATGCAATAATGTCACACTTTGTCTTTCATCTCAAAGAGTCTCCCTAATGATTCTAAAGCATCTAATAACCCCTCTCAGGCTTAGACCATCACTGGGTAGTTCCAGATACGACCAGGGAGGCCATTGAGTATGATATTAGTTGGTTCTAACGATAAAGATAAAAATGGGTCTGTAAAATAGAAAGTAGATAAACACTGATGAGAACTGGTAAAAATCCCAAATGGAGCTTCATTTAACCATTACAACCTGGTTCATTATCTTTGGTGTCAAAGTGGCCATATTTCTTTACTTTTTAAAGTAATTGTTTGAAATCCACCCCCTGCCTCCCGGAACCTAATATTCTCTAGAGGTGTTGGGCTTCAGGGCCAATTTTGAGCTAGCTTTCTCAAGCTAACTAGACAGGTAGTCCTTTGCTGCAGCGGCTTGTGGCCTGTCTTTACAATTGGACGGAGGTGAGGTGAGGACTATGCCCTGGCTACCGCAGGTATGTCTCTCTGGCACAAAGCTTGTGGAGGTCTTCTAAGCACACATGACCTTCAGCTGTTGTGTAGGTGTCTGCTTCCACCTCCAGACTATAATCTTCTAGAAGATAGGGTGTTGTTCTTTTTTTGAGTTGAGAAATATTTGACAGTTAATAACTGTATACATTTAAGGTGTACTATTTGATGATTTGATATACATTATACATTGTGAAATAATTACCATAATCAAGCTAATTAACATATTAGTCACCTTATATAATTACATTTTTTTATGTGGTGAGAAAACTTATGATCTACTCTCTTAGCAAATGTCAAATATACAATAAAGTATTAACTATGGTCACATTGTTTTACATTAGATCTTCAGAACTTGCTCATTTTGCATAACTGAAATTTTATATCCCTTGACCAATATTTCGCCATTTCCAACCTCCCTCCAGCCCCTGGGAACCACTTTTCTATTGTTTCTATGAGTTCAACTTCTTTGGACTCCACATATAGTGAGATCATGCAGTATTTGTCTTTCTGTGTCTGCCTTATTTCACTTAGCATAATGTCCTCCAGGTTCACCCATGTTGAAAATGGCAGGATTTCCTTCTGTTTATGACTAATAATATTCCATTGTATGTATATGCTGCATTTTCTTTATTCATTCATCGTTCAATGGGCATTTATGTTGTTCCCATATCTTGGCTATTACTAAATAATGTTGAAATGAACATAGGAGTGCAGATTATTTCTTTGAGATCCTGATTTCATTTATTTTCTTCTATTATTTTTTAAAAGATTTCATTTAGTCGTGAGAGACACAGAGAGAGAGGCAGAGACACAGGCAGAGGGAGAAGCAGGCTCCCTGCGGGGAGCCCGATGTGGGACTTAATCCCAGGACCTAGGATCACGACCTGAACCAAAGGCAGACACTCAACCACTGAGCCACCCAGGCGCCCCCGATTCCATTTCTTTTGGATGTATGCCCAGAAGTAGGATTGCTGGATTCATAAGGTAGCTCTATTTTCAATTTTTTTTTTGAGGAAACTCCATACTATTTTCCACAATGCTTTACTAATTTACATTCCCACCAACTGTATACAAGTATTCTCTTTTCTCCACATCCTTGCCAACATTTGTTATTTATTGTCTTTCTGAATATAGCCATTCTAACAGGTATGAGATGATATATCCTTATGGTTTTGATTTATATTTCTCTGATGATTAGTGAAGTTGAACATGTTTTCACATACCTGTTGGCTAGTTGTATGTCTTCCTGTTTATTAAAAGATTTTATTTATTTATTTGAGAGAGAGAGCACAAGCAGGAAGGAGGAGCAGCAGAAGGCAGAGGGACAAGCAGACTCCCCATTGAGCAGGGAGCCCAAGTGGGAGCTCTAACCCACGACTCTGGGTCGTGATCATGACCTGAGCCGAATAGCAGATGTTTAACTGACTGAGCCACCCAGGTGCCTCTGTGTCTTCTTTTGAGAAATGTCTGTTCAGATTCTTTGCCCATTAAGAATTTTTTTTGTTAAAAAAAGACAGGCAAAAAATTTTTTTTGTTGGGGAGGCCTGGATGGCTCAGTGGTTGAGCATCTGCCTTGGGCTCAGGGCATGATCCTGGGGTTCTGGGATCGAGTTCCACATTGGGTTCCTGTGTTGACCCTGCTTCTCCTCTGCCTGTATCCCTGCCTCTCTCTGTGTCTCTCATGAATAAATAAATAAAATCTAAAAAAAAAATTTTTTTTGTTGGATTGTAAAAAATAAAAAAAAAATTAATTTAAAAATATTTTTTGTTTTGTTATTAAGTTGTATGACTTCCTTATATATTTTGGATATCAAATATATGGTTTGCAAATATTTTCTCCCATTCTGTTGGTTGCCTTTTCACTTTGTTGATTGTTTCCTTTGCTGTGCAGAGCTTCTAATTTAATGTAATCCCACTTGTTTAATTTTGCTTTTATTGGCTGTGATTTTGGTCTCTACATCCAAAAAAATTGTTGCCCAGACCAATGTCAGGAAGCTATTTCCTATGTTCTTCTCTAGTAGTTTTATGGTTTCAGGTCCTATATTTAAGCCTTTACTCCATTTTGAGTTGATTTTTGTATATGATGTGAGATCAGGATCCAACTTCATTCTTCAGCTTTCAGTTTTCCCAGCACCATTTACTGAAGAGACTACCCTTTCCCCATTTCAGTATTCTTGTCAAAGATCAGTTGACCAATGTGTAGACTTATTTCTGGGTTCTCTATTCTGTTCTGTTGGTCTTCATTTCTGTTTTTATGCCAATACCATCCTGCTTTGGTGATCATAGTTTTGTAATGAATTGTGAAATCAGCAAGTGTGATTTTTGCCCAAGATTTCTTTGGTTACTCAGGATCTTTTGTGGTTCCATATGAATTTTAGGATTGTTTTCTATTTCCATAAAAAAATGCCATTGGGATTTTAATATGGATTGCATTAAATCTGTAGATAACTTTGGGTAGAATGGATACTTTAACAATATTAATTCTTCCAGTCTATGAAGATAGGATGTCTTTCCATTTATTTGTGTCTTTTAAAAATCCATTCATCAATATTTTCATAATTTTCAGTGTGTAGGTCTTTCAACTCTTTAAGTAAGCTATTTCTTATGCATTTTGTTCTTTTTGTTGCAATTGTGAATGAGATTGTTTTTTAAATTTCTCTTTTGGATAGTTTGTGTAAATAATATATTGATTTTTTATGTTAATTTCATACCCTGCAACCTTGTTGAATTTATTATTTATAACAGGTTTATTGTTGTTTAGTCTTTAGAATTTTCTATGTATGATCATCTGCAAATAGAGATAACTTTATTTCTCCTTCTCATATATGGATTCCGTTTATTTCTTTTTCTTATCTAATTTCTCTACTAGGACTTCCAGTACGATGTTTAAAAGAAGTGGTAAGAGTAGATGTCTTTGCCTTCTGCTAGATCCTGGAAGGAAATCTTTTAGTTTGTTTCTCCCATTAATTATAAGGTTGCTTGTAAGTTTTTCATATATGGTGTTAAGATCCTTCTGTACCTATTTTATTAGGCTTTAATCATGAAGGGGTGTTAAACTCTGTCAATTGCTTTTTCTGCATCTATTCAGGTAATTATGTATTTTTTTTTCATTTTGTTAACTTGTTATAATACCTTGGCTGATTTGCATGTGTCAAACCATCCTTGTATTCCTGAGATAAATCCCACTTGGTCATGGTGCATGATCCTTTTAATGTGTTGCTGAATTCACTTCGCTAGGATTTGATTAAGGATTTTTGCACGTATGTTCAACAAGGATATTGGCCTGTAGTTTTTTCTTGCAGTGTCTTTGCTACTTTTGGTATCTGGTGATATTGGCCTCATTAAATGAGTTTGGAAGTGTTCCTTCTTCCATTTTTTGAAAGAGTTTAAGAAGCATTAGCCTTAATTCTTTGAATGTTTGGTAGAACTCACCCATAAATCCATGAGTCCTAGGTTTTACTCTTTTGTTTTCCAGACAAACAAAACAGGGAGCTCATCACTATACTTACAAGGAATCCTTAATACAGTTCTTAAAATTGAAATGAAAACCCATTAAACAGCAACATGAAAGCATAGGAAAGCATAAATCTCACAGGTAAAGGTCAATATGTGGAGATATACAGATTAATGTAATACTGTAAAGGTGTCTATTGACTTTTATATTAAAGTAGGGAAGTCTTTGGGGGTACTCCTGTTCTTTTCCCCCACAGAAGGAAGTCATGGCCAATAGGATCTCTCATGGGTCTGCTTATGGGTGTACTTGCTGCAGCACTGACACCTGTGTCTAGATGTGGGTGTATGGGAAACAGCTATGGAGCTATGGAGCTCAGGCGCTTCCATCTGGGAGTTGGGTGGCAGCTCTGGTCTGGGAGGTGGGGTTCAGTGCACACTAGGGCAGATCTGGCTGGGGAAGGGGGTATAAAGCCATTTCTGTCCCCCTGCCCCCCAGCACCTAACACACATGGTAAAATTCTTAAGAAACATCAATATTAAGGAAGAGTTAGTTGAAATGTATAAATTTAAAGTAATTTAAATGTATACCAATAATAGATTTATGAAACAAATTTTGATACATGCAAAGAAATAATCACTAGGCATTCATTAAAATCAGGGAGCATTGATTAAGTGGGTAGGAAGATGTCCACAGTCTAGCATTAAGTGAAAAGAGTGGTTATAGCACAGTTGTGGAAGGAGGTCATCACTGTGCACTGGGATGGTGAGGGGAGTCGTTGTGTCCAGGTTGAGCAAAAGGCAGGGTAAAGAGGGGTGCAGTATGATCTCCTCCTCACAAACCAGTTATGGGTTAGCAACGGAGCTCCTTTTGAGTGACAGACTATTATCCAGTGATGGTCCAAGGACATATTGGCATACCAAATTTGTTAATTAGGTGGTTTCAAAGTTTTTATTTTTATTTTTGTTTCTTAGCTCCAGACAATGCAAAGGTGAACATTTTACTACCTATTGCTTTTTTTTTTTCCTAAAGATTTTATTTATTTATTCATGAGAGATGCAAAGAGAGAGGCAGACACAGCCAGAGGTAGAAGCAGGCTCCCTTCAGGGAGCCCAATGCGGGACTCCATCCCAGGACCCCGGGATCATGCCCTGAGCTGAAGGCAGACACTCAACTGCTGAGCCACCCAGATGCCCCATCTATTGCTTTTTAATATCTGTTTAATTACTTTCTTGGGATAAATTCCCAGGACAGTGATGGCTAAATTAAAGGTATTCAATAAATATCTCTGTGACAATAGGTTACCATTGTCAATTGTTTTATTAGAAATTTGAGCCCTGTTTTTACTTTGGAAACATAAATGTGTATTGGTGAGCCACTTACTTGCTGGAGAAATCACTGTTGGGTAGAAGAAAGCTCACTCTGCAAACTGAAAAAGTTTTGGCTTCCTCTTTTCCTACTCTCATACCTTCAGGGACTCAATTACCTGTCCTTTGGCGCCGCCTTCTGGGAGAGGCACTCACCAGCTGGTGTGGCCCCTCCCAGGGAAATCGAGGGGCTGAGATGGGCTGAGAGAGGGACACTTGTAAGGAGCCCCCTTAGGGTAGGGTCACTCCCATATCACCGTTGGTAATTTTCTTACAACAAACCTGTTCCTACCACTTCTTTCTCATCCCCTCCTCATCACCCAATCCATTAAAAATCCTGTCAGCTTCTTTCTGGGCATAAGATATAGCGCAGCCCTGGCTTGGCACCAAGGCGCCTTGCCTCTCCAGCCTTCTCCATGCTTCTCCCTGCAGTTAAATGTTTTCTTCAAGGCCCAACTCAAATATTGTCTCTTTAAGGAATCTTCCTCAACTCTTCTCTAGGCAGCAAGTGTTCCTTCCTGGGCACCAGGGTACCTTGTTCATGCCATGAAACTAGTACTCTTCAGTGGATCATACCAGTGTGTGACTCTGTGCTCTCCCCACACTGTGAGCTGGCCTCATGTTGTACGCACATTCCTAACCGGGTCCTGGAACACTGTGGGGACTCCAGAAATGTTTTTGGATGAATTAATATGCTTTATGACTCTAGCGTCCGGGGGCTCAGTAATTGAGGGAGGACATCTGAGGAGGATGTATTTAATTTATGTGTCTGACCCCACCTAAGGCCTGGAGCTGGGAGGGTGAACTCTGAGGTAGAGAGACTGACATTATGACCTCCCGTGGTTCTGAGATGTTTCAGATCAGGCTCTGAGGGAAGGTGGGTCCCTGAAACTGGCTGAGTTAATTGTAGGAAGCAAGTGTCATGTGACATCATCTCAGGAATGCAATTATGGCTTAGTCGTTTTGCTGAAGAACCTGTGAAAGGTCAGGACACTGGCTGCCATAACTAGAAGCACCAAAGATGGGTAGGACGTAGGACTTGGTGCTTGGGCCCCTGCTTGCACTGATGCCTCCTGCCTGAGCTCTGGGAAATCTCTAGGACAAACCACACGCTGGCACGGTGATTTTGGAGCAACCCCATCCCAACAGCACAGGTCAGCACTTCTTGTGAGAATGGTGGAGGTGGGTGGACAGGCCTGGGTCTGTGCAGGTCTGAGAAAGTAGAAGTGGGCAGCTCACCTGTTTTGGAGAATGTGTGCAGTGGATGGATGTCCTAACAAGGAAGTCATGGTTCTCCAATTGATTTGAATCTCCAGCTGGATCAGTTGTGTGATTTTTGGGAAATTTACTTAACCTCTCTGGATATCATTTCTTCGTCAGGAAAATGGTGGGAATGATGTCTACCTCATAAGGTCACTATGAAGATTACATGTGATTCTCTGTATACAAGCCTTTATCCAGTGCTTGGCTGGCTCCCTAAGAGTTAGCCAAGGTGCTGCTCTCCTCTCAGTTTCTCCACTGTTCCCAGGTGCTCCTGGTCCTGGCCAGGGCCTCGCTGCCATGACACACAAGCCAATGGAGGAATCCTTCTTCCAAATCGTCCACTGCTACCACCAGTACGCGGCCCGGGAGGGGGACGTGGAGACTCTGTCCCTGGAGGAGTTGAAGGCTCTGCTTATGGATAATGTGCCCTGCTTCATGGAGAGCCTGGTGTGTGGGGTCTGGGGTCAGGTGGGGATGAAGTATAGGATTGGTTGTGGGGTTGGAAGTGAGTAGTGACGGTATAGGTGCAGGGAATTATCTCCCCTACTTGGGGCAGGGTTGGGAGGGCAGGGTCTGACAGAGGGAGGGTGGATCTGGCCCAGCTTTGCTTCTCCTCCTCTTTTTCCTAAAACTCCCTGCTGGTCCTTACTGCAGCTAATCCCTGAGACTTTGTCCTTATCCCAGCCTGTGTATCCCTCTGCTCACCCTGTTTCTTAAGAGAAGAGGTCCTGAGTCTTTGCTCTGCCTGCAGCCCCATTCAGCCAGGGGCCCTGCCCCAAACCTGCCCTTTTAGATCCCCTCCCAGGGACTAGCACAAGCCTCCCTGTCACCACACCAGGGTGAGGACAGTTTGGGCAGAAGCCAGGTGGGGAAAGAAAATGTAGTGTCCCCTTCCAGCTGCTGTCTGAAGGGCTAATAGAGGCTCTTGGGCCAGCTTGGGGGCTCAGAAACCGTCTCAGGCCTGCACAGCTTCTCCATTCTCAGGCCCTATAATTACCAGGTGTCTTGGGGACTGGCAGGAACGTCTGGGGTGCTGTCTTCTGCCCTCAGGGCCTGCCTGGGGGCGGGTCTCTGGACCACCATCTCTAGAGGATTTCAGATCCGTACACTGACTGGAGGCCACTGCCTTCCAGAAGGAGCGCCGCCTCATTCACTTGGCATGTCCCCTTACTTACCTTTGGGAAACATCAGAGAGAGTCTTGCCCTCAGTTTATTGGAGTATAACCATGAGGGTCACAGAGGGGACTAGGGCGACTGTCATCCAGGGCCAAGTGCCTAGACTGTGTGGCTGGGTATGGGACTGCCAGACACTGCCACGAAGGGCTCACAGCCCTGCCCAGGTACAGGGCCCTCAGGGACAGACAGTGGGCAGCCTGGGCCAGGGGGGCTGAGCTGAGGGGAGCCAGGGAGAGCCTGCTCATGCAGGAAGCCCCAGGGTCCAGGACCAACCAGTTTTGCAGAGGACATCAGATGAGGTGAATTATGCTGGTGGGCTATAGGGGGAAGCAGGAGGTGCAGACCTGCCCACAGGGATGAGGGTCACCCTCCAGACCCCTGGCTGCTGACAGATGATGCAACTTCCTTCCTGGGAGGCTTTCCAAGGACTCCACTCTGGGTCCCCACATCTACCAGCCAAATCCTGCTGAAACCAGCTCAAGGCCTTGCCTGGTGCTCCTGCCCGCTGACCCTGGCCTTCCTTCTTATTGTCTCTTTCCACCTCAAGTGCTTTTGCTCCTCCCCTGTAGCATCCCTGATCCTCAGCCCTCCTGGCCACCTGCTCTGGGCCGTGCTGGACAGCCTCAAGGCCCACAACATTGTCTTTCTCCCCATTTTGCACTATCCAAAGATGACGTAGGCTCAGTGTCATAAACAACTCCTGGGCAGATGCCACAGCATACAGACATCTGATCCTGCTCTTCGGGGGCCCCGTAATAGCACTGGACATGCAGACATGAGGAGCAGGTGGGCTGTGCCTGAGGAGCTCTCTGTGTGAAGGAGGGGGCACAGCCTTCCACCCTGAAGCCCCTGGCCTGGCTGTCCCTGCAGGGCAGCTCCCAGGGCCGCTGGGAAGATAGGCTTAGCAGCCACTGACGGTGGACAGATGTGTCAGGATGCCCCAGGCCACTCAGCACAGCTCAGCAGCTGGTGGGGGTGCTCAGGCCGTGCAGTCCACCACATAGCCCCAGGTCTAGTGGGCAGAGGGCCTGCCACATGTCCCCTTGGAGCCTGATTCTGCCCCACATGGTGACCTGGCCTCTGCCTGAGGGAGGGGCTGTGTCCTGCAAGGTGGTGGAGGCCCCAGTGGCTGTGGGGCGGGGGGCCTGGGCAGGTGGTTGACCTTCTGCCCCTCCTCAGGGCCGGAAGGAGCCCTACTACGTCTCAGAGTTGTTCCGGGCTGCAGACAAGAACAAGGACAACCAGATCTGCTTCGACGAATTCCTGTTCATCCTGGGCCGGCTCCTGAAGGATTACCACCTGCTGTACCACCGGCAACTGTGTGCCTGCTACTGTGCCCGGCACAGCCTGCACTAGGCAGGGACGCCCCGGAGAGCCCGCACTGGACAGGGATGCTCCCGGACACCTCGCACAAGACAGGGACGCCCCTGAGCAGCCCGCACTGGACACGGACACCCCCGAAAGCCCACACTGGATAGGGATGCTCCTAAACAGCCCGCACAGGACAGGGACGCCCCCGGACACCCCACACAAGACAGGGACGCCCCTGAACAGCCCTCACTGGACAGGGATACCCCAGAAAGCCCGCACTGGATAGGGACACCCCGGACAGCCCGCACTGGACAGGGACGCCCTGGACAGCCCGCACTGGACAGGGATGCTCCCGGACACCTCGCACAAGACAGGGACGCCCCTGAGCAGCCCGCACTGGACACGGACACCCCGGAAAGCCCACACTGGATAGGGATGCTCCTAAACAGCCCGCACAGGACTGGGACGCCCCCGGACACCCCACACAAGACAGGGATGCCCCTGAACAGCCCGCACTGGACAGGGACACTCCAGACAGCCCGCACTGGACGGGGACAGCCCTGAGCAGCCCTCACTGGATAGGGACACCCCAGACAGCCCACACTGGACAGGGACACCCCAGACAGCCCGCACTGGATGGGGACACCCCGGAAAGCTCGCACTGGATAAGGATGCCCTTGGACAACCTGCACTGGACAGGGATGCCCCCAGGCACCCTGCACAAAACAGGGATGCCCCTGAGCAGCCCACACTGGACAGGGACACCCCGGATAGCCCACACTGGATAGGGACGTCCCTAAACAGCCCACACAGGACGGGGATGCCCCTGAACAGCCCGCACTGGACAGGGACGCCTTGCACAGCCTCTGCCCCCAGGTGTCTATCTAGGAGCAGGAGCAGGAGCCTGAGCTGCTGCAGAGCTCTGCCCCGCGAGTCAGCGTGTGCCTGCATGTGCCTGTACCTGTGCACAGGCATGTGCAATGCATACCTGTGAGAGAAGAGAATAGAGCAACACCACAAATGTGTTGGGAATTCTTTGTTTATGGTTCTGGGCATCTGCTATGAGTCCAGAGAGGAGGCTTGCTGCTCCCTTGGGGATCATCCATTCCAGTCCCAGTCTGAGGAGGGAGCCCTGGACTGAGAGGGGAGACATGGTCTCACCTCCAGAAGGCCCAGTCTGAGGGGGGGAGGGAAGAACGCCCCTGCTTCCAATTGCCCCTGTCTGAGGGAGGAGTCTCTTCTCTTGGGGAGCTGTCTGTCTGACATGGAAGATAGGCCTTACTGGTGATGTTTTGACCACTCATGCTCTATGCGTACACTATGGGACAGGAGCCAAGAAGGCACATGTACACTGGGCCAGGACCCACTTGAGGGTCTCCTTGCTTTGGAGGAGAGCCAAGGAATCAGAGCCAAGGAATCAGCTACTCCAAAGCAGGAGTAGCTTGGGCCTGAGAAGGGGCTGGAACAAGACCGGAAGGTGATGTGGGTAATTGTCCTGGGCTGGCTGGATCAGGCAGGGCCAGTCTGGGGGAGATTGTGAGCTGGATTTTGCACATGCTGAGTCAGAGACAGGGATTAGGGCAAAGGGAACACTCCAGCCTATTATGGTGAAGAGGGATGAGTGGAACCTGGGATACGGTCAATCAGGGAAGTCTTCCTGGAGGAGGGAAGGGTGGGGTCTGGGTTTTACTAATCGAGGCTGACGTGGGCATTACTGTACTTGGGGCTCATGTGACTTACCATCTAAGTCCTCCTGTGGTCTCTGACCCCCTCCCAGGAGGGATCTGCCCCTGCCCATCTTTGTGTTTATTTTTCTCTCTCTCTCCCCGGGAGCCCAGGAATCTGACGCAGAATCTGTCTGGGTCAGTCTTCTCTGCCGTAGGCCCTGCTGGGGCCCATCATGGTGGCTTAGTTCTCAGAGGATGGTCTGGGAATCTATGTCCTGAGCGTGTTGTGGTAACAATGAGGAGTTTACCAAGAACGACGGGCAATCATCATGGCCACTATGCCAATGACTGAGGAATCATTTATGGGACTTGGTTAGGTTCCCTCTCCCAGTTGTGCCACAGGAGGGGCAGCGCCTTGTGGGCTGAGCAGGGGCCCTTGTTTCTGACCAGTCGAGCTCTAAAGCATGGTGTTGCCCCCACTGTTCCCTGGACCTGGCCTGCCACGGACGCCCCTTGTACATTTGCCAATCCACCAGTGCTTGCCGTTCAGGACTAGGCTGGGTCCCAGCGCTCTTCCTCTGGACTTTCCTGCATGCTCCATGGGGTCTGCAGAGGTGCATGTGCTGGTGTACCTTGGGTGTGTTTTGCCATGTGTGCCCTCTACTGTTGTGAGCATGGCTGCAGTAAGGAATGCAGAAATGGGGCCTGTGGTTGGGAATCTCTAGTCATGACCAGAAGCATGGATGGCCAAGTGAGCCAGGCCTAGGGCCAGATACTTCCTGCCTGTCTGACCTAAGACTGCTGGTTTCCACAGACCTTCGAGGGCTAAGGGACCGGCTCACCCTAGACCTCCTGCCCTTTCCTGTAGTATGGGTGGGGGGAGTGTGCAGTGGTTTCTACACTGGCCGCTGTGTCCTCATTTCCTCAGCCGTGGGCACAGGCTTGGTTGAGCTATTGGGACACATGCCCAGGACTAAACTCTTTCCTGTAAGTAGGAGCAGGTTCCGCTGTCCTGGGGTTTCCCCATGTCCGCTGGTTTGATTACAGACTGTGCCTTTTCCCTGATGTGCTTACCCAGTTCCTGGCACATTCTTCTAGCAAGTCACTCAGCCTGCTGCCAGCCTGGCTCCTGCTCCCCCTCAGGCCCCAGGACTGTCGGTCCAGGTGGAGCATCTCTGCAGCAACTTTCAAGGCCTCGCTACTCAGCAAGTTCCATGAATAAGCATGTGATGCTGGAAGGAGGTCATGGCTTATGTCTGCCTTGGTCTTCTCCCTGGACCTGGAGCCTGGTTTCCTTAATTTCTGGATGAAGAAAGCTGTCTCCACTGGGACTGTTCTCAGGGGACTGCCTCCAAAGGAAGCATCCCTTGAAGGGCCAGGGATATGGGATGACATCATCTGCATCAACCGCATCCTCACCCTCACTGAGACAGGTCACTGTGGGCCCCATCCCAAGCTTGTGAACAGATCCTAAGGAGAGTCTCAGAAAAGCCACTTTTTTTTGGTTCTAATGTGTGCTTTTTGGCAACTAAGCAGATACATGCCATGGGAAGAAACTTGAGTAACTCCCCGTGCTTCTGTTTCCTCATTGGTCACATAGGGATGATTGTACCTGTAATGTCCACTTCAAAGGGTTATCAGATGAGGCAGTGTTATAGAAATATTTCAGAAGTATATTGTACTATTTGGGATAAGTAAGGTGCTATTATGCCAGGTCCACGCAGGAGAGGCCTGGTGACAATAGGTGTGCACTAAGTGCTTATTCACTAATTGAAACTTGTTATTGTATATGTCAGGAGCAGCCCCATTTTTCTATCAAAAGGTTGACTCATCTCTCATCAAGGAAGTTAAATTGCATTTGGTTGATACCTTTACATCCTGCCATGTTCCCAAAATGATTTACACAGGAGGGATGTGATAAAGGGAATTTCTGCATTGGATACGGGATAGATCCAATGTTTAATTTTGTGTTCATTTATCCCCTCAATTACCATTAATCAAACACCTACTATATACCAGGCCCCAGGAATGTGAAGTGATTTCTACTCTAAAGGGGCTCCCTGTCCCAAAGAAAAGGCAGATAAGAAAGAGATGAATCATAACAAAGCAGGAAAAATGCTGTGATGTATAAAGATTTGATGGAGTGGGGAGAAGAATTAACTCAGTGTTGATAGGAGTGTGGGGAGGAGGATCAGGGATGGATGTGGAGCAGATGGTACCCAGGCTGGATGAGGAAGGACAAGGAGGGTTTGACTGGCAAAGAGGCATTCCAGGCAGAGGCAGGAAGTGGATGATACCACATCATGTCACCTAAGTAATTTGATGACAAATTACTCGTCTGTAAAATGGGGATTGTGATAGTACCTACTTCATAGGTTATTGTGAGGATTCAATGGATTGATGTAGATAAAGCACTTACAACAGTTCCTGGAACATGGTGGAAACCCAATCAATGTTATTTTGCTGTTATTTGTTCTTATTATTGGTTGTTGTTGCTGTTACTGTGTCTGCTAGGCACTGTGTGGCATCCTGTGTGGGGTACTGGGGAGGCAGGGATGGGTGGGCCAGTCTGGGTTCTCGAGGGCTCATAGTCTAGCTGGGCAGTCAGGCACTTGCAGTGCAGTTGTCATGGTGCACGCTCACCCAGCACTCACTTGCTCACTTATTCTGCACACCCTAAGTACTTCACATGTTCTTTGTGTAAACTTTTTATTAAAGTACAATACATATTAAGAAAGGCCTACAAATTGGGACACCTGAATGGGTCAGTGGTTGAGTATCTGCCTTTGGCTCAGGTCTTGATCCTGGGATCCTGTGATTGAGTCCTGCATCAGGCTCCCTACAGGGAGCCTGCTTTTCCCTCCACCTGTGTCTCTGCCTCCCTCTGTGTGTCTCTCATGAGTAAATAAATAAAATCTTTAAAAAAGAGAAGTCTACAAATCATAAATATTTTTCATTTATTATTAATCCTTACAATAGCATATGAGGTATATTCTATTTATTTTTTAGGTGGAAGCATTTAAGAAATTTAAATTTTAATTGTGGCAAAATACATATAACATAAAATTTCCCATCTAAGGGTTCAGTTGTATTAAGTACATTCACATTGTTGTGCATACAATCCCCAGAACTCTTTTCATGTTGTCATTGAAACCCAGAAAGTACTATCTGTTATCCCTCCTCCAGGCCCTGTCCCACACCATTCTTTCTGTCTTTATGAATTTTACTATCTTAGAAACCTCATATAAGTGGGAACCAACAATATTTGTCTCTAGGACTGGTCTATTTCATACAGCATGATGTCCTCAAGGTTCATTCGTGTTGTAGCAAGTGTTAGACTTTCCTTCCTTTTTAAAAGTTGAAAATACTGCATTATGTGAATATACCACATTTTATATATTAATTCATCCTTGAATGGACAGTTGGGTAGTTTCTACATTTCAGCTACTGTGAATAATGCTGACGTGAATGAACATGGATGTACAAATATCTATTTGACACCCTGCTTTCAATTACTTTGGATATAGATCTAGAAGTGGAATTACTAGATCATATAGGAATTCTGTTTCTAACTTTTTGAGGAACCATCACACTGTTTTCCACAGCAAATGCACCATTTTGCATTCCCACCGACAGTGTACAAGGGTCCCAATTTCTGCACACTCCTACTAACACTTGTTATTCTGCTTTTGTGGAAGTAGCCAATCTCATGGGTCTGAGGTGATATCTCATTGTGGTTTTGATTTGATATCATTAATGATTAGTGATGTGGAGCATCTTTTCATGGGCTTATTTGTATATCCTCTTTGGAGAAATGTCTATTGAAGTCCTTTGCCCATTTTTCAATCTGGGTAATTTTGTTGTTATTGAGTTGTAAGAGTTCTTTATGTATTCTGGATACTAACCCCTTATCAGATGTATGATTTGCAAATATCTTCTCCCATTGTGTGGGTTGCAGATAGACTCTATTTTTAATCCCTGTTTAATAATTGAGGTCACTGAAGCACAAAGACAGTAATTGGCTCAAAGTCACACAGCTATAAAGTTAATGATATAATGAAGCACAAAGGACTATGGAGACATGGAGGGGGAAGCTAATCCCATCTACTTCCCCCAGGAGGCGATCATGGCCTGTGTCCTGGAGAGGCATGGGGTAAATATCTGTTGAATGCCAGGAAGGAAACAGAGAGGAGAGTTTTCTCAGCAGAGTCATGTTCTTGTCTGGTCAGGTTCTGGCACATGAATCTCTGGGCCTTCCCATCTTTGCACTGTTCAAAACTCTGGGTGAACTGCTTTACCTTTCTGGATGTCAGTTGTCTGCAGACTGGGTGGGTTCTGTGTAAGGCTTTCCTGGTAGACATGTTCTGAGGCTCTCTGTGCTTTGTAACAAGAGAGATGCCCCACAATCTTCAGCACTGGAAGCCAGTTAATCCAAGTGGCATCTCGTTGGAGGACAGGAGTACTTGTTCCTCCTGAAATCCTGGGGGATTGGCCACCTCCTCTTCTCCCCTTGGGCATAAAGCACTTCTGGCTTCCCCAAAGAACCCCTTCTCACCCTCACCCCACCCCCATGGAGTTGGGTTCCTCTTCAGCCTAGGCTCCTGGGGTCAGAGGCACACTATCTTCCCTGAGAGGGCTGAAGGGTCCCTCCTGTGTTTATGCAGCAACTCAGTGCCTCCTGCATGCAGAGGGATCCCACTCCAGCCTCCTTGTTCAGGGACACAGTGCACCCCCAGCTTCCAGAGCGAGAGAGCTGGGAAGAGGTGTGGGTGGCTGGAGAGAGCCTGATATAGCAGCGCATGTCCCACAGAGTCCAACCACGCACAAGCAACAGCTTTTGTAGAAATAGTCCAGCTTTCACAACAAAAATCGAACAGCTAGGACAAGACCCCTTTTAGGAGTCTTAGGACCCTTTCAAGAATCTGATGAAAGCCATGGAGAAAAGTGCTTATTTGCGCAAATACTCAAAATGATACTTTGAACTCCAGCTCCATTTCAGAGATGCACAGACAGTCTACAGTGCTCGGGATTAGCAGCAGCAAGAGAGGAGGACTTGAGAGTGGGCATCCAGGCTGGCCGAGCCAAATGATGCCAGTGGCCCAGCAAAGGAGTCCTTACAATGGCCTCTTCCTGATTTATCCTGCTGGGCACTACTGCCTAGCAAATACCTTCCTCTTTCCATTTTTCCTACTCCCCCACCTCCCATCAAAATTTTTCATTCTGTGCAGTGATTGCCCCATTCACCTGGTTGAGAAACCAGAGGCTGTGGCAACCTGGGGAGGGAGGGGCTATCTCTGCATGGCCTAGGGCCCTGGCAGCTGGCCACAGCCTGGCTGCTATAAAGGGGAGCTGCCACTGAGCCCTGCATATCCTCTGTCAACTCTGTTTCGGGAAACCTGGTAAGTAAGACTGCCTCTGTCTGCTCCATGCTTTGGGGCTGCCCCCCTACCCCGGGAGGGCCAGAGGTGGAGCAGAGAGGGGAGAGAAAGGGAGGTCTGGAGCAAGATCCAGAGCTCTTGGAGGAAGTCAGTGAGACAGGGATGAAGACAGAGCTGGGTCCTCTGTGCTATTGGTTGGCTGAGGGCACAGGGAGAGTCAGCAGGCACTGTATGTTTGTGTGGACCTTCCCTGTCCCACCCCTTCCCATCACAGCCACAGCCACCTGCTGGGTTTAGTTATTTGAATGGTGCAGGCCTGGATGAAGCCATTACTTGGAGTAATGAGTATTCCCCTAGTTTTCACTCTGCTGCGGGCAGAGGAACCATCCTCATCCTGGGATTCCCCATGTGTTTCATGTTGCAGGTGGGGCAGATCCTTGGGCGCCATGCTGACGGAACTGGAGAGTGCCATAAACTCCCTCATTGAGGTTTACCACAAGTACTCCCTGGTGAAGGGGAATTACCACGCCCTCTACAGAGATGACTTGAAGAAATTGTTAGAGACAGAGTGTCCTCAGTTCATGAAGGTGAGGAGGGGCTGGGTGTGGCAGGGATCTCTGTCTGGCCAATGAAGCCCTGGGTCCCTGGTCCCCTATGCCACCCTATGCAGACAGCCATGGCTCAGCTCTTGCCAAGGTCTTTACGCACTGGCTTCTTTCTCCTCCATCTTGACAGAAAAAGGATGCAGACACCTGGTTCCAAGAGTTGGATATCAATAGCGATGGTGCAATTAACTTCGAGGAGTTCCTCATATTGGTGATAAAGGTGGGCGTGGCCTCCCACAAAGACATCCACAAGGAGTAGCAGAGCCCTGGGGCTGTCCTTGCTGAATAATAAAGTAGTTGATACCTCAGGCCTCTTTTGGTGTCTTGCCTTTCTCTTGTGGAATGAGGTTCCAAGGAGGTGGAAGAAGGGGTGGAAAACCCAAAAAAAAACTAAAACAAACCTCTGTTGCCCTGCTCTCCTCTCACATACCTTCAGTGCTTATCACTCACCTGGTTTCCTCCCACTTTCTCCTCCAGCTAATCCTGTCTCTTCAGTCCCATTGTCTAGAGGTACTGGTTCTATTTATTCAGGATTCCAAAAAGTCCATGATACTGGAGCTGGTGATTTTCCTATCTGTTCCCAAATGAGTGATATGGGAACAGGGTGATGTAGGGAAAATTTATACTGCTTTCTTTCTTTCCTTTTTTTAAAGATTTTATTTATTTATTTATTTATTTATTTATTTATTTATTTATTTATTAGAGAGAGAGAGAGAGAGAGAGAATGCAAGGGGGGACCCTGAGATCATGACCTGAGCTGAAACCGAGTCAGACACTTAACTGACTGCACCATCCAAGTGCCCCTCATACTGGTTTCTAAGTTAAATTTTAGTGTCAAACCAAATGTTTTAGATGTGACTCTCGGGAATTAGGGAGATAACTAAGTAGGCATGCATGTATGTGAGAGAGAGGGAGAGAGATGGATTCTGTTAGTGTTATGGCTGTAGATGGTGTTCAGAGTCCTATATTAAGTAACCCTAACAACCCCCCAGTCCTACATTTGTAATTTCTCCTTGGAGATTTTGGAAGATTTCCTTCTCGCTCTGTTTTCAGCCTCCCAACATGATGAAACAATAAAGGAATAGGTAAATAGGCTAATGTATTCCTAAAACTGAAGTCACAGAATACGGCACTCAAATGCTGCCCTTGCAGGGTGGGGTGTGATGCTCTGCTGCTCAGTGAATATCTACAACAACTTCCTGATCATCACCAGTAAAATGGGAAGGCCAGTGATGGATAGGTGCCTCTCACCAAAACCCAGCCCCAAGCTGCGTTTCCAGGCTGTGCATTGGGAAATTTTCTGTTGTGCCCACTTAGGTGATGGGGCAGTGGTGCTAGTGACGGAGATGGAGGTAGGGGGCTGTCACTAGCATCTGTAAACCAGAGTTCTTAACTTGGTTTACTGTACATCACTGAAATGGAGCTGGAGTTCAAAGTATCATTTTGAGTATTTGCGCAAATAAGCACTTTTCTCCATGGCTTTCATCAGATTCTTGAAAGGGTCCTAAGACTCCTAAAAGGGGTCTTGTCCTAGCTGTTCGATTTTTGTTGTGAAAGCTGGACTATTTCTACAAAAGCTGTTGCTTGTGCGTGGTTGGACTCTGTGGGACATGCGCTGCTATATCAGGCTCTCTCCAGCCACCCACACCTCTTCCCAGCTCTCTCGCTCTGGAAGCTGGGGGTGCACTGTGTCCCTGAACAAGGAGGCTGGAGTGGGATCCCTCTGCATGCAGGAGGCACTGAGTTGCTGCATAAACACAGGAGGGACCCTTCAGCCCTCTCAGGGAAGATAGTGTGCCTCTGACCCCAGGAGCCTAGGCTGAAGAGGAACCCAACTCCATGGGGGTGGGGTGAGGGTGAGAAGGGGTTCTTTGGGGAAGCCAGAAGTGCTTTATGCCCAAGGGGAGAAGAGGAGGTGGCCAATCCCCCAGGATTTCAGGAGGAACAAGTACTCCTGTTCTCCAACGAGATGCCACTTGGATTAACTGGCTTCCAGTGCTGAAGATTACTTACTGCAGATTATTGGGCTTTTGTTTGCAGTAGACTTTAATCATACAACAATGGGAACAAGTGAGAAAGGGTAACAGCTTAAACCCTATCCATCTACCAAAGCTTTAATTACTAGCCAATTTTATTATCAGCTAACATATTGGTGAAAATGGTTGGCAGCCAGCAGAGAATCAAGATTGGGGCCTATGGAGCCTTTGTGTACTTGTTGGTGGGAATGCAAACTGTGGAAACAGTATGGCAGTTCCTCTAAAATTAACAATAGAAATACCATATGATCCAGTAATTTCACTACTGAGTATTTATCCAAAGACAACTAAAACATTAATTCAAAAAGATGTATGCACCCCTATGTTTATTACAGCATTATTTACAATAGACAAGATATGGGAGCAACCCAAGTGTCCATCGATAGATCAGTGGGTAAGGAAGATGTGGTATATATAGACAATGGAAATTCCTCAGCCATAAAAAGCAGTGAGATCTTAACATTTGCAACAACATGAATGGACACAGACGGTATTATGCTGAGTGAAATAAACAAGACACAGACATATACCATCTGATTTCACTTACATGTGAAATCTAAAAAACAAAACAAATGAACAAATAAACAAAAAGCAGAAACAGATCCATAAATACAGATAGAGAACAAACTGATGGTTGCCAGAGGGGAGGGGGGCTGGGGGAGGGCTGGGCAAAATGCGTAAAGGGGAGTGGGGATATAGGCTTCTAGTCATGGAATGAGTAAGTCATTGGAATAACAGGCACAGCATAGGGAATATAGTCAATGATACTGTAATAGCATCATATGGTGACAGATGGTAGCTACACTTGTTAGTACAGTATAACGTATAGAGAGATATCCAATCTCTATGTTGTACATGTGAAACTGATGTAGCATTGTGTGTCAACTATACTTCAGAATACATTTAATTAATTAAAAAAATAAAAGATTGGGACCTAGAATGGGATAGGGAAATCTATTATCAAATATGGAGATGGGCTTCTGCTGAGCAAGTGGGAGGCTCAGGGCCAAGCTTGCTTCCTCCTCAGTTTTCCTGAGCTTTATCCATCCTCCAAAGCAATGCTTCCACCTTGTTGGGAGAAATGTAATGGGAGAGTGCACAAAAGGGGACAGCAGCTAGTTTGCCTCTCGGTAATCCACAGTGGTGGTGGTGGTGGTTGATGGTGGTGTGCATGCATGTATATGCCTGGGTCAGGTGGAGGCAACATATCCCAGTGGCTTTGATTCTCCTTGACAATGCACTCAATGCTGTTAATGGGTTCTTTAGGCAGAGATTTACCATTATTAATCATTTGCCTTCAGTTGAAAACCCAGTGAGTGCTTTGTCTGAGCCAGCTTGGAGATACCATGGAGAAGGTGACCCAGAGTACCCTTTGCAGTTTCACCGTGAGTAAGAGGCCCACTGGTTGTGAAGAATCACATTGGTACAAGGCTGTCAACAGTTGATACGTGAACTCATGGTTGGGCAGGGGAGGTGGCCCAGCTGGTACTGGCAGCCTGGAGAAACAGGTGGAGATGAGGGAGGTAGTTCTTGGAAGCTTGTAACTTGTAAATAGACTGTGCCCGTTACAGGAACCAGACGGGGCTTATAGTCCAGAGCAAGGTGATTTGGTTTCCTGTTTCCCCAGCTACAAAAGAAGAACAGGCAGTGGGAAGTTGAGAAACAAGTTGTTTAGCAGGAAATGTCACGCAATGTTTGAATCCACCAAGGAGACCTTGGCTCACCAGCTGAGGCAGATCCGGCCGCTGAGATTTCCGGGGCTGTAAGGATGACCTGTCTGAAATCTGCTTCTCCACCCAGGTTCTCTACCCAAGGCTCCTGACTTTAGCCAAGTTCCTCATGTTTTTGACAAAAGTCCTAACGGGCATGGAGAGGATCTGGAATTGGGCAGCTGGTATCTAGCACCTGAACGAAAGAGCTTATTTCAATGGAAGAGACTTCCCCATGCATCCCTCCACTTGAGAACCATGACACTTGGGTTGGATTCAGATACTAGTCTATTTTCTGGCTGCCTGGCCTGGGGAATGCAGCCTAAATTCAGATGGGCTGAAGAGGGCAGGGAAAGCTACCAACACTCACCAGGTTCCTGCTGGGTGTTAGTATGAAAGGAAGGAAATCATCTTGAGCCCAGAAAAAGATAAAATGGTGGTTGCCTAAATCTTTGATCTCATGCTAGAGTCTGTCTGAATAGAAACAAGTCCTGACTCATTAATCTTCCAACAACTGACACTTTTGGGAAATGTAAAATGCTTGTATTTCATTAGCGAGTCAGAATGGTACAGCTTGATGTGGTGATAGGATTTCATAGCCTTGTAGAGATGTTAAACCTCTAACTGTCATGATATTTTCACCCTGTTGGAAGTTGAGTCTTGCATCTCACTTAAGAGACTTACTTAGGCATTCCTTTCCTGACCGTATATATCCTTGAATACTCTTCAAATCAGCTTTTAAAGTCTTTGCCGATTCTCTCATTAATGAATTAAAACAAGAAATTTGATACGTGCCCACTATATTTGTTGATAATTTTGTTTTTTAGCACTAGACTTTATGATAGTTTATCTCATTCATTTCTCGTTACAACCTTATGAGAGGGGTAATTACTATTTCCGTTTTACATATGAGGAGATTCAGAGAAGTTAAGAACCTTGACAAAATTTGTTAATCTGGCAAGTGGCAGAGCTAGGGTTGGATCCCTGTCTCCAGGAGAGAAACTCTGGCTAAGACCCCAAAGTGTAGTCTTTTAGTGGGCTTCCATCCTGAGTGGAGAGCAGCCCTTCCTCTGTGTTTTCTGGCCTCTTTGTCCTCATCTGCTGCAGGGTCTCTGCCACCCAGGGCTGAGGAGCAAGGCACAGCAGGTGCCAGAATAAGCTTCTCACTTGGGCCCCTCTCCTCTGTCCAGGACATCATCTGACGTGCTTCAGAGCCTGAATTACTGTGGGTTTTTTTTTCCTGGTGTGAGCAATCCTCCAGACATCACCACTAGAATAGGAAGATTAGCATTTTGATTTCCCTAAGCTTTTAGGGGTTGTCCCAGTGACAGTTCTCCCTTCTTCCTGAGTTGGGGAGCTTCCTTCCAGTTTTCAGAGTTGTATAAGTTCCCATGTGAAAAATTCCCTGATGTGCAAAATTGTGGTCTGAACAAACTGCTGAGGTCGGGGTGTAGGCCTTTAGTAACTCTTTCCAATCATCTGTAGCCATCCTTCTTTCAGCAGACAGGAGCCTTCTCCTCTTCCTCCTGAACAGCCTAGTTCACAGCTGAAGCATGGAGCTATCGTGTGGCCAAAGCCCATGCAGAGGTTCCTCATCAACCTATCCCCAGCAAAGGCTCCATTCAGTCCAGCTTCCTCAGCATCGTGTTTTGCTTTGGCACATTTTAAAACCCTGTGCTTTCTAGAGTAAAATATCTAATCAAAATAGTAGGCTCTGGTTTTCTTTTCTTCTTTGGTCCTAAAACCCTTCATAATAGTGTGTCTGTTAAGACCAAATAATTAATATGAGACTTAATGGAAAAACATTGGACATTTCTCTCTAAGGAGAGGAGGAAGATAGGATGCCCCCATTACCATTTGTATGGAGTAACTGTATTGGAGGCCCTAGCCAGAGTTATAAGACAAGAAAACATAAAGGAAAAGTAATGTGAACTCTGGAGGCACTGGCCACAAGAAGTAAATGCAACCCTTACAGAGTACTCCTGTTTCTGCATTTCATTGCCTCCATCATTTCTCCTTCTGAATAACCGCTGCTCTTGTAGAATTTTTAGGCATGTGCCCCTGCCAACTTAGTTCTTTCCTGATGCTGTCCATGTCACTACTGGAAAACACACTTACTTGCTGATATGTCTTGGTTTTCTCTGCAGGCTTGATAGCCTTTCCCCAGCCTGCCCCTGGAGCTCCCAGGTTAGGAGCAGGATAGACGGTGCTGTACTCTCGGACTCTGGAGACATCATGACTCTTGAGTCTCCTCCTCTAGGAAAAGGCTCGGAAATTTAGAAATTCTCAGATTAAGACTTCAAAATTAATTAATTCTGATGCACTTCCCTTTTCTGTTATCTCTGTTATCACAGAGGACTAACTTTTGAACAAATTCGAAAACACTTTGCCTTCTTTTTCCGCGAGTATTTTCCCAACCTTGCTATGCTGTCCAAGGGTTTGATTAAAAAAAAGAAGAAAGAAAGAAAAAAGAAATGGTGTGCCTTACTGAAAACCAGTTCACAATAAGGGTATGGAACCTCCAGGAGCCCTGCAGGGGAACCTGAGTGAGGAGTGGGTTTCCTGCCATCTCCTGCAGCACAGTAATTGCCTGCACTGATACACAAACCCCGACATCTGCTCTGTCTGGGCTCCTACTCAGGCTGGTGGAGTCTCTGATGGGCCTGGCAGACCCAGGGTATGGACATCTCCTGCTTCAGACTCTGAGCCGGTGCTGTGGGATTCTTGTACAGTGCAAGTCTTCACCTACACCGTCTTGTCTGCAGGGTCATGGACTTCCCTAGTGTTGGGGCTCCTACAGGTGATCCCTGCTGAGGGATCCTTCACTGTCCTTCTTGTTCTCTGAAGTAGGATATCAGCTGGGGGGAGTGGATAGTCTACAGACTTCCTTCTGGTTGGCCATGGAGAGCTGTCTAGCTGCCTGTCCCCTGACTGAGTCTTTATCATCTTCACATAGTGTTTATGCAGGTGGGGGCAGGAGGTCCTCATATTAACTACGTCGAGTCCTCATGTGGGGGGAGTTCTGCACTCTCATCTCCTGTGCACATGAGCCTTGGTCTCTGGAACACTAAAGGCAGATTCACAGAATGAGGTAAGGGTACCAGAAAATGGCTACCTTCTCTGCAGGTAAAGTGAAAGGATGGTCGTTTCATTTTTCCAAGGCCCTTAGGAATTGTCTCATAAATAGTGCCTTCTCAGACATTCTGAGCTGTAGAAGTTCTGACAAGATTGATGTTCCGAGTGGACCTCAAGCCCCAGCTTGGTGCCCTGGCCTCTGCAGGGCCTGAAGCTGTTTCCTTGAGTGAGGTATGTCCCTCTGCCTTTTCCCTCTTGCAGTAGACCTTCTGGAATTAGCCCTTAATACTGAGCCCTTTTGAAAGGTTGGTACCCCATGACTGGGCTTGGTTGAGCCTGCCATGTGTTCTTTTGGGCTTTTTCCACATGAAACCCTTGAAGAGCCTGCCAGGTGTCTCACAACCTCCTTCATTTCTCCTTTTCTCTGAAGTCTGCCACTCTTACAAATTTCAGCCTAGTTCCCATTCCTGTGTGGAACGCCTGCTCCTGAGGCAGTAACGTGAAGACCTGTCAACCACACTGGCTCCTGGCACCTCAATGGCACCACCCCTGGCCCTGGGACATTTGCTTGGAATCATAGGTGGCTTTGTTCCTGATACCCCGCTCAGGCACTCTGGGTCAGCCCTCCTCCAGGAAGAGATTTAGCATCTTAAAAAATTCAGTCTAAGGTGTAGATGGTAAAAAATTGCTCTTAAAGCACATCTGATCACTCTGCTATCCCCTCTGGGGCTTTCAGAGAATTAGCTAATGTAGCAAACAAAAATTCCTCATTTTCCTTTTCTGCTCTCTGGGATACTTTGTCAGACACCAGGTGCTTGTCGAGGACTAAAAACTTCCTATAGATTCACAGGTATTTGTGTTTTATTCTGGTTTACAATGAACTCAGATGCTTCATGTAGTCTTTTGTCTGTTTCAAAATGATATGGAATGTAGTAGCAAAGAGAAGGAAAGAAAACCAAATAAAAGCAAGCATCCCATGGTCCTTGTGGGGAAGAGTTGCCATCCTTGTTCATGTGTGTTAATTTATAGTACGGAAGATGAAGAAGCTCTGGATATCTGCTGGCCTGTTAACGATGTGATATTGTACACTCGAACATTTCTTAAGAGGGTAGATCTAATGTTAAGTATTCTTGCCACAAAAACCAAAAATAAAACAAAGGGACACAAGAAAACTTTGAGGTGATGGATGTGTCTGTTACTATGACTGTGGTCACCGTGTCATGGGTGTGTGCATGTGTCTAACTCATCAATCTCTACACATTAAATAAGTGCAGGTTTGGTATATTAATTATACCTCAGTCAGGGTGTCAAATAATAGAGTTAAATTCACCTGAAAAAGAAAACAGAAAGGCAGCATGGACCTTCGACAGATGCCCCCCGCCCTCAGATTTCCTACCAGGATCACTGCCTTGTCCCAACATCAGTCATTTCATTCTGGGGAAGCAAGTAGCTGTGATGCCTATCGGGCCTTACGCTAAATGAACAGACTGAGAAGGATAAATACCATGAAATTTCACTTGTATGTGGAATCTAAAAAAACAAAACAAATGAACAAACAAACAAAAACAGAAACAGTCTCATAAACAGAGAACAAACTGGTGTCACCAGGGGGGAGGGGAGAATGAGTGAACTAGGTGATGGGAACAAGAAGTAAAAACTTCCAGTTACAGAATAAATAAGTCACAAGGATGAAAGTACAGCATAGGGAATAGAGTCAACAATATTGTAGTAATGTCATGGGTGTCATGGGGTCATAAGGGGTAGCTACACTTACCCAGGTGAACACTGAAGAATGTATAGAATTGTGGGATCACCATGTCTATGCCTGAAATCAATCTATTGTATGACAATCACACTTCAATTAAAATTTAAAATTCGCAAACCACCCTCCCCTGACATCCAGTAGACAACTATGCAAAAGGTATGATGAGACAAATCCCCAAAGTAGAAATGTAAGGAAGAATGCTATCATATAATAAAAATAATATCAAATCAAAAACAGAAAAGGAGCAACAGCTCTGCTTCCCCGGTGCCCTTGCCTCTCTCTTACCGGGGAGTCTGCTCTGACTCTGGCTCCCCGCAGGGTGAGCTCAGGGACGGCTGGCCTGGCAGCCCAGCCAGCGGCTAGCAGGGACCAAAGCAAGGGAAATGTCTGCCAGGTTCCCCTTCTGCCATTGCCTTGCTCAGAGGCTCGCCCTCAAGTGTGGTCCCCATCTCCAGGGAGTCCCCACCGGTTCAAGCATTGGCACCAACCCCCCCTTGCTCGCATGGGAGTTCATTTCCCTCTTAGATGGAAGCTGTATAGAAAGTGCTTCATGAGGGCAGGACTTTCTATTTATTGTCTCTGCTCAGAGCCAGCCTCTGGGCTGACCTGGGCTTTAAACCCAGCTTGGTGGCCATCACCCTGCCCTTTCTGCTCACCCCACTCTGGGTGTGCCTCTCCCCACTTCTTGTGTGTGACTAAAAGAGTCATTTGGGTTGTCATGAGTACTTTCTTGGGTAATTTTATTTTTAGAAATTTTTTAGCCCTTGCAAGAATTGTAATTATAAAAAAGGTGTTTTACTTGGGGAAACTAGACTTGTTTGGGGGATGCTCCTGAACCTAATATGTATAATTCTAAATTTTTATATGATTTCAATTGATGTAATTTAATTTGATAATTCCAAACTTACAGAAAAACTGCAAGTATTTTACAAGAAAATCCTATAAACCCTTTCCTCAGATTTACCAGCTTAATCTCTCATCTCTTTATATCACACAAACATGGATTTGTCATGATGTGTATTTATGTATGTATGTATGTATGTATGAATGTATGTATGTATGTATGTATGTATTTATTTATTTATTAATTCATGAGAGACACAGAGACAGAGGCAGAGACACAGGGGGAGGGAGAAGCAGGCTCCCTGTGGGGAGCCAGACGTGGAACTCAATCCCGGATCTCCGGATCACGCCCTGAGCCTAAGGCAGATGCTCAACTGCTGAGCCACTCAGGTGCCCCTGAATTCATGTTTTTATTAGTAGTTAAAATTTTCTCGCATTGTGCAAGGCTTTCCAATAGTGTGAAAGCACTTTGACTAACTTTACAGAGGGAGTTGAGAAAGTGAATCTGTATCAATTTGGCTCAATATTACTTTGAGAAGTTTATTTTTTGTTGTGTAGTATGTTATTACTCTTTGTACATAAGTGACTCTAGATGTATTAGGTTTTTTTTTTTTTAATTAATAGACTCTACATTTTAGGGGAAGCTTTATGTTTATAGAAAAATGAGCAGGAAGTACAGAGAGTCCCCATATACTCCAATTTCCCAGTGATTGACATCTTGCATTAGTGTGGCACATTTGTTACAATCAAGGAGCCAATGGTGACACACTAACTAAAGTACATAGTTGATTAGGGCTCACTCTGTGTACACTCTATCGGTTTGGACGATGTATGATGACGTCCCTGCCATTGCAGTGTCGGCATCAAACTATGGACAGAATACTTTTCATGTTTTTCACCTTCCTTGGCTGCCCTGAGTGTCAGCCTTCCTGCCCAGTCCTGGCCTGGACGGGTTCCTATCCAGTGGGGGAGGCACCAGCAGCCCAAGCGATGGCCAGGAGGCCACAAATCTCAGGCACAGCCTTGGGGGCCCCTGGGACAGCAGGACACCCCAGAGCTAGAGGCCAGAGGAAGCATCACAGGCTTGGCCCTTCCCCTTGGGGCTAATTTTGCCTTTTCCCCAGGGGCCCAGGTGGGAGGAGGGAGGAAGTTGCTGACAGGTGACTTTATGCCGCACGCTGGGTACCTGCTTGTGCTGGTGGCACACAGGGCGGGTGAGGGGGCTTCCCTGGCAGGGGCTGTCTCTGCCACAGCTGCTGGCTCAGCTGCTGGCAGGCTCTGCTCCTCTCGAAGCCCTGAAGCTCCAGTGGCCTGTGGCTAGACTCCCCCGGAAGGCTGGCTGCCCTGAATGATCTACGTCAGAGGGTAGAAAGGAAACAGCTTTAAAGACCACCTTTTACTGTTTTCAAGCACATTCTCACATTCTCCCAGTTGAGCCTCATAACAACTCTGGGAACTGAAGAACAGCCAGGAGAGCCCAGGAACAATGAAACAGTCTTGCAGAGGTCAGTGGCTTGTCGGAGGGTGCAGAGCCCCCAGCACCCTTCCTCAGCCTACTTTGTTCCAAATTCCAGGAGGGCAGCCACGGAAGTTGTGGCCTTGCACCTGGTCCAGCATGGTGCCATCCACACAGTGGTCTGGGGCTGGGGTGGGGTGGGGGGGTGCATGGAGGAGAGCTTATTGAAGATTAACTATGTTAGGCAAAAAACTGAAAGGGAAAGATTGGGGTCTTATATAAGATTGTCTAAATTTACCCTAACTTATATTTTTTACAAGAAGTTTGAGAATCTATTATGCTTTTTAAAAAGATTTTATTTATTTGAGAGAGAGAGTACGTGTGAGAGAGGGGAAGAGAAAGTGGGGGAGAGAGAGAGGGAGGGAGAGAGGAAGAGGAGAGAGGGAGAGGGAAGGAGGGGGGGAGAGAGAGAGAGAGAGGAGGGGAAAGAGGGAGAGAGGGAAAGGGGAAGAGGGAGAGAGAGAGAGCGAGTACAAGCAAGGGGAGGGGCAGAAGGAGAGGGAGAAGCAGAGTCCCACAGATCAGGGATCCTGACGTGGGGTTCCATCCCAGGATCCTGAGATCATGACTTGAGCTAAAGGCAGATGCTCTATGACTGAGCCACCAGGCACCCCAAGCATGTATTATGTCTGTATAACCAAAACCAAACCAAACCAAACCAAACCAAACCAAAACAAAACAAAACCCCACCTATTCTGATTTAGGGGAAAAAGTACATCAATGACAAAGGTTTTGAAAGCAGACAAATTTGGATTTGATACCTCAATTCTTCAAACTCATTTTCTTCATCTGCATGATATACACTCATCCCACGGGGCTGTTTGGAGAATTAAGTGAGGATTCTTCAGTTTTTTTTAAAATTTATTTTTATTTATTTATGATAGACATAGAGAGGGAGAGAGAGGCAGAGACACAGGCAGAGGGAGAAGCAGGCTCCATGCCGGGAGCCCGACGCGGAACTCGATCCCAGGACTCCAGGATTGTGCCCTGGGCCAAAGGCAGGTGCAAAACCGCTGAGCCACCCAGGGATCCCCAAGATTCTTCAGTTTTTTAGCACAGTTTTTGATTTATGGAAAGGCCAAGAAGACACAAGACAGTGCAGACAGCGCCCAAAAACCGGCACACAGTTTCCTCCTGATAAGTTATCCTATAGAAATATGATACATTTGTTACAATTGATGAACATTTCTTGATACATTATTATTAACTAAATTCCATGCTTTACTAAGATTCCTAGTGCCCCTTCTCTGTTCCGGGAGTACATGTCTACTCTGATGGTTTTTAGTCTCGTTATTGTTTTTGTTGTAGTTGACACTCAGCAAACGCCTCTTCCCAGTCCTTCCCTTTCCAGGTAGGTGCCACCCAGGCAGCAAAACCTGTTCCCGTGACTTTTTACTAGAAAACCCTGATAAAACTCAGGAAGTCAGCCTAAAGCCTGGATCCTGCCCCAGAGCTGAGGGCCCCTTCGGTGGAGTGGTGGCATAGGGGGTTCTGTGTCAGGCCGAGCAGGGGTGCTGTGTGCCATGGAAGCAACCAGGCTCATGTTGCAGTCAAAGCCAGAGGTTTGAAGTCTCTGTTGAGCAACACAGCATCGTCTAGCAATTGCCTCAAGATGAATCAGAGAGATTTCTTCACTTGAGGTTGAAGGTGAAGCCTGGAGTGCCTTATAAAAACCTCCCTGCTCAGTAGTCCTCACCAGTGCAGGCTCCTTGCTACATTTCCACTCTCCTGAACATTGAAGGGTAAGTGTCCTGTCCTTGGCTTTGCCCTCAGGGGGCACACAGGGTAGGGACTGATGGCTGTTGGAAGCCACAAGCTTCTGCTTGCCAAAGCATCTCCGGACTGAGTGCAGGTTGGACTCAGGAGACCAGCCCTTGCTGTGCTAGGTAGACTCAGTCTCAGGACCCAGGGATGTGAAGGTGGAAGAGACCTGTGGACAAAGTGCCATCACCCGGGGAAAGGAAAGAGCCTAGCTAGCCACCAAATCCTTCCTGGGTGTGCTTGAGTGAACATCACCCTCTGAATTATACTCCCTAGGAGACAAGGGGACATGGAACATTGTGGCAATGGGGGTTGATTCTTTTAGACTTTAGATGGTATGATATGCCCCCCAGGTCCCCAAGCCTATCTACAATTGAAAAATTTGCTAGTGATCAAACAGAGAATGCAAAGCAGATGTGGGGGAGTCATCCATTGTCTGAACCAGAAAGAGAGGAGAGCGGAGATGTGGGGATGGGTAGGGGAGGAGCTGCCCTAGACCTCCCTTGTCTCCTGAAGGGTGAGAAGATGACTAAGCTGGAGGACCACCTGGAGGGGATCGTCAATGTCTTCCACCGGTACTCAGTCCGGGTGGGGGATCCCGAAACCCTTTCAAAGGGTGAGATGAAGCAGCTGATCACAAAGGAACTTCCAAACACCCTCAAGGTAGGTGATGGCCTCTCAACCAAATTTGTCCTCTGAAGGGCTGGGCAGAGGTTGGCCTGGGGGGTTCTGCCTCCCTCTATCTCCATAACTTACTCTGTCACCTCCAGCAATATTTGCCTCTCTCTCTGGGATTGTTCCCTCACCTGTGGGGACTAGTGAGCGACAGAGACCTTCCAGGTTGAGACTTGAGTGGCTCTAGGGTAACTCACGACAGTTGTTTCCCTCTGACTTCTGTTTTGTCACATTGGATTCCCCAACACAGTTTTGGCAAATGACTTAATATCCCTGGGCCTCCCTGAGCTGAGCTCTGAGAGATGAGAGGCTTGGAGAAAGGGGAGAAAGAGTCTGAGCTCATTGTCTTCATGTCCCTTTCTAGAACACCAAAGATCAAGCTACGGTTGACAAATTATTCCAAGATCTGGATGCTGATAAAGATGGACAGGTCAACTTCAATGAATTCATATCCCTGGTTTCTGTTGTGCTAGACACTTCTCATAGGAATACCCACAAAGAGTAGGAAGCTCTGAGCAAAGTCCCCAAGAAGACCAATCCTTGTAATCACTGAAGAAAGTGACAATAATAAATGTATTCTCAAAAAGTTCATAACAGTGTGCACTTCTTTCTTTCCGTGTCCACAGTCCCCAGACTGGAGCACGTTTCACCCCTGCAATTCTGACAGACCTCATGTAGAACCTGTAGATCCCCTTCTTTGTTTGTTCATTTGTTCACCAAATGAACAGTGGACTATTAAATGTCCACTGTTTGTTCCTTATTCATTCATTCAACAAATATTCACTGAACATCTGTGGTAGCCAGAAACCAGAGACATAGAGCCCTGTGCACATGGGGCTATGTTCTTTCACAGAGGGAGGGGTAGTGAACCAACAGACCAAAGCACATCATATAATACCGGGGAAGGCAGGAGAGGGAAGTACCATTAGGGTGGAAGGGAAGGGGAGGCATGCTGGCTACGTGTGATGCTCAAGGAACGCATTTGGGCAGAAATCCAAGAGAGGAATGAGCATGGCTCACAGATATCTGGGCCAAGAGTTCTGGGCAGAGAGAGGCCAGGGCCCTGAGGTGGGCATGCATCTGACCTGCTCAAAAATATAGCACAGAGGACAAGGTGCAGGAACTGAGAGTGGGGAATGGTGGGTGCTGTGCATCATCTGCAGGGAGTGGGGAGCAGGGACTCCTGGACCTTGGGGCAAGCTTTGGGTTGTAAGTGTGCTAAGGAGCCACTGGGTAGATTTGAGCAAGAGACCAATATGATTTCATTTATGTGTCAAAAGGATCACTCTGCCTGCCTTTGTGGAGAGGAAATTGTTGGGGGCAGACCCCAGAGGGCAAACAAAGAGAACAGTGAGGAGGGTTTCTCCAGAGCAGTGCTGGCCATGAGAAACAGTATGGGCCATGCTTAGGATTTTAAGTTTAGTTGTAGCCACACCTAAAAAGGTGAAAATAAAGAGGAAATTAATTTTAATAATAAATGTTTATAAACCCAATAGATCAAAAATAGTATCACTTCAACAAGTTGAAACAACAAGTTACTTTTTATTTATTTTTATTTTTTTAGAGGCATTCAGAGAGACAGAGTGCCAGAGTCCTAGTGGGTGGGGAGGGCAGAGAGGAAGAGAGAATCTCAGGCTGACTCCATGCTGAGCAGGAAGCCTGATGCGGGGCTGGATCTCATGTCTGTGAGATTACAACCTGAGTGGAAATTAAGAGTTGGGCGCATAACCAACTAAGCCACCCAGGGGCCCCAACAACATACAGGTTATTATTGAGATATTTTGCCTTCTTTTCTTTTTTTCTAAACCTTTGAAATCCAGCATGCTTCATGCTGACAATCACTGTTCACGAGGCCAGTGGTCACATGTAGCTCACAATGACCACGTTGGAAGTGCAGCTCTAGCCCATTCAAGGGAGGAGGCAGTTGGACGAGGGTGGCAGACATGCTGCTGGTAAGGGGTTGTCAGGCTCTGCATACCTTGGAAGGTGGCAATGAGACATCAAGGATTACTCCAAAGACTTTTCCTTGAGATGGGCTGGATGTCCTTGCCAGGGGAAAACCTGAGCAGCAAAAATCACCACACTGTATCGTGTTTGTTTGGGCAGAAGTAAGCACAGGGTGCGGTGGGGAACAGGTGAGTGGCCCAGCCTTGGCTGTTGGTTGAGGTCAGTTAGGTAACCTGGAGGAGGAGAACCTTGGATGTGAAATTTGGGGTAGAACTTTGAAAGATGAGAAGATGCAAAATTTCCAGGAACCTTCCTTTGGTTCTGTCAAGGGTGTGGGTAGGGGGGCAGGAAGGTGTTGGGAGCAGCCGGGGACACAGAAGCAGGAGAAGAGGGTTAGCTCTACCCAACACAGGGCACAGTGAGGGAACACTTTGCTGGCCAGCCTCCCTCCTTACTGTGGTCTATGCAGGTTCTTTGTTAAATGGAATCCCCCTAGGACTGTACTGCTCTCCTGCTGTGCTCTCTCCTGCTGTGATTCTGTATCCACTGATGTGGTTTTTTGTTTCACGTCCATCTTTCCATGGACTGGAGTGAGCAGGTGCTGTATCACTGTGCCTGACGCACGATAGGGTTTCATGCATACATCCTACATGAATGAATGAATAGAAATCAGCATGGCTATTGGTTTGATTCTGTATAAATGGTCCCAGAGGAAAGAGAAAGGAGCATAGCCTCTGAGGGCTGGGTCGGCCAGAGCCCTGGTGGGAAGTGCATTCAGTCTGATTCAGCAAAAGCCACTGGGGGCGTCCCTGCCCCAAACCTCAGTCTGGTGCTGAGTCCAGTCTGGGGAAGATGGGGTATCCCTTTGGCGTCACACTCCACGTAGTCAGGTGTCAGAATACATAAAGGTTACAGGCTGAATGTTTGTCCGCCAATGTGATGGTATTTGGAGATGGAGCCTTCAAGAGGTGATTAGGTTTATTTTTATTTTTTAAAAAAGATTTTATTAAAAAAAAGATTTTATTTATTTATTCATGAGAGATAAAGAGAGAGGGAGGAAGAGGGAGAAGCAAACTCCTCACTGAGCAGGGAGCCCGATGCAGGACTCCATCCCAGGACTCTGGGATCACGACCTGAGCTGAAGGCAGACGCTCAACCACTGAACCACCTGGGTACCCCGGTAATTAGGTTCAGATCAAGTTGTGAAGGTGGGATCCTCACAGTGGGATCAGTGCCCTTACAAGAAGAGACAGTTCTGCTTCTTTCCGTGAGCACACATTGAGAGAAGGGCATGTGAGCACACAGCAGAAGATGCTGTCTGGAAACTAGGAGGAGAGGCCTCACCACCACCTGACCATGCTGACACCCTGATCTCAGGCTTCTAGCCTCGAGAACGGTCTGTGGTTAAAGCCACTCTAGCAGCTAAGCAGACAAAGATGCCATAGAAGTGGCAGGCAGGGCACAGCTCTGGCATATCCTCCAGTGGCTGCTCCTGCTGGGTCCTCTTCAGCAGGAGGGACAGGCCAGAGGGTAGAGTTTGTGAAAAAATTTGAGAAAGATTAGGTAATTTTCTGGAGCCCAGGTATGACAGATAAGAGGAGTTTTATATTGTGGAAGGAGTAGGTCTGTCTTTCAGTTTATTTGATGCCAAGCCCCATCAAGGCAATGTCTAGGATGCTGAGATTGAGGATGGAGTCCAGGAAGTGACAAGTCTTGACCACTGAGGCCTGGGGGTGGAGGTTTGCTGGGCCACTGGCCACATCTCAGGAATGTGGACCTGAGGTAAAGCTGAGGCAGAAGAAAGTATGAAAGGCTGAGGGTGGGGTGAAGTGGGATTAGCAGAAGAGGAAGGAATTCCGGACCCAGAGAAGGGGGTCTTGCAATGGCTCCAGCCTAGATGACTGAATGGGGAAACATTCAGGAAAGCCCTCACTTGCTGGGTGAGTGTCTTCCCTACAGACCTTGCCACTGTTGGAGCAGGACCAGCCTGTTCTGCAAACCGGAGCACTCACCTGTCTGTGACCAGTTCTGAGATACAGAGGCCTATCAGAATGTGGTAGAAAACAACAACCAGTCTCTAAGAACAAAACCCAGCATATTTGCTCTTATGAAAAATTTACCATCCATGATTTACTTTCAAAATAGCCAACTGAACCACCGATTAAACTTAAATCCTTTTCAGAGAAATTTGAAGGGCCCCGAAACTTGGTAAAAATTCATTAGCCAGAGGCACCCAAGGGCAATGAAAGGCGCTCCCAGCCTGGAATCCAAGGTGTCTGGTTAGCTTCCCAGCTCCACTGCTTCTTGGCCCTTCGAGTTTGAGTGAGTGGCTTCCCTTGTCTGAACCTCTGTGTTTCCACCTGAAAAGTGCAATTTGGACTTTTTAGATGGAACTGCAGAGGCTAGTCCCTGGATGATGTCTGCACCTGGAAACAAGCAGACAGACATGAGGACCATTAGAACCACAGGACCACAGAGGCGGAACCTGTTCTCTCCAGCACCATGCCATCAACCCCCTGCCTGCTACGCTGGGTTCCAGAACATTCTCCAGTTTCCCTGTGAACTTTTGGACTCTTTGAATTCTGCAAGTGCTGTGCTATTGTCCATTTTGTCTGGAGTGCCCTCTTCTTCCTTTACAGCGTCTACTCTGTTTTAGGTACCAGATCACTGAGGTCTAGATATTTTGCTTATCCACCAAGACCCAACCCAATTGTTGCATCCACTGGGGAGCTCAGCCCTTCACATTCCTCACACATGTCCACTCCTCCTATCCACAGTAGATTCCATGGAACTCTGGGGGCTTGCCCACCCATCAGGGTTAGTCTGACAGTGTGCTCTGGGCAAAGGTGTTTATATTCAGGAATAAGATCACCTCTGTGATCTTGAGTAGAACCCTTAACTTCTGGGAGTCTTGTTTGCTCATCTATAAAATGAGGACACTGATGCCACTTTTTGGGTGTGACACCTTGCTTTTCAGAAAGACATCTCAGGTGGGCTACGGGTATACTGCATGCCAAGCTATGCCAAGGTGCATATCGGGATTTTGGAAATCAGGAAAAGATCTGGACTCAATGGGATGGCTACCAGGAGCCTAGGGCAAAAGTGAGTAGGACTCAACATTTTAATTCGGCCGGTATGAAAAGTCATCCAAGTCAAAAGAAAGCAAACCATACTTCTCTGATTTCTCTGATTATCTAACACAGTACTGGGCATGCAGTAGCTCAACCATTTCCATTTCAAAACTCACTTTGGCATTTATCTGTGAGCGCTTACCCCGGCCTTCTTTCTCTCCCCTCCACCCACGCAAGAAGACAGACAAGAAGTGGCTCCTCTATGCTTCCAGGTTGCCTGTAGTGACCACGCACCTTGCTTTTCTTTTCCACACATCCTGATATTGAAAATACCTATTTGGGTGTTCCTCACCCCCATCATATTGAAGGCTCCTCAAGGGCAGGGCCCTAATGCTGTGTTTGATATGAAGGCCAGGCGGGGTGCCACAGCCTCCCGGCGGCTCCCCATGCTTCCACTCTGGACCCTGACCCTCTTACATGTGGCAGCCAGATGGCCTCCCAACACAAACATACTGCATCACTTATCTGATTAAAACCCACCAGAAGTTTTCCAGTGCTTGCCACCTGGCCCCATGTCCACGGAGCCTCTGCTTCGTTCTCCCCCCCACCCACCGTTCCCTCACATCTCCCTCCTTTATTTTCTTCCTGGAGCTCATCACCTCTGAAATGATCAATTCTTTATTCCTTGTCTGACTCTCTTCTAGATGGAAACTCCAGTGAGCAGGGACTTGCCTGCTTTGTAGGCCCGGGATGCTTTTCACACGCAGCTGCTCAGTCAAGGAAGAATCAATGCATGTTGGTTTAGTGGAATCCAGTTAGTGTTTTCTAATGAGGGAATGAGCAGCTGGTCCAAATCAGCCAGTGAGATGCTGCTGCTGCTGGTGGTGGAGGAGGAGAGGATGGGCCACTCACAGCAGGCTGGGAGGTCTTGCTGGGGGTGGACTGCTCTCCTCTGACCTCAGCAATGTCGGAAGGCTCGCTTCCTGAGCCCACCTTGCTTCTCTTTGTGCAGACTGTCAGCCCTTATTATTTCCCCTTATGATTCTCACCTTTCACTATTAATAGGTGCTTCTGAGGCTGCACGTGTTCTGCTTTGGAGGCATCATCCCTAGCTACAGATGACCCTGAGTTTCACTCAAAGGCATTGCCCTTCCTGAAAACATCCCAGCTCCTTGGCACTGCATGTTACCACGAAGACTGGGAGGGCAGGTGGAGCAGGAGAGGAGAAGACTCAGGGAGAGAATATAGATGGATGGAGGGGAAGAAGGGAGGCAGCAGGAGGAGAGGAGGGGTGGATGGACCTGAGCCCTGAGCTGCACCCTCAGGCCTTGGCAACAGACCTGTGTCTCGCTGATCCGCACAGGATAGTTCTGGGTACCTGGGCCAAAATGGGAGAGCTCTTAGCAAAAAAGGGAGAACATGAGGGCGCTCATGGGAGGAGGCCAGCTGGCCTCCCAGGTGCTTGTGTTACCTGTCTCTTGTGTATGTGAGGGTCTCTGGAGACAGGCTTTGGGGCCCAATCAGGCCATGGAGCCAACTGGAGTCTCAGGGTTGAGGGATGGTCCCAGGCCCGAGCCTCAACAGGAAACAGGACTTGAGCAACCATCTGTTTCAGCTCTGCTGTCATTTTGGTAATGGGGATGTCAACATCTGTGTCACAGAGCTTTCTATGGCAACTTCAGGGAGGGGGTGCAAGGGCATGGAGGTGGGATTCTGGAGCTTTCCTCAGACTAGGATTTGTGTCACGGTTGTGTAAAATTGCTTCACCAGGCTGGTGAAAGCTGAGGCCTTTCTTCCTGGCAAGGTCTTGGGAAATAGCACAGAATCACCTTCCTTGTCCTGTAGGGTTTGGGCGGACCTGGGTAGCTTGAGATCCTGGCTGGACTTGTCTTTTCTGAGAATGCCATCTTGGGTTCTCTTAGGTCTCACCAGACCTTCCGGCAGCCTTCTCACTGGCCTGGGCCTGCTAGCTCATTCCCACCCCAAATTCATCCCATAAACCGCAGATAGACACTTTAAAATATAAGTATGGTTAAATCGTACACTTCCCTAAAACCCCCACTGCTCCTGCCCTCCCTTCTCCTGCTGAGAGTGCAAACTCCAGGCCGAGATTCTGGCCTGCTCACCTCTGCCTCTCCCGCCCTTGGCTCCTTGGTCCTGATCAGACCCCACACCCGCCCACTTCCAGGCCTCATTCGGAGCACCTGCATGTTAACCCAGGGGTGCCCACAGTCTTGATAGGGGTCTAACGTTTGCCCTTCTAGCACCTGCTGAAAGATCATGTGGATACCTCAAAGTCCCACCAAACCACCCTCTACAGCCTTTCATTTTCCACATTGAGAGCACTTGAGGAGCTGTGTGGTTTGCCCGCAGGCCTGGGCTCCTTCATGACAAGGCGAGGCTTTCTTCATCATTCCCGTCTGTGTGTGCTGAGTGAATGAATGAATGCATGAACAAGTGGATAATGAGAGACTTCACCTCTTCCCTGAGTTGTAGGGCATCCTGCTTCTGCCAGCCTCAGAACACATCAGAGCACCATGAAGTGTCTGCACAGCCACTGTCCCTTCCTCATTGCTCCCAGACAGCCATCCCGAAACTCAGGTTCTCCTGCTTGGGAACCAGGGGCAGGCATCTCATGATGGGGCCACTATAAGGAGGGGAAGCCCCCAAAAGTTCATCTTTCCCAGAAGGACTCCTTAATCACCGAGAGATGATTCTCAGGTGGGGTGGGAATCTGATCGCTCCCACTGAGGAAGAAAGTCAGTTCCTCTCTACTCAACAGGACTAGCTTTTTCATTTTTCATTTTTAGTTGAAGTATAGTTGACGTGTAATATGATATTGGTTTTAGGTGTACAACATAGTGCTATTACATGATGCTCATCAGGGTAAGTGTAGCTACCATTGGTCACCACGCAACACTATTACCATATTACTGGCCATATTCTCCATTCTGTCTTTTTATCCCTGTGACTTATTTATTTTATAACTGGAAATTTGTTATATTCAAATTTACCTATTCCTCTTCACTTATTTTGTCCACCCCTCCTCCCTCTGCCCCGGCCACCACAAGTTTGTTCTCTGTATCTGAGTCCTTTTACAGGTTTTTATTTTTATTTGTTTTGTTTTTTAGATTCTACATATATGTGAAATCCTATGGTATTTGTTGTTCTCTGTCTGACTTATTTCACCTAGCATAATACACTCTGAGTCCATCCATGTTGTTACAATCAGAAGATTTCGTTCTTTTTTATAACTAAGAGATAGTCCATCGTGTATACATGCCACATAGTCCTCATCTATTCATCTATGGATGGACACTTAGGTTGTTTTCATACCTTGTCTATTGCAAATTATATTACAGAAAACATAGGGGTGCATGTATCTTTTTGAATTAATATTTTTGCATTCTTCAGGTAAACACCTAGAAGTGGAATCACTGGGTCATACATTGATTCTACTTCTAATTTTTGAGAAACCTCCTCACTGTTTTCCAGAGTGGCTGCACCAGTTTACATTCCTGCCAACAGTGCACAGGGGTTCTTTTTTCTCCACGCCCTCACCAACACTTGCTGATTCTGCTCTTTTTTATTTTAGTCATTCTGACAGGTGTGAGGTGATCTCCCACTGTGGTTTTGATTTGCATTTCCCTGATGATGAATGATGTTGAGCATCTTTTCATGTGTCTGTTGGCCATCTGTATGTCTTCTTCGGAAAAATGTCTATTCAGGTTCTTGGCCATTTTGAAAATTTGTTTTATTGGTGTTGAGTTGTATGAGTTATTAAATATAGTTTGGATATTAATCCCTCATTAGATGTGTCATTTGCAATATCTTTGTTCATTCAGTAGACGGCCTTTGTTTTGTTGATTGTTTCCTTTACTGTGCAAAATCTTCTTAGTTTGATGTTGTCCCAGCAGTTTATCTTTGTTTTTATTTTCCTTGCCTAGGGAGACATACCCAGAAAAATATTGTTTAGGGTGACATCAAAAATTTACTGCCTATGTTTTACGAATTTTATGGTTTTGGGTCTCACATCTAGGTCTTTAGTCCATCTTGTATTTATTTTCGTGTATGGTATTAGAAAGTGGTCCAGTTTCATTCTTTTGCATGCAGCTGTCCAGTTTTCCCAGAGCCATTTATTGAAGAGACTATCTTTTCCCCACTGTGTAGTCTTGCCTTCTTTGTCAAAGAGTAATTGACCATATAACCATGGGTTTATTTTGGAGATCTCTAGTCTGTTCCATTGATGTATATCTCTATTTGTGTGTCAGTACCATCCTGTTTGGATTACTACAACTTTGTAGTATAGTCTGCCATCTGGGATTGTGATACCTGCAGCTTTGTTCTTCTTTCTCAAGATTACTTTGGCTAGTCAGGGTCTTTTGTGGTTCTATACAACTTTTAGAATTATTTATAGAACCAGCTTTTTTGGAAGAGGTTAAATCCCCTTAACCAGTTCTCCTAAACGATGCTTAAGGAAAATCCCACAGGGCTCTGTACAGTGGCTTACTGTCAGACCTTCCCCTGGAGTCTAGAACTACGTCCTACTCTCAGACTGAGCTAGGAGAGAGAGAACACAAAAGGGAGAACTCTTGGCATCTGTGAAGCCCTGTCCCCTATTGTCTTGCTCCTTAGCAAATCCTCCGGCTCCACAGGATCCTAGGACCAACCTACTTTCACTTGCTCATCTATAATGCTTCATTCTGGACCCTGCGGATTTGAGGCAAATCAGCCATAATTTCTGCCTTCAGGGCCATTATCACCTCTTGATAAGAGGTTCCAAGTCTGTATCAGAAGTGCAATGGTAGATGTCTCAGAGAGCAGAAGATGGTGGTCAGGGATGTCTTCATGGCAGCAGCAACAGGTGCTCTGGGCTCTCAGGACAGGGCTGAGAGGCTTGCTAGAGACCCCAGGGTGGTGAGACCACTCCTGGTGCAAAAGTGTCGAGGCTGGAGAAAGCCTGGATGTCATTTAGGGAAAATGCTTTGAAGGAGTGGCTGCGTGGCTGTGTTGATGGAAGGGGTTAGATTTACTCTGTGTCCCCAAGGATGTGGGAGGGAAACCAGGATTAATGCCCGGCAGCACAAGGACACAGATTTCAGCTTGGCATGATGAAGAACCTTCTAAGTGTCTGTGCCAAGTTAGGAAGCTCTCTTTCATGGGGGAATTCAGGCTGGCCACCACTTGTCAGGGATGTTGGGGAGAATCAATCAAGCACTGGGGTGGGGCAGGTTAGGTCTAATCAACAATTTTCAAACTATTTTCAAGACAAATCCCTTTTTTCAAAGGGAAGTTTCTAGTATGCAATGGATAAAGGCTGGTATGACTAAATAAAGTAAGGGTGGGGGGGTGGGGGTGGGGCTTCAGATTCCTGTCACCTTGCTGCCCCCTACCTTCCAGTTTTAGATTCATGATATCCAGAAGGCTTCCATCTACCAGTATTAAACCCCCCCCCCCCCCGCCGCCCCCTTACCTCCTCTCTCTTTTCTCCACACCACCCGTGAGAAAGGAGAGCGTGGGAAATGCTAGAGCATCTGTACAGTCAGTATTTGTTGAGAAGCTGCCATGTATTTGCCACTACTCTGCGTGCTGGGGAGAAAGCAGAGGTAAGCAGATGCTGCAGACTTGGCCCTCACTGCGTTCACAGTCTAGTAAGGGGCAGAGTCATAAATATGTTTATGGCACGTTGTGAAAAGGGGGGGCAGTGGGCTGGGATACCCACCCTTTCTGGCGCATCCCCAGGCCTCCCACCTCCCAGGCTGGTTCTCTTTCTCCTACCAAGCTGCATCTAGAAGGTGACTCCTCTGTGGGCATGAGGGTCAGGAAGAAGGGCTATCAGAAGGTGAGTCTCCCCAGCTCTCGGCTCTCTAAGTCAGGCAGGGAAGGGGCTGGGGGCTTCTAAATTCTGCTTCTCAACCTCACAGCCTGGAAGAGTTCCTGGAAACACCCTACGTGCTTGAGTGGGAGCCATCAAATCCTTGTACCCACAGCAGAGCCCCACTGGCCTTTAGACCAGAGGCCTTTGCAGTTGGCTTGCAGACAGCCTGGGACCCAGTTACAGGCAGCCAGTGTGGGGCAGCGGAAACCTGACTGGCTCTTTCTTCCTGCTCAGTAGTGGGAAAGGAGCTGGGACATCCAGCCCATAGAAAAGATAGATTCAAGGCCCTTCCCTCTCTGCACTTTTTTGTTTTATTTTAGATTTTACTTATGTATCTGAGAGAGAGAGCATGAACAAGAGGGAGGGATAGAGGGAGAAGCAGGTTCCCCACTGAGTAGGGAGCCCAATGTAGGGCTTGATCCCAGGACCCCAAGATCATAACCTGAGCCCCCCGCACCCCTCTGCACTACTTTGAACAATTCTTCCACTTTATGGCCTTGGGCTGGTTCCTTCTCCACTCTGTTTCACATTCTTCATTTCCAGGGAGGCCTGAACCCAAAGTCCAACCTCCTCATGGTAGTGGTCGAGCCTTATAGCTGCAGGGACATGATTGGAGCTCTTCTCTCTCTCCATCCTGCTGGCACTGGGTGGGCATGGGGTCAGACTCCCCCACTTTCATCCCTGCCCGCACCTGCCCCAGTGTCCATCCATGATGACATTGCTCGGTCTGTGAAGAGACATCAATTTGCTCAACATGGATTCAGAACTCAGTTTATGGGTAAACATCTCCAGTATAGTGTCCTCAGACACAGTCCATCTAGGATCACCTCTGGACAACTTCCAGAGGAATAAGGTCTCTTAGGAGACACACAGCTGTGGAAGGTGGTAGATAGCACTGGGGGAAGGGGTCAGGGCTTGGGTGGGGTTGGCCTGAATGTTGAGGGAGGTATCCGCCTTTTGCTTTCTATGCTATCTACCGGCAGTACGAGGAAGTCCTGAGCTGGAGTGAGGTGACTGGGGCCTGAGTGAGAGGTGAGGAAATGGTCAGGGAAGTGAGCCCAAGGGGCTTAGAATAGACCCACATTTTGTGGCTTCTCACTCTGTTCTTACCATGTGAAGGGGTTGGGCAGTTAGGGGGCAGGGCCGCATGGCACCCTGGCCCCTGGAGGGACAGGCTAGAGGCGGGCGGTGGAAGAAGCAGACAAAGTGCTGGCTTGGAGGAAGACTTTATTTTGTCCCCCAGCTAAGGCCGTTAAGCCTCTCTGTGGCCCTAGGTGGGCAGCCTCCTGATTAGTGGCTGTGGCCGTGGCCATGGCCACCGTGGCTGTGGCAGTGGCCCTGGCTGCCCTCCCCAAAGCCTGGCCCATGGCTGTGGCCCTCTCCCTCTGGGGCATTCTTGTGCATCTCCTCGTGCGAGGCCACTGTCAGCCTGGCCACCAGGATGGAGAACTCTTCAAAGTTCAGTTCCTTGTCTCCGTTCGTGTCCAGGTCCTCCATCATCTTGTTTATGGAGTTGTCATTCTTCTTCTGCTTCTGTGGGTGCAGGTGACAAGGGCAGTTAGGGCCGGCATGGCCAGCTCTGCAGAAGGGGAGCTCTGCACTGACCCCAGGCAAAGGCACAGGGAACCTGACTCCCAGGCCTCAGTTAAAAAATTAGAAATGACCATTGAACTGATGCTCACAGACTAGCAGATGTTGAACATGTGTTAGACACTTGCTGATTTTTTCTGCATCCTACCTGGGCACTATGATTCTCTCCATTTTACAGGAGAGGAACTGAGATCACGGGACTTCCTTGAGGTCACGCAATTAGTATGTGTAGAAATGTCACCTCATTTGGCCTTTATAACAAGCTTCACAGGGCATCTTCCTGGAGGAAGATGTCTTAGAAAAGGGGAAGTAGTTTGTGCAGATCCATGAGGCTTGGGAGGGGGAGAGTGGGTGTGAGCCCCACCTGTCCCAGTCCCTCTACCAGTGTGGGCTCCCTCCCGTTGCCTACCTGTTCCTTCCCTCTCTAGGTTACTTATTACTGACACTCATTTCAACCTACATGGGGCAGGGGGAACACCTGATGAAACAAGATGGTTCGTATGTTGTGTGGGGCTGGAGAGCGGTGCATGCTCTGCACTGACCCCAGGCTGTGAGAGTTTGGGGGTGAGGAGGACCCAGGCTGCAGAGGGTGGGCCCATAGGCTAGGCAGGCTCAGCTGAGGCCCCTCCCAGTGCCCCCCCTGCGGGTGCCCTGCTCAGCCCCCAGGCCAGTCCACATCGCCTGGTCTTCTGTGCTTTCTCCGCCAGCCTGGGCTGAGCCCTCACTGTGCCACAGCTGCTGGGCAGGGCCTCAGTTTTCCCTCCTGGACATGGGAGGCGGGTGGTGGGGTCGGTGGAGGAGTCCCACGGAGGAGAACCTGGTCCCACCAGCTCCTGGCTGTCCTGACCCGGCTTCCCCTTGCACCTGTGCAGAGCTGTGAGCATCCCATCTGCTTCCTGAGGGGTGCGGGCCTGGCTTTGGGGAGGGTGGCAGGGCGCCAGCCGCCCCGGGGGGAATGAAAGGGAGCCTGGGGGCAGGCATCTCACCCTTCTTACTCCTGCCTATTTCCCCATAGTTGTAAAGTACACTGGAAGATGGGGGGGGGGGGGGGTTGGGGCGGGGGGAGGAACAAAGGAACAAATCCTCCGTTTTTTCTAGAACTGCCTAGAAATGTTCCCATTAGGGAAATAAACTAATCATGTTACTAAGTGTTTTTTGTTCCTGGGTGCATCTCCCCACGCTCAGTGCTCCCTGCTCCGGACCCTCCCACTTAGGGAGGCCCCACAGCTCTCACACTCAGACCTCTCTGGGTTCAGGTTCTGGTCTGCTCCCAGGCTGTCAAGGCTCATCCTCAGGTGCTTCCCTCCCCAGGTCAGGTGTCAGCTCCGCTCCCCCCCCCCCATCACCTGCAGCGCTCTCTCTCAGGTCCTTTGGAGCACTAACGGCATTGGATTCATCCGTATTCTTTGTGAGACAACATCTTTCCTGTGTGTCCCAACCATGGGGCCCTATGTGCCACTACATACCCGCACACAGCACACACGGCCTGCTTCTACCTGGGAGCAGCTCCAGGGACAGAGCACCTGCTGCCCCTGGAGGGTGGGTGAAGGAGCTGGGATTTCCTCCTTGGCCATTGCAGAGTGCACCCCACGCCCCAGGCTTGCCTGGAACCCCTGCCTACCTTGAGGAAGTTTGGCAGCTCCTTTATCATCAGCTGTTTAATTTCTTTCTGGTTGAGTGAGTCCGGATGCCCCAGCCGCACAGCGTACTGGTGGAAGATGTTGATGATGGTCTCGATGCTACACTCTAGCTGCGACATGTGGTCCGCCATTTTCCTGCACTCTGTCTGAGGAGTGGACAAGTGAGGGTTCAGGAGCTTAGAAGAAAAGGTTGCTGAGCTCCCCTGACATCTCTCAGGCTGCTCGTAGAAACAATGGGGGTGATACAGAAGGAAAAGAAACTGTAACTGCTCTGGGAGAAGATCCTGCCCCATGTGGCAGGGGTGGCTTTAGAATATCTGGAGAATGCTAAAGAGAAGAGCATTTGAAGACAAGAGGCTCCCGCAGAATACGATCCAAGAAAATGTGAGGAAATTTTCAAGTGGGTGGATCAGTCACGGAGGGCTTTCAGGAGGAGGCCTTGGAGGAGGCCTGTCATGGCGGGAGGTTAAGAAGAAGTCAGAGTGGAAGGTTAGAACTCACTTACCCAAGCCAGGGAGCCACACAGAGGGGTTTGATAGCTTGGTGTGTGTCTCACATTTATAGGCAGCTCCCGGCTGGATGCTCGGCCCTCTTGGGGAAGATTGCTTCACAGGTGAGCAGTGTGGTAATGCTGAGCTGGGCTGTCAGTGCCAGGAAGGGTGCTGGGGTGGGACAGGAAATGTTCACAAAGCTCCTTCAGCCTTTTTGTGAAATGCCCAGCCCCGGGCCTGGAGCTGGTTTGGGAGGAAGCTGGCTGGGTAGCTCACTTCCCTTCAACCTCCATCCTCTGCTCTACCTGATCAAGCCAGCAGCCTCTCCCTCAGTCTCCCCCTGCTCCCACCGAGGTTGGGTCAGTCAGTGGCTGCTGGCTCTGCGTCTCCCGTGCGTGCCAGTCACCCAGCAAGCCCTCCTTTTCTCCTACCTGACTCTGAGATAAACACTCCTTGACGGCTGAAGTTCTTGGACTCAGGATGAGCTGGAGATTGGAGGGTCATTGGAGGCACTGCACCCCCTTGTATTGCAGATGAGGAAGCTGATGCCAGAGAGCGGCCTGCTTGGTGACATAGCAGGAACTGGGCCCAGACATTCTGGTTTTTGGTTAAGGGTGATTCTGATCACACCTCCCTCTTGCAGTCTAAGTGACAGATCCTCAGGGTGAATGTGTTTCTAGAGCCATGCCTTCAGGAACTCACATAGCAGAAGGCAAATATTTTTATGTAGCTTCTCGTTGGGCAAGATCTGTCCCTCCCAGGCTACAAACCTCCCCTGCCCAGGGCAGCAAACTGAGCTGCTTAGCACAGCATATAGAGCTCCCCAGAAACACCTGTCCTGCCCTGCTCTGCACATCAGCTTCCCCTCCTGCCCCCATCCAGCTCCTCCCTTGGGCCCATAGGCTCCCCTGCCACATGCACCCCAGGCCTTCGTCTTTGATGCTCTCATCCCTTCACTCATGACATGGTGCAGTCCTACTGACCCCTCGTGGCTCGGTTCAAATGGCACCTCATCCAGAAGCCTGCTGGTCTTCCCAATTGGAAACCACTGTTCCTCTTCAACACCACTCCCACACCACTGCCAGCTCTCAGTACTTGCACTCCTTGATTTGTGTGTATATTTTGCCTGACAATTGCCAGTAGATCCTCAAGGGAACTACTTCATGTTCCCACCCTCCTGAGCACACGACCCAGGGCTTGGCAGATCGGAGATCTTACATTTGCTAAAGGATCATGTCCTGACTGGCAGCCTCTCCTTGAAACCCAGGAAGCATGTCTGGAGGACTTTGCTCTGGCCAAGCTCTCCTGTATCTGGGAAGATGTCCTCTTCTACCCCTACCAGTGACTCTGTCCAGTCTTTGTGAATCCTCCCCTCACTTCTCAGCCCCTGTTCACTGCTTGGCTTTCTGAGACCTCAGGCACCCCTGTGTGCTGTGCCTTGGCCCTGAGCACGTCCTGCCTTGTACTGCTGAGATGGCACACGGAATTGTGGTTAAGAGTTCAGACTGGCTGTGTGACCTTAGGCAGTTTACTTAACCTCTCTGGGCCTCACTTCTTTGTCATTAAAACAGGAAAATAACAACCTGTCTTGAGAATCGAGACCATATGTATAAAGGTGGAAGATCTCAGTAAATAAGAGGCAATCTTATTAGTTATTGTTTCATTCGTTAGTATAAGTATTGGTTGAACACCTACTATGTGCCAGGCAGTAGGGCTAGATGTTGGAGGAACTTGATGAAGAAGTCCTAATACATGGAGGGGATGTAATCTAATGTCTCGCATTCCTAATCACATCTTAAACCCTTGGGAGCTAAGGACAGGGCCTAGCACAGTGCCAAGTACACAGCAAATTTTTTATAAACAGTTGCTTGAATCAATGAGTAAATCACCCTGATGGAATGAACAGTGCAGGACCAGGTCTGCCCTCCGTGTTTGCCCTGGTGGAGGAAGCTCAGGCTGTGCGCAGGCTGTTAAGGAATCTCTCTTCTAGGCACTGCAGCAGGTGCCTGGGGCTCCTCTCCCCTGCACCCCACAGCGCCCTCTGCTGGCTGTGCTTTCGCTCTGCACCACGGGCCCAGACCCCGGCTTGCAGGGCGAAGGCGGTGGAGCTCCCTGGGGGACTGCTGGCAATCCCCGTGGGGCCTCCGCCAGGAGACAGTACGGACTGGTGGAGACTGTGGTGAATGGGACTGTTCTTACCTCCAAGGAGCAGCAGTACTTACCCTTGGGCTGAGGGGGGCAAGTAGACCAGGTGTTGTCACATCTCCTAAAGGCCCAGAAAATAGGAATTTTTATGTGAAAACTCCTGCTTATAAAATCGTTCAGCTAATTTTTTTAAATTTTTATTTATTTATTTATAATAGTCACACAGGTAGAGAGAGAGAGAGAGAGAGAGAGAGAGAGAGAGAGAGGCAGAGACACAGGCAGAGGGAGAAGCAGGCTCCGCGCACCGGGAGCCCGACATGGGATTTGATCCTGGGTCTCCAGGATCGCGCCCTGGGCAAAAGGCAGGCGCCAAACCGCTGCGCCACCCAGGGATCCCTGTTCAGCTAATTTTATAGAAAAGTGAAAACATTAGCAATGAGGCATGACGTATGCCAAAGAAAGCACGCCTACAGGCAGATGGCGTGTAGCATCTGCTGCGCCCCTGCTTCTGACCAGCAGGCCTGCCTCATCTGCTCTGCTGCGGCTCCTCAACGCAGAGCCTAGGTCGGAGCAAGGGCCTGGCTCTGTAGGCGCTGGATGAACATGTGGCGAAAGAATAAATGCAGGAGTGCACGAATAAGCAAAGAAATGAGAAAGCATGAAGATGAACACTGGTCTGTTGCCCTATGACTTTCCGCAGAGCCCTTGCCTGTGACGGTAGAGTGTCACAGGATTTCAGTAAAATGGGGGATGTGGAGAATAGGACCAGCAACTGGGGGGAGTGGGCAGCGGGGCAGACCCCCAAATAGATGGGGGTCTGCACCTGTGGGTCCCATGTTGGTAGTAGTTCTCTTGCATCAGAAGGCCATAATGCTCCAGGCTCCAGGCTGGCCCCAGGTCAGGGGAGGCTGGGGCTGAGCTGTGGAGGTCCTGACCCAAGCAGCTTATTTCTGGTTCCATCCAGTCGCTGCCCCAATGCCACCTATCCTCACTGCCAACCAAGGCCACAGGTTGGGATGTGGGGTGGTAGGGAGTGGGGTCTTCTCCTTGGGGAAGCTCAGAGCCTCCTTCTATGGCATGATTTGGGGCCATTCTCCTAGTTCCAGACAGTGATTCTGGAGGCTGCCATTGAAAGAAAAGGTTTCCTCAGCTGTGGTCAAAACAATGAAACAATCATGAAAGCATGTGTTCCTTCCCAGTGTCCAGAACCGAGAGTGGGCCTGTGTCCCCTTCTCTGCAGCCATCCTGCTGTTGTCTCTTCTAAGTTGTTGGTATCAAACCAGGTATTATAATGGGGCTGTGTGTCCTTCAGCCTGCAGGATCCTGGTGAGAGCTCAGGCTCAGTGAGGCGCTGAGCGCTGGATGCTAGTCCTTGCTTCTCCAGACTTGCTGGATGGGCTCTGGAAAAAATGTCCGTGTCTAGGACCCCCTTTTCTTATTCATTAAGTGAGGAGGTTGGATCAGCTGGCCTTCAGGTCATTTCTAGCATTGACTCCAGGTTTTGAAGCAATCTTGGTGGGCTCCACGGACACCACAAGCTTCATGGCCCCAGGACCATCTGACCCCTGGTTTTCTGCTGCTTCTCTGCAGATAAAGTCAGATTCCTCTTCTCAACAAAGCAGCTTGAGCCTGGGCCCAGCCCTTTCCAGGCTACCACCTGCTAGCCTCTCCCCTCCACACCCCCTCTCCTCTCTGCCGTCCCGGTGCACATCCTTCCCCCTACATGCTTTCCCTCCCTTCATACCCTGCCTTCCTCCTTGCCTCTGTCCCAGCCCAAGACTTCCAGACACTCTCCCACGGGGATCTCTCCTGGACATCCCGTGGCCCCCACTGCTTATTCTGTGTGGACACAGGTAAGTTCAACCACTCCCTGCATCTTTGGGCTCAGTGTACATCTTTGGGCTCCCATTGCTCCTTGTGCCCATGCGGCCTTCTCACAGGCCTGTCCTGAGGTCCCGAGGCCCCGAGGCAGTGGTGAGGCCCATTCCTGCCCACCGACTCCACCTCAGCTGTCCTCCCTCCTAACTGTCCTCTCCTATCTCTTGTAGATCATGGTTGTTGTCCTCATTATGTCCTTAGGTTCTAGATCTTTCCTCAAACTCCTGGCCAGTATTTCAGGATCTCCCTGCTGGCTTCCTCTGCCTGTCAGGAATGCCTTGGAAGTATGCAGCCCTTTATAGAAAGGAGAGGACTTTCACATCCATTCTGGTGTTGGCCTAAGACCAGCCTGTGGGGCCACCACAGTCACGCTTGGCTCCTGGAGAGAAGGTGTTTGCATGTTGGCTCATTCCTGGATGATAAGTTTGTGTGGGAGAGACGTCTGATAACCACTTACAGAATAATATGATTTCGGGGGAATCTATTCTTACAGGTTCTTTCCTAATTAAGAAACTGCAGCAGGGAGAATGCAGAGAAGAAAAAACAAAGGTGGTGGGAGCCAGTGATGGAGACTGGATGGGGAGAAAACTGGGAAAGGCCCTTGGGGAATGGCAGTGGTGTGCTGCCCCCTTGTGGTGGGGCTGTGTCAGGACAGCCTGAGGCTAGGGTTCTGATTAGGGTTCTGGTGAGAAAGAGGGTTCTGCTTCAGGTTTGGTTAAGGCCCAGGAGCTTGGAGGGTCCCATCTGCTGGCATGGGGGAGACGTGCCCCGAGAGATGAGTTGAGGGTGATGGTCAGCGTGAGGCACAAGCTTAGGGCTGGTATTCAGTGGGGCACTGATGGTGGGATTTGTCTCTGGTTGACTTTCAGATTTTTCATGCTTAAGCTATTTATGGGAAAATCAAATGGTAGGCTTTCCTTCTGGGTTGCTAGGTGAGTCTTCTGGTGTCACTCAGGTGTCTGAAATCCTTCTGGGTTTGGAACCAGGCTTTGGGGCTGCTCATTCCAAAACCCAACATAGGGTTAGGGTTAGAGCCCAGGTGCTTGGAGGCTCCTATCTGGGGGTCCTTTTGAGATCCGGCGAAGGTAAGGATGAGGCTCAGGCTCATTGTTCGTGTGGAGGGGTATGCAGAATGCGGGGCTAGGCTCAGGGGGTACTTGGATTTCTCCTACATTATCTATCTGCCATACTTTCGAATGACATGACTTTCTCTTTTTGTTGCTGGAGGCTTCTGGTATTGCTGATGAGCCCCAAATTCCTTGGTTTTCAGAGCCAGGCTTTGGGGCTGGGTGGGTCCATAACTGAACCTAGAGTTAGGGTTAGGGTGAGGGCACAGGAGCTTGGGGGTTTCTACTCAATGGCAGTGTGAAGACTTGTCCAGACGGATGAGTTGAGGGCATGGTAAGTGTGAGGCTCAGGTGCTTGGCTGGTGTGCAGGGGGGTGCTGAACATTTGCCTGGGCTCGGAGGGCCCTTTGTCTATCTTGGACTCCTGCTATCTGCCCCTCATAAATGGCACTTTATCCTCCTGGTGGGGGGTTGGCTGAGCTTTCTGGTGTCACTCACTAGTCCCCCATCCTTCGAAGTTCAGAGCCAGGCTCTGGGGCGGGGGATTATTAGAACCCAAATTAAGGTTAGGGTTAGGGCCCAGGAACCAGGACATCCCTATCTGCCATCATGGGGGGAGACCTCCCTGGAGGGCTGAGTTGAGGGCAAGGCTCAGCGTGAAGCTCAGGTGCACAACTAGTGTGCAGCAGGGCACTGAACATGGCACTGGGCTCAGTGAGCCCTTCAGATTTCAGGCTCTAGCTATGTGCTATTCTCCCAAATGGCACCGTGTCAATCTGGGTGGGTGGCTGAGCTTTCTAGTGTCACTCACTTGTCCTCAATCCCTTGCGGTTCAGAGCCAGGCTCCAGGGCTGGGTTTGGATCAGAACCCAAACTAGAGTTAAGTTTAAGACCCAGGAGCTTGGACGGTCCTATCTGCCTGCATGGTGGAGACCCCCCTGGAGGGCTGAGTTTAGGGCGAGGCACAGTGTGAGGCTCAGGTGCTTGGCTGGTGTGCAGAGGGCACTGAACATTTGTCTGGGCTCAGGGGGCCCTTTGTCTATCTTGGGCTCTTGCTATCTGCCCCTCATACAAATGGCACTTTTTCCTCCTGGGGCGTTGTCCAAGCTCTCTGGCGTCACTCACTAGTCCCCCTCCTTAGAAGACAGGACCCTGGCTCTGAGACAACATATCTAGGGTTAGGGTTAGGACCCAGGAGTTTGGAGGGTTCCATCTGCCCATATGGTGGAGACCTCTGGGAGGCCTGAGAGCGATGCCCAGGGAGAGGCTCAGCCTCAGGGATGTTATGCAGGGGGACATTGAACGTGTAGTTGGGCTCTGGTGGCCCTTTGGTCTTTTGGGCTGTAAGTACCTGCTGGAATTCCAAATGGCAGCATTTCATCCTGGGTGCATGGCCGAACTTTCTGGTGTGTCTCACATGTCCTCAACCCTCAACCCTTGGAGACATGCTCTGGGCATGGGTTGGGTCAGAACTCAATCTAGGGTTAGGGCTAAGGATCAGGAGCTTGGACGGTCCATCTGCCCACATGGTGGAGACCTCCCCAGAGGCCTGAGGTGAAGGCGAGGCAAGGTGTGAGGCTCAGGTGCTCGCCTGCCATGCAGGGGTCACTGAACATTTGCCTGAGCTCAAGGTGTCCTTTGGATATCTCAGGCTCCTCTTATCTACCCCTCCTATGAATGGCACTTTTTCCTCCTGGGGCATTGGCCAAGCTTTCTGGTGTCACTCACTAGTCCCCTATCAATCATAGTTGGGAGCCAGGCTCTGGGGCAGGGTTGGGTCAGAACCCTATCTAGGGTTAGGGTTAGGGCCCAGGAGCTTGGAGGGTCCCATCTGCTGGCACTTGGGTCAGTCTTGGAGTTTCTGTCCAGGGGAAGGAGGAGGTGATGTCTGGGCACTAGTGTCTGTTTGAGGTGGGTTGGTGGAGAGCTTGCAGGACAGGGCTGCCATCTGTCTCACTCCACAGGGAAGGGTTTGGCTGGCAGTGCTGGGGCCTGTCCTCCAGGGACCCACCTGACTTTATTCCCACCCATGTACCATGGGTCAGAGCCCATCACCTCCTAGCCCTGCCTCTGATGCCTTCTCCTGGAATCATTCTCAGGGAACTTCCCTGTCAGAGTGTCAGCTGCTAGATCCTAATCTTGCCCTGAGACAGCCACTGTGGGCTCCAAGCCATCACTTGGGGCTGAATCTTTCACCTGCCTCAATGACATCCTAAGGATAAACTGCCATTGGTCTGCCCCAGAGCTGGGTCAGGGCCCCAGTCCCTGGCTCCTCTTTACCAGGTGAGTCTGGAGGGCCAGGTTCCGTGAGGGCCATGAAGGTGGGATCCCCATGATGGCAGCAGCAAGGACTGAGCCGGTGCAGTGGGCCCTTGGTGTCAGCATACTCCCTTTCCAGCAACCATGCGCTGGGCAGCAAGCATAGATGTGTCTTCCGGGCCAGTGAGTGCACGGTGGTGCTGCCACCCAAGGAGGTGCTGGTGCCTTCTGACAACCTCACCCTCACTCTCCACCATTACGTGTCTGGGAAGGAGCAGGTCAGCCTGGTGGACCCACAGTACCTGCCCCGGAGACATGGTGAGGCCTGGGTTAGGGTGCCTTGACAGGGAACAACCTGGCTTCGTGGGAATCGGGAGGCAGGATTCCATTGCCCTTAACCTCCCTGGCCCAGTGAATGTTCTCTGTCCCTGCTAAGAGAGACCCAGGACTAGGAGCAGGTTGGGCCCCTGGGAGGGTAGAGCCCACTGCTTACTGGAGAGGCAGGGCTTTGGAGAGGATGAAGATTTAGTGCTTCAGGTTGGGGCAAGGGTACAACTTGAGTTATTTGAAATGCACTTCAGTCATAGCAGGAAGGACTCCAGTAAGACACCAGCAGGCACTTCCAGCAGCAGCTTGTGAAGGAAGATGCAGGCAAGATTTGAAAATTACCTTGTCTGGCTGCAGGGGCTGGAGGAACTCACTGTCCTCTTGTTGCACCTGAGCCCTCCCTAGGAGACCTGCCTCCCAGTGAGGCCCTTGTTCTGGGAGGGGAGGGCTTTGACCATGCCCTCCCCCATTCCCCCGCATCTTTCAGACCCCCAGTCCTGGGCATTCCAACAGACATGCCCTCATGTAGCCACTCTGTTTCAGTGAAGTTGTACCCTCCCTCGGACGTACAGAGCAATGTCAGCTCTGGCTACTGTGTCCTGACTTGGGGTGTCAGTCCTGCCTTGGAGCCTCTGACCGCCATCCTCAGCTACAAGCTGGCCTTCAAGAAACAGGAGGAGGCCTGGGAGGTAATTCTGGGCTGACTACTCCAGGGGCCTCTCTCTCCTGGGAGCAGCAGCTCAGGGCCACATCTCATCCCACGTAGGGAGACGTTGACTTGGAATAATGAGGAGGGGAGGTGACCAGAGCCAGGAGTGTGACTGTGCACATGTGTATTTGTATGTGAGTGTACTGATGTGTGCATAAATACGTGTGTTTACCTATGTGAGTGTGCACAGGGTATGTCTACGTGTGTGTGAGTGTTGTGAGCATGTTGGTGTGTACACCTGCGTTAAGTGCATTCTTATGGGCCCGTGTGGTGTGCATGTGTACCTGTGCCCATGTGTGTGCGAATGGTCATGTATATGTGTGCATGCAGGTTCTTGAGGCTCAGTGGACCCTGTCTCACCCTCAGCACCTGCTAACTGTCCTCTGCCTCACAGCAGGCCCAGCACAGGGATCACATTGTCGGGGTGACCCAGATCACCCTTGAAGCTATCGAATTGGACCCTGGTTCCAGCTATGAGGCCAGGCTGTGTGTCCAGATGGCTACACTGGAGGATGAGATAGTGCAGGAGCAGCACCATGAGGGCCAGTGAAGCACGAATGGAGCCAGTCTGTGTGCTTCCCGTCTCCCTAGAGCCCTGTCCGAAGTAGGGGTCTCCCTCCTAGAGGGCTTACCCTCCTGGTGCATCATACCATCCCACTCTTTCAAACTCTTGGAAGGCAGTCATACCCCAGCTGAACACCCTCCCCTGGAGCTAGGAGAGTTTTAGGGAGGAAACAACCACCTGCCAAGCATTGGGCCTCTTGGAAACCTGTAGTCGTTGTCTGTCACTGGGTGTGAGTGTGGCCCCAGGTGGCATGGTGGGGCTGTGCTTCTGTCTCTGGAGCCTGGACATTGTCTCATCTCCCAAGGGAGGGCAGGGCTGACCCTTGTGAACTGGTGGGAAGGGGTGAGCCATCACTGATGACCTTGCAGACGGTGGAGGTGAGGGTCTGCGGTGGGCGGTTCGTTAGCAGGCATGACACAACCCCTGTGGCTTATGAGAAAATTTCCACTGTGGCCCATGGCACTCCTAGGGCTACTTTGCAATGTGGATTTGGAGGAGCATCCTGGTGCCAGAGAGGCTCACAGCCCTGGGTCCTTCCTTTCCATAGGTTCTCACCTGTTCTCACCTCAGGGACAGCTGACAGCAGTACCCTTGTAGCTGTACCCGTCTTTCTGCTGCTGACCAGCCTGACCTACCTTGTGTTCAAGCTTTCACCCAGTTCGGTAGCCAAGGTGCGTGTGTCTGTGTACACATGTGTGATTGTGTTAGTGTGTCTCTGCATGAGATTCTGTATGAGTGTCAATGTGTATGTATGCGAGTCAGTGTGTGCATGTGTAGGTGTGCGGTAGGTGGGGTATCTTGGGCCACACTGGTCATCCCTCCTCACCATCAGTATGGTGTATGGCAGTATGCTGGACACTCCTCGATGGGGCCAGGGTTTTGAAGCCTCTGCCCTGGACCCGTGGAGAGTTCCCCAGTTACCAGGTGTGTTGGGGGCCGTCTGGCTCCAAAGAGGCTCAGAGGGATCCAAATTCATCGGGCCCAAGCCACTCAGGATCCTCATCTCCTGCCTCTGGAGGTGCTCTGTGGTTTGCTAATTTTTAAATGCATTCCATGAAAATAGAGTCTTGGGAATCTGCTGTGCTCAGAGCCCTGTTGAATGCCACAGAGAACAAAACAGACACAGCCCCATGGACAATCATCACCCCTTTCAGGTTATAGGAGGAGATAGACCAGGTGCAGACTGGCAGCAGAAAGGATGTGAGGAAGTCAGAACAAGAGAGTGGGGTGTTGGGGGGTATTGGGGAGGGAGTTGGGGTTGGGGGGTGAGGGAGGAGATGCTGGACAGGGCCGTGAATGCCAGACTTGACCTTGGGGCACAAGAAAGCTCTTGAAGCACGTGAAAGAGTGTGCGACAAGACCTCGTTTGTATTTTGAAAATAGATTTTGGGGGTATGAGGGGAGGGGGAGGATCAACCGGGAGGCCATTGGTGGTGTCCAGAGGGTGGTGATTTGACTGGAGCCAGTGGGAGAAGCAGAGAGGGAGCAACGTGGAGGGAATTGGCAGGCCTTAGGAAGAGAAGCCAAGGGGGCAGATGAGCTGTGATCCGTGGATCCCTGAGGTGGGGAACTGAGGCTGGGGAGGCTGATTTGGACTTGTTGTGTTGGAGTCCTGTGCCACATCTTTGTGGGAGGGCCAGTGGGTCTGTTGCTTAGGGAGGAGTCAGGTGGGGCAGGGAGCTGCCTCCTGCCTGCTGGTGGCACACGTGTGGTTCCTGGAGGCGCTGCTCCCGCTGTGGGATGAGGACACCAGTGGTCTCCCTGTGGCCTTAAACCCACCATCGCAACTCACCCTGTAAAGGACATGTGTCTTGGTATAAGTGAGTCCTATGGGGTCATTAGCCCGGGAGGCCACACAGGCAAGTGTCAGGTTTGCTCCCAATAAGAGGCAAGAGAGCAACAGCCAAGGCAGGGTTGCCTCTGGCTGGAAGGGAGTGAAGCTCCCACGGGGACCTCATGCCTCCTGGAGCTGGGGCCCCCGAGAACCACCCCCCAACCCCTTGGGTGTGCGTAGGCCTCCAGCTGGCCTCAGGGTGTAGAGAAGCTTCTTCCAGAACATACCCTCTCCAGTGGCATTCTTCCAATCCCTCTACAGTGTGCACAGTGGGGACTTCCAGGTGCGTGCACAGCCCATGGCAGGGGTGGGGGCGGGGCTGGGGCCACCCACAGGTCTGGCCTGCCCAGGATGTGGGCTTCGGTGAGAGTTGGGGGCTAGTGTGGGGGCCTTTGTCAGTGCTTTGAGCTTTGTTGCATATGTAATGCGTTTAAATTTACACACTGTGTCTCAAATGCATCAAAACAATTAGCTGTATTTTCTATTGTGGGTTTCTTTTTGTTTTGGGGGAGCAGCCCCTGTGAGGTATATGGTCATTTTATGGTGCAAACTATGGTAGTGTCTGCAGCTGCCATGTGTCTTGTCCTGCATCTTTTCTGAAGGTGTCTGTGGGGAGGGTCTGGTGCTGGTGCTGTCCTTCTGGCCCTTGGGGGTCTGTGGGCTACTGCTCCGGTGGACGCTGTGGAGCGCCCGGTCCTTCCTTGTTCCCCTGGGCAGTATGCTGGACACTTACACTCCACATTTCCCCCTTTATGGTGCCCCGGTGAGGAAGACCACCAGGGGGTCTTCACATCAGACCCCTCCAGTTCCCTCTGGCCTGGGGGTTCTTGCCATCTGGGCTCCAGCAGGTGGTTTCAAGTTCCCCACTACGGGCAGAGGATGGGATGTGATGCTTCCCGGAGTGCTTGGACCTGCTCTTCCCTGATCCCCCTGCCATTGCTGGGCTTCCCTCTGCCTCGTCATTGTGTCTCAAAAGGGAGCCTAGAAAAAAAAATTTAGAAAGGGAGTCCAGTTTTCAAGATTGTTGTCCAAAAGTATAACTTGAAGCTTAAAGTGGAGCATTTTGTCTTTGGTGGAGGCCACCTCCTTCTCTCAGGCAGTGGCCGTCACTGTCCAGACTCCTGAAGTGATGGCCCTAGAATGGGTCATCTGGGCTGTACATATCCAGCCCTCCTCTGGAGACTCATGTCACCCACCAAGTTCTTTAGATCTCTCAGGGGTGGGGGTGGGGGTGGTCTGGAGCCATGGGTTGGCTCTCCAGGGAGCAGGGCAGTACCAGAGGGTGACGTAAGTGTGGTCCATTTGGTTGTGGTTCCTGGTCCCACCTAGGAAATACTTTCTTTTGGGAGGTGGGAGCCTCTTGTGGCTCCACGGAGGGGTCCAGGTCTGCTGCCCTCAGCCCAAAGGTGCGGTTCCCAACAGTATCTTGGGGTGTGTGTGTGTGTGTGTGTGTGTGTGTGTGAGTGGGGGGGCGTCCAGGGGAAGGGGCCCAGTCTCTGTAGCTGATGGAAGCACCTGGAGCAGCAGCCAGGGATTTTCTCTGTCCTTGGCACCTGTCACTACCTGTATCCGGTTTCAGGTTGTTGTGAGCACCGCGCAGTGAGGTGGGGGATTCCTGAGGGTCCTGGGCTATGGATAGGCTGGCACATGGGATTAAGATAGACTGTTCTGAGCACGGTCGTTGCTTGGACTCTGGGCGAGGATTTCAGGAGAGTTTCTTGGAGGAGGGGAAGCTGCTTCCAGGGAGAACATGCGGTGTGAGCCCTTCCCCCCCACCCCCACCCCCACCCCCACCCCATTCTCTCTTTTTTAGACCTGGATTGGGGCCCACGGAATTGGTCTGCTGCCGAACCAGGACCCTGTCGGTTCCCCACAAGGAGCCTTGGAGTCTAGTGTCCAGGAGTCCATTGTGTGGCTGACCTATGACCCAGTGGATCCCTGGCAGTCAGTGGTCCCAGAGGACGAGGGGGAAGGCCCTGGCACTGGCCTCCCAGAGGCTGGGCTGCTAGCAGGACATGTGGTACAGGAAGGGCAGCCGCCTGCCTACCTGCCACAGGGGGACTGGGTCCCGGTGAGCGCCCCAGGCCAACTCCCCCCGCAGTCAGAGGGCAGCAGTGGTGATACTGTGCCCTGGGCTGCTCTGGGGGTGCCACCCCACTACCTTCCCAGGAAACATGCAGAGCTTTGGGCCCAGCCTGGCTTTGGCCCGTGGCCTTTCCAGTGACCAGCAGAGCCTGGATGCCTGGTGAGGAAGAACCTGTGTGGAAGTTGGTCACAGTGAAAGGCAAGAGCTTGGTGAAAGGGTCACACGAGGACCTCAGGGCATTGTCTTTGCTCCTACCCTTTGCAGTCACTGGGTTTGATCTAGACCCCCGACTCAGCCAGCTGCATAATGTCCATTTTGTGGAAAATGGAGCAAAGTCTCTCTGAGAATGGTGCCCCTGCACAGAGATCCTGTCCAGATGGAGGCCAGTGGGCGACTCCTCCTCCCTCCCCTCCCCTCAGCATCCTGCCACCCAGCCCCCACTCCCCTCCCTGCTTTCTGGCTCCACTCAGGCCCCTCAGAAAAGAGGGGTGCTGGCTCCATAGCCTGTTCTGCCCTCACCCCCTTAAAGGGCCCACCTGCTCCCAGCAGACCCAAAGGTGGTGCTATGACCTCTTTCTGTGCCTTCCTGAAGTCCCTTTCCTCCAGAGATTAGAAAGGATTCAGTGGTTCCTTCAAACTGCTGCTGGCTGGGAGAGGGGCCAGAAGAGTGCAAGGAGTCTGTCTATTCTCGGGCTTTCTGGGGTTAGAGGTGCTGATGTTTAACAGATAGGATCAAATGCAGGCTGAGGTGCCTGTCCCTGGGGCTCTGGTGATCCCTGTGGTCTGCAGAGAAGAAAGCACTTGTAGCCCCGGGCTCCCAAAAGCAAAGGCCTCCTCTGCTTCAGACAGGCATCCTCCTCCCCTCTGCATGCCAGTGGCACCCCTGAGGTTTTGTGGGGAGCCTCAGAGGAGCCAGATTATGGTCAGCAGGGATGAGGCAGGACCCAGAATGTATTTTTAGCATGTAGAGAGCGGGAAGGGTGTGGATGGAAGTGAGATGCAGGCATCTTTAGTTCTAACCAAGGTTTAAAAAAAACCAGCTTGAATCTACTTCTTGGAGCCAACCCCTGGGGAGCCCTGGGCTGGGGTGTTATAGCAGCATCTGTGTCACATTTTCTCTCAATGGCACCCAGAGACCTGACTTTGGGCTGGAGCTCGAGAGTGCATCCCCTGGAGGCCATGTGAAAGTTGGTAAGCCATGCCTGCCCCTTCAGCCACATTGCTCTGAGTTCCCCTGAGCAAGTTGCCTGCACACCTCCATGCCCAGAAAATGCTGGCTTCCCCCTTTGGAGATGAGACAACCCTTGGACATTGTGTGCCCTGAGATCCAGTTCACAGCAGAGCAAGGTTGGGAGATCTTGGGAAGAGGAAGTTGCTGAGCACCGGGTCTGAAGGAGTCAGAGAGCTGGTGACTGGGAACTCCAGTCCTGATGTGGCTGTTGTTTCCAGGGAGTTGGGTGCATGGCACCACTGGAGCTTGAGGGCCCCACACATGGCCAGCTGGACCTTGGAAGGTCTGGAAGGCCAGACTGAGGGCAGCGAGGGAAGGAGAGTTTCCCTGGTGAGGGAGGCTGTGCAATGGTTTCTCTTGGCTTATTTGTTTTTAATATTTTTTATTTTTAAGTAATCTCTGCACCCAACATGAGGCTTGAACACACATTCCCATGATCAAGACTTGTGTGCTCCACCAACTGAGCCAGCCAGGCCCCTCCTCTTTCTTTGTTTTTCAATGTGGTGAAATCCACATAATTTAACCCTAACTCTTTCAAAGTATACAATTCAGTGACATTCAGTACATGTGTGTAATATTATCCGACCATCATCACTCCCACAGGAAATCCCCTTCCCGGTAGGCAGTCGTTCCCCACTGGGCCCTCCCGGTGCCCTGTGCAGTCCCTTGCCTGCTTCCTATCTCCATGGATTCACCTCTTCTGAGCATTTTTTAGAAACGAAGTCATACGATATGTGACTTTCCCCACAGCCTTTTCCCTCAGCGTAGCGTTTTCGAGGTTCATCCACTTTGCAGTGTTGGTGCATCAACCCTTACTGTGACTGAACATTATTCCATTGTATGGAGGGACCGCATCTAGCCATTCTGCTCGACACTTAGGCTGTTCCCAATTTTTCCCTGTTGTGAGCAGCACTGCTGTGAACATTCATGTAAAAGTTGTTTCAGTACCTGTTTTCTGTTTTTGTGTATATTCCTAGGAGTGGAATTGCTAGATCATATGGTAATTCTATTTTTAGAATTTTTGAGGAACTGACAAACTGTTCTCCACAGTGACTTCAGCATTTTACATCAGTGATGTACTGAGGTTACAATTTCTCCACATCCTCACCAACTGTTGTTAGCATCCTTAAAACATTTAAGTTTCTTTATTTAAATAATCTCTACATCTAATGTGGGGCTTGAACTCATGACTCTGAGATCAAGAGTTTCATGCTTGGGGTGCCTGGGTGGTGCATTCAGTTAAGTGTCTGACTCTTGGTTTCTGCTCAAGTCATGATCTTGGGGTCATGCAATTGAGCCCCCATAGGAGTCAGCACTTGGTGTGGCATCTGCTTGGGATTCTCTATCCCTCTCCCTCTGTGCCTCCCGCATATTCTATCCCTCCCTAAAATAAATAAATAAATCCTAAAAAAACAAACAAACCCAGAGTCATATGCTATTCCAACTAAACCAGCCAGGGATCCCTTAAATCACCATTCTGGCGGGTATAAAGTGGTACTTCAGTGTGATTTTGATTTGCATTTCCCTGATAATTAGTGATGTTGAACATCTTTTCATGTGCTTCTTGTGTATCTTCTTTGGAGAAAATCCTGTTCAAGTCCTTTGCCTATTTTTTAATTGGGTTGCTTGCCCTTGTGTTGTTGAGTTGTAGGAGCTCTTTATATATTCTGATACTAAACTCATATCAGATATTCCATTTCCAAACATTTTCTGAAATTCTGCATGCTACTTGGTGTCATATACAATAAATCATTGCCTAATCCAAACCCAACAAACACATGAAAAGATGCTTAACATTCTTAGACATCAGGGAAATGAAAATGAAAACCACAGTGAGATGCCATTTCACACCCAGGGAATGGCTGTTATTTAAAAAATGGAAGCTAGTTTTAGCAAAAATGTGAAGAAATTGGAATTCTCATGCCCTGTGAATGGAGATGAGAAACAACAGTGGTGGTGGTTACACAGAAATGTGAACATGCACTTAAAAATGTTGAAAATGGGACATTTGGGTGGTTCAGTGGTTGACCATCTGCCTTCAGCTCAGGGCGTGATCCCGGGGTCCTGGGATCTAGTCCTACATTCTCTGCAGGAAGTCAGCTTCTCCCTCTGCCTATGTCTCTGCCTTTCTCTGTGTGTCTCTTTTGAATAAATAAATAAAATCTTAAAAAAATAAAAATGTTGAAAATGGTAAATTTTATGTTGTGTATATTTTACCATAATTAAAAATAAAAGTTAATGAGAGGAAAATTTTATGTTATGTATGTTATCACACCCTCAAAAAAATCTTCCTAAGCACTGGTCCTGACACATGTGACACATATGATGGAGGAAGACCCTTGTCCCCTAGAGTGAGAAGGACTTTTCTCAGTAGACACTGCTACTTCAGACTGGACTTATGCACACACACCTAGCAGATCTCCCCCAGCAGAGGTGAACACTCCCCTCCTGGCCCATTGGCATCTCTTTTTAGCATCCTCTTCCAGTCAACTGACCCCACAAACCATCCTCAATCATTGCTGCTTATCATCTCTATAATTTTTCCTTTCCCAAATGTCGTACAAATGAGATTGTACAGCATGTAGTTTATTCAGATTGTCTTCTGTCACACAGTGACATGCATGTAAGAGTCATCCATGTCTTGGTGTGGCTCGATAGATCATTCCTTTCTATTGATGAATAGCGTTCCATTGCATGCATGTATCTCACTTGGTTATTCACTCACCTATTAAAGGATATCCTGATTTGTTAAAGTATTTGGCCATTTTGAAGAGAGATGCTGTACATAACTGCAGGCTGGTTTTTGCTTGGACATAAGTTTTCAGAGCAGTTGTCCAAATACCCAGGAATGTGATCATTGGCTTATATGGTGAGACCATGTTTAGTTTCAGAAGGAATTGCCAAGGTGTCTTCCAGAATGGCCACAGCATTACACATCCCACTGGCAATGAATGCAAGTTCTTGCTTCTATGGCTGTTTTTCTGAAGACATTAGCCACTTTTATAGAAATGCAGTGCTAACTCATTGTTTTAATTTGCTTTTCCTTCATGACACGTGACGTCGAGCATTATTCTGTATGTTTGTCATCTGTCTATCTTGTTTGGTGGGGTGTGTGTGTGTTCATATCTTTACTCATATTTATTTGGGTTGTTGGTTCTCTTTTTCACTTTTGGACTTTGTATATTTTGCATAGAAATCCTTTTTCAGATGTGTTTTCGAAACATTTTTCTCCCTTTCTGTGGCTTTTGTGTTCTCTTTTCTCATTGTTCTATCACCATTTGTGGAACAGACTTTCCTTCCATTATTGGGGTGCCTTGTCCCTTTGACAAATGAAGTTACTCTATTGGCATGGTTCTATTTTTGTGCTGTCTGTGCTGTTCCTTTCATCTGTCACTTCAGCGTGACCACATTCTTTTCTTTACTGCAGCTTTATGCTAAGTCTTTGGATCTACATCAAGAACTCAAGAGTTCTTGAGTCTTATGTCAGCTAGATTTGGTTTAGAAATAGTTTGTCAATATCTTTGATGGGAATTTGATTGGGATTCCACTGAATCTGTAGATCGAGTTAGAAAGAATTGCCATCTTAACAATATTGAGTACAGGGCACCTGGGTAGCTCAGTCAGTTAAGCATCTGCCTTTGGCTCAGGTCACTATCCTGGTATCCCAGGATCAAGTTCCAGGATCTAGCCCCGCATTAAACTCTGCATTGGGCTCCCTGTTCAGTGGAGAGTCTGTTTCTCCCTCTGACCCTTCCCCCTCTCGTGCTGTCTCTCTCTCTCTCCAATAAATACAATCTTCGAGAAAAAAAAAAAAGCAAGATTGAGTGTATTGCTCCTGAACAAGGAATATCTGCAGTTATCTGTGTTTTTTTCATAATTGAAGTATTTTTATTTTAGTACAGTGAGTTGGCATTAAGTGGGTATCTCGAATATCTGCATTGAGGCAGATCGGATGGGGATCTTGAATGGGATGACCCATTCAAGGAGATTCACTTAATCCGATTTACTGAAGCTGGTATCCTTCGCGGACCCATGGAAACACTGGCAGCGCCTATTAAGGCATTATTTCCGGATCAGACTTGGTGGGTTTGAGCAGAGGTGGAAGAAGGGAACCGTGGCCAAAATTCCTCGGATGGCTCCAGTACAGCCACTGGTGACTCATCCTGCTCTCTCTCGGATGCACTGAGGCAGAAAGCGCATTTATTTATATGTTATTTGATTTCTCTCATCTGTGTTTTAATGTTTTGTGAATATTTTTTATGTAGATTGTTAGATTTATACCTAAGAACCTTAATTTTTGTACTGTAATTTTTTTTTCATTTCACATCCCAATTTGTCCTGTACATCATTCCTGATCACCTCAGTCAATTTAGGCTGCTACCAAAATATCACAGACCAGGTGGCTTACAAACAATGGAAATTTATTTATCACAGTTCTGGAGGGTGCATGTCTGAGATTAGGGTATTTTTTGGCAGCAGACTTCTTGTTGTATCTTCACTTGGAGGAAAGGAGCTGGGGTCTCTTTTACAAGGAGACCACATCCTTATGACCTAATCACCTGTTCTAACACCATCACACTTTTCGTTTGGATTCTAACATGTGAATTTGGAGGAGCACAAACATTCACACCATAGTCCTGATGTCAACTGACTTGTACATCAACCTTCTAGTTTGCTTTTGTCATCTTTACATTTTCTTATCAAGGGACAGGAATGGTGGGCTCTATTTCAGTTGGAATTTCTAAATTACGACACTAAATACTCAGAACTCTAAATTTCAGAGATTCCCCAGGCTTTTCCTAAGTGGGTGAACTGGCCACATCTAAACTGTGAGCTGGTGGTGGGGATGTACAGACAGTTTGGGGTTGTGAGGACAAAATAGAGAGATGGTCATCAGGGTGGCTTCCCCAGAGATGTGTCATCAGTAGGTGAACACAGAAACCCCTGTTTCTGACTTTCTCATGGGTTTATTTTTACTTTCTTCTGTAGCATTTTAGCAGGACATATCTTACAGAAGTGTCCCTTCATCAGGGCTTTGGCCCTTCATAGCCATGGCACACCATAGTACTTTTCACAGATTCTGCTTCTCGGAGAGGAGAACCTCTGAGAACATCTGGCTGCGAGTATGTGTGGGGCCTGAGTAGGTGTGCATGGGGCTGGCCGCCTGGCTACCCTGGGCCCCATGTGAGGCCCTCTCTGTTCCGATATTGACAGTTGGATGCACATTGAAAAGTAGGTGTGTTACAAACCGCAGTGTTATTTAAGGTTAAATGTATTATTTATTCCAAACCTGAATTTCTTAAAAATTAACTTTTCTGGTTTTAATGGAAGTAAACTTTTTTTTCTTTTTTTTTTTGAGAAATTCACAGTTGAATTGGCAGCACCTTTGTGGTGGTACATAAGGTAATGTTTACTTTGGAATCTCTGGACTCCTACATTAGATAAACTATATAAATATATCAAGCTTTTATACTACAACCAGAACACTCAGGTGTTTACTATGAACTCTTTTGTTTCTGGGGATTTTTCCAATGGGAGATTTCTAAGCCTTACTGTGACCTTTTCCTGTTCATCAGTCTGTTTCTATTTTCATCATATCAGGATCCATTTTGTTAATGTGCGTTTTTACTTGGAAATTGCCCATTTCTTCTATACTCCCAGTGTTCTCTTACTAGATTTTAAAAAATGTTTTAAAATTTTATTTTAAGTAGGCTTCATGCCCAGCATGGAGCCCAATGCAGGGCTTAAATTCACAACCCTCAGATTAAGACCTGAGCTGAGATTAAGAGTCAGATGCTTAAGCAGCTGAGCCACCCAGTTGCCCCTCTCTTATTTGACTTAATTCATATTCTGTTTCTATTTTTTCCCCAGAATTGTCACAGTTAATGAACCAATATTGATATCTTATTATTAGCTGAAGTTCATATTGTGTCCAGTTTCCCTCTGTTCTACCTTTGCTGCTCTAGGGTCCCATGTGGGGCACCACATGACATGTGGTCATTGCATCTCTTCAGGCTCTTCTTAGCTCTGACAATTTCTGAGATTTTCCTTGTTTCAGTGACCTTGACAGTATTGAAGAGAAAATGGTCAGATGTTTTGTAGATTTAGCTCCACATCTGTAATGGATGGCTGAGTGTCCGCATCAGGCATTTGGAATTCTTGTGCATTGCTTTCTACTCATTACAAAAAAAAAAGTCTACGAATTACGTTATTTTTACTGGTGTAAACACCTGAGTAGTTATTTTAGGCTTTGGTTTCATTCCACCAGTAGAGTGGTTGATCAATTTATTCCTGCTGTGGTGCTTTCTGTTGTCTCCTGTTTCCTTTGACATAATTTCAACTTGGTGGGATTTTCATTACTGGTATTCACTCACTTTCTGATACTTCAGAATTAATTTGGCTCCTGTATTCACTATCTCAGCGCCTAGTGCCAGCCATCTCTTCCAAAAGCCCTTTTTATAGAGAATGGTATAAAAAACTTACATACGATGGGAACTAAATCTGCTCAGATGACAACATAAGGAAACCTACGCGTGTATTCCAGCCTATGTCTACACTCCTAATTTTAAAGATTTTGTAAAAGTTAAATAAAGGAAACCTTGCTAGAAGTGGAGCCAGGAACCCCAAAGGGGGAGCTCTCACACATGTACCACCCGTTGGACCACAACCAGCAGAAAGAACTTGGTCTAAGTGGTGCCATATTTTTAACAGTTCTCAACAATACTCCCTAATTTCCTATTTAAACCCAACACAAACTGACCTTTCCTTTGTCTTTTTGGAGTTGCCTGTGGTTTGCTGTAGTTTTGTTGTCCCGAATTACAGTTCTTCAGCTATTCCCAAAGCAACTCATTTTGCTGGTAAAATAACTGGCAATTCTATCTTTAAGGTTGACAGTTTCTCTGTCGATTGTCTGTATCCGTATTAAGCTAAGGATGGGTTTATACTGATGTCTTCAACTGCACCCACCATCTCATGGATGTTGTTACCTTTTCCTCTTGCTTATCTGTAACTCCAAGAGTGATAAACTTTTGTTATGAAACAAAATCCACCTGAGTAATTTGACAGATCCAGCTGGCTTTACTCAATGATTCATGAATCTGGCAGCATCCTATCTAGCAAATAGATGGCATGTCCACCGAGTTGTAGAAAAGGAAAGGCTCTTTAAGGCAGAGAGAGAATGGAAAAAAAAGACAGTATTAGCAACGGATGTGTCATTTTAGGCAGCCTGTAACTTCTTTGTGCAGATGTGTGTTCAGCTATTTACCCACTGTCAATTAGGTTGTTTTCTTATTGTTGAGTTCTGAAAGTTTTTTGTATGCTTTGAATGCAAATCCTCTATCAGACTGCAAATATTTCCCTGCGCTCTGTAGGTTGTCTTTTAGTTCTCTGAGCAAGGTCTTTCACAAAGAAGTGTTAATTTTATAAGTTCACATTAACAATTTTTTTACTTTTGTGAATTGGCTTTTGGTGTTTTATGTTAAAACTCATCACCAACCCCAAGGTCATGTAGATTTCTTTTTTGATAATTTGATAGTTGTGTATTTTATTTTTAAAAAAATATTTTATTTATTTGAGAGAGAGAGACAGAGACAGAACATGAGCAGGGGGGGAGAGGGCAGAGGCAGAGGGAGAAACAGACTCCCCACTGAGTGGGGAGCCCCATGACAGGCTGGACCCCAGGACCCTGGGATCATGACCCAGAGGCAGGCAGACGGTTAACCGACTGAGCCACCCAGGTGCCCCATGCTTGTATATTTTAAATTTATGTACAATCTTGTGTGAATTTTGGTGTCAGTTATAAAGTTTTTGTTTGTATTTCATTCCATATCCTTTCCTTTTTAAAAAAGATTTTATTTATTTATTTGACGGAGAGTGAGCACAAGCAGGGGGAGCAGCAGGCAGAGGGACAGGGAGAAGCAGGCTCCCCGCTGAGCAAGGTGCCCCATGTGGGGCTGGACCCCAGGATCCTGAGATAAAGGTCAGAGCAGAAGGAAGACGCTTAACCGACTGAGCCACCCAGCCGCCCCCATTCTATATGCTTTCCAGTTAATTGTTCCTTAAGTATTTCTGGAGAAATACTTAAGAGGCGGGGATATTGTACTCCATTTCAGTCAGAAAGTTCTGAAATTTATTCCGCGGGGCCTTGGGAGGGGTCGGTGCTTCCCCTGAACTGAGTGCACCTGAGTCCTGCACCGTCCCCACCGCCCGCAGGGGGCGCCCCAGCCCAGCTCCCCTACCGGCCGGGGCGTGCGCGCTCCGCCTCCTCAGGACCCGCTGTGGAGGACGTGGGGCCGCGTCCACACCGACAGGAGCCTCCTCAGGACCCGCCGCGGGAGGAGCAGCTGAGGAGACGCCGGCCGAGCGGGGCTGCGGAGGGCTCTGTGCTCACAGGGCCCCGCGGCTTAGGGCGCGCTGCGGAGACGCTGGGGCTTCCGTGGCTGTGTGTGCGGGGACCTGGGGTACCGCTCCGGGCTGTGCCTGGGGCTGCGGGGGGCTCTCCCCTTTCTAGGCTCGGGATCCCCTGGCCGGACCCGCCCGTCTGTGTTTATGCACCACGAGGATTGGGTTCCTGCGGCTCCTCAGGCATCTGCAGTCAGGCAGCTCCCGTCGCCTCTGCCCTGCAGGGTCCTCCCGCGTCCACGCGCCTTGGGGGTTGTTGGTTCTGTGTGTGAAAACGCCGCTGGGAATTTGGAAGGACTGCGCTGTGTAGACGACTTCGGGAGAGCAGGTATTTTCACAGCATCGGTTCTTCCAGTCGCAGAGCCCGGAAGGTCTTCCGTGTCCGCGTGTCTCCCTGGATTTCTGTCCTCGGTGTCTACAGGTTGCAGACACAGGCCTGTCACCTGTTCATTACTTCGTGGAGAAGGAGGAAGTTGGGCAGGTTGTTTTGAAGGAACATCCCCGGGAGAAAAACAGGGGTTCAGGTGATGGAGGTTTCTCACGGGCCGGGCTGAGGGGGGCAGCGGCTTGTAGGAGATCCCCTGAACATGCCCCTGTTGGGGCCTGTCACTGAGGCGTCTCTCCTGTGGGGGTCCTGAGGTTGGGGTCTGTACTTGACACGGAGCGCTGGGCTCCCCCTCCCAGCCTCCCCTCCTAGAATCCCCAGTGCACTTAACTGAGAGTTCCCTTCACTCACTGTCACACTTTAACCACTTTTTGGTGGAGTTTTGGGGAAAATTGGAATTCCCAGTCCCTCTGTGCCCCAGACACAGGGGCCTCTGGTATAATCCTCCCACCAGCCTCTTGCTGCCGTGTGGCCTCCTGCGGGGTGAGTGAGCTCTCCCGCTGTGGGTGAGCTGGGTCTGGGTAGGGCTTGGCCTCCATCACAGAGTTTGATGTCACCTCTGCTTCTCTGGTGAGGTGCTGACATGGTTGGGAGAGTAACTTACACGGCGGTGATTTCAGACCTGCAGTTAACTTGTCCCAGCAGCACAAATAATCTCCACCCTCAGACTCTCCAGCTGTCATCGCTTTACCATATTTGCCACTTCACATAGAAAATACTTCAGTGTGTTTTACCCAAACAGGGATGCTCTCACACGGGACCACCCCATACCCCAAGTGAGGAAATCAGTGTGGTTTCCACGTTGTTACCCAGACCACAGACTCCCTTCCAGTGTTGCCACCTGTCCCACTGTCTGAAATGTCTGTTTCCATTCTGACCCAGCTTTCTTTTTCTGGAACTGCTCCTGAGACTTTCCCTTCTTTGTGTAACCATGATGGATGTAAAGAGCACAGATCCATGATGAATCTTCTGGATGGCTTGTCACTGGGGCTGTTTTCACTGTCTATCCATGTTGTGATATGTATCAGACCTTTATTACTCTTTCACCGTGACTCAGTTCCATTCACTGGTGACTCATCCATTTCCCCAAGGGAGGTGCTGTGAGCATTCTCCTTCTCCCTCGGCCCCTGCAGCCACATTCTACTTTGTGCCTCTAGATATGTCACACAAGTAGAATCAATCATACAGTATGTGTCCTTCTGTGACTGTCTGATTTCACTCAGCATCATGACTTCCAGGTTCAATCCATGTTGTAGTGTGTGTCAGAACTCCCTTAGTTTTTAAGGCTGAATCCTGTTCCATTGTTACAGGATCACAGGGTTCTTATGGAGTCAAAGAATGAATTTCCTGGACACAAAAAGATGAAGTGAAGTGAAAGTTTATTAAGTGAAGGTGAGGGCAGAAAGGAAAGAAGAAGCTCTCTAGAGTAAGGGGAATCCCAAATGGGTTGCCACTGATGGCTCTTCATGGTCGTCTTTTATGGAGAACTGCTTGGGAAAGTTGTGGCCTTGAGACTCTTGTGCCATCTGGGTTTGAGCAACGACTATATCCATAGCTCTTAAGGGCTTACTTGTTTGAGATTTGGTCATTTTCTGTGGTCCCACTGTAGCTGCCAAAGAAAAATACTCCCCATCTGGGGCCCAGTGGTCTGGTCCAATCACTTACCTCATGTTCACTCTGGTTTAGTGCTTTTGCCGGCCAGGAATAGTTTCAGAGCCTAGCCAGGGGCCCACTATTTCTCCCTGCCTAGACCATAACTCTTTCCTTACTCACCATTGTGTATATACCACATTTTGTTGATCCATTCATCTGTCAATAGACACTTGGGTTGCTTCCACCTTTGGCTGTTGTGAAAAACACTGCTCTGAATAAGGGTATGTGAATATCTGCTCAAGTCTGCTTTCAATTCCTTTGAGTATGTACACTGAAGCAGAATTCTGTGTTAAATTTTTTGAAGATCCATTATATTGTTTTCCACAGATGCATCATTTTACTTCATTCCTTTATGTGGCAGAGCAATATTGCCATTTATGGATCTACCTCATTTTGTGTATCCATTCATTTGTTGATGAACACCTGGGTTGCATCCACCTTTTGGTTATTGTGAAAAACGCCACACTGAATATTTGTGTCCATGTTGTTGGTTTTCTTTAAACAAGTGTTTTCAGTTCTTTGGGGGTATATATCCAGGAGTAGAATGGTTGAACCATATGACAATTCTATTTTTATCTTTTTGAGGAAATGCAGACTATTTTACACATAAGCTGTAGCACCATTGCACCTTTCCACAAGCAAGGTTAAAGGTCAACATCCTTGCCAACGTTTGTTATTTTCAGTTTTCTTGATTGTGTTGATTCTAGTGTGTGTGAAAGGGTATGTCAGTGCATTTTATTTATTTATTTAATGTATTTATTTATTCATGGGGGGTGTGGTCAGAGACAAGGCAGAAGGAAAAGCAGGCTCCATGCAGGGAGCCTGATGTGGGACTCGATCCCGGGACTCCAGGATCATGCCCTGGGCCAAAGGCAGGTGCCAAACCACTGAGTCACCCAGGGATCCCCTGTCAGTGCATTTAAAATCTGCATTTAATAATGATTAACGATGTTGAACATCTTTTCATATGTTATTGATCATTTTTATGTCTTCTCTGGAGAAGGGTCTATCCAAATCTTTCACCCATTTTTTAAATTAGGTTGTTTTTTATTGATGAGTTATAAAATCTCTTTATATATTCTGGATAACAGACTGTTATCAGACAAACAAGGTGCAACTATTTTTCTTCCATTCTGTGGGTTGTCTTTTCACTGTCAGGACAGCATCTTTTGATGTACACAGGTTTCTAATATTGAGGAAATTAAATTCCTCCATTTTTTTCTCTCCTTGCTTCTGTTTTGATATCAGATGTAAGAGCATTGCTAAATCCAAGATTATGAGTCTTTATCCTCATTTATTTCTTTCAGCGCTTATAATTTTTACCTCTTATATTTAATTTATTTTGAGTTATCAGTTGTGCGTGGTGTGAGATCAGGGTCTAATTTCATTCCATTGCATTTGGATAGCCATTGTCTGGTACCATTGTTGAAAAGACCATACTTTCCCCAATAATGTTGTCAACCCTTGTCAAAATTTTGTGGATCATAGAAAAAGGGGGTTATTTCTGGGCTCTTAGTAAATCGCACTGATCTGTATGGATAAATTTATGGTAGTATTACAATGTTTTATGGACTGTTGCTTTGTATTATGATTTGAAATTGGGAAGTATGAGCATCCAATTTTGATTTTCTCAAGATAGTTTTGACATTTTTGGTCCCTATATTTTCAGTGTGATAGTTTGGATTAACTTGTGTATTTTCTACAAGAGGAAAGTTAGGGTTATGATTTGGGTTCAGGTTTGGGGAGGCTTAGGGTTCAAGTTTGGGTTTGGATTTGGGTTGGGGATTGGAATTCAAGGTTCGGGTTTGGGGTTTGGGATTGAAGTTGGCGTTAGGGCTGGGACTAAGGTTTGGGTTAGGGTTAGGGGTATGGGATTGGGTTCAGGATTGGGTAAAGGGTTAGGGGTTAGGGTTGTGATTCAGGTTCTGAGTTAGGATTTGGGATGTGGGTTTGGATTAAGGGTTAGGGTTTGGGTTCAGGCTTGTGTTTGTGTTTGTGTTTGGGGTTAGGGCTAGGGTTAGGGTTAGGATTAAGGTTAGGTCTAGGGCTTAGGCTAGAGCTAGGGCTAAAGCTAGGGTTAAGTGTTAGAGTTAAGGTTAGCATTAGGGTTAGAGTTAGGGGTAGTTGTAGGTTTTTTAGGGGTAGGGTTGATTCATGTAGATGTAGGTGAATGTGTAGGGATAGGAGTCAGGGTAGGGTTGGGAGTAGGGGTGGGGTTCGGGTGAGGGTTAAATGTAGTTTTAGTGTTGGGCTAGGGCTTGGGTTAGTGATAGGGTTAGCGTTAAGTTTAGGTTGAGGTTTAGGGGTGATGGTTAGGGTTAGGGTTTAGTGTTAGGGTTAGTTTTAGTGGTTAGGAGTTAAGGGTTAGGGTTAGGGGTTAATTTGGGGGTAGGATTAAGGTTAGGGTTTAGGTTTAGGGTTATGTGTAGTTATGATTAGGGATATGGTTAGGGTTAGGGATTTGGGTAGCACTAGATTCAGTAGTAGTTGTAGGGTTAGCAGTAAGGGTAGTGGTAGAAGTAGGGTATATGGAGGTATAGATGTAGGGGTAGACTTAGGGATAGGGATACATGTAGGGTTAAGGGAAGGTTAGGTGTAGGGTTAGGTGTAGAGGTAGGGGTTTTGGGGAAGATTTGGGGTAGGGATAGGAGTAGGGTTAGTGGTAGGGTTGGGGTAAGTGTAGGGTTAGAGGAAAGTGTAGGGGTAGAGGTAGGGATACGTGTAGGGGTAGATTATGGATAGGAGTAAGTTAGTGTTAAGGTAGGGTTAGGGGTCATTTTAGGCATAGTGTTACAGGTAGGGATATGAGTGGGGGGAGGTGTGGGGGTGTGGATTTATGGTTATATAAGGTGTAGGTGTAGGGATAGGAGTAATTTTAGTGGTGGGGTGGGGTTAGATTTAGAGGTAGGGTAGTTTTAGTGATATGGATATGATTATGAGTAGGGATAGGGTACAGTAGGGTTTTGGGTAGGAATAGGTGTATAGGGAGGTATACAGGTAGTAATAGGGTTAGGGATAGATTTAGGGGTAGGGAAGGTGTAAGGTTAGGGGTAGGTGTAGTTTTAGGGGTTGGTTTGGGGTAGGTTTAGAGTAGTGGTTGTGTTAGGGGCAGGGTAGGGTTAGGTTTAGGGTTAAAGGTAGGGTTTTGAATAAGAGTAGGCTTAGGGTTAGGGGTAGGAGTTGGACTAGGTGGAGGGGTTGGGGAAGGGTAGGGATTGGGGTAGGGTAGAGTTAGTGTTAGAGGTGGGGTTAGGATTAGAGGTATGGGTATAGTTAGTGATTGGGTAGTGGTAGGTGTAAGGGTAGAGTTGGTATCAGTGTTAGGTGTAGGGATAGGGATCATGGTAGTATTAGAGTTAGAGTTAAGGGTAAAGGTAGGGGTAAGGGTAGGGGTTGAGATTGTGGTATGGGTAGGAATATGGTAGGGGTTCCAGTAGGGGTAGGTGTAGGTTTAGGGGTAGAGGTAAGGGTAGTTGTAGGAGTAGGGTTAGGGGTACTGGTAGTAGTAGGCTTTGAGGTAGGAATGGTTAGTGGTAGGAGTAGGAGTAGTTGTGGGTGTAATGGTAGGGGTATGGATAGGTGGTGTAGAGGTTGGTAGGAATAGGGGAGTTGTATGGGAAGGGGTAGGAGTAAGTGTAGGGGTTGGATGGGGGTAGGGGTAGAGTTAGTGACAGGAGTAGTGTAGGAGTACAGTTAAATGTAGCTATTTTGGTGGGTGTAGGGATAGGTATAGGGAGAGGGGTAGGTGTAGAGGGTGGTTTAGCGGTAGTGGTAGTAGCAGTTGTAGGGGTAGGATTTAGGAGTAGATTTAGAGGTAGGGGTAGGGTTACATTAGGTTTAGGGGTAGGGGTAGGCATCGTGGGAGGTGTAGGAGTAAGGTTAGTGATAGGTGTAGGGGTAGGGGAGGGAGTAGGGTAGTGGAGGGGTAGGGGAAGATGTAGGGTTAGGGTTAGGAGTAGGGTAGTGGTAGGGGTGGGGTAGGGGTAGGAATAGTAGTAGTGATAGAGTTATACTAGGTGTAGGCGTAGTTTTAGGGATAGCATTATGGTTAAGGGTTGGGGTAGGGGTAGGGATAGGGGTAGGTGTAGTGGTAGGTTTAAGGTTGGTGTTAGGGGTAGGCTTATGGTTAGGGGTACAGGTAGGAAATGGTTGGGGTTAGGTATAGGCTTAGAGGTAGATGTATGGTTAGGGGTAAGGGTAAGGATGAGGGTAGTGGTAGGTGTATGCGCATGGCTGGGTGTAGGTTAAGGGGCAGCGTTAGGGGTAGGGGTAGGATAAGGTAGATGGTTAGGAGTATGGGTAGGGGTACAAGGTACAAGGGTCTCTGGCCCTTTGAAAGAAGAGAATGTGGGAAGGCAGAAAGGCCTTCACTCTGGGGGAGGCCTCCTGAGCACTTTCCCCAGTTGGATTGCTCAGGGAAGGCAAGGGCCCTTGGTGATGGAGGAGGTTAGGAGGAGGGAAGGAGTACTTCCTGCCAGTGCCTGGTGCCTCTAGGCCCCATTCAGGGCACATACTCTGTGCAGGGTACTTCTCACCCCTCCCTTCCCACTGCATTTCTATGCCTTCCCAGCATAGAAACCTCCAGAAGATAAATGTGTATGAATCCCCAAAGCTCTTCCCACTGGGGCTTGAGGCTTTCAGGTTTTGTTTTCTTTTTTTTTCAGGTTTGTTTTTTAACTTTTATTTTCTCTCCACTATAATTGCACCAGGGTAAGGGCCAGGCCTTTCCTAGGATTTATGCATGGGCCACAATCAAGTTTTGCCCTAAGTAGAAGGGGCTTCTGTGCCATGGCATAAAAATCGAGGTGGCTTTTTGCCCAGGTTGAAAGGCTGACTTGAGCTTTGAGTCTTACTCTCTGAAGAGAGGTGATACCTGGTGTCCTCCATTTTCCGTCCTAGTCTTTATTACTGGCCACATTTCATTTTTAATATATAACGCTAAAGCATCTCTCAGAAGAGGCTTTTCCCTTCAGGGGATGTGGTTTCCTGAGGGTAATAGAACCCGGACATGATGCATTAGCTAACAACGTAGCAGACGGTAACACAGAATTTAAATGTCATCTATATAGCTCACAGATCTACACATAGAGGAGGTCAGTACATAAGAGAAAAAAAAAAAAAAAAGACCAAGATCTGTAAAAGAAGAGAAACTTCATCAATTAAGATGAAGCCAGAAGTAAGGTCAGAAGGCAAAACATATGCCCCATGGAATCCACGCTGAAAACAGGTGGCCAGATTGGTCTCAGGATTCCTAGTAGCTGCCGTAGCAGAGCAGCCCGGGCAGCTCAAGCAACACAGATGCTCAAGCATCTCTTTCCTCAGAGTTCTGCAGCCTGGAAGTCCGAGATTGAGGTGTCTGCGGGTTTGGTTTCTTCTGAGGCTTCCCTCCTAGACTTGGACTTCCCGCTGGGTCTCCTCCGCGGGTATCCGGGTATCCGTAGCCGACTCACCTCTTACAAGGATTCCAGTCATTCCGGACTAGGGCTCGCTTGTGTGGCCTCACTGTAGTATTGATCACCCCTGAAAGGCCTTACCTCCAAACACAGACCCAATCTGAGATACTGAGGGTTCAGACTTCAGCATGTGAATGGCATGGGCGGTTGGGGGGGTGGTGGTGCGGTGACCGGGGGCTCTGCTGCTCAGTTGGTATCAGGGGCCAACAGGAAGAAAACGTCCATACATTACATGAGCCAGAGGCTTTGTGAAAAGAAAAACCCAGAGCAGAGCATTTGCCCCACAGGAGTGCAAGTGGTGAGAGGACATACCCCCCGTGGCCCTTGACCCATGGGTGTCATGTGAGGGGGGTGCCCCCATCCCTGTAGCATGTGGGCAGTGGAGGGCCACACGGCCATCCATTCCAGCTTTCCCAGCTGCAAGTTAGTGGAGTGGAATTCAGGGAAACCATGCCCTCGAGAAGCTTCCAGAGCCTTGGCTGCGTGGTGGGGGTCAGCTGCTCAGTGAGAGGCTTCACCCCAACGGCCTTTGGGGTCCTGGGCTTGGGACGGTGAAGGACCTGGCCGGGCTGGGATGTGCAGGCAGGGGTGAGGAGGGCCAGCCTTCTAGCAGAGGGGGAAGCCCCAGCCGAGTTAGGGGTGCTGAAGCCAGCAGGAAGCTGCCATGACACATGAGGACCCACACCCAGGAGAAGCCATACATGTGCAGCATCTGTGAGGTCCACTTCACCAGGTATGTATCTCAGGGGGGCCAGGGGAGGGTCAGGGGCCTGGGTGAGGACAGCAGAGCGGAGCACAGAGCGCTGGGACAGAGACACCCAGTTCAGGGGAGGCCCTACTGGGTCCTAGGTGATGCATGTCAAGTTTAATTGCTAGAAGGCATACTAGGCACTACTTGGTGCAGTGATTTCCATACTTCGGTTAATGAGCCAAAATATCTCCTAAAATATAACATTTGGTGGAAGGCCAAGATATGATATAGATGAGAGTGGAGCTGTTTGGGGGAGTCAGAAGTGAGGGTCCTTGGCTCCTTGCTTGACCTCCCTTCCCCATCCCCGCTGTGGATCCAAGGAGGCCAGTTTGAAGCTCCACAGTGGAGCGCCACCTCTCCATTTTATTCGGAGCATGCTCAGCATGCCAGGGGCTGTCCCAAGTGGACTGTGCACACTGTCACCACAGCCCTGCCCCAGGAGGATGGGGAGGTGCTGTGGCCTTTGTTTACAGATGAGCAATCCACCTCTCAGTGGCCAGTTGGGCACCTGCTTGTAGGCACGTGGAGAGCATTAATGTCAGAGCTGGGACTTGATGACAGCAAAATTGGTGACCAGGAGACTACAGAGACACCTGCAGTGCTCTTGATCCCCTCTTGGATCGGATCCTAGATCCAATCCTCTTTTTATGTTCTTCTCCTTGAATGTCTGTGTTAGGAAGAGGGTGGACTCGGTGTGGTGATAACATTTGAGATTTGAACTCACTACATCGCAAACCTTTCATCTTTCACAGACTCCTTGCCCTTCAGCAAGCGTGTGTTATGGGCCTTCCCTGCACTGCAGCTCTTGGTTCCAGACTGATTAGTGGGACAATGTGGGCTCCGCTTTGTTTCCCTGCTCGGTTTTGTTGGGCCTTATTTTGGGAAAATACGGTCTGTTGGTACTGTTTATAGTCGCTGGTATGAGGCCGAGCCTCCCAGCCACTCCAACAGAGGAGAAGGCTCTGGTGAGTGGTGTTGCATCAGGGCTCGGTCATTTCCGTGTAGACGGAGCCTGGTGGACACCTGCCCTGAGACCATGACTTGCCAGGCCAGGTTCCTTCCCCCACACTGCCACCGGCCCTGGCAAAGAACTTGGCTTGAGACCCACACTTGTGCCAGTGATGCTGCCAGGACTTCACATCCTCTTGCAAAGTTCTCTTTGGGAATTGCTGCAAACTCATTCTTTTGATTTTCCTTGGTGGGCCCAAGCTTTGGCCTTTGAGGATGGAGTGACACTTTTTTTGAGTCAAGCTGAATAGCAAATCAGGGACAGTTCTTTTTTGGGGGGGGAAACATAAGATGAGTCTATACTATGAAGTAATGAGACCCACAATCTTGGGTGGCTTCAAAGCTCTATTTGAAGTTTCCAGAGAAGGGTATCAGAGATCTGTTCCAGTGACAGTGGCATTGCTAGAGTAGCTCTGCAGGCTCCCCTGAAACTGATGGTTTCAAAGGTGGCCTTGGGGCCACAGCTCTTTCTGAGAGGGGAAACCCCAAACAGAGTATCCCACAGATGCTTTGGGCTGACAGCGGAGGGAGTCTCCAGGTACCGGGGGCAGGGCCCCCCACAACCCAGGTGTGTCCCCTTCTCTCCCACAGTGCTGACCTCAGGGCACTCTGCTCCTGTTATTGCCTCATAGCAGCCAGACCCTAGGTTCTGGGATTCACCTCCACTGGGATATGAGGTGGCCCTGCCACACCAATGACCCCCCACCACTACCACCAGCACCGCCTTCTCCTGAATTCACCTGAGCCCCGCAGGCCAGGCCAGAAACCTGAACAAGGTGTGACAGAAGCACAGTGATGATATTAGGGAGATAAACGAGGACATGAGCCACGTTTGAGTACCGTTCACCCATCTCCAGCCTGTGACTCCCAGCCCTGTCCCCCGGGAATGACTGCAAAGACAAGGAACACTCTGCACAGGCCAGATCCAGCAAAGCTAGGCCCCAGGTCAGCCAGAGCACCCCCTCCTCCTACCAGCCGGGGTCCATGCCCCTAATTTCCCATACCTGTTCCCTCCCCAGATGGCCGACTCTGGGACACCTCTGCCTTCAGAGGGTCCCAGGCCTGCCTGGGGCTTCAGGGGGATGCCCAGCACCCTGGATCCCTTCCCTTCGGAGCTTTCCCACCAACAGCCTTCTGTGCAGGCTACCCTAGTCCGTGGGCCCTGCCTTCCCTAGGGAGAGTGCTCAAGACAGACTTCTCCTGACACAAGAACGTCCTGTGAGCAGACCTCCTGTATTGGGCAGACCTCCCAGCACATTCCTTTTTTTTTTTTTTTTTAAGGATTTTTGTTTATTTATTCATGAGAGACACACAGAGAGAGGCAGAGACACAAGCAGAGGGAGAAGCAGGCTCCCTATGGGGACCCCAATGTGGGACTCATCCAGGGACTCCAGGATCACACCCTGAGCCAAAGGCAGGCTGAGCCCCAGCACATTCCTGATGATAACGGAGGGGGGCCTCTGTGCCTGCAGCCTCCCAGCCCTCCCTCCAGATCAGCCTGTGGGGTAGTTCAGGCGGCATCTGCCCTCCCTCTCCTGGTTGCTCCTGCTCATGTCAGTGACAGCCATCTGCCCCCCACCCCTGCCTGAAGCAGCTGTATTCCCGCCCCCTTCAGTGCCTCCCCTCACCCAGTTCCTACTGGACCCTGACCCAGCTGAGAGAGATCAGAGTTGCTCTTGCCCCCCACCACCTGTTTCCCAGGAGCATAGGCACCCCAAAGTGGGGGGAGGCTGGACCTTCTGGCCTCCTCACACAAGGGACTCTGGGAACTTGATCCCAGTACCGGCACGGGCACCGGCACCATGGGCTGCTGCGACTGTCTGCCTCCAGCCCTCCCTGTCACATTCTGCAGGGCAGCCAGCCCCATGCTTCCCTCTTGCCCCCTCCTAGAGCCGCCCTGCAAGGATTCTTTCTGTCCCCTGGCCTGTCCTTGTTGGGTTTCTCACACCTCACCCCCAGGGGTTGAGTCCCCTTGCACCTTTCCATGGGGACCTTCTGGGTGGCTGACTTCCTACACCACCACCCAGAACACCTCCCCGCCCTCCCTGCTGCCTCCTTGACTCTGAACTCCTAGCCTCCCTTGAGAGGCCCGCACCATTCCTGGGGACCTGGCCCCCCAGAGGCTCAGGGAGATGGGACCCACCGCCCTCAATGCCTCTTCTTAGACACTAGTTTCCCTTTCTTTCCTTAAACACAGCTGAGCTTCCGCTCTAGGGTCAGGCCTGTCTTCCCCTCTCCTTGATGTTGACCCCACCTGCCATCACCCCAGGGGAAGTCAGAGCGGCCCACCCTTCTCCTGCGAAGTGGCCTTTCGGCTCAGGCTCTGAGTTAGGGCCTCAGATGCCAACTCCCTGCATGTCCATGTCCTGTGGGGCCGTCCTGGCTGACCGCTTCGGCAGCAGTGGTGGAGGGGTTGGGGGTCCTCCCTACAGAGCCCATTCTGCCCCAAAAGCCCTGCCTGTAGTTCTCATTCCATGGTTCTCTAAGAAGAGAGAGGAGGGCCTTCTCCACCATGGTGTTGCCCCCTCTTTGGCATCAGACCCTCACCTCTGAGATGGCACTGGACATCACTCAGCCCTGGGGACCATTATCCTACCGCTGACTGTTCCAGGTAGAGGACACCCTTGGACTGAGGCAGGCCCTCAAAGGCCTCAGCCAGACTGCATTTCTGTGGCCCCATGCTGTCCCCTCCTAGCTCTGGTCACCCCACAATGGCTTGGAGTCCTCCGGCATCCTGGGCCTCCCTCTCTGGGACCTTACCAGTCTCCAGTGGGCCTCCACCCCATTAAGTCTTAAAGGCTTTGCCTCCAACACCTGCTACCAGTGTGAGCCCCATGCTGGTTGCTCCAGGAGCCCGCAGTGGTCTGCTGTCTAGACCAGCCCAAGAGCCCAGCTGCTGCCTGTTGCCTGTGTTTTCCTATTGGCCCTCCCACTCCTGGCAGCCCCAGGGACTTTATTAAGATAATGCAATGTCATTAGCAGTGGCACCTGGGAGAGGGTTTGTCTCAGGCCATCAGGTTATCCCAAGGAGTGTGGGCGGATGGGATTGGGAGCCCTAGTGGAGGCTGGGGACCCCAGGCAGGACCCTGCAGCCCTCTCCTTTACTCCGGCGGGGGGGGGGGGGGCGTGATGAGCTCACACGGACTGGCACATCTTTCCCACAATGAGCTCCCTGGGCCAGAAGGGGGAATGCAGATCCAGGCTTGGGCATGTGCAGCCTGGGCTTATCCCTAGTGCAGAGTCGAGGCGAATGACAGACAAGGGAACCAGGGTGAATCAGAGCACACTGGGGAGTTCTGAGAACTGATCCTGCACTGCGGGTCATTGGTCAGTTGGTCTCTTCCCTCTCCTGAGTCAGGGTCTCTGGGAGAGGGGCCCAGCGTGCTGCTTCATCAGGCCCTTCTCATGCCTGCTCAAGTTTGGGACCCACCCGCCCGGATGCTCTCTAAGGCTGCCTCCCGTTCAAACCCCCCATCACTGGGATGGAATGGGGGTTATAGATACCACAAGGACTGTATGCTGGCTGGGGAAAGGAGCATGAGGTGTCACAGCAGGGCGCTGCGCAGCCTAGGCGCAGCTGGGGGGTTGTGGGAGGAGCGGGGACAGGGAGTGTGGACCAGAGGAGGGAGGTCTGGTGTGTGGGGACACCCACTGGCTTCAGACAGCAGCATTCACTTCCTCCTCCTTGCCCGTCCTACTTCCCACCCTGTCTCCATCTTCCTGTGCCCTTGTGCCTTCCTGGGAGCCCAGGAGGAAGGAGTGCCTCCCCCACCGCCCCGCCAGTATACAGGAGAATCTCCTTTTCCCTCCAGCCGGCCCTAGGGAACCGTCCAGGAATGAGAGCCAGTGAGACCTCTAGCGGCTGGGAGACGCCAGAAGAGCAGGAACTGCTCCTCAGCCCCAGGCCCCAGGATTATATAGGAGCACGGATTAAATCTGGCCATTTTAGGGCAGATGCTTGGGCTCCTCATCCTCTCCGACCTCAAATCCCAGCAGAAAATGACAGGCAGATGCTCTACCTGTGGGGAGGAGGTGGGAGACGGGACACAGAGCTTGCTGGCCTGCGAGGCCTGGTTAGGGAGGGCTGCAGAGCGAGCCCTGAGAGGAGGGTTTTGTGGCAGGTGTGACTCCACCTCAGCCAGCCTGGAAGGCTCCTTTCCCCGGCATGCATAGTGCTCAGTCTTTAGGAAGGCAACCCTGTGATGTCAGTTTTCCTTTCAGGATCACCAGGAAGTGTGTTGAATCTAGTTTGACACGAACCCACCAGCTTCTCTGCATCAGCCCTGGACAATAGGAACAGAGTCTAATGCTAAATTCAGCTCTGTGCAGAGGTTAAGTCACTTGCCTGTGGTCATTCAGCACGTGCCCGGTGGCTCTGCCGCTGGAGCAGAGGCCCTGAAAGCTCCATGGGAGCCTCACCTTGACACCATACCTTCCCTCTGAATAATAGCACTTAAATCCTGAAAAGCTTTGCCCTAGATTAGGCTGCATTCTTGTCGCACCTGGCTCTTTTGTAAACCCTGAAATTCTCTGCAGACAAAGAGGAGAGCCCACAGCTCGGGTTGAGAAACCACAGAGCAGGAGACTTGAGGGAGGTGTGCCTGGCTTCCATAGGCACCCAGATTAGTGCTGAGGACAGACAGATCTCAACAGCCCGGGGGCCAGGATGGGATGGGGCCGGGTGGAGTGGGGTGGTGGGGAGCAAGGGGCCAATGGGCAGGAAGACTGTTGCCGGGAGGCAGGGGGTACAAGTCAGTCTTGGCCTGGCTCCCATTCCTGGAGCTGGACGCTGCGGCCAAGGTGAGCTGCCATGTTCCAGGGTAAGGGCAGGGTAGGTGGTAGGCGGGGAGGAGGCAGAGGGGCGGCCCCTAGCCTTCCGCAGGCACTGACTGTAGGCTGTGTGTCGCAGGCAGGACAAGCTGAAAATCCACATCCAGAAGCACACGGGGGAGCGGCCCTACCTGTACATCCATTGCAACACCAAGTTCGTGCACAAGTATGACCTCAAGAACCACATGCGCATCCACACGGGTATGCAGCCCTACCAGTGTGAGTTCTGCTACAAGAGCTTCATGTGCTCTGACCACCTGGGCTGCCACATCAAGCACCTGCCGTGGCCGCAAGCCCACTGCCTAGAGGGCCGCCAGCCTGCTCTTCTGGCCCCTGGGCCTGGTGCCCGAGAGGGCAACCTTCGTGGCGCTAGACGAGGTGGGTGGCCACCTGGGCAGGGCAGCCCTGCGCCTCCAGGACCCCAGCCCTGCCAAGCACTTCCTGGCGGCGCCCAAGGGTGTGCTGAGCCTGCAGGAGCTCAAGTGGCAGTTCGAGGAGACGGCAGGTGAAGCTGTTGGGTGCATGCAGCTGGAGGCCAAGAGGAACGCAGGTGGCCTGCTGGCCTTCGCCCTCCCGGGGCTCGCCAGCCTCAGCCACGTGGCCTGCATGAAGCCGACAACTAGCAGGTCCCGGTGCACCTCACCAGCGGCCCTGGCCCCTGTCCGCCAGGCCTCCCCTGCGCCCCTACCCAGGGCTCTGAACTTTTTCTCTCAAATCACAGAGGAAACGTGGAAAGTATAGTATCAGCCACAGTGGTATTTGCAGGCGTCCTGCTGCCTCCTGCTCCCCCTCAGGCAGTGTCTGACAGGGACACCTCCTCCTGAGGGCGTCCACTTGGCTGGCTCTCTGCTGTCACACAGAAACTCACAGGGGCCTGTGCTGCCAGGAGGCCACAGCCCAGGTGCCCAGGAGCACTGTGGAGCTGCAAGGGGAGGGGGCTAGACCGAGGGAGGGAGCTTGGCTGCAGGCACATGGCCTGGAGCAGGGGTGAGGTGTGCTCCCTCCCTGAGCCGAAGCCCTGTGGCACAATCCCTATGGATCCCACTCTGCTGAGTCACTTTTCTAGTCTCCAGCCATCCTGGGATCCTCATGGGGAATGCCCTGTTGGCAGGGACGCCTCCTCCTGGAGTCCCACCCATCAGTCCCTCCCTGCGTCCCATGACCTCAGACAGGCCAGGGCCCCCTCCCCCCACCACCCCCTCCCACCCTGCTAGGAAGGAGGGCTGCTAATTCCATTCCCCTCCCATCGAACCCACCCACACGCATATACACCTTGACACACCAGTCACTCCACAAAGAGTCCCTGAGAAGGTAGGAGCTTTGTGCTCCCCAAGGCCTGGTGAAAACATCTGTCACACTGCATTTGGTTTTATCACATCCGCCTCTCTGTTAGCACAGGTGGGCAACCTGGCCAGACTAGAGGGGGGAGTGGTGACACAGAGGAGCCCAGGTGTGGCTCATCCAGAGCAGCTTTGGGGAAGTCCGGATTCTCCCCACCTCTGCGAGCAGGCGGGCCGCTGTGTGTGTCGGGGCCCTGGGAATGACACCCGCCCTCCTTCAGGGCTGTACAGCTGGGACTCCTGGGGCTCCTGGGGCCAGCATAGAAGGGAATGGAGGCCGTCCGCAGGGTTCCACCCTGATTCCTGGAAACAGACAAAACACCTGGTTCTCCAGGGTTTATGTTTGTTGTGGGTTTCTCGAGGCTTTGGGATGGCTGGGGATTGCCTCCTTTGCTCTGTTTGAGCACCCTCAACCCCTCCCTCCTCCCTCGGGGAGGAAGCTGGGGTGCTTGGCTTCCTGCAGTGGTGGCAGCGGTGGCAGTAGCAAGAGGCAGAGCCCTGGCTCCAGGGTGGGTTTGCAGGGTGCTGTGAATTAGTGCTGCCCGCGCACTCTCCCTGGTACCTGAGCTTGTGGCAGGTTCTGAGGAGGAGGAAGGCTTTCCTGGCCCAGTGCCTTCCTGTTCTCTCCCCTTTCCTGCCCCTCCCTCCCTTCTCTTGCTGAGTTGGCCTTCGTGTCTCAGCAGCCCGGTGTCCCCAATCCAGGCCCAGGGTCCCCAGTCCAGGAGCTGTGGGCACAAGAGACTTCTGCTCTTTGTATCTCCTTGGCTTCTTCCCGAGCAAACATGCATACACACACAAAAAAACCCAAAAAGGCCAGAGAAGACCACAGACTCTGTCTCCCTCCCAGCTCTCCAGAGGAGAACGCTGACTCGGCAGCCCACCAGATGCCATTTCATCCAGAGGGAATTGCTTCTGACACCCTCTTGTCTTCAGATGCCATCGTTCTGGGCAGCCACCTCTTGGATGCCCATCTCCGTCTCTGACACTTGCTTCTGGGACCCATCCGCCAACATGCCCACATTCCCCTCCATCGACCAAGGGATTGGGGCTGACCCGCACTTTAAAAAGAAAACACAGAAAAATGAACACATTGGAATCCAGTAGTGTTGGGGCTTTTGTTTTTATTTTGTAAAGGTAATGATTTCTTATAAACTCAGTTTTTCAGGCAACTGGTTCTTTTCGTTTTCTCATTTGGCTGCAGTGTGGAGTTGTACATTGTAAAATATCCCAAGATCTTGAGAACTGTAAGATGGAGAAGAACTCTACGCAAATGGGTTGTGGGGGGTGGGGTGGTTGTGTTTCGTTTTGGTTCTTTTTGTTTCTCTTTCTTTCCTTCCCCCCCCACCCCCTTTTTCCTTTGGTGCTTCAATTTCCCTGTTGTCTATCTGTGGGAAAACTTTGGAAGTTTTCCTATTTATAATTTTTTTAAAAAATGTGATTGCTTTCTGTAAAATGACACAACAGAGTTTGCCTTAGTGATTCAAAGGACAATCTTCCATAACTCTGGTCGCACACTGCACCCCACCGAGAAAAATTCTCAGCTAAGTTTTCTGGCCTATTTATTAAACAGTATTAATTGACTTGATGAAATTATTGAGAGTTGCACTTCTGCGAGAGGTGACCAACAAGTCAATGGCTAGGCGTTCACAGAAAAACAAAACAAAACAAAAAAAACTATTTGACGATTGGATGTCATGCACTTACAATGATGCCAAAGACATCTTTAGGAAAAACAAAAACAAAAACAAAAAAAGAGCCACACCACAAAACTTTGACCCTTAATTAGTCATTGGAAGGGCAGTGATGTGAGGAAGAGAAAGCCTTGCTTATTGCATTTGCTGGTTCAGGTTGACGTCCTCATCCTAAAGCTTATGTCAGGTTTCGGTGGTGGTTCCGTAGTGGGGAGGCCCGAACTTAATTCCTCAGCGTCTCCCACTTTCCAGACGTGCAAGGCACTGTTTGATCAGAAGTTTTTGGGCATCTGTGAGCCTGAGTGCAAAATGTATGTTTGTGCATGTGTGCGCATGCAGGTCTGTGGTGTGTGAGCAAGAAGTCATGGGGTGGGTGACCATTGCAACACTGCCAGACCTACGAGTTCCCCACCATGGTGTTCATAGCGGCCTCCCACTGGTCCTGTTGCACCTGCCTTCCTTGCCGCCTTTCTCTGGTTTCCTGGCAGAGGAGCTGGACTTCTCCCTTTTCACCTGAGCCCCTTCTGTGCTTAAGCCAGAGCACAGACTCTTGGAATAAAATAGTTTTTTGCACTGTGTTTTCTGGATAATCAGGGTTCCCCTCATGTGTGCATCCCCTTTTCTGTGTGCAATCCCCTTTCTTGCCATGGCAAGCTTTCTGATAAACCACATGCAGCATTTCTTCATACAGAGGAACGAACTGATGGGGGTCTCCAGACTCCTCCGTGCTGTGCCACCTTGGGCTCATCACTCCCCTACCCTGGTCCCCACTTTCTCACCTCTGGTAACAATGGGAAGTGAGCACACGACAGCAGCTCCAAGTTTCCCACCCAAACACCCTTCTGCAATGGCAGCAGGTGGGGTGGGGAGGGTCAGTCAGTTGGGGAATGGAGACTGGACATTAAAAAAAAAATTGCTTGAAACAACCTTCCCGTAGTATAAAATTCTGTAGTTGCAGGTTTTGGCTTCAAGATTCATGCATCTACATTCCACACAATATCTATATGCCTCTGTCTTAATATGAAAATAATCATCTGGAACTACTTGCTAGTTCCGTAACTTGTCTTTTCCCAAGAATCTTTTAGTAAAAGCAGAATATTCCCTGGATACCCTGAGCTTTGAGAGGCCCAAGCTCATGGCTGAGGGCTTGGGGGTTCTCATGGCTCAGTGCAGGAAATACAAGGCCAGATCAAGATGTCACTCAGCTCCAGAGTCCTCGGCTCCCTGGGTCCTCATTCTGGGGGTTGGTGTCCACTAAAGGCTGGAGGCAAACATGAGGAGAGGGTAGGTATGGCCCTGAACCCAGGGAGCTCCTAAACTCAGGTGAGTGAAACGTCCACTAGTCTGGCTGGATGGTATGTTCTGTGGAGCCCTCCCAGGCATGGCCTGCTCCCTCGGACCCCAAGGTTGGAGAATGAGGCCACTGAGGACTGAGAACCACGTGAGTCCTAACCTGGGGAGGAAGGCTTGAGGGAAACGTTAGAACAGACCTTGGGACTCCTAAAGCTCCCTCAGGGAGAGGGAGGATTTTACTGAAAGTCTGGCCAATTCCAAGCAGGAGAGAGATTCCAGGAGTAGCTGGATGTCTGAGCCCAGGACAGTAACTTCTAGCATCTACTGTCATCTGCAAGAGGACCGAGGTCCCTTGTGAGGCCGTGAGCTCCCAGTTATTGGAGGGGTTCAACACGGCCTTTCTAGAATGCCAAGAGGAGAGTCCTATACAGAGAAGTTCTGTCCCGTGGGTCCTTTCCACCTGGTGAAAGGGCAAACGTATATCCTCACTTGGCTGCGGAAGAAGGACTATGCCCAGGAGGGGGTGGTGACAAGGGAGAAAGATGAGCTGGGACAAGTTCACAAAACCCGGTTCGGCGGCCCCGGGCTGCGTGCCCTCCCCCCCATGACCCCTCTTCCTGTGATCAACAGTGACACGGGGCCAGAGAAGCCAGGACTCTACGTGGAAGAGGCCCTGACTTCTTTTGAGACCCTGATCATATGACAGAACAGAAGTCAACAGATGGGACTTAAAAGTCTCCGGAGGCCTTCATGTGCCCCCAGGGCCCACTCTTCCAGAGGAGAACCTGGGGCTCCACTGCTCACAGGGCCCCAGCGCCTTGGCTACGGCCGGCTGGCAGCCCTCTCCCCATACCCCATTCCTCCATTCTGGGACCTTTGCAGCTCCTCCTCCCGGAGGGTCTTCTGGCCCTGCTGCCGAGTGGACACACAGGCGCTTCCAGGAGCAGGCACAGCTCTGTGCTCCCCTTGTGTGCACTTGCCCTTCCCAAAGCCAGTGAGGGCTTCACGAGGGAAAGCTGAAGGCCAGGGCCTTGGGGCCACAGGACTCCTCAAGGGAGGGGGGCCAGGAGGCCTGACAGGAGGGGAAATGCCACCTGCATGCACAGGGTCTGAGGCTCCTCCGGGGACCTGGGACAAATTCTGGAACCAAAGATGTTTACATCCAGTGGCCTACTTCCCAACACCTGCGCCCACTGCTCTGCACCCGTGTCACCCTCTCCCCTTCTCCTGGTGCCCCTTCCGACCCCAGCTGTCCTGCAGGATGCAGCCCCAGTCAGGTCTTCCTTCCCCTCCGTTCACACCCAGGGTAGCCACAGAGGCGGAATGTGACTCACCGGCTCCCTCTTCCGGCCTCCACAGCCCCCTGCTCCTCACTTGGCGTGGAAAGAAAAGCCCAGAGCAAAGCTCCATGGGGCCTCCACCAAGATGGACAGCCTGGAAATCATGCCAGGGGGAACTTACCGGTCTGTCTGGACTCCCCTCTCTCCTCCCCTTCAGGGATGTGCAGGAGTGGGGGTGCAGGCATGGGGGTTCAGGAGTGGGAGTGCAGGCTTGAGGGGGCAGGAAGCAAGCCAATAGCCTCTTTCCCTCCTTTCAGCTGGGAAGCGCTGCTGAGAACTGAGTCCAACATGCATTTCCAGCAATTGATGGGGGGAGGCCTCCCCGGGGAGCCTTGGCTCATTCCCCCCCTTACCACATCCTGGACAGGTGCTGTGGTGACCCCAAGGAACGGAGCCCATGTGGCCTAAACCAGACACTATGAACCCAGAAATGACAAATAAAACATCTCCGAGCTGGACCATCCTGGAAAGCCTGGAAGCTGATCCCTTGATCTGCAGCCAGAACCAGGCACTCACACATGCATGTACGCATGCACACATGCACGCATACTCGCACGCTCGCATGGAGTCATCAGACAGACAATACACAGGCTGATGTCATCCCTCTGTAACAATGGGAGACCCGGCAGTGCATGGACGAGACCCAGTCAGGCTGTCCCCACAGGCCTCCCTACTGGAGTATTTATAATGCCCTCTGTTGTTGTTATCCTTGTGAGCCCTCTTTGTAACCGTGACCCTTGACCTTGACAACAAATGCAAAAGCATAAACAAGGAGGTTTCGGGAATAAGGACGGAAGATAGAGTGCATCAGACCCTCTCCCGCGTTCCCCTACAAATTAAGACATTTAGCACAAACCCTCTGAGTCCCATGAAGGGTTTTATATTTTCTCAGAGGACTCTCACATCTGTGGGTCCATTAGGTTTGAACCCTACGAGGCACATCTCCTTATCCCTATTTGTATCTGTTGAGATCCTTAGTCAAACACCAGAACCCGTCAGGGTAGCTGAAGTAGAGAAGGCATTTATCAAAGGAAGTAAGCTATCTCCACCAGAGCCGCAGAGTCTGGCTTGCAGAGTCCCCAGAATCGGTTGTGCGGGTTGCGTACTGCACAATGCCGCCACTTCTGAAGAGGTGCTATCCACACCCTAGACAGATCTGCATCTCTGTTGTGATAGACGCTGGATTTCTGTGCCATAGCCATTTCCCAGTAGGTGGCAGTCAAGGGTACATGAGGGCTGCCCTTGTCAAATCCTCCATGGCCTGGAAGCCAGGAAGGCAGCAACAATCCCAAGCCGTGCTGTGCCACGCTGCTCCAGCTGTTGTGCAGGGACCCCACTCCCACTGTTGGGCCTACTTATGCCAGGCCTCAGCCACTGGAGCTCCACCCCGAGGCCCACTCCCCTCCACCCATCCCCCAGAAAAAGCCAGATCCCACAGTTGTGGACTCCGCCCCCCTCCCCTGGATGAGGCACCCTATGTTGCTGCGTGTGACCCCTAGAGCCCTAGGCCCAGGCCTCAGCCTGACTGCAGGCCTCCCGGAAAAGGAGGCTCATGGAGCGAATCCTCCAGTCCCCAGCGGTGGTCTCAGAGCCACCAGGCACCCAGGCAGCGCTCTGCAGGACCCTGAGGTCAAGGCGGCAGGGCGAGGGGGGCAATGTGCCGACCCCCAGAGGGAGGACAGGACCGCCTGTCCTCATAGGGCTCTGCTGACACAAAGCTCAGCCTGCCTCTGTCCTGCCACACAGCGCTCCGATTCCGTGCGCGGCCTACCCCTGCCCAGCAGGCCTTCTGGGCCTTTCTCCAGATCCCGGAACGGCAGCACACAGCCTGAGTGCCTGCTTTGATGGAAATGGCTTTTTATTTTGCCATTTCAGCATCATTCCTGTGGGAAGGGCATCTCGCATAGTGCATTTCCCTTTCCTCATGGCCGGGGTAACCCAGCCCTTAGGACGGGGGCGGGACAGCAAGCTGCAGGGGGCAGGTAGGGGCAACGAGGCAAGAAAGAAGGGGGCACAACATGCAGGGTCAGGGTCACCGAGCCTCACTCTCTCCCTCCCTCCTCCATACAGAGCTTTGAGGGTTCCAAGCCTCCCAGCCTGTGCCCTGGGTCCCCACCTTGCTCACCACCTCACAGCCTGGCTCAGGGCAGCAGGGAGGAGGTGTGACCATACTCAGGGGACTTGGGGGCGGGCTGGAGGGGGCTCGTACAACACCTGCCCACCGCACACTAGGTGCTCAGTCAACATTGGTTTCTTGCTGTCTTACCTCTCTGTTCCCTCAATAACATTTAAAATAATCATGGTTACCTACATTATTTACCTTTTTCCTTCTGTTTTGCTTCTCTTCCTCCAATGGAAAAGGAAGGAGGGAAGGGGAGAGGGGAAAAGGAGGAGAGGGAAGGAGGGGTCAGTACCCATTACTTATCCCAGTGATTATCTGAGTTGCTTTGGATAATCTGATGATGGGGCTTGCAGTTCCCGCAGGAAAGCTGAAAGAAGTAAAGCACAAGGACAGCCTCTTCTTAAATCAGAATGTGGAGCTGGTCATTTCTCAGGGGCTGCCGTGCATGGAAAGCTGTTCGAGGAGAGCCAGGGAGAGTCATCCAGCTGCACAACTTTGATAACATGTGGTTGGGCCCCCTGTCCAGATGCTGCCCACTGACAGCCCCACCTCGCTCGATCCCCTGCACCTACCTGGGCACAACGGAGACCACCCTGGGGCTGGAGGCGACAGAGGAGGCCTGGCTCATCCCACATGCCAGGAAGGGAATCATGATTTCAGAACCGGAGCCTAGAAATGGGGCTTGAGGTGATGAGAAGGGTTGTCAGGACAGTCCTTTGGCCTGGTGAGCAGATTCTTGCCTCTGCCCCAGGTGTTCAGGGGCCCCCGTGGGCCTGGAATCTAAGGACCCTGCACCCGTTCTAGACAGAGCATGCTCAGAGCACCTGGGACCCTCAGCTCATGGGCTGAATGGCTGCAAGCCTGCTTCCAGGCCCGAGTGCATCTCTCCCCAGGACTTTCCTTCTTTCTTTTTTTGAAGATTTTATTTATTTTTTTGAGAGAGAGAGAGTGAGAGCATGAGCAGGGGGGAGAGGGAGAAGCAGGTTCCCCATGAGCATGATGGAGGGACTTGATCTCAGGACCTGGAATCATGACCTGACTGAAGGCAGATGCTTGACCACTAAGCCACCTGGGCGCTTCTCCCCAGGACTCTGAGGGCCGGGTGCTGGAGGAGTCCCTCCAGGGGTGGCTGTTTTTTGGGGAGGATGGAAAGAACTTATACCACCAGATTGGGGCATTCACAAACGAGACCTCTCAATCTTTGGGGTGGAGCAGCTGATGGCAGTGGGGGTGGAAGAGAGGGCACAGCTGTGGGCCGGTGGACCTACTCCCCCCACCAGAACCTCCAGGATCCGGAGCATCTAGTGAATCCAGCTTTCTAGATCTTTCCGAAGGGATGCTCACCGAGATAGAAGACTAGAACATGGGATGCCTGGGTGGCTCAGTGGTTTAGTGCCTGTCTGCGGCTCAGGGCATGATCCTGGAGTCCCGGGATCGAGTCCTGAGTCAGGGTCCCAGTAGGGAGCCTGCTTCTCCCTCTGCCTATTTATCTGCCTCTCTCTCTGTGTCTGTCATGAATAAGTAAAAAAATCAAGTCTTTAAAAAAAAATGTAAAAAAAAAAAAAAGAAGACTAGAACATAGTTTATGTAACAATCTGTTAGCTTGATTTCTATGTTTAGACCTGTGACACAGGGACCTCTACTCGTGTCCTCCCCAGGCTCTGGGAGCACGAGAGAGCCAGGGAAAGCCGTGGTGCCCCTAGGTCTACAGAAGGGCATGGCTGTGGCACTCCGTGGGGCTGCTGTCTTGTACGGTGACTTCCCCTGAAGTCACCTGCTTCTCATTCAGAGGGCAGGATGTGCTAGTGAGCCAGCTAGAAGGGGCTCCACACCTTCAACCCCCTCTGCGGAGGCTCCCTTCCCTGATCCCCCAGCTTAAGGGGCTGCTGTGCATTTACTGGGCACATTCAGATAGAGGAAACGTCTCACTTTCAGTTATGTAAACAGGCCAGCCCAAACCAACAGCAACGTGTCTGTCCGTCTCCTGTCGCTACACTCCTGTGATGCTACTCTCTGCTCCTCCGGCACCTCAGGCTCCCACAGGGGGACAGGAACAGCAACTCTTGGGAGCAGAGTGTCACAGACTGGGTGGCTTATCAACCTCGTGGGCCTGGAGCTTGGAGGTGGAGGATCAGGGCGCCCACACGGTAGGGTTCTGCGGAAAGCCCTCTTCTGTGCCGTCCACCACCGTTCCATGCCGTGTCCTTGCAGGACAGAGAGCACAGAGGAAGCAAGCTTCCTTGCATCTCTGCTAACAGCACTACCCCCAGCCCGGGGCCCCATCCGCATGACCCCATCTCATCCCACTCGCCTCCCAAAGTCTGCACCTCCTCATGGCATCCTGTGGGGGTGAGGTTTCAACATATGACTTTGAGGAAGACACAGGCACCCAGTGCCTACTGGCCACGTGCCCTTCTGTGCACCACATCCTCACACACCCACTAGCGACTGGTTCGGGCTCCTCGGGAGCTGGCAGAGAGGGGTGATGGCTTAAGCTTCTCCCTGGTTTCACACGCAGCTGCACTAACCATCCCTCTGCCTGCCGGTGGGTCTCTTCAACTTGTGTGGGTCATCCTGAGGCCCAGCATTGGCCACTCCACCAATGGGGGCAAATGACGGCAGGGCGGGGTGCTTGGGCGGGGCCTTGCATATAACTTTCTTTCTTTCTTTCTTTCTTTCTTTCTTTCTTTCTTTCTTTCTTTCTTTCTTTCTTTCTGTCTTTCTTTCAAGATTTTTATTTATTCATGAGAGACACACAGAGAGAGGCAGAAACACAGGCAAAGGGAGAAGCAGGCTCCCTGTGGGGAGCCTGATGTAGGACCCCATCCCAGGACCCCAGGATCAAGCCAGAGATGGACGCTCAACCGTGAGCCACCTGGGTGCCCCTCCACATAAGCTTCTGCAAGCTCCCCTGGGTGACCAGCTGGACACGGAGACGTGCTGACCTTTACAGTTTCTCTCCTTGGGGTAAGGCTGTAGGCCCTGGGGAAACATAAGGATGGCCTCCAACTTTATTTTGTTCGGACATCAAAGACAAGTGGCTCTCTGATCTTTATGGGGAGACACGTATGAACAGAACAGTGGGCTAAGGAAAAGCATTAAAGCCAGGACTTATGTAGGTATTCATTCCTTTCGAAGGCAGGAAGCTAGGTGCTCATTTGCAAGGCGGGGAAGGCCAACAGTGAAGGAGAAAACGGATCTGTTGAAAGGCTATCATAGCTCAGAGGACTGGTGGGAAGTTGGAGAGCCAGCCCCAGAAACCAGGGAGAAACCCAAAGAGGTAGGACCTCAGCCTCCCTGGCAGCCTCCCCAGCAGCCTCCCCAGCATCCCCAGCAGCTCCCCTGGCAGCCCCCCAGGCAGTCCCCTGGCAACCCCCCCAGCAGCCTCCTCAGCATCCCCAGCAGCCCCCCACCCCAGGAGCCCCCCAGCAGCCTCCCCAGCAGCCTCCCAGCAGCCTCCCCAGCAGCATCCCCAACAGCATCCCCAGCAGCATCCCCAGCAGCCCCCCAGGAGGCTGCCACTCCGTTAAGTGAATGTCACTGTGTCCAGGTGCTAAGTCACAGCAGGAGCGTCAAAAGTGCCAAGGCCACAGAGCTGGTCTCCTGCTCTAGCTGCCGAGATGCGGGAAGGGGGTTTCTGGCCCTCTGAGTGTCTGCTCACCCGCATACTCACCTATTGGAGCTGTATCCCAAGTGGAGAGTGCCTGAATACTGCAGCACCAAAAGGCGACAGAGGTCAGGTGCAGTCAGTGGGCGTGGCTGAGGACAAGGTCCCCTTGTCATTCCTCTTACCTGTTCATACCAAAAGCAGCATCCTTATGGCTTCTGATTCTAACAACAGGGTCCGACCAACAGTTTGGACAAAGGCCCTTGTCTACGATTTCGGGATTTTTGAGAATTTCCTGGATTGTTTCCCATTTTCAATCCCTCTTTACTACTGCGAAGGACGGCCCGATGGGCTTGCCAGAATTTAGGAGGCTGCTTTCCGAGGCTTTCTGGGCCACTGGTTCTCTGTGTGACCTTGAAAAGAGTTACTTTAACTCCCTAAATCCCTATTTGATCATCTGGAAAGCGAGGGGGTGGGTGACAAGAGCCCCGGGATGTCTTGGTGCTGTCACAAGGTGGGAGCTCATGCTTCTGCAGCACGGAGCACTTGCAAGGGGCCTCATTTCCCAACAAAGGCCGTCCTCGTCTCTTTTCAGGACTAACGTTGCCCAATATGCAGGATGTGCATAAACCAAGGCTGTGTGGTGTAAATATTGTTGAGACTGACACCAATCCAGATCCAAAATAACCCACCGACCACGCCATTCTATAGCAAGCACACAAGGCGACACACGGGATTGCTTCCCCTTTTGTCTTTCCAATGGGGATGCGCTCGCTGAATATTCTATTTTCATGCACACATATGTGCAAGCACGCACGCAGGCCTGTACACGCATACCCACGGGCCTGTGTTGCCATCAACGTGCTTAGGGCTGCATATGGAATTATCTCTGTGAAAAGCTTTATTTTTCATGGGTTTTGCCTTCATTGCAGACACAGGACGAGTTCTTGGGCTTGCTTTCCATTCCCAGTTTATTTTTCACTTTATTCTCTATGCTGGATAGGCCACCTGCCCGTGGACATGCCAGCGAACATCTGCCTACAGAATAAGATCTGGCCATGCATTTCAGACACCAGACAATTGGTTCTCTCTGGGGTGACCATCTTCTCTCTGCCCCCCACCCCACTGCCCTTCTGTGGAGGAGTGTGGAAGAGGGGGAATCGGGGGTAGAGGTAGAAGGCAATGAAGTGGACATTTGTGGGACCACGAGTAGGTATGTGTATCTTCTTCTCAAGTTTTGTCTGAAGATAAATTCAATCTCCATGACCCGAGTCCATGTTGCACACTTCGGGTACCCTGTCTACACGCATGTGACCCGGTCACATGTTTTCCCCCTGGAACAGAGCTCCTTGAGAATCTCTGCAGTTCTTCCCTAATTGACACAGGGCCTGGCCCCCAAGAAGGTCTTAATAGACACAGCATCGATAAACAATGCTGCCTTGTACTTGCACTTTCCCGTCAGCAAATTGCTGTTCTGTGTGATTTCATTTGATTGATAAGCTCACAGTTGTCTCCACTCATCAGGCGAGGAGGCTGAGGTGTAGAGAAGCCGAAGATGTGGTCCTGGCCAGAGGCAGGGAAGCAGGTGAGGAGTATTCCCTGCTGGCTCGAGCTTGTCCAGGACGCTGCCTGGAGGACGGCAGCTCCTCTCTCCCCTAGGTAGACCGGAGCTCAGCTTCTCAAACAGCCTGGTCAGTCGGTCCCAAAATATTTTCAGAAATCGTTCTAGAACCTTTGCCTTGGTCTCTTTACCGTATCCAATATTTCCTCTCTATGCCAATTATTCTCCTGATGACAGCTCTTCTTGCTGCCCTAGGAGGCCATGCTGCTGATGGACCCAGACCCCGATCATCAAATGCCAACACCAAGGCAGCAGGGAGATCCTGTTCAGTAGGGGGTCCGCCCTGCTTCCCTCAAGTCCTGTCCATCCCCTCTCACCACCTGGCTCAGGATGCTAACAAGGGTGGAAGGGAGGTGTAGTTAGGGAAGCCGGCTGTACACCTGCAGTGCTATTTCACTCAGGCAGGCCCAGGGATTCATCCATGTTCCCTCCTGTCCTCCCTAACTCTCCTTGGATTTCCCTCCACATGCCCCTGACTCTCTCCAACCCTCTAGGAGGGATAGTGATGGTGGTCATAGCACCACCTCTGATCCAAGCACACTCCTCTGATCCATACCCCACTCCCATCATCATCTGCTCCTTTCTCCTGCCCCCTCTCCAACATACGTGCCTTCCAGAGGCTTCCTTGGTAAAATGTATTGTCAAACCACACTGGCCTTCCAGGAGCTAGCCCTTGGCAAGGACCTTGTCCCCAGGACCCGGTAGCCAGTCTAGCCTTAGTTTTGTTGACTGGGTCTCCTGCCCCATGCCTCATTTTCAGAGGGCCACACTAGGGCCTGTTTCCTGATACGTCTCTCCTCCAAAGATCAGAAGTCCACTGGATAGGGTCAGTGAATAAAATATAGGATACCCAATTACATTTGAATTCCAGATAAACAACAATAATCTTTTAGTTTAAGCATGCCCTGGAGATATACCCATAGTAGAAAAATTATTTGTTATCTGAAATTCAAATTCAACTAAATATCTTGTATTTTCATTTGTTAAATCTGGTAAGCATACCAGATGGTCAAGGGGATGTGCTCACTTGAAGCATCTCCTGGGTACATGGGACCCCACATAAAGAGCCCAGAACCCCCTTCTAGGGCCTCTGCAGTTTCCTTTCCTGTGGGTGTCTGGTTCCCCTTAGTGTGTGTACGTCTAGGCCTGAGGGTAGCCTGGAGGCACCAGTTCTAGGCTGGGGATGGAACCTGGATGTCCACACATGCTCTGGAAGTCTCTCATGGGGAGGCAGGAGCCCAGGGTGGGGCAAAGGAGGGGCAGACCACAGGCCAGGGGCCACCAGCCTGCTAACGTTCAGGGTAGGCCTGCCAGCAGCCTCCTCCCCGGAGCAAAGTCATGCAGTGTGCACCTGTTACACTTCCCAGCTGCAATAACATGCACACAGGACAGTGGGGTCCCCTGAGTGGGGTCCCCTGGGAAAGGGCGCCTGTTTGCCAGCCGGGTTGAGTCAGGGCCACGGTGATGGGCTCCCTCAGGCTCTGCTATCAAGCCACTGCTGGCTTTCTTGTTCAGGAGGATATCCAGACCACAGACGCAGAGAGCCTGGGTGGCACATGGCATTTAACGACCCTCCTGCCAGGAAGCTGCCTAGGCTCTGGCCACAGCCCTGAGCTTCAGTTTCTTCAAAGATAAAACCAGAAGGGTCCTATCTCTTGGATGGTTGTGAAAATTAAGGTGATTTGGCAAAACTAGGGAGCCAGTAAAAAGATTAGTGGTTCCCAGGGACTGGGGGAGAGCAGGTGACTGGGGAGCCCTGGGAGCTGTAGGGCAGTGAAACCGGCATGATAGGACAGCGGTCGCGACGTGTCGTCATACACTTGTCAAATCCCATCGGCTGTACAAGGGCAGGAGTGACGTCCAAGGTAAACTATGGACTTGGCGCAATAATGAGTCAGCCTAGGTCCAGCCATTGTAGCAAATAAGCCACTCCGCTTCCCGGTGACAATAGGGAGGCTGTGCGGGGGGCGGGGGGGGGGGGGGCGGGCACTGGCCTCTGCATTTCTCAATTTTGCTGTGAACCCAAAATCGTCCTAAAAAAGTAGTACGGTGCTGAATGCACCAGGGCCTCCCGTAGTTCTCTTAGCCATTCAACAGACATGACCGAGCGCCTACCTGGACCTAAGTATTTAGAGAGCTCATCTCAGAAAGGTAAGTGTTCTTCTCCGAGCTAGAGTGAGACTCGATTTCTCCCCAGGAGAAGAAAGCACCGCCACGCGTCACACAGACAGAAGGGTGGCCCGCCAGGGGGTCGGGGGCCGACAAGACCGGTGGGCGATGCGGTGGGGGGATGCAGGGGCTCCCCGAGTCTGTCCCGGCCCCAGGAGCGGAGACAAGAGTCGGGGAGCGGGACGGAGCGGGCTGGGCTCCCATGCGGGAGGCTTGGATTGGGAGACGATCGCAAAGGGGCCCCCGGCCGAGGGCGTCCTCCGGTGCTGGGGCAGCCCCGGGGCGCTCAGCTGGCGGCCCAGGTGGGCGGAGGCGGGGCGCGGCAGCCAGGAGAGAGGATGGGGACTGCAGGCCGGCCCGCCGCGCCCCCGTGTGGCCGCCGCGCGCAGCTGCACCGCGCGGGGAACAAAGCGCTGGGCGGGGGCGGGGCAGCGCGTGCTTGGGGCGGAGCCGGGAGGGGCGGAGCCGGGAGGGGCGGAGCCGGGAGGGGCGGAGCCGGGAGGGGCGGAGCCGGGAGGGGCGGAGCCGGGAGGGGCGGAGCCTTGCGGGGGCTGGGGAGCGGGAAGCGCTGGGCTCCTGCGCTGTGGCCTCCGCAGGGGTCTGGTCCCCCGGAGCACCCCGTCCCGCTCGAAGGGAGCTGTGCCTGCGGTCTCGGCTGCTGGAGAGTCCTCGGAGGGGGGCACGCGGCGGGGAGAGGGGCTGTGACACCCCAGCCGCCAGGCAAGGTCGCCTCGCGTCCCCGAAGCTCCAGCGTGAGCCCAGAGCAACTGGGAGAGATCCGATTGTGGACAGTGGGATGCCAAGAGACAGAAGAGCCCACTGCCTTGGAACCGAAGCGTCCGTTCATTTAGGGAGCTCCAGGAGAACTGTGCTAGAGGAGTGGAGAGGAGAGAGAGAGAGAGAGAGAGAGGTGGCCCCAGGCTCCCCTCCTCCCTCCGAGGCCTCTAATTTGTCCTGAAGTTAGCAGAGATGCAGAGAAGCACATGGGAGAGGGTCCCCCACCCAAAGTTCGTGGGCACACAACCTGGAGACCCCTCTGAACGGTTGCCATCTCCAGAGCAAGGGGGACCTCTCCTGTCCAGGACTCTAAACTAACCTGTCACAGTTTGTGCCCTTGGTCCTTGCCCTGCCCTCAGAGGCTACGCCTTGTCCAGCACCGTCTCAAGAGGAGGAAAGGCCACCTCCCCCAATAAAACCAAACCCAGAGCTGCCAAAGTTGGCAAAGGGAGAAGATTCTGGTGAGGATGGACCATGGGTGCTGCCACTCCTGGTTCAGGGCTTCCACCCAAAATCAAGCATAAGACCTCTCCCCTAATCTCCCTGCTTGGCTGAGCGCAGGCTGGAACATTCACTAAGGCCCGACTGGGAGCTGTGGTGGGGGCAGAGGGAATTCAAGGACAATGGAAGAGAAACAAGTACAGATCTTTCAGAATCTACACCCTCTGCCTTCAGACACAGAGCTTCTTGGTCAGCTTTCTGGGCCAGTTCATCTTTCCTGCATGACCCACATCCCAGGGGGGTCACAGCAGGTCCCCTTCCACCTCCAAGGTCAGTCCCAAGGAGGGAAAAGATCCAGAGTACCTCCTAGGAGCACCCACCTGTTCCCCCAGAAACTGATACCCCAACAAGGTGGCCCCTCAGACCCCAGCAAGACAATCACTTCAGCCTAGGAGACACACACACACACACACACACACACACACACACACACACACACTGAGCCAGGCTCCAGCATTCAGTTGGGAGGGCTATGCACTTGTTCTTTTGCTCAGAGCCTATGACCACGGAGCTCCCATCTACCTCAGCCCTGCCCCTCTGCCTGAGTTCTTGTTCACAGGGCCAGCATTTCCTGAAGCCAGCATTTCCATTGAGGATACCGATGGAGCACCCACCATGTACAAGCCCCTGTGTGAACACTTTGGATCATCCTGTCTGGCCCGGTGGCTTCTTTCCCAAGCTGGAGCCTAAGAATCTGCTCTCACTCAAACCTGCCCCTCCCCCCTGCTCCCCAGCTTCTAGCCTCAAATACCACCCTCTTCCTCTGGTGGTTGGTTCCTCAAAATTACCACCCTGTCTCACTACTGGCCTGCCTCAGCAAGGTGCAGGGTGTCATTAGCAGTTGATTAAATACCAGAGCTTGTGGTGGTTTGCATCATTTTTGTGGACTCTTAGACATCCGGCCTTTGCTTAAGAAGTAACTTCTCTAATGACCTGCTTTCTTGGAGAAACTCATCTTGATTTAAATATCCTAGAACAGAGCACACTTGCTCTGTAAAGGGCCAGGTGGTAAATCTTTGAGGCTTTGCAGGCCATACAGTCCCTGCTACAAATAAACTCTGCCCTGGTAGTAAAAGCAGCCACGGACGATAGGTAAATAAATAGAGACAGCTGTGTTCTAATAAAACTTTACTTACAAGAACGAGCAGTGAGCTGGATTTGGCTCCCTGGCTGTAGATTGCTTCTCCCTATTCTCCACCTATAATATGTATTTTGGCCTCACGGCTTAAGCAGGCAGATGAAAAGACCTCAACACGGAGGTCTGGGTGAAAAAGCTAGGCCCAAACCTCATGGCTCGGTGATCCCCAAACCTCAGTTTTTTCACTTAGAAATGGGGAAGTATGTGAGGAAGGATATCACTCCACATACACTCTCAGAGGCCTCTGCTTTGGGCTGGAATTAGCCATGGCAGGGAGATGTTGGTGAGCACCTTTGTAAACTCTGAGGTGCCCTGCATAGCCGCATCAGCCGAGGTTCATCTGAGCACCATCCGAGGACAGAGTGGGGTGGGGGCAGGGAGGGCAGGGGGCCCAGTGGGAGCCACCCCCCGGCCTTGGCTTGACCTGGTAGCTTCATGTAGAAGCTGAAAATTTTGGGATATGATCACCGGCTTCTTGGTGTTCTCAAAATATCAGTCAGCAAGCTGCTGGCTTTGCACAGCTCTCTAGCTGCTTTGTGACCTCAACTTCCACTCCTTCAGCCCCGACTGGGGCGACTGCAGCTGCAGAGCAGATGTTCTTTCCAGAGTTGTGGCAACCGTGAGCGTAGCCAAAGCACCTTCTGGTGTGGGTGACCTCGGACACTGGACCCAACTGGGTCCTACGGGCCTCAAAACACTTCGGCCCTCTTTCTTGCCACATCACAAGGAGGTGGGAAGGGGAGGACGGGAGAGGAGGAGCCTCTTTGTCCCCTTCCTCCCCTTTCCTGGGGCCCAGGGTGGGCACCCTCTTCACACTAGGTCTTCTGAGAAGCAGGCTGGGGCACTTGCTCTCCCAGGGGCTGGGCCCCCAGGGCGTCAGGGTTTAGGATACACAGGCATCCGGGCACTGCTCCAGGGGCCTCTGTGTCATTTCCTGGCGACCTTCAAGCACACAGAAGTTGTTAGGTGGGGCAGGCCTGGAAAGGCCCGACCTTGCTGGGAATCCAGTGCAGCATCTGAGGAGGGGTACCCACCCACTCGGTGCCCCTCTGTTCTAGGCCAACATGCTTCTTTTACAGATGAGGAAACTGAGAGCCCGAGATGAGGGCCGCCAGCCCCTCTGGTGAACAACACCAGTTCCAGATCCTGGTGTCTCCCAATCCACTATGGCAGACGGCTTCTTACATCAACATTAATTACTGTATTTGTTGCTTTTTCCCACCCTACTCTCCCACACCCCACTGCATCAGTGGGACCGGGACAGCTGCTTGGAACCTCTGGAGGTGGGGTCCTGCAAGCAGGGGCTCAGGGCTGTTTGCAGATCCTTGGAGAACTAGAGCTACCCAGCAAGAAGCTGGGGTTCTGTCTTCCCCTCCCAGGAGGCCAGGGCGGGTCCAACAGTGAAGCAAAGGGAAGGGTTAGGTCAAGAAGATCCGCTTCCCAGCCTGGACCTGCTTTCTCTGCCTCTCCAAAGGAGGTGGTGGGATGTGTCAACCACTGAGGGAGCTGGCGGGGTCCAGCCCCCAGGGCCTGGGTGCAATGACCTCATCAGGCATTTCCAGCTTTTATGATCTGCCAGCAAGGCCCTCAAGTGACGCAGGCTGACCTCCCCTTGCAGCCTGCTCTCCGGGGCTCCATGATCTCAGCCCCATTGGAATGCCACGGCCATTCGCATGCCCCTGCCCAGACCACAGGCCAGGGCACTGAGCAGGGGGCCAGAGGGAGTGGAATGGCCTAGAAGAGCAAAGGAAAGCAGCAGGTGAGTGGAGGATGTCACCCCCGAGGCTGGAAACGGGAGCCGAGAGGCAGAGAATGCTCAGCCCTCAGGAGAGGAGAGAGGGGGGACTTGAACTACAACAGAAGCCATGGAACCTGCTCAATGGTCCCCCAGCCCGGGAATCCCCAACCTGGCCCAGGTTGGGCACCTTCTGGCTGCTGCTGCCTCCCTGCTCCCTGTTGTCAGCCCAGCGGTCTCACAGGGCCACTGCCTGCCTCCCTCCACATGGCTCACACAGACGGGGCTTAACCATCTGGTTGACAAACCGCCAGCGGTGAGTCCAAGTCCTGGATTGACGCTTGATAACGGGATGACCATGGGCAAGCAGCTCGCCCTCCCTGAGGCATCCTTTCTGTGAGAAATGGGAATGACACTAGAAGGGTCTTCTTAGGATCATGGTGAGGCCGCCCGTGAGGTAATGTGAAGTGCCTGGCACAAAGGAGGCATTCAGTGGAGGCTAGTTATGATTTTTTGGGGGCAGTGAGGGCAGGCTAGAGGACACCCGGAGGCCGCGTCCCCACCTTTGCACCCCACATCAGGAGGCAGACAGTCCTGGCAAGGACAGTAACCTCAAAATCAGGTGAAAGCTGGAGCCCCACACGTGAGAGGACTCCAGGGGTAAGAGGGCAGCACCTGAGATCTGGGTTATCACCGGTCTATCCCGTTGGACTTTGGACACGTCAAGAGATTATTATCCCTCTTTTAACAAATGTCACAATTAAGGCTCAGTGAGTGTAAACAGGCCGTGCATAGTGGCACCGCTGGTAGGTGACAGAATCAGAGTTTAAACCCAGCACTTCACCACCCAGAGCCCCACGGTTCACTAGCCTCTGCTTGGGTAGGTGTGGGGACCCAGTCATGCAGATTTGTATTCCTTGAGCACATAGTAACTGAACACTTGCCCCTCACATGATCCCTATCGAGGTATTGTCCACACACAAGAGAGGAAGAAGGCCCAGAAGAGCAACAGGCACAGAGCTATTCACATAAATGGATAAAACAGACGACAACATAACAAGTCGCTTTCTCTCCAGCTGTAGTAGTTAGGGTGTAGACGAAGCTGCCGTCACAAAGATGCCTGCCACTACGGGGCTTACATATAATACGTTCATCTCCCTCCCACGACCGTCTGGAAGTGAGTGGCCTGGACCCGTCGGCCCTTCCTTCTCTTCCACTTGGACATTCAGGGATCCGAGTTCCCGTCGGGCTTTTTCTCTGCTGTCCCCTGGTGCAGGGTGTTCAGTCTGGACTCCATAAGGAGAACTGAAGGTTATCTGTAGACTGAAACGAAAAAAAAAATCACATCTGTATTTTCACGAACTTCTAAATGACATTTTAGCATTTCCTTCTATTATGAACGTGGCAATAAATCACTGTAGACACGGCAGGATGGGGGACTCTGCTGCCAATAGAAATCACATCGATTTCCGTATCGTATCACAGCATTGCAGATATCCCAGGTTATCATTTAACATTTGGTCATGTTTCAGAATTACAGTGTTCTGTCCGTCCTGCTGCTGGATTTTATTATTTGATGTTAACAAAGGAGCACGAAGCTCCTCTGTCACAAATATGTGGGTGTGTGTCTGTTTAGGTATTTTGCCATCCATATTTCAATACAATTGCTTTCTTCTGTAATCTCCTGTATTTTCTTTTATGTATTAAAAATAAAAGTCTAAAAAAAACCAAAAAAACAAAAACAAAAATAGAAATAAAAATAAAGGTCTCCTCATCAAGTCTGCTGGTTTCACCAGGCTGCCAAGGAAGCTCACAGCACAGAAAGGTTAGGGACCCCCCTCCCCAGAGTTATCCTCGCAGGGGTGGTCAAAGTGGAGTCATTGCCCATCTATGACCGGCCCCTGGGCATGAAAAGACTGAAGGAAGGGAGGCATAAGCAGCTCTCCTCTAGGTGAGCAATGCAGATGCCCACATCCCTCCACGCACCTGGGAGGGAGAGAGCTTCATAAGGGGGCCACACAGAGCAAGCTGCAAGGACTGCATATGAATAAGGTCCCCATTTGGGGGTGGGGAACCACTCACCAGAACTCTACTGTGTGGAAAGAAAAAAGGAGGGATGGGAGAAAGGAAGGGAGAGAGCGAGGACAAAGTCTGAGTTATATAATGTAGAGTTTTCTTCTCTGTAAAACCAGGAGGCAGAGGGGCGTTTGGGTGGCTCAGTTGGTGAGGTACTTGTCTTCTGCTCAGGTCATGTTCCTGGAGTCCTGGGATCGAGTCCTGCATCGTGCTCCCTGCTTGGTGGGGAGTCTGCTTCTTCCTCTCCTTCTGCTGCTTCCCCTACTTCTCTCTCTCTCTCTCTCTAATAAATAAATAAAATCTTAAAAACAAAATGAAACAAAAACTAGGAGGTAGAAAAAAATAGTAGGAAAAAAGCAACTACTCTTTTTTTTTCTTTTTCTTTTTCTTTTTCTTTTACCTTTTGAGATCCTTTTTTCAAGTGAAATCACATAACACAGACAAAAGTAGGGTATCTTGGTTAAGTAGGGCCAGGGACCCAGCGCCCTGTTGCCCTGTCGGCCCTGCTTCCTGCCCCTTTCCCTAAGGGGATTTCTGAGGCCCCAGAGGAGTTTGGCACTCTGGGCCTGCATTGTGTGTGAGGCCCCTCGCCAGCCCTGCCTTCCCTCTGGTGAGGCCGTGGGCCTGAGGACAGGTCATCTTTGACATCCAGCGACAGCCGCAGGCTCTTCCCAAACAGAGGCCCATCTCTGTGGGTGAGATAAGAGAGACAGGGAGGGTTTGGGGGGAGAGGAACCGAGAGTAGCCAAGGATGAGACAGAGGAGGGCAATCTGGTAGCAAGAGGAGAACAGCAGGTGCAAGCCTCTGGGGCAGTAACACAGAAGCCTCTTCAGGAGGGGCCGGATGGTGGGCAGGGGGTGGGGGGGGCCAGACACGGTACAGCTGCAGGTGTCGTGAGGGTGAGGGGACCAGGTGGGCCACAGTCTGGGGAGACCAGACCAGCACAGCCCACACCCATGGCCCTGCTCCCAGCAGCTATGGCTTCCTGGGCTCAGGGGGCTCTGACTGGGGCAGAAGAACAGCCCCAGGGATGTGAGAGGAGTAGCTAAATCAAGGATTGCAGTCATTTTGTCTTCCACTGTTACTAAGCTTCTATTTTGTTGCAGGCACTAGGAGGGATTTTCATTCTCGCAAGGAAAGGCATTCAAGATACAAATAAACAGATAATGAATATATACATGTATAAATAACCAATTATAGTGACTTTGCTATCAATATGAAAATACTACAATACCAATAATTAGAATGGAATAGAGGCTTTAAAAAGTTCCAGTGGTTGGTCTGAGGAGTACCAGTGAAAACAAGAAGAATGTTAAGATGTGTTGGGATTAATCAACGCTCTTTTTTTTTAAATCAGAGTATAATTAATGTACAATATTTTTAAAAAATATTTTATTAATTTATTCATGAGAGACAGAGAGTGAGAGAGAGGCAGAGACACAGGCAGAGGGAGAAGCAGGCTCCATGCAGGGAGCCCGACATGGGACTCGATCCTGGGTATCCAGGATCAGGCCCTGGGCCGAAGGCAGGCACTAAACCACTGAGCCACCCAGGGATCCCCTAATATACAATATTATATTAGTTTCGGGTGTATGACATACTTATTTGATATTTATACACATTAGGAAATGCTCGCCACTATATGTCTACTTAACTGTCACTGTACTAAGTTTTTATAACTTTATTGACTGGACTTTATTATTATTTTTATTATTTTTTTTGTTGTTAAAATTTTATTTATTTATTTATCTATTTATTTATTTATTTATGATAGACATAGAGAGAGAGGCAGAGACACAGGAGGAGGGAGAAGCAGGCTCCATTCCGGGAGCCCGATGTGGGACTTGATCCTGGGACTCCAGGATCGCGCCCTAGGCCAAAGGCAGGTGCTAAGCCGCTGAGCCACCCAGGGATCCCCTTGACTGGATTTTAGAGTCAGTCACTTGTCTCCAACCTTAACTCTGCACCACCAGCTACGTCATCTTGTATTAAGTCACTTTGTCACTTTTCTCATCTATGAAATGTACCGACCTGATAAAATTTCTGTGAATATCCAGTGTGATAACACCTATATGCATTTAATACAGAATCTAATATGCTAAGCACTTAGTGTTTTTGTTTTTGTTTTTGTTTCTTCTTCATCATCATCATCATCATCAACTAAAGCTTTAGTGAAAAACTTTGCAGAGAAAAAGTTTACAGAGATTCCTGAAAACCAGTCTAAGAAGTGCAGAGATTTCATCTTTAAACCAGAGAATGACAAGAGCACGGGCTTAACTTTTAGTTGCAGGGTCCAATGTCCCTTCTGCGACTGCCTCCTTTCTGTATTCCCTTTACAAAAAAATACACAAACTCCTCAATTCTATTTGTATGAAACATCCAGGATAGATAATTCCATCAAGATGGAAGTGGATTGGTGGTCACCAGGGGTCTAATAAGAGCGGAGAGTGGGAGAAACTGCCTAATGGGTATGGGATGTTATCTTGGAATGATGGAAATGTTTTGGAACTAGCTACAGATGGAGTTTGCACAATATTGTGAATGTACTAAGTGTCACTGAATTGTTCACTCTAAAATGGTTCATTTTATGCTAAGTGAATTTCATCTCAATAAATTACCAAAAAATCTTTTTAATTATGCATCATATATTTAATTCAGAGCTACTAAGGCCTTCAGTTGGTATTGCTCTGTGGGAGTTTATAAATACGTGTCTCATGGATATAAATTCATGACCCGTGTGACCCACTTTGGATACAGGTATGGACCTTTTTATTTTGTGTGTCAAATCATTACATGTGCAACCAATGCCTATAGGAACAGAAAACCCAGCACATCCCTCCAGACACCTCTCTTTCTACCTAGAACTGTCCAGGACTTGCTGATTGCAAAAGACTCCATCCAGGTTGCAAAGACCAGGCACAGACAAGAAGAGTCAAGTGTCCACTGCGTATTCTTGCTGTGTCCCTGGCTGCTGAGAAGGGAGCTGCTGGTGGCCGTCCCGGCTCCGCCCAGTGGATGCTTGGCCAACGTCCTAACAGTGTCCGTGCCGGTGGTATTATAACAGGCAGCTGGGCTGTCAGGGACCACAGACCCCAAATCTTGGGCTCTGGTCCAAGGGTGTTATTCTCACCGCGTGCATGCCTCTGCACTTAGCCATTGCTTTTTGCAGGGTAGTCTCTGCCAAAGAAGCTGGATCAGGAGGGATTTCCAGCCATGGCCTTCCCTACAGTTCCTAGACCCAGGCAACTGGTGGATAAGCTGTCTCCCTCTTTCCTCTCCTTCCATTCCCTTGACTCTGGTGCAAAATTGCTACCTCCTCCCCACCCAACTAGCACACTGGGAAACATTTGGATGGGCAACAGTGATCTAGCCACAACAGCTTTTATTAAATGTTTTATCACAAGGCAGTTGGTGTCTTTGCAATGTTAGGCATTTGCATACAAGGAATATGCCCTGTCAGACAGCATTCCGCTTCCACTTCGACCAAGAGGCAACTGGCACTCTCTCAGATGTTAGCACACAGCTGACATCCATGACGTGCCCCCTGCCACGCTCCCCTCTGCCTCACCACAACCTGTCAGGAGGGTGCAATTATGACCTTATACCATGGAGGAGGAAATGGGGCTTCCTTGTCTGCCCAGCTCGCTCACATTCAGGTACACCTATGTGTCTGAGCCTCCTACATATGCGCCTTCCCCTGTGATTTCTCTCCTGGGGAAGTCCATGAGTGAAATTATGTGCCATACTTTTTGAGTCTTGTGACCCGTGTTAATTCTTTCTGTGCTTTTCTATTAAGGAAGCTGAAAAAAAATTAGGAGTAAACAAACAGCAGTGGTGCCGGAGTAACAGCTAGAGACGGAGACCGAGACCAGAGTCCTAGTCCCAGCTCTGCCAATGTTGGTGATGTGTAAATTCAGGAGAAATGTGATCACCTCCCTGAGCCTCAGTTTTGTTGTCTGCAAAATGGACAGGTTGTGTAGACCCCTTCTAACCCTAAAATTCTGTGCTTATGTGCACCGGCCATACTTTGAATCTTGAATCAATGAGGCATGACAAGGTGTCTGCGCACCCATGCATAAAACGCTGCAGGAGCAACCATTTGGCTAAGCCATCCATTTATTCATTCCTTCCAGACGGCTTGAAGGGAACCTCTCAGAAAAGATTAGCAGCTTGAAGCAAAATGACTGTGAAATCCCCGGGTGAGCCAGATGCACTTAATCCTGGACTGGTTATTGGATCGCTTCTGATTCACCTCTCTTGTCTGCTCTTCATTTGCCTGTTAATACGTTGTCCTCTTTCTCCTCGGCTTCCTGCTCTTGTCCATTCTTGTTCCTTTGTGGAACCGTGATGACCACATGTCACTCTTCTACTGGGAGAAATGGTTCTGCTTGGGAAGACCTAGGCCTTTCACACTCCCTGGCTCCAATTCAGACACAGGGATTGTGGAAGGCATCACTGACTCCACGAGCTGCCACCTTCAGCATCTCCTTAGGAGACAAATACTGAAATATTTCGTGGTACTTGAAAGTGTAGTGGGTGGTACCTTCACTGGTTGCCTGTCCTACATCTTGGATGCTGGTCAGTCTCTCACAATGTGACTCTTGCACCATACTGGGGAAAAAGAAAGCAGACAAACACACAAACCACATATTTCAGAATTTCTAAAACTTGTAAAACACAGTATCAGTGAAAGGATGATGAAACAGTCACTTTTAAATGCTGCCAATGGGAATCTCAGTAGGTGTGACGTCTCTGGAAGGCAACTGGATACTATGAATCCAGTTTTTTGTTTTTTTGAGCCAGCGTTTCCTATTAGAAAACCAAGTCCCAAGGGGCATCTGGATGGCTCAGTCGGTTGAGCGTCCGACTCTTGGTTTCAGCTCAGGTTGTGATCTTGGGGTCATGAGATCAAGCCCCGCATCAGGCTCTGTGCTTAGCAGGGAATATCTGCTTTAGAGTCTCTCTCCCTCTGCTCCACCCCCTGCTTGCACATGCTCTCTCTCTTAAATAAATAAATAAATAAATAAATAAATAAATAAAACGATTAAAAAAAAAAAAAACAAAGAACTGAGTCCCAAGAAAAAATTGTAGAATGGCAACATATGGATATAAGGCTCATCAAAGCATGTTTGAAATCGAAAAAGGTCAAACACAAAGCAAATTTCCAAGAACAAGGAGTTCAAAATATAAATTATGGTACATCCAAATAAGGGAACAGTCTTCACCCATGACAAGTCATGTCATAGGAGAACGCTGAACGACATGAGAAGATGCTTGTGAGACTATATGATGTGAAACAATAGAGTTCCAAAATAATGTATATAGGACAGCTCTGTAAAATCTGTATGCGTGTTTGTATGAGTGGGGCAGAGTGGGTTCTCTAAAACACACAAACCTAGAATATACATCAAAATGTTAACAGTGTTTATTTCTGCATGTCAGGATAATACATGGTGTTTATTTTCTTTTCAGCACCTTTTTAAAATTTAATTTTATGAAACAGGAAAAGGATATTTATATATACATGTATAACTTTAAAAAAAAAACAAAGCACATGGAATAAATCTTTGTGACCCCAGGCAGCAGGAGAGAGAAGGATAGGCCAGGTGTATCTGGGCCTCCGGCCTTCATGCTTTCTACGGCTCAGTCTCCTGATAGGAGGCCTCGGGAGCCCTGCATGGTGGTGGGTGGCCCTGTGGATCATTTCAACCGACTCCCCAGGCTACGGGCCTGTCCCCTGCCAGCAAGCTTTCCCTCCTTAGGTTGCTGAACAAGCTGACTATGCACATCATTCCCAAATTCAGTGGCATCCTGTGGCCACTTGAAACTGGCCATTGATAGGAATATTAACAGCCTAGAAACTGGCCATAGCTACAATCAGGGCTTTTTTTCCTGGTCATGCTGGGGTGGGGCCCTGGGATCCGTGATTTAACCAGCCCTGTGAGTGATTTGGCCACACATCAGAGTGTGCACGGGGTAGGACCTCCCTAGGCCCCAGGAAGGAGCATTTACATCCACAGGCAGGTGGGTTGTGTACTGGGCCTTATCTCTCCAGATCTGGCTTTGCCGAACAAAGAATTCCCAAACTTATCTCTGCCTCCCAGAGAGCAGAATTCTTACCTGAGTCACTAATGCCCCACCTCCTCCCATTCTGTGCCTTAGCATGGGGGAGAAGGTGTCTACATCATTCAAGTCCTAGATCCTGAAAAGACGGATACCCAAGCCCTCTCCATTCGTACATCTAAATGAGAATGATGTAAAAAGAAGTCTACCAGTGTTCTGATTTTTTCACATTTGAAGGAAGTGTCAAATGCCAAAAGTTTAAGAATTCCCTCCTCCTTTTTTCCCCTACCCCCTGCTTTGCTATTCCCTAAATAAAGGCTTTGTGGGCCTCTTGGGTAATCAACCCAGCACAGAACTGCCACCGAGAAGTGGCATACATTTTTGTTCAAGGCCTCCCAAGCAAACCTTGGCAGCTCAAGTTCCCCAGACACATCCCTTCCTCATATTCTGAGCAGGGAAGGACAAAGGATCCATTTTGACACCAGTCACTCGCCTTGAGGAGCTGCTGAGGAACTGCAGCCACAAGACAGATAACTCTGGCCTTGATATGACAGGTCACAAGATGGATGGGACTTTGGGACATGCATCTGCCCATGTTCCACGTGGGTGGGCAACCATGCAGCAAACCCAGCCTCTTGCTTTTGCTCAGGATGAGCTATCTTCTTCCTCTTTCTCCCCTCCAGAGTTTAAGTACACCTTTCTCCCCTCCAGAGTTTAAGTACACCTTGTCTCCCAGGGGTCACTCCCTGGCTTTTGGACCCTCACCCATCATCACCTCTCATCCCAGAGGCAGTCATCTTTCTCCCCACACTCATAGAAGAGAGCAGTCACATAAATAACTTGCATACAAATAGAATCACTTACAATTTGGCTCTGCTTGGTGCAGCATGTTTCAGGAACAACAGATTTGCTCTTCTCATTTGCTTTGGCTGCAATTAATATTAAAACGAGGTGGCAGGGAGCAGGGACAGAGCCTGGCTTTAATGATCTGTCATAAGCAGAAAATGGAGAGCAGTCAGCAACTGGAATAGTGCCCTGTCACTGAGAAAGGCTGGCTCAGCAGAGGCAGGTCGTTAACCCCCTCAGCAGCCTCCTCCACCACTGCCACCCCACAGCCGACCCAGCCCTCTGTGGTCCTCAGAGAAATACCCACTTTCCATTTGCCCAATGTAGGGAGAGGCCAGAACTCACAAAAGATCTGCACATGCCCCCAGCTGTGGCGGTTCTCAGGTGGCATTCACCACCCTGCATACAGCCGCGGCGGTACTCACCATTCAGGTGCCTCAGCCCTGTTCTTGATGGCTCAAGAAAAATCTCAGCACAGAAGGGAGACAGGCATTATTTTGAGATAATGTGCTGTAATTTATTTTTTAAAGATTTTCAAAAATTTATTTATTCATGAGAGACACAGAGAGAGAGGCAGAGACACGGGAAGAGGGAGAAGCAGGCTCCATGCAGGGAGCCTGACACAAGACTCGGTCCCGGGACTCCAGGATCATGCCCTGGGCTGAAGGCAGATGCCAAACCACTAAGCCACCCAGGGATCCCACATTTATTTTTTTTTAAATTTTATTTATTTATTCATGAGAGAGAGAGAGAGAGAGAGAGGCAGAAACATACCCAGAGGCGTATGTTTCTCAACTGCCGAGCCACCCAGGTGCCCCTATAATTTATTTTTTAAAGAAAAATTATTTCCATGTTCCAGCACTTTATCATTAATAATCAAAATACTAGCACAAACTTCCAGTTGTGAAGTGAGTCCTGGGAATGTAATGTACAGTGTGGTGACCATAGTTAATAATATCATACTGGATATTTGAAAGTTGCTGAGAGTAGATCTTAAAAACACTCATCACAGGAGTGCCTGGCCAGCTCAGTGAGTAGAGCGTGTGGCTCTTTATCTTGGGGTTGGAAGTTCGAGTCTCACGTTGGGTGTATTGATTAATTAAAAATAAATTCTTAAAAATAGTACTCATCACAAGAAAAAAATGTTTTTGGGGCATCTGGGTGGCTCAGAGCTTGAGTGTCTGCCTTTAGCTCAGGTCGTAATCCTGGGGTCCTAGGATCAAGTCCCACATCAGGCTCCCCGCAGGGAGCCAGCTTCTCCCTCTGCATATGTCTCTGCCTTTCTCTCTGTGTCTCTCATAAATAAATAAATAAAATTAAAAAAAAAAAAAAAAGAAATGTGGGATCCCTGGGTGGCTCAGTGGTTTGGCGCCTGTCTTCGGCCCAGGGCATGATCCTGGAGTCCCAGGATGGAATCCCACGTCGAGTTCCCTGGATGGAGCCTGATTCTCCCTCTGCTTGTGTCTCTGCCTCTCTCTCTTGTTCTGTCTCTCATGAATAAATAAATAACATTAAAAAAAAGAAATGCTCATTAAAACAAAGAGAAAGAAAAAAATGTTTATAATTCCAGAGGATGATGGTTCTCAACTACACTTATCGTGCTAATCGTTTTGCAACATATGCAAATATTGAATCATGACATTGTACACCTGAAACTAATATAATGTTATAAATCAATTATATCTCAATTAAAATATATTTAAAACTTTAAAAAAGAAGTAACAAAATTCTTGCAGACTGCTTTCTACTCTGCTTATGAAACATCAGAGGGTGACCCTGGCAAGGTGAGGAAAAAAGCTCCAAGGGGACAGACGATGTCTTGAATCTGTATCGTCCCATGGGCTGGACACTAGTTAGTCACTCAGTTGGCATTGGAGAAATGATGATCCAAAGGCCCAGTGGGCTAGAGGAGTTCTAGCTGAAGAGTTAGGTAAAGAGGATCGATAGGGCAGACCCAGAAGGATCAGGAGAACAAGAGCCTCTATCCCCGTGGAGTTGGGGTGCAACACTTTCCCAGTACATCTATGTATTTATCAACCAGTGAGGTCCCTGAACCTCATTGTTTAAGAATTTTTATCAAAGTTTCATCACATAAACATGACTGATTGGCCATCCACAGTAGAAGTCAACTCCTTCCCTCCAGATGGGTGGTGGCACCAAATCTCCAGCTCTCTATTGACAAGGTGATTAGCCCCTGTCCTTCATTAGCATAAACTCAGGTGTGGTTGAAGAGGGTCCTTATGAATATCAAAAGACGCTCAGATCATTCAGGAAATCCTGAGAGTTTTAGGAGCTCTGGGCCAGCACTGGGGACAAATATATTTTGTATTTGTCCCCAAAATACAAAATATATTTTGCATGCCACCACCCTTGGCTCCCCTCCGTGGCCTCACTGGTCTCCCATTGTGGAGGTTTCCCTTCCTTAATAAGGCACGTGCACACAATTCCTCTTGCTAGAGATCTAACTCAGAACGCTCAAGCTAAGGGAGGCACTAAAGTCAACACTGCTTGATGGAAATCTCAAGACCACACAGGGTCAGTCCTTCAAACATGTACTTACTCATTCAACAAAACATATTAGTGTGCCAGGCAGCATGCTAGGCCCTGGACATGGAGTGGTAGCCAAGTCAGCCACTGTCCCGGCCCTCACAGGGCTTATAACTACCGGGAAGGGCTGGCAGTAGGCAGGTAACTAATTATGGCCGTGTCTGCCTGGTTGGCGTGAGCCCAGAGAAGGCTTGGGAACCAACCGTGCTGAGGGCAATGCTAAGCCATTGGAGCCTCCAGGGATGGGGGCCAGGTGGGTGAGACTTGAGATCATCAGTGTTGCTGGAAGAGAGACCTCTGGCCAAGTGAATGGATGGCTCCAGGGCAGGAACAGAGGCAGCAAACCACTCGGAAGGCTGTTGTAGAAACCCAGGGTCCAGAGGAGAGTGGCTGGAATGAGGCTGATGGCCATGAATTGAGCAGAGATGGCAGGGAAATAACATAAAAGACCCATGGTGCTTGCTCCCTAACTTAGAAGACCAGAATCTCTTGTGTAGAAGAAAATCAAATACCATGTGAATACAACCACATGCTAACCTGGGTGCCTCCACAGAGCTAGAGATCAGAGGAGAGGCTGATGAGCTGGAGCCGGTGTTGTCAAGGTAGGCTGCATGCAGGAGGAGGGCCGGAACACTGTTGAAGGTTTTGGAAGTATCTGGGTTGTCCTAAGGACTTATCCACACACTCAAGATAGTGCACTAGGATTTCCATATAAAATGTTCAAGTTTTTTAAGTGGTCAAATTTATCACATGTTGTGCTTTTTATATCATACTTAGAAATCCTTCCTTGGGGCACTTGGGTGGCCAGTCGGTTACGTGTTGACTCTTGGTTTTGGCTCAGGTCATGATATCAGAGTTGTAGGGATTGAGCCCCGAGTTGGGCTCCACGGTCACCATAGAATCTGCTTGAGATTTTCTCTCTCTCTCTCTCTCCCTCTGCCCCTCCTGCTGCTCACCCTGGAGTTTTCTCTCTCTCAAATAAATGAATACATCTTAAAGGAAAAAAAAAAAAGATAGTGCATTGGGGTCAGGGTCCAAATAGAGAAAGGAACAGGACCCAAGGTGAGAGGCAGTCAAAGGCAGTCAAATGTATCCCTGGTTAGACACCCTTATGTTGGAGAGGAGAGAGTCCTGCCCACACAGAGGCCATGAGCAGGACGAACGGAGACTGGCCTAGAGCCCTTCCAAGGGCTCATGAGGTCTCTGCTGGCAAGGTGGCATTCTCCTGGCCTGGCCATGTCTAGAAAGCATGTGGTTTCCAAGCCCTGGGATCAGAGGCTGGGAGCTGTTGTCTCCAGTGCCTGGTGGGTACTAATTACTGTATCCACATCTACTCCAGACTCCTTTCATCTCTGGGGAATCTGACAAAGCGGGTTTTAATTTTCCACCAGATCTCAGCCTTTAAAGTCAGAAGACAGGAGGATGAAGGAAGTAGCTCCGTGAGTCCACAGTGCGGACGGGTCATACTGGCTAATGTAAGACCTGTGCCTTGTCTTTGGGATAAGCCCTCACTGCTCCTGACCATCTGGGACCAGGCAGGCTTCCTCCAGGCAGAGGATGGGGTCTGAAGGCCCAGGTCCTGTGTGCTGGCGTGGCTGTTTGAGGACCTCCTACCCACACTTCCAGTCCTTAGGCTTACGCGATCCAGGGAGGATTTTAACTGGCAAACACTGGAAATCCAACTCACCTGTAGGGACTGGGCTTCATGGAGTTTAGTTCCCTGGTTACTTATTGAACATTTATCCTGGGCTTTGCTCCAGAGACAATCATTTGTGCAGAGCCAATGTAGGCACTGAGCATCCCTGTTGCCTAATGCTCAGGGCTACCCTTCAAAGGCCAATGTTAGAGACTCATTACACAGGCAGGAAAGATAAAGGGCTCTGCAGGAAACACTGCACCCAGGTCATGGTCCCTGTGCAGGAGGAGCACCAGCAGCTAACCCACCGTCTGATTCCCGGACCCCCTCCTTCTGCTCTCCCCTCACGCATCGTGCCCCTTCCCTGCTTCCGTCTTACCCACAGAGAAGATTACAGAAGTGAAACACTGACTAACGGTGTGAGAAGCAGCAAAGCTACAAACACTTGAGACGAGACAGGAAAGAAAGAAAGGAGCCAACTCTGCACAGAACCTCATGCTTATCATTGTATTTAATTCTCCTGCCACCCGATACGAGAAGGTAAACAATACTGCCTCTTACTGATGTCACATAATATAGTATCACATAAACACAGGGGGACAGTGATGTTGGTGATGGCATTGTCGGGACATTGAGTTGAATTTGCAGTGATTTTTCTGTAATCCATTCTGAAGCCCATGCTCTGTAACATACCAGGGAGGCTGCTCGAGGCCCTTTCCCTCATCCAACCTCCCCCAGACTCCCCCCTTCTCCCACGGGCCTGTGGTCCCCCGTGGCCCAGCCCTGGCTCCACCAGCACCATCTTTCTTCCCTCTGTGGGGGAATGGTGCACACCCTGGCCGTTGGCTTCCCTCATCCTGTCCCCCCACTGCCCTTGCTCTCGGGCTCCCCAATCCCACTGCAGTCCTTTTCTCAATAATCAGACATCCTTAACCAGCTTCTACTCTCTTTCATATTTTTCTCAGAACACATCTCTGGGGTCTCTTCTCCCCTCTTCCTCTACCTTCTCTCACCCTCACCCTCCCTTCCACTGCTTCTTGCTGCCTTTCCTCGTGGTGGCATTGGCAACCTCCGAAGAGCATTCAGGTCAAGGTTGATAAAGGTTAAGTGCTGTGCTAATGACGCACTTTCTCTAGGGAAAGGCACACTTTGGATTTTGACGTCAGATGAGATGTGATAAAAAAAAAAAAAGCCAGATCCATCAGCCATGGAAGCCCTGGCCGCTGACCACCTGGAAATTTCTGCCAGCATACCTACTCAGTTGGATTCTCTTCTATCTGAAACGAAGCCTGCTTGTCCTCGGTCGCCTTTCTGGTAGAATACAGAATGCACCACAGAGCGGACCTCGCTTCCCTCACAGCATGAAACACTAGAAAGCTGCTTCCTCCCAACTATGCCCAGATATGACATTTTTATCACTAAAAAGCAGAGACCATTTCCCATCACTAAGGTGGGTTGTTATACCTTAAAATACATTTATTTCCCCTGTGACGTGTAATCAAGTTATTTTCCTTTGGGATGACAAGATGCAGCTTGTAAATGTTTACTTTTTTCCTGGATTGAATCTCATGGCAAAAAAAAAAAAAAAAAAAAAAAGAGAGAAAGGAAAGCTTTCTTAGCACTCCTCCCTGGGTGTCACACTGACTTCTCTGCTGCTTCTCTGCCTCTGCTCCCTACTTGCCATGCAGCCTCAGCCAGTGTCCGTAAATGCTGTGTACAAAATGGTATTAAAGATGACCCACTCATGAGGCCATGTGGGGAGTGAATCAGGTGGCATGTGGCCCCACTATGATAGTTTTATTCATCAATTTGCTGGTATTTGTCAAACATTATTCTGGGTGTTTCTATGGGGGCATTTTAGATGAGGTTAACCTCTACATCAGTGGACTTTAAGTAAAGCAGATTGCCCTCCAGAATGTGAGTGGGCCTCATCTAATCAGTTGAAAGTCTTGATAGAACAAAGGACTGACCTCCCTCAGGCAAGAGCGAATCCTCCAGCACACTGCCATTGAACATCATCTCTCCTTTCTGGTTCCATAGCAGATGGCCTTCAGACTCAAACTCATATGGGTCTCTGACCTACTGACCCACCTGCAGGTCTTGGACTTGCCAGCCTCCATAACCACCTAAGCTGATTCCTTCTAGTAAATCTCTTGCTGTGTATGCACACATTTTACTGGTTCTGTTACTCAGGTGACTGATTACCCACCTAGCTCAACACCTATTGACTAGCAAATACCACGCAGGAATCTGAAGCTTGTAGATTTTGAAGTCCCCATTCTCAGATTTATCTGATGGATGGATTTCGGTTAAGCTTAATTGGCAAACTCAGAGGTAAACGTAAAACGGTAAGTCAGGAAGCCTAACACTGATAAATGGAACAGAATTTCTAATGCCTAAGTTCTTACTCAATTTGGAACACGGATGTTTTCCACCCTCTCCATTATCAAAAACATGTAGATAGATGACCTAACAAAATATTCCAAGACAAATATGTGGAAGCACTTTCCGGGTCAAGAAATGGAACATTGCCAGTTGTTCTCAGGTCCATCCTGGGGATTCTCAGGGTAACCCTTGCTCACGTTTCTTAGGCCTTCCCCACTATCCATCACTGAACCATTACCATGTCTATTCTTCTGTATCTGATCTCCTTCCATCCCACATCATGTTTGTGAGATTTATCTATGTTGCCAAGTGTAGCTACGGTGTTTTCATTTCATAGTTGTCTACTATTCTGGGATATGGGTCAGCCACACTTTGTTTATCCATCCTACCATTCACAAACTCTCAGCGTGAAAAAGACCTAAATTCAGAACATGTAGTATAGTGTGCCATGGAGCCACGGTGGCTGTGTCTTTTCAAATAGACACTAGAATGGTGAGGATGCTAATGGGTTATAAGTACATCTGAAAATATTGCTATAAAAACCAACAAAAAAAGAAGACAAAGTCTGAGCTATTAACAAATGGATCCATTGAAAATGAGGTTCTCTTGTTGACATGAGCCAGGTTTAACCAAAAAAGGTCACAAATTAGGGACAGGTGATTATGAAGGAAGCTGTGAACCAACAAACACAAAACCATAATAAGGTCTAGTAAAGTAGTAAGTTAGCACTGGAGGCAATTCTGTTAAGGATCAGGTCACCATGACCGTTGGCTTTATCCCCTGGGCCCAGGGCCGTAAGCACTCGTGAAGAATACCTTCTGGGGCTCTCTGAAGGACAGGCACCCATGGGCACAGAAGCAGGTGTAAGGGAACCACTTGTGGCCATAGGAGCTGCAGTGACTCCTTGGCACAAACCCTGCTGGCTGCTCCATAAGGGGCAGAAAGATGGAGGACGGAGTTCAAGCCTGGAGGCTCCTCTCTCTGCTTTTGAACAACCAGCCACGTTTGCCCCACATCAGCAGGAGGTATTTGAGGTTTCCTTGAGCTTAAGGTCAAGGCTGGCATGGCCCGTCTTCATCACCCCCCACCCCGTAAGCTTGGGCTGTTACTAAGATAAGTACAAACCCCTTTCCCAATCACCTTGCTTAATTATTAATATTGACTTCTACTAATGTCTTTATTCATACACACACACACACACACACACACACACACACAGAGTTTCTGGCCCATTCTGGTCTAAGTAAGTTTTTGTGGGTTAGCCTGGCACTATTTATCAGTGAAGACTTGAGGTTTCAGGGTTTCAACAGTCTCTGTTGGGAGGAGACCAGGAGACTGTTTCTACATCATATACCAGGGAAAAGGAACCAGAATTTCATGAGCAGTTGCTTAGTGCCCAGCCCATATGCAAGCCACCACATTTTATCTTTGTAAACAACCATCCCTAATCAGCTCCATATTTATCTCCGTACCCCACGGTGGAGGAGAAGGAGGTGCAGAGAAGTTAAATACTCACAGTCACACAGCTCATGTTGCTAGCAAGCAATCATTAGGCATCTGGACTTTTGAACTTCAGGCTCAGGATAGTCCAGTTTTATCACTTACTGGGTGTGGACCCGGGAAAATCACTTACTCCCCGTGTGGGCTGGACAATCACGGTCCCTGCTCCGTGAGATAGTGTGTGCCAGGTACTTAGCACCGAGTCTGCTCTCAGAGAGTGCTTTCTACAAGAGTACTTTCCGCAGAGCCCGGATTCAGACCAAAGTGGGAGCTGACTCCGAACACCCTAAAACCACAGCCGTTTGTTTGCTCATGACTGCAGTGTGGATAGGGACGCAGCAGGGAGGGCTGGTCTCTGTTCTCATGGGTCTATGCAGCAGCTTGACGGGGCCAAAGAGGATCCAGTTGACTTTCCCGCTGGATTGGTTGGGTCCCGGCCAGGCCTCTCTCTTGAGAGGGCAGCCAGACTCCGTTACCAGATTTCTCAGGGCTCTAAGACTCTAAAAGCAGAAGTACAAGGTCTCCTGAGATCTAAAACCAGACTGTCCCAGGATTGATTGCTTCTACTGAGTTCTATAGGTCAAAGCAAGTCATGAAGCCAGCTTGGGTTCCCTGGGGTCAGCAAGACTCAGACTACGAATTTGGGTGAGCAGAGCAGCATATGCATGCAGAAGAGAGCATCTGCTGGCAGCCGTCTTTGCAGACAATCTACCACACCACGGCTGTGGAAATTTAAAGAGGGCAAGCCCAGTATGGCTGGATGTACGATGAGAGGACATTTGGGAGGCATTGGGAAGGAGTGGAGTCAGGCCCAGAAAAGGAGCCAGGTACTCTGGCAGAAAGAAAAGTTTGAACAAAGCCCCCAAGGTAGCTTGGGACATGACCTGTTTGACTAAACCCAGGGCTTGTGGGAAAAATGCTAAATAGGGGAGATAGGGGAAAGAAAGGGGCTTTGGAGTGTAGAGGGCTTCAGAGGCTAATCCGAGGAGGGCAGTAGGGAGACTCTAACGTCCTCTAGACGGAGAGGAACATGCTGGAAGCGGTATTCCGGGAGGAGCAAGGTGCAGTGGTGTCCAGGAGGAAGGGAGGCTGACAAACGGACTTAGCAGTAACTTGGGTCAGAGGGGATGAGAGAGGAGAGGGCTGTCTAGGTCTGTTTTCTCCCAGACATTTTCTGGGAGCCATTCGCATGCTGCCACGGAACAGAGCACTGTTCCGCACTAACTTAATTGCTCAGCACTGAGCCAAGGTCCCCAGACTATCTCCTCCTTCCTCACCACACCTTCCCTCCAGAAAAGCCTCCCCTCCCAGGGTCCCAGGGAGCCTCCCTTCCCGTGACTCCCTGCCTTAGGGATGACTTCTGAGGATGTCTCTGCTTTCCCTCCTTTTCATTTGCCATAACTCTTCGTCCCTGCAGGAAGCCCGCCTGGTACCCTCAACCCACCTGGACAATCTTTCCTGGGAACTCACACCCCATCGCCACCTAAGGGGGCCCCATACTTACCCCCGGGCTCCTCTAAGACATTATGGGTGAAATGGTCGTATTAACCCAGCCATGCAGGAGGGCAGGGCCTATGTGCCACTCAGTCCTCTTGCCTTCACAGAGCTGAGAGCAGCGTTGATTACACAGCTCTTACCATAAAGGCAGAGAAAGATGAATTGTTCCCGGCCTCAGGCCCTCCACTTTCTGTGCAGCTAAGACACAAATTCTCTGACAACTAGCTGGAGTTAGGATGCATCATAGTGAAGTGAAGAAGCTCCCTGAAAAATCAATAATTATCATTATTATTTATTACTGTCCTGAACATTCCTTGTCACCAAAGCCATTAGAAGTACCAAAGAACTTCCTCTGCATTTATAGTTTGTTCATGGTGGCAATAGGGGTAGGAAATGGATGTCTAGGTTGGGTTCACTAGAAGCAGAGCTTGAGACAAGGATTTGGAATACACCATTGACTGGGGAGTCCTCTCAGCAGTGAAGGAAGTAGGACCGGTTGGGAAGTAGCTTAGCAAGGAAGGATGTGGTGTCTCCTGTCCTCTTTTGTGAGTCTGATCCCAGGGAGACGCCTGGAGAGTGCATGCATAGCAAAATTAGCTCAGCCTTGAGGTAAAGGTAGAGTGACACACTGGGTTGCCCCGGACTGTCTCAGTTTCAGCAATGCAAGTCCTTCGTCCCAGGAAATCTCTCAGTTCCAGGCAAAGACTTTTGGTAGGAGCCCTAGCGTTTGTGCTCTAAGTCAGCCAACCATTGGCTTTGAGCTGCTCCCAAGCAGGGGAGGAACTGAGCTCCTGAGGCAGATGGCACTCATTCCCCGCTGGGGGTGAGGCTCTGGAGAAAGGGAGAATGGTACACCAGCCCAGTAAAGGGGACGGGGAGCCACTAATTGTGTGACAAGCCCCTATAGAGCATGTCTCTGCCTCCCCTGGCACTTGGAGGAAGCAGCTCCAGGCATGGGGGGTGGGGGAGCATTCCACCCACCCCTCCACAGTTGGAAGATGGGTCCACAGAGCCCAGCCTCCACTTAGGACCCTGCCCTGCCGCTGATTCTGGGAACACCTAATGGGTTTCACACAGCCCCTGTTGGCTCCCTGATTATTTGCAACTCAATTAAATTAACAAATTGGTCTCTTTGCCCAGAGTCTTTCCACCGCTTGTATTTTAGCATATGCCAGTCAGGGCGCCCAGCGTCTCCAGATGGCGGAGAGCTTACTCTATAAATCCCATGCCAACTCATCACTAGGAAGTGTGTATATGTGTGTGGAGAGGCCCAGAGACAGAGACACAAAGCCATCATGGGGAGAGATGAAATATAAGATGGGTAAGACAGGAAAAATGAGAGTGAAGGGAGAAGGGAAAGTGCAAGTCAGGAGAGCCTAGATTCTGTCTTATAGATTAACCAGCAGGTGCTAAGGACCCTAACCTTCCTTCAGGGAAGCTTTCTCCTCCACAAGGTTGATGGTGTGTGTGTGTGTGTGTGCACGCATGCACGCGTGCCTGAGGAAGCTTCTCTGGAGGACAAGGAGGCTGGTGGTTCTCAAAGTGTGTTCCCTGGATCAGCAGAGTCAGCATCGGGGGCTGGTAGAGGTGCAGATTTTCAGACTTCACCCCAGATCTCTTGAATCAGACGCCGTGGGTGGGGCCCAGGCATCTGTGTCTCAAGGAGCTTTGCTGGTGTTTCTGATGCCTGCTGAGAGTTAGAGAACCACACTCCGGAGGCTGCAGTGCCAACCCTCCACAGGGGCCCGGAGGGCTCTGGCGGTGGTGAACCTGTTCTCCCTCAGAGCCTCAGGGCGGCTGCCTTCCCAGAGGAGTGAGGTGGGTGTTCTTGAGAGCTGGCACCATCTTGGTTCAGAGTTAATCAAATGATACCTTTCTAGCTTTCAGTGAAAGGTCACCACTGATTGGCATTGGGGACACAGAGAGGGAGTCAGGGACCGGCCCAGAGGAAGCAAAAAGACAACCTGGAGTAAAATCTACTTAAATGGGCCAAGGCTCCAGCTAGTCTGTGACAGCTCATGAGTAGCAGGCCCTGGGCATCTGTTGCGCAGGACCAATGTGAAGGGGAGGCACTCAGGGAGATGCAGCCGGACCCCAGCTTCAGGTGCATTTGACGGAAGGGCAACGTGGGGAACAGTTGTGGTGTGTGGCCTGGATTCTGTGGGTGACAGGGCACAGAGGGACAGGAAGTGTGTGGGGGAGGGGAGAAAGCAAGAGAATTAGGGGGAGGAAGGAAGAGAGACTCTAGGGAAGGGGCTGCAGGCAGAGACTACTGCTCCAGGCCTGGAGTTGCCAGCGACCATCATCTTTACCAGCAGCGGGGACAGTGCTCTTCTGGCCTCTGAGGCTAGAGACCAGGGGTGAAAGGCTTAGCGTGGCCCTTGGTGAGGCATCTGTTCTCACGTCTGCAGGTAGGGGTGTTAGGTTTGGTCCATGTGCTGGGCACAGGGTAAGGTGATCTGTGACCTCAAAGTCAGAGGTCTTCAGGGTCTGGGTAGACAGCAGAAGAGCAGAGCACACATTTCTGCTGGACATTGGGTGACCCGAACATGCCAGCCTTGCCTGGATCATGCAGCAGTCACACACTCCAGCCTGTTGTCAGCAGCTGGAAATGCCACCCGCCTGCCACCAATTGACCTACTGATTTGAAGGAAGCCCCAAATCCAGTTGGAGCTGTAAGATAGCAGGTCCTGCAAGAGGGGCTGTAAGAGGCTCACATGCTGTGTGAGTGGCAAGGGTGATCTGTCTGGACCGGCAGAGAAAGAATGAGGTCATGAAGGGTCCAGGACTCCATCCTGTGGCAACAGGGGACACTGAGGCACCCTGCAGCAAGAACCACTGTGGTCAGATCCCAGTAAGAGCAGGTCTTGAATTTCCTCTGTCTTCTGATGGCTGCTCCCTTCTCTTCTCTCTCAGGGGCCAGCATTATGCTGAGCATTCTGCATGCGTTCTTTCCATGAGCCCCTGCCTTGGAGAATACAAGATATTTATCTTCTCAACTTGATACAGCTGAGGACCAAAAAAGTGAAATAACCTGTACTAACTTCCCTGCCAGGAGCTGGGGGATTAGAAGCAGGACAAGAACGTAGCGTTTGGCCCTCGTGAGTGGCCTGGTGAAGACTCTCGTAGGGAGGGTCCTACAGCTGGGCAGGTGGGTGGGTGGGGAGCTTGAATGAGCAGGACTCTCTAGGGCCTGCATTTATCAAGGAATGCCTTTGCCACTGGCCTGGAGTCGCAGCTGCAGATCATCTCAACTTTGCCTCCTCCAGAGGTCCTCAAACACCCGAATATTTATTTCCACTTGATGGAGGAACCCCAGGGATGGCAAGGATGAAGGAATGCCATCTCCTGCTACAAGGCTCAAAGCCCTGTTTCTTACTTTCCAGTTTGTGTGTGCGGTCATTCAGGCGGATCTGTGGTGGTTTGAAAGCTAGAGGTGGAGGAGACTTACAAACTATCACAAGTGGTTTCTTTTGTTTTTAATTTTCAGTTTTATCTCACATACTTTGGTATGATTTGAGGGTGTTTTTTGTTTTTTAACAAAGAGCAGGTGCAACATGTAACGTTTTAAAAAAATAAGAAAAAACAAACTAAAGGATTTGTAAAGAGAAATTATTATTTGTACCAAACTGTTCACTCTTGCTTATTTTAGTTTGAGTTTTGGTGGTGGGGCTAAGCTCTGAATGCATCCGGAGCAAATGAATTCAACATCAGGCTGCTTTGAATTCCCTTCTCTGCCAATTAACCCTCCCCAGGAAGACTGAAGTGCCTCTTAGGATTGGCTTTGGAGCACCAGCACAGATGGATTTTTCCATTTCAGTAGTCAAATGAGGTGGGGGCGGGGTGGAGATTAAGGTGAATTAAAGGATTACATTTAGGAATATTTAATCGAATGCCCAGCATCTAAAGAATTGAATTTGGGATTGGGGTTAATAGCATATTCCTGTGAAATCAGGTAATTATTTTAGTGAGTACCCGCTTAATTCAGTGGGGAAGTGACTCCTGCTTTACTAAACACCTGCATGTGTCAATATCTCGAGTGCAGAATTGACAGCGATTGCTTTAGTAATGACCCGAAGGCGGGTTTGTTTGTTTGTTTGTTTTTCCAACCCTATTGATTAACTTGGTTTTCAGCAATATTTTCCTGTCTCTTCTGAAGTTGCAAACAGGAAATGATATTCTGAAATAAATTTCCCTGGAGCACAGCTATTCATTAAAAAAGGAAGGAGCAAAAACTGAAAGACTTGGTTCAATATATGGAAGATGCAAGACCCCCCCCCCCTCCCCGGGTGATATGCAAAACAGAGAGTGAGGTTGCAGGCAGCAGCTGGGCAAGGAATTAGAGCACCCAACATATTCTGATAAAAGCAAAATAAATAGATATTGCTAATTGTCGGAGGAGAAAGAAGGGAGAAAATAGCCCTGTTCCCTCCTCTCCTTAGGTCCACCCATCCCCACCACCCCCTGGAATAATAACAGCTCGTTACACCTTGACAGCTCTGCTCCTGGACAGGTTCTGAAAATAGAGAGTTTTGAGGGTTCTGCACCCCGAGGGGGATTGTGTTGGCCTCATGGAGAGCTCTGGGTTTTGGAAGGCTGGCCTTTGGCTTGAGGTGAAAGAGATTTGTGGAGGCTGAAGGGAGGAGGGGAAGCGGGAGGGTGTTCCCGCCTGACTGGGCATTGGGTACAGAGCGTGGAGGGCCAAAGGCAGGCTCAGGCTCCCGCTGATTCCCTTCCGTGTCCTGGTGGCTTTGGCAGTGTGGGGGCTGGTGATGCTGAAGGTGGCCAAATGGGGAGCCAAGCTGAGCATGTGTTGGTTTGGCCTAATGGGAGTGCAGGGGACCAGGGCTCTGGCTTCTTCCCAGGGGGATGAGAAGTCCTGTGGCATTGGGCTTGCCTGCAGGCTGTGACAGACACCCCAAGCCTGCTCTCTCAGGTGCCTGCAGGGCCCAGGATAAATCTGCAAAAGCCCTTTCACAACTTCAGTAACGGTTCAGATGAATTAGGTTTAAGACATAGAATCCAATGTGGTAAAGGAAGAGCCAAGGCTGAGGGGAATTAGGAAATGAGCTGGGGTGGCAAGCAGAGCCACTGATGGTAGCGTGGCTGGAAAATACACAGGGTGCCCAGTTAAATTTGAATTACAGAGAAATAATGAATAATTTTTAGTATATATACAGCCCAAATATTGCCTTTCTTTCTTTCTTTCTTTCTTTCTTTCTTTCTTTCTTTCTTTCTTTCTTTCTTTCTTTCTTTCCTTCTTTCTTTTCTTTCTTTCTCTAAATCCAGCAACCCTCTCTGATAAGAATTGCACATGATTTTTATTTCCTCCTTTGATTCTTGTCTGTTTTGGCTAAATTAGCTCCCAGACAGGTATTACTTTGGAACCAAGGGTGGAAAAGCCTAATCCTACTCTTAGGCTCTCTGATTTCTGAGCAAATGGTCTCTTTATTTTTGGGTCAGGCTTAGGAGATGGGCAGTCTGGAGGCAGGGAGGACACAGAGCAGCACCAACACCCTGCCAGCTCCCATGTCTACCAAAACCCCCAGACTGCAGCGACTTCCAGGTTTCTGCCCTTATTATCATGTGTCAATCTCTGTCACATCCAATCTCCTTAAAACTCTGCGTTCCTTCTCTCTCTTACCCTCTAAACCCATTAGCAGCCTCTGTACCTTGAGTCCTTTGGCCTCCTAGATCTCTCCTGTCCATCAGACTTTCCTGGGAGGAAGGGGGTGAGCCCCATTGTCTGTTCCCCTCGAAAACTTAAGTGCTCAGGGCGTCTTTCTTGTCTAAGACGCTGATCTCTTGGGACACCCTTACCGGGAGGTTAGATATAAAGATACCAAAATGTGTCCTGTTGCTCCAATGCTTAATCCTTGCTTATTTTTAGCCTATTTGAATTCTTAATGAAATTCTGTTTAAATATACATATATATATTAGAAGCATCTTAAAATATTTAAAATCCAGACTATTGTCAGAGCACTCGACTGAATCTCACTATTTAGCACTAATTATAAACAATCCCGTCTAGCCTTTGTCTTTAATGGTTTTATAAGTGCTAGGCTTGTCTTTCTAATTAGACTATAAACTGGTCTTTTGCTTCCCTAATATCTCTCAGAGCACCTGCCACAGAGCGGGTGTGCACAATAGACATTTAATGACATGTCTCAAGCTACTTCACTCTGTTTGCTTCTCTCTCTGCTTAAGTGGCCCCCTCCCAACCCAGTCCTCACCCTCCATTAAAAACAGGCTCAGTTTTCTCACTCATGGCTTTTAATATCTGTATCCCTCAATGGACAAGTTACACTTTTTAAATTTAATTGGCACGTCATTTAGAATCACACTTTCTTAGCTATTAAGTATGTCCAGAATGAATTCCCACTTCTCTCAAAATGGGGGGCGAGTGGTGAGTTGCCCTGATTTCCTGATGTCTGTGAGTGTTTTCAACACTCATTTAGTTATTCACCAATATTGGTGTCTATAGAAACCTGTAATGGTTCAGATGAATTAGGTTTAAGACACAGAATCCAATGTGGAAATGGAAGAGCCAAGGCTGAGGGGAATTAGGAAACGAGCTGTGGTGGCAAGCAGAGCCACTGATGGTAGGGTGGCCGGAAAATACACAGGGTGCCCAGTTATGCAGAGCAATGCCACATAATGTCATTTAAAGAAATAAAATATACATTCTTCCTAAATACAAAAGTAACACAAACTTTAAAAATACAGAAAAGCCCAGAGGCAAAAAACAAAAACCAAACTTTAATTATCTCTTACTGCAATCATTATTTCATATGTATCTTTCCAATATTTCTCTATTTGGATAGATATGTATCTACATACGCATGAATACATGTGCATAAATATATATATATTTTTATCACAAAGCAAAGGCATGCAGAATTTTGTCTGACTTTCTTCATTAAGCAGCATAAAATATTAAGCAAACATTTTCTTGTGACAAGTCCCTTATTATCAAACATTTAGGTTGTTTCCCCTTTTTCTGTGTTATAAGTCATGATGCAATAAAAGTTCCTCCTTCATCTTGTGCCTCTGTGATATTTCCTTAGCAAAGGACTTCTTAGACAGGAAATAGTTGGTAATGCATATTTGTAAGGCTTTAAATATTTAGCTAAACTGTCTTAGAGAGAGGATTGGCTAGTTGTTACCCTCTGCCCATGGGAATCTTGGCCAGAAGGTGGATGGTTTTGCATTCCTCAACCTATTTATTCAAGTCACTTGGTGGTGGTGGTAGTAGAGGGGGGTGACAATGGCTCTTTCTGGGGGTCCCCAAATGCTTGAGTATTTCTAGCCACCAAATTCCATTCTACCCTTTCCTTTAGGTGCATTGATTCTTCCAGCCAACAAAATTTGTTTTGAGCATTTACTATGTGTCAGGCCCTGTTCCAGGTGCTGGGGACATGGGAGTGAGCAAAACCAAGGGTCAGTATCAACTCTTGTCCTAGCCCACAGAAAGCCCCTATGTCATGATTTCTTTAGGACATTTTCACTGGTTATGAACAGAATACCCAGCACTGTACCAAGCTGGGGGGTCTGGGGGGTGTGGTGCACAGGAAGTTTAGGGTGGGCCTCTGCCCTCTGGAAACCTCCATCAATTTGGAGGAGACAAGCCTATGTCACACCTATCAAACAAAATAAATAAGCAACCAAACAAAAAAACCACCTAATCTTTGGCGAGAGGATGTAACCGGGTGCTACACTGTTGGGTATGGATTATTAAATGCCGCAGGAGTTCAGGAGAGAAGCGGTACTTGTAGTAACTTTCTTTCTTTTCTTTTGCTTTCTTTCTTTCTTTTTTAAGATTTTATTTACTTATTTGACAGGGAGAGAGAGATAGTGCACAAGAAGGCAGAGCAGCAGGCAGAGGGAGAGGGAGAGGGAGAGGGAGAGGGAGAGCAGGGTCCCCACCGAACAGAAAGCCTGATGCGGGGCTCAATCCCAGGACCCTGGGATCATGACTTGAGCCAAAGGCAGATACCTAATCAACTGAGCTATCCTGATGCCGCCCCCCCACCCTAGTAACTTTCTAGATGCATCAAGGGGCCCTTGACATGCTCTATCTGGTCTAGTCCTTTCCTTTTCTAGATGGGGACGCTGAGTACCCAAAAAAGGGAAGGAAGCACATCCTTTACATGTACACCTTTGTCCAAGGCAGGGATTTCTTTTTATTTATTATTTATTTATTTATTTATGATAGTCACACACACAGAGAGAGAGAGAGAGAGAGAGAGAGAGAGAGAGAGATGCAGAGACATAGGCAGAGGGAGAAGCAGGCTCCATGCACCAGGAGCCCGATGTGGGATTAAATCCCGGGTCTCCAGGATCGCGCCCTGGGTCAAAGGCAGGCGCCAAACTGCTGCGCCACCCAGGGATCCCCAAGGCAGGGATTTCTTAAGGGCCAAATTCAACAGAGGGATAAAGCAGAGTGTGGAAAATATCTCAGAAATTTAAAAGAAAAGTAACCCTTTGGGAACTGAGTTCTTGACCAGCACTCCCTTTAGAATATGGACCCCAACGACTGTGGGCCGCCAGCTTTTCCCCATGGGGCCTGCCAGGACATGCCATTGTCATTGCCTATGGTGGGGCCTGAAAGGTCACAGTAGGATTTTGGCCTTAGTTTATAAACGGAAGCAAAAAACAAAGAAACAAAAAAACCACAGCAACAGCAACAACAGCCACAGCAAAGCTGATCCTGTTTCCAGGGCTGTTCTACTCCCCTTAGAAGTGAAAGGGAAAGGAACCATTATCACCTATTTGACACTTGTAACACTTCTTCTTTGAAGTTTCTATCTTTATTCAAAGTTATACACATACAAGATATGTTTTATAACACTTCTAGCTTTGCTCTAAAAAACCCATATATCATTCCATTGCTTGCCTCCCCTCATCTCTCTCTCCCCAGAAGCACTTTTATTCTCTCCACTAATTATTTTTGTATTTTCACCTCCGTCTCTAGTATCCCTGTATTGAACTTTCTGCTTGGAGGTTGGGCCCTTTTTTTTTTTTAAGGTTTTACTTACTCATTCATGAGACACAGACAGACAGAGACAAAGGCAGAGGGAGAAGCAGGCTCCTTGCGGGAAGCCCGATCCCGGAGGAACTCGGGGATCACGCCCTGAGGTGAAGGCAGATGCTCAACCATTGAGGCAACCTGGTTTAGCCATTCTTTAATGCCCTATGACCAGGATGGGAAAGACTGCGGTCCCCTCCCTACTGCCCCAGCGCAGGCGCGCTCCCTGCCCAGCCCCCGCCTCGCATCTAATACCACCACCTGTTGAGTGGGATCAATGTCCACTCTGGACGTTATCTGGCTCCGCCCAGCTGTGCACTAGGCTGTGATTACCTGTCTGTACTCTCTGTTTTCATTGGAATCGTTACGTTGTTTTTTTCATTTGCGGAGTGGTCTGCTTTTTCCAATTCGAACTCAAATTCTCCCTCCAGTTGTGTAGAAGCTTCTCTCTAGGGGATCACCTGTGTCAGTTTCTCTAGCGCTGGAATCTGCACGGCCCCAGCCCAGGGCCCTTGCTCCTGCTGCAGCCTGGAGCGGCTGCTCCCCCAGCGGGGTCCATCTCTGCTCCACACTCAGGTGATCCTCAGCTTTCCTGTGGCCCGCCTCTCCTTCTCGGTTTGCACTCTCATTTTGGTGAAGCGCATCCTCTAGCAGCTGCCACTAAACACGGCGTGGGAAATAAATTCCCCTTCAGACTTGTGCGGTGTGAAAACGTCTTATCCCTTTCATGTTTAATGCGATGTATTTTTGAATAGCCATGACTAATAGTCTCCAGATAAGCTCATAAGCGAGTATTTGGAAAAATATATATTCAACAAAATATCTTTTGTTCCATTATAGACTTACCAAAAATTTTATGTCATTCCAATTTTTTCACGTTTTTCCCCCAGCTTTCTAAAGATATATTTCATGTATTGTATAAGTTGTACAATGTGGTGATTTGATGTACATACTCATGTCTGGTGAACTGATCATCACAGTAAGGTTAGTTAATGCAGAGAATGTCTTGCTTGGTTATTTGGCTAAGCATGGAATTCTAGCTCAGAGACTATTTCCCTCCCAAATTTTGAAGACTTTGTATCATTACTTTCTTGCCTCCAGTGTTACTGTCGGGAGATCATGTGCCTTCTCATTCTCTGCTATTTTACACCTGATTTTCCCCCTCACTGGAACTGGCAGGAGTCACTCTAACCTGGTGTTTTGAAATTACAGGCACATACACCTGTGTCGGTCCATTGGGACACTCATGGGCTTTCTAGTCTAGAAAATGTCTCAGGTCTCTAGGAAATTTTATTGGATTATTTCTTTGATTTTTCTTCCTTTTTAAAAAATATTTTATTTATCTATTTATTCATGAGCGACCCAGAGAGAGAGGCAGAGACATAGGCAGAGTGAGAAGCAGGCTCCCTGCAGGGAGCCCAAGGTGGGACTCCATTCCAGGACCCCAGGATCACAACCTGAGTTGAAGGCAGATACTCAACCACTGAGCCACCCAGGTGCCCCATTCTTTGATCTTTCTATTTTCTCTTTTCTCTCACTTTCTAGAGCTTTTATCCTTGGTTATGAGAACCCCACAACTGGTTTAATTATCTTCTCCTTTCTGTCCAATTTTTCATCTATTTTACATTTTACTTTGCTTTCTCGGAGATTTCCTCAATTTTTACTTCTAAGCTTCTATTATGTTTTTCAGATTTACTCTTGTATTTTCAATTTCCAAGAACTCTGTGTGGATATGTATATATACACAAATTACATACATTTTAATATATTATGTGTTTACATGCATTTCCACAGAAATATATTTTTATATTTTATATAAAAAATGGGGGGTGGTGGTGGTTGCGGGGTTGGGTTTTTTTTTTTTTTTTTTTTTTCGGGGTTGGGTTTTGTTCTCAGTAGCAGAATCTCCAAGCAGCTTTATTCTGTATTTGTTTTGGTCTTTACTGGTCCTTTTAGAGACTTTCTTTAGATGTCTGATAATCTTTATTTTGTCTGTGTTGCTCTCCATAACAATAACTGACATAAGTCCTCCTATGTGCCAGACCCACTTCTGAGGACTTCACAAGGACCATCTCATTTTATCTTTACACCACTTCTATGGGGTAGGGATGTTGCTACCTCCACTTTAAGGGGGGTTGTTCATATTTATGTCCAGGAAACAACCTTACTGAAAGCTCTGGGCTAGAGGTGAATTTTTCAAATGTAGACCTCACCTTGGCATGTTTGGGCTCCTTCCTTGTTGAAGTCCAATGTCAGTATCTTTAGGTCTTTCCTTTGGGACTGATCAGGTCATCAGAGGTGACTTTATCAAGCTCTTACCTAGAGGGTAAAGGTCTGGCTGCCAGTCTTCCAGGAGCTGGGTGGGGGAGATGGCACCTAGGGACTTTGGCATCCCCAGGCCTCAGCAGTGCCTGCCTCTCCAGGGCCAGAGATTCCTCCTCCTGCCCTCCCTCTCTTGTCTTTTTCCAGAATGGGAGAGAGGCAGTCACTTGGCTGCGTGGATTTGGGGAAGGAATCTGGAAATGTGACTGCTTCACAAACAGACCTTAAGCCAGTTCTAATTTTAGCACCCCTTGCCCTCACCCACACTCCCAAAGGTACCCACTGCTGCCAGTTCATGATCCTTATGGGGATTCTGGCTTACAAATTGGGGTGGTTTTCCACATTCCACACTGTTAGGTTGGGATTCAATTTTCTCTCCATTTTCTTGGGCCAGCTGGGTAAATTACCCCTTCCCTAGCTGCTTCTCAGCTTTCAAATTTTGTTGCTGTTTTCTGCTCTCCCATTTTCCCCATTCGCGTGGGCTCGTACCTTAAAAAAGTCTCTACTGGCATCTTAATGGGGTTTCGGGAGGGAGTGAAATCAAGTGTTTGCATCTTTACACAAAACTCCCTGCTGTTCAAATTCCCCCTTCTTTTCCTCATCCACTTATTCTTCCACCTACAAACCAAACAGTGAGAACACAAAATGCATAACCTTGGTCGTAAGCTGCACAGCATTATATTTAGTGAGAGTAATCAAAGCAGTGAGAGTGAGGATGGACAGGAAGGACATGAATTGTGTGTATATGTATCAGAAAAGTATATTGAGCATGAACATATCATCTTAATCTTTATCCTTTTATAATAATACACATTCTGAAAAGCTGGGTTGAACAATGTCTTGGTTTATGAGATTACACTGAAATTACAGCAGTTCTTCCCTGAGGATTACACGCCGCTAGAACTTGATTTCAGAATCCCCAGGGAGACATGAGATTTTTTTTCTTTGTTTGTTTGTTTGTTTGTTTGTTTGTTTTGAGAGAGAGAGAGAGAGAAAGCATGCAGGCACCCGTGTGAGCAGGTGTGTTTGGGGGGGGGGGGAAGCAGAGGGAGAGGAAGAGAGTCTTAAGCAGACTCTGCACTAACCATTGGGCTAGACTGGGGGCTCAGTGTGGGACTCCATCCCAGGACCCTGAGATCATGACCTGAGACAAAAATCAAGAGTCAGACACTTAACTCACTGAGCCACCCAGCTGTCCCAAGAGATGAGATCTTAATTTTGATCTAAAAGGGGCATGAGTTAAACAAAACAAAATAAGACAAACAAAACAAAACAGGAGGGGGTGCGATTGGACCAAGCCCTATGCAAATGATGATGCCCTTGGTTACACCCCAGACTCTGGCTCCCCAGGCTAGAGACCTCTTTGGACAGGCCACAGGCCACGCTCAGCCCACTCAGTGCAAACCTCAGCCAGGTGGCTTGTAGGTATGCTTATCTCTCTTCTCCAGCCTTCTATAAATTGTCGTTAATGTAAATTGTCAATAGTATAGTCTTTTCCTTTTTGGTCATGTCCATTAAAATTGATGTTTTAAAACCATGGCTCTTAGCTCTGTGCTGTGAATCTCTGATGGAACTTTAAAAAAGATTCTCAGACTTCAAATGAGAACTAAATTCAACTCTCTGTGGGCTTGGGAACCACTGCTGGACAACAGCTCCATGGGGGTGGGGGGTATAGAGAATCCAGGAACTTCTGGAAATCATAGGCAACATTAAATCTTTTTTCTTCTTTCTTTCTTTCTTTCTTTCTTTCTTTCTTTCTTTCTTTCTTTCTTTCTCTTTCTTTCTTTCTTTCTTCTTTCTTTCTTTCTTTCTTTCTTTCTTTCTTTCTTTCTTTCTTTCTTTCTATAAAAACACCTTAGCTTTTATCATATTCTTGTAAGGAAACTTCATACTACTTTATCAAATACTCTGCATTATATATATTATATGATATTGTATAATTATATGTTAGCTTTCTGTTTTACTCATTACAAAAAGGTGGAAACTTTGTCTATTGCCTGTATCACCAGAGCAGAAATAACCCTCTTTCCAGTATTAGATAAATAATGGTTAAACGGATGAAAGAATGAATGAATGGAAGGAATTGATGAGCTGCCCTGCATCCTGAAGGCTAAAATTATTCCCTAGAACAAACTGGCATGGAAGCTCCAGAGGGAAATGAATTCTTTATTCAGATTCCATGGGCACGGCGCCAGACTGGATACTGTGGGGTGCACCCAGGGACCCGTGCCTCCATCCCTTACCCTGAGTCATCTGCAAACTCCTACCTACACTCTCATTCAGGATGTTTCATTGGTGGGGGTATTTTTCAACAAAGACACGTTCTGGCCGCTCTTCTGGGCAGTTCACCCTGGCTTTATTTTTAGCTTCTCTGATCTTATCAAATAACAGAAGGGACCCTCTGTCTCTTAAAAAACAAACCATTGTTTCACAGCCCCCGACTCTGGCTGCTGTGCAAATGTTCGTTGTGGTGAGGTGTCCTGTCCTAAGAGACCCTAACAGGGACTCGGTCCCATGTCTGGGGCGAGCTGTTTTGCTGGCTCAGGCCAGCAGAGGTAGGATTTTGCTTATCTCCAGAGTTGCAAGAATGCTGTCTGGCTGACATAGGGAAGGGGAGGTAAGAAGTAGCGGGGAGAGGGCAAGGGAATTAGCAAGGTGAGTACAGTTTTGTTAAGAGCTTGTATGATAGTGATTTGATCATCAGAGAATATCATTCTAAGAGACCACAGTTCCCACTGCAAATCCTTGAGAATGCCCCAGAAGAAGCAGAAATAACACAAACTGGTATACTTCCTCTTTACTGTCTTCTTAGCTCTCTCTTGACATAGCACAGCTAATACCTTCACTTACTGCTTTTAATCAGCTCTCAGTGACACCCCCACCCCTGAGGACCTCTGAGATGACCAGGCTAGTTCCTTCCTTACGGGGCACCCAGTGCTAGTGGCCTGGACTGAGAAGGCTCCATGCCAGGGGGAGGGGAGGGCACTTGTGGCAGAATTGAGGCAGAGCATAAGGACCGAGGTGCTGGGGGAGTGGTGATAGAGGAGGGGATGGGGAAGATTTTATTTTTTAGGGTATTATTTATTTATTCATGAGAAACACAGAGAGAGGCAGAGACATAGGCAGAGGGAGAAGCAGGCTCCATGCAGGGAGCCTGATGTGGGACTCGATCCCGGGACTCCAGGATCACGCCCTGAGCTGAAGGCAGATGCTCAACCACTGAGCCACCTCGGTGTCCCTAGGGAGGGTTTTCCAAGACCAGTTGGTATGTGGCATACCTGGGCATGTCAGAGGTGAGGGGCTGGGAGTCAGTGTGATGGGGCAGGAGTGGGGGTGAGTGAGAAAGAACTGCCTCAACTGGCCTGTACTTTAAAAAGAGGCCTAGGCAGCCCCAGTGGTGCAGCGGTTTGGTGCCGCCTTCAGCCCAGGGTGTGATCCTGGAGACCCAGGATCGAGTCCCACATGGGGCTCCCTGCTTCTGGAGCCTGCTTCTCCCTCTGCCTGTCTCTCTGCCTCTCTCTCTCTCTCTCTGTGTGTGTCTCTCACGAATGAGTAAATAAAATCTTAAAAAAAAAAAAAGAGTTGCAAAACCTGTGTGTTGATCCTGTCTCTGTCCCTCACCAGCTTTTCTGGACCTGGACCTTCTCATCTCTACAATGGGAGGGCTCCCTTCCAGAGAGATGGCAACATGCACATTTGCGTCACTGCTGTCTTTGAAACCCACCAGAACAAACCGATTCCAAAACGAAGACAAAAAATTTCGACCCCATCTCACACAACAAATTAAAAAAAGACTCATTCATTCATTCACACTTCACTTATTCACCAAATATTTACAGAGCGCCTCTGAGGCGCCAGCACTCTTCTAGACACTGGGGGTTCTAGCTGCCAGATGTTAAGAAAGCTGAGCCTATGGGAAGGCGAGCCCCAAGGTCTGGCACCTTCTCCCCCTAATTTGAAACAGATAGAGATTTAGAAACTATGAGCGTTTGAGTGTTCGAGTGTTCCTAGGGGCTGCGTGTGAAGAATCTACTGTTGCCCAAAGAGATGTTTGGTCTTTGCCCTCTGCTTCTGGGAGGTAATCTCTAAAGCCCTTGGAATGTCATGCCTGCTAGGAATGTTTTTGTTTGTCTGGGAGCCTTGGGTCACTCCAGAGAGACTAACAATGCGTTTTAGGTGGGGGATTTGGGTCATGAGGTATCAGCCCTCCGGAAGGCCTGGAGGTTGAGAGCAGTCACCTGGGTGTTCACCCGCGCCCACGTGACCGAGCTCTGCTCAAAGCCCCCGGGGGCTGAGGCTCCTGTGCGCTGCTCTGGTTGGCAGCACTTAGTGTAGGTCATCAGGCAGCAGTACTAGGGAAAGTGGCAATGTCCCCAACACCACTGGGACAGGACAACTGGACACTGTGCGGTGAACTCTCCTGGACTCTGCCCTCTGAGCCTATTCCCTTGGCCGATCTTAATCTGCATCCTTTTGCTGTACTAAACCATAACTCTGATCGTAGCAGCTCTAGTTCTGTGAGGCCTTCTCATGAATTTTTTTTAAAAGATTTTATTTATTTATTCATGAGACACACACAGAGAGAGGCAGAAACACAGGCAGAAGGAGAAGAAAGGTCCTCACAGGGAGCCTGATGTGGGACTCGATCCCAGGACCCCGGGATCACACCCTGAGCCAAAGGCAGACGCTCAACCCCTGAGGCACTCAGGTGTCCTGAAGCCTTCTAATGAATTATTAAACCCACGTTCCATAAGTTTGGGGACCCTCAGACTTTTGATTGTTGCAATTGTTGAAGTGAGGGTGTCATCGTGGGCTGCTGTTCCCTGCTGTTAGAGGATCCCTTACCACAGATGCGGAATAGGAGGCAGTGAGCAGACAGAGAGGTAAAAGGGACTGTGTTGCTCCAGGTCCATTTCCCCGGCAATGAAAAGTCAGTTAGGTGGGCCTCGAGGGAAGCTGCAAGGCTATTGTCTTGCCATTTCACTGAATTCCCTACCTGGGAACACCCTGCAGGATGACTGGCTGGTCCTAAAGTGAGGAAACAGTCCAAACCAGAAGGTCTCATCTTACATGGGATGAGCTATGTGCAAAGGAGGGAATACTGACGGTCTTTTCGGGCCCCTGTCTGCTACCGCTCCTTTCCCAGCCCTCCCGGCAGGCAGAGGTCACCCTCAGAGGCTGCCCTTGCTACCCCGAACTCCCACTCAAATTCTAAGTACACGTGGAGAAAAAGGGAGAACAATTAAGGATGATCCACACACAAAATTCTCAGGCATGTAATAAGCTGGAATAGAATGTTCTATCTAAAGATGAATTAAGACGCTGCCCCACACTCAGTCCTATGCATTAATACTACAAGGAAAAGAGAGGGAAAGATCGTAAGGAATATATCAACTACACGTCAGATAAAGAGCAAGAGAAGAATTACTCTAGAAAACAGAACACGGTTTTCGATTCAACCTCTGCAATATTAAAACCATAAAGTTTTCTAAAACAGTCTAGAAAAGAGACCCCACCACAAGATGATAATAATAAAATCTGCGTTTTATGTGTATTAGTCATTTAGCACCCACAACAATACTATTGTTACCCCCATGTTACAGATGAGAATGGTAAACAACCGTCTCAGGTTTTCTGGTTAGTGGTGGAACTCGGCTTCCAGCCCAGATGCTTTGCTCTTAACCTCTGTGCTAGACTACCTGAAAGATTAGCAAATTTTTACCAAATAGGCCACAATGAAAACCTAAGTGACTCTTGAGAGGAACAGGCTTTGCTGACTCTATTATCTGACTGCAATGAAATAGTGTAATGCTTGCAAGAATAACTTTTTGCTCCTCTATCCTAAAAATTGAAAAATCTGAATGAAATAGACAAGTTTCTAAGAAATTTAAATTATTCGAAATGAATGAATAAAAAAGAAGGCCAATTCAAATTAGCGACACGAACAAAAACAATTGGATACACTGAGAAAGAAAGTTGTCGAAGCACCAGGCTGGAGAGTTTTATGGGTGAACACTTCAAGGAACAGAGTATTTAAGTATTCCAGAACATTGCTAGATAATGGCAATTTTTCTGCTGTCCTTTTTACCCCCACAAATCCAGCATTACAGTGGTGCTCAGAGCTGATGTATATGGCAGATGCACACGCTGATGAGATGAGATGCTCTGAGTTACATGTCATAGAATCCTTGAGTAAAAGTAACTAAGATACCAAGCCATTTATTATTAAACCTTACAGAAGTTGAGGGGTAAGTGTTTTCATTATTGGGTCAGACATTTAATGAGGCCATCGGGGACCACAGTCCCTGCGGTCCTGGCCTCAGAGGTGGAAGAAGGGGAGTCGATTGGTAGAGGTAGATCAAAGAGACAGAGCCGACCCTGGAATAGATCTGTGTGGCCTGCACCCACCCTATGTTCTGCTGATGCCCTGTTCTCAGTGATTGGGGGTGTTCAGGTTGCATCTGTTTTAAAATATTTTGAATATCATTCCTGAATATACCAAAGATTTCTGGACATTTAATGTCTTCTAAAAATATTTCAAATCAACAGGGGAAAATATGGCTTCTAGAAACACCCACTTCAGTATTTAGAAGAAAGTAAAGTTGGTTCCTTGTCTCACTTGTCCTAGGGTTCATTACTGATAATTTAAAGATTAAATGTTAGAGAGAGAGGACATAAGATTACTAGAAGAAAGTAAAAATGACTTATTTTTATAATCTTGCAATGAGAAAGGATTTTTTCCTTTTCCTTTCTTTTTTTTTTTTTTTTTTTTTTTAGAGAGAGAGAGGGTGGGGAGGGGCAGAGAGAGAGGGAGACAGAATCCTAAGCAGGTTTCACACCCAGCATGGAGCCCAATGCAGGACTCAATCTCATAACATAACCCTGAGATCATGACCTGAGCCAAAGTCAAGAGTTGGTCACTTAACTGACTGAGCCACCCAGGGACCCCAAGAAAGGATTTCTTTCTTTTTTTTTTTTTTTAAGAAAGGATTTCTAAGTGTGATAAAAAGCATAAAATTTGATAAATTTGACCACTTAAAAAACTAAAACGTTTTACATGGAAAAAAAAAAAAAGAACATTTTCATAAAAACATAGGGGCACCTGGGTAGCTCAGTGGTTGAGCATCTGCCTTCAGCTCAGGGCATGATCCTGGGGTCCTGGGATTGGGTCCCACATCAGGCTCCCCACAGGGAGCCTGCTTCTCTCTCTGCCTATGTCTCTGCCTCTGTCTATGTCTCTCATGAATAAATAAATAAGAACCTTTAAAAAAAAAAGTCAAAAACATGGAAACACAGCAAAAACTTATTTATAACACATTTGACAGGTAAGGGGATAATTTCCCTTATATAAAAATCAATGAGAGCTCTTACCAATTAAGGTCTAATAATGACAAAAAAAGTATACAAAAAAGGTAGCAGGCCAGACTTGGTCCATGGATGATGTTTTGCCAACTCCTGCTGTAAAACTTACACAAACGCAAATAGAACAATAATGAGATTGGTTTGTCCATTAGATAATAACCAATGTTGGCTAGGGTGTGGGAAAATGGACATGCTTACATAGTTGTTAATGTAACTTTTTAGGAGGCAAATTTGTCAAGTCTATTAAAACTTTAAATATTTATACCTATTGGCAGACTCATTCCTAGCAACATCATTTGTAGCTTCATGAAATTGAAAACAACTCAAATATCTATTTATATGGGATCAATGAACCAAATAAGAGTACATTTATTAATTCAACAACATGTTGGCTGTCTGCCGGCTGGTGAAGCCTGCATTCTTGTGGGAGGGACAGCAGATCAAATGAGGGAGCAGAGAGCTACCCAAGGTTCGTGATAGACGCTTTAAGGAAAACAAACATGATGATGTTTTATAGCAAGGGTGGGCAAAATATGGCCCCCGGACCAGATCTGGCTGGCCAGATTTTTTGTCTCATTAGGAATATAGCCATGCCTGTTTGTCTGCACAATGGCAGAGTTGGGTCGTTTTCATAGAGCAAAGCCTGGAATATTTGCTATCTGCCCCTTTGCTGGAAAAACATGCTAACCCTTATATTAGAGGGGAGTAACAGAGGACTCAAGAGAAATGAAAACATGTCCGTACAAACACTTGCTCACAAATGCTCAGAACAGCATTGTTTGTAAAAGCCCCAAAGTGAGAATAACACAAACACCCATCAACTACCAACGTGGGTCAATAAAATGTGGAGCTGCCTACTTGGTGTCCATGCAATATTCTTTACTGACTTAACCCTGAGTAGCACTGTGTCTGCCCCTAAAAGACATTTCTTGGCATCCCCTCGCTCCACCCCCATGCTAAGGGGGGAACCCCCAACATAGAGCCTAGCTCTGAGACCTACGTGAAAGTGTGCTGGGAATTTCTAGGAAAAGTTTTTGTTTCTTCATCTAGATGACAACATTTCTTCCTTGTGGCTTCCTTCTTTTTTGTTCTGCCTGAACAGAGGACAGAGGAGGCAAGAGATTGGACAGTCATTTTGCAACCATGACTCACCAAGCGGATGAAAGCCACATGCTAAGGCTAGAGGTATAGAATGAGGCCACCTGGGAGACTAGGGACACTGGAGAGCCACTGCACAGTCCTGGACTTTTTGTTTCTGCATGACATATAATAGAAGAAAAATGATCTGCATTTTATTCAGTCCTTGTAGTAGGATTACTACTTTGTGAAGCTAAATGTAATTCCTAATCAATGTAGCAAGTTAGAGGAACCAGAGAGAAGGGAAGGTCAGATAGCTAAGAGGAGAACTAGAGAGGGGTAGCATCCCAAGGGCCAATGGACTAGAGTCTGCACCAAAGAGTGCCACTTGCTGCCAGTCGCCGAGTGGGCCAGCGGTGGAGGGGGCCGGCTAAGGCCCAGCTGTGCCCAGAGCAGAGCTGGGAATGAGAACATGCAGCTGGCTGGGTGGCTCCCAGGGACTGGAGGAGCAATCCATGGAGTTGAGTAGGCCAAAGTCAAAGCATTTGTCAGGTTGTTGACGTAAATGTTGAAAGTGACTGGGATGATGGCAGCTCGGAGAGAAAGAATGAGAGTCTGGTGCCAAAGAGTTAAGTGAGGACTTTAGGAAAGGGTCCCGAAGAGCAAGACTGGGCATTGCATTTAAGAAGAGGAAGAGCCAGCATCCAGTCAGGGTTTTGCCAGCCAGTCTGGTCTCAGTGGTTTCACAGCAACTCAGTTTGTTTCTACGTATCAATCTGTTGGCTAGAGGCTCAGAAATAGGCTCTCACTCTTAATAAAGGTGGACCTAGAAAGCCAGGTGCCTACTGACTAACTCAGGGGCAAGTACACCTTGCCTTTGACCATCAAGTGCAGAGTTTGGTCTGTGGCTCTTGCCCCCTCTACCTGTATCCAGGTAGCTGGGAAACGGAACCCAGATTCAGAAGATCGATGAGCCCAGAACCAGAATAAAAGCATTCCTGCTTGAGTTCATGTGCTTTCCGCAAGAGTGGCAGTGCCAACGACCCCCTTTGGCTTCCCTTCCTCTGGGCTGTGTGCGTGTCTCTCAGCTCTGGTCCCCAAGCCTTTCTTGGGTCACACAGAGCCATCACTGCTGCCTGGACTATGGTTTTCCTCATCCTGTGATCCGAGCAGGACACCCCTTGGTCACTTGGGTAGGTCTGATGCAGGTGTGTCCCTTGTCTTTTTGGCAACTAATTTAGAAGCCACCTGTACCTCAGTGGAGAGACTTCTGTGGTTAGTTATTCCTTTTTTTTTTTTTTTTAAAGATTTTATTTACTTATTTGAGAGAAAGAGAGAGAGAGAGAGAGAGAACACAAATGGGGGAGGGGAGGGTCAGAGGCAGAAAGGGAAGCAGACTCCCTGGGAGCAGGGAGCCCTGATGTTAGGCTTGATCCCAGGACCCCGGGATCATGACCTCAGCCGAAGGCAGATACTTAACCGACTGAGCCCCTCAGGCATCCCTGTGGTTGGTTATTCTCATCTGTCATGCATTGATTAGTACCATTTTCACGTTCAGGGAGTGGTAGTTATCTAGCCTCTTCCTCAAAATCGGCAGTGCAATACTTAGACCCCTGGGAACCGATGACAACTGTGGGTAGTTGTCACTTCAATTCTTTCCAAGTCGACATCATAACTTCAAATCACAGAATCAATACAATGCCTCATGGTGGTCACCTGTCTTTTTCAGAGACAAGCTATGAACTTCTAAGAGCCGGGAACCCTTCAGCTGAAGAACCAGCCCACCTGTGCTTGTGCTTGCTCCTTTTCACCTGGTGGACAATGTGTGTACTTTTTTGGCTCAGAAAATATGGCCACTAATGCATGGGATGACGTTTGTTCTAGATGTTTTCAAAGTAAGTAGAGAAATATTTGGAAAGGATGAGCAAGGTCTCAAGCACTATCCTTCTGTCCTTAGGCATGACCCTGCCAACTGCTCTGAGCTGGCCAAGCCCCCTCTGTGTGGCCCTACCTGGTCTGAGCACCTCTTTTTCAGACAATATGGCAGCAAGGCACCTGTTCAGGACAGTGGGGGTGTGGATATCTGGGTGTTTCCAGAGAAGGGCGATCTGAAAACAAGACCTGGGTTGCCATGGTAGCAGTCATCAGATTCCTGAAAGGAAGGCAAGCTTTTCCTTGGTATAAGAAGACTGTAAACACCATGGAGTTAGGATGGCTTATTTTGGGAGGAAATGGGATGTGTATGGAGCTTACCTCAATAGAGATGATGTGACACTGTCAGGAAAAAATGTGTAAGGGATTCTTTTTCTGGGCAAAAAGTCAGACCAAATGACATTTAAAGTCCCTTCAAACACCGAAGTGTGACCTGATATGATGGCAGTTTATCGGACTTGTACAAGAAGCATGGCCAACATTTATGTGTGTGGATGACTTTGTATCCTAACCGTTAATTGTTAAAAATACTCCCAAATCTCATCTTGAAAAGAATAGAAAGAAAGTACTCATATTTGGTATTGAAAATCCACAGCTGCCTTGTTTTGTGCGTGCTAATGCAGAACAATAATCAAGGCATAGCAAGTGAAAACAAAGCAAAAGCAGCAGTGTAAATAGTATACTTCCCCCCATTTTCAAATGACATATTTGTATATAAATATGTACATTTGTATATTCATGGAAATATGAAACATGGAAAATATATATATATTCATGGAAAATCTGATAATAGCAGTTGTATCTGAGGATGGGAACTGAGTGTCTGAGCATGAGAAAGAGAATCACTTTCCACTAGATATTTCTTTGTTTTTATGGGTGTTTCTTGTTTCTACATCAGTGTAATGTGCTTATATCATCTATCAAAACAATAATAATAAATCTTAGCTGTCTTACTGAGAGACCCCCATTAATGGCAAGTGCTGGGAGGGGGGCTCTGGAAAGAGCAGCCTTTGTGGGGTGGGGGGTCCCAGGGAGAAGAATGCTTGTATTTTAATCCAATGCCAACAGTGCCCAAGGTTAGAAATGGTTTGTGGTATGTTCCTTGTGGGACTAGATTAGTTTGAACTTGAACTACCCCCAAATGAATCATAAAAATGAAAAAGGGTTTCATGACTGTTGATAAGTAAACAAATAGTATTACCTCAGGTTGTGAGCATTTTCACCTTATTTCTTGTACTCCTGGATGTGCAGGCCAGACACCCGGGCAGGATCTTCATTCCACCACCAGCCAGCGGTGTGACCTTGGGCAAGACATGCGTTGCCTCTAGCGTCCTAGAGAAGTAACAAGCATACGAATTCATTATCTAATTCATTCTGTCTGAGCCAGGGTGTGTGTGTGGAAAAACCACGCAGAGCAATAAAAACCAAAGGCTGGTCTTGGGAAATCAGAGAGCATATCAAGGAAACCACAGCCGAGTTGGGCTAAGCCTCGAGAGAATTACCATATCCTGTTTTCTGTCAGACTCTCGCCAGACTCTTCACCAGGTTCCAGTGAATCACCAAATCTCTGTCCCAGGCTGCTCGAGGCACAGCTCCCTGCACAGATGGCGCTGAGAGCCGAGCAAGCCTCGTTAGATGGTAAATCTCTCCTCCGGCTTTAATCCCAGTAAGCATATGCTTAATTAGGAAGGGTGTGTTGGCCTTCCACAATGCGGATGATTGGAAATCAGTGCAGGGGATGGCTCACTTTCATTTTAAACACACACACACACACACACACACAGACACACACACACACACACACACTGAAAGATACACATGGATAAGGTGTAACTAAATCAAGGAGGCCAGCTTTGTTAACCTTTGCATTTTTGTTGCATACCTAACTTCACAGAAACTAATTTTCACTGAAACACCACCCTAGATTCTCTTCTGATCTTGTTTAATGTACAAACTCTAAAAATATTTCTTCCACTTTTTAATTTCCAAGGTAATGCGTGCTTTTGTAGAAAGGTGATTGTATTTCAAAGGCAATACAAGCGTTTTATAGGAAAAACATCAGAAAATGCAGACATGGGTCATCGGAAAAAAAAAAAAACTTGTGATAGGAAAAGAAAGAAGATAGCGTGTGAGCAGGGTGGCGAATTACTCAAGCTACATTTAGTTGTGTTAAGAGACTGGTGTTTCGTTGTGGCTTAAAAATACTCTGATTTTCCTCATAAGTGCTGGATGGTGGGAGCCCTGAGGTTTGCCAGTGAGCAGTATTCCTGTGTCCTCTGGTTAAACATGTACTTTGGATTTATAAATTCAGATTTCTCAGAGGTCAGTTCCTGCAAGATGTCCGCTGCTGGGGGATTGGAGTGATCTGTTACCTGAGCCTGGTCCTGCTGATGGGCACCTGCCCCACCTGGCCTCTTGGGATTCTGTGCTAGCAACCATTGCTCAGCCCACGAGCCAAGCAATTTAGCCCCACTTTGCTTCTTCGGTCTGTCAGCCCTGTTCCCACTAAGGCATCTGGCTTCCTGTGGATCCTTGGCTTGCAGCAAGCAGGCCGTGGAGAACAAAGAGCTTACAGTTTGCTAACTGCCCATCTGCCTGTCCCACCTCAGCGCCTCTCTGTGCTTGAAGGGGCCACAGGTGGGGATTCCCATACACTTTGCATCTGTAGAAGTGAGCTGCTGGCTCCTATGGCCTTGGGCTTCTCAAAACCCGTTTGGAGGTTTCAGTGCCTGCCTGGCATGAGCGGAGAGGAAAACCAGTCTTTCTCCTGTGTTCTTCCCACCCTAGCAGAACAGGTCTGCCTTTGGGCTCTCTGCTGTCCCTGTAGCATACCCTCCCTGTCCCTCAAGCAGCAGATCTCAGAGTTTAGCCATCACAGGCAGAGGTAGACAATCCTCCTACAGTGGAAGAAACTGTATGCTCTGACCCTTCTTGGATTAGTTCTCTAATCTGGTTAAACAGGCGCTACAGGAATTTAGAAATCCTGTTTTTCCTGACAAGGTCTGTCTTTCAAGACCTTTTACTGGTATATATCCCTATTTTCCATATCAAAAGCAAATTATTAACTCCTCCTTTTTCTTACACTGAGCACTCCCTGGGCCCCTCCTGCCTCCTAGACCCCCACCTCCTCTCCTGCTCCACCCAACACAGATGGGTTTCACAGGCCAATCAAAGTCTAATGCACAGGACAATGAGGCAAACACTCATGTTAGTATACTTGGAAATATGACTCCAGTTACACGATTTTTAAAGTGTAATTTTTTGGTGGCTAGTAAAATTGAACATTTTAAAAAAACTTTAATATAATATTTCCTATAAAATAACTTTGGTCCTATAAAATGTTTTATGTAGACAGGTATATCATTCTTGTATTTCTCTTGTAATTTTCTACTTAGAAAATCTGTTCCAAGACCATTTAAAATATTCACTCACGTTTTTCAATCACTGAATTTTTTATGATTTTAGTTTTTCCTTTTGTTACTTTGTGAACATGCTTTGTTAACGTACTTTAGAATGTAGTATAAGGTGAAGATCTAACTTGACTCTTCCTAAGTTCCCAATTTTTCCAAAATCATTTGGTGAATATTCTAGAAACATAAATATTTATATTGCCGTATTTGGTGCAGATGCATTAGTTTATGCTTTTCATCACTAAACTTCTTTCAAATGGTAAGCATATACAGCCTCTTATACCTAAACGGGTGGTTCCCCTTCTGAGTAATCTCTTTAGAAGACTACATAATTATTTCAAGGATGCTTCCATTTCTGAAAAGTTCTTTGCTGATTTCCTTTGGAAATTGTTTTCAAAAACAGCTTGTGAGCCACATAGAAAACCAATCTTATAACTTAATAATACTTTTTTTGGACTCAAAGTAGCATACTGCAGCTCGATTACCCACCTTATTTGCCAGATAATGTGGTTCCAAATTGTTCCTTCCTATAACCAGAGAGAAAATGCACTTTTGAAGCATTCTGAATATGAAGAAAGTTATGCTGTGTTTTAGAACTAGCCTTATAGTTTTATAGTCGCATTTGATCAAGTTTGTGTGTGCATGTACACAAATAAGGTTTAAGCTTCCTGCCCTGCCTATTTGTCTGTAACTATAAATTAAGTCCACTCTGACAAAGAGAAGCCTAAAGAAGGGTCATGTGCACTTGGGAAAGAAGATGGCCCATTAAAGATACTGACCTTTAATCTTACCCATTGGTCTTCTTCTCACTCCAGGAAGAGACTCATCAAACCTTGATCCTCCTAGAGTTAGATTCACCAATGGGGATAATAAGCCATTCTTGGAACAGGATGAGCTCTGTATAAACAGGATGAGCTCAGTAGCAAAGCCCATGGTTCCATTTAATTTTTTTCTAGGGCCTTACACATTTCTAAAAACATTGACTAGAGGAGAGAAATGCCAAAATTGATATCCCTCTGGATTTTATACATTTCCCAATTTTCTAATTGCTACAGCTACTGCCAACAAAACACACTGAAAGAATGCCCCATGAGGAGAGGTCTCAGAACACACCACAGGATAGGATTGCAAATTTCAGTGATTACAAACAATTAAAGTGGGCAGCCAACATGTAATTTTCTTTTTAGGCATGGACATAGAATGAGAAACTACTTACTGGGTTGGAAAAGATAGAAACAGAGCTGTTTCCCTTTGTGTAAAAATCATACTTGATCAAGTTGAGATTAAAGCTAATGTGCTCTCCCCCAATTTGCTTTTAAAATTGAGGGATGTGGAAATTAGTGAAATTAAATTCACAGCTGCATTAGTTGCAAGTCACACACAAAAAAATTCTATTTGATCCTGCATAAGCGAAAAAGAGGAATGTTTGGCTTGTGGGGAAAAAAAAAAGTTGAACATCCAAACAATGAGAGAGGCAGGGATACAGTGGAGCCTCCAGGAACAATTGGAATCATAGCCCCAAATATGACCAGAACCATCTCCCTCTGTTCTGCATTTTGGCGTCTTTCCACACACTGATGTCATCCTGTCTCACTGCACACCAGCCTTCTCCGTGTGTCAGAGCCCGTGTCTGTCCTAAACTCCTGAATGTTATTATCTTTGCTACTGGAGAGACTGCTATCTTACTGTTTTTGTTCTGAGGTTTAAAAATCCTGCCACAGGGAGCCACTGCACAAAGCCAGGGCACCGTTCATACCATGAACTTTGTAGGTTGCAAAAATTTTCTCACAGATGGGCATGAAGTGTGTTGAGGAAGGGAGGCCTTTTATAATTTCCACAAAGTTGCCATATGGGCCGGTGCAGGGGGCTGCAGGTAGGGTTCTGATTGGCACAAGTCAGGTCGGTCAACTGTGGCTGTAGGATTGAGGTCATTGAAGAATATGGCAACCCCTATGGGATCTTTATACGTGAAAAGGGAACAGTTTGTAGAAAAGAGGATACAGTTCCATAAAGAAACGGATGTACGGGGGAAGTGATGCATTAATTCTCCACCACACTGCTAAAGCAGTTTCGTGAGCCTGTTGTACATTTCCTTCTCCTTTGAAAAACTCCTTGTTTCTACTCTCCTTTGCTAAATTTAAACTCTGGTAGGTTAATGATGGAGGCTCCATGTGTTCCCAGAGCCAGGGAAAATACTACTTGTTAAAAGGATACATCAACTCATTTATTAGGTGGTTAGTCTGAGTATGGAACATTCTCATTGAATTGATTGACCTACTTTCTTTGGCCTCTGTGCTATCCAAGCAAGGTTTGCTGGCCCTTGGTTTGCTGGTTTGTTCTTTCTCTTGGGAAGAGAGGCAGTTTAATGGACTTGGGCAGGCAGTGGAGTTCTAGTCTTGGCTTTAACTTAGCATGATACCTACCTTAGGTGATTAGGTAGCTTCCTTAGGATGGGTACTTCAACTCTCCATGTCTCTATCTACTCTTCTGAAAAATGGGGTGAATCCTACGTGCTCAGATGTACCCCAGATAGGTGTTGTAAAACCCAAAGGGCAAAATTAACAGATGCAAAAGTGTTGGTAACATAAAAAAATGCAACAATCTGTGTTAGAAAATTAATATTGATCTTCAGGTATTATTTGGTAACATGATTCCCTTCATCAGTACAAGTAAGATCCCTAATTATAGATTTTTACACTTTCATCAGTTGGCTCTTGTCAGACAATTGTGATGTGCCCATTGTTACTTGGGAATTAAAAATTGTGAGTGGTTGAATTTGATAATCCTATATCACATCAAAGATGTTCGCCTGAGGGAAGAGAAATACTTTCTACTACCAAATCATATTGTTCCTGCTGTTATTCTGGACTTGAGTATCTTGATACATTTTCCAACCAAATTTCCCTTTGTCTTTTCTTCATCTTCATTTATCACAACTCTACATCATTTTCTACTACTTAATCACATTAATATTATTTATGGTACTAGTTTTCCTTTACTAAATTCTACAGGTAATATTAATAACCCCTTACTGAATATTGTAGATGTGTCCAACACTATGTTTAATTTTTATTCCAATCATTTCTTCTAATAACCTCATTTGATAAGTACTATTATTATCTCAATTTAACAAAGTAGAAAAAAAAAGGCATATTAGACAGGAAATGGTAGAGCTGGGTGTATCTGATACCAAAGCATGTAATTGTCTGGCTAAGTAATAAAGTAAATTGTTGCTGGACCATTGCTAGCATCTCGCTTATTTAATTTAATTAATTAAGTTATTTATTTATTTATTTTTAAAAGATTTTATTTATTTATTCATGAGAGACAGAGAGAGAGAGAGACAGAGGCAGAGGCACAGGCAGAGGGAGAAGCAGGCTCCACGCAGGGAGCTCAACGTGGGACTCAATCCCGGGTCTCCAGGATCAGGCCATGGGCTGAAGGTGCTGCTAAACCGCTGAGCCACCCAGGCTGCTCCCAATCTTGTTTCTTTAAAGGTAGGTTCTATGTCACTGTCTTTGTAATTTTTACAACTACCATTATGCTTTGCACATAGCAGACACTCAATATGGGCCAAGCATTTTGTTAATTTCTTCATAGATATTAACCAACAACTTGATTTTCATAACAAAACCCAGAGATATATATCTTACTATTTCAGTTTTGTAGAATAAGAACCTGGAGTTTAGGAAGATCAAAGTGACTTGGCCAAAGTGACTCAGTCAAGCCAGGGGCCTCTGTCTTGAGCATCTACCCCTTTACTAGGTCCTTGCCCCACAGTACGCACCTCTGGGACTCCGCCCTGGAATTCAGAATTGGTGAGGCCTGGTGTGCTGCCTGAGGATGCCCCCATGCTCCAAAGCTCAGGCCTGTGAGTGTTCTTGTATTCTTCCACAGAGCCTGTAAACCAACCTCCCAATCGGCAGGGTTTCTCAATAATCTATTGGATCAGATTTCTTAATACTATTATTTCAGTCTCTTATATTCTTTCTATTATTTTGTCTGCTTAGTCTAGCAGTTTCTAAAACAGGCAGGTAATATTTCACACTATGATTACAGATTTGTTAGTTTCTCCTTGTGAATGTATAAGGTTTTATTTTGTATATTTAAAGGCTGTGTGGTTAGATGATCATGATTAATATATATTCTTGTTAGATTGTTACTTTTATCATTGTGTGGTGTATTCTTTTTTTTTTTTTAATTTTTTAAAAAATTTTTAAATTTATTTATGATAGTCACAGAGAGATAGAGAGAGAGGCAGAGACACAGGCAGAGGGAGAAGCAGGCTCCATGCACCGGGAGCCCGACGTGGGATTCGATCCCTGGTCTCCAGGATCGCGCCCTGGGCCAAAGGCAGGCGCCAAACCGCTGCGCCACCCAGGGATCCCGGTGTGGTGTATTCTTATATAGGCCTCATGCCTTAAATTTTATTTTGTTTCATATCATTACTGGTGTTCTTATATTCTTTTGGATAGTATTCACATGGTATATTTTTCCCATACTTTTATTAACTTTTATTTCTTCTTCTTTTTTTTTTTTTAGATTTTATTTATTTATTCATGAGAGACACACAGAGAGGGAGAGAGAGAGAGAGAGAGGCAGAGACATAGGCAGAGGGAGAAGCAGGTTCCATGTAGGGATCCCAACGTGGGACTCGATCCCAGGACTCCAGGATCATGCCCTGGGCTGAAGGCAGGCGCTAAACTGCTGAGCCACCCAGGGATCCCCATTATTAACTTTTCTATATGGATTTGTTTAGGTGTATCTTATAAATAGCAACATGTGGATAGATTTTTTTAATCCAATCTGATAATCTCTGCCTTTTAATATGTAAATATAATCCTTTTCTATATAATAAAATTGTTGATATAGTTGACCTTGCTTCCACCATCTTCTTTTGTGCTTTCTGTTTACTTTCTTCTTTGCTATTCTAATTGCTTTCTGTTTGCATTCCTGAGTTCTGTATATAGATAAAATTTTCTATTTTTAAGTCTATGTTTTAGGAAGCTCTAAGTATTATTTTTATTCTTTAAAGCAGTTATTCTAATTGTTTAATTTGGGGCAGCTGGGTGGCTTAATGGTTTAGTGCTGCCTTTGGCCCAGGGTGTGATCCTGGAGACCCAGGATTGAGTCCCACGTAGGCTCCCTGCATGGAATGGAGCCTGCTTCTCCCTCTGCCTGTGTCTCTGCTTCTCTCTCTCTCTGTGTGTGTCTCTCATGAATAAATAAATAAAATCTTAAAAAAAATAAATGTTTAATTTGTACATATTTAACTAATTAGCCAATATTTCTATCCCTCTTTAAAGATGGTACAAACATGAATACACTTTACCTATTGAAAAATGTGTTCCCAATCTTCCTGTTGTTGTCTAGAATATCAATTTACTCTCCCTTTGTAAACATATATCATCATTTATTTTTATTTTTATTACAGCCATATTTTTATTAAATTTATAAAAACATATCTTCTTGTTCTATGCTCACAACTTTTTTCTGGTATTCCAAGCTTTGCTTCTCTTTCTTTCATTTTTTTCTTCCTTTTATTCATTTCTTCCTTAAATTAAAAAAGTACACTTATTCTCTTTTAATGAGGATTTGTGGGTGGTAAATGCTTGGATTATGTGTGTGTGTCTATATTTTGCAGCTCTTGAATTGCAGTTTAGCTGGGTATAAAATTTGAGCTTGCCAAATATATTTTCTTGCATTTTGAAGCTATTATTCCATTGGTTTTTGGTGCATATTGTTGACAATAAGAAGCCTATTCTTAATCTAATTGTCATTTATTTTTAGGTGACCTTTTTTTCTAATAAGATTTTCTCTAAGACATGCCTGGATGGCTCAGTGGTTGAGCATCTGCCTTCAGCTCAGGGCATGATCCCGGGGTCCTGGGATTGAGTCCTGCATTGGGCTCCACAGGGAGCCTGCTTCTCCCTCTGCCTGGGTCTCTGCCTCTCTCTCCATGTCTCTCATGAATAAATAAATAAAATCTTTTTTAAAAACAAGATTTTCTCTAAAATCTTTTTCTCTAAAAATACTTTTCCTTTATTTTTGATGTTCTGGAGTTCTTACTTGGTACTTGGTACTTTCAAATCAAGGACATGTAACAACCCTTAGTTCTGGTAAATTTTCAGCTACCACCTCTTCAATTATTGATTGTCCTTCATTTCCTGTTTTCATCTGGAACTCTTTTTGAATCTATTGTTTTGCTTCTTAATTTATTCTCCATGTCTCTTCACTATTCTTTAAAATTTTGTGTTCTGGGTGAATTTTGTGATAACGTTATCTAACCCCCTAAGTTGCTCTTTAAAAGTACCCAGTGGCCTATGAAGTTTTTATTTTTTATTTTATTTTTTTTAAGATTTTTTTAAAGATTTTTTATTTTTTATTTTATTTTTTTAAAGATTTATTTATTTATGATAGACATAGAGAGAGAGAGAGAGAGGCAGAGACACAGGAGGAGGGAGAAGCAGGCCCACGCAGGGAGCCTGCGTGGGACTCGATCCTGGGACCCCAGGATCAGGCCCTGGGCCAAAGGCAGACACTAAACCGCTGAGCCACCCAGGGATCCCCACCTATGAAGTTTTTAATTACGAAATCTATTTTTCCTTCAAAATTTCTGATCAATTTCATTGTATAAAGCTGTTCTTATTTCTACCTGTTCGGTTTTTTTTTTTGTCTTTATTTTTATGAACCTGGTTTTAGCATATTAAACATACTTACATTTAAGTCTTTCCTTAGAATACCTCTACAATTTTTTTCAATGAAACAAATTTGCATTTTAAATTTGTGGTCATGATCACAGTCTTCTTTACCCTGGATTTCTTCAATGCAGTAATTTTAGTTTGTGAATTCATTTGAAGTGGGAAATTTGTTTCTACTTCTCTTCTCTATTTAGTTCATTTGTGAGTGCTTCCTATTAGTTTTCCCCACCTTCACCCAGGTATTAGAGTTTAAAACCAGATCTTGTTTATGGATGGAATTTCTTGCTGTATGATGATACTGAGGATTTTCAGATTCTGTTGCTAGACCAGTGTACAGATTGTTCTAGTTTCTGTGTATGGGACTGCGTTTCTGTCTCCTACCTCCCCAGAATTCCTTTCTGCCTTTATAAAGGCTGAAAGCTCATACATTAGCCAAGAACAGTTTTCTTTTCCAGCTTCTCTTGGTGGTCAGGTAGGTATTTCTGGCTTCAATACTTCATCTCATGTGGAGCACACTTTGTCCCCATTATTCTACGGGAACTGACCTAGCCATAGCTGTGCCTCTAGACCAGAAGCCCAGGAAGCCATGGCTTGAGCCCTGTTTACTTTTTGATGTTTTTATTTTGTTTCTGGGTCATGGAAATTTTTATTTTGTTTTTGAACCCAGTTGTGTTATTTTAGTTTTGTTTAGTCATCTATTACTGCCATATTTTAAAGAGGGTGTTTCAGATTTGCCGTCTCTGCCAGAAGTTTTAACTCCATCATTCGACAGTGATGAGGCAAAGGGATACTTCTCAGGTTGAATACTAGGATGTGTGCTTATTTATTTATGCTTTGCTTTATTCCCCAAACAATTTGAGGAGTTTTTATATAACACTTGTAGAACTGAAGGGTTTATTTTATTTTAATTTTAATTTAATTTTATTTTATTTGAGAGAGAGAGAGAGATAGATAGATAGATAGAGAGAGAGAGAGAGAGAACAAGCACAAGGAGGAGGAGCAGCAAAGGGAGAGGGAGAAGCAGACTCCCCACTGAGCAGGGAGCCCGATGTGGGGCTCGACCCCAGGACCCTGGGATCATGCCCTGAGCTGAAGGCAGACACTTAACCAACTGAGCCATCCAGGTGCACCTTTATATAACACTTGTAATAAAATAGTAAGGTATAAGTAAGTCAAAAGGAAAATACAAATTAGAATAGAAATTAAGATTAGTAGGAAAACATATTCACAAATTCACATATGCAGATTATATGACACGTCATGATTACGATCTTTCTGTACTCTCAGCTCTGAGCTTCCAGGTGACCAAAGTCACTCAGTCACCAAATAAACACAATTAATTACTTAGTTATTTCTTTCGACAAAGAAAACTTGCCAGTTCTTTGAGAAAAGTGAAGATTTTTGGCCACAAACTCTAAAGTAAGTTTTCCCTGTGTGCATCATAGAGAAGTCACTGAGAGGTGAGTAGATATATCTTCAACAACTTTGCTACAACATAAATTAGCTAGGCTGACTTTTACAAAATCTCTCAATGAAATGCTAAGGCATAATGCCCACTCAACAAGCAAATGGCTGAGTTGAGACAAACTCAGGTACATGTTTTCCTCAAATATTCTTTAAACTGCACAAAACTTCCTTCCCTCTAGGCTTGAAAAGATTTCCATGTATGAACTTTGTATTAGATCCCTTTGGCCAGCATGAGGCAAGAGGTTAATTCCCTTACCAATTATTTTATTGTTTTTACTGTCATAGCAAGTGATAAGAACTCGACTCAAACTAGCTTAATCAAAGTGAAATTAAAGATTTTACAAAAGTCTAATTGAAACCTAAGAAGGTTTCAATTGTAGAGAAGGCAGGGTAAATCTGACTATGGAGACAACTGTCTCTAGAGAATCACACACTGCCAGGATGTCTCTTTATTCTTCTCTCTCCTCTGCCTTTATGATGCCCTAAGTCCTTCGTTCTCTCTGTGGGGCAGTATAGGTGGCCATAGGCAGCTGTGGCCTTTCCATTTTGCACTCAAAGAGGAAAGAGAGTGTGCTTCTTTCATGGATTGAGTTATAACAATCTTCGGGAGGGATTGCTGGTGCAGTTTGAATCATATGCCCACCGAGGACCTCTACTATTTGTTTTTTTTTTTTTTTTTAAGAATTTTATTTTATTTTATTATTTTTTTTTTTTTAATTTATGATAGTTGCACAGAGAGAGAGAGAGAGAGGCAGAGACACAGGCAGAGGGAGAAGCAGGCTCCATGCACCGGGAGCCTGACGTGGGATTCGATCCTGGGTCTCCAGGATCGTGCTCTGGGCCAAAGGCAGGTGCTAAACCTCTGCGCCACCCAGGGATCCCTACTATTTATTAAGCACTTACCATGTGCCAAGTTCTCTACTAGCATCTTTATGGAGATTACATCATTTAATATTCAGAATAATGCTATCAGAGAGGTAGAAGGCATATAAAAAAATAATCATTTATGTAGGTCATTTTGCCCTCTTGGGTTCTTGATCTTTCACCTACAGTGACTTACCCTCCACTTCACCAGTCATGTACACTAAAGTTTATCTTTACCATCTTTACCTATAACTGCATAATCCCAATTTCAAGTGTCCCACTCTCCAATCACTACTTCAGGTACCCTTACTCCAACGTTCTTGGACTTCATTGGATCTTCCAATCCACTGATCATATCAACTTTCACTATCTTATCAACACTTCTTTTTCTTACTCTGCCATCATATTCTTAAATCTCTCCTCAGCTTAAAAACTATGGTTCATCATCATCCTAATTTGGTTCTCTCAGAAACTGACCCTGACACAAGGATTTTAGTGTGAGTAGTTCATTTGGGAGGTGATCCCAGGAAGCATTGCTAAGAGTTTAAGAAAGTCATACAGGGAATAAAAGGAAGATAATAAGGAGAATTTATTGAGCAGGTATGCAGAATACTCCTCAGGGTTGTTGTCCCCTCAGGGGCAGAGAGATGAGGATATTCTATCCATCATTGGCTGAAGGTCATTCCTGGGGACACTGAGTTACTAGTACTTCTGGCATGCCTACAACACAGATCAACAGGAAGTCCTCAGAGGGAGAGTTGCAGGTGTTTGGTATAAAGGGCCAACATATATATTATTATGGGGAGCACGGAGAGTGGGTAAGGCATTGGTGACCATTCTAGGCATCCTTTTGGATACACCTCTGCCCATATCTCCATCCACTGTATTCTCCTAGTAAAATCTCAATCCTGATGAAACCCAATCTCTTCCTGATATTAGTAGCTGTATGTGGTTGGACAAAAACGCACAAACGTGCTGAACCGTCGCAGATTGAAAAGTCCACCAACATCAAGTTAATTCTTAATTAATTCCTTCTACTACCCTCCAAAACATTGATTTCAAATTTTCTCATCTCTGGTCAAACCCAAGACACTCCCTTTCTCCTCCTCACATTGGATTCTTCTTGTTCCTTATTTCACAAACAAAAGAGATGTTATCAGAAGACAGTTTCCATATGTTCCCTTCCATAGGAAGGGTCATAGGAACTCACAGGTGGTTAGAGAAATACCTGCTGGTATCTACTCATACACTCTACCTTCTCTTCAGCTATAATAGGCCAGTATTTCTCAACCATTTTTTCCCTTACCAACCCCCTTAAGAGGTCTTTTTGGATATATTTTTTACTAATTGCAATGAAATTTTATCCCCAGAGATATACTGCATATCTGTTCATATACTATAGGTATATGAGCTTTATACCTTAAAAGAATAAGAAACAATTTTCGTCCCCGTTGAGAGGTATGCATGTGCCACACATGAGCCATCCATGCTGCCACCTTAGGCTAAACCTTGCCTTATGCACCGGGGCCCAGCCCCTCTCACCAGCTAAAAGGCATCATTCCCACCATTATGCTCTCTTTCCTCTGCCATTATTTCCCTCCTTCTACTAGATCATTTCCTTCAGCCTACAAAAATGTTATATGTTCTTATTATAATCTTCCCTTAGGGGTGCCTGGGTGGCTCAGTCAGTGAAGCATCTGCCTTTAGCCTGGGTCATGCTCCCAGGGTCCTGGGATCGAGCACTGCATTGGGCTCCCCACTTCACAGGAAGGCTGCTTCTCTTTCACTCTGTTCCTCCCCCTGCTGTGCTCTCTCTGTCTCTGTCTCTGTCTCTCTCTTTTTCTCTCTGTCAAATGAATAAATAAAATCTTAAAAAAAAATCCCCCTTAAACCTGTGTCTCTCTTCACTGGTGTGTCCCATTTCTGTTACCCCTTATAAAAACCTCAAAAGATGTGCCTATCTTTGAGGCTTTACTTCTCTCCCTTGTTCTCACTTCAACTCATTGTTATCAGGCTTTCATGGCCATGGCTTTACTAAACCTGTCATTGTCATTATATCAATGTTCTCTACCTTGCCGTATCCAAAAGTCATTTCTCAGCCTGCTTGTCCTGACCTCTCAGCAGCAGTAGGCAGAGTGGATCATCCCCTCTTTCTTGAGACAATTGTCACCTCCTGGCTTTTCTCCTACCATCTTACTCTGAGTGGCTAGATTCTCTTCCTCTTCCCTCCTTCTAAATAATGGAGTCCTCTTCCAGGTGTGTTCCTATGGCTTTTTCTTTCCCCTTGGATGAGTTCAATTAGTTTTGTGTTTTAAACATCATTCTTTGATGCTTGTCCCATCAAGGCATGGAGGTCTATTCTTTCCCCTTGAATCTTGGGCTCTGCAATTGCTTGACCAGTAGCACATAATGGAAATGGCATTGTGTCAATTTCCAGACGCAGGTCTTAGGACACCACTAGCTTCCACTTTCTCTCACTTAGGACACTCACCTTGGGAACGTTGAGTGGCCATGTAGGCTGTCTGAGGCCTCTGGGTCTCTGGGCTGTGGGGAAGCAGGACTGCGCGAACAGACCATGTGTAGGTGTGCTGGCCGACAGCCAGCATCACCCGCCAGAGTGAAGATGTCTCCAGACGATGCCAGCACGAGCTGAGTCAGCCCACTCTCCGACATTCAAGTTTCCTAGCAGAGACCCCAGACATCGCAGAGTAGAGACAACCCATCCCCACGGTGTCTTGCCCCAATTTCTGACACACAGAATCTGTAATTATTGTATGCCCTTGTGTTTTGACGTGGCTGGTTACACAATGGCGGTAACTGGAATAAGGCAGCATTGTAATTACTCCTTGACTGCTCTGCCCCTCTTCCAATTCCTTATTTTCACGTGACACGCCCCCCCCCCCTTGGGACAGTTGGATTAGTTGGCTAATCCAACTCTCCCCTTATTCCACCCCTGCAACATCACAGTCGCATGTTGGAAACCTCACTTTACTCAGATAGGGCGGCACAATCCCCAATACATGCCCATGCCCCCCTCTCCCCACACTTTCCTTGCCCACTCTGCCCCTCTTTGCTATGCCTGAACTGTCCTGCCTGGCATGCTCCTGCCTCAGGACCTTTATTATACTCACTGTTTCCACCTCCTGAGAACCTCCTTCCCCAGCAGGACATGGTGGGCTCCTTCACCTCCTGCAAGTCTTAGTTTTGATGTTACCATCTCAGTATGGACTTTTCTAACCAACCTGCTAAAACCTGCAGTGGCCCTCCACCCCTGTTCTCCTCTCCTGTTTTATTTCTCTCCACCAAACGTAACACCCCATGATATTTGCTGCTCACTTTCCATATTTTCTATCCCCCCCTCCACCCCAGCTAGAATGCAAGCCCCGAGAGGATGGAGATTTTTTTTGAGCTTCATGTGCTATTTGCTGTTTTCCAGTATGTAGAACAGCGCTTGACACCTAGTGCATGCTTAGTAGATATTTTGGAATGACTCCCATTCAGGACCTGTCGAAACAGTACAATACCAACTCTCTGGCATTAGTAAGCCTGTCTCAGGCTTCCGTAACTCCTTGCTGGGAACAATTCCGCTCCCAGCCCCTCTGAGATGCAGTCCCTTGGCCACTCGGCACTCTTTCTGGACCCTCTGAGCAGCATTGCTTCTATATGTAGGCAAAAGCGCTCTGCTCCCGGCTGCAACTCTTGGCCTTCCCACCATCCTCACCATGCTCCAGTTCCCTGTACCCCACGATACAGCCCATCTTGGGAACTCACAGGGGCTTAGTTGGTGGGGGTGGAACCCGGGCCTGCACAGCAGTATGCCTGCCGTTGTGCTCCTCCCAGGTGCAGCAGTAGACCCAAGGCTTACAGAAACACCCTCATTTCCCCAGTGGTCCACAGGCTTTACAGAAACACCCTCATTTCCCTGGTGGTCCACTAGCCCAGCCTCAGGTTCTTTCATAACCTTCCCCAGAGCTAAGGAGTGGAGATGCAAATGAGATTCTTGCCCCACTGAACTAGGAGGTTGCCTGAATATCTGCACTTGGTGGGTATTTCCTGGGTTATTATCTCAATTGGAAATGTCCACTGTAGCTTATTGATTTTAGGCAGGTTACTTCCCCTTCCTGGAGACTTTGTTATTTATATGAAAGATTCCTTCTTTTGGGGATCATTTGAAGATGAAGTGAGATATGAACTGTAGGAGCCTTGCATGGTGATGGCACTAATAATAAAGGTTCACTCCCTTCCCTCCCCTCTCACACCACCTCCCATATTCTCAGGTGAGCGGAAGTTCATGGAGAGAAGGAACCACACCTGCCACTTTATGTTCTCCACAGCCCACGGAACAGTACTTCGGACATAATGTTTAATAAATGCTTAGTTATTATACCCCCAGTGTTCCATCCTGAATTGGAGTAGAGGATACAAAGATTTCCAAAGAAAAAATATTTCAGAGACTCAGTTGAAGGTCTCTTGGTAGAGAACTCTTCAAAAAAAATTGTATGAATTATAATTGTGCTAATGGGAGAGGTTAGTGCTGATACTGTTTGAATTATTGTGTAATGCTTATTCCTCTAAAGAAATTGTTCCTTAATTATATAATATATAAAATCTCTTTGTGGGTCTTTTTCTTTTCTTATATATCACTTGACTGGCCACTTCATGCCTGGAAGAAGCCAGCATTATGAGCCATTTTATAGCCTCAGATATCAGTGTGATCTCTTGTACACAGGAGGGCCTAAACACATTTATTAAAGAATAAAATAAAATAATTTTAGACATCACTGTTATGACAGATCAGTACCAAATCTGAAAAGTTTTGTTAAAAGAGAAACCTATTTGCTTCTAACAAGAAAATTAAAAAGTAGCAATCCATGAGTCCTTTTTCACATTGCACATTTTTCAATAAACACTTGTGTCTGTTTTTTTTAGAGGGTCAAACACTCAGTGAATGTTTAATTTTGGTGAATTTTGAACCCTTCCCCTTCAGGCTATGGATCTTTTTTTTTTTTTTTACCTGGCATTCAATGCCTTGAATGGTATGGCTTTTTCTGCCTGGCTCAGTTTCATCTCCTTCGTCTCCCCCCTCCCCACGCCCTCCCTTCCCTCTCTCCCATCCACACCTCCTCTTTTCATATCAGAGCCTTTGCAATTGCGTTTTCCTTTGCTTTCTGTATTTTCCAGATGGCTAACTCCTAGCTGTACCATCTTAGCTACAGTTGCTTCTTCTGGAAAGTCTGCTCTGACCACAAGGACCAGGTGAGTGCCTCCCCAAAAGCTCTCTCTTCTAACACAGTAGAAGATTTTGCAGGGCGAAGAATTCTCTTCCCATACAGTGCACATTCCCTTATACACAGTAGAGAGATTCCTCAGAACACATAACTATTTCGAATGAATGGAAAACCCGGCTCCCTGGCACCTTTGAACAGAAGTCAGAAAATGTCACTGGAGAGATAATTATTTTATTATTTCATTAAAATATTTTATATATTGGCAGCCAATTCCAACAACAGCAAAGTCTTACGTTTGCCAGCCCTTCAATATTCATTAATAACCCTTTGTCAAAAAAAAAAAAAAAAGTCTGGCAGGATCTTGTAAACTGATAGGCAGCGTACTTAGAGCATCAGAATAGGGGAGGGCATTTTAGAACAGTTATTGTGACCTAGAAAGTGGCAGAGACACTTCCACATGAATGGTCATGACAGCATTATTCATAAGAGCCAAAAAGTGAAAACAACTCAAATGCCCATCAACAATGTGTGGATAAACAAAGTGGGGCATATGGACACAGGGAATATTATTTGGCTGTGAAAAGGAATGGAATCCTGAGACATGCTACTATGTGGATGAACTTTGAAAACAAGCAAAGTGAAAGAAGAGAATCACGAAAGGCCACGTACTGTACAAGTCCATTTACATGAGATGTCCAGAATAGGCAAGTCTACAAAGGCAAGAAGGTAGATTGGTGGTTGCCTAGGGCTGGAGTAAGGGGAAGGATGAGGATTGAGTGCTAATGGTATGGGGTTTACTTCTAGGATATGAGTGTTCTAAAGCTAGATTGTAAAAATAAATAAATAAATAAATAAATAAATAAATAAATAAATAAATAAAGCTAGATTGTGATGGTGGTTATGTAGCTCTGTGAATAAACTAAAAACCACTGCATCATGTAGCCTAAATGGGTGAGTTACATGGCATGTGAATTATATCCCAATGACACTGTTTTTACACATTAGTAGAGAACATTTGTTGCAAAGTTATATCTCAGTAGGCTATGATTAATTTTTTTTCTGTATTTATACTATTATAAATAGTATAATTTCTACTTGAGGCTTCTTGGTAAGTGAAAAACCAAATCTCTACAACTGAGGCCTTTGAAACCCTATGCTCATAAGCCAGGAATCCCGCTCATTGTTGACCAGGCAATGGGTCAGAAGTCACAATCACAAGATGCTGAAGATGCCAGTGAAGCTGGTGCTGTATAATGAGCTCAAGGGACACAGCTGCACAGGAAATAAGTGAAAAGATTATTCAAGGGGCGTCAGTTAAGCGTCCAACTCTGGTTTCGGCTCAGGTCATGATCTCACGGTGGGGAGACTGAGCCCTGCGTGGGGCTCCATGGTGATGTGGAGTCTGCTTGAGACTCTTTCTCCTTCCCTCTCCCTCTGCCCCACTTCCTCACCTTATGTTTTCTTTCTTTCTCTCTCTCTCTCTGTCTCTCTCTCTGTCTCAAAAAAAAAAAAAAAGATTATTCAAAGGACACAGCATAATTAAGAAGGAAATAGCAAAATTGTGTGTATAATGTAAAGCATAAACACATACCTGGAAACTGACAGCTGTAGAAATTATGATTGCTTTCATGTGGACTTCTTCCTGGCTAGCTGTCACCTCTGAGGAGTCTTCATTTCAGACACTGATGTGCTTGGTTTAATTGGAAGGAGTGTTAATCTGGGACTTAGGACACCCTATTCTGGTTTTGGCTTTGTCATTTATTCACCATTCAACAAACAGCTATTATAAGCCTTCTGTATGCCAGGCATTGTAATTTAGTTTCATTGACCCGAAGTTCAAAGACACAGGCTCTACCTCAAGCATCTCATTTTTCAGAGAAAGACAATTCAAAAGTATAATAAGTGTTGTAACAGGAAGGAAGGGACCTATTCCCTCTCGAGTAAAGAAGAAAGAAGAGATGGGGTGAGGAATAGGCTTGTCATTAATTGAAGTTGTTTCTTAGTTAATTGCTGTTGGACGAGCACGTCAGCATCTCGAGGAAAAGGGAGACTTTTTTGTCTTGTTTTTGAAGCCAGCTTTATTGAGACATAATTAACACACTGCACAAGGCATCCATTAGAGTACACAATTCAATGGTTTTTAGTATATTTAGATTTATACATTCATCATCCAATCTAATTTGAGAACATTTTTGCTCTCCCAGAAAGAAACCCCATACCCATTAGCAATCACTCCCCATCCTGCCCTCTTCCAATCCCAGACCTAGATAGCCCCTCTAGTCTACATTTTATAGGTTTGCCTATTCTGGGTGTTTCACATAAATGGAATCATGCAGTATGGGCTCTCTGTGACAGACTCTTTTCGCTTTGCACAATGTTTTCAGGAGTCATCTATGTGGTAGCCTGAGAACTTCATTCCTTTCTTTTTAAAAAGGAACTTTTTAAACTTAACTTTTTATCTCTACACCCAACATAGGGCTCAAACTCACAACCCCAAGATCAAGAGTCCCATGCTCTACCAACTGAGCCAGCCAGGCGCCCCTAGAACTTCATTCCTTTTCATGGCTGAATAATATCCCATTGTATGGGCATGCCACCGTTTGTCCATTCATCAGTTGATGGGCATTTGAGTGGTTTCCACTTTTTTGGCTCTGATGAAAAATGCCACTGTAAACATTTGTGTACAAGTTTTTGAGGGGACATATGTTGCCATTCCTCACATATGTTATATATCTAGGAGTGGAATTGCTGGGTCATATGCTTACTGTTTAATCTTTTGAAAACCTACCAGATTGTTCTCCACAGTGACTGCCCCATTTTATATTCTTCCCATCAATTTCTCTACATCTTGGCCAATGCTTAGTGGTTTTTTTTTTTTTTTTTTTTTTTGTCTTTTGGATCACTGGCATCCTTGTGGGTATGAAGTGGTCACCTTATTCATTTTTGTATCCCTAGTGCCTTGGAGAGAACCTGGCATAGGCAGATGCATAATTTATCTGTTGAGTGAATTTGAGAACATGGTGAACATATGCCATTTGGGGGCTCCCTAGCATCTGACCCACTTTTCTTTGGGGTAATCTAATGATTACTGGAGAGAAACAGATCCCAATTACAATATAGAAGTTAGAAAAAAACCCCCAAAACTCAGCTCCTTGCTTCCCCAGCCCTGCCTGCAACTAGAACAATAAACATATGCTAAGCTTAACAAGCCTAATAGATTTGACCCAGGCTTCAAAGAGGGAGCTGTAGTAATGCATCAGAATGATGGCAATAAATGGCACTGCAGTGACATCTGGTTCCAGGAGTCACAGAGCTGGTAATGCCAGTGGGAGGTGGTACCAGAGTCCATTGCCATTGAGCTGGAAGCATGAGCTGAGGGATCCTGTGCTGAATGGTGGTGGCAGCAATGCCCCTTGACATGTTGTGCCATAATATTGGCTGTGACCCCAGCTGCTGCCCAGACTTCCTTGTTCTTGCTTATCATCTGGTCTGCTTCTGCAGCCTTCTCAACTACTGTGTCAGCCCGCCAATATCCTTTCACAAGTGCCCTTTCTCTTAAGTCTGGTACAATGAATACCGGAGGGGGGGGGGGGCGGTCGGTGGATGGACAGAAGCTGCAACAGCTGAATGGTGCTTCATGGAAACAGTGCTGAAGTATATGAGTAGAGGCTCATCAGGTACAGTTGTACTCCAGGCAGAACCCAGAGCAAGCACAGTATAGGGCACAGAGGAGGGAGCCAGCCTGGTGTCCTGCTGGGAGTTCAGATTGGCTGAGGTATGAGGAGCAAGGTGGGGAGGGGTGAGGTGTAAAGCTAAAGAGACTAGCCTGGCACAGATCATGAAGGACCTTTCAGGCTATGCTAAGGAGTCTTGATTCGATCCTGAAAAAAAAAAAAAAAAAAAAAAAAAGAAAAAAAAAGAAAAGAAGAAAACTACCAATTTAATCAAGATAGTGACATTATCAGATTTGCATTTGGAAAATATGCTATAAAGAAAGCAAATTTTGGCAGCAGGGAGGAGAATGAATTGGAAGGGAATGAGGCTAGAGACAGGAAGACCAGTTAAGGAGCTATAACAATAATTCCAAAGAAAGATGATGAAGTCAGAATCAAGGCAGTGAGCGTGGAATGGAGGCATTGATCTGATATATTATGGAAGTAGAGCCAAGAGGAATTTTGCCCCCATTTCGATATATAAGAATTAAGCAAGAAGGATGATCACAGTGGCACCAAGTCTTCAGTTTTAAATAAGTCAGCAGATGGTGATGTCATTTATACATATATCCACTTATTCAACTAAAATTTGATTAGCAGTAATCATAGGGTACAATGCAGTGAATAAAACAGGCCTGGTCCTACCTTTACTGTAGTCCTCCCTTTGCTTTTTATCAGGTTCTGCTTATGTGTCTTCACAGATTTTCTAGGCCTCTTCTCTGTCTCAGCTGCCATGAGTGACTAAGTTAAGTCTCTGGTGATTTGACTGAGGCCAACCAGCCACATACCCACAGACTCTTCACCCCACTCTTGGAATCTAGGGCAGGGCACCTGGGTTTCCGAGGGGCTATCAAGGAATATGGACAACACAGTGGGAAGTATGGGAAAAAGTGAGCTCACTATGGGTTAAGCTTTGACCAATAGGAGACAGGAGACATGAAGATAAAATTCTTTCCTTTCTCAGATTGCTCCAAGACCTGACTTTTCCTTTATTGTCTGTCTGGAGCTGTCCTGTGTGGTCAAGTGGTTGCACTTGTCAGGAGACTGGCTGTATCTTTTTGAGGCTTAGCATGAAGCAGTGTTTAGCAGAGGAATGCATGGAGGAATCCATCATGCCTTGCTTTTTCTCTCCTGGTCACTGCCCTGGAATAATATCTCCTAAATAAAACATCAGCATCTTTGCATCAAACTCTATTTTCTAGGAAACTGGGCTAAAACACACCGCAAGAGGAAAACAGAAGGAGATGATGGCTTCCGTTTTCATGTGCTGAGTTTGAGTGAACTTGAGTGAAAATTATCCATCTATTCAAAAATGTTTATTGAGTGCCTCCATGTATGCTTACATTAGGGATAAGATGGTGAACAAAACAGACATGCCTGAATAGGGATACTGTGGTGAACAAAATAGACGTGTCCTGCTCTTATAGACCTTGCATTTAGTGGGAAGAAGTGACAAAATGATAAATCAGTACAGGAATAAATGGATGTAATTCCACATATTGAGAAGAGTTTTGAAGAGAAATTTAACACAGTGATATGATGGTGTGGCAGGTGTGCGTGTTTGAGGTGGGGGGTGTGTGCTAACCTAGAGTAGGTAGTCAAGGGAACAGAGAATAGGTGGAAGGGAAAGCCTTTTCCAGAATGAAGGGCAGGAAGTTGTAGGAAGGATAAATCTGGAGACAGACCCCCTCTTGTACTAGGGGTTTGGTGTGGGCAGGAAATTTGTCCTGATTTTCACTGTGAAATAGTTGGTCAGTGCACAGAGGGTGATGGGAATGAGAGAGTAGCAAAAGCCTGGGTGAGAGTGCAGATCAGGGACAGGGAAGAGAATTAGTGGGCAGTGTCAGAGCAGGAAAGGTAGATGCCATGTATAATTTCTGGCACTAAGTGGCCATAGGACTTTGGAGAAGCTTGGGACTTGGTTACTCTATCCAAGAATAAGAGCACTGATTAGGCTCCATGATTGTATGAAGGCAAGGAAGAGCTGATAGGAAACTTCAATGTAGCTATATAATTGATTCCTTGAAATCCGCCATTGGCGCCTTTAGGAACCAATAGCAGTTGGCTCTTTCCCACCATTAAAGATATTCTAGCCACTCATCAGCAAACGCAATTGTCAGACTCCTTCAGCAAAATGTCTTTTTCATAGCTGAGGACTGTTTACAGTAAGGAAAAAAAACTGGGGCTCATTAATTCAATCATTAGGACACTGATTATGCATCTATTGTCTACTCTAGTCAGTTATGTTAAGTAAGCTCTTCATTCTTCATCAGAGTAATTATGCTAACATGCTTGAAATTTTCCAAGAGCATTATACCTTTATACACTAATCCTGCCTAGCAGCAGTCTGGCTTAGTCAATATTGTCACATAGAGGCAATTATAATCAAGGCATAAGGCCCTGTTGTTGACATATGACTACCAGATTGTCCCTCTTTACAATAGAACTTTAAATAATTTGTACATTGTTCTTTCAGCGTTTAAACATGGGCCTTTGTCTATTTTTCCCCAAATATGTAGATCTCAAAATAATATTTAAATGCCTTTATGGGTGTGCTCATTGCATTAAAATTATATTGTAATTTACCAAGCAATATTTGAGCAATCATTGCATTAGCTCTCCCGATAATCAGTTGATCCAATGAGTATTTATGCTATTAAATGTATAGATACATATAATACTAATTATCAGATGCCTGGACAATAGTGACACTATAACTTTAGTTTTCACTAAATATGTTTTTCTCAACCAACTTCTCAATTCCTTTCTCTCTTTAAATCTAAAAAACCCTAGTGCATATCTTCTTTTCTTGAGAGATTTTGGCCATAAAATGAGAATTTCCCACCCTGGTTTTATGGTAGGCCTATCACAGATACCAGCTAAATCCCAAATTTAATTCTTTGTTCTTATACATACTTTATTCTTGTCGCCAGCATTTCCCATCTGATGTTGGGAAATCATATTGTAATTTTTTTAAAAAGATTTTTTATTCATTTATTCATAGAGACACACACACACACACACAGAGAGGCAGAGACACAGGCAGAGGGAGAAGCAGCCTCCATGCAGAGAGCCTGACAGGAGATTCGATACTGGTCTCCAGGATCATGCCCTGGGCTGCAGGCAGCGCTAAACCGCTGCGCCACCGGGGCTGCCCCATATTGTAATTTTTAATAAAAACTAGCAGGTGAATACAGACTGTGTGCCCAGAGGCAGGTGTACAGATCTTCAACATAAGTTTAAAACATGAAATTTCATTATATTGAGATAAAAATCCAGCTGCTATTGGATTTCTTCATTATAATTTGCAACAAAAATAACCCCACACATTAATCCTTTATGATTTTTACTTAGGTTTTCTCATCGAATTGGTGTCCTTTTAGTTAGTTGGAAATAACTGGCTCTTTCTTTAAGATTCAGTAATGCTCATTGCAATTTGGTTCCATTGGGATGAGCAAATATAGAGACTGGATGCTGACAAACAAGATACCTGACACTTGTATGGAGGGCAACTGAATGGGTGGCGCAAACCTGTGTAGAACACCTGCAGACCCGACACACATAGAGCCCGTTTCTGCTGTACAAATGCTGTATATCCCCTTTCTTTGATTACTTAGTATTTTTTATCTTAGAGTGTGGGAAGACAACTGAGAACAAGATGCTGTCCTCGTCCTTCAGGACTTTACAATCTAAATGGGGAGACAAAACATACACATAAGAAGTTAAACTGCTCAAGACTAAACTAACAGTTCAAGACATTAAAGTGAAGTCATGGTATGTAAATCATTGTGACCATGAGAGAAAATTCATAGGTGAGTGGTATACCCTTTGGGCTCGGGTAACCAGGAAGGGCTTTATAGATTTTTTCGGAGAAGAGATGGAATAGGAGTTAAATCTTTAGAAAAATCGGTACAAGGATATATTTTCTACAGATTCAAACTGCAGAAGAATTAATGATGAAATTTAAGTTTTCTACTCATAGCTCCAAAACTTCCTGGAACAACCAGCATTACTATCTTTCCTATATATCTCTCCCGTAAACTGATTCTGAATTAATTTTGCTTTATTTATTTATTCATGAGACACACACAGAGAGAGAGAGAGAGAGAGAGAGAGAGAGAGATAGAGGCAGAGACACAGGCAGAGGGAGAAGCAGGCTCCATGCAGGAAGCCCGATGTGGGACTGGATCCTGGGTCTCCAGGATCACGCCCTGGGCCAAAGGTGGTGCTAAACTGCTGAGCCACCCAGGCTGCCCCCTGAATTAATTTTGTTTTAATTGATTTTGAAATGTTGTCTATCCACATAAAAGTAAGACCCACTTGATAGGATTTATGCAATAGGGACCTGTCTAGGTCTATCTTGAGGTACCCCAGTGGACTTCCAAGTTGATTGTCCCCACAGCAATCTCTGCTCCACCTGTCTTTAGTTTCTGTCTTGACCCACTTTGGTTTAGATACATTTCTAGCAGAAGGATGCAGTAGGCATGCTCCCATTTCTAATCCCGTTGGGGACATCGTTGAGGAGCAGGTTGTTCCTCTTCCCCTTTCCTCAATCCTAGAGATCCTGGAAAGCTTCCTAAATAGAAGAGTTAGGAAACCAAATTCTGACACCTTGGAGAGATGCTCTAATGTAGACCGGAAACATATTATCTGCTGAATTAAACCAAAGCACCTAACACCCATATTGGGAGCAAATTCTTCTGGAATTCCAGCCAGTCCTGCTTTTGTTTCTATTCCTACTCACCCACCCAACATGGACACCCAAATGCACATCCTGGTCACAAAGGAGAAAATATTTGTGGGATCCACAGTAGCTTTTTATAAGCTATTTCATATTAAATCTGTTGGCTTATGTCAGCGGGAAGAAGGGCTAAAAACCAAAAACAGCCTCGCTACTTCTAAATTGAACCACCTTTGCCCTAGACTATCCTCCCTGGTGTCTCTGGGAAGCAGAAACAGAAATCTTAGGAGGTGGAACAGCTCCACCAATTGGCTTCCTGGTTCTCCTCCATAAGTTTTTTTTTTTTTTATTTTTTTTAAGATTTATTTATTTATTTATTCATGAGAAACACACAGAGAGAGGCAGAGACATAGGCAGAGGAAGAAGCGGGTGTAGGACTTGATCCCAGATCCTGGGAACATGCCCTGCACTGAAGGCAGATGCTCAACCGCTGAGCCACCCAGGCATCCCTAGAAAGCACTTTTTTCAAAGGGGTGACTATAGCGGGCTGTAAACTGACACTGGAAGAAAGCGCCCTGGACCAGGTAAACTTCTGAAGGATTTCTGCCGAGTAGGTTCATCTTAGCACAAACCCATGAAAGCAACAGAAGAGAAGAAATGATAATGATTACTGACTTTCACTTGAAAGCCCTATGCTGTGGGTGTTCATGTATCATTATTTAATCACCACAGGACTACATTTAAACAGCCTTATTGCAGGCGAGTTCCACTTGTCAAAGCTCACAGATGTGGAACGCAGCGGCATTCAAAACTACAATCTGCCTAACCCCAGGGCTTCCATATTTGAGGAGAGAGATGGCAGAAATGAAGGCGATTTTTGAGAGTAAGTCTGGAAAAGCTGTAAGACACCGAGAATGGCCAAGTATCTACCCAGGTCCATCTGAAGGTGCTGTCTTCCGGGAGGCTTTCGTTTCTGAAAAGAGAGAGTAAGCTTCAAGGCCTCTCGCTGTTTGAACGGTCATCCGGTATTACCTGTTCCTAAGGACTGATGATGCGTGCCGGCCAGGGAGCCAAGAAAATGGTGTTTGTAGTGCTGGCTCTGGCACCGGCACCACAGCCTGCCGGAAGACCGAAGTCTCTTTTCACCTGTAGTCCTACGGTGCTCGCCGCCAAACACAGGAGATGCTTAATAAGTAAATACTTGAACGTGATTAGTCGGGTCCATGCTCCAGCGGAGGCTTGGTGTCTGTAGGGTCGAGGCGACAAGGTTACGACAGCGCGGACACCCAGCCACCCACCGGCTTTGGGCGGCCTGGGCGGCCGGCAGCTTGGGGCCTCCGGGTCGGGGCCTGGAACACCGCCTGGGCTCCGGAGAAACGAGGAGGAAGGGAGGGCAAGAGAGCGGTGAGGAGCCTCGTGTTAGGCTCCCAGCGTCTAGACCTGGCGAGGGCCTTTCGGAGCATGCAGCAGTCGCGCCACCTTTCACCGAGGCGGAACCAAGGTCCCGGCTCTTCAGAAACACCTGGCGTCCCCCCGCCCGCCGCGGGCGCCCGGAGAAGAGCCCCGCCAGCGCCGGTGTGCGGCTCGGCCCCCGCCCCGTTCGGCAGCACGAGGGCCCCGCCCACTCACTCGGCGCGGTCGGCCCGGCCCCGGCTCGGCGCGTCCTCGAGGCGGCCCGCGGGCCTCCCCCGGGACGAGCACGTGTCCGCTCGCGGCTGGGTACGGGCGGTGGGCTCGGCGGCGGCCCACGGGCCCCACCCAATGGCGCGGGCAGGACAGCGGGGCGGGGCGGGGCCGGCAGCGCGGCAGGTCCCGCGCCTTCCCGCCGCGGAGCCGCCCGTGGCAGCGCGCCCCAGACGTCGCCAACCGAGACCGCGGGCGTGCCACCCCGCCTCGGCCCCGGCCGCCGGCCGCCAGCCCGCCCGGCGGCCGCGCCTCGCCTCACGCTCTACGGGGGAGGCGGGACCAATCAGCGAGCGACGTCTCCCTTCCGATTCGAGGCCCCCGACGCGCGGCTCACACCCCGAGCACCGCGCGCGCTCATTGGCTGCGCGCGCCGCCGGTCCGGCCGGGAGGGCGGGGCGGCCGGGGGGAGCGGAGGTGGGGAGGTAGTGGCCCGCGAGTCTCCGAGCCCCGCTCGCGCCCCGGCCCTTCCCGGGCGCTCGGCCTCCCTCCTTCCCTCCTCCGCTCGCCCCGTCTTCCGTGCGCGCCGGGCGCTGCGCTCGGCCGGCGTGCCTCGCGCCCTAACGGGCGGCCGGGGGCGCCAATCAGCGGGCGGCAGGGTGCCAGCCCCGGGGCTGCGCCGGCGAATCGGCGGGGCTCGCGGCCCGGGGTGGGAGGCGGGTCTACCGCGCGGCCGCGGCGGCGGCGGAGCAGCTCCCAGCCAGCAGCCAGCGAGCGCCGAGCGAGCCGCCCGAAGGTGGGTGCGCCGCGCCGCTGCGGCCGGCGGCGGAGGGCGCAGGGCGGAAGCGGAGGTGGGCCGGCGGGCGCGGCGGGGGAGGGCTCGGCCGTCCGGGCGGCCCGGGGCGGGGGGCGGGGGATGCGGGCGGGCTCGCGCCCGAGGGGAGGAGGGGCGGCGGCGCGGCGGCGGCGGCGGGACGCGCGTCCCCACCCCCTCCCTCCCGCGGGCGGTGGCCGAGCCCGCGTCCCCTCCCCGCGCGCGGGGCCGCGGGCCGGGCACTGGCTGGGGGGCGGGGCGGGCCGGGCCGGGCCGGGCGGCCGCGGGAGTGCTTTCAGTTCCGCCTCCAGTCGCCCCTTCCCCTCTCCCCTCCCAGCCCCTCATCCCATTCGGAAGAGGAAGGAACAAAAGGTCCCGGACCCCCGGCTCTGACGGGGCGGGACCCGGAGCCCCGGTGCAGGTAAAGCGGCGGCGCCCGGCGGGCCCTCGGGGTAGGGGTGTGTTTGCGTCGGGCTCGGGTCTCGGCGAGGCTCGGCGCGTCGCACGGCCCTAGGGGCCGGGGTGTGGCGGGGTCGGGGCCGGGGGCGCGGGGGGGCGCGGGGGGGCGCGGGGGGGGCGCGGGGCCTGGGTCGGCGCCCGAGCTGCCCGGCCGTGGCCCGTCTCCTCGGCCGCGAACACGCTTCGTACTTTGTGGTTCTGATTTTCAAAGCCGGAGGGACCGAGCTCTTCTTGTTTCGGGAGTTGTTGGCAAGCCCTGGTAGGAGCGTGCGGTACTTCGCTTCCACTTTTTTCTCTTTTCTTTTTTTGGTCCTGTAACCTTTGTTAACCATTCCAAACCCGGGGTTCGGAACTGCTCGCGTGTCCTCTCGCACGAGCAGGCACACGGCTGATCCTCCGTGGAGATCTGCGCTCGCTTGTGAAAGTTGCCCTGGGAGTGGAGCCTGTTAGTTTTTATCACACGCCTTTTAGAAAGCACGCTAATTGATTTCACGTATTTCAAACTTGGTTTACACATTTGCAACCTTAATGGTTTTGTTCTCTCTTGGGGGATACTGTCCTTGGGGTTGGGTACTTTTGCCTTTTACTTACTTAACCTTTCTGTGGTTATGGTTTCCTTTTGATCCTAAACAAAAGAAAAACAATACCTAGGTTGGTTTTGGTGTTCCTTCCTCTTGACCCCTTAAAAGCTAAATACTACCGGCTGGTTGTCCATTAAACCATTATTTTAAAAACCATCTCCGGGTGGAACGATTCTGGAAGTAGCATTTTCCGTGAAAACCGTGTCTTGTTTGTTACACTTTTGAGTGTCCTCAGTTTTGCTGTCTTGAACTTCTAAAGTAACACATGTAAAGTAACTGTTAATGAATAAATAAATGGTCACTGCAGACCTGCTTGGAGTTATTCCATTTTTCGAAAGTGCCCCCCCAAAATCTGAGTTAATTTACCGAATTTTTAATGATTCTGCAGTCTTAGTTCCTTTCCATTTTCGTTCTGAATTTTGTGTGAATTGAACCTGTACCACTGATTGTAAGGAAGTTTTTCCTTGAGCAGAATAAGAAAACAAATTTGCTACCACTCTGAAAATACATTTGCTATTATTCTACTTTTGACTCCCTTTAAAAAGTTTTCCTTAGGTAGAAGTGTAAGTTAAGTAGTTAAATAAAGTTTGAGGAGTTTTAATGTAAATAAAGAGATAAGCGAAGCAAATGTAAGAGTTGGGAGAGATAACGTGAAACGGATTTCATAAATGTGTCCTAGTTTGAAGATTTTTTTTTCATTTGCTTTGAAAAAAACCAGACAGGATATTGGTGGAATTTTTCTGAATCAGAAAGTCATTTACCAAACATTTACATTAAATTCAGAAAGTAACACTGATTTTATTTTTAAAGTTAAAATAGTTTTTGCCATAAAACTAGTTATGGTAGTAAATAAGAATATTTTGAGTCCAAGTGCTCACTTAGTTCTCTTAAAGTTGAGTTTAAGGTAGTTCAGTGGCCAGTTTTTATAAATGTGATAGGAAACATCCATTTCTGGGCTTGTTTAGTAAGAAATCGCTCTTTGGGCTTCGCTTTTGTACTTTGTAGCTATGCCTTCTATAGTGATTTCACATTGTAGGTGTTCAGCAAGAGTTAGGTTTTCGTGGCTGTAACTTACCTGTGCCTAGGCATAAGTGATCAAATCTCTACACAGTCTGTAAGGTTCATGTAATAATAGTCTTGTAAGAAACCATGCAGGGTAATTTCCTGTTGTTTGTGGCTTGTCAGGCCTGGTATGTGTTTTAACTAAGTAGGGATTTGGGGATGGTTTTGTGTATTTCAGCAGTCCTTTCTCTTTAATAGGAACAAAGCTGGTTTCTACTTCAAGATGACAAAAGGTCCCCTTTTCATTTTCCTACCTTAAATATTAGAATCATATTGCTATAATCTTGTTACTTCACGTTGGGGGGAGGTATGTGAGTGAAAAACAGTTGAGCTGCATCATCCACTGATCAAAGACCCATTTTTATATTTAGCAAATATTTTCAGTTTGGGCTTTTAGAAATGTCTGAAAGCTCTCCTTATTCTTGTTTGGTTTTTATTCTGTTGGTTTTGTGCTTTAGGACTCCAAAGGCCTTGTTTTGTAGCAGCTTTTTATACAGGTGTTTTTGTAATGCATATAAAAGCTGTATTTAGTGCAGTCTGGCAGATGGGGGCTTATTCATGTTCTTGGGACAAGTCCCTTTTAAAGGATGGAGAGGGGCATGTCTTTTACATCCCTTGTCTTCTGATGGGAGGAGAGGAACCATTTTTAAGCTTTTAGTTTTTGTAAGATGAAAGCTGTTTTCCACTAAGTGTTGCAAGGGTATGTCAGAAATGAGAAGTCCAAAGATTTCAAAAGCAATTCAGGCGAGGTTCTACATTTATTCAACAAAATAACTTGTATTTATTGAACAAGTAGCATTTATTCATTTATTCAACAAATAAAATAGCCTTTGCTCTGTGTCAGGCCCTGGACTCAGCAATAAAGGATCTAACAGGGAACAAGTATACCCCTGTTCCCTAATGGAATTGGAAAAGTGGAAACTCCTCCTATCTCCTGCCTTGTCCTCCAGTCTTTGGAGTAAGAAAATCATGTTATTGTACAAATTGAGGGAGCTTGTGATGCATTACTGGCCAGTTCCTAAAGTATGCTTGCATTGCTTTCTGTCAAATGTGGAGGGCTTCACGAGGGAAGATGTCAAGTGTTAATTTATAGCATCACTAGGAACTGTCTGTATTGGGGTGGGGGAGGGGAAGAGGGGAACTTGTCACCGTTTTTGTATAATCCATACAAACTGAGGACATGGCCAGTGTTTCAGAAACATACTTGTTGCTGAACAGATGAACACTTGTAGCTTGTAAGCTTAATCAGGCCTTAGTTTGATTATCCATTGCCCTTTAGATGTAGAAACTTGCTGGAGAAAGAAAGCAAATCTGCATCAGACGGGTCCCACTGAAAGAATTGGAAATAAAATGCAAAGACACTCAACTGCATCGAGATTAAGGATTTGGCTACAATCTCACGTAGTGGAGCAGCCGTGGGTTGTGGAGTCAGAGAAACCTCGGTAATGGTTGGTTTCCCAGTTACTATGTTTGGCAAATTGCTTAACTCATGAGCCTCTGTTTTCTGACTGAAAGCAGAGGTAGTGACACCTGCCTCTTCCCCTTATTGCAAGGATTAAGTGTTGTGATTGAAGTACCTAGCACATTGCCTCAGACATCCAGGTTCCTCCTGGATGATCTCTTGCTGTCTTCTTGTGGCTTTCAGTTGTTTTCTTTCTAATCCCAGATGATTTGCCTACACTCTGATTCTTGACCTATTATAAAATGCATTTGAGAACTAGACACCAAGCAAAAAATGCCTGGGACAGCCAGACTGTCTTAAGTCCACACCTAAAGTTACAGTCATTAGGAGAGCCATCAGACCCTTCATCAAAACCTATTGGCATATATATATTTTAGTTTTTTTTTTTTTTAATGCCCCAGATGTTTCTAACAAAGTTATCTAGCTTCTAAGCCACAGTAGATTAGAAAGAAGTAGGTTGTGGGTAATGTGGGAGGTTAAGGAGAGTATAGTGGGGGGTTGGGTAGGAGGATGGGGAACTGTTAGCCTACTGTCTGTTGTAAGAAAAAACAAGATAACAGCCTGGTGAGGATAATAGAGATAATCTACAAGACACAAACCAAATATTCAAAGCCTAACTAGCATGTCTGGGACCATTCAGTGCAGGACCAGACCTGAAAGCGTAGTAATGAATGTTCATCAATTAGCTTAAACCATGTTTGGGAAAATCTTTTTAAGAGTGCAGTAATCTACATAATATACTTTAGATTGTCATTCGGGATGATTAACAAATGTTCCTAAAGGGGTAGAACATTGTGCTTTATCAGATGACTTATTTTATGAAAGATGTGTAGTACCTGCTATGACCAAGATGGTGTTCATTTGTTTTGCCATTTAGAGCAGCACCACGATTTCAGACTGAGAAGCCTATCGTGTTAGGCCAGTAGTAAAGAAAGGTGATCTAAGTGGTGTAGAACCCCATACCACCCCTTTTCTTCAGAGTAAGTCATTCTTTGTCAGTCTGCAGGGGTGTCATGTAAAACATTTCACTCCAGCTTTAAGACTGAGTGTGCTAGAGATTTCAAGGACCAAACAAGTGTGGATAGTTGGCTTGTTTGTTGAGGACTTATTGCCTCTTATGTGTGACTTTGACCCGGTATTGGCCTTAATAATGTTTTTGGGTTATTCTCCCTCTTATCTCTGAGTTACTTTCTAAATCATCTACTCTATTAAGTGCTTATTGGTGACATTGTAATTTTTTAAAGTTTTTTTTTTTTTCCCAACTAGTAGTACAAAAGTATTTCAGTCTTAAAAATGCAGTTTGAGGCTTATTGGTTATCTCTGATCAATTTTGATTGTTACTCCAAATTGTTATAATTGTAATATATTCAATTAGGACATATTTCAGTGCTGATTCTAGATAGACATATCAAGGATAGCTCTATTTCAGTTTCAATTTCAGTAATTTCATGTGGGGAGAATATAATTTTGCCAGGCTGGTTGGATTTAGACTGCTTCTGACTTGGCCAGATAGCCAGAAATATTAGGGTAATTCTGTGATTTACATACTTGCCCTTACATTCTACAGTGTAGAGGTTCCTCTTAATGTCACTGAGCCACAGTAGTGGAACCAGTGCCTGGTCAGTAGACATATCTTTAGTTTGTGTTTGTAAGAAAACAGAAATCCTAAAGTCAGTGATTTTAATCCCGTTAAAAGTTGTGAGTTGATTGTGAAATGGCCACTAATTCTTCTAGGTTCAAAATCTGGAATTACTTTGGCCTCGAGACAAAAGCAGTAGAAAGTGAGTGTAGATGTTTGTTGCTAACTTTTCAGTTCATAGGTCCAGTTTGCATCTGAAAACCTTCATTTCCTCCAAACTAGTGTCCTTCTAACTTTTTAGGGGAAGGTCATAGTTTCAGGCTTAATGTATTCAGTTAGTAAGGAAGAATAATTATCGGGGAAGCCACTGGAAGTCCATCAAGTTCATTACCTTGAGTCTTCCAATTCAAAAAAGACTAGATCTGAGGAAGTAACACGGGAAATCTGTGATCTTGTAATTTGCCTGTGTTTAAGGTAAAGTACATTTTCATACACTGCTTCGGCTCTTCCAAAAATTCTATAATAAGATAATGGTTAAGCTTTTTTAAATATTAAGGAAATGGCTCTATCTTAATCCCATCCTTCATTACAGAATATGGGGTGGTGGATCTGATTTGCAAAGTTCACAGACTAAACTCCTGATAAAGGCTACAATGGGAGCTGGGCCCATGAGCTTTCTCCCTTGATTTGAATGAACTATGGAAACTTTTTTGTTGACCAGAGATGTTCTATCTGTGGCAGTGAATGCAAATTTTCCATGTTTAGACCAACCTTTTACTTCCTAGACAGGTGGTTAGGGTGTAGTTCATGTAAACTGGCCAATTAAACTTTTATTTATAAAATGTTTTAAGTATCAGGAAGGTCCAGCTTTGGCCTGAGGTTTGTACGTTGATCATTTCTGCTCTAAACCCTTAGTTTTCAGACTGAAAGCATGGCACACACACCTGTGCACACAATGACAACCAGAAGGCTTTTGCAAAAAATAAAATAAATAAAAAATAAAACATGATGTAGAGTCTCAAAGCATAAGGGGAAAGGGCTGTTGCCCGCTTGCTTTTTTCCTCTTCCCCTGGAAACCTCTTGAAGCTCTGCTGAATATTAGATAGTGGAGAAAAACCTTGGTTGTAGACCCGAACTAACACGGTAGATACTAGCTAGCTACATGTGGTTTAGCACTTGAACTGTCACTACAGTAACTGAGGAAATAAATATTAAATTTAATTTTAATAGAAAGTTCTATGGAACAACCACTATACCCTGGACTTGGCTTTGATTGCACTTTCACGGCCTAAGGACTGTACCCACTTGACATGGCTGGAAGTGGCCCCCTGAGCAGAATGTCAGCACAGCCTCTGGGATTTTGGATTGGAGGGCAGTTGGAATACTGAGTATTCATGCTGAGTTGAGGCAGGCCTGGGCCTGTGCGATCTCCTAATAATTAGATGCTTTTCTTCTTCTTTTTTTTTTTAATGATCTGGGAATGATAAACCAGCATGCAGTTTTATGTTTACAAGCTGATTATAGACACAGAGATTCCACACAACTCATTCAAGGTAAAGGGTACCAAAACCAGGTAGTCTCTTGACACAGCAATCCCTATAAATGTGGACTTTCACTGAACTAATGACCTACTTTCAGGGTTAAATTCAAGCTCTCACATTAGGTTTTAACAGTCCATAAAATTGAACACACGAATGTTTTCTATTTGCTTTAGTTTTAAAGGCACCCATCGTTCTCCATCCAGTGGGGCCACCTTAGGTTTCCAATGGCAGTGTCTTTGTTCTCTCGCTTAAAACTTTGGAAAAAAGCATAGTAACAATAGAATTGAGAAATCTGTTTTTCAGTTAGTTTCCATGTATCTTTATTCTTTTTTAATGCTTTCTGTTATCCTCATTTCTTTGACTAAAACCATTGTGAAAATCCAGGTCATTAGTGATTTGCTTTTTTCTATACCTGTGTAGTATATGTTTGAACATGTATTGCCAAAAATCCAATAGTGATTTTATTGCTATTTCTAGAAGGACCTGAGGTGTTCTTTGAGATAGTACCATCACACTTCAAGTGTTTTATGTTGAAGTATCTGACTTGATTTTCATTTGAAATAAAAAAAATCATATAGGTATTTGGGAAATATTTTGTATTTGCAGTTTGAAGATATTTGAAACCTACATTTGCTTTCTATATTTAATCACTTCCTTTGTTCTAGACTTGAACATCATGAAATGTTTTTTGCCACCCTTTCATATTCCATTTACTACCTCTGTTTCTGAAGTCACCAGTGAATTCTGAACAGTCCAGTTTAGCAGTCTTTTTTCAGTTATCATACTACTGTTTTCAGTGTTTGCCATTATTGACTATACTCTTCTTAACCTAGGTTTCTTAAAATCTCACAGGCATGTTAAAATAGACATAGATTAGGCCCATTCCACCTGCTACAAGTATTGAATAAAATGTAGGACTCTTTTTTTTTTTTTTTTTCTCTTATGTATTTGGTTGATCCAGAGAGGGAAGGGGAAGAGGAAGGGAGAAGGAGAGGTAGAAAAATGTTCCTACATATGAAAAACTTGGAAATCAGTCTGTGTTAAGGAAAAACTGGCTTTGGGGAATTTAATACATAACAGCCCAGTAGCTAGGGATGGAGTTGTAATGATAGGACTCTTGGAACTGTATGCTAAATGTGTGTGTGTTTGAATAGAAACTATTCCAATATCATTGAAACATCTGTGGCCTCTGGGAAAAACACGACTCAGACCTCCCTATGAAGGAACTAGAAAAACACTAGTCTTTATAGATGGACTTAATTTCACATGAAGGCCAAGCATGGTGAATAAAAGGAGACACCAGCTAGATGTAGAATGATGGGCTTTTAAAATAGGTAATAGATTATTATCATTCAAAAGGCACAAAAGGATATATGGTGAAAAGTGTTTGCTGGCATGTTCCTTACAACCCAGTTGCCTTTCCAAAGGCTAGTAGCATTACTAGGTTTTTGTGTAATGCTGCAGAAGTTCTGTGTATATATGAGCAACTTTGTGCATATGTTACCTTTTAGTACAGTCATATTTTACATAACAGTGCATTTGTAGATTATAGCATGTCAGTACATAGTAAGTATCTTTTTATTCTGGTTTTACAGTATTCTGTTGTATGGGCCTATAGTGTATTTTTTTTTTTTTTAAGATTTTATTCATTTATTCATAGAGAGGCGGAGACAGAGGCAGAGGGAGAAGCAGGCTCCCTGCAGGAAGCCCGATGCAGGACTCCATCCCAGACTCCAGGATCACGACCTGATTCAAAGGCAGGGCTCAGCCACTGAGCCACCCAGGTGTCCCCCTAGAACGTATTTGACCAGTCATTCATTGATGGACATGTAGGTTATTTCCAGTTTGTGATATTAAAAACAGTTGTCACAACAAGTAAGCTTTGTTTATTCATAATTCTGCACGTGCATGAGGTAGATTTCTAGAAGCAGGTTAAAGGATATCCACATTTGTATGTTTCGGGAATGTACTTTGTTCTTTTTTTTTTTTTTTTAGTAGGTAGTACATACATGGTGCAAAATTCAAAAGGAACAAAATAGTATGAAATGTAATGAACGTAATGAAAAGTAAGTCTCTCTTAGATCTGCCTCCTGCTTCATAGTCCAGAAATGGAACCACTGTTAGTGAGCTGCTTTCCTGTGTATTCTTCTAGAGCTTGTCTGTCCAACATGTGGCCACTAGCCGCTTGTGGCCATTGAATACTTGAAATGTAGCTAGTCAGAATTGAGATGGCCTGCAAGTGTAAAATGCACAGGAGATTTATAACAGGACAAAAAATAGAATGTATTTTGATTTTTAATGCTGATTGCACATCGAAATAATATTTTGGATATAGTGAGGTAAATTAAATTATTTGAATGATTAACCTCACATTTTTACTTTAGTTTTTTAATATGGCTAGTAGAAAATGTACAGTTACATGATGTGGATAGCATCCTGTTTCTGTTGGGCAGCACTGGCCTAACAAATTCCATGTGTATACAAACGTAGGAATATATGATAATTTCTCTTCTCAGGCACTTTTTCTTCCCCTTTTGCATTGTAGTCTGTGGGAGCAGAAATGTCTTGCTCAGATGATGGTTAAAAGAAATGTGTCAGGCGGTTCTTCACTGTCTTGTTTACTCCTAACCATTTGCCACAATAATTGTGGGTCTCATCAATGAAAGTCGTGTTTCCATTGACTTTTATGGTGTTTGTACACTTCGGAGAGAAGCCTGGCATTATTCTTGGCTCTATGTTCTTGAACCTGCTCCAGTTTGCACTGATTACCTCTACGCCTAGGACACAGCAGTCATCCTGGCATTCCCCTTCATGGTCATCTTACCGAGTTCCTTCACTTTCTCCTTTGTTAGATCTTGTATTCTTTTGGCTCTCTCTCTCTTTTGGGTAAATATCTGGAGATGTTATATTCCAGAAAATACCTTTATTCTACCCTGGTTGGGTAATAGAATTATAGTTTGGAAGTAATTTTTTTCCCCTCCAGAATTATGAAGGCATTGATCTTTTGAACTTCACTTACAGTGTTACTCGTGAGAAAACCAAAGCTCTTCTGATTCTTCTCCAAGTGACCTGCTCTTTCTCCAAAGAGACTAGGCTTTTCCTTTGCCTTCGGCATTCTGAAGTTTTACCCCCACCAGCCTGGATGTGGGTATGTTTTCTTCTGTTGTCCTGAGGTCTTGAGCCTTGATGGCCCTTTAGATCTGGAAACTTCCATCTTTCAGTTCAGGGGTTATTTTTTGAATTCTTTGACACCCTCCCTCCCTCACCCCAATCTCTGATGAGTTTTTGAAGTCCTGTTTGGACATTGGACCTCCTGAATTGGTCCTCCAGTTTTCTTCACCTTTTTTTTTTTTTTTTTTTTGCTATTTTCCATCCTACTGTTTTTTTTTTTTTTTTTTTTTACCTTCTGGAAGATTTCCTCTACCTTACTTCCCAGCCTTTCTATTGGTGCTCCTCCCCCTTCTTCTGCTATCGAAAACTGCCCAGCTATCCAAGAACTCTTCTTTTATTCTTTGAATGTTTCTTTTGTAAAGCAAGCTGCTCTTGCTTCAGGGTTGCTCTCCCTTCTCCTGTTGTCTCTAGCTGTGGTGATGATTCTTACGATGTTTTCTTTTCTCTGTAGGGTCTCAAACTTCTTGAGTTGCATTTTTGTTTTTGGCCATTTTTCTCTCAGGTAATGAGAGTCATCCTTGATTACAAAAGTAAGGGTCCAGAAAGCTGCTTGGAAACTGAGTATGTGGGTGAGTCTTGTCTCCTTTCAGTTTCAGTATAGAGTGATCTGTGATCTGTGTGGGCTGTTTGTTGGTAAACTCTCAGTATTAGTATCTGTGTGTCTTCCCTCCTGGGTTGGGTCAGGTACCCCTTAGAAGAGTCTTGATCTGACTAAATGGGTAAAGATCTGGCTGCTAGTGTTTTGGGAGCTAGAACTCAGTGGAGGAAGGGGTTGGGAGTCCGCATGTGCATACTATTTACTCATTCTTTTACTCCGTCTCTTTTCCTAGTGGTTCCCAGACCATCTCCTAGTCCGGTGAACCTGTTTTACTCTCTGCTGAGAATAAACATTTAGTCTTCTGGAGAGGGAGAGGAACAGGTACCCAGGGACATAGATTTGGGAAGCAGATCTGAGGATGTTATTGCTTCTCAAATAACTTTCACTCAATCCTGCCTGTTTTCATCTCTTCGTCTCTGAGCCTTCAGTTTTTGCTGTAACTGGTGCTGTCTTTTACTTGACCCTTTGAGGATTTTGCTGTGAAATCAGGATGTTTTCCCACACCTCGCTTAGAGTTAGTGGTTCTCTAATCTGTTCACAGTGACTGCTCCATTCATTTCCCAGTTATCAAAATTTTGCTTGTTTTCTTTTTTATTCTTCTCTATCCTTATGAGATTGTCTTTTTTCTATTTCATTTATTATAGTTTTTAATAGGCTGTTGTTTTCTTTTTTTTTTTTTTAGGCTGTTGTTTTCACCTGCAAACTACTGACTAAAGTTTTCCATTAAAAATTTTTTTAAGAAAAAAAAATAAAAAAAAGAAAAAAATTTTTTTTAAGGATCACCCTCTGAAAGAATTGGAATACTGTGTATAACTTCAAAGTGGGATGAGTGGAAATGAAGAAATGTGATCATTCCAACAGAAGGCAGAAAAGAGGCAAAAGAGCAGAGATGCTTAGGAATTAGAAAACACAGGGCAGCCCGGGTGGCTCAGTGGTTCAGCGCCTGCCTTCGGCCCAGGGCGTGATCCTGGAGTCCTGGGATCAAGTCCCACGTCGGGCTCCCTGCATGGAGCCTGCTTCTCCCTCTGCCTGTGTCTCTGCCTCTCTCTCTCTCTCTCTCTCTCTCTCTCTGTGTCTCTCATGAATAAACAAATAAATCTTAAAAAAAAAAAAGCCCCCAAAACCACAAAATAAGATGATAGAAAATTAGCTAAAGTATTTTCATAAGCCCAGTACATAATTTCAGGTAAAGCTTGCTGGTTAAAGGAGAATGAAACTTAAACAAAAACTCAACTAAATGCTTTTAGTAGTAGACACACCTAAAAGTATGATGACATAGTTTCAAAATAAAGAAATAAATACACAGTAGGCATAATCTGTGTCTTAATCCATCTTGGGCTGCCATAACAAAATTCCATAGACTTGGGGGACTTAAAAACAACAGAAATTTGTTTCACACAGTTCTAGAACCTGCGAAATCCAAGTTCAGGGCACCAGCAGATTTGGTGAGCAGGTCTGGTGAGGACCTGCTTCCTACTTCATAGATAGCTGTCTCTTTGCTGTCACCTCATGTGGAAGGGGGCAGGGGATTCCCTAGGGTCTCTTTTATAAGGGCACTAATCCCACTCATGAGGGAATGTTTATTAGTAAAGAGCTAAAAATTAATGAGCTAACTGTACAATGTAATGAGTTAGAAAAAGGAAGGAAATAAAGTTGAGAAACGGTAATGAAAAAGAGTGTTCTAATCGGATCAACTAAATGAAAAGTGCTAAGTTGAAAAGACTACGTTTGCCAAGATTGATAGAGGAAGAAAAAAGGACACAAATATATTAGAAATCACCAAAGGATATGACTATAGACAAATTGAGATTTTAAAACAACTGAGAACAGTGTGAACATCTTCTTTTTGCCTTATAAATTTAAAAACTGCACAAATTCTTGCAAAATAAATGACCAAAATTGGCTTAAGAATAAAGAAAACTGGGGATCCCTGGGTGGCTCAGCGGTTGAGCATCTGCTTTTGGCTTAGGGCATGATCCTGGGGTCCCGGGATTGAGTCCCACGTTGGGCTCCCAGCATGGAGCCTGATTCTCCCTCTGCCTATCTCTGCCTCTCTCTGCCTCTCTCTCTGTGTCTCTCATGAATAAATGAATAAAATCTTAAAAAAAAAAAAAAAGAATAAACCTGACAAGGTTATAATTTAAAGACTTAGGCACCTACCTCCTACAAAATAAAATTAAATAAAACCAAAAATCCAAATCCCAAGTGAAAACTCTAGATGGGCAAGTTGTATAAAACATATGAAGAATAAAAACAAACAAAAACCCCCAAAAACAAATATATGAAGAATCATTAATTCCAGTCTTATACAAAATGTTATAGAAAATAACAAAAAAATTGTTAGGCTGCTGTAATCTAGATACTCTGGGTGGAACAAGTGTAGTATGCAAAGGGAGATGAATAGGTCACAGCTCACTAATGAACGTGGCAATAGAAATTTTAGGTACAATGTTAGTATTTGCTTAAAAAATACCATGACTAATAAGGGTGTGTCCCAGGAATGTAAAGATGATTAAACATTAGAAAACCTGTAAATGAAATCAAAGGAGAAAAGCCGTATGATTATCTTGATGGTTGAAGGGGGAAAAAAGCATATGATTAAATTCTGTACTCATTCTTAGAAAACTAGGAGTATAAGAGAACTTGCTTAATTTGAGTAAAGGGTGCTGGTTAAAAGAACAAGACACAGAAGTGTACATATGGCATGATTCCAATTATATTAATTTCTAGAAATGGTAAAATTACTTTGCTAGAAATCCTATCAGTAACTGCCTGGGGTGTGGAAGGTAGATTGAAAAAGGACACAAAGAAACTTTCTGGGATGATGGTTATGTGGATGTATACATTTGTCAGAACTTATCAAGCTATACATTTAACAGCTGTGCGTTTTGTATGTAAACTATGCCTCAATAAAGTGGAGTTTTTTAAACAGTCACTATGTAAAAACCATGCATTTCTGTATGCCAGCAAGAAAATTTAAATTTAAAAAAGTTACCATTTAAAATGGCGACTCAAACTACAAAATGCCTAGGCAAAAATAAAGTAGAAACATATGTGAGACCTTAATGGAGAAAATTTTAACACTTGTATAATTCAAATTATAAGAACATATACTTGTTTAGAAATGGAAGACACTATCATAAATATGTCAGCTTTCTTCCACTTATTTATGTATCTGGTGTCATTCCAGTTAGAATCCCAGGAAGTGAAAGAGAATTCACTTTATCAGATATCAAGATATACTCTTGTTTAGTAAGATGTGCTAGTGTTTGCCTCAGATTCAGATTAATGGAAGAAAAAAAGAGCCTGGGGAAACATACAGCATTGTAATTATTAGGGAAGTTGTAATATATGGTACTGGTATATTTGGTTATCTTTGTTAGGGAGGGAAAGATCCCTGTCTCACACATCATATGCAAAAATAAGTTACAAGGATGAAAAGTAAAACTTTAGACTTTATGACTTTTAAAAGATGGCAACATGGATTTTTTTTTAAAGATTTTATTTATTTATTTATTCATGAGAGACACAGAGAGAGGCAGAGACACAGGCAGAGGGAGAAGCAGGCTCCATGCAGGGAGCCTGACATGGGACTCGATCCTGGGTCTCCAGGATCACACCCTGGACTGAAGGCGGTGCCAAACCGCTGGGCCATCGGGGCTGCCTGACAACATGGATTTTTAAGAAGATCTCAATGTACACATAATATTTAAAATATCGGTTAAGTATGAGCTTATTAAAGTGAAATCTTAAGTATAAAAAGCCACCAAAAGTCACTTGATGGTGAAGATATGTGTAATTAACAAGATTTATCCAGGATATGTAAATGAACACTGTGAATTAAGGAAAAGATGGTGAATATGAACAGATGATTCAAAGGAATAGAATCCTGAAAAATCAGTGAACATGAAAATATTCTCAAACTTAGTAGTCAGGGAAGTGCAAAACATCAGCAACCCTCTTTGTGTCACATCCATCCTTTTGGCAAAAGCTTGAGGGACCAAATAATGTCAAATATTGGCGATGCTGGACAAAGTAGGAACTCCTACTGCCCTAGTGGGAATGAATGACCATTGCTACAGCCAGGTTGACAGTATTTGGTAAAGTACCTGTGCCTGTTCTAATATGCAGCATTTCTCTTCCTGGGCAGATTTCCTCAGGCAGTGGCTTTCATATGTTTTTTATGACCCCGGTGGAAAAATACAGTTTACATGTGACAAACAACTGAATTAAAATTTTTAAAATAAATGCACTTTTGTTTTCTGCTGTATTCTGGCTTATTTTCTGTTCTTAATTTTTGTCTATTTTTTTCTCTTGCTCTTTGAAAGATGTTTTTCAGAATCGACTAAGTTGATTTTATGTTCACCAATGGTTCACAACCCTGAATTTAGAGAAATAGCAGAGGATAACCTACAGTACATGTCTGTTTTAATTGAGAATTAGGTTGCAGTGTACAATGTATTTCTCTTACTGCAGATACTCTTTTGATCAAGAAGTTTGAAAGTTTCTGCCCTTGAACAACTCTCACATACATATAAGAAGATACACTTCAGACTACTTATGGCAGCTTGTAAGAGTAGAGAATTGTAAACAGTCTTTTTTTGAAAGATTTTATTGAGAGAGAGAGAGCATGAGTCAGGGGGAAGGGAGGTGGCAGAAGGGGAGGGAGTTGCTAGATTCCCTGCTGAGCAGGGAGCCCAATGCAGGGTCAATCCTAGGACCCTAGGATCATGATACCATGACCTGAGCCAAAAGCAGACCTGAGCTTAACTGACTGAACCACCCAGGCACCCCTGGAAACAATCTAAATAGGAATCAAAAGGAGAATGGGCAGTGAACCGTAATAGTCACACAGTGGAATGCTGTATGGACAACAGAAATGCATGAACTAGAGTTCGAGATTCTATATTGTATCAGCGTGGATAGTTATAAAAAAAAAAAAAGCAACATGAGCAGTATTAAAGTTTCACAGAAATTTATAAAATGTGCTAAGATTTATGAATACAATATGTAGCACACCCATTAAATGACGAGAGAATCAGTGATTATCTCTGAGAAGCAAGGAGGAAGTGAATGGGAGTGGAAAGGGTATATGTAGGGGACGTGAGCTAGATCCACTTATCATGTCTTATTTCTTATATCTGATCAAATACCATAGAATGCTAAGAATTGACAGAGCTGAGTGGGAGGCCCAAGGTTGCTTCCATATTTCTTTGGTATGACTGAAATATTTAACTATGTAAGATGAGTAAGTAAACCCCCCAAGATACTTGGAAGAATAAGTTCAGTGAGATGTGTGAGACCTTTCCAGAGAAAATGATACAACTTAGAGATGGATATTCAAAATAAGTAGAAACATCTCACTTTCATAAATAGGGATGCTCAGTACTATAAATATGTTGGTTCTCCAGAAATTAATATAAATTCATTGCACTTGTAATCAAAATCCTATGGAATTTTGGTGGAACTTAATAAACTAAACTTAAGATCTAACATCAATTTGAGAAATAAGGAGAGGGAGACTCACCCTGCAGTTAATCAGCTTACTAGAAAGCAGGAGTAAGTAACATCCTGTGATACTGGTATAGGTCTGAATAAGTACAATGAACAGAATACAAAGCCCACAATCTGACATTGGTTTATAGGGATTAGATATGTGACAGGAGCTGCATAAATTACTAGTGAGGAGATAAACTATATTTAGTACTTGGTGTGGACAAAGTAGGCCATCCTTCTAGGAGGTGTTTAGGTCACTATTCCACCCCTTAACCAAAAACAAATCCTCATATTTTAGAAACCTAAATGTGAAAAGCAGAACTAAAACATCCACAAGAATACCTAGGGAGGAGTATCTATAACATCTGGATCCTCCTTCAAGCCTCAGATTACTCATGTGTACATAAGGGAACCTACCCCCAGTGGATGCTTGTGAGGATTGAGTTGATGTTTACCTGGACTCCGAGGCTAACCTGCTCTGTCACAGAGTAAGCACTCAAGCAGTGTTTTCTCCTGTGTTTGGGGGCAGACAGGGATTTCTTTAGAAAGAAGCGAAGTGCATCAGAAAAGATTATCTAAAGTGTAAATCTGTGTACTCTAAAGGTATAAGAAAATGAGAAACTATTCTAAGGCTTTGGGAGATTTCTCAATATTCAGTGATAGGGTCTGTGTCAGAATAAGAACAAGAAGCAAAGAACAGCAGGGCTGAAGACAACATGAATTGTAGGTTAAGAAAATACGTAGAGAATCCAATTTGTAGAACTATGTTATACAGTGATTAATAACTTGCAGGCTTTCTTTGTGAGTTCAGGATAATCCGACCTCTTACTTAACTGAAACTTTCCAGTGAGTAATTTTTGAATCCCAATTTTACTGATCTGTCACTTGATAAGCTTTCTTATTGAGCTGTACAGATAAAGTCTTCCTATTCTAATGAATCCTACCTTGTATGTCTCACTTATTGCTGAAATTATGAACAGAATTAGTATTTGAACTTGTTTTTCAGTTCTTGGAGATGTTGAAAAAAAAATTCTAACTTTACAAAAAAAAAAAAAATTCTAACTTCAGTACAGCCCTTGCTGCCACACTGTGGAAGGAAATCTGTATATTCTGTAAATGACTCGTTCATATTTCAATAACTTGATCATCAATCTAGTTTTCTTATTCTGTTTTGTCTTTACTTTGGAGTATATTGACATGGATTCCTTGTAAAAATCTAAATTCAGTCTATTAACATTTCAAGACTGTTGGTTAAATATATCTTAGCTATTTAAAACGCTCAACTGGTTGAAATGTATTATCAGCATTACTGAAAAATATTTTACTGAATAATTTAGAAATTCTCCAGAAGATAATTAGCTAGGTGTCAGCCAGCCGTAGCTACAGAGACATGACAAGTTGAGACTGGTAACTTTCAGTGATTACATCGTTCCAGAGTGGTCATAAGTGCTGTTCTAAGACATGGGACACTGAGATCATGTGGTACGAGGCCATGAGGTCACTCAGATGACCCAAAGTAGGCTTAAAGTTTTTATGTGTTTATTTCCACGAAGAAAAAATATTAAAGGTTTCATAGAAAACTTTCAGATCCCCAAGAATACCTCTGAACTCCTAAGAAACATTTCTCCTAACAGGTATCACAGAGAACCTGATAACTCAGATTGTTCCTACGACTGAAAATCCCTTTCAGTGTTGCTGATTATATGGAAGTTTAATTTTTACTCATTTTCTTAGGTTAAGTTTTCATACATGGATTAATTGAACCAAAGGGGTAGGCACTTTTGGAGAAATACTTGTTATATTTTGCTTGTTCTATCAGTTTTTTCACAAGGAACAGGGATCCTGATGGGACCCACAGAGGGTTTTTGTTCTAAGGCTGAAATGGGTGTGGTGCTGAAACTGGACCTGGAGCGTCCTCAGAAACCAAGCCTGGAGACGGTCTGCCTCTGCTTTTCAGCAGGACTGGTTGTCTCTGCCTTGCTTGGGCACATTGTTACTTGTGTGCTGACTACCCTCACCCAAGCCTCTGTGGTCTTCTGCTCATGTGATGAACGCGGTGACTTACATAAAGGCCTGTATAATGCTGACACTGTAACAGCCTTCGGATTTGCTTCTCTTTCTCTTTTCCAGATAGTGATTGGTATACCACTACATGCTGTTCAGTCATGTTCCTTAGTGACAGTTGTGTTTGAATCCTCCTCTTCTCTAAAATGTCTATATCCAGTTGGTCAATAACAGGTGAATGGTCTCAAAAATAACTGAAGGAATACTATGGTCATTTGCTCTGACTTCTGTCTTTAGCTCTGTAATCTGAGCTTTGGCCCTACCACATTGCTTCCTTTTACCCCATATGGTAGCAATACCTAGGGTTTTTTTTTTTTTTGTAACCCCTGAAATGTTACCTTCTAGAAGACATGCTGAGCTTTCTGCCTGATGGTCTTCCCCTCCCTCTCTCTTTTCAGGCTTCTGCTCTGGTGTCCCTTTTGTGACAACTCTCCCTTCTAAAGATTGAATTAATGTGCATGTTCTCTGTGCTCGGGTAAGACGGTGTCATGTGGTACTGAGGTTTCTACAGTTGGCTCCTCTTCAGCATGCTTTGTGGCAGAGTGGGATTGAGCAGAAGCCCAAGGTAGCCAGCTACACCTTTTGCTGCCTGGTAGTCCCAAACATCGACTTTGCTGGATTCTTACATGTGTGGGATGGAATTTTGTGTGTTTGCTTTATTTTCCAAGTTGTAGTTTATGTACTAGAGTGCTTATTTATTTGCATTATTCTGCACTGTAGACAGCTTGATGGTGCTACTCCCAAGTTCCCCCTTGTTCTTTACTTACCCTGCACATCTCCAGTTCTGAGCGAACCTCACTTTCTCACCAGTTCTGCTGTATTGCTAAAGAAAGGCACATAATCCTGCTTATTGGCTCCTTTCAGATTTTTAGTGTCTAAAGCACAGCTGGGCTATCAAGAATGCCAGGGCAACATTGTGAGATAGAGCTCCAGGAGATGTCTCTTCAGAAGTGTATCTGTGGCCAAAATATATTGATGAAATTTGGCGTACTATATTGCCTCTTCTGGGAGACCCTTGGAACAGTCCTGAATTGAGGCTGGGGACTGTAACCTCATATCTGTTCTTCCCTTTTGACGGAATGGGTAAGATTATTTATTAGGTTGTGACCTCCCCCCCTTTTTTTTCTCCTAGCAAACTATACCAGGGCCTAAGTATCTTCGGTTGAGACCATTTTGAGAATGGTCTTTTGAGAATCCAAAGTTCTTTTTTTTTTTTTTTTTTTTTTGAGAATCCAAAGTTCTTTTTCGAGAATTATACTTCTGTTTCTTTTTCTCAGTAAATATAGCTTTATTACAACAACCTTACCACCATGCAGATTCCATGCAGTTTTCCATGGAGACCATCATATCACCAGAGAATGTGCCTCTTTCTTTCCAGTCTTTATGCCTTTGTTTTTTCTCTTTCTTGCCTTCCTGTGCTGGTTAGAACATCCAGTGCATTATTAAATAGAAGTGGCTACAGTGGACATCCTTGTCTTATTTCCAGTTATAAGGGAAGGGGATTTAATGTTTCATCATTACATATGTTTGCTAGCTCTAGGTTTTTCATAGATGTCCTTTTTCAGAGTAAAGAACTTCCTCTTTTCTATTTCCAGTTTGCTGAGACTTTTAAATCATAGATGGGTATTAAATTAACATTGTCAAATGCTTTCTTTTTTTCTGCTTTGGTTAAGAGAAATCATAAGGATTTTCTCCTTTATACTGTAAATGAGGTGCTTGATTTTTTAAAAATGTCATATTGGTTTTGCTCCCAGGGATAAGCCCCACTTGGCCATGATATATTACCTTTTATATATATGTTACTGATTGTGACTTGCTGATACTTGTTACAGATTTTTCCACCTAGGAGGAGCAGATCTTTGCTTTGTGTTAGTGCAGGATCTTGGGTCCAAGCCACTTTCTTGCTCCTGTTCCAGGATCAGATAGCTTTTTCTTCTACTCATTCCTCAGCATCAGTGCATCCTTGCCTGAGACTGGTGGTGGCAGTGTCTCCTGCCTTCCTCCAGCAGAGTAAACTGTGGTTACACTTATGTGGTGAAAGGCTTATTTGTGTGTGGGTAGGTGGGCAAGTAGGTTCTGCTCTGCCCAACAGTACCATAGCTTTTGCCCTACTCTTTTCCTTGGGCCCTGGGTGTGGGAGGCTCTGCTGATCCTCCCCTCCTAGTTGAAGGCTCTTGTTTCATAGAACATGCCCTTAAGGGGGAAGAGCTGTCTCCCATCTCTTACCCCATGCCAGTCTTTTTCAAGAGATCTCCGTTGGGGCCTTGGAGAAGAGCTTATGAATGAGTGTAGGTTCCTCCTGTTTGGATCTTCCACAAATTCTTAACTATCATCCCAGCCGATACTCAGCCTTTATCTTTACTTCTGTCTTCAACATTGAGCCCATTGACTAAGACTCTGTTCCCTTTGTATTTGTGGGTTGATATCTGTCATCATTTCTGATAAGTTTTTGCCCAGTATCTCTTCATATATTTTTTTTCTGCTGTGGTCTCTTTCCTCCTCTTCTGGGACTCCAGTTAAACCCAGTAGACATTTGCTCTTGGATATTCAGGGTGAGTTTTTTCCCCCATGCTTTTTTTTTCCTCTTTGTGTTTCAATTTGTGTTTTAATTTGACCTGTTTTCAAGTTCACTGTTCATTACTGTCTGTTATTAAATCTATCAAAAGAAATCTTTAATTTCTGATGTCGTATTTTTCATTTCTAACATTTCCCTGTGATCGTTTTTTCTAGCTTCAGTGTCTATAATGAAATTCTCCATTTCTTCATGCTTGTTGTCTCTGTCTTCCGTCAGGTCCTTTAAATGTTTCTGTCCCAGCCATTTTAGTCAGTATAATAATTTTGACATCTGAGCCCTCTCTAATCTGATTATATTCGTAATTTCATCTTTTGCCCATGTCTTGCTATTCCCTGTATCTTGTGATTTTTGATTGAATGCTGAATATTTGTATAAGAACTGTACAGATTGAAGCAAATAGTATTTAATTCCAAGAAAACTGCCCATCATTTCCTGTGTTAGCTTAGTAGATGGTGGGGTTAAATCAATAAGCTGTGTTGTCGGGCTAGTTCATGGTTTTTGTTGCAACTTTAGATTGATTTAGTTCAAGTGTTTTGAGAGCAAAATTGAGACTCTGCTTTCAGAAGATTTGTTGTCTGAGTTTAATTCCCATTACCTCTTTGTGCTGTACATCTGAGCCTTCAGCTTTCTTGACCTGACGTGATTTCTCTGCTTGACAGCCCAGTTGTCATTCCCTTGGTCATTCTGGAGTTCTTTTGGCTCTGGACCTGCCCCTGGCTTCTGTGCACAGTGAGATCTCGCTCTGCAGTAACACCTTCCAGGGGTTTCTTGCAGCAGCCCTTCCTTAATCCAGCCTTGGTAGTTCAGTGTCAGAGTATCTGGGTGGAAGTTTCTCTCTCGGCTCTCCTGTTCCACCTCAGCCTTTGGCAGTTGAATGTCTGAGATCTCTTGGGTTGATTTCTCACACTTGTCCTGTCCATTCTTTCTCCTCCTTGTCAGAGGACAGATTACTTGAATTTGAGGGAGACCGTAGGCTTCTTAAGGCATTTCTCAGCTTTCCAGGCTGGTCTCCCTACATTTGGCAAGCATGCAGTGGAGCCCTGTGGGAATGAGTGGCTGGATGGTACAGGTTTGTTCTGTGAAACCCTTGGAATTTTTGTCTTGTTAGTGTACATGTTGCTGTTAAATTTATTAAAGAGTATATTGGTTTCTCCTTACCCTCCTTGAAGGTGGGATTCTTCTTCCTTAGCCACTCCACCAGGAAAGAAACCATTCTTGGGCCTCTCTTCCTTCATGGCTTGGCACTTTCTGGAATTTAGTTCCACTTAGGTTACTTGGCATCCTCCTGAACTCTGATGGGTTCAGAAAAACCATGGTTTTGTAGCTTTCTCTGGCTTGTTTTGATTATTATAGTGAAAATGAGGATCTGTCATCATTTCTACATCCCTGATTAGAAGTGGGGCTCCTCCCGTGTAGCCTGGAAATACATGATCATGTTTGCTGCTTCATTCTAGCTATTTTCTGTAGATCTTAGAGCTACATTTCTAAATCTTCATTCTTCTCAAGTCTCCACTCTCCAGTTCCGTCCTCAAGTGGTAACTGATCTTGTCTCTTATTTTGAGATTAAAGTCATCCATGTTAAAATTTAATTATGGGGCTTGTGAAGAGTGTGTGGAGAATTTATGGTAGATGGACAGAAAACTAAGCACATGACAAACTGAGATCATTAACTGGGGGAAAAGAAAGAGTTGTACAAAAAGGGGAACATTATATAGTAGTTTACTACTGACCTCCTCAGACACAGAACTACTTCTGGGAGATAATTATGAAGGTTGGAGGAAAGTGAGTGGTTGAGTGTAAATCCTCATTTTCTGAAATCAGTAGATAATATCTCAACTTAATATTTTAAGGGATACCATCATGACCCTCTTACTTAGAGGATAAATAGCAAGAATCACAGTTAAAAGATTTTGAGGAATTGTACCTCAGTGTGCGAAGAGGAAACAGTTATGACTTTAGTTATGACGCATATTGTTTGTTATGTTACTTAGAGAAAAATGAAAAAATATTCTTGAAAAGAGGCCTAATAAAGTCTTCTCAAGGGATTGGAAAAGTGAACCAAACCTTTTCTTCACAGACTCTATTTGCCTTTGTTTTTTAAAATTCTTGCTGTTTATTTCACATGTGATGCCTCTTCCCTTTTTACGAGTTTAGATTTTACTTTATGATTCTTATTTTTGAAAATTTAAAACTTCAGGGAGAATGGACTTAATGCATTTTAAAAATATTTTTGCTAGGTGTTTGGAGACTAGACTGAAGTCCTAAAAAGCGAGAAGAACTTTCTAGTGAAAGTTTTAATTATTGGCAAATTGGTTTTCATTATTTGGTGAAAATGTTTTAATTGTTGACACTAGTAAAAGTTAGAAATGAAATTGTGTTGGTGGTGATAAGTTTGCCCAGTGCCAGTAAAGATTTTACTTGCAAAATTATTACCTTTTTCCACTCATGCCACAGTTTTCTGTTTTTTAGAATTTGTTTCCACAATTCCTTTAAAGTAGTAAAGGCATGGTTGGGGGAGGAGATGACCTCTGGAAGTCTGCTAGGATGATGTGAATTTCTGTCTCATCTTCACATGTGCTTCAGATACGACGTTGAAGGTATGCCTGGGTCTGCGAGTGAGCCTCACGTCCCTCCTGTCTTTTCCAGGTCAGGTAGCAGCGCGGCCTCTCATTGCGGGTCGTGGCCCCTGGCAAGAGCATGTCATCTATCCTGCCGTTCACTCCGCCTGTTGTGAAGAGGCTGCTGGGATGGAAGAAATCAGCCGGTGGGTCCGGAGGAGCAGGCGGCGGAGAGCAGAATGGACAAGAAGAAAAGTGGTGTGAGAAAGCGGTTAAAAGTTTGGTGAAGAAGCTAAAGAAAACAGGACGATTAGATGAGCTTGAGAAAGCCATCACCACTCAAAATTGTAATACTAAATGTGTCACCATACCAAGGTAAGTGTCACTAGAGCAGAACTCCTGATGTTCCTACTGTTGAAAATTGCTTAAAGGAAGCCAAAGGAAAGTGACTGAAATTTTGTTATTGTCACGTTACCTGTACATAGTCATTATTAAAACAGAATAGCTCTCTTTAACCTGGCGTTTCAATTTCGCTTGCCTAGTTCAGGCTTGTTTGTTTTACAAGTCATTTTCTCTCAAACAATGAGGTTTAATCAAGCAAAATAAAATACTTAGTTGTATTATCTTCACCGCGTTCATTTACCTTCATTGCCGAAATGCTTCACTGTAGCTGATCCTAATTTCTGTGACTGAACAACATTTGAATAAAGAGTCAAAGCTTTTCCTCTGATAAGTGCAGTGGTGGCTGACAGTTCTCTCCCGCCTTGGTCAAAAGTCTGGCCAATAAAGAGTTAACAGAGGCAGCTAACACAAATGAATTTTATTTATGTAATTTTTGTCTTGAGTTGCAACATGAGTCCTTAGAAAGAACAGTCTCGGGGGCAGCTTTGTAGATGTCCAGGGAGTCCGAACCTGACTTAAAGACCTACCTACCTTTTGTCTTGGAAGGGCCTGTTAACTTAAGAGTTAAAGTTTTATTAGTGTAAATTTAATTATTTGCAGATAAGTACCACTGTCAGAAATGCTGTTTCTTTAACAAAGTAGCAAGTGGTTTTTAAGTGTTTCACTACTATTTGTAGACCTTCTGGGGTTTGTGGGGAGTGGCAGCATATAGCATTTTCTGAAATGACCTCTGACTGTGTCAGATTTGTGTGCTAGCATATAGCACATGAAATCATGCTACTTGATTGATGAGTTTCCAGTGAGCTTTGGGGAATACAGTCTAGATGCTTGTTGATAATAGATCCCAGGAACACCAGCCTATCTACTTGCAAACACTCAGTAGAATGTTTCCTGCCTTATTTGGTAGATTAATAATCTGTTTCTTTTACTTGATTCACTTACATCTTAAACAAGATTGACTTCTTTGGCTTATGCTTTTGTTTTCCAAATGTTTATGAGGGCCTGCTGAATCCAGGGAACTCTTTCTAGGCTCTTGAGGATACAATCTGATCAAAACAAAGTTCCTCCTTTTCTGATGCACTGATTTACACAGTAAGCAAGTGAACAAATTGATATAATTTGATATAGTAATGAGTGCAAAGAAGACCATGTCTGAGAGAGAAAAAAGCTGCTTTGGATTGGATTGTGGCAACTGAGCTTTGAGAAATAGCAGCTAGCTGAAGGAAGAGTCTTCTAGGAGAGGAAGGAGCCAGTGTAAAGACAGGTGAGAAATAGCTTCTTCTTTTGGAGGATTTTAAAAGGCACTCAGTAGAAATGAAGGAATACAAAATGAATATAAAACTTGGAAGGAATCAGATAATACAGCATTTGTGTAAGGCACAGTGGGGGTTTGAGTTTTAGTCTAAATATAATAGAAAACAAGAATTTTTAAACAGATATTTTTATTTAAGTAGTGGGATATATGTGTGTGTGTGTGTGTGTGTGAGAGAGAGAGAGCGAGAGAGAGAGAGAGAGAGACTGAGACTGGATCATGTGTCTCGAAGGAGGGAGATTGGGAAGCTCATAGGGTAGTCTAAATGAGAGATGCAGGAGGCTGGCCTGGCATGGGGGCTGTGCTAATACACGAAGTGGACACACTTGGGTGGAGTGAGTGGAACTGAAAGGGCTTGGTAACGAATTGGATAAGAATAAGTCAAGCTACATTTGCTAAGTTTTTGTTGTATAGTGCCTGGTATTTCAGTTCGGTAAACGTTTATTAAACACCCACTACACGTATGATACACTCTTCCTCGCTGGAGTTAAAATACAGTCTTTGTTCTGGAGTTGCTTTCTAGCAAGGGAGATAAACTTTACAAAATAAGATTTCTGAAGTACCAGAGGTGTTAAGGGAGCTCAGGGAGTTATGTGCAGAGGAGAATCTTGCCTACCCTGCAACTTGTGAAAAGTTTCCTTCCAGAAAAGGATTGGTACCAGAGCTGAATCTTAATGAGTATAGAGGAGGGATTTAAGTCAGGAGAGGCCGGATCCTTCTGAGCAGCCCTGCAGTGTTGGGAGTGCTAGTGAAGGGTTCTGAGTAGACTAGTGTCCAGGGAGGCTGTAAAACGGAGGCTGGCTGAGGCTGGGCTGAGGCTCTGCAGATAGTAAGGAGCCACAACATGAGCTTGAACCTGAGCGTGGGTGAGGGTGGAGTCCCTGAACAGTCTCAGCACAGCGCCTGGCTGCAGTGAGAATGATTAGGAGACTGTCCAGAGTGGAGGCAAGAAGACCGGTTAGTAGGTGCTCTTCCTCCTCCCCGGAGCTTCGGGTGCCAGGGGACAGGGAGCCGCGGGGCTCACAGAGCTTCCTCTAAGGCTTATTACATTGCAGAGCAGAGCTGAAAGGGGAGCTGTGCGAGCCCTTTTTTTTTTTTTTTTAAGATTTTATTTTTATTTTTTTATTCATGAGAGACACAGAGAGAGGCAGAACACAGGCAGAGGGAGAAGCAGGCTCCCTGCGGGGAGCCCGATGTGGGACTCGATCCCAGGACCCTGGGGTCATGCCCTGAGCCGAAGGCAGACGCTTCACCACTGAGCCAGCCAGGCGTCCCATCCCTTCCTTTAGAGAGAGTACTACAGTAGGTAGCAACCTGATGATTAAAATGTGTGCAGGTCACTTTGGCCAACATTTTTTTCCTATCCTCCTTTTTATGGCCTATTAAAAATTTTTTTTTCCATATACTAGGGCTTTTTGATTATTAAATTTTTTTTTTAAACCTCTTCCTGCTGTGAAAGTGTGGTGGTGATAGACCATTATATTTTTTTAACTGTTAGAAGTTCTTTGAAGCTTAGAAACTTGGCTTGTCTAGTTTGGTGAGGTTTTTTGGCTAAGAAATGTAGATTTGTTAATATTGGTTGTTGTCTGTCAAGAGTTTAAGCTTCTTTTTTCACTATAGTTTGGCCTCACATATTTTCTAGAGTTTGCTTTGTTTTTAGTAGTAGAAGAGTTAATGTATCGATTATTAGTTATTTCTTAACTATTAAATGTTCTTAAACATTCAGTCAACTAATTATGTCTGCTATAATGGTTTAGGAATGGGGGCGGGAAAGGTCCATTATGGATAAATTCAAATGGTAGTTTAGGCAAACTTATTTAATGTATGATACAAAATGGATTTATTGTATAAGTTTATGTACTTAAAATTGCAAGGAATTTGTTAATAAAAAGTCTTAGGTTTTACAAACCTAAAAATACAAATAAGTTCATCCAATGAAGAACATGACACGTAAATTACTTAATTTTTAAAAATGGCAAATATTTTCTGTTAAAACATCTGTTGTATTATTAACAGTTTCTGCCTCCTCGACCCCCTTTCTTTTATTCTTAGAGTGGGACTGAATTGGGGGCAGAAAGAGTCCCGGCTCCATATCCCTTCCACCCTTCATATAATTACTCAGCCTTCATAGCTTTGTCTCTGAAGAGAGAGAAGCTGTAGGTACACATGTCACTACTTTTTCTCCGTTGTTGAATGTGGTGACATAAAGTGATTCATTGGTAGAATTTAACCTGTCAAGCTGCAATGAGCTGAATAGTATTAATAAAGTTTCATGAGGCTTTTATATCTCAACCATTTTTGATACTAAGGAATGGAAGATAGCTCAGTCGTAAAATGAGAATGCAATTTGATATTTGGATAATGAATTGATCAGAAGAAGATAAAAGGCTTTCAATACATATTAGCTACCGTAAAGCAAAATCTAAACTGCTGTAGGGTTGGAGACTCTACAGTTAAAAGTAAGGGGCTGTGAGGTCTAATATGGCAATTTTATAGTGCCCATTATATATAAATGTGTAGAAATGAAGAGTTCATTTTCATAAACATAAATTATAAGGCCTTTCTTCTGGTAAAGCTTTCACCTTAAAATCACATTTTTGATGTTTCATCCTAAGGAAACTGTTAGGAATATGGTCAAAGATTGCTGGTCTTTATTTCAGTTTTGTTTGTAATAGCAAAGAAATAGAAAAATCCCAGTCCTGACTCTTAGTTTTCTTAACTCTAGTAATAGAGGAAAGTAACCAACTCCTCTTACACCAGAACTGAACATGAATAGTAAAAGTTTATACTAGTGTTACTTATAACACCAGTTGCAAAAATTATAAGTAAATATCAGTAACTTGAGTTATTAAAGTGACAAAATCATGATTAGGAAAGGTTTATTGCAGGAATGCAAGTATGATTTAATTACAGGAAAAATATTAATATGAGATACCCCATAGTCCTATTTAAGAACAACTCTGATCATCTTGATAGATCTAGAAATAATTTTTTTTTTAATTTTTTTTAAATTTTTTTATTATTTATGATAGTCACATACAGAGAGAGAGAGAGAGAAAGGCAGAGACACAGGCAGAGGGAGAAGCAGGCTCCATGCACCGGGAGCCCGATGTGGGATTCGATCCCAGGTCTCCAGGATCGCGCCCTGGGCCAAAGGCAGGCGCCAAACCGCTGCGCCACCCAGGGATCCCAAGCATTGTTTTTTTAAAGGTTTATTTATTTATTCATGAGAGACAGAGAGAGAGGCAGAGACACAGGGAGAAGCAGGCTCCCTGTAGGGAGCCCGATGCGGGACTTGATCCCAGGACCCCAGGATCGCACCCTGAGCTGAAGGCAGATGCTCAACTGCTGAGCCACGCAGGCGTCCCAAGCATTTTTTTTTTTTTTTAAAGATTGTATTTGTTTATTTGAGAGAGATGGAAAGCTCGTACATGGGCGATGTGGGGGAGGAACAGAGGCAGCCTGAGAGAATCTCCAGCAGACTGCAGTGAACACGGAGCCCAATGCTGGGCTCAAATCTCAGGACCCTGAGATCTTGACCTGAGCTGAAACCAAGTGTTGGATGCTTAACCAGCTAAGCCACCCACGTGCCCTCTAGAAAGAGATATTTATAAAATTCCATATTTTTTCATGTTAACAAATTAGAGATAGGGATTTTCTTAACTTGATAAAGCATACTTCTAAAGATATTAACACTTAACCATATATCTTTAGAATACACCGAATTTTTTTTTTTTAATTAATTAATTTATTTATTTATGATAGTCACAGAGAGAGAGAGAGAGAGAGAGAGAGAGGCACAGACACAGGCAGAGGGAGAAACAGGCTCCATGCACCGGGAGCACAATGTGGGACTCGATCCCGGGTCTCCAGGATCGCGCCCTGGGGCAAAGGCAGGCGCTAAACCGCTGCGCCACCCAGGGATCCCCCGAATTGTTAATAGTTGTTCTTTACAGGTAATCTGAAAAGGGGAATGTCTTAAAATTTTTTCCTAATATGTATATATATAAAAGTGTGTTTTACTTATATAGCCAGCACAATTAAATGTTTAAATAGAACTTTTGGGCAATACTTAAACTTTTTTTTTCCCCCCCAGTACTTAAACTGTTCTTGTCTGTAATTTTCTTTTTTGCCCTTTGAAATAAATTTTTCTGTTAAAGGGGACAATTATATTTTAATTTTGTTAACATTCTTTTAGAAATATATACATTTATAGCTGTATTTTCCTTTGAAAAGTATGTTCCTTAAAAACAAAAAATAGTATATATGCATGATCTAGAATTCACCTCCATATGATACAGTGGGAATGTCTTGCCTACTCTAGTGTTCCCCCATTTCCTCGCCCACTTTCCCTCTTTAGAAATCATTGTACTACAAGCTTCTTATGTATCCTTCCAGGATAATATGTTTCTTTTTGAATGCTGTTACTGATTTATGGTTTTGTTTTCCATCTTCTGAAGTTTTAAACATCAGAATAAAGTAAATATGGATTTTCAACTTTTATTTCTAACTTCATATTCCTACCCTTTTACTTCTCTGTATAATCCAGGAAAAATTAAAGAGAAATCTTTTTAAACCCAAGCAATGGTATCCTTCTATTCTTCTTAAACTAGTTCCTTTTAATTTTTCAAAAGAAAGTAAGAATCCTTTCTCCCTCATTCATAGATACATACATACAACTTGTTGGTATCTCTGTATGTATGTGTGTGTATGTGAGAGAGACAATACATGTGAGAGAATTCTGTGTTTGAAGTTTGGTAACCTGCTTTGAATCCGCTTCAGTACTGGATGAATGTGGAACCGGAGGCACATGACTATACTTTTCACTATTTCTATAACTCTGAAAAGGGGTGGTAGGTACTACCCTAAGTCTGTCCTCTACTACTGTTGGGTCTTTTGCAATAATGTAAGTTTAGTTTGTGACTTGTGAAGGACTCTACTCATGAATGTGATATATTTGAGATAGTCACAGATATTCCATGCATTCATTTTCCTTCCGGTTTCTCCAAGAGGACTTAAATTTAGACATTAAATTGTATTGTCTCTGCTTAGAAAAAATTTCTGCCAGGTGACATTGCATTATGTATAATTTAGTTTATTTAAATATATAACATTTATTCATAAAATCAGAACAGTGAAACTTACTATAGATGCAAATGGGAACTTTGAAATTGTGGGTTACAGGATACCTTCTCTCAGCCCCAGCCTCCCATTTGTCATTTTCTCTGTGTTCTGTGCAGAAGTTTTGAGAGCGCTTCTGATGAGGTGTAGGGCCACGTGAAACAAGTTTGCAAGATGCTTTGCCAGACCCTTAACCTTTATCTGGTATCTACACTTAGAGTTAGGTGTTTTGAGGGTGGTCTTGCTGTAGGATACTGGTGTTCAGAGGTCTTTTGTGTAGGGGACATATTCTTACAGAGGACATTTTTATCATTTATCTTATCAGGGAAAACATCCTGCTCTTGGACTTCTGTCTCTTCATAAAATTACTGAATTGGTACCCAGATTAATTAACGTCTGTAAATGTAACATTTAACACCTAATAGTGAAAATAGGTATATAAGTGCACCTGATGCACTAAACATCCTCTCCGCTTTTTTTTTGTCCCATTAGCATAATGTCTTGGCTTTAAAGAACACATTCATCAACCTAGCTAAAATAATAGGCATTTAAGAAATTACAACCATCTTTTGTTTTGCCAGCATCCTTGGTCTGTTTCCAGTTATATCTGGAGCTGTTCCAGCTTGCCCAGACCGTTTCTGTGTTGCTAACAACATTCTGGGAAGATTAGAATTATTGGGGACAATATTTAACCATACTGTTTACTCCTCTTTCCTGTCTTGTGTTTCCAGGCCTATGGGGTCCCCACTAGGATACACGAGTAAATATACCACTATCTAAAGAACCTGAAATAGAACACACCAGAGACCATGGAGATGGAAAATAATAGTAAAACATCAGTTTAGGATAACCTGCAATCTTGTTTCAAAACCTGTCTGATACTTGGGCTAAAATGACTGGATATCACATGTTTCTTTTCATTTTTTTTCCCCGCCCTTTTTCATTTTGGATATTTTCTGCCTAACTTTGCGTTCACTGATCCTGTTTTATGCTATGTTTAGTCTGTTGTTAAACACATTCAGTGAGTTCTTAATTTAAGATAATGTAGTTTTTTTTTGTTCTACTATGTTCTTTTGATATTGTAGGTTTCAACTTTCATTTGAAATTCATCAAACATTTCTATTTTCTTGAATTTTCTTTAATATATTTATAATATTTTAAAGTCCTCTGCTGACTCTAAAGCTGGATCATCTGTCAGCCTGCTTCCGTCATGGTCTGTTCATTCTTTTGATTATCACATTTTGATGCTATGCCTTTTGTATTTTGATGTATTTCCTTTTGTATAAGGAAATTACAGTTGCTGCTAATCTTTTCCCAAAATGTATTTGACCTTTCATTTGTCAGGTGGATAGAGGGGCTGATTGCCTTAATCTAAGTGGTGATTGAGCAGGGTTGGGGCTTGGGTGCCACTTATTGCAATTCATTCTACCACTGGCTCATACCTTTTCCTTGAATAGGGCTCTCCTGGGATTGTGATTGAAACCCTAGCAGGCAGCCTCTGTCACCTACTCCCCAAACACCATGGGAGTTTCATTTTTATCGTTATTTCCATGGTTTGAGCTTGGCTCTTGAGCCTCCTATGGATGGCAGCTTTAGTCTGGCAAAAATCTTTGCGAGAGGAGAATCCTGTGATTGTCTAGAGTTCTGTTATTTTCTTCAGTAGAGATTCTCTTCCCAGACCAAGCCTGACCCTCACGATATTCCTAGAATCTGCATACGAGCCCTGGGGAAGGAATGACAGGCAGTCTTCAGTTCACCTAGAATGTTTTCCTTACAACTTTAACCTGTCCTGGCCTTGTTACCTCAGCAGCTCTCCTGTCTCCGCACTTTTTTTTTTGTTATCTTTTTTCCTCTAGTTGTTGCAGCAGTCACATTACCCTGCTATGACCTGCTTATATCTTACCTGGAAGTAGAATTGTAACAGATTGCTCAAGTGAGAGCTCTTGTGGTATTTATTCAGAGACCCCCCAAATCTGAGATCAGTAGATTGCAGGTAACTCACATTCAAAACTGAATCTGACCATTCAGATGCAGGACTTGCAGACAGGATTTCACGAGACGGTATGGCTGTGGTTAACCCGTCACTCACTTCTAGGCTATATAAAAAAATGCAGGAGCTTGTAAGAGGGATCCTGTATGAGAACAACTTTGCAGAGAATAGTATATGCTGTGGCATTTCCACTTTCCTTCATCCATGTTGAGGGGCTTTTGGGGAACTTATCCATTTGACTTGCTGAAGTTTGGGAAATAAATAGGCTGGTACATGCCCTCCACCTGAAAATGGCTAACAAGTGAGACCCCAGGTGGAGCTGCCCCTACATTGGTAGAGTGGAGAGCAGGCATGGTGAGAACGGTTGAGTTTGGTGGATCTAAGATGCACGAGTTTTCTCATGGTCCAGACTTCACTAAGGTAGGTGAAGTTGTCTTGAAATGATCGAGAGGCCCAACCTGGAGTGTCACAGTGACCCAGGCAGACTAGGCAGGGAAGTCCCTGCAGCAGGAGCTAACTGCAGGCAGGAAAGAAAGGCAGCACTGGCCTTCTGAGCCTCACTGGACCTCACCACCACATTACTGTCACGTCAGATCTCTACCTGCTCGGCCCCATAAGGCTGCTTCCCTTGCCTCTAAAACCTCCCTTTCCAGTTGCTCCAGAACCTCAGGGGCCCTTAAAAGTAACAACTGCATAGTCTTGGGGATGGGGGAGCTAGCCAAATTGAGAGATGACAGTTTCCACTGAGAGCCAGCTAACCTGTTAATTCCTGCAGCGAGATCTATCTGTTCATCCGCAGGTCTGGGTAGGACTAGAGCAGCCCCGGGAGTCTTTGGAAATGTGACGCAGGAGGGAGGAGAGCAGTTGGAAGAGCACTTGTTGGAGGGTGGAAGGCCGTGAGCGAGGGTGGGGCACATCAAATCCACCAGGCCGCCCCACGTTTGTTCTTGTTCTGATAGTTTGAGAGCCTGAGGTTAGTGGTGCTGGCAAGGGGTAGAATATATGAGGATGGGGGGATGGTGCGTACCATTTTCACAACACATGAAACTTCTCTTCTAAACACAGTATTGACCATGATACCTGTCAGATGATTCAATGAGGCTTTATTTCCCAAGAGACTATTTTATTGGAGTTGTCTTCTTTTACCGTCTTCTCCCCCCCCCCCCCACCCCTTGAACAGTTAGTGTTTCAGAATCCATCTGTAGCTCTGCTTTTGACTAATTGTGGGAAACACTGCGGAATGGTGGTCTTCAGGCTCTTAGGAGCTGTGATCATGAATAATGCTTACATTAGAACTGAAATATGTAAGATTTTTAGCCCTCTCCTCTTATGCTTTTTTCTTTTATGAACTTTGCTTATTTGTATGATTTTATATGTTTGTAAGAGGATATCATTTCTCCTTACTTGGTTTACTTCCAAGTTTCCTAAGCCATTGTGGGAGAGTGGGTAAAGGGAGGCTATATTTATGTTAAGGACAATGTGAAAGTTCAGAGTTCGATACTGAACAAAATTTTATAATGAAAAATAAGAACTCTAGAGAACTTTTCCCTGTTTTTATGTGATGGCTTGTATAGTTTGCATTAACAGTTATAACTAATACGTTCATCTATGTATGTTACCTGCACGTTATAACTTCTACATGTAAATAAAAGCGCATTGTCAACTTTAAAGTTTTGTACAAATGTGAGTTCATTTTTATTTTCTGGGATGCTAATTAACATTGTCAGATTAAAAACCTTTCTATACAGCCAGATACAAGCACCACAAAAATCTATGACTTAGAAAGTTGAGATTTTATAGAGTTCTATTCTGTATTGCAATCCTTGTTTTAAGCATTTAATTTATTTTCTTAAATTTTTTTGAAAAGACTTTATTTGACAGAGAGAAAGAATGCAAGCAGACGGAGTGGGAGGCAGGCAGAGGGAGAGGGAGAAGCAGGCTCTCCACTGAGCAAGAAGCCCTATATGGGGCTCTATCCAGGATCCTGGGATCATGACCTGAGCCAAAGGCAGATGCTTAACCAACCGAGCCACCCAGGTGCCCCTAGGCATTTAATTTAAAAGATTAGAATGATATGTACTTATATTTCCCATTAGGATTTTTTTTGTCATTTAGGATAAATGTTTAAATTGTTAAAAGCAAGTTAAATATTAAATTAGAAAATCCATTAGCTACATTATTAAAATAAATATTCCTGAGCTCATCTTCTTGTTGGCTTTTTTTTTTTTTAAAGTAAAACGTTTGTTTTTGGATGGACTTGAAATGTTTTGAACAACTATTTTTAGAATTTATATTTATTTAAAAACATTTTTTTTAAAAAGATTTATTTATTTCAGAGAGATTACAGTGTGAGCAGAGGGATGCCTGGGTGGCTCAGTGGTTGAGCACCTGCCTTGGCCCAGGGCATGATCCTGAGTCCCGGGATCGAGTCCTACATTGGGCTCCCTGGGTGGAGTCTGCTTCTCCTCTGCCTCTCTATCTCTGTGTCTCTCATGAATAAATAAATAAAATTTTTTTAAAAAAAGGTGTGAACTGGGATGGCGGGGATGCAGGAGAGAGAGAATCTCATGCAGACTCCCTGCCGATTACAGACCCAGACGCAGGACTCCGTGTCGACGCTGGGACTCATGTCACAACGCTGAGATCATAACCTGAGCCAAAATCAAGAATCCGACCCTTAACTGACTGAGTGCCTCAGGTGCCCCTAGAATTGATATTTAGTCAATTGTAGGGACTTCAGTGGTAGGTACTATTTTATTTGTGTGGGAGATGTTTTTCAAAGATAGTTGAAACATCTAGCAGGGTCCCAAAGTAGTGCTTTCAATATAACATTTAGAGGTAAAGTTGAAATATTTTTTCAATCCTTACTTGATCCTTCTAAGAGGAGCTCTAACAAACCAAAGAAGAATAAGTATCAATTTTATCCTTATGGGACTCTGACCATAGGGATTCTGTTGTCTCCTATTTTGATTTGGAAGTGGCTGCCAACTTAACTTGTCTAAAGAAGTTTTTTCCCTGGAAAAATAATTCTTATAGTGAAATCTCTAGTTTTTATAATTAAGGACATTCTATGAAGATATTACTTAGCTGGGATACTATACCCAACTTATTGTTTTAGTTTTGGCTTGCTTTGTTTTTATTGTTTTTAATAACTATGTAAGAGAATAGCATAGGTAATTAAGAAGGCAACCTCTCCTGGTCACTTGCTGTATGATGAATATGTTACTTATCTCTGTGCTACTACCTCATTTGTCCAGTGGAGATAACAGTGCCTGATTCATGGGTTGTTGGAGGGTTAAGTGATTTAATATGTGTAAAGGGTTAGTGCTGATACGTACATTGTAAAATGACATCTGAAGTACTGACATCGAGAAGCCATTAAATGTGAAATGTGTACCTGCGTAATAAAAAAGCTTCAAAATCCATGTAAAACTTCGTAGAATTAATGGGTCAAAATAACAAATCTATAGTTATAGTTGGAGAGTTCAGTTAGGCCAAAAAAAATCAGTAAAGACATAGAAGATCTAGATTATACTATTAACCACTGACTTGATATTTACAGACTGTTAAATCTAATATTAGTATAATACACAGTCTTTTCGAGTGCACATGGTAACTACACCAAGGAAGACTATTTGTAAGGCACAAGTCTCAATAAATTTTAAAAGATTGAAATCAACAGTACATTCTCTCCCAACAACAGAATGAAATTAGAAATCAATACCAATAAAACATCTATTAAAAAGTGGAGATTAAACAACACAATTCTTCAATGGGTTATTTAGAAGAAAACCATGAGAGAAATTAGAATATAATTCAAACTAAATGGTAATGAAATTACAGCATATTAGATATGTGGGATGCAGCTGAAACAGTGCTTAAAGGGAAATTTATAGCTTTTAACTATATTAGAAAACTTACCTAAGACTTCATGTAAGAAAGTAGGAAAAAAGGTCAAAGAAAATGGAAAGTAAGTAGAAGGGAAAAATAATAAATATAAGAAATCAGTGACTAGAAGAGAGACTGTAGAGATAATTATCAATGCCAAAAACTGGTTATTTAGAAAGATAAAAAGTTGGTAAACCCCTCTTAGACTGATGATGAGAACATGATAGAGACCTTAAGCATAAATGGCTTCTGTTAGAAATGAAAGAGGGATCTTCCTGCTTAGATCCAGACATTAAAAGTATAATATGCATTTATTTTAAATAACTTTATGCTATTAAGTTTGAAATGGTCAACTTTTCTTTAAAAATATGTTACCCTAGGTCATACAAGAAGAAATGGAAAATTTGGTAGCTTTAGATCAATAAAAGAAACTGAATTCATAATTAAAATCTTTACCACAAAGAAAACTCCTGGCTTTCCTGGTAATTTCAAATATTTAAGCAAGAAATAACATCAATTTTAACAGAAACTCAGAGAAAAAGTTATGAGGCCAACGTAACCCCAATGCCAAAACCTGGCAAAGATGGTGCCCAAAGAAGAAAATTGATAGATTAGTATTTGTCATGAACATAGATGAAAGAAATTGTTAATAAAATATACTGCAGTAGCAATATATCAAAAGGATCCATCATAGGTGAGATTTATTCCAAAAATGCAAGGTTAAATGCCTGAAGAGCAAGGGGAGAATCCTAGCAGGGAAAGAGCTACAGAACAGAATAAGAGCCCCAGATTCTGTTTAAGAACTTCACCAAAATTGCTAGGCTGACCCCTAAACCCATACATTTGTGGGGTAGACTTAGTGCAGCCTAGGTAAAAGTAAAAACGTTTTTGAATCATTCAAAGAATTTGCAGTTTGAGACGAATTAATTGCCTGCCAAGACAAAAACAGTTAACACTTATTGGAGAAATATAACAGAATCTAGCATCTCTATCATATACCAGTTACAGTGTCTAGTATACAGTCCCAAATTACTCAACAAACGAAAAACAAAGAAAATGTGATCCTCTCTCAGTGGGAGATCAATGGAGACCAACCCTGAGATGACCTAGATGTTGGAACTACCATGCAATAAATTGACAGATATATTTATGAGTTGGAACACTCAATAATAGTCAGTTTCTTCTAATTTAGTCTGATCCAAATCAGTCTCCTAAAAAAAAAAAAGTTTTTTTTTAAATGGAAATACAGACTTACCCTAAAATTTACATGGAAGTGCACAGGGCCTAGAGTATCCAGAGTAAACTTGAGAAAGAAAAGCAAAGTTAGAGGACTTAAATTATTTGACTTTAAGACTTTCCATGAAGCCATAGTAATCAGTACAGTGTGGTTCTGGCATAAAAACAAACAGATAAATGGGATAGAATAGATAACCCCAAAGAGATAGAGTTATTTGATTTTTGACAGAGATGCCTGAATAATTCAGTAGGGACAGGAAAGTCTTTTCAACATACAATGTTGGAAGAATGAAATTTAACACCACCTTATGCCATTCAAAGAAATCAATTCCAGATAGATCATAGTTCTCATCTAAAAAGCCTGTATAGGAGAATATATTTGTGAGTTAAGGATCAGCCAAAGTTTTTTTTTTCTTTTCTTTTTTAAGGATATAGAGAGCAATAAGAGGAATTAGATAAGTTAGACTTCATTAATAATAAAAGGATCTTCTCAGAAAACATTGTTAAATGAATAAGCAAATCACAAAGTAGAATAAAATATTTGCAAAACATTTCTGAGCAGAGTACTGTATCTAGAATTTATAAAGAATTTCTGGAACTCATTAGTAAAAAGCTAATTTTAAAAATGTGGAAAAGACAGATACTTCACAAGAGAAGCTATACCAAGGGCCAGTAAACAAATGGAAAGTGTTCAGTATTGTTAGTCATCAGGAAAATGCAAATTGAAACCACTGTGAAATAACCACCTCACAACCACCAGAATGACTATAATCAAGTAAACTGACCACACCAAACATTGGGGCGGCTGTGGAACAACCAAAAACTCTCCTGTATTGAAGGAGGGAGTATAAAATGGTACTTCCCACTTGGGAGAAAAGGTCTGGCAGTTTCTTCTAAACCTAAACCTGTATTTACCCAATAACTTCTAAGAATGTCACTTCTAGTTACTTACCCAAGACAGAGCATGTGTCCACAAAAAGGCATGCACTTACCTGAATGCTCTTGGCAGTTTTGTTCATGATGTCCCAGATCTGGCAACAGGTCAGGTGTCCCTGGGTAAAAAATGACTAAACAAATTGTGGTCTGTTGATGTAATGGAAAATTCAGCACTAAAAAGAATGGACTACTGTCACATGAGTGACTCTTAAAATCATTATGCTGAGTCAAAGAAGCCAGATCCAAAGCAGAATATACTGTATGGTTAAACATATGGTGAGAAAAACAAATCCATGATTGCCTCTGAGGGTGGAAGAAGGTATGACAGGGACTGACTCATAAAAAAGCACAAGGGGCTTTCTGGGTGGATATTCTTGACGGGATTGAGGATTAACACATTAGTGTGATGGATAAAACAAGGTGGCACCATTGAGATTTGTTTCATGTTATGTAAATTTTACCTAAAAAAAACCCAAACAAATCAAAAGTGAGTAGTGAATTCTGGCTAATATATGCATGTTTGTCTAGATTTGAAGAATCTGCAACTTAAATTTTAATGTATCAAAAAATATGATGGGTTGATATGAGGGGTAAGGACCAAGCACAGCTGAGAACCTTTGTTGAAGTTTTGCAGGGAAGGAATGGGCAATGCCAGGTAGATCTGCTGAGTGGGATTAGGACTGGGTAGTTTGAATAATTTCAGCAAGCTCTGGACTGGGAGTCCTTCCTGGTTGTCCATTACCTAGCTCTAGGGTGACTTACAGCAGGAAGAACATTGGCATGATGTGTGAGAATTTATTAGTTAGGGGTGTGGGCTGTGGAGTGGCTGGTTTTTATGTGAGAAAGATACACTCTCCAGGGAGTCTCTTTCTAGCTCTAGGAATTAGCCGTGGGAGGGACAACCTCCCTATCAAGGCCCCAAAGCCAGAGTATTAAGAATACAGAACATAAGAAAATCTAGTCAGTGCATACCTCTATAAAAGTTTGAAACCATTCATTTACACCATCATTCTGCAGAAGTGTGTATCTTGAAAAATTTAGGCCCTTAAGCCAGTCAGAAATGGATATAAGTCCTGGCTCTTACTTCAGTAGCTCTGTGACCTTTTAAGTTAATTTAATTGCTCAACGTTTATTTCTTTATATGAAAATAATGGTAATGTTAATTCACTTTATAGAGTTGATACGAATATAAATCAGTAGTATGTGTAAAGCAGTTTGAATATGCCAGGAACATAGCAAATGCTTAAAATAAGTATTGGCAAATTTTCTTTTTTAAAGATTTATTTATATGACAGAGAGCGTGCATTATCCACATATGTGGTGGGAAAGGGCACAGGGAGAGAAAATATGTTTAAGCCGACTCCGAAATGAGCACAGACCCAGATGTGGGGCTTGGTCTTTCCACCCTGAGAACATGACCTGAGCTTAAATCAAGAGTCAGATTGTTTAATTAAGGTGCCCCTGAGTGTTGGCAATTTTTAAAGTTTTCTATAGCCAATGAAAATTTAATTCTTCAATTGTTCACTTAGACCCTTTGCTTGTTAAGGACAAGGTTGTTCCTAAAGAAGGAAGGCAAAACAAAAAACTAAACACACAGAAAACAACTCTCTGGAGATAAGTATTTTCTTTCTTTTTCTCTTCTCTTCTCTTCTCTTCTCTTCTCTTCTCTTCTCTTCTCTTCTCTTCTCTTCTCTTCTCTTCTCTCTCTCTTCTCTTCTCTTCTCTCTCTCTCTTCTCTCTCCTCTTCTTTTCTCCTTTCCTTTCCTTTTTCCTTTTTCCTTTCTCGTTTCGTTTTGTTTCGTTTCCCACCCCTTAGCTGTAAAGTGGTGATGAAGTACACAGACAGATATACAGAATGTGTAATTATAGAGATATGATCTTTTTTTTTTTATTACAGTGATCAGTTCTTGATTCCTGGGCTATTTAAAATACGAACGTTAGTCCTTGTTAGTCATATATGAAATGAAAGGGGTGTTTTGTTGTAAGGAGAAATAATTACAGATGGGTAGTTACAGATTGTTCCATGGAAGTCTGTATTTCATGAGTACATCTGTAATCAAGAGCTGGAGTGAAGTTTCCTTTGTTGATACCATTCTGCTCATTTGTTTAACCCCTTTAATTTTACTCTGTGTTAAACATGCTTTATAATCTTTCTAACTGTGACAAGCTGGATTCTTATTCCTTTTAATTTGTAGAAGTAGACTCTTTAGGCAAGAAGGTAATGAAAAAAATAAATTTGTAAAACAATGTAAGGTGTATTACTTTTGACATGGGTAGTTGGACTGCTGCAGTAAATCATGCAAATATGGCAAGAACAGTAAAACTCACTTAATAGTTTTTAGGATTCTATGGTATGAGCCTTCAAAGTCTTGAACTTAATTTTCATCCCTTTTGTCTGTTGATAACAAATATAAGCATAAATATACATGTCCTTAATGCAGACAGTATGTTAATTAACAAACTTAATAACTGCTTGAAAATGTAAAATGTATAAAATACCCTTGCATGTATATGTAATTGTTAATAAGGAGTGACAAGTTATAATTTCAAGTATGGACAGTTCCCAAAAAATATTAAAAGAAAGAAATGCAGAAAAAATGTTAAATAGCACTGATTGTGACTATAATCTTTTATACATCTCCAATGTCAATAGATCTAGAAAGCTACCTATTTAAAATACATTATTTTGTGTTATCCGTAAAAGACTTTTTTTTCAAGATGCATCCCAAAGTGGAAATATGTTCATCTTAGAATCTGTGAAAATACATAGTAACAGTTATCTTTATGAGTTAGCTACTACATGTCAGGTACCCTGTAAGACTTTTCATAGGCATTTATTTATATGTAAGACATCATAGACCTTTATAATAACCTGCAAGCTATGGATTACTATTTCATTTTAAATGTTTTTAAAAAGATTTTATTTATTTATTTGAGAGAAAGAAAGCAAGAGTGAGGTGAGGTGCAGAGGGAGAGGGAGAAGGAGACTCTTTGCTGAGCAGGGAGCCCGATGTGGGATCATGACCTGAGCCTAGGCAGACACATTACTGACTGAGCCATCCAGGTGCCCCTAGCCATTTAATTTAAAAGATTGGAATGGTAATGTACTCACATTTTCTGTTAGGATTTTTTTTTTTTGTCATTTAGGATAAATGTTAAAATTGTTAAAAGCTAAAATTATATATTTAAATTTTTTTAAGGAACTGTCCATACTTGAAGTTATAACTTGCCAATCCTTATTAACAAACTGGAAACCTGAGAGATCCATTTTTCTGCATTGTTATTTAAAATATATTTATTAGCGTGACTAGGAGTATTGTGATCCAGTTTTTAATGCTGTAAAAATACTAATTTAGTCACCAGTACCTTGTTGCTGGTTGGTATGTATATGTATATAGAAGTCTTTGGGAACTCAGGGTCTTATGGGCAAAATAAAATGTGGTTATAGAAAATCAATGTTTAAGGAAGGAAGGGGTGATTAAAATTGGCTGGTTTAAATCCCCTGGACTGTTAGGTCTTAAAAATTGACCTGAATTGGTAGACCTATCTAAAGAATTAGTAGTTAAGTCAAAAGGTGGATAGGAAGGGAGCTGTTGACATAAATGCTCGTGGAAGAAAATGGGTCCCAAAGTCCTATGTTAAGAGAGAGAAGACATTGTGCTAGGGGAGAAGGAACAGGGCTGGCACTTTATTGTCTCCTACAGTAATGCCTGAAGTGAGCTGAAATGACACAGAATAGGAAATAACAGTCTGTACTTACGCTTAGTTATCTAAGGTTAGAAGCCTATCTTTTTATAGAAATGGCAAGATAATTTGACCTGCATTTAATTCTGTGGCAGTATTTTCTTTTGTTTCATTTGTTTGATTTTGGAAAAAGGCAGTATAGTCACATGGTTTAAAAATCTCTATCTAGGGACACCTGGGTGGCTCAGCGGTTGGGCGCCTACCTTCGGCTCAGGTCATGATCCTGAGATCCAGGATTGAGTCCCGCTTTGGGGTCCCTGCGAGAAGCCTGCTTCTTTCTCTGCCTGTGTCTCTGCCTCTCTGTGTCTCATAAAGAAATAAAGAAATCTTAAAAAAAAAAAAAACAACTGTATATGTATACATGCAGATGTGCATGCATACACACAAAGAGAACAAACGTTAGAAAATCTTCCTTCCTTCTCTTTACCTCAGATAACCTCTGCTCATGCTGTGTGTGTGTTTCCTGATGCATACACACGTATATAGATATTTCTATTCTTTTTTTTAAGAGAGTTTACTATACATATTGTGATTGATTTTTTCACAATATATTTATTTTTTGAAGGTTTTATTTATTTGAGAGTGAGAGAGCACGAATGAGGCAAGGGGCAGAGGGAGAAGCAGACTCCTGCTGAGCGGGGAGTTCGATGTGGAGCTCGAACCCGGGACTCCAGGCTCATGACCTGAGCTGAAGGCTGACACTCAACTGACTGAGCCACCCAGGTGCCCCTTAATATGATAGTTCATAGGGAGCTTTATCATATACTAAATTAACTATATGGATTTTTTTGTTGCTGATTTTTTTTTTTTTAATTTTTAAAGATTTATTTATTCATGAGAGAGAGAGAGAGAGAGGGGCAGTGACACAGGCAGAGGGAGAAGCAGGCTTGATGCAGGGAGCCTGATGTGGGACTCCATCCTGAGACTCCAGGATCACACCCTAGGCCAAAGGGAGGCGCTCAACTACTGAGCCACCCAGGCGTTCCTTGTTGCTGATTTCCATTCTGAGTTTTGTTTTATTGGTTGAGTTCTTTTGTTTTTTTCTTGGGGGTTTTTGTTTTTGTTGTTAATTTTTTTAGGTACAGTTTTCAAATGGTGAAGTACACGAATCATAAATGCCCAGTAAGATGATATTTGACAAATGCATATACAGTGTATCAAGACAGTAGAACTTTTTCATCATCTGGAACTTTCTTTTCTATTTTTCCCAGTGGTTTTTGAGGCAAACACTGGTTGAATTTCTTTTGTTTTGTTTAGTTTTCAGTTTGTTTTTTTCCCCCTTCTAGAACTTCATGTTAATGGAATCATTCAGTATCTAATCTTTCATATTCAGCTTCTTTCAGCCAACAAAATATTTTTGAGATAAATACATCTCATCTGTGTTGTGTCAGTAATTCTTCTTTTTCAGGATTGTTTTGCTATTCAAGATCCTGTGCATTTCTAATCAGCTTGTCAATTGTTATAAAAATTACCTTGCTGAAATCATGATTACTAAGGATTTGGATTAAAAAAAGACCAGCTGTTAGGTAACTAGGGAAGATGGAAATATTAAATATTGAGTCATTTAATTTTTAGATACAGTTCATATCTTTAAGTTTATTTAATATCTTTCAGCAAAGTTTTTAGATGTTTGTGTATATAGGCCTTACACATCTTGGTTTAAACTTTTTGCCTAAATATTTTGGGTTTTGGTACTATTGTAATGGAATTTAAAATTTTAATCTTCAAATTGTTTATTGCTAGTATATAGAAATATAGTGGATTTTTATAAGTTGTTCCTGCATCCTGCTGCATTGCTAAATGTACTAATGAAGTTGTTTCAGAGATTTTTTTATGTAAGCAATTATATCATTATCCAAAAAATGCAGGGTTTTTGTTTGAGCTTTCTTGAGATTATTACCAATATAACATATAAGTTTAACGTGTATAGTGTGATGATTTGATATACTGCAAAATGATTAACACAATAAAGTTAACATCTCCATCCCCTCACATACCCTTTTTTGTATGAGGAGTGATAACTTTTTAAGATCTATTATCTTAACAATTTTCCAGTATATAGTACAGTATTGTTAATTATAGTCACCATGTTGTACATTAGATCCCCAGAATTTATTCATCTTATAGCTGGAAGTTTGTATCCTTTGACCAGTATATTTGCCCATTTTTCCCCATTCTCTAGCCTCTGGTATACAAAATTCTATTCTCTATTTCTTTGAGTTTGGCTTTTTTCAAAAAAAGTAATTACATTTCTTCCCTTTCCAATATTTTCTTTTTACTTTTTCTTGCCATATTGCAATGGCTAGGACCCCCATTACAACGTTATTAGAATGATACCATTGTTTATTAGGTCATTAAAGTATTTCTTCTAGCATAATTGTTAAGCAATAGATTTCCCTTTAAGCACTAGTATATATTTAGCACACCCTCCCCAGTTTCTCATATAGTAGATTCATTATCATGTATTTCCCTAATTTATTTTGTGATTTCTTCTTTGACTCATGGGTTATTTAGAAATGCATTGTTAATTTCCAAATATTTGAGACATTTCTAAGAATCTTTCAGTTGTTTGTTTCTAATTTAATTCTCTTGTGACCAAAGAACTTCATCTATAAGAGTTCAAAGTTTTAAAATTAATTGACCCTTATTTATGGTCCTAGTATGTGGTCTCTTTTTCTTAATGTTTCCTGTACACTGAAAAGGATTCTGATATGTCCGATCAAGTGGTTGATAGTATCGTGCAGCTCTTCTTTGATACATGGATGGGGGGGGGGGGGAGTCTAACTATCCAGAGAGTTACTGGAGTTTCTGATCATTGGTAAGTTCATTTCTTGGTAAGTTCATTTCTTCCTTTAGATCTGTTAGTTTTTGGTAAGTTCATTTCTTCCTTTAGATCTGTTAGTTTTTGTTTAATATCTTTTAAAACTTTTTTTTTTTTTTTTTTAAATATTTTATTTATTCATTCATAGACACAGAGAGAGAGGCAGAGACACAGGCAGAGGGAGAGAAGCAGGCTCCATGCAGGGAGCCCGATGTGGGACTCGATCCCAGGTCTCCAGGATCACACCCCAGGCTGCAGGTGGCACCAAACCACTGCGCCACTGGGGCTGCCCTAAAACTATTTTTAGATGCATTCAGGATTGTTAGTGTTTGTTAATGTTACTTTTTCAGGAATGTTAATGTCTTTAGGAAATGTTTCTTTTTATCCTTGGTAATATTTTTAGTCTTAAGGCCTTATTATTTCTGATTTTATGTTTTATTAAGCTTATTGCTTGCATGAACTGTGTATTTCCATTCTTAAATATTCATCTTATCAGTGTGTTATATTTGAAGTATTTGTTTTGTAGATATTTTACATGTTGTATTCATTCTGACAAGTCTCTGCCACTTACTGGAATATGTGGTATATTTAGTGTAAAGTTGTTATTGATATGGTTGGATTTACCGTTGCTTTAGTCTTTACACTTTATTCTTTGTTTTCTAGTATCATCTGATATTTCTTCCTTTTCTATCCTTCCTTTGGGGTTAATTATTTTTTAGTGTTTCATTTTAATTTTTTGTATGCTTTTTTGCTTTGTCTCTTCTCCTTTTTTTAGGCAGCGGTTGCTTTCCCAATGATAATATTAATCCTTAGCTTTGCAACAGTGTAGCTGTTTTTAACACAAATTGCATCTACATACTTTTAGAGTTACAGTTTTTGCTGTAACTGATCATCTCCTTTTTGTAGAAAGAGAAAAATATTGTCTTTAACATTTACCTGCATACTTAATGCTTTCTAGTTCTCTTAATTTTTCTCAATGACTTAAGAATTTACATTTGTTGCCATTTCTCTTTACCCTGAAGAACTTTCCTTTAGCTTTTCTTTGAGCAAAGTCTGCTACAAATGAATTCTCAATTTTTGTTTACCTGAACATGTTTTTGTTTTGACTTCTTAGATGAAGGATATTTTTGTTGGATGTAGATTTTAGGTTGAGTTTGTTTTTTCTCCTGTCAGCTCTTTAAAGATGTTCTGTTGTCTTCTGGCTTCTATTATTTGTGATGAGAAATTGTTACTCATGTGTTCCCCATGCCTGTACATACATGGGTTGTTCTACTCTGGCTACTGTTAAAGTTAAAGCCAGACATTGCTTAAAGGTGGTAAAAACAGACTGTATTAAATAATCACGGGGGTAGAACTGAGCTCAATTTCGGTTTGCACAAAGTTGACTGGGAGAATGTAGGAGTGGAGCTGGGAGAATGAGTAGAGGCTTGCAGAGAGTCAAGGAAGTGAAAATTGCCCAAAAAATGGGTAAGAGGGTTAGTCAGTATCAATATGTTTGAGCCATCTCTGGTTACTAAATGCTATTTTTTGAGGTTAGGCTTCTAGACCATCCCTCTGAGGGTAATCTGGGAGATTCTGTCCTTTCTGATGACCAATTACATTTCAAAGGAATGGATTTCAAGTCCTTGAGAAAGACTCCTGAGTTGTAGGAGACACATGGTACATCTCAGACTGGGAAAGGATTTATAAGTGCAAGCTGACCTCCTCTAAGGAAAGGAGGTCAAGGGTCTACAGAAAAGTATTGGCAGGAACAAATGGAAAATTCTTTTGGCCGCCTTGATCTTTTCCAGACAGGAACTCAAAAAGAGTCTGGGTCCTACTGGCACTCTTGGCCTTAGGCTCCTAGAAGCCATGCTAGAGCTTGATCATGTCTCTTAGTGCAGGGGTTTAGATGGAGTCCTTTGTGCCAAGAGTTTTTGTAGTTCTCACCACTTTGAAGATTTTCTTTTAATCTTTTGTTTTTCGTATTTTGTAAATGATGTGCCCAAGTGTGATTTTCTGTGTTTTTAAACTGCTTGGTATTAAATGAGCTTCTTAGAAGTATAAATTTAGTTTCAATTGAAGTTGAAAATGTTTCAGCCATTACTATTTCAAATATTTCTTCTGGTTGGTTCTTGCTGCTTGTCAGATTGCATATGTTATTGAGACTGTTCTTTTTCATTTTTCCTTCTTCTGCTTAGAAATTTCTCTTGACTCATATTCAAATGGACTCCTCTGTCTTCTCCAACCATCAGGTTAATTTTTTATTTCTGATTTTATAATTTTCAGTTCTAGAATTTCCATTTGATTGATTTTTATAGTTTAATCAGCTGAGATTCCCATCTGTTCATTAAGTCCATCAACATATTCACGGTAGTTACTTTAAAATCCTTGTCAGTTATTTTGGGGATCTGTTTCTACTGGCTATTCTTTCTGTTGACTAGGGGGTAACATTTTACTATTTTTTCATAGGTTTAGTAATTTGTGCTTTTTTAAGAGTTTAAATTCTGTTACCTTCCTCTAAAGAGTTGATTTTTGTTCTAGCAGATACTTTTGGTCAGCCTCAAAGTCCAAATTGCTTGCCTCTGATATAAACAACAGCTGAGATTTCAGGACTTTGTTCTTTTAGACTTCCAAATGCTCATTTTCAGCAGGTTGTGTAGTCTCTCCCACATATATCATTGAGAGGTCATGATTTGAGCAGAGTTCTCACTCGTATTTTGATATTTTCCCCCCTCGTGGCTCCTTCTTTACAAGATCTTCCCCTTTCTTTTTCCAGCCCCTCTGCCAGCCCCATATCCATTCTCTGATTGTTTGTGCCATTCAGTAAAACTGCAATTTTCTGCTTCAGGTCTAGGTGTCCTGCCTAGCTTAGACTGTGGGCTGTCCTTAGATACAAAGCCACCTAACTGTGGCTCATCTAGTCTAGTTCCTCCCTTACAGTGGTTGTATTCCTTTTGATTTTTGTCCTGTTGGTCTCTCTCCATTGTTCTCAAATAATTGATTTTATATCTTGTTCAGAGGCTGTCATTTTTATCTGAAGGAATGTTTGCATAATTGAGGGTACTCTACAGGACTTCTGTTTGTGTCCTCTTGCTAATTGCAAACTGTTTCTATTGAGAATTTAAAATGCATTTCAGAATTTGATAGAGCCGTTTTCTCCTCTTTGTTCAAGTTTTCCTGGTCGTTCTTATTTATTTTGGTATGTTATACTTGGAGTAATTTTGTCTGAAATTTTTATTGAGGTTGAATCAAAAGCCTAACTTTGGCAGAATTCATGTCACTATGATGTCTTCCTGAGTAGGAAGATAGATACTTTTCTCTGTGCTGACTTTGCTTTTATATTCTTTAGTAACAATTAAAATGTTTCTTTTTGTAATTTTGACACATTTATCCTTACATTTATTCCAGGTGCTTTGTGTATTTTATTATAAATTGATTCCTTAAAATAAATATTTTTTCTAATATAAACAGGCAAAAATTTTACTAATTAGAAGCAAATTTAATATTTCTAAGTAAACCTTCAAATTTTGAAGAGTGATGTTACAGTAAACAGTAGGACTCCTGCTTAAACATAGCCTGTGATGGAAGTTGGAAAGTGGCTGAGTTAGGGTGGGGATCTAGGTCCACTTGCCTCTAGATTGATTGCATGTTCTGAACAACAACTGTTTACTGTTTTCTGATTTATTTCAAGGCTTGATTCAAGCCCAACTTAAGCTCTTTGTGCTCTCTTTTAGATTCTGGTTCTGTGTCCATGTCAGAATTAATTGAGTGAAATCTTCATTAAGCTCTCATAATAGCAGAATAGCCTCTTGATCTAATATTTTGTTAATTATTTTTGCAAGATGAAGAGTAAGCTGTATACTTTTCTTTCTGAGGTTTCAATGCTGCGGCTTCATCACATTCCAGAATGTAGTTGATTTTATCACAATTTAAACTACTTGGTGCTCTGTGTTTTTGGTAGATATTTGATAAATATCTTTAAAAGAACCATGTATGCCATGGGTGTTTTAGTATATCTTTGGAGAAAAGAGATTTAAATTATCCTCCAGTTTCCTGACTGTTTCTTTCTTGGGTTGTTTAGGAAATGAAAGATTTCTACAGCCTAAAAAGCAAGAGACTGTAAAATACCTTAAAAGGGTACTGGATAGTGTCTGAAAATGCATTTGTAAAAACCACCAAGTATAGTTGCTGTAGCCCCCAGGGCATGGCATGGGGAGTTATGTCTGCAGCCAGGTGTCTCTGCAGGAGGCCCACTAGCCCCTTCTAGGTGTGTTGCCAGGCCACAGGAAGACAGCACTTATCACCAGTATCCTTTGAGATGTTGATTAAGTTAGCTCATTAGTAATATATACATCTGGAGTTTAATCAGTTGCTTGATTTTATTTTAAAAAATTGTTTTGAAACGGTTCTTCCTCCTCTTTGAAATTTTGATGGTTTTGGAATATGTGAGAAATGGAGTTTGAATTTGTTTTCAGAATTACCTTTTGATTCTGATTGTAAAGGCACAGCTTGTGACCTGAGACGCGTTGACAGGCAAAAGTTTGCCCACCAATGAGAAGTTACTGTGAAATAAAGTCATGGCAAGGAAATAGGGAGAATTATCTCTAGGCTGCCCATGTTCTGGAAAGAAATGTAGAAGAAAAAGTTTGAGGTCTTCCTGGCCTGTTTCCTTCAGATGTATTGATTTTTGAAAACTAGATGTAGCAGATTTTTCATATTCATACTGTCTTTTAAGAATTTGGTGCTTTCACATATCTTTTGTCCTCGCAGCAATTTCTTAAAGCTTTTAAGGTGATATGTTATGTTTGAATGACTTTAGAATGCACTTCCTTCTCCTGTGTAGTAATAGGAGAGCAATAATAACTTTAATAGAACTGAATATGTAAGTTTCTCAAATAGTGTGAAAATCTTAACTTAAATGTATCTAATTTAAGTGAAAATTTTCCTGTATTAAACAGACCAGTTGACATCCATTTTTAGATAAGTTTTTTTAAAAACTAGATTATAAAATGAAGCAATCTTAGTAAGGCTAATGGCATAGGTATTAGTCTTTTGTTGCGAGTAGAGGAAATTGGAAGGGGCATTGTAAATATGATTTCATGAAGCTAGAGAGCATTGGTGTTCACATTTTTAAAACATAATCATAACTTATCTGGAGTCACATGTTCCATTTTATTGGCTTCCTTCATATGGAAAATATAGAAACCAGCACTAAAAGCCCGTGAAAAAGTGAAGCAATATATATATTTTCTGGGTGAAGGAAGTATTCTGTACATTTTCCATGTTTTACATCATGGTATTTTGAATAACCATGCTTCCATGTTCACATCAATTTTTTGTTTTTCAATTTATGCACAGCACTTGCTCTGAAATTTGGGGACTGAGTACACCAAATACGATAGATCAGTGGGATACAACAGGCCTTTACAGCTTCTCTGAACAAACCAGGTGAATATTCTGCCCTCTATGGAATCCTAGCCATCTTGGGGCGGGGGGCTGTTTTGGAAGACCTGTTAACGGGTTGCCTAGGATGTTTCCTTAATGTAAATAAGGCATGCATTTAAAATACCTGCCTGCCAGTATTAACGATATATGAAATGTGTCAGCTGATGTTTTGATCAATGAAATTCTAGCTTTGAATCTTCTTTAAATTATTGCATCCCCTGAAGAATAGGAACTTTGATAAGTATATTCTCATTTGAGTTTGAGATTAGATTATAATCTGTTGTTGGCCTAATTTTCAAGTAGAGCTATAACCAGTTTTTGCTAAATTTCTTGCTATCATCTAAATCTCATCTTCTTTATACTAATAAATGCATAGTTATTTACCAAACCCCTTTTATCACAGTTAACGCTAGGCTAACTCATTTTATGTTCTCTTTTATTTTAAAAATCACCTTATTCTCTTTTGGAACATACTGGTATTGTCCATTTCATCTCATTGTATTCATCACCATCTGCATTACTGTGTGAGCTCTAGAACTACACCTTGGTACTCAAAACAATCACAACTGGGTAGTGAGCTACATTAGTTTGAGTAAGTTACTTTACATCATTGTTGGTACTCACCATTCTTCACACTAGTTCCTTTTTTTGATAATTCAGTCACCTAGAGTATTAATGCCCTTCAAAGCATCCCTAGATAAAGTTTGATTTACTCAAGAATAGAAATTGACAAAAAGTTTTTCAAGTATGCTATATGGTCCTTTTTTAAAAAATCAATTTTTTCCCAAGTGGTTAGCCATTCATTGACATTCGAGTCATTTATGTAGCATATTTATGAGAAACCTCTGCTAGTGCTGCTTACTTTTGTAGCAGACCCATCAAATAGTACATTTTTCTTCCTTTGTACTCACTAAAACTAACTAAATGTCTGTCATTCCTTTCTTTATGCTCTTATTGTATTAATGTAGCCCAATCAACTGCATCTACTTTGTTTCTAAACCTCCCACCTTTCTTTCCCCTTGCTTCTCAACAGGTCTCTGGATGGCCGTCTGCAAGTGTCTCATCGGAAAGGACTACCACACGTGATATATTGCCGATTGTGGCGCTGGCCTGACCTTCACAGTCACCATGAACTCAAAGCAATTGAAAACTGCGAATATGCTTTTAATCTTAAAAAGGATGAAGTATGTGTAAACCCTTACCACTACCAGAGAGTTGAGACACCAGGTAGAAAAATTGGGGCTTTTCCCTTGTTTTAAATTAAATGCTTAAACTTAAGTATATTAGATGCTCATATGTAATTGCCCCTGGAAAACTTTGGTGTAAAATTCTAATAAATTACCTGAAATTCAGTGTCTTATTCACTAGTAGTTTAAAGTACTTTTTAAATGTTTTAATTATGAAAAATGAACCTTAGGTTCATTCAACCTTAGGTATGTCCGTTTCTTGGGAGAACACACCATTTGACCTCAGAGTTACATATCTAGGAAGTTCTAATCCCTAGATTCACAGTCTGCTCGGAACTAACCCGATGGACTGCTTTACCTATGTGCTGCCCAAGCTGCATTCACTCGTTTTGTTCTTTGAGCCTCTTTTTGAAGTATTTTAATGTCATTGTTTGCATGAAAGCAAATGAGTGAAGCTCATGGCAAGACTTTTAGTTTAGTTAGCTGTGTACTTGAAACTTTTAAAGAGCACACAGCTATATTTTTAGAAATGTCCTAAATCTGACTTCCTGTGAAGGAGGGTCTATCCACACCTCCCAGAATGACCTTGCTCCTCAAAGTACAGGATAAATGGGAACTTGGAAATTTAGATGCTGGACTACATGGCGAGTTAAATCAGATTTGTCAATTTCTCAGTAACTGGTATAATGCCAAGTTGGTAAACCCTAAATTTTAAAAAATTAAGCAGGCCACTTTCTTCTTTTTTTTAAATGTGTGTGAAATTTTTCAGTAAAGGTCTGGTGTGGCCCCCTCTCCCCCGGTGCCCATCCTTTGTTCTTTGCTGTTAACTTGGATCCCTTTTATCCTTTTAGTTTTGCCTCCGGTATTAGTGCCACGGCACACTGAGATCCTAACAGAACTGCCTCCTCTGGATGATTATACCCACTCCATTCCAGAAAACACTAATTTCCCAGCGGGAATCGAGCCACAGAGTAATTACATTCCAGGTATTTTTGCCTTCCCGAGTCTCCTAAAAATTGGGATGGATACAAATTTTATTCATAAACTTGCAAGTATTCATAAATTGTGGTTTGACTTTTAAAAAAAATGTTTCTGGATTTTGAATAGAAAAATCTACTTTGTTGATTGATGATGTTGTGAGCTGTGTAAGCCTCATATCTGAAACAGATAGGCCTGGAGAAGTTATACTTTATATTTCGTTTTCTTTTGCAGTGGCTTTAATCAGAGTACTGTGAGAAGCAGAAAAGCAAAGATCTTAGTAAGTTTGTCTTAGTTGTTGAAGCTAAGAGAGATGCAGAATGTAAGCAAAATAAGTTGAACATGAAAGCCATGTTCCTGGAACAAGTATCACTAAAAATCTACCAAATAATCATTTTCATAGATAGTTTGATAATGGTCAAGAGAAATGGAACATTTCTGTAGGAGATGGAATATTTGATTTCTAAGATACAGCAGCACTGCTGTACTGAAAATCATAAATCCTCTAATTTAGTTCTTTTTCATCTGGGCTTCAGTAACCTCTGCTGAAAAATAGATGAATTTAACCACATGGTTCTCAAATCCCACTCTAATTACTATTTTATGTGATCTAGTAGTATGCCATGAGGCAGTTTTAGTTTTCACTATTTTTTTTTTTTAGAAGAACAGCTAACATTTTCTTACTTTCTTTGTGTTTTCCTTTTTTTTTTTTTTTCCTAGCCAGAAACTAAAGGTATAATAGTAGGATGAGGATTAAGTTATACATTGGATAGTTTAGTGTCTCAGTTTTTTTCTTCTATTGTAATATTTCTCCATTCCACTCTTACTTGCTGTAAGGAACTTAGTTTCAGGTACATTTAAAAAAGATCAATGTGTCTCATGGAAATAGTGCTTGTTCATTGAAGACAATTTTAAAAACATAACCCCCCCAAAAAAAGGATTTTTAAAAATAGCTCATTTTAAAGGTAGAAAGCGTTTCCTGATTGTTTTAATGTACATCTTTTCCAACTATTATTTTACTCCAAAAGAGAGTTTAAGACTCCCTTTTAAGTTGACAGGAAGCAAACTTTTTGAGAAGTCAGGAGAGAAAGGCATAGAGTGGAGTGGAGTGTGTGGACTAGCAGGGGAGGGCAGGACTGGACCAGGCCACTTGCTTGGGAGAAGACTTGGGTGGAGGTAGCTATGTGTGTGTGGTGTAGGTGGTGCAAATTAAGTCTTTGGTGTGGGAATTTGTATTATTCAACGATACTCCGAAAACGTGGTGTATGCATATAGTCTTGTAAGACACCTCCCCAGTAATTATTTGGAAGGATGTTAAAGTGATTAATGGCTTTTACTTGTGGAGATGTTTGGATTTATTTTCCTTTCTTTCTTTGTTTAGATTTGGTTTATTTTACAAAGTTGGAAATCAAAAGTGGGTCACAACTATTTGCTTTTCTGGACAATGGGGCTTTGCTTGGTGCCGAATGATAGTAAAAGCTAAAAAAACGGACACTTTTTGTTCCACTTTCAAAGAAATTTTAGTATTTTCTCCAAAATGCTTAATAGCTTTATTATTTATTATTTTGTAGATAATAATGGAGAAAAGTAAAACAGGATAAAGCATTTAAAAATTCAGTATTTCTTCCTGTTTAGATCTTTGAGACATGGGTGGTTAAACTGACAAAACCTAGCCCTGTTTAATTTTGTTAGCTCTAACCTTAAGATCATTCATATTGATATGTATTCATCTTGTTTTTGTGTTCTTTATTGTTTGAGCATATGAAGGTATTTTATCTTATTCTTAGAATTTCATAAGGATTTAGGGTACTGACACTAAATGAAGACTTCTCTACTTAAAGTTCAGATTTGCACTCAGTGTATTGAAGGGAGAATGTGAAGGCTTTGGGGAAGGAGCCCTCTCACCCACATTTCTCCCTCTCTGTTTTGATAATTACTTATCTTGAATTTTCTTACAACTGCCCAGCCATGTAAATGTTAAACTGTTGATAATCACTTAAACTTATTTTTCTTCCTTGAAATTATAATTGGTAAAATTATATACACATGTATTTATTTTACATGAAGTTCATTCAGCTATTCAGACGCCTCCTGAATGTAAACATTTTATTCATTAAGCATGTTGGAAGTGGCACACTAGAATCTTCTTTTCAGGGAGTATTTTGCCTCAGGTTTGTGCAGTAGTTTATGTTTGAATTTAAATTTCTGCTTCAAACACTCAGGATTTCCTGGTTAGAAATCCCTGGAGAAATATACTTTTTAGGAGGAATTCAAGCTAGACTTGTCCTGAAATATATTACTGTATTTTGCCCTGAGAACCCAATGTAAGCCCATATTACTTTGTGACCCGAAATCTCATGAATGTTGTGTGTCCTTCAGTCATCTCCTAGGTGTATGCATCCATGATGGCCATTAGTTTAAAAAAAAAAAAAATGTAGGTACTAATTCCTTTGAAGCATACTGATTCAGAACTGAAGCATCTTGGAAGTTCTATTTTTGGCTCTTGCCCCAGAAAATATACATATGGGAATGAGCCAGATATGTAAATACTAGCTAAGAAAATATGCCTAGAGAGCTTGATTATATTACAAATAGGCTTTATGGATTCACCTGTAAGATTTGGATCAGAACCTGAATCCTAAGCCCTCAGAACCAAATAATTGCACTTTATAATAATGCTATATAATATTCATATTGATTCTTTGGTTATCTTTGATAGCTAGGAAAAAGGTGGTGCTATTGATTCATTTGCAACTCTGCTTGATTTGTTCTAAACTTTTGTAGAAACGCCCCCTCCTGGATATATCAGTGAGGATGGAGAAACAAGTGATCAACAGTTGAACCAAAGTATGGATACAGGTAAAACCTATCTTTCCAAATTCCACAATAATGAGATACACATTTATGCTCAGTTTGAGACCCCCAAGAATTACCTGTGACTCTTTAATGTAGAGAAGTTGGGACATATATTACAAAAAGAACCTTCTATATTGATGTAGTTATATTTGAACCATCTAAGGGAGGACCCTGTTGTCAATGAAAAAGTAACACATGCTACTCTGCAGAATAATTGTTACAGTTTTCTCTCATTAGATTATATGAAAATTTGAGAGCACTCCAGTACTTTTCTGTTTAAGTATTCTGTGCTTCTGTTCAAAGTTTTAGTTACCCGATGAATAAATGTCTTTGTGATGAAAAACCATAATGAGCCCAGTAACAGATTTTCTGAGAAATACGGAGGTGGGAGATGGGGATCAGATTTTCAGTGCTCTTTTAACTTAAGAGTGAGTTCTCAAGGGTAGGAAATTGTTTACACAAAATACCTTGTACCTGACCTAATTCAATTAATTTCTAATTTTTAGCTATGGGCTCCAGACACAGTGGAGAAAAAGTTTTTAGCAGCATGTCAAAGCTTTCAAACAGTTATTATGTAATAAAATGTATAATCTGCCAGAACTAATTAGGTTACCAGGGAAGTAGCTGTGGTGTCATTGTTAATTGTCTGGTTTGCTCTGTACCACCTGTCTGTAATCTTAAGGATTGGATATTTTAATATCACAGCCTGTCATTACACCATCAGCTTTCCTACACAGTTTATACTAGAACATTCTATAATTATGATAATCTAAGTTATTCTTAAATGAATTAACATTGACAGGAGTGGGGGGGCTGGGCACCGGCTTTTACAATAATTCTGTTGTTTAAATCTTTCTGCTATTAGACTTCCAGATAAACTTCTGCTGTAGCTTATCATACTTGTAACTGTTCAGAGTAGTAGATAACCAAGAAATGCAAATAATCTAATGATCATTGGAAATAACATGTACATATTAATGCAGATGTCCTAACTGCACATGATATTTGACTTTCCAAATATATCTTCCTAACACACCTGTATCGCATAGATCAGTATTCCTGAACCAGCCATGTTCCTTTTTGGACCACTGCCATTGTGACATTCAAAAGTGAATGCCAGAAAAAGATGCTCAACATCATTAGCCATCAGGGAAATGCAAATCAAAACCACAGTGCCATACCACTTCATACCCACAACAATGGCTATGATCAGAAAAGGACAGTGGCAGGTGTTGGTGAGGATGTGGACAACTTGGAGTTTCATTTGTTGCTGTCGGGAATGCAAAATGGTTGGGTTGCTTTGGAAAAGTTTGTTGTTCTTTAAAAAGATAAATATAGAATAATTGTGTGACCTAGCAGTTTCACTCCTAGCTATATACCATGAAAATTGAAAATATGTACACAATTATGAACTTGTACACAAATGTTCACTGAAGTATTACCCATTCTAGTCCAAAAGTAAAAGGAACCGAGTTGTGCATCAAATGATAAATGGACAAATGAAGTATATTTCTATGTCAAAATATTATTTAACCAGATAAAAGAACGATGTACTGATACATGGTACAACATAGATGAACCCTGAAAGCATTATATTAAGTGAAAGAAGCGAGTCACAGAAGGCCACAGGGATTCCAGTTAGTGCATAAATCCCTGTTTGATCATAGAGCTGTGGTGCAGGGGAGGAGCAATAAGGTTGAGATAATCAGTGGTTATGCTAAAGGGTCAAATTTGAGAAGGGGAAACTAAATGGAATCAACTAAAATGGATTCAGTGTTCTGGGGCTTGCTTTGAACCTAACATATTTCTTATTCTGTTTCAGTGGGGAAATGTTACTTTTTTTAAAGAATAAATGTAAATTATTTCCTGTAATGACAGTGTGCATATTGATTCATGAGAGGCTAAAAGTTGGTTTAACTACCAGTCTTCTACCTGCTATCCATTTCTCTCTCAGCACCATGGCAAAGTTCTGATGTAGGACCACAATTTAGAATTAAATTTTAAACTTTAAACTCTGGTTTTTTAGAATTGTAGGGATTTTCTAGATACTTTATTGATTTCTAACTGAATTCTATTATGCTCCAAAATGTACTATGCATGATTTCAGTCTGGCGATTTACTAAAACTCTAAAAATCATTTTATGCCATAGCATGGCTTATTTGTGTTGAGAAGAGTCCCGTGTAAGATCGAAAAGAATGTTCTGTGTTTACAGGGTTCTCTACGTCATTTAGGGCATGTTGAACAGAGGTTTTAGATCTTCTAATCTCATTTTTTTCTACTTTCCCCATCTGTAATGGAGAGCAGTGTTAATGTCTCCAGCTCTGGTGTTGGCCCTATCAGCTTTGGCTTCATGTATTTTGAGTCTGTCATTAGCTGGCACACACTCAGAATACTTATGTCCTTCTGATGGTATAAAGTTTGTCTCCTGTTCACATCACCATATCTTACTTATTTCAGTGGTTGTGTGGTAGAGTTCTCATCCTTTTACTTTTGCTGTCTGTAGTTTTATATGGAAAGTGTGTCCCTTGTAGACAGCATTGCATGTCTTTATCATGCATGTCTTTATCAATCTCTGTCTTTCAATTGGAATATTTTGTCTATTTTTATGTAATGTCGTTATTGATATCATTGGGTTTGGGTTACTATTTTACTGTTTCTCTTCTGTTTGTCCCATCTAATTTTTGTTCTTCTGTTCCTAATTTTCTGGAATTCCTTCAGATTAATCAAATATATTTGTATTTGAATCCATTCTGTTCACTCTCTTGATTTTTCAACAGTACCACTTAGTAGTTTTCTCTTGGTGGGTGATCTCGTTATTACAAGGTATGTTCCAGGTTTGTTGCCTTCTGCTTACATTATTAAGTTGTAATATTTTACAACTTCATGCACAGCTAACACCAGCTTCATCCCCTGCCTGTTGTCTGTGCTGTCCTTGTCATTTGTCTTACCTACACGTGTCTGTAAACCCCACAGTATCTTATTTTTGCCTTAGACTCTGAGAGGTGTTTTTTTTGTGTGTGTGTGTTGTTTTTAATTTTTAATGGATTAACAAGTAACTTTTTGTATTGACCTGTATATTTACTTTTCTGCTCTTCCTTCCATTCCTCTAGACATTTGTCCAGTTGTCTTGGGACCACTTGTTGAAGAGCCCTTTCTTTCTCCATTGACTTACCTTGGCTCCTTTGTTGAAAAATCAAGTGATATAAGTGGGTCTAACTTTTGGTCCCTTTTAAGCCAGTTCAGTGAATTCATTTCAGATTATCTATTTTTCAGTTTTACAATTTCCATTTTAAAGTCTTTATCTGTTAATTGCAGTATTAGCTTCATATGTAGTTTGCTTCTGTTCACTTATCTTTCCATTAAGGGTCAGTTTTTCCTACTACTTTGCATGTTTCATATTGTTTTTTGTTTTTGTTTTTGTTTGAATTGGATGCTGGGTATTGTGTCTAATATAATACTAGAGAGTAATATAGATAATATTCTCCCGTGGAAAGCCTTCCCCTTTTCTCTTTCTAGTTGCTAGGTTGAAGAGCTGATCTGTTCCACATGATTAGGAGTTGAGTTGGTTAGGGGTGATGATTTGATGTTTTAATTAATGTCCGATCACTACAGGCTTGAAGATAGGGGCAACCTCCTACCTCAGCAGGTTTTCGGATACAAGTATGGCAAGACTGCAGGATCTCCTAAAACTTTCTGTGCTACCTTGTACTCAGCTAAAGACATGTGGGTTGGAATTAGCTGATGAAGAGCAGGACTGCCTCCATGCTTGGGCTTCTCAGATTCCATTTACCTGCACTTGGCCTTTAAAATGTTAGTTGATTTTTTTCTTTGGCAAGCCCAGTCCTGTGTGTATCTGTGTCCTAATTTGGCAGGTGCTCACAGGGATGAAGATGGTCCCCACTTTCTGCTTCTATAGGAAGACTTCACCCTCTTCTGCAAACTAGTTCACTTAGACTTAAATAGATCTATAGCTTTTCAGTAACTCTAAAGAAAAACAAAATTGTTTTAGTGTTTCTGATATTTTCTTATGATTATTTTAGGAGCCAGGGTTTTTCTCTGTCTTCTACATTCTAGTTACAAGGGAACTCTGTAGAAATTGTTAATAAAAATAGAAGAAAAGCACCTTTATTCTCATTATAAACAGAATTCATGCTCATTGCAAATTTGAAAATGCAGGGGACATAGTAAGAAACACAAGAAAAAATATTTTTTGAGCTGGAATTGACAAATTACATATAATTTGTCTTTTTTTTTTTTTTGCTTTATCTAGTATTTCTACCATTCTGTGTCAAATAAAAGATTTTTTGCAGATGAAATTATGCTGAAACATTTTGAATTTTACTCTATGTGAATATTCATTATAAAAAATAAGGTAAAACAAGAAAATATAAGATTCCATGTAATTTCCATTATCTAGCAGTAATTATACTCTTAATTTTAAAAGACTCAGTGTTTACAAAAAATAAAAATAAAACACAACACTAAAATGGAGGACATCATAGAAAAAGAGCTAAAAAGTGACAAATTTGGACTTAGGATGTCAGATTCTGTACATCCTTTTTTTTTTTTTTTTTAAGATTTTATTTATTTATTCATGAGAGACACACACAGAGGCAGAGACACAGGCAGAGGGAGAAGCAGACTGTGCAGGGAGCCCGATGTGGAACTCAATCCTGGGACCCCAGGATCATGCCCTGGGCCGAAGGGAGGTGCTCAACTGCTGAGCTACCCAGGCGTCCCTATACATTCTTTTCGTGACTACTGCAGTAGATTTCCTCTGGCTGATTTCAGAACATAGGGAGAAATGCATGCTTTTAAGATACATTGCTGAGGTAGGACTTGCTTGGTGATTAGGTAGGGCCAAAGCTGAAGGAGTACCCCAGCATGATTCCAAGTTTTTTCTGAAAGGTTTGTAAAAGCACTTGGTCTGTATTCAGTAAATTAGATTTTTTAAAGCTTGCTTTTTAAAGCTTTTTTTTTTTTTTTTTTTTGGTCTAAAAATGAAATAGTAGATGATTTCAGTTCTTCAGGATTTTCTCTAATATGAAAGCAAAGGTATACATTTAAGACCTGTAACTGTCCTTTTGTATATACCTTACAAAAGAATAATTCTCTTTTTATTGGTTTCATTTGCATGCTATTAATCTGTGGTTGGCTGATTTACTCAAACTTATTAATATATTTTTAGCCATTAATTTTGCTCAAGAAATTCAAACTAATTTTAATACTCCTCAAAAAAGTCCTAACATTAAATACTAAACATGTAATTCATCTCATACTAAATGAATTCCACTTGGAGCAAACATTTAAATATAAAAAATGAAACCCTGTAATTTTTAGTCTTTGACAATGAGGAGTTTTTAAAATAACCTGAGCAAGAAATAAGTAAAATATACAACCATCAGAGAAGATATTGACAAATTTGAATAAATAAGATTTGAAATGTTATCACCACACCTATTAAAATGGCCACAGTCCAAACACTGGCAAGGCCTAATGCTTGTGAGGATGTGGAATGACAGGAACTCTCATTCACTGCTGGTGTACAGCTCCTGTGGAAGACACATTGGCAACTTCTTACAAAACTAAACATTCTCTTACCATGTGATCCAACAGTCATACTCCATAGTGTTTACCCAAAAGAGCTGAAAATGTATGGACACACAGAAGCATGAAATGGTTGTGTATATATAGCAGCTTTTTCATAAATGTCAAAACTTGGAAGCACTCAGGTGAGTGGACAGATACACAGTACATCCAGAGAATGGACTACTACTCGGCACTAAAAAGAGATGAGCTATCACGTCATGAAAAGACATGGAGGAACCTTAAATACATATTGCAAGTGAAAGAAGCCAGTCTTTGTAAAGGCTACATAGTGTATGATTCCAACTGTATGACATTTTGGAAAGGGGGAGACTATAGACATAATAAAAAAGATCTGTGATTTCCAGGGGCCAAAGGGGAGGAAGAAATAAAGAGAGCACAGGGGATTTTTAGAGTAGTGAAGCTATTTTGTATGATACTACATTGTGAATATATGTTATTATGTGTTTGTCAAAATCCATAGAATGTACAACACCAAGAATGAACTCTGATGTAAACTATGGGCTCTGAATGATAATAATGTGTCCACGTCAGTTTCTTGATAGCAACAAATGAAACATTGTGGTGTTAGATACTCATTGCCGGGGACATTGTACATGTATAAATACATGGGTATATGGCATTTCTTGGTACTTTCTGCTTTTTGCTGTGGACCTAAAACTGCTAAAAGTATTGTCTCATTTAAAAAATTAATGTTGGGGCATCTAGGTGGCTCAGTGGTTGAGCATCTGCCTTTGGCTCAGGTCTTGTTCCGGGGTCCTGGGATCAAGTCCTGCATCGGGCTCCCCACAGGGAGCCTGCCTCTCCTCTGCTATGTCTTTACCTCTGCTGTGTCTCTGCCTCTCCCTGTGTGTCTCTTATGAATAAATAAATAAAATAAAAACATCTTTAAAACTAAAAAAAATTAATGTCACCTTGAAGGCTATATCAAAAGAAACAAAAACTCAGAGAAATATATGCAAAGGAATGACCAGTCTAATTGATTTCAAAATTTAAAACCACTTATAAGTCAGGAAGAAAAAGATAATAGATAATAGAAAAATAGATAAAACGTGTATGAATGCACTATAACAAAAATTAAATTAAAAAATAGAGTAGGCAAATGTCAAAAGGTAGAGGTAGTGGCACAGTGTGAAGAAACAGGAGCTCATCAGTTGTTGGTGGGACTAAACATTTTGGGAGGTGGGAAGTACTTTGGCACTTATAAAAAATTTAATACACATTCCTTTTGATCTAAAGCTTCCTTGTTGAAAAATGAATCCTCCAACTAAATGCAAACTTGTATGCTATGATATACAAGGATTCCTCTAGATGTTTTAGCTGCCAGTACTACTAGTAACCACTGCCTAAATACTGAGGATATTTATTACTTCTCATTACCAGAAGTTTCAGACTTCAGTAGTAGCATGAATATATGAGTAACTAATAGTTTAATTATCAATTAACCTGCCTCTCTACAAAAAAGTTTCAAATAAATTGTTAGCTTATTTAACTTTGTAAAATTTTATGTATGATTATAATGAAACATTCTTCTAAATCTGTAATTCTAACTGATCATTTCTGTTAAGTGATAAGTATTTAATAGAGGGATCAGTAGTTAAGAGATGTGAATAATTGGGCAGTTTCCTCCATTTCTCACAGTAGCTTTGTTTATTCTATATCAGCTTCAGGAAATGGTGAGTTTTATTTCATTGTTCTAAATATATTTTGACCTTTCTTAGTTGGATCTGTTATGACTTGCCAACAGATTTTTCAAACCGAGGAACAAAAAAGAACTTAAGAACTTAATTTTATTATGGAAATGGAAGATTGTTCTGTCTTCTAAAAAATAATTATCACCTGTTCTGTATTTTTGGGTCATCTGTGTATCTGAGGGTTGCCATTCCATGTGTGTCACCTGGTATTTTATGTCATGGTTATCATGGTGTGGGGAGGCTGGGGTCTGACCTGTCATGCTACATCTACACTATTGCTATCTTGTTTTTTTTTACATCACTTTCCTAAAACATGTAAAAAAGATCAGAAAACGAAATGTATTCTGTAATTACAACATTAATTAACAACATTTGCAACAAATGTGTTTTGAAAATTATATGGAATTCAGTGGAATAGTCTCTGAGTAATTGTTTTTTCTCTGTGTTGTTTTTTTTTTCTCTTATTTTTATATATTTCTGTCCCCTCTCTTTATTTTCTTGACTAGGTTTGACCGGTTTACCTAAAACTGGAACAAATGGATAATTTTCTAAGAAAATAGAATTCACCAAAACTGACTTTAGAAAATAGAGCTATCTTAACAATAAACGTTCATTGAAGAAACAGAGAAATGTCTTAGGGTAAACCCTAGAAAATTACTAACTGCAAACAATTTTGCACAGGAATTCTACCAAACTATTAAGAAATATTTTTTTACAGAGCTATTTACACTTTTTATAGAATATAAAAAAGATAAAGCTTTTAGATTGTCTTCTTGGGGCGGTGTAACATTGCACTTACAATGTAAGTCTACAGACCAGCATCGTTTGAGATTATTGATGCAAAAATGCTACATAGGGAATTTTATCTCTCATATTTAATGGGTAAATACTAGAAATATCCCCTTAAGTTTAAGACTAAGTCAAGAATATCCAACTGTCATGATCATTTTATCAAAGTGTGACACACCCCAAAAATGATGGATAAAACACATGAAAGATTTTTAAAATTCTGCTTAATCAAAATTATGAGGAGTCATAAGACAGATGACCAAATATTTACAACCCACAACATACAAGGACTAATAGCTCCAGTAGATAAAGAGCCTTCTGTAAATCGGTGAGAAGAGTGACCTGCATCAGTGTAGAAATGAGCAAAAAGACTATTCACAGAAAGGAAATAAAATATCAAAAGGTATAAAGCTGCTTGCTCCATGTCATTTATAAGTGAAAAACGAATTAAAACTATGCTTGTTAAAACCATGTTTTTACCTGTTAATGATAGAACATAAGCATCCCCTCACATTTATGTTGCCACAGGGAATGTAAACTGGTACAACCTCTATAAGTGACAGTTTAGGCAAAATCTTTCAAAATCATAGATGTTTATAGCTTTTTGACTTGGCAGTTTCTCTTTTAAATGGTCAATACTATGAAAGTATGTAAAATGTACAAGATTAGTCACTGCAGTCTTGGTTCATAAAGCAGAAGATTGAAAATAGTCTGAGTATCCATCAGTATAGGATCATAATACGCCATAATGTGAGGTTACGTGGCTAATGTGTGAAGAGAGAGAAATAGGGACACATCAACATTCTTGATAGAGTAAGGAACATAAAATTATGCTAAGTTAGAACTGTTACATTTGTATATAAAAAGCAAGGTGGGGAGCACAGAACAACATATTTGTTTATGTGGTTCGAATATTTCTGGAAGGATACACAAGAAACTGGCAACATAGGCAGCCTTTGGGAAGGGGAAGCTAGGACCGTTTATACTCTTGTACCTTTTATATATCAAGGTCTTTATATATCAAAATTAAATTCACATATAGCAGTTGCATATTTAGAATTCTTAGTATGTAAACTTATCTGTATTATTTATTTTAGTTAATTACAACCAGATGTAACTCCTCCCCCCCAGTTTTATTATTTGGTCAGAAGTTCTGGAAATTCTTGCACATCTATTACAAGATTGAATCCTTTTGTTTCAGGATCTCCAGCAGAACTATCTCCTACTACTCTTTCCCCAGTTAATCATAGTTTGGGTAAGTTGCAAATACTCCTCCCACTTCCCACCATTTTACTCTGTTACATGTCTTCTTTCTCTGAGGTTATATTTCATATATATGATAAACAGATTCCAGTGAATAGTCAAATGACTGTTTAAATTCGTTCTTTTTAAAAATGATAATTTGTCTTGATACTACTAAAACTGTTTTCATCTGGCATATATGAGCATAAAAACCTAATCTTTCTATTCATGGAAATCATTCTTTCTGGAAAGTTTTATGACCTATTATGGCTAGAGTTATATGGACATGTTTATTTTAGGATATATTTTGTAATCACAATTATTATAAGAGGTATACATACATATACACACATGTATGGGGCATGGGAGAGGGGTGTGTGTGTGTGTGTGTTTACATTGTGTAGTCCATTCCTGGACTTCATTTTACCTCAGTATTTCAGAATGTTACTTCAGTTTCTACACATTAGGAATTTATTCTAAAAAATTATCATTTTTTTCATGATATTCCTTGTGTCTTTAATTTTATTTGAGAGCACAGAGAGAGAAAGAGAATACAAGCAGTGGGAGGGGCAGAGGGAGAAACAGACTCCCCACTTTGCAGAGAGCAGGACATCATAGGGCTTGATCCCAAGTCTCCAGGATCATGACCTGAGCTGAAGGCAGACTCTTAACCAACTAAGCCACCTAGGCAACCCCCCTTGTGTCTTTTAATCAATGATAGAAGTTAAATTTATGTGGTCCTAGTTTTCCCATGAAATATGTAGATTCTTTTGATTCCATATTCTGTCTCCACTTGCATGCTTTTTGTGTTTTATTACTTTCTGTTCTTTGTGTATGCGTGGGTTTTCTATTTTTGTAACTAGGGTAACTCACGGAAAATCTCCTGTTAAAATAGACAATGTCAAAAATATGTCGTATTTTGTATCCTATTATATAGAATTTTGCTTCTTGTGGCTTTTGACTCAATCCTTGCTCTAGCTTTATTCCACTCCCATCCTACCCCAAAATTAGTTTTATTATGCAAGTTGATTGACTTTGCCTACCATGGTTTTATATTTGAACAGGAACTTGGATAAAACTACTAGTAGAACATGACCCACCATAAAGTAAAAAAGATAGCTTGAAGATTAGATGACTTAATGAGATTGGGGATATTTGAAACATTGAAAATCTGGTATGATCTAATGGAAACTGGCGTTTGTGCTGTAGATGTTAAGTCAGCTTCCTGAGCAGTAGCCAGTGTAGGCTGGCATAGAACATGTACAGATATATGATGATATTCAATCTCTTTTTGGCTTGAACTGTTCACACAACATTTCTTGCTTTTATGGGTTTGGTTTTTTTCCCCAGATTTGCAGCCAGTTACTTACTCAGAACCTGCATTTTGGTGTTCAATAGCATATTATGAATTAAACCAGAGGGTTGGTGAGACCTTCCACGCATCACAGCCCTCACTCACTGTAGACGGTTTCACAGATCCATCCAACTCAGAGAGGTTCTGCCTAGGGTTGCTCTCCAACGTCAACCGAAATGCGACTGTAGAAATGACAAGAAGACATATAGGTATGTTTTTCCCTTTGTGAAGAACCAGTGCCATATATACTCATAATGTGAGCGCTGTGTGGTTTACCACATCAAGAGAGGTGTGCAATGTCCCCTGCCTCATCTTTGGCAGGTGAAGTGCATGGCTTCGCTGCTTTAATAGATCTGCAGGATCTTCAGCTTCTCTTTATTTGGCACCCTTGATACTGGGAAGTCCTTCAGTAAATGTGTAAAATTACTTTGCTGAGTCTCTACCAGTCATAAGATTATCATGTTCAGATTTCAGAATTATAATTTTAACAAATCATGACTTTTTTTCAGTTTGTTGGAATCTCCTAGTTTTTCCCCTTTCAATGAGTTCATATATTAAATAGTTAAATCTACCCACCATTAATCTGAAGCAAGAGATTTTAAACAAGAACGGCTATTTAGCACATAGCTCAAAAAATAATTCAGAGGATCTCCAGACATCGTAGTCTCAATACCCTTTTAGCAATTTTGTGAGGTCAAACGATTTTCATAATGTTACTAAGATCCTGTTTTCCTTTTTCACTCTGGTTCACTCATGAATATACAGTGAAATATTCCAGAAGCTACAAGGCATGTGATTTTACAAGCAACTACATGTAGAGTCTGACAAGAATCCAACTCTCTTCTGTTAAAGCCAGACATTAGAGAGAGTTATAAAATGTGAAGCATTGCTGTTCCCACTAATTTGGGGGGGAAGGGAAATAGTTATTTTTCATAACCTTGTTATTTATGTTAATATGTAATAGGTCTATTATTTAGATTTTTAAATGAATTAATGCATTTTTTAATCTCAGTTTTAGTATCAAATGTGGTAAGTTTCCATAGATGTAATCCACACAAACGACGACTCTTTGGGGTCTCCTGTATTTTTGTTGGCAGTGGGGTAAAAAAAAGTTTGAGTGCCACTAATATAATTGGACATAGTTCTCATTACTTTAAAGTAACCCTTTGTAACAATAGTTTGCTTCTGTTTCTGATGAATTAAACCATCACTTCTCATGAGAAGTAAAACTGGTCACTAAAGAGTGAGTGCAATTCTGCACAATGCTGTGACTTTGCTCTGGGTGGAATTTCTCAAGTCTTGCTTGATGTGTAAAGTTTGAAAAATCTTAGGTGTCTTGTGGGTCAGGAAGGCTTCTGAATACCCACCCGACCCTTAACTAAAATACTTCTCTTTTTGCCTGTGTTTTAATTGGGGGTGCTACATGCAGGTTTAATGGAGGATTTCCTCTACCATATATACTTCTCTGCACAATTTTAGATTGCTGTAATTATTGGATCGTCTTTTTCCTTTGATTTCTAACTTATTGGGTGGTTTCAATTAGAGCCTGGAAAATCTCTACTTTCTGGATTTAATCTTTTCCTGATGGTCAGGTACATATTTGATGGTCTTACAGTATTCTAGGGTCATGAGATCAGGATGTCAGGTTCTGTGTTGATGTATTAAATCTGGCCTATAGGTGATTCTGTTAGTTTTCTTGTGCTGGATAACACGTTAATACACACCTACCAGCCTGAAACAACAAAAATTTGTGATGTCACAGTTACTGCAGGTCAGGAGTCTAGGCATGGGTTAGAAATCTCCTCTGGGTCTCATGAGGGGAGACCATGGTGTTAACTGAGCTGTGTTCTTGTCTGGAGCTTTAAGTCCTCTCCAAGCTCACATGATTGTTGCAGAGTCCACTTCTCTGAAGTTGTAGCCCCAGGGTCCTCATTTCCTGCACTGTCCATTGAAAGCTTCTCTGAGTAGCTAGAGGCCATTGGCATTCCTTGCTACAAGCCGCAGAGAATCTCTGCTGTTGAACCCTCCCTCTCACATTTTGAATCCACTTTCACCAGGGACAATCCACTCTGTTCTAAGATACATCACCTGATTAAGTCAGGCTCACCAAAAGAGAATCTCCTTTTCTTGAGGTCAGCTGATTTGAGACCTTAATTACATCTGAAAAACTCCTTATTAACAGCAGATTCATGCTTGACTGAATAATAGAGATGCATATATACCAAGGGTGAGAATCTTAGGTGCTCTCTCAGATCTCTGCCTTTCACAGTTGGCTTTTTTTTTTTTTATTTTTATTTATTTATGATAGAGAGAGAGAGAGAGAGAGAGAGAGAGGCAGAGACACAGGCAGAGGGAGAAGCAGGCTCCATGCACCGGAGCCCGACGTGGGATTCGATCCTGGGTCTCCAGGATCGCGCCCTGGGCCAAAGGCAGGCACTAAACCGCTGCGCCACCCAGGGATCCCTCACAGTTGGCTTTTTAAAATTCTTATGTCTCTAATTAATTTTGTGTGTGTTTGATTTGTTAGATTCTGAAAGAAGTCTATTAAAATCTCCCAGCATAATTTTTTCTCACCTAATTCTGCTTATCTATTTAGGGATTTGGTCATCACCTTAACATGTGATTTTATTTTATTTTTTGTTTTATTTATTTATTTTATAATGTAATTTTAAAAAGGGCAAATGACTCTAACCTCTTGATTTATATTTGCTTTTTTCTTAACATTGGTGGGATTGTTAAGGAAATACAGTTTATTACAGTGAATGCATGTTTATCCAAAGAGTTTTAATTCCTTCAAACATAATTTCTTTTACTTATTTTAGAATATATAATTTGTCTGAAATTCTTTGTTTTACTAGCCATGTGTTTTTCTGCATTTTCTCAATACTTTGGGCAATTATTATTTTTTGAAATCAATAAAATCATTGTTAAAAAATACTTAGAACAATATAGAGTGGTATATTTCAAAGTTAGACTTCAGAAAACCATTACTGTGGAAAAGGTTATCAAAATACCTTCTATCACTTTAAGACTCGTCTAAGAGAGACTCTTCCAAAGCGATGCTGAAACAGGAAATGTTATAAAACTGATCCCATATGTATTTTGTTTTAGGAAGAGGAGTACGCTTATATTACATAGGTGGAGAGGTTTTTGCTGAGTGCCTAAGTGATAGTGCAATCTTTGTGCAGAGCCCCAACTGTAACCAGAGATACGGCTGGCACCCTGCGACAGTGTGTAAAATTCCACCAGGTATGGATCCACCAGTGTTAATAAACCCTCAATGTGCTGAGTTTTTCTGGTTGCTTTTAATTTTAGGAATCAGGAGATGACTTGCGTACTTGTATTTTAAGACCAGTAGCCCTTTAAAAATTCTTGTCTTATAATGATACCCTTTTTTTTACACAGTTTTTACTTTTTTCAATCCTAGGCTGTAATCTGAAGATCTTCAACAATCAGGAATTTGCTGCTCTCCTGGCTCAGTCTGTTAATCAGGGTTTTGAAGCCGTGTATCAGCTAACTAGAATGTGTACCATAAGAATGAGTTTTGTGAAAGGATGGGGAGCAGAATACCGGTATGAAATACGTATTCAGTTCTTCAATTTCCACAATTCTTTTTTCTTCTATCCTTTGGTTCTCGTGGAGTTCCCACGTATCCCTAAGCTTATGGAGTCAGAAGAGCATATGCAAAGTAACATGAAGAACTTGGAGGTCTCTGCCTTTGAAACCCCTCCAGATGCCTGTGCTGGCATTGTAGAGGACAGAATTAAACCCTGTTCAGACATGCACTGTAATGTAGTGCAGAGTATTAAATACCATAAAAGAGGTATATTTGAAGGCTAATGTCAGTTTGTAGAAGGAGAGACATTTTCCCGGGGGCTCAGGGAAGGCTTCCAGTAGAGATGGCACATGATCTAGGTTGTGAAAGATGCCTAGGATTTCAGGTTGGTATGAGGGGTTGCGAAACTATGATGCTGACACTAGCATGCAGTTCAGTTCAGCTGGAGTACAGAAAGTAAGAATATATCTGGACAGATCATTAGAGACCAGTGGAATGTAAGGTTAAGAGGTAGAACTTCATTCAGTAATAGAAGGGCATACTTGGTAGGTGTCAGGTGCTGTGCAGTGTTTTCAGTGCAGGACATCACACATTGCGGCCTGGCTAAGAATCACTATTTCTGTTGTCTCTTTTTTATACGGTTGCAAAAAGTAGTTCAGACTAATACTTAGTTGGAAATAGGCATAGAAAAGATTTGAGAATTTTCCAAGGGGCACTCTCTACATGGTGGAGAGGAGTCCATGGAGATGGACTTGAGGAGAGCTTTCCTTGCCTCTTAACGCCCTCTCCAAGGGTGGTAGTAACATTACAAAACTGAGTTCTACAGAAGTTAGGTTGTCAGCGGAGGATAAAGCAAGTTAGGTTATTACCAAATTAAAGCATGGACTGGATTCCACAAGAGAGGAACAGAAGACTCCCTTAGCATATTTAAGGCTGGAACCATGAGTAAAGTACTTAGTCCTCCTCCAGCTAGTTTTGCTAACTGTGAGCACTCACATGCAAAGGTATTCATGTACAGTAGTCATCATATTCCTGTTTCTTACCTGGCAGTTTGAGCCTCTTCTTCAGAATGTGTTTCATTTCATTTGGACTTGATTCTCTACCTTCAACAAATTTGGGGAAGTGTGTGTCTCTTGAGATGGTGAAACCTGAGGTCTGCTGGGTGAATACTTTTATAAAAATAATACTGTTTCGTATATTTGTATCCTAGAATAAAAATTTGTCTTTATTTTGGCCAGGTTATAATTGTAGAAAAATTCATTTAATCATTTCCCTTTTAGGGTGTGATGCCTTAAAAGAGCACAGAGCTCCTTTTTGCTTTGGACTTGAATTGGCCTGAGTTGATATTAAAAATTAGATTGAGGTGGCACCATCTGATACCAGGCTTTTAGGTCACAGGTTCTTTTTCTTCAAAAGATGAGAATATTACAGAACATGATAGTAGAAATTTAGTGCCATTAAACATGAACTGCCGAGAGCGGGGAGGCTTCCACGTGTGTTTATAGCTCTCCTGCCAAGGGCAGTTTTACTTGGTGGAAGAGAGGTGCTGCCCTGGGTGCACTGTGCACTCTGCCATTCTTAAACCTGGGGAGAATTTAAAAACTGTAATGATGAGAAGTGGTAATATACAGTATGTTTTTATTGGTGTATAGTCCGATAGATCTACTTTGGGTAATAAACTAGTTTCCTTTAACATCTATAGATCAGAATAATGTCAGGTACCTGCTCTCTGTGAACTGTTGGTGGTTACCAGGAACCTTTTATCCTTAATGATGCTGGAGCTGTGGGGGTAGATCTCAGGGCTAGATTTCTCAAACTTTTTTTCAGTTTCTTTATTACCAGCATATTTGCCAGCATAAAAATCAGGAAATGTAGTAAGCAATATAGATGTGCAAAGAGTTTATATATTTAATTGAAGAAATATGTCTGAGTTAAGTGAATTGTTACTGAAGTGAATAAATAAGTAGGGTATAAATAATGTTTTGGGTGCATTTCTGTGCCCAAACAAGACCACTGACAGTATTCTGAAACCTACTCCCCATTCAGTGACTGGATTAGGAATGATTCCCGAAGGTTCATCTGATGAACCTTCTGACTGAAATGTTCTGACCGAAAACAAACTGAGAAGTACCCAGAATTCAGCAAATGACAGAATCAAAATTCAAAGAGATCTTGGCAAAAGCCTGCAGAAGGCCTGATCTGAGGGAGAGCTAGAAGGCAGGAGAAACTTCTTTGAGAAACAACAGGAAGAACAGAGGGTGGCAGATGGAGAAGGGTCAGTCTGGCCTCTGCCTCCTGGATTACATGAGCTAACTTGTAAAGCGTGCCAGTGCAATGCTAAGCTGCATAAGCCAAAATGTACTGTCCGAATCAAAATATGACCATGGGTTTGTACAGGTCAGATTTGAGACTGTTCTATTCTGCTCCACGTGTCATGTTTTAGGAATGATCCCATATCAACATCTTAGTGTATGTCTCAGACCCCGAGACAAGGATTCAAATGCTAGGAGTTGGTTCAGGAAATGGAGGACGCACTGGTAAGGAAGGAGGAAATAGAGAAGTGAGGTAGGGGAGGGAAGGCAGCCAAAACCATTATTAAGCCTGCTGCTGTGTTGGGTGGGTCATTAGAGCTTATTCCCCTAGGAAAACATGGGAAACTGTAATGAACGTACAGAATTATCCCACCCAGAAGGAAAGGAAACCGGGTGTTTAAATGCCAGTTCCCATGTCATTGGGTAAGGGCTGCTCCTGGGGAGGTAATTTCCTAGCATTTGTGGTCTGCTGCACATGTGGCCCGAGCAGAGAAGTTGTTAGGCACAGGAATTCAGAGATACATGATTGTTAGTCGGCAAGAGAATGCTGAAAACTCCAGAGGGTACAGTGCGGCACTGACACCGTCTGCTATAGAAAACCACAACCTTTGAGATGCAGTTTTAAGTTATAGTGAGTGTGTGTCACTTGGAGCTGAAGGTTTGATAATGGCCTTTTCTTGTGTTTGTAGGGCGGTCACAGTGAAGCAGCAAGCAGACTCGCTGACTTACTGTAGATAATAAATAAGACAGAACTCAGATCAGTATGTGAGCAAGTGACGGGACGTCACTAAACAGTTTGTAGTTCCCAGAGTCCCATTATGTCGAAATGCTGGAGGTGTTTCTATTAAAAGCATGCACCCATGTTTCTAACAGAGATGTTGTTTCATTGGCCTTGTCAGGGAAGGCCGACCTCTAGCTCTGAACATTCTGTGGTAAGCTTCGGTCAGAATTCTGTTTTGTTTTGGTACACTTGAAATTTGAACTCTGTTCTATTTAGACTTGACTTGGTATTTGAGGATCCTCTGCTCTGTGATTGATTAATCAGTAGGGCGACTGTGTTTTCTGGTTTGCTTGGGACAGTCTTGGTTTGAGTCCCTTGTTCCTGGCCTGATTATTAATAGTGACTATTCACTCTGAAAGGCGTCTCGTTTTGGTTGGTAAGTAGTCAGGTCACCCTCCTAATTTTAATTTGAAGAGAAATGAATGTTTTTGTTAATTTCTTTAAAAGCAAAAAAAAAAATAAAAGTCACTAGAAGTATTTTGTTAGACTTGGAGGATTAAATAATTTTCAGAGTAATAGCTATTCAGACTTAATACTTGTCCTAAAGAATGTAGGCTTTAGTATATACAGCTTTTAATTTAACTAAATTCTTAATGCATGTTGCTGAACATCGCCATATTGTTCTTTTAATTTCATAATTATTTTCTTGTATTCTTTTAAATAGAAGGCAGACGGTAACGAGCACTCCTTGCTGGATTGAACTTCATCTGAATGGACCTCTACAGTGGTTGGACAAAGTATTAACTCAGATGGGATCCCCTTCAGTGCGTTGCTCAAGCATGTCATAAAGCTTCGTCACCACTCAGATCCCATCAAAAGACTTAATGTAACAACTCTTCTGTCATAGTATTTGTGTGTGGTCCCCATGGACTGGTTACTGTCCAAAAATTCAAGAGAGAAAAACAGCACTTGAGGTCTCATCAATTGAAGCACCTTGTGGAATCGGTTTCCTATATTCAAATATTAGATGGGAAAATTAGTGTCTAGAAATACCCTCCCATACAGGAGAAAGAGAAGATTTTAAAGACTTAACTGATGTCTTGGTGGGCATAAAACTGAATGTCCCAAAGGTCTATTAATAACAGTAGTAGTTATGTGTACAGGTAATGTATCATGATCCAGTATCACAGTATTGTGCTGTTTATATACATTTTTAGTTTGCATAAATTAGGTGTGTGTGTGTGTGCTGCTTCTTGATTTAGGCAAGCCTTTATAAAGTTACAGTACCTAATCTGTTATTCCCACCTCTCCGTTATTTTTGTGTGTCTTTTTTAATATATAATATATATCAAGATTTTCAAATTATCATTTAGAAGCAGAGTTCCCTTGTAGAAAAACTAATTTTTTTGCCTTTTACCAAAAATAAACCCTTGGGGGAAGAAAAGTGGATTAACTTTTGAAATCCTTGACCTTAATGTGTTCAATGGGTCTTAAAAACATTCATCTTGTGTTATTTACTGCTGCATCTCACTGTATGGAAACTTTGCAGAAAATCTTTCCAGACCTCTTCTCCTTCCACTTTTGCCCTGATACCAAAACTGTAGCATGATATCCATCACTAGTAATGGTGGCACTGATACTGCCAGCACCAGTTAATTCTGGGGCACAGTGCAAGTTCCTATGGAGTAAGTCCCTTTGTCTTAACAACAGATTTCAATGGATAGTAATAGACTTGTGTAACCAAGCAGTCTGTTGATTTATCCTTACACCTCATAAAAACACAAATGGCAGTATAATTATTTTCAGGGATATGCTACAATTGCTTCAGTATATTTATCCTTTTTTTAAAGCCAATCTATAGATATAAACACTCTTTTTTAAAAGCTATTTTAAAATATTTCAATAGCCGACCTAGGGCTCTCTGAGTTTCATTTGATTTAATTACCAGATTGTATTATGAAATGGACCTTTTGTAATTGTAATTGTGTCTGCAAAATACCTACAAGAGTGATGCTGAGGTATGATCAGCAGATAAGGGTCATCTGTTTTTAAAGTATGTTGTATTAAATTTATAAAAAATCTATGTTATTTTACCTGATTATGAATTCAGAATTTTAAAAATTGGGGAGAAGCAGTTTAGCAAGTTTTTTAGCTTCTAATTACCTACAGTCTGAGCTGTTCTTAACTAATCCTGAATGTGTGGTTGACTATTATAACCAATGACATTTTATGCTCTGTGGTGAGAGAAGATTCCAGAAGCTCTGTTGGTAGTCCATTTGGTGGCAGATAATCCTGGTTTGATGTTGACTCTGCAGTTTAAATGCTTCTTGTTTGCATCTCTTTAGAAATGGGGATAGCCACTCCCAACCCCCTTCTAGTAAATTTTCAGGTTTTTGGAGATAGACACTTTTGGTACTTACTTTTTGAAACCATGTTCAGCTGTCTCTACAGGTATCATTTTTAATATTCACAGCATTTGAATGTTTTCTACTAGATACTGCCCCATTTTCCTATATTTGTGAGTACATGTTAGTGTTCATGCAGACTTGGTAGTCATTTTTAATTCTTTCAGCAAATATTTACTGTTCACCTGTTATGTGCACCAGGAACTTTCTTGACGTTGGGTAAAGGTGAACAAGACAGATCCAGTCCCGGCCCTGGCCAAGACTTCAGTTACTGTTGTAACCCTTAGTTAGTTCATTTGTCTATGAGGGAGATAAGCAGGTAGAGCTTATGGTAGAGCACAGCAAGAAAGGAAGCGATGCTTGAGCGGACATCTGCTGTGAGAAGGGAGCAAGCCACGGAGAGAGCCCCAGGAGATTGGTGTTCCTGGCATGGAGAAAGGCACCAAATGCCAAGGCTCATTGTGAAAGAAACTCATTATTAGGTATTAATGTTTACCCCGAAGTCTCTACAGAGATCCAAACTCGAGGACCAAAAGCGTTCTATAATTTCTAATAGTTGAGGGTGGCCTTACTTTGTCAGTTCATATGTCCTAGGTATGTCTGTCAGACCAGCAGCCTCTGCCCTTTCGAAGGCTTGAACTTCCGTGAGAACTGGTGGTGATGCTGGGAACGGTTGTGGGTGCAGAAAACAACTTTGAAAGTGGCAGAAGGGCCTGGTAGTCACTCACTCTTGGATTGAGGTGGTAGGTGAAGCAGTGCCAACGACAGCATTCCAGTAGTGATTACATCTCCACAACTGTGTTGAGGTTCTTCCCTACAGTATTGAACTGGGACTCAACTCTTTGGAAATATCTGTTGTACTGAGCACTTAGACCTGTCGAGCAGTTGCCCTGGTGTTTAATGATCTTACATGTTTTTTTGGAGATACTATTTCTTACATTCTGTCCTGTCTACTGTGGCCTACATTTTGTTGATTTCCCCCCCTCTTTATTGGGGTTTTCATTCTTCTAAATGATGAGTTCTCTTTGATGTTGAATTTTGCTTCTATTTAAATTAGCAACATTATTTAGAATTCCCCTCCCACAGTGGTCACTTTCTTTGTTTCACATGAGAACTGATGAACATGTTTCAGTCCCATTTCTAAGCTGGATGGTGGTCTGCACAGTCAAATCTGTAGATGCCGTGGGGAATCGGGAGGCTGGTGGTGTTCCCATGTTCCCACTGACTTTGGTTTAACTAGTGGCAGCTTTGTTTTTACCCTGTAATGGAGTTATATAGAGATTTCTTTCTTTCTTTCTTTCTTTCTTTCTTTCTTTCTTTCTTTCTTTCTTTCTTTCTTTCTTTCTTTCTTTCTCTTTCTTTCTTTCTTTCTTTCTTCTCTTTCTTTCTTTCTTTCTTTTTCTTTCTTTTCTTTTCTTTTCTCTTTTCTTTTCTTTTCCTTTTCTTTTCTTTCTTTTTTAAAGAGTTTTACTGCTTTTTTAGAAAAAAAAAAGTTTGAAAAGTCTGTGTAAGTACTGTTTAGGATTAGAACATATGAGTGGACTTCGGCCCCCCCTTCGGAACAACCCTGCTTGTGTTCTTTCCTTCTATTTCAGAGAAACTTCCTGATTATATTTGAACTATACCAGTTATACTAATTACACATTATGTCATCCATTCACTCAGTAAACATTTATTGATGTATCCCTTTATCCGGCCATGGTGGTAGGTGCTGAGTAATGAAGAGATGGCTAGGATTTAGTCTGGCCCTCAAGCTGTGGGGTTATTCCTCACTCAGGACCTGCCACTTTGCCAGAAGGAATCTTCCCTAATTTTTCTTGAAAGCTAAATATTCTTATTCAGTACTCCTAGTCTGTATTCCAAGTACATGATTGCGAATTGTTTAATATCTAGGGTTTTTTTTTTTTAATCTTAAACTGTATCAGTTTTGCTTGATTCATCTGCCTTTACACTTGTCATATTTTCTCCTTTGTCAAAATTATTTTAATTCCAGTTTATTTGTGCCTTTTAGGTCGGTTTCAATCAAGACCAAGACTTTGAAGGTGAAAAACAATCAGTCTGGTCTCTCGCTAATTGAAATCAAGTAAAAGACTATATATGTGCCCAGATGGTTTCTCTACCTCTTCCAAAAGCTGTCCAAATACACCTTTAAGATCTTTTTGTGTTTTGTTTTGTTGTTTCTTTTCTTTCTCTTCTCTTCTCTTCTCTTCTCTTCTCTTCTCTTCTCTTCTCTTCTCTTCTCTTCTCTTCTCTCTCTTCTCCTCTTCTTCTCCCTTTCTTTCTACACTTGGAGCATTTATTCAGTACTCACTACTCTCTTGGTCTGGTTGATGGTGAGTTATAAAGTAAGAGAATGTTCACCTTATTTAAAATTTGTCTTTGTGTTCATTTTCTTTTGTAGCTGCACATGATGATTTCATAGACTGCCTCCTTCCACACCATTGATAACTAGATAGTCTGTGGACATAAGCAGCACAGGATCTTTTCTCTTACTCTGATCCAACTCATTGATGTTCAGACATGACAAATTATTGCCCAGTTTCTTTGCTTCATGAGCGTTTCTCTGCTAAATTCTTAATATTTATCAACTGAATTGTATTTTTCCTCTCCTCATCACAGAATGTATCCCTTGTGGTCTTGCTGGTTGCCCTCTTCCGTGCCAGCCATGTTTTATCTGCAGACATCAGAATGTTTTCTCTCCATTGAACTCTACTAAAGATGAAAAAGATGGTGCTTTTCATACCCAGGGTCCTAATTTCTTCACCATGAAGGTTGATTTTGTTCCCATTGGTCAGTCACCTAAATCTTAAAAATGGCTCTTCAGTTAAATGTCTTTGTGACTAGCAAATAGCATGAATTACAGATTCTATTTTAAATTATGTTTAGGATTAGGAACTTTTCCAGCAGTTGCAGCCAATGGTTTCCTGTAATACTAGCCCATTTCCACCTTGGAACATATTGGATTGTTGTATTTAGTACAGGCAAGAGTAACGATGGTAGTGAGTGGTCTCTAGAGGTAGTCAGAATCCTACTAATGAGTTCCTTTTATTTCTTCCTTTTCAAGTTTTCATGAATATTCTATCTGTTCAGACTACCTTTTATGTATGGAGATTGAGGGGCAGATCATCTCTTGGAGTGGAATTCCTGTGTTTGGAGCCTCCACCAGGAAATGTCAGCTATACTAGATATAGACAGCCTCATAATAACCTTTGTGATAAGAACTTGTCTAATGTGTTCATATAATTTCTTGAGAAGAACTGTTTTATCTTGGATATTATAGGTAACTTTATATATAGCATAACTGCCTTAAATCTTTTTAGTAGGAAATAAATTATATAAAGTGTGTGTATGCATTATGTATACCTGCGCACTCCTAGAAAAACCTGAACACAGCGTAGGGGTCATTTATCTGCTTACGTTTTAACACCGTTGAAAGATTCTATTGTTTAAAATCTCTAACCTCAGTAAAAGTTCACTAATCTGCTTGTGGACATTTTCCTTTCAGATCTTCAGAGTTATTTATTTATTCTGCCAGAGTTGTGATTTGGTGGTTCAGTTAGTATGCCATTTTTAAGGCAGCTTGATAATTAAGAATGATAACTGGAATTCATTAACATCAAAAAGAGCTGCAGTAGACACTCATTCATTACATTATTATATATCCAGTGGTCTCTGAAAGATACTAGTTGAGGGTTAACTTTTTTGTTGTTGTTAGATTGTCCCCCCCCCTTCTTTCCCTCTTGCTTTAAGATTGCTAAGCTGCTTAAGATACTGTGGCAAGTAGCACCACTGAGTCAAGTTCTCCTGTAGTCATGGGCAGCCTAAGGTGGCTGAGACCTAATTTTTTTAGCTGTGCTCAACAGAAATGGATTTTCCCAAGTTCTTTGGGTCATCTCCGGTTCACAGAGGATCTGTCCAGAGTGTGTTAGCCTTACTTAGTTAACTTCAGTGTTGATTGGTTTGCTGCCATGAGATCCATAACAGATCCCAAATTTCAGCCACTGGTTGCGATGTAAGGGCCCTTGGAAGAAAAATGCTGCTGCTGATGGGAATGAGGATTCATGAATACCACACAAAGGACTTTTAGATTTTTCTTCAAAACAATTCCTGGAAGATGATGTTCTCTCCTACCCTCCAGAAAGAAGAAAAAGGCTCTTAGTCTTCTTCAGGATTTTCACTTTGCTCTTTTGGGTGGGTGGGGGGCGATTAGGGATTTACTTCCTATTTCTACTTAAAGATGGTGATTTATTGAGCCAAGAAATCCATAATATATTGATAAAAAGACGAAAGTGAAGTTTTAGAGTTCTAAAAATACTTCATTATGTACTTCCCATTTCACACTCCACTTTTCTTCTTTCTTTCTGTGGCTTTAAAGCTTTTGGCTATTTTACACTTAGTCACTAGATAACTTGCCATATTTCTGGTTCTATATTAAGTTCTACCCTTTACAATGCCATAGCAGAAAGTTGATTCTCAGCATCTGTCTGTAGGGATAGAAATCTTACTAAAGTCTCTTCTCCCAAAGAGATTTTACCTTTTTCAATAAGTCCCTTAAGAACTACATTTGTCCATCTTATTTACAGTTTTGGATTGTTCAAACAAAAAACATACATTAGTGAGAAAGGATGGGGTGCTTTTCTGGTGAATGTATGTACCTGCTTTAAGAATGTAGTCATTTGTTGGTTTATGTAACTATACATACAGATTAATTAAAATTGGGGAAAATAATCACATATGTAGCAAGTAGGTAAACCTGCATGGATTTAGGTTTTTTTTTTTTTTTTTTTAAATCCTATTTGTTGGCAAAATGCAGAACCCAAATTGGTCACTTTTTAGACCAACTTTACCTCAGGTTTCCTTTTTGCTTTTCTGACCCTGACCTTTAAGGCATAAATATTTGTATCTTTTTATTAGTGATAGTGAAGCTGTGACACTAACCATTTTTATACAAGAGGGCAAAACAAGGAAAACTAAAGAGTAAGATGAAAGCAGTTCTTCAGTTGTTGAACTAGATCCCAGCATTGTAGGCAAAATAAAAATGTGCACATCTGAGAATACTCCTTGCCGTCTCTTCCCAAGGCCATCTCTTCTGGCAGAAGGCTGTTATAAGTAACAATTCAGGGCCTTTGTAATCTGAGGAGAATATCTCCAGTTGGCAATCTTTTCAATAGATGAAGCAAGAATGTGGGAAATAGTTGGCAATGAGTGTTTTCACCTAAAAAAAGAAAATGAAAAGACATATAAAATTGAATTATTCATTTGGCTCTGAAAATCTCATAAAGATTCAGTGAAATACTATATAACTGGACAAAACCAGGAGAACCTTTAGAGCATTTGTCTGAAAACAGGTTTCAAGAATGAACTTTTATATACACTAATCACTCATTTGCTTAGGTACCACTGACTGTTCTTAGAATTGACACCGTTAAATAAGGTGTGTGTGGACTTCCCAGGAGCTAGCCATTAGCAAGTGTCCTCAAAAAATTTTTTGAGCTGATGCCCTCATAGGTAGCTTTACGCTCTTGAAAATTTTTACCATTTTCTTAGTGATCCGAAGGGAAGAGTGAGTGCTGTGCTCAGGGTGACCCACGGCCCCAGGGTGCTTGGGTCTGGGCCATTTCCTGGATGCAGGACTTTGACTTCCAGACCCGGGGAAGTCCTGGGCACAGCAAGAACGGTCGCCCTAGGTGTTCTTGTGATTGACCCTCACTCCCTTAAACGTTGTGATCGTTGCAGTTAACGTTCAGCTGTCTTAGGGCTGTCAACATTGCTGATACCTGGATGTGTGTCCTCCAATTACTTATTTACTGTGGGTGAATTGTGAGATTCACAACCAACAACTGCTAAGGCACCAGCATGATGGTGAGACTAACCCTTAGTAATTCAGGGAAGGTAAGCGGGGGCTTAATGAAACACAGAAGAGGCAAGAGAGTGAAGTTCCTCAGAACCTGTGTGTGTATGTAAGTACAAATCATTTGTTGATGGGGTTAAGTCTAATCTGAAGTTGACCTTTTTCACATCGCAGTAGGAGAAAACCAAGTGGGATTGTGGATTCCTTCTCGCTTGAGGGAGAATCTGGCCTTTGATGCTCTACCCTCTGCTACACTCCCCAGACTGTCCTGCTCAGGAAGCTGAACGCAGTGTCCATTCTCAGTGATTGTTGTATTGAGATTACTGCATGCATCAGCCAACGGCAGGTGAAGGAATTGGATGTCCTGATCCAGACTGAGCAGTGGCCTCAGTACCCGTAGCCCCCTGCCCTTCAGGTGCTTACCAGCCAGAACAGCAACCCCAGGAGCTGAGATTTTTCTAGTATAGCATTAATTTTGTAATGCAATATGCTGGATGCAGAGTCTGTTGTTGTTTGCCTGTGGTCCTCAGAGACTGCATCCTCCGTGCACTGTGATGTAGATGGTAGATGTGTTCTTTGTAAGCTTTAATCCTATGGTTGTCAAGAGTACCATGTGGTTCCACTGTTTTGTTGTTGTTTTTTTTTTAAACGATGAGCTGAGGCTTTATTGCAGCTGGTTTTCAAGTTAAAATTGTGAAATACTGGTTTCCTTCCCCACCTCCCTCCCCGCCCACACCAAATATTTTAGTCTATTTAAAGTACAAAAAAAAAATAGTTCTACTTAAGAAAACATTGCTTAAATGTCCTGTGACTTCTGGTCAATTTTTATATATATTTGTGTGTGTCTGTATGTGCTTTCACTTTTTACCTTGTTTGCTCTCTACCTGTGTTAACAGTACTTTCACCATTGAAAGGTGAACATTTTTCCTAGCATTAAAAAAAAAAAAGCCATTTGAGTTGTTTACCATGTTATTATGGGACTAATTTTTAATTGTTTCAATTGATTTTCATTTAAACTGGTCTTTTTTAGAGGGGGTTTATATTTTGCTGTCCATGCCCTAAGTTATATGGAAACAGAAATTTGTATGTATTTCACATACTGGTGCAGTATGATATTAAGAGCTCATCTTTTTTTTAAGTTTTGTGCTGTATAAAAAGTTTACCACCCCCCTCTGCCCCCCACCCCCACCCCGCAGACAGCACTGCTTAATACTACCACATCCTCCAACACACATAAGGCCTACCCCACAGTGCTGGGAAGTTACACATTATAGTTTATTCTGGAGCTTGCTTGTGTCAAATTAATGGTCTCTGATACACATCTGTGCTACAGACAAAAATAGACTAGAAAGTGAAATTCACATTTACTCTCTAATGCACTCTTAGCAAAACAAACTTTTGTAAGATTCCATTGAAAAAATCTTAGGTAAGAGGCAGCTTACTCATAAGTAGTTACATTGTCATGAAGTCATTGAAAACACTAAAAAAACTTTTAGACCAGCCAGTTCCCTTGTGCCTTGCAGGGGAGGAATCAGTACTTCTCTGGTTAGCCGACTGCTCTCTTCTAATCACTGAAAACAGACACACTTTAGGATGTAACACAAGGGGCCTCAGAAGCCGAAGTCTGCTCCTCTTGCTTGGCATTGAAGGTCCCAGGCACTGGCAAGGCTTCATCAGCGATGGTGCATTGGTAGAAACCTATGTGAGCAAATCCTACTCCGATTACTCTAAAAAGTATATAACTCTATAAACAATCCATAGGGAACCTTCCTCTGACCAGCACCTCACTGCGCTTGGCTCTAGAGGAGCTGGTGCACCCTTTAGACAGCTAGAGGAGATGCTTTCCACTGTCACCTCACCCTGGGAACATTCCTGCTCATTAACCTGTTAGTGATACTGGTTATCAGCACGGGGAGATTCTCATTAGAACCAATGTCCCTAATTACACATACTCATCAAGAGGCTAAAGAGTAGGGGAGTCATATGTGGTATGTTTGGGTTTTATCCCCATTGGCAAATCCTTTTTTTCTCCCTCACTTCAAAATAGATTGAAAGCCCCTTAATTTGGGAAGCAGGCGTATTACCATCAAACTGGTCTGTTCCAGTGGGGATATTTTAAGTGCCTGGTGTGTCCATGGTGAAGACCATGTTCATTTGCTACTCAGGAACATACCTGCACCATGCAGTTGTCCTGCTTCCTTCCTAACAGACTCACCCTTTTCATCAAAATGTAAAGATGAGCCCAGTGTGAAAACTAAAAGTTGACAAATGTAGGAATCCAAAAGAAGTCAAAGACATACATAAAAGCTACTTTCTGCTATGATGACTAGGTTTGGGAATGTTTGTAGAATTGGTTTAAGTGATGGTTATTTTCTAAAAAAAAAAAGAGCAAATGCCATGCCGGTTTGCACATAGGAAGACAATTTACATTTTTCAAGTTGGTCACATTATTAGAAGGCAAGAATACTGAATCCTGCCTGTGTGGGTAACAAGGTCAATGATAAGCCACAACAGACTAAGCCTGCCTTTGGGAAGCTGCAAGTCCCAGAATGAGTGCCTGTGCCCACCAGGGCAAGCCACATGACTTTGTGCTTGGTTATGGGATAAGTGGAGCTTGAAGTAGGGGTTGGCCACCGCTCTTACATTCTGGCTTCAGTAGTTTTGTTAGCTTGCCTCTGCACCTGCCTTAATCCCAAGAGGCAATAAGATAGCTCGGGAAGTGTCGAAAGTAGTTTAGGAAAAATGATCACAGAGGAAGGGGAAGGTGCTTCTGAATAATGTGCAGTAAGAGGGTGGACAAAATCCCATCAAAGCATGGTATCCAAAAACGCATGGAATGTGGACGGATGGAGAGGACTTGAGAAGCTGCTCAAAATGAGATCTTGGAGCCAGACTCGCTCGTGGCTTTGAATGTGCGTGAAAGCCGGGCGACATCACTGGGCTACTGCTATGTATGGTGAGCAGAAAACTGACTGCCACCAGCTAGGTGGATGCTAGCCCACATACCATGGGAGAGCCTGGGTCTCCAGGGGGTAGAAGCCAGGGATAGCTGTGTAACACCCGGAGTTTCATCATGGACAATGAGCTTGTGTGCTACCCTGCAGGCAGTCTGGGAGAATTCTGAGCCCTAGCCGAGGCTTGTTTGGGTGTGGGAAGTCGAAACACATTGGTGTGTGTATTAACTGAAACAACTTTCTGCTCCCTTACAGCTGGAAATTATTAACCTAGAGAACCCTTTGGAATTTTATGCAGAATTCTGTGTATCTGTAGATTTTTCTGATGAAAAGTAGCCATCATCAGAGGCCTTAACCACTGCCCAACAGTGATTCTCCGTTGAGACTACCTATGTTGAACCTTAGCTAGAATTTACTCTGATTTTAAATCTTGTTCAGGTTTTACTCCTGAGATACCTTATCTCTAAACTATACTTGATCCCACTTTTAAATAAAAATGCCATGTAAATAAGATTTTAATGCAAATGGTGACCCACTTCAAAATGTTTGAAGTTTTTCAGTGTGTTTGCTGCAGTGGCAGAAATGAAGAATTAAACAACTCTCACTTAACATCTGGGATAAAAGTATTCTAGGTCCTTTTTATGTTGAAAATATTTCTCTCGAAAAGAAAAACCAACAACCAGATTTGTTGTCTTTATTTTACCCAAGAACCACAAACTACATCGTTCCAACTTTTAAATCAAGATCTTGAATAATAGCATGTGGTAGCACCACATTTTAAAAACGTACTTAGTCCATCACAAACACATTTTCTAAGGAATTGAATTTTATAGAGATAATTGAATGCTTTCATCTGTAACAGAATTAGTGGCCTGCAAACCGCTGTGGTTTCTTCCTAGGCTCTGAAGTTGTCAAAGGGGATTTTTCCACTGCAAGTTACTTGTATAAAGGAAGTACCAGGCAGTTTTTAAACTCAATTTAAAAACTTAAATTCAGTTTTTAAACTCTCAAATGACGGCCGCTGACAAACAGTTATACTCTAAAAACTGAACTATTTTATGAACTAAAGCATTATTTTCTTACCTTCTTTCAGTATCCAATAGGTGCTTATGTTTTACATAAATATAAAATCAAGTATGTTAATAAAATCGAGTGAGATTTGGCAAACTAAATTTGGAGTTTCTAGCAATGTCTTTTTATAACCTCTCTCATGGTGCGATTGTTCATCTGCCAGACGTCAGCTTCCTTCTCTCCATGTCCTGTTTGCTGTTTTTCTGCTCTACCCCTAGAAATCCTTAGAAAACTGCCATATCTTAGCATATCTCACCGATTTATTTCTTAATTTTTAAAGAACTGAAATCACAAAACAGGAGAAATCACAAACACCCTAAGAACCTGGGTGGTTACTACGTGTTTTAAAGTATCACCTTTGAAAATTGGCACGTTTTGTGTGTCCACGATTCCCTGATTTATGTTTGCGTTGGGTGCACTTTGCCCCCTGATCCATACAACTGCCAAGGGATGACGGATTTGCAGATTCACAATTTGCTGATTTGGCAATGGGCGGAGGACGGGTGTTGAATGTTAAGTCCTTTAAGATAACCCTGGAAAACAGAAGGTCTATATGCTTCAGGTCAGCTAGGTGCTTCTCAGCTGGAGTAGCAGTACGCAAGGGCCACTCGAGCCTCAAGAGTGCTAAGGAACAGCCCTGTCACGGTCAAATACTTGAGTTATCTCAGATGGTGGAATAAAAACTCAGTTGTGTTCTTTAAACAACCTTTTTGTCTTTTTTTTTTTTTTTTTAACCTTTTTGTCTTTAATTAGACTTCGGACAGAATAACATTCTGCTGCTTTGAAGCCTCGGTTTTTTCTGATGTAACAGAAAATGCAACTAGACTCAGGATCTGAGATCCAGGGCTTGGGAGCTGATTGTGCCAGTGGATGGTGGCTTCGGATAAACCGTGCCATCGGGCCGCCTCCAGTTCCTCATTTCCCCAGATCCCCCGAAGTGAGGAAGTGACTTTTCAGGCCGCCTGGGAGGATTAGACGGGAGCCCTTGGCCCAAAGCAGGCGCCCGGAGCAGACGACTGAATCTTTGTGGCCCACTGGACAGAGGAGCAAGTTATGGGGGAGGTCTTTACCACTGTCGCAGGCCAGGAGCCACAGAGGTCACTGTTTGAGGTGTCAAATGAATGAGGACCTATTGTCGGGATGATCTGTTGCCCCCAAAGCAGTGGGTAACAACCACAACAGTAAACATGATTGGTGCCCTAGGCTGGACGTCTCTGGGCGGGCCTTCTAGTCCTTGCCTTGCTTGCGGTGACCCAGCCCCCTTCCACGCCCCTCTCCCAGCCATCCGCTAGCCCAAGCCAGTTTTGGTGGGGGTGGCAGAGAGCAGCGGGGTCCCAGAGCCCAAGCCCAGGGCCCCTTCCGAGCCCACGTGCTTCCTGCTGACAGTGTCCCCCAGGAGCAAGCCACAGGCTAAGCACAGAGTGGAGAGCGCCTGGGAGTGAGATGGCCAAGGGGCAGGTGACAAGGGGCCATGGAGCATGGGGGCTGAGGGCGCTGTGTCCGCCACCCCCATGCTCTGCGCTGCCCAACAGTCGACAGTCATGCTCATCTGCCAGTGCAAAGTGGGAGATGTAGACAAGCTGATGCGATCCCAAGCTGGGTCTGTTTGTTCCTTTTTTTTTTTTTTTTTTTTTTTTAATTCCTGGAGTGTTCAGTAGAAGCCCTTTTTTAATGTACCCCAGGAAGTCAGGTTAAACCCGAACGAGTGCGATTTCTTTCTGCTCTTCAGGTTCCTCATTGGGCTTGCTCGTGCCACTGTCACGTGACTGGAATTAACACCCACTAGACTCTGAGCCTTGGACAGGCCTAGAGGAGGCCCCGTCATAGAGGGCGTGAAAGGAAGCTTTCAGAGGAGACTAGTGATGGGTATTTACGTGCGTTAGTACCGCCTCCAAAGCACACCTGGGACCTCTTAAATGCAAAGATGGGTCTGTACACCTGCTGTACTCCATGGTGGCCATTCTTAGAAGCATGGAGTGCTAGGGGAAGCTTCGCCAGTAGGAATGTTTTAGTAATGATCACGGTGTGTGGTGACCCTGACACAAATTTTTAACAAAAACTCGGCAATTATCTGTGTCATGTTTCTATATTACACATCAAAAATTGTCTGAGTAAAAAATCTGAGTCTGCTCTGGAGGAAGTCTTTGGTGGCACAGCTATCTCTGGTCGCCCTAGAAGGTGGAGTTGACCTCAGCCTTCAGCACTGGTTTGCCCCACAATTATTTACCACATTTTTCAGAGCACTGAATATTTCTCCTTGAATATATGCTTAAATGAGTTCCCCTCCCCCACACCTCCCTTTTAAGGTCACACAAGTCTTTTTGATTATCACATTTGTGTAAATAAAAGTATTTTGTAGTCTTACTGGCAACCCAGGGAATGGGGCTTTTTTCAATCTTTTTTTTTTTTTAATATACCCATTATTTTTGTGAAATACAAAAACCCTCCCAAAATCCCAATTATAACAATCAGAGAAAAACACTGGTGTATATTTTTTCCACTTTTTACTTTGTGTGTGTGTATGTACATTTAATAGGAAATGTTTGAACCTTCTCTAACAGCACATTCAGTTAGAGAAAGCTCTTAGAAATCATTTAAAAAGTCTCTAAAATGCATTAATCCACTCAGCAAGCCATAATGGACATGTAATATAATTTATTTTTACTGCTTTTGAGGAACACAAAAGATCTGTGATGTTCTACTTAAAATTTGGAGTTTGTGGCGCTCCTGGGTGGCTCAGTCGATTAAGCATCTGACTCTTGGTTTTGGCTCAGGTTGTGATCTCATGGGTTGTGAGATCAAGCCCTTCATTGGGCTCCGTGCTCAGTGAGGAGTCTCCTTGAAGATTCTCTCCCCTTTCCCCATAAATACACACTTTCTCTCTCTCTCTCAAATGAATAAAGCTTTTTTTTTTTTAATTTGGAGGGTATTTATTTTAAAGATTTATTTATCCATTTGAGAGGGAGATCATGCAGAGAGGGGCAGAAGGAGAGGGAGAGAGAATCTTAAGCAGATTCCCCACTGCTCGACTTGGGGCTGGATCCCACGACCCTGAGATCATGACCTGAGCCAAAATCAAGAGTCAGAGGCCTAACCAATTGAGCCATCCAGGTGCCCTGAGAAAAAATTAGGAGTTTGAATTAAATAAAAAGTTTTAGGCATCCTTTTCATGCATGATTTCTTTTATCAACCTAAATTGAGTATATACTTTGATTATGTATTTGGAAGCAAACATTCCTTCGCCTTGTCTTTCTAAGGATCCTAAAATAGAAGTGTGCAGTGGATCCAAAGAATTTTATTGATCAGCTAGCATTAAGTGTTCAGATATAATGAGTATAGAGAAAGTCTGATGGACATTTGGAGTATTAAAGATGCCAAGTTGATCAGTTAGTAATATTACATTAAAACATTTGTGATTACTTCCTTGTTAATGTTGATAAATTGTTAGGCACCTATTGAGTCAAGATCTGTCTTTTCTTTTTTCCAAATCATAAAATGTCTTACACATTAAGTATTACACATTTCACATATAATCCAATAATCCAAAAATGTGATGAGATCCTTAGATTTTTTTTTTACACTACATGGTTATACAAGGGACATTTTTTTGTAAAAATGGAAACTTCTGAACTGTCCATAGGTACAGGTTAAAGAAGAAATTAAATTTCCTTCCATTCCAGCCCATCTCTACTGCCCTCCCAGAAGAATGCCTTTTCAGTATTTTTGTCCTAGTGCTAAATGTAGAATAGGAGCTAAATGTTTCAAAGGAAGCTGAACTGGCCTCCAGGTTCCGAGAAGCCCTAATGGGAGCTGTGTCTTTGCCATCCCCTAGGTGACCCTCCTGCTGTTCCCACGGTGACGCTCCAAACCCATTCTCCTCACCAGCACTTCCTGCTCACCTGTCAGCCTGACAGCAGAGCAAAAAGTGTCTTATGTCAGGGCTAAACCATGTGCTCTGAGCCATGGTTCTGCAAGACTTCTCTAGAACCCTGCCAGGCAGACGTCCCTTCTCAGATCTTCATTCTCTGTGCCACTTGCCTGTCCCTGCAGCCTATACAGCCTCCTTAACTCTCACTTTAAAAGGCAATAGGAACATGAAGACAGTTCCCTTGCAACCTGCATGACTACTTCCTGTCTCATCTGTGTGTAGTCCAGTGGCCTGAGACCACTTGACCCCAGCTGCCTCTCTTTCCTGTCCTCCCTCCTTATTGCACTCAACCTCTGCTTGCTGTGGTCGCCCTTGGGCCCTGCCCTCATCTTTTTCTCTGGAAGAAATGTTCTGTCCCAGGCTGATATTTGCACCAGTTGCTTCCCTGTGCTTTCCATGAGGGAGTCACAAGGAGAGCCGTTCAAATGCAGTTTTCTGGGCCTCCCCTCCAGGATTCTGTGGCGGGCTGGAGTTGAAACACTGGGGTCTGCATTTTTAGAAAGCCCGAAGTGATTGTCACCCAGCAAACCACTGCGTGAGGCCATGTTCCCAGTGGGCTTTCAGACCTTGCTCCTTTTCCCACCTCCCACACCATACGACTTTGATGGTGCAAAGTGGCAGTTTCTCCATTTCACACCGATTGAAAATCCCTCCTGAGCGCCATCAAGCTATGCGGAGGGTGTGAGAAGGGGTAGATGGCCTTAAACTTGCAAATCAAAGATAACTCATTCTCTTTGTCTTGGGCTTCAGACAGCCTCTTTATTTTTTTATTTTTTAAAGATTTTATTTATTTATTCATGAGACACACACACAGAGGCAGAGACACAGGCAGAGGAAGAAGCAGGTTCCCTGCGTGGAGCCGGATGCGGGACTCGATCCCTGGGATCATGACCTGAGTGGAAGGCAGATGTTCAACCACTGAGCCACTCTGGAGTCCCCAGACAGCCTCTTTAGAATAAATGCCCAGCTTCTCGGAGCCTCTTCCTCTTTTCCTCTGGGGATGACATCTAACAGAAGGCAGGCAGAGTAGAGGTTATGGGAAGTGGGTTCTCCAACCCTGGGGCTCAGGTCCTCGGAGGGTCTTGCTGCGCTCCCTGCCCTTGGGCTCTGGCTGTGCTGAATCTGCTGCTTGATGTCAGGGGCTCCGTGGCCCTTGCTCACAGCACGTTGGCGTGTCCTGCCACTGACACAGCTCTGCCACCACCTCTGGTCTCAAGGTCTCCGCCTTTGACAGTCTTCATTTTCCAACGTTAGGCCCCGTGGTAGGGGTGGGGTGGGGGGGGGAAAGAGGTCGGAAGGGTGCAATGTCCTGAACATCCTGCTCCAGCTTTGGGAAAAGCCAGTAGTGCTTTCTCAGAGCAGGTGGACAGTTCCCCTCCAGCGGAGCTGAGCTGGGGCCTCCGTGCCTCTGAGACTCGGGGAGCACTTCTCCTGCTCCCAGCTGCCCAGGACCCCACCCTGCACCTTCTGCCTCACTCTCCACCCCTCCTGTGCATGCCCCTACCGCCCCCACCCTCCACCGCCTGCATGAGATTTGGCCTCAGGATGCAGGTGCAGTCACTGGAGTCCTTACTTCATTACAACCCACCCTTCCTTTCTGAGTCTCTCCCCATGTCCTGGGAGCCATTCCCCTTTCTCCCTAGGAGGGGAGGAGCTCTGCTTTGCCGCAGGCCGGTTCCTCTGGCTACAGCTTCAAGTCAGTGTGCTCCTTTCAGGCCTCCAAGCTTTGCTTTTAGTACGTGAATGGGGCTCTTAAAATGTAAGCCTCCCTTCTCATTCTCAATGCAACCCGACTTCCAGGCCTCCCTATCATCTTCCTAGAGATGCCGAAGAATAATAAAACAATAAAGGGCTCTGAGGGGCACAGCTGAATAGTGGCTCCTTGCCCTAGGGTACCGCCTTTCCTTTGCATATGAACCTGCTCATGTCTTCATGGCCCAGCTATAGGGGGCAGACTGCGGGGGCCCGAGGGACATCTACTAGGAACCTGGGGTCTGTAATATTGTCAATGTATTGGCCCCACGTAGACACCCTTGCCCTGGACTTGCTCTTTCTGTCTCAGCTGAAGCTCTCAATACTGCAGAGGCCTCTGCATTAGCCAGTTCTGGTCTCAGGGCCTTGATGTCCTTCCCCTGATGGCTTGCTGTAACACTGGCTGCTCTCAAAGCCCAGCTCCCGTGTCACCCCCAGCATGGACCTTTGCCCATCTTCCCTCACTTTGAGGCCACTTCGCAGCACTCCTCTCAGAATCTGTTGATCCAGGGACACCTGGATGGCTCAGTCAGGTAAGCATCTGCCTTCGGCTCAGGTCATTATGTCAGGGCTCTGGGATGGAGCCCGGAGTCAGGCTCCCTGCTCAGCAGCGTCTGCTCCTCCCTCCCCCTGCCCCCAACCACCGCTATTGAAGGTGTCCTGCCCCAATAGCAGTCAAGGGCCGCACACTTGGGTGCTCCCGTGGGAGCATTGAAAGACTGAGGGCTCTGGGAAACAGAGGTGCCGGTGTCTAAGGGACCCCAGACAGTGAGTGTGTGATAGGGGACCTTTGGGAAGAGCAGTTTAGATTTGATCACACCACTTATATTAATGCTCCTTCAGGGCAGAAGCCAAAATCCGTTTTCCCCAAACATTTTTATACATATGCTCCATCATCATGTGCATGTCAGCATCTCCAGCAGCACCTTATGCATCAGCAGGCAGCCGATGAATGTTTTTGATCGACTGACAGGGGCTCAGAAAACCTAGCCTGATTGATTTTCTTGTGATGCCTTCCTTTCCCGGGTACCCATTAATTTTTAAGTTGTTTTCCTTGAAATGTTCGGTAGGCTTCCCCCCACACCACTTTTCCTTTTCCCCTTCCACAGGATTCCATCTTTATCAGTTGCTCTCATCCTCTCTTTTGTGATCACAGGTTTTGGCAAGCCTAAAAAATGCACGCATGGGGTGGGAGCAGTGGGGAGAGGCAGGATTGGGGACCAACCCAATTTAGCTCGTAGAAGTGAAGTGGCGCCTTCAGGCTGCAGGAGCGCTCCTGTGGATTTCAGAGCAGGGCAGGCTTCCCACCACAGGAGGCTACAAGGTCTGTGGTTCTCAGCCTGCCCTGGAAGCCAAACAGACAGCAAGGAGTTCTTACCTTCTCTATTGTGCATTTGGGTCTAGGGGCTAGAGAGGTTAGACCTGTCTCAGCTGAAGCTCTCAATACTGCAGAGGGGACCAAACACACACCCCGTGGCGCTCTAATCCTTGGGTGATGGTACTGCTCATTCTGAAAGGAACACCTCTAAGTCAACCAGACTGTCTTTAGAGAACAAGGCAGACACAGAAGTCATCTTGGCATGAGAAAAACCAAGATTTACATCCCCCAAATCATGTGCAAGGATGGAGATTCTGAACACGGATGATGGCGTGAAAGTCGCAAGGTTCAGCCACGGCTGCTCTTGCTGATGCATGGAGTTCTGTTATTTTCATTTTTTTTTAAAGATTTTATTTATTTACTTGAGAGACAGTCAGAGAGGGACAGAGAGAGAGAGAGACAGAGAGACAGAGAGAGAGAGCATGTGCATGTGAGCAAGAGGAGGGGCAAAGGAGAGGCAGAGAATCTCAAGCAGACTCCATGCTGAGCATGGAGCCTGCTGCTGGGCTTGATCTCATTACCCTGAGGTCATGACCCAAGCCAAAACCAAGAGCCAGACACTCAACTGACAGTACCACCTAGGTGCCTTTATTATTTGCATTTCTAAATCAAATATATTGGAGCATCAACCAGTCTTTATTAACCACTGATTTTGTGCTCGCCCTCTGGGTACTGTGGGAGAAGGGCCTACGTGCCAGGGAGGACCTTGATCCACTGTCCTGGATGTACCCATGAGATTGTAGAGCAGCGTGGGATCAGATCACAGCCCCAGCAGGAGCAATTACAGCAGGCCAGGGTGGGCAGAGAGGTGTCACATTTGACTCTGAGAAAACAGCCTGAGCAGAGGCATGGTGGCAGTGTGAGCCTGGAGGAGGCTGGGTGCAGGGGTGAGTGGTGGAGAATGGGAAGAAGTGGAGAAGTAGAAAGCCCAAGAGGTTCCAGAATGAATGGGGACAGGCCTTGAAGGGTGCCCACTTCGTTTCTTGTCCTGTGTATACAGCTTGGCTCCCAGTGTTCCTGGGTCAGGTAACTTGTTTCTAGGACGAGAAGCCATCCCATAGGCCCTGTTGACCTGGTCATGGTATCCTCCGGGGGCTCCCCTGTGACTTTGCTGGGAGGAACTGTCTAGGAGGCCAGGATGGCAGGAGCCCTGTGGCTTCATGTCTGCAAGGGGACGTGTTTCTACTCTATAATTAGCGTTTAACAGACTATATCATCCCTTTTAGGATGGCTTTGGGCAAATGGGATAGAAATCTATTATGTATTTAAATTATACCCAGTCTTCTCTTTAAAAAGTTTTTGGCAGCAAGTCTATTCCACTCCACGTCCAAGTATAGCTCAGACCTTGAGTCAAAAGGAAGTAGGGAGCTTGTCCTCTTGGCGTGAAGAATTAAGAAATCTCCACCCAAATAACAGGTATGTGGTGGGAAGAAAAATAACATCTTCTTCCATGCTTAATCATCAGGCAAGAAGAGGGTCAGGGAAGTGCTCAGTAATGGGGAACCCTCAGAAGATTTAAAGAGACTTAACAGCCAGACAAGGCTAAACATTGGATGCCATCCAACAAAGCTCTTAAAAGATTGAAGTCACTGCCCTGTTCTTGAGCTCTGACCTGGAGGAAAGAGGAGTCTGGGAGGCCTGGCACGGATGCAAGAGTGCTTAATTATCTTTCTGGTTCTGAGTCCTCTTTAGCTCCCTAGGAAGGGGGGCGGGCGTGGGCCGTTCTTCCCGAGTGCACGTATCTGGACCTGCTAGGCTCATTTACAATCCCCTGTGGGTTTCCTCAACCTCTGCCTGGTTCAGTTTCCAAACTGGAGGGGTAATACAGTGGCACCCCCCCATCCCCGATCCTGCCTGCCTCTGGCCTGGAAAACTGTGACTCTCTTTTTACCACCAACTGACATCTGCCACACACTTTAGGTGGGGTGGGGGTGGGATGGGGTATGACCAGGGAAACGAAGCTGCATAAGTTGTGAGCCCGCAGGATAGAGACTGCCTATTTCCATAATCGTGCAGAGCTCCTCCACCCCCCTGAGCACCATCTTCCTCAGAGGTGCCAGAGGAAAGTGCTTTTTCCCAAGACGTGATGCTAGTGTTGAGAGCATTACAGAGAACTCTTCCTTGAGTCCAGCCTTTGACATCTTTAGTCCTTCTTTACATGGGCTGGGTCGGTGGCAGACTGTTGGAAGCAGCCACAAATTCCTGGGTTGATTACCACATAAGATTTTATGTGGTGTTAGCAGTCAAGGTGGAACCAAAGCAATGAAACTGTTTTCCCTTGTGGTTTGTAAATTGATTCCAATATCAATTCTTAAAAGAGAAGTCCAGAAAGCAAGGCCCACTGAGATGTGTAGATAGTCTTGGGTGTAGCAAGTGTGCCAGGCATTATACCAAGGGCTTTACACACATTATTTCCCTTCACTCTTACAATGCACCTAGTAATAGCCCTATTTCTCAGAAGGGGAAACTGAGTCACATGTAGATCGAGCATCTTGCCCAGGGCCACTCAGCTGGTAAGTGGTGGAGTCAGGATTTGAATCCAGGGCTTTTCAATGTTGGAGCTTGAGCTCTTAATCCTGACACTGCATTGCCTTTCTTTACTTTGAAGGACATCTCTCATTGGAAAATAATAGAGCCATTGATTTTAAGAACTTTTACTCAAGTCACACTTCCTGTACTCCATGAAGGCAGAGATTGCCTTCTAATTAGTATCTCTATGGAAGTAGATGCTCAGCCAGGTTGAATAACTCTCCCAAAGTCACCTGGTTTTAAGTGACAGACCTGGGATTTGAACTAGAAGCTTTCTGGCTCTGCTCAGCCCCTTCACTACCCTTCACTACTATCTGGGGTATTTGGCTCCTGTTTGCATGGGAAGGAAGGAGGATCAAAAGGCGGGTTTTCCCAGCAGTCCCCCGGTACAACCCCTTGCCCATCTCCTTCATCTTGCCCATCACTCCACTGGCCTTCCCTGCTCTATAGTTTCATCTCCCTTGGAGAGATGAGGTTAGTTGGTGATCAGAATAGCTCAAGTTCAGGATGGAGGATGGACATGGCTTCACAGAGGAGACGGAAGCAAGATCAGTATGGTTTTTTTACTCTTTTCCAACAGAACAGCTCTTTGGGTTGTTGTATTTGGGGCACTTTCTATGGTGAGTCTTGGGATCTCTTCTCTTGGGCTATAGCTCTTGGGAGGGGAACACCAGGAATAACAGGTAATGATTGCAAAAGTGCTCTACAGACTAGAAAAGGGCCATCAAGTTTGACAATGTAGATGATGTTATTTATTCACTTTTTCACTCATTCATCTATTTTTCCAGATTGAGCTCTCTGGAGATGATCTCTTTGGTATATACTATAGACACAGATTCAGTCCGGGAAAATCAGAGATACAAATGATCTGAGGCAATATATCACGAACACGTTGGGAAGGATGGATGGAAATGTTGCATTAGAGCACTATGTTGGTTGTGACTTTGCACAGCACTTTGAACTCTTCATTTCTAATGAAGGACAACACATTGGTTGAGTCATGTGTTGAATTACCAATAAATCCTTTAGTTATGCATATTTGCCTATGTTACTTTGTGGCCAACCTGTATAACACACTGAACAAAGGAAGATGGCTGTAGAGCCCAGAGCCTGAGTCCCTGTGAGCACACAGCAAGTCATTTCCACCTTGAGGTCTGTGGCTTCTTATTTGGCCTAAGATCTGTCCATTCTACTTTTCTTCATGGTGTCGTGAGGTCAAAGTACATGGTGTCATGGAATCAAAGAGTTGTCCATGCATGAGCAAGACAGAGTCTATACAAGAAGGTTGTTGGAGTACAAAATCTTACCTAAACCCCAAGACATCTTCTAGCAAGCAAGATTCCAGGAAAAGAGTGGAGAGATGGATTTGATATCCCCGGAATTAGGTGAAAGCCTGTCCCGGAAAAAACACTCCTGTCTGCTTGCAAAGTGATTGTCATTCCCATAATTAGTCATTCTTGTTAGTAGCTCCCAAGGTTTCTGGTTCACATGCAGATATTTATGGGCCAGGGTAGGATTAATCCCCTGACTTCTTAGTTTAATATTAGAGTAAGAATGAGTAGAATAGAAAGCATCAGACTAGCATAGGGTCTAGAGACCTGGGTCCCATTCCGAGAGTCTTAGAGGGCAGTGGTGGTGTAGTAGGAAGTGCCTTAGCATGTATGCTCAGTGGATCTGAAAGGAATGGCTTGAAAAGCTTGCCCCTTATGCTTCTCACCCAGGGCAGTGATGAAACAAACACCCTATTACCAATGCAAGGTGCGGTTGTTATTAATTAGATCATTTAGCAAAAAGGACTAAAAGTAATAGAGACATAGAATGGTCAACTCTTGAGCCTGGTGGGTAGAAAAGAATGTAGGTGGGTGTATGACAGAGAGAGAGAGAGAGAGAGAGAGAGAGAGAGAGAGAGGCTAGGGATCTAATGGGTCACCCTGGGAGGTCACATGGATGGAGACACTGTGGGGGTGGTCCTTGAGAGAGCTTAGTGTTGTGTGTGAATGTGTGGGGGTGTGCATGTGCATGTGCATGTGTGTTTGCGTATGTGTAGGGGGATCTCAGAGAAGGAGGGGTGGGATAATTAATTTCACAGCAGGGGTGAGAAGCAGGCAAGAGGGAAGGCTAATGAGACAAAAGACACAGGCAAGACCCTTCTCCTCTCTGGGCCTGACAAAAGCATTTTTACTGGGATGGTTTCTTCTTTAGACACATTCTTGAGAGAAAGTAGCACACAGAGGTTCTGGAGCAAAACGGGTTCAAATGGCCATGGAGGATGCACTACTTTTCACGTTGCCACCCAGGCTCAGCTACCACCATCTCTCTGTCAAAATATATAACCCGAATCTAATCATGATAAACAGTTGAAAAGCTCAAATTTGGAGACATTCTACAAACTCATTATCAGCAAAAAGGTAGAAGAGTAAGTGAGATAAACACAGAGATAACAATGAGCCTTGGAGACTATTCTAATGTCCTTGTGTTTTTTTCTTTTTTAAGGTAAATATGCCTGAAAGACAGTGGCATATCTGTATGGAGGCAAGGACAGAAGCCATGTGAAATAATCGAGACAGGAGATAGTGAGGACTTGGACCAGGGTGGTAATGATAGAGGTGGTGAGAAGTGGTTTTATATATATATATATAATATATACATATATGTACAATATATGTATATATTATATATATATAATATTTTGAAGATTTATAAAATAGAATAGAATACCAAGTAACCATATACCCATCACCCAGCAGCAACAAATACGATCTCATGGCTGATTTTGTTTCATTTAGACTCCTACCCACCTTCCCTTTCCATTTTATTTTTATACAAATCTCATATGTTTTATTTCATTCCAGATATGCATTTAAGAATTTGCTGATGGATTGGCTCTGGAATGTGAGGAAAAAATAGGAGCATGGACATCTCCAAAGTTTGCTATGAAGGATAGAGGTACCATTTACTGAGATGGGGAAGACTATAGATGGAGTAATTTTGTGAGGGAAATGATCGAGGGATTATTCATGTTCATGTATAGTTTGAAATTCTTATTTGACATTATAGAAGCTGTTGGATACACAAGTCTGGATATCAAGGAGAGATTGGGATATAGATATAAACTTGAGAGTTGTCAGATGATAACTAGTATCTAAAGCCAAAAGATTGTACCTCCAGCCTCTGGTAATCACAGAGTATCTTGTAGCAAACTATCTCTTGTGCCAATGATAATGATACCTCTGGAGGCATGGGAGAGTGACCTAAAGCAAACAGCTACTGGAGGAGATTCAGCTCTTGAGAGAAGGGAAACACACTGAATGAGATCCACGTTTATACAAGTGTTTTCCTGAGGGTACTCACTGGTCCATGAAATGCACAGTGAAAGAACTCAAGTTGAGTACTTACTGGGTTGAAGCTTCTAGACAAGCTGGGAATCGAGAGGGAAAGGGGGAGTCATAGGGCAGGGAACCTTAGAATCCGTATATAAACTCTTCTCAAATTCTTGTCTGACTCCTTAACTGTGCATGTGCGGCTCAAAACTTCAAGGTACCTCAAGGAAAGCACTAATGGGAAGGCTGAAAACTGAGCAGAAATTTCAGCTTCCCATTGCACTCAAGTTAGTGGGTTCTTGGTTTCAGACTTTCCATGGAAACTCCAGAAAGCCCACAATTTAGGAAGAAAGATATATCCTAGGACTAAGGGATTCACTTTACAACTAAGGACAAAACTGAAATAAACCCATAATAATAGATCATAAAATTAAGCCATCTCAGGATTAAGATGATCTGCCAGTAATTTGACAGTTTGTTAGAATTACACACTACACTCTTCAGAGGAAGATAATAGAATCTAGAGCCTTACAATAAATCACTCATAATGTCTAACCTACAATCCTGAATTACAAGGAATTTTTAAAAATAGAAAGATATAACCCATAGTCAAAGAAAAATCAGTCAACAGATGCAGACACAGATATAACACAGATGTTGGAATCAGCAGACAAGGACTCTAAAATAAAGAAGAACTAATAGGAATAATGGATTAATTGGTAATGAGATAGAAAATTTCAGGAGAAATATGAAAATGCCAAAAAAGAACCAAATGGAAGCCCTGGACCTGGATTATACAACATATACAATAAAAAAATTTAGAAGATTGTATCTAACCATGTACTTGAAGACCAGTCAATATTCAAATGAAGCACTCAGGGAAAAAGATATTGAAAAAAAAATGAATAGAGCTTCAATGATCTGTATCAAAAAGTGTGCCTTTCAAGTAGCTAGAATTCCAGGAGAGGAGAGAATAGGACAGAAAAATATTTGAAAAAATAGTAGCCAACATTTTCCAAGCTTCCTCAGAAACAGCAACCCACAAATCCATGAATATCAATGAATCCTAAGCAAGATAAATATCTTTTAAAAGTACTAGATATACATAGTTAATGTTGAGCAAACAGCTACTGGAGGAGATTCAACCCTTGAGAGAAGGGAGACTGAGGTATGTTGCTGCCGAGCCAACATACCAAAGATGAGGGGGGAGAAATCTTAAAAATAGCAAGAGAAAAAAAAGGCACATGACAGGAGGAATGATAACTGACTCCTCATCAGAAAAATAAGTTACTAGACAATGAATGAATCTTCAAAGTCCTGAAAGAAAAAAGCCTGTCAACCTAGAATTCTATATCCTGCAAAAAATATCTCAAAATAAATATGAATATTGGTATTTTCTGATAAACCAAAACTGAAAATTTGTTAACAGCAGACACACACAAGGAAAGATATATTCAGGCAAGTTCTTCAGGCTGAGAGGAAATGATACCAGAATGGAAATGATACCATGTAGAAAGGGATGAAGAACATTGGATGAGGCTGCCTTAACAAAATACCATAGTTTGGGTGGCTCAAACAATAGAAATTTATTTCTCCCAGTTCTGGAAGCTGAGAAGTCCAAAATCAAGGTGCCACCAGGGTTAGGTTCTGGTGAGAGCTCTCTTCTTGGCTTGTGGATGGCCACCTTCTTGTCATATCCTCACATGGTAGAGAGAGAGAGGGCCATGGTCTCTTCTGCTTTTTATAAGGACACTAGAAGCCCCCATACTCATTACCTGATCACTTTCCAGATAGCACCACACAGGGGATTAGAACTTCAACGTATGAGTGTGGCTTGTGGGGAAGGGACATGTCCATTCAGTCTATAGCAGTAGATAAATATAAAGTCATGGGATGGATGAGATCTCCAAGGAAGTGGAATGAATATATACAGAGGAGACACAAAGACTGAGCTTCTGGATACTCTTCTCTCAAGTGGTTGGGAATATGAGGAGGAGCCTGCAAAGAAGACTGGTGGGGAGCAGCCTGACAGAAAACGGGAAGAGCAGGTGAATGTGGCATCAAGGGAAGTGCATGGTCAACTTGTCAAATACTGCTGGGACTATGAGATCAAGTTAGATGAGGACCGAGAAGGCATCGCTGGGTTTAGCACCCTGGAGGCCATCGATGAATGCATCAGGAGTTTATTTGGTGGAGCGATGGGGGTGAAGGCCTGATCCGAGTGAGTTTAAGAGAATTTTGACAATGGAAAAAAGAAGGCTAGTGTCAGGAGAGATGAGGATCAAATAGTTGAAGGGGGAGAGTACCAGAACTCTCTGGTGACTTTTTCTCTCTCCAAGCTCTTTACCCAGGGTCTCAGGGTGATTGTGGGTTTTTGTGGTGCACTGCTAGCATGGTGCTGGAATCTGAGGCACTGTCCCACCGTATTGGATATGAACCTGGGTGTGAGGGCCATAAAGCCACATCCGAAGTGGCAGCTCCCTGACCCCCTGCTGCCACAGACGGACTTCTACTCAGCTTGGCTGCTGGCAGGATTCTCCCACCTGGGTCCTTGAACTCTTGCTCCCTGTCCAGTGGCCTGTATGGCAGTGATTCAGTTAGGATGCTGTTGGCTGAAAAGAACAGAAACCTCATTCAAAATAGACCAAATTGGGATGTCTGGGTGGCTCAGTGGTTGAGTGCCACACCCTTCAGCCAGGGTGTGATCCTGGAGTCCCAAGATCGATTCCCACATTGGGCTCCCTGCATGGAGCCTGCTTCTCCCTCTGCCTATGTCTCTATGTCTTTCACGAATAAATAAATAAATACAATCTTTAAACAAACAAACAAAACCCCAAATAGCCCAAGTACTAAAGAAGCTTAATGTCTCACAAAATAGAAGTCTCAAAATAGCCCCGGCCCAAGTGGCAAGGAAGTGAGTTACTTCCTGTCTCTGTGCTCTACACATGTATTCATTCACACATTCTTCCCCATGGACTCATTCACACATGCATATATTCAACAAATATTTATTGGGGGCCCACTACATGCCAAGCACCGCTCTAGGGGTTGGAATTACATCAATGTACAGAACAAATAAAATTTCTTCTCTTGGCATTTATATTCTACTTTGGGGAGGGAGATGAGAGACCCCCCATCCAAAAAAAAGGGCACATGTGATAAGTGATATGAAAATAGATCCAGCTGGGCAGGGGATCTAAAGCAACAGAGGTTACGTAGAGCCTATTTTATATAGAATGGTCGGAGATGACCTCTCTGGTACAGAAGCATTTGAGCACAGACTTGGAAGGCCAGCCATGTGGATATTTGGGGGAAGGACATTCTAGGCTGAGGGAAAAGCAAGTGCAGAGTCCTCATGGGGGAGTTGCTTGGTGAGTTTGGGGACCTCAGGATGGCTGAAGTGTACGCCTGGAGGGACACAGAGATAAGTAGCAATGGACCAGATCACACAGGCCTTTGGCAGGTGCACTTCATTTTACTCTGAGCTGGAAGCCTTGGGGGATTTTGAGAAGAGGATGCCTTGCTTTAACTTGGACTTAAAGAAACAGTCCCTCCTAGAGGAGGACAAGGACAAAGTGGGGAGCCCAGTTACGGGATGCAGAGTCAGGGAATACTTAGTGTTTTTGACCTGAATAACTTGAGGAATGGAGCTGCCAATGACAGAGACTGCAGTTAAGTCAACAACAGGGGTGGGAACAGTGGGTTTGGGGTTAAAATCAAGAGTTTGGTTTTGAACAGGTTTAAGTTGTGTCCAAACGGAGCTGTTGATTAGACAGCTGCATAGGTGAATCTGAAGTTAAGGGGGGAGGACTGGGCCAGAGATGTCGGCACAGAGATCATCCGGAGGTGGGTGGTGCTCCGAGCCGTGGGTCTGGAGCCCACCGAGGAGGCAGGTGTGGATGGGAAGGAGGTGTGAGGATTAAGCCCTGGGTTCTCTGAAGCTAAAAGGTAAAAAAGATAAAAGGTAAAAGATGAATTGAAACTACTGAGGAGGTCAAGAGGAAGTGAACAGGACAACAAAAGGACAGTGTTGTCCCTCAGACCAATGTTCAGGGAGGCACCTGTCTGTGTCAAACGCTGTTGGTGGCTGAGGAAGGTGAGGACAGATTGACCTCAGATTAAGCCTGCAGGGTGGACTCGGTGCTCAGGAAGACCAGTTTCTGTGGGTGGTGGAGTGGGCCACGAGAGAAGGGCCAATGAGGAATTGGAGACAGAGCAGAGCCACATTTTGGAGGAATTTTGCCCTAAAAAGGAGCCGATGTGAGGTGGGTTGCTGGGAACCAGGGTGGGGTCCAGGGAGTGATTTTGGATGGAGAGGAAGCAGCATGCTGGAGTCTAAGGAGAATGATACAGCAGGGAAGGGAAGACCAAGGGCGTCAGGGGGACAGAGGGGTGCTCAGAAGCAGGTGAAGGGGGTGAGGACTAGGGCACAAGTGGATGAGTCTCTGGATGGGAACCTGAGGAGCTCAGGCCTAGGGGCCGGAGAAGGCGGGAGTGCACTTGGGCCTTGAAGTCGGGTGCGTTCGGTGCTGAAAGCCTTGCCGGCTTCTTCTGGGTGCCTCTGCCTCTTCTGTGATTTAGGGATGGGCATTAGCTAGTGCAGAATTGTGGGTGGGGGGTGGTGGAGGGGCATTTGAGGAGGGTGGGAAAGGCGTCAGGTAGAGAGCAGGGCTGTGGGGGAGAGGTGGGCAGGGCAGGCAGAGGCGTGCAGGGGCCAAGGAGCCCGCTGGAGGTGAGCAGCGCGCCTGGCAAGCGACGCTGGGCTCCCATTGTCGGGCTCCTGCTATCGGGTGGACTGTGTTATTTTGCCAAAATACTGACGAGTGCTCTCTGGGGTTGGGGGGAGAACTCTGTTCTGCCCTGATGACATCAGGCTCGGCCGGAAGACTTGCTCTCGTGGGTGAACCCTAAGGGTGCTGTGTGGTCTTTGGAAGCAGAAGCTCTGTGACAGCAGGTGTGTCCAGCATGTTCCCCTTTCTGTCCGCCCCACACCCGAAGGCCTCTATCCCGGACAGAGGCCGCTGCATCGGCCCGGATGCTGGCACCCGGGCGGTGGGGAAGAGCTTCCTGCCCTGCACCTGTTCTCTCGGAGTGAAAGATGAGCCTCTGCGATGACATGGTGTCCGGAGCATGAGCGGAGCTGACGGAAGCACCTGGCTGTGTGCTTCTCCCACTCGGGTCCCTGCCTGGAGCAGGAGCGGAGAGGGGGCACTGCGCTGTACCCCGCGCTGGGGGCTCTGCTAGAGAGGCGTGTGACAGAGGGCAGGCGGTGGGACGCCCCACGCCTGGTGTGGTAATGAGGCTGGGGCTGGGTGAGAAGGGAAGGAAGGGAGATGCTGCATTCATCCTGAGGTTCCTTACTATACTTATCACTGCAGGAGGGCTGCCAGAGACAATCGCTAGGAAATCTTTCCTTCTCATGTCCCTGAGGAGAATTGTCCCCGTGCCCAGCTGGATCTTCTGGCAACACTGAGAGTCACCAAGCTTTCTCTTCACAAGGGCTCATTTTAGTTTTTCTTTTCAGCACAGCCTCTGCTACAACCATTCCTGCTCCTCACTTGTGTTTTGTCCTTTTCCACTTGAAGACTGAAGACAGAGATTGAGAGAGAGGGCACATGCTCCTTCTCCTTTTCCCCCAGTGTTTGCTACCTGCCCCTGAGCCCTAGGGTGTTCTGCTTGGGTGAGGATGGCCCTGTGTGGTCTGCTCACCCCCCTCCAGGTCCTGATCACTGGCTATCTAATCACAGCTTTGGAAGCTGGACCCGCAGGTACTTGCTCTGGCCGACTCCAAGCCTGCGCTTCCCCTTGTGCCTAGTAGCAGCAAGGGGCTAGAGGGCTCCCCCTTCTCATGACCCCCTTCCCCTAATTAGAGAAGCCAGTCGAGCCTGCAGGCTTGGGCTCTGCCTGCAGACACGATCTGCAAGTGCTGGCACCAGCCTGCAGGCCCCGTGCCCAGACAGCCCTGGGGAACAGCGGCCGTCCTGCCTGGATGACTCTCCCAGCCACCCACCCTTCTGGCCAAAGACCCTGGATGAGAGCCCACATGCTCCATGTTCCTTCTCGGCCTCCACCTGGGCTCTAGCACTTAAGAGAGGCTACAGGACCAAAGGGAGGAATGTCCAGACAGGTTCCACTTCCCAGGATCGCAGGTGCGTGTCTCAGCTCGGCGGAACCACCCCCTTGGCTGGGCGTTTCTCCCATAGGAATCTGCTCTCCCTCTGGACTCTGCAGGCCTGCCCGGCACCCTTAGTCGCCCTTGGCCAAGCTCCCACTGGAGGCGGGGGCCTGGCAGGGATGACCCCACAGCCAGCCGGTGAGGAAGGACACGTGCTCCAGGGGGAGAGCCGGTCCTCAGCGAGGGAACACAAGCCCAAGGTCGCATGACTGGTTGGCGGCAGAGCACCCCATGGCCTTGTGACACCAGGTCCACCAGTGCTCCCCTCGCTATCTGTCTGTCCCAGGGAGAGGGTCACCGTGCACCCAGCTTGGGGCTGGCTAGTTGCCTTGGCCCTGTATCCTCAGGCCCTCCCCGGTGCCACCTGCCTCCCTGGGCTGGGGCGTGCATGCGTCCCAGGCTCCAGGCTCTTGTAAGGGGAGAGGGAGCCTCTTTTTGTATTTTGTCAAAGACGAGTGTGCTAATTCTCAACGACCCCAAATTTCACCTTGGGTCCCTTTGAACAACTCTACTCATGGGCCAATCGCTTCCTGTGGTCTCAGTTTCCTCATGGGTTTGGCACTCAGGGGGTCAGCCATGGCGATTCTGGGAAAACAGGACCCCCAGGTTCATAGGGGCCCCATTGCCACTGCAGGGAAGCAGTACAAGCCGGGCATCTGGAGGGTGTTGGGGGTTGGAACTGACAGCAGTGCCTGCGGAAGGGGCACTGGCTCAAAGCCCTGGGGCTCCGGGCCAGCCAGCCTCAGTTTTCCCAGGTGTAAAATGGGTGTCAGGCCATTTTGCTTCTGTGGGAGGGCCCGCAGGGCTGTAATTATGGCAGGGTGTGTGAAGCCCTGGGAGCCCAGGACAGGCGTCCCAAGGAAGCTGGTGGGATGGCCCTGGGTTTTAACTGGCTGGGAGAGTTGAGAAATCCCTTTAGAAGAAAGGCCTCTGGGTGGGTGGGGGAAGGAGGGCGAATGGCAACCCAGGGAGAAGTGTCTGGTGCCCTTGGGAAGCCATCTCAGCGCACCAAAACCCTCTCTCAGAATGCAATCAAGTTGTTGCTTCTGTTCATACCAAAAGGGCCTTTTTAAAATACAATTAGGCTCTGTTTTATTATGTGTGACAGACGAGGCCATTAACCATTCCGACTATTAAATCAGACTTCATTAAAAAAAATGGAAGTAACTGTAAATTGCCTTGGGTCACGATCGTTTAGAGCCGAGACATTGCAAAGAAAAACATTAGGGAGCTCTCTACCATCGAGAAGTTAATCAATCTGACACCCCTCGGTGGGGCGTGTGCACCCGAGGAAGAGCTGCTCGCTCGCCTCCCCCCAGGGCTGGGCTCCTGGGGCTGGGAGCAGCCGGGGGTGTCCCCCATCCCGACCCCTCGCCGTTCCCTCCACTCCCCCCAGAGGAGAGCCAGGGCGGCACCGAAAATAACCTGAAAATTTGGGGGAAAGGGAATTTCTTTTTCCCAGAGAGGTTTTGTTGGTTTTCTTTTCTGAAAAATTATCTAAATATATCAAATGTGATATCAAGTCATACATAATACATTTTTTAATGTTTTTTTTGCACCAAAAAGTGACTTTAGAGCTATAAGGAGCAGAGCTATATATAAGATAATGTGTCTTCCCGACTCCCAAAAGTTGGGCGGGGTGACGTCTGTGCATTTGCTAATTGTCAGAGTTTCTGCTGCTCCCACAAGGCCTCCAGAGCCTGATGCCTGATGTCAGCTGTGGGTGGGTCCTGAGGGGGAGGCGCCTGCGCTGGGCACATCTTGCCCCCCTCTCCTGTGTGGGGAGGGGGGAAGGAGAGGATGGAGAAGGCCACTTGGCCAAGAGGGCTGCGGAAGGTGAGAGGAGAGCCGGCCCCCATGCCTCCTCCTCTGCTCTGGGCCCCGCTTCATCTGCAGAGACCCCCAGCCCAGCCCACACGGCGGGGGAGCAGCAGGGTCGGGCCTGGAACAGAGCCAAACGAGGGCTCTGGGGGAGGCTGGGTGGCTGAGTTGTGTCTGGGGCAAGTGTCCAGCCTTGAGATGGCACCAGGAAGGGGGTGGGCAGAGGGTATTCAAGGCCAGCCCAGGCAGAGGGGAGAGGGGGTGTTGGGGGTATGGGTTGAGCGTGCCCATCTGGGAGGCTGTCAGTGGCTGAGAGCTTGTCCGGTGCCTTCCTTCCTGCTCTTTTGTCCTTTTTCTCACCCTGCCGAGCAAGCGGCACCAGGATGCACCCTAGCCACAGCTTGCCTTCCTTCTGGTGTGCTCTGGGGGCCTTTTGAGGCCTGCACACAGCGTGTCCCCTGCACAGAACCTCCCCGCTTGCCTAGTCCACCCCTCTGTTCTTGTGACCTCGGCCCCCTATAGCCCCCATGCTGCTGGCACCGTCTGACACCTGCTAAGTCAAGTGGTTCTACGCTGACAGGCCCCCCTCCTGGGCTCCATCGCTCTGTTCGAGCACACCCCCTGCCTTCCTTGTCTTCTACGTAATAGCTCTAGACAGTCCCTTACCAAGCCAGGACCTGCTGACCCTCAGGACCCTTCGGGAGCTGTTCCATCTACGTCTCCTGCCTCCTCTCCTGCAATGCTGCTCCAAGCTCTTAGCACTTGTACTGCGGCCCCTTCCCATCTTCTTAACTCTGTAGATGCCATTCCCTTTGCCCAACGGCCTGTCCTCCCTTCTCCGCCCAGGGAAGTCCTACTGATGTTGTAAGGCTCAGCCCTGGGCCACCTCCTCTTGGAAGCCTCTCTCAGATCTGCCAGGGTTGATGAGTCATGGTGCCTCCCCACCCTTCTTCCCTTCTTCCTTCCTTCTTCCCAACAAATAGCAGTTCCTGTGCCAAGCCCTGTAACAGGAACTGAGAATCCCAAGGTGAGCAGGGCATGGTCTCTTCCTTCATGGAACTGGCTTTCTGGGCAAGATAATCAAGAAGTGTGAGCTCAGGAGGGGGTACTAAGTGCCTTGAAGAAACATAAAGCAGGGTCCGGGGACAGGACGGGGAGTGGTAGGGTGTGGCCAGGGAAGGCCTCCAACACCAAGGGGTTTGAGCAGTGCCTGAAGGAAGAGGGGAGCATGGGAGATACCAGGTGTCCCCACAGCACAGCCCAGGGACTGGAACAGCTCTGGGACCTGCTTTGCGTTGTCTTGCCAGAGCTGCAGTTACTCAAGCTTCCGCTTCCTCTGGCCTTGGAGCCGCTCTGGACCCACCCTGGAGCCCGGCCCTGCATTGGGCCCAAGAAGGCACATGCCCACAGGGGGAGGAATGAATGGCTGTCGAACCTAGGTAACGACGAATGAACTTTGGGACCTGTGCTGGCCACTGCGGAGTCTGTGCAGGCAGCCACTTGTGTGCCCGTGCCTCAGGAAAGGTGACAGAGTGCTCCCTCCCAGAGTGCTCCCTCCCAGGAGCTCCGCCCCGTTCCTGTCTTGTATGTGAAGCGGACCTCCCAGAGCATACCCGGAGCCCACCCGGCTGGCCTTGCTCTCTTCTTGCCGGCCCTGCCAACACTGAGAGCAACACAGGTGGGCTTCTGGGTAAAACTCTGAGAGTCTGGGACTCAGGTTCCATGGGCTCTGGCCATAAAGGAGCATGACTTTGAACATCTGCGTTGTTTTCCTTGTTTGAATTATTACTTCATGCATCATTTTCTGCAAAGATGGGTCTTGATGCATTGGAGAACCAGGCCTCAGACTTGTCACCTTTTTGGTAAGAAGTCCAAAATGACCGTCCTTAGAAATGTCAGCCTGGGGCAAGTGAAATCTAAACGATTAGGCTCACAGGTAGTGACATGTATGTGATCAGCTAACCACTCCTGACCAGGGGGTCACATGATCTTGCACCTGTAGAAGCAGGCAGACCCCTTTGGGTCTGCCCTCCTCCCTGCCACTGAGCTGGAGGAGGAAGCCTGGCTCCCAGGGCAGCCAAGCCCCTCACGGTCCTTCCCCGTGCTGCTCACCAGCACACCCTCGAGGGAGCGAGCACCGTTGCCAGCTATGGTGATTTCAATCCTTCTATGTTTCCTTCCTGGAGACTAGGACCTCCTGAGGTCTGTCCATACAGAGCTCCTCCCAGGCACTCCTCGGCCAGTTTCCTTCACAGGCTGCTCCCCTCAGGGGAGGAGTGAGTCACTAGATCCATCCCTGGACCTCTGTGAAGGGGCTGGGGGCAGGGGCCCGGCTTCCCAGGGCTGGGGGGTCCCACTAGTGTTTTCTTTGGCTTTCTGCTCATGGCTCAGCAAAAGCAGACTTCTGTTCTAACTTGGAGCACGTCTAAGTGATGGGCCAAGCCTGGCAGGCCTTGGGTTTTGTCTGGCAGGGAAGGAGATTTTCACAGCTCCCTGCCCTGGGAGGGCCACAGTCTTGAGAGGATCAGACCTCTTGCTCAAACCTGCTGTGGCTGGTTAACCCTGCGACACCAGGAGAGGGCGCCCGAGGACCGGCCAGAGCTGCCATCCTAGGATCCCTTCCCACTACCCAGTACCCCCTCCCGCTACCAGTCACCCAGCCTCTCTGTCCCTCTGACCTTAACCCTTGACTCCCAGAGCCCTGACTGGGGAGCCTGATGATGCAATGATGGGCTCCGGTGGAAACTGCCTTTAACAAGCCAGGTAGTCTTAGCAGATCCTGGCTTTTCCCCGGCCCCCCACAGTCTTTACCTGGCAAGTGGGGATTAAAAAGAAAAGTGAAAAGAACCACCACTCGGTCTTTCCAGCCTCGTGGCGCATGAACCTGTTTGAAGCTCCAACCAGCTGAGGCTGAAGACACGGCTTAAAAAGTGCAGGACACCATGCACATACAGGCTCGTAGCTCCTTTTACGGTTAAATAAATGCACGGCCATCTGCAGGCAGATAGCCCGTGGGGGGATGCATCAGCTTTCAAAAAGAGGGGTAATGAAAAATATTTAAGTCAAGATTAATTTTCTAAAGCAATAATGGAAAACAAAGAGGTTAAGCACTAGTAGTTAACCAGAAACAGTCCCTCGTCTCTTTTTCTTTGGCCATGTTATATAAATAAATACTCAGTTTACAGAAAAAGAGGAAAGATAAAGTGTTTATTTGTGAAATAAGCAGAAGGCAAGTTGTTGAAATATTGACTTAAGCCTATCCTTGTGGCTACATTGCTCTGGGAATTCTCCAGTCTGAAGTGGTGTCTTCATGCAACATTGCCATGCTCGGGGACGTCCGTCACTCCTGGGGCCTTGTCTTTTGTTCAGAGGTGGCCTCTGGCTCTGGGACCTGGGTCCCTCTCTTAGTATCATTGTGACTCCCAACTCGAGTGCAGGGACACGTTACTTCACGGCTCCCTTGTCCTGGTTGTCCTGCAGCATTGGCGAGTGGTCATGGCTTCAGAGTTTGAAACAAGAATTAAAATCTGTATTCGCCAAGTGGTGACCTGGGAGGGGACGGTCTTACAGGGTTTCTTCAATGGGCTCAGTGCTCATTCTCCACAACCCTTTCAATCAGACCTTACTGTCCTCAACTGTCCTATGTGCCCTTCCATTTTGGGCATCTGAGGAGGGAAGATGGGCCACCAACTGGGCCCTGGCCTGCAGGCCTCTCAACCTGGCTCCTCCACACCAGCTCCTGCTTTTCCTTCCCCCATAACAAGAGGCAGCGGGTCCCTTGGAGGCTCACTCCACTGGTTCGCAGACCCCATCCTGCATCTTGATTTCTCTGCTCCTAGACCAAAATGCTTGGTCTCTCCAGTTGCAAAAGAAAACCTTATTGCCAGCAGCCTGCCTTCTGCTCTCCTTCCCCATCAGGCTTGTTGGAGGAGGTTTCTACACATCTTCCTGCCCTTTCTCACCCCTCCTGATCCTCTGTTCACCACAGGTGGATTCTTGCCATTGAACCTGACCTGTTTTCTTGGCATGGCCTTTGCTGGGGTCACTGGTGGTCTAAGAGGCTGGGGTCCCCAATAGGCCGGTTGCCACCTTGTTCCTTCTTTGGTCCCCTCCCTCTCATAGACTTCGGGGACCCTGTACAACTGGCTGAATTTCTTCCTCTGTTTCCTTTGTAGGCTTTTCCTGTTCCTCCGTCAGACTGCTAGATGCTGGAGCTCTTTGAGGCGTTCCGTTGCATCTGTGTTTTTCTTTAAATCTTCTCAGTATAGAAAATTTCGGACAGAGATAAAAAGAGAAAGAATAATATAATGAACCCTTATGTGACCACCACTCAACTTCATCAACTTAAGGCCCAAATATTCATAATTTTCATTCTTCCCTCGGTTTACTTTGAGGTGAATCCCATGCTACCCATTATGTTATGTGTAAATGTTTGATATGTTCATCTAAAAAAAGGCAAGGACTCCTAAAACAAATAGCCTTAATATCAGGAACACACCTCAAGGCTATTTAACAATAACTGGTTAGGTCCTTGGGTTCTCTCTCCTTGGGAATCTCACTGACATTCCTGGTCTTAAGCAGCCTTCATCAACCAATGACTTGCAGGCTTAACTCTTCAATCTGGATCTTTCTTTCAGCTCCCAAACCCTATTTCTAATTCTTTATTTAGAAATTTCCTTGTGCTGGGCTTGGAGGCACCTCAGATATAATGTGTCCCAGACAAAGCTGGTGATTTTTATCCTCACTCCGCTCCTCCTCTGGGCAACCCTGTCCTGGCAAATGTACCAGAATCCCAGGCGTTGTCCTTCAGCCCTCCTCCATTAAACTTCACCCCACCTCCAATCCAGCACGAGGTCCTGTGAATTTTTCCACCAAAGTACATACAGACTGTGCAGTTTTGTGGGAGGGTAGTTCCGCCCTCCCACAACCATAGGTCATCACCAGGGGCGCTGTGCTGGGGTCCCTGCCTCTGTGAATGGGTGGGGCCTTCCTTACAGGCCTCTTCTCTCATTCCTCTCCTCCCCACTGGACTCTGCAAAATCCACAACCCAGGCTCTCTCTTCTGGCAACAGGGAACATCTTCCCTAGGAGCCAGGAGAGTTTCTGGAGTTACTGAGAACCAGGACAAAGATATAAGGTCAGACTCCTCTGTACTTCCTCTTGGACCTCTTGGGGGGAGCTACCTAAAGATTCAGGCCCTTCAAGTAAAACCATGAAAAGACACTTCATGTCACTGCTACTAAGGGGACATGCAAATTAAAATCCTGGTGAGTCACCATTTCATGTCCATAAGCTTGGTAAAAACTGAAACATTGGATAACGCTAAGTGTAGACAAGGAGGTGGTGAGTTCAAACGCTTACAAGAGGGGAGTGTAAATCGGAGAAACACTTTTAAGAACAGTTTGGCAATCGCTGGAAGAGCTAGAGCTGCCCCTGCCTCAGGGACCCAGGCGTCCTCACTTCTAGTTGAGGACCCAGGGAAACACAGGAACCTTTGCCAGTATGAGAAGCTTCTCAGATCGTTTGTAACATAAAAAAGTCGGAGGTGGGGGAGGGGACAACCAGAAAATAACATTTTGACATTGGGGCTTATTTATATAACAGTCACAAGAATGAACCACAGTCACATGTTTCAACGTGAATACAAACGAAGACCTGAGGCTGAGTGGAAGAAACAAGTCCCACAAGGAATGCCCACCAGGCTCCCATGGGAACAAACCTTGAGGACATGCAGATCATGCTACAAACGTGTCCGGATGCATACATGTGCATCGAAAGTATGAATGGTTGCCGCTGTAGGGTAGAGGTTTCTTCTGGGAGGACAAGGATGGCAGGAGAGTACACAGGGAGCCTGAAGTCAGCTATTGTCCCAGGTCTTAGAGGCGAACATCTTTTTTTTTTTTTTTTTTTAGATTTAATTTATTTATTCATGAGAGATACACAGAGGGGCAGAGACACAGGTAGAGGGAGAAGCAGGCTCTCCACTGAGCAAGGAGCCCGAGGCAGGACTTGATCTCAGGACCCTGGAATCATACCCTGAGCCGAAGGCAGATGCTCAACCACTGAGCCACCCAGGAGTTTCTAGAAGCGAAAATCTGAAGTAAATATGGTTTTATGGTAAAATTGGTAAAGCCAGGTAGTGGGAGGATTATTATTGTCTATCCCTGTCTGTATGTTTGATGTTGCCGATAAGATCGATCAGGTAATGGACACGGCTCCTTAGACATGTGCAAGAGCAGAGGAGGCATGGGGGATGGTCGCGCTCCAAATGGCTCACCTGTCCCAGGTTAGGTGTTTGCTCCCCAGGGCGTGCTCCCTCTTCCTTGAGGAGCATAGTTGGGAAAATCTGAAGTGCAAAGCGGGAATGGCCACACTTCTCCCAGGCTAAGCCTCTCTGTGGAGTGCTTTCCTTGACACCACAGTCTACACCTGGTTCTTTGGTCTGGGAAGGGGCCCAGTGCCAGCCTGCTGCACGCTGACGGGGTGTTCCTGAGCCAGACCGGCCGGGTAGCATGCTGGTGCTGCCACTCACGTGCGGGACCTGGGACAACTTACTCTGCTCTCCGTGTCACGGGATATGGGGAGCTCAGGCAGCTGGGTGGCCCAGGCGGCTGGAGCGGTGAGCGGGGGCGGCTCATGGGCAGGTGACCTTTATCCTCTGCTGGACGGGGCTACCTGGCCCAGATGGGCCAGACTGGATCTACCTGTGGCGGCTGGAAATGGCAACCTCTGTCTGCATAGGGAGTTGAGCTCCTCTAGCATCAGCCCCTTCCAATTCACATGTGCGCACAAGCAGGGGGCACCAGAGAGTCTATTTCAAGCAGGTTTGCTGCAGATGGTGGCAGACCTCTGGCTGGGGCAGGAGAGAAAGCAAGGGCTCCCCAGCCACTTGCAGACCCATGGGCAGGCCCTGCCTCTGAAAACACTTCCACAGGGTTCCCTTTCTGCAGCAGAGTTTAGGGGACGTGTGGGTAAGCTGCCACCCGACTGCTGAGCAACCAGAATGGCTCCGGACACCGGGCATCTCCAGGGTCCTCCTGCCTCTTAAGGTACTAAGGCCACACCTCTGTGGCCTCCAGAGCCTGAAGACACCACATGGTCCCTTCCATCCTGTGTGCTTCATCCACCCCTACATACTTCCACGCTTGTAGGCCTTGCTGAGATGGTGGGAAGGGGGACTGTTATGGGCTGAATTGAATCCCCCCCCCCGCCAATTCCTATGTTAAAATCCTAACCTGCAGAACCTTAGAACATGATCTGATTTGGGAATAGAGTCACTGCAGGTGGAACCAGCTAAGAGGGGTGGGCTCTTCTCCAGGACAACTGCAGTTGGGAAATGTGGGGACAAGGGCACATGCAGAGAAGGCCAGGCGAAGAAGTCGGGGGTGGGAATGATGTGTGTATGAGCCAAGGAAGGCCAATGGCTGTGCTGGAAGCCACCGCACAGCCATGAAACAGATGCCTTCAAGGGCCTTGGGAAGAACCAACCTTCCCGACACCTGGATCTCGGGCTTCCAGTACCACACGTGAAAGGCAGGACATTTCTGCTGCCGAGACTCCCCGGTCTTGGCAACTTTTTGACAGCAGCCGTGGCCAGCTAACCCAGGGACGACTACTACCGCTTTATGCTGGAGGCGCCAGGGACCCCAGGGAGCTGTGACTTGCTCAAGGTCACATAGCTGCTAAGAAGACTGAACTAACGATTGGTTTCCCTGGATGTTTCATGCTTTATGTGAGCGATTCAGGGATTTCTTCAGGGGCTGGGAGGAAAAACATATTGCAGTTTATTCTCCTATTCAGCACGACTGGTTCCAACTGCTTTCTGGGTGGTCAGTCCCGAGCTTGATCTAGATGGTGTTTGGGGAAAACAATACTTTCACTTATCACCTGTACAAGATCACCTAACAAGCCAAATTAATGTGATGGGACTCGTCGTAAAGACTGCAGCCTTCAGACACGCTGGCAGCGTGCTGGGTAATTAGAACGAGTCTGGCATGTTTGGCAGCTTAGGTTACGGTACCTTTGGCATTTTGGTGCAGCCTTAACCTTGTGATCCAGGCGTCCTTTCTGCTTTATATCCTTGGGTGTGGATGAGTCTCAACTTCTTGTGTTGGGAGCAACCCCACCTTGTCCCTGCGACTCCACCTGGCGGGTTCCCACACTATACTGGGTGAACTGTCAGCGGGAGCTTCGGGGCGCTTAGAGGTGGGAAGGACAGAGCCACTAGTTAGGGGGACTGCAACATGTACCCCAGCTCCCGCTGTCTGTTCAGAGCTGTGTGACCCCAGCCAAACCATTTCCCCTTCTGGGTCCTGGTTTTCCCACCAGGAGATGAACTCTTTCCAAAGTGGGAGAAGGTGAGAGGTCTGCAAAGAAGGTAAAAGAGGCCAAGAATGGGACTGACTTACCAGTTATGTCTGGTGTTTAAAATTTCCATATAGGGACACCTGAGGGGCTCAGTCGGTTAAATGTCTGCATTGGGCTCAGGTCATGATCCCGGGGTTCTGGGATCCAGCCCCATGGCATCGGGCCCTCTGCTCAGAGAGGAGCCTGCTTCTCCCTTTCCCTCTGTTTGTGCCCTCTTGTTCTCTTCTTTCTCTGTGTGTCAAATAAATAAATAGAATCTTTTTTTAAAAAATATAATTCCTTATAAAACAGTGGATTTTTTCTCCACCACGAGCCTCCGCGAGACTCCCATACGGCAAGCATCCATCAGCCCAGCGTGGGCCTGTAATATTTTTGCCCATGTGCACCGCACCCTCTCAGGTGAAAAAGGCAGGAAACATGAATTGATTCCTTGTACAATTCAATTGGCAAGCCACTCTTCAACTAGACATGTTTTGGGGTCTGATTGGTCTGATTTAGTCTTTTTGGTCTGATTAAAAGGCATCTTTTGATTCTAAAAGGGTGATGAAAAACTGGGCTGGAGGACCTGCAGGGGCTGCCCGCTGGAGAAGCCTGTGATCCCTCTGCAGGATTGGTGTGTCCTGAGGCTCGTGATCCAGGTGGTGGGAGCCTAGCCTCTGGGACCCGTCTTTTGTCACCTGCTGCGTCCCCCTAACTTCCCTCCCTCCCTCTTCGGGTTACACCTGAACGTCATCTGCTGGGAAAAGTGCTTCCATCTCCAATCTGTTGTTGGTTGCTAAGATCACCCTTGGCAATTTCTGTAAATATCTTCACATCGAGAATGGCTTCTGAATATGTCTTTGCGTTGCATGTGGCATTAGCTTCCCCACAAATCCTTGGGCATCAGGATGGAATTATGTAGAGCCTATAACTGGATCTGGGGCCACAGATCCTTCCAGCCAGTGGTCAGGACCTCTGAGTTGGGCGCTGCGGTGTCAGGTTCAGCAGTGAAGCGTCTCCCTGGGGGAATCAGGGATGGTCCCCACGGGTTGTGAGGGGCTAGGTCAGAAAGCAGACGCCGGGCTCACTGATTCTGTAAGCAGGGCTCCCTTCTCTGGGATGGTGCCCACCACTCACCTCACCCAGGGGGCTGGTCAGAGATGGACTCGGAGGGCAGGGCTGGCTTGGAGCTGCCTAGTCACCAAATATAACCTTCGTGGGGAAGGAGAAGTGCTTTCCTCAGCTCAGGAGGTGTCCAGGGGAGAAGCAAGGGGTAAGGTCAACTTTGGAGGCAGGTGGAAAGGTCTGCTTAAGGTGTGGGCTTGGGCTGACCTAGGTGGTCCACCTAAGGTGACCCCGGAGACCCTCTTGTGCAGCACGGAGAGCCATGAAGTCACTGACGTTGCTATTGTCCATCCACTTCCCTCTTTTTCTCAAATGATGGAATTCTCTCCCCACCTCCCCCCGTTTTTTTAACAGTGAGGTGCTTAGCTGCCCCTCACAAAGGCTACTTTTCCCTGATTCTCTGACTGTGTGATCAAGTCCTAGCCACTGGGATGCAACCAACAGTGAGGACATTTTCTCAAAGAGAAGGAGTATTCCTTTTTTTCCCCCTTTCCTTCTTGCTGGAAGGCAGATGCGATGACCAGTGTCAGAGCAGCAATCTTAGCCTTGAAATGATCTTGTAAGTCACGTCTGATGGGACCACAAAATAGAAGGTGCTTCTTCATGACGCTCTGGGGTGTCACCCCCGTCTTGGTCCACCTACCTCTGGACTTTGGTGTGAGACAGAAATAAGTAGCCATTGTTTTCTTTGGGGTTTCTGTTACCTTATCCCAAATTACAGAGAAAATTTGTTTCATTTTTTTTTTTTTACAGTTTTTTTTTTTTTTTTTTTGTAATTCTTCTGATTACTTCTGGTGCTGGTCTGTCCTGAACACTTCTCTAAAACTTGTTAAATATCCCCTGTTTTAGCCAAGAGAACATCACTCAGTGAGGCTCAGAATTTTTGGCAGGCACTAGCACCTAACTGTAATTTATTGACATTGTTTTATTTCTATGGTCTTTATTTTTAGGTTACAATTTACTTAAGGTAAATGATACTCTTTTCCATTTATAATAGTGAAATGAGATCACTTTCCTTTTAAAATAATTTATTTAAGCGAAAACAATTGAACTGATTTAAAAGATAGTAAGTGACTAAGAGTACAGGTTACAGCAGTGTGGGCAGAAGCAAGGAGGTGGCTGGAGGCTGACTACAGCCGGGGAAATAGGGGGATAGATTGTGCCACTTTGGAAAGAATTATCTAGATATTTCTTCCTTAGGTATTTTGTGGTTCTTATTTTTTATGATTCAAAGTATTCTTGCAGTGGAGCCAAGCTACCTAAGTCCCTAAGGCAATAATTTGATAGATGCTCCCTCAGACCAAGCATGGAAGTTAAAAAGTGTGAGTGCTGAGGCCAAACTTGCTATGTTCAGTTCTTGGCTCCTGCAAAGACTAGCTGTGAGACCTTGGGAAAATTACTGTACATTTCTGTGCTCACCATCTTACCCCAATGATAGAGTTGATGTTGTGGAGAGGATTAAATCACCAACTTTCTGTAAAGCACTGAACTGAGTATCTGACATACATTAAGTATGCAATAAATGGTAGCTGTTATTACTATGGTTTTGTCTGACTTAAACACATCGAGAAGTCAGTCTTGAAAGCTTTATAGTAAGCCCTTGGGTGTGGAATAACTCTGTGCTGACGCTCAAGAAGTTTTATATCTTCAAGGAAGAGTTTCCCCAATTTTTTTTTTTTACCAATATTATTTCTCTGTTCCCGCTCTAATCCAGCATACCACACTGCATTAGTCTTCACATTTACCTTAATTATTGCTAGTCTGTTCCCCATTCTGTTCTTGTCTTGAATGACCTTGCCATTTTTCAGGACTATTGGTATTTGGTAGAATTTGGTAGAATTTCCTGAAGTTGATTTAGTAAAATGCTTTCTCGTGAGTAGGCTGGGGTTATAGATTTAGGGGAAAGATACCCAGAGGTGACATGTCCTTCTTGCTGCATCATATCACAAGGGTGTATGATGTCAGTATGTCTTATTACTGGTGTTATCAATCTTGAGCACTTGCCTAAGGTGGTATCTGCCAGGTTTCTCCACTATACAGTTAGTAATTTTCTGTCTTCATACTCTATTTGTTAGAAGAGAGCCTAAATTCAGCCCATACTCATGGGGAGAGAAATTAAGATCCACCTCCTGAAGGGAAGAGTATCAGAGAAATATTTTGAGGAAGATATTTTGAAGCTATAGCCTGTTTATTCCTTAAACTTTCACCCACTGATTTGAGCACTCATTGGTGGATCTTGCCTGTAGCTATTGTTAGTGGGATGTTCCAATGATGGTTTCCCATTTCTCCAATTCGTTCTACATTTATTAGTTGGAATTCTTATGAAGGAGGAGGTGTCTCACTTACTGCCCTTCCCCACATCCCCTTCATTCATTTATTCAATTATTTTTTTTATATCAGTATGGACCAAAAGTTATTTATTTTATTATCTAAGGATATAATTCAATACTTCTATATTTGGAGGCTTTTTAGAATGGCCTGTGTCCTTTCACATGCTCCCATAACTTTTTTTGCGCACCTCCTTACTTTCAGGTACTGCAGGGTGCTCAAAGTTCATCCTGTATTTTCCCTGTGCCAGCCCTGGAACCAACCATTCCTTCAAGGAACCCTGATTCCTTTCCTTGGAGAATGGTATTTAGAAACCAACATCTGACCACTAGGTTTCTGATTGCTATTGGGGTGTTACTGCTTCTAAATCTTTTCAATGAATAGATTTAGGAATATATGTATATATACTAACTCATGTGAACCCATCTCTCTCTCTCTCTCTCTCTCATTATCATCATCATCATCATCACAAATGAGTTTCTACTGATATCTCCAACACTAATCTAATACAACCGAGTTTCTAGCCTTCCTTTCTCTCTCTTGCCTATTTGTAACTTTTTTCTCAAATAGTGAAAAGCCTTACTCTCAGAACTAATAGCAGAATGGAGAGGACAGAAAAAAAGAATCAGTGGATGTAAAGGTACAGCAATAGAAATTATCCAATCTGAAGAAGAAAGAGAAAAAAAGATTGAAAAAAATGAACAAAACCTCCAGAAATTATAGGACAATATCCAAAGATCTCACAACCATGTTTTTGAAGTCTCAGAGGAAGAGGAGAGAAAGAATGGGGCAGAGAAAAATATTTGAAGAAATAAAAACTGAAAACTGCCTCAATCTGGTGAAAGATATAAATTTATAAAATCAGAAATTCAGGGAATCCCAAGAAGGATAAATGTAAAGAAAACCCCACCTGGATGCATTATAGTCAGAATATGGAAAACTAGAGAGAGAAAGAATATTTGAAAACAGCAAGAGAAAAACAACACTTGACATAGTAGGAAACAGTAATTTTGACACCCACCGACTTTTTTTTTTTAAGATTTATTTATTTATTCATGAGAGACACAGACAGAGGGGCAGAGACATAGGCAGAGAGAAGCAGGCTCCTTGGGGAGCCTGATGCAGGACTTGATCCCAGGACCCCAGGATCATGCCCTGAGCCAAAGGGAAATGCTCAACTACTGAGCCATCCAGGCACCCTGACACCCACCGACTTTTTATGAGACAACACGGAGGACAGAAAATAGTGGAATGACATCCTTACAGTACCAAAGGGAAAAATTGTCAACCTAGAATTCTATATCCAGCAAGTATATCCTCCCCCAAAAGAAAGTGAAGTAGACATTCTTTTACATTGCCAGCAGATCTTCACAGGAAGAAAGGCAAAGCAAGATCTTCGAGCTGAAGGGAAATTATACCAGAGGGAAACTTGTATCTCCAGGAAGGAATAAAGAACATTGGCAATGGTAAATATCTGGGAAAATTTATAAAACTATTTTAATTTTATTTTTTCCTTTCGATTTCTTTAAAATGCACATGATTATCTAAAAAAGAAATTAGAAAAAAAAGAAATTAGAATAGTGTATATGTAGATGTGACAAGTACAGCATAAACAATGCTGGGGGTGGGCTAGTGTAAGGGATAAATGATGCAACTATACAGTTGTAAAGTTTCTACATCTTCCATGAAATGATATAATAGTAACTGAAAAATCAAGGGTGTATGCTATAATCCTTAGCACAACCTCTAAGAAACAATGTACATATTTATACTGAAGAACCCACTAGATATATTAAAATAGAATTCTAAAATGTATGTAAATGGCCCAGAGTAGGAAGAAGAAGGGGAACAAACAAACAAAAAACAGAGGAGACAAACAGATAACAAATAATTACACAGTAGACCTAATTCTAACTGTGTCAATAATTTAATATTAGTGGACTCAGTGCTCCAATTCATACAGAGTGATTCTCATTATGATCATCATCATCATTGTCACTGGATTTTAGAAGAGCAAAGTCATCCTTCTGATCTGGTTAATCTTTGAGAATATCACTCAACCCTGAGTATCCAGGGTTTGGCCTTGGATTATCTGCTGCTTCTGGAAAAACCTTCCTTGTCTCCCCACCAGGGAGGGTGCTCCTGAAGGCACCGTTTGTTCTCTAAAGCCCTGCTGATTTCCCAGGCCTGAGGATGGAATTGGTCTTGACCACATGAGGTCATCCCAGAATCAGTGCCCAGGATAACACAGCAATCATGGACTCCAACCTGGCAAATGTCTCAGTTTCCCTTAATAGAAATCTCTCATCTGAGATTAGTTTTTGAACAGATTTTTTTAAAGGTAATTAACGTGCACATTATATATTCAGAAACTGTGCAAAGAGTTTTGTAGTTAAAAGTCAGCCTCCCTCCTATCCTGAACTATAAATCAATAGACACGATGTTTTGCTATGTGTTCAGCCTGAACCCCCTCCTGAGGGACTAGTGACGGGGCTTGGGGTGGGGCTGGACATACCAGCAACAGGAGAAATCAGGTTCTACATTCTTCTCTACTCAAGCAGATGTTTGCCTCATGTTCTTTTTTTGAGCCTTTGAAACCAACTTCCTGGAATCCTGGTAAGCAATAATAGTATTCCAGAAAGCTTGTTTTTATGGAGGAAAATCCAGTTAATCATAGTGGCCTGGTGCTGCCAGCTTTTATAAAATACAGAATTTGCATCAAGAGGAAAGACCTTCGGGGATCCCTGGGTGGCGCAGCGGTTTGGCGCCTGCCTTTGGCCCAGGGTGCGATCCTGGAGACCCGGGATCGAATCCCACATCAGTCTCCCGGTGCATGGAGCCTGCTTCTCCCTCTGCCTGTGTCTCTGCCTCTCTCTCTCTCTCTCTGTGACTATCATAAATAAATAAAAATTAAAAAAAAAAGAGGAAAGACCTTCACCACTGAGAATTAAAGGAGTATGGGTGGGGATGTAGCTAGAAATAATCTCTGTTGGGTAAAATTTAGAGGTTAAAAAAAGCCATTGGTAAAACAGTCTTTGATACTCAAATGGTGTGAATTGATTCTCTTTAGAGGATGGGAAAGAAGAAAAGCGAAAAGGTCCTGGAATCCGATGGAACTGGTTTTTGTTCACATTTTGCCATGAATAGCGGTGGCGAATCACTAAACTCTACGCCTCAATTTTTCTCATCTGTAAAATGATCCTGGCATGTGGTAAATATCCGGCAAATACAGTTTTCCCACCCAGCTCTTCGGTCTCCCTGTGTTTTGCTGTTTTCGGGTTACCTGAGGACAAACCATGCCTGACTGTACTGGACTAACTGGATGAGATAAGGATTTGGCTGATGCTGTAGCAGCCTCTGATGATGGCTCCAGGTGTTCTCATTCTTGTCTGGCCCTGGGCCCTGAGACCAAGTGGCTGGGACATGGTGACTTTCTCCTGATGAATGTGGTGAAGATGATGGGATGTCAATTCTGCAATCAGGTCATCCAACGATGGCTTCCATCTCGCCACCGTTTTGGCTCTGTGGCCTTGGCTCGCAGGAAGTAAGGCAACCTGTGATGTGAGGCCCACTTGCCAGGGTGGACGGCGGTCCTGCCAGCAGCCACAACCATGGGCTCGAAGTGAAGCTTCCCCTGGCGGTGCCTGGAGAGGGTTCAGGCCCCAGCTGGCACCTTGACTGCAGCCCTTGGAAGGGCCTGATGCAGAGGACCCTGCTCAGCCATGTCCAGATGCCTGGTCTGCAGAGGCTGTGGGAGAGAAAATGTTTTAAGCCACAAAGCCATGGGGTCATCGGTTATATGTTAAAAGGTAACTAATATCTCAAGAATCTGCAGTTTGGAGAGGACTCAGCAAGGATGGCGTGTCCGTCTTTTCCTTGTCAGCTGGGTTTGCATGTGGAAGCTGGAAACCACAATCCTGTACAAGCTCTCCTTCCTTCCTTCTTTCCTTCCCTCTTCTCTTCCCTCCATCCTTCCTGCACTTGTCTGGAGGTTAATGCCGCCTGGGGGCTGAGACCTTAGGTTGTTGTTGGCTGGAACATGTGCGTGTGGCTCCTCCAAGAGGCTTGGGTTTCCTTATGACAAGAAGGCTGGGTCCCGAGAAAGACAGAGGGAGAGAGCGCTCCAGATCAGACATAAGAAAGGAAGAGAGGGACAGAGAGAGGGACAGAGAGAGAGAGAGAGAGAGAGAGCTCCAGATGGAAGCTGTGTCCCCTTTCCTAACCTAGCATCAGGAGTACAACATCCCTTCTACTGCATCCTATTCATTAGAAGAAAGACCCCAAGGCTGAGTATTATTCAAAAGGAGAGGAATTATTATTATTATTTAAATATTTTATTCATTTATTCATGAGAGACACACAGAGAGAGGCAGAGACATAAGCAGAGGGAGAAGCAGGCTCCTCAGGGAGCCCGATGCAGGACTCAATCCCAGGACCCCAGGATCACGCCCTGAGACGAAGGCAGATGCTCAACCGCTGAGCCACCAGATACCCCAAAGGCAGAGGAATTATATTCTACTTTTTTAGGAGGCTTGTCCAAGAATTTGGAAGAGCTTGTGGGGTCAAAAATATTGGTGTAGCCCCCTTTGGGAAATGCAATCTGCCTCGTTGGGGGCAACTCAGTCTTCCTGCTTTCTTTTCTTTTCTTTTCTTTTTTTTTAAAGATTTATTTTATTTATTCATGAGAGACAGAGAGAGAGACAGAGAGAGAGAGACAGAGAGACAGAGACACAGGCAGAGGGAGAAGCAGGCTCCATGCAGGGAGCCCGACATGGGACTTGATCACGGGTCTCCAGGATCAGGCCCTGGGCTGAAGGTGGCACTAAACCATTGAGCCACCCAGGCTGCCCCATTCTTTTTGCTTTTATCCTATGTCCCCTCTGTCCTTGGTGTCTTACTCGAGTTGGTTCCCTTTAGAGGACAAGGCACCCGAGTAAGAGAAGATTTCAGAAAAGTCTCTTTCTTGAGTGGTTCCATCTGCCAAGGAATCAACTCGGCCATACGCTCCTTCGTCCTCAGGAGGCCTCCCTGCTTTGCTCTCCTCTGAAGCCACAGTTGATGTGATGTGCCAAGTACACTTGGGTAACCCGTCCCTGGGACATGGGGAAGCCCTGAAGCTCACTGACTCACTGGAAAGCCACTTGCTTGCAAATGATTTCGACTCATTAAATTATGACTTACCAGGTCGCTATGTGAGCAAATCTGCAGAGGCAGCACTACTTGGTGAGAGAAAGAAATGAAGTAGGGGAGGGATAAGAGATGAAAGAGAAAGGAAAAGAGAGAGACAGCGAGCGACAGAGAGAGAGAGAGAGAGTGAGAGGAAGAGAGATCACCAGATCAGACGTCAGCAAGGAATCCAGGTAGATGAGCAGGATTAAAAATATGGAAACAGGAAAAGAATGGAGAACGTGAAATGTAAGACAGCAATGACCCAATCCTACCCAGAATAAGGAAGTGGGTATATTACTGTTTTTAAAAACCAGCTTTATTGAAATATAACTCACATACTACACAATTCACTCGCTTAAATTGTGCAATTCAATGGTTTCTCGTATATTCACAGAGTTCTGCAGCTATCATCACAATCAATTTCAGAACATTTTATCACCCCACAGGAATCTTGTACCCACTGGCACTCACTCCCCATCCCCCTCCACCCTTCCAGCCCCAGACAGCCACTCATCTACTCTGTAGATTTGCCCATTCTAGACATTTCATATAAATAAAATGATATAATATGTGGCCTTCTGTGACTGACTTCTTTCAATTGGCGAATGCTTTCAAGAGTCACTCATGGTGTAGCATATATCAATACTCCATTCTGGGGGCAGCTGGGGGGCTCATCAGTTAAGGGTCTGCCTTCAGCTCAGGTCATGATCCCAGGGTCCTGGGACCGAGCCCCCACTGGGGCTCCCGACTCCACAAGGAGTCTGCTTCTTCCTCTATCTCTGTCTCTCTCTTTCAAAATAAATAAATAACATCTTAAAAAAAAGATACTTCATTCTTTTTACCACGGAATAGGATATCACAGTTTACTTCTCCTTTCTTCAGTTGATGGGCATTTGGGTGGTTCCTATTTTCTGGCATTATGACCAATGGAGATGCGAATATTCGAGTACAGGTTGGAGGCCTGTGTTGTCACTTCTCTTGGCTCTATACCTCGGGGTGGAACTGGGCATCACGTGATCACTCTATGTTTAACATTTTGAGGAGGTGATAATTTGTTTTCTGAAGTGACTGAGCCATCTTACATTCTCACCAGCATTGTATAAAAGCTCCAACTTCTCCACATCTTCGCCACATCCTCTGTCTTTTGGATGATAGCCATTTGAGTGGGTGTGAAGTGGCATTTCATTGTGGCTTTGATGTGCATTCCCCTGATGGCTGACAATGTTCCAAATGTTTCCATATGCTTATTGACCATTTATAAATTTTATTTCAAGGAACGTCTATTTAGATGCTTTGCCCACTTTTAAAATTCAGTTAATTGTTCTTTTATTGTTGGGTTGTAAGAGTTTTTTTTTGTTGAGTTTGGATACAAGTTCTTTATCAAATACATCATTTGCAAAAATACTATCCCATTTTGTAGGTTTTTTTTTTTTCTCCTATTTTCTTGATAGTATTGTTTGCATCACAGTTTGTAATAGTGATGAAGTCCATTTATTCTATTTTTTCCTTTGGTCACTTGTGCATTTGGTATCCTTTGGTATCCTATCCTATCCTATCCTAAGAAGATTTTGCTTAACCCAAGGGCAGGAAGATTGACCTCTATGTTTTTCTTTATGATTTTTGTTGTTTTAGCTTTTACGTTGAGGCCTTTGATCCATCTTGAGCTAATTTTTGTGCGTGAGTAAGGAAGGGGTCCAACTTCATTCCTCTGCATGCGGCTCTCCGTAATGCTTATGCATCCACCTTATAAATACTTGCTTAGTCCAGGAAAAGCGAGATCCACTTTTCCCTAAGTTCAACCATGTTTTAAATGTGAGATTTCTATGACCGCTTCTCTTTCATCACTTTCAATTTGTGTATAATGTGAATATGGGTACATTTCTAAGATAAATACTTGGGCCTCAGTCATGCTATCTATGAGAAAAAAAAAAAAAAGGTGATACTCTTCCCTAGCTGCTCATTGGAATCATCTAGGAGCTTTACAAAGTACCTAAGGCAGAGTCTTATGCCCAGATATTCTGATTTAGTTGGTCTGGGATAGGTAGGGTCTGAGCATGAGTATTTTTCCAGGTGTCTCAGGTAATTTTGTTGTGCAGCCGGGATCATAACCCCTGCTCTAGAGGGCCTCTTTGGGCCTTTCCAGGTCTGTGATTCTATGGTTCCATGGCAGTGCTCAATAGTAGGACCCAACTGAGTTTTGTAGTGAATACCCATGCTGGAGAGCACGCCACAAGTAGATGGTGTTGCTCTGTGGTTTGACAGGGCAGATCTGCCAATCTCTTCCAAGAGCAGGTGGCAGTGTTCCTGCCCGGTCCCCGACCCCTGTAGTAACCTTGAGGGTACCTTTGAAACAGGGCAGACCCCTTACAATGTTTGCAGGGCCACTGCTCCAACCACCTCACTGGCTTCCACTGGCCGCCCTCCTTCATTCTTGCTGTTCTTTACGCCTGAGTGCTGTCCTTCCCCTCTCCACCTGACTTCCTCCTACTCACCCCCCATCTCGGCTTAAATATCACTTCTTCAGAGAAGCCTTTCTTCCTTCCTCTCTTCTCCTTTTGACCCCCCTTATATATTCCCATAGCATTGTAGTTTGTGATCCATGTCCCAACTGTGATTGATTGTGAGGGTAATTACCTACTAGGGTGTCTTTCTCACTAGGTTCCAAGACAGGGACCAGTCCATTTTGACAGCCACTGTTGTATCCCCAGTGTCTAGAATAGTGCTTGGCATATACGTAGCTGTCATCTAGGAAAAACTGCAGGATTAATAAATAACCTTGTAATTGGACCTTGTAATGTGGGGGAAAAGTCTTACCTCTGCTCAGGGCCCTCTCTTTGGAAGACAGAGTGACCCCAGGGTACCAAGAAGGGGGAAGTTTTTCCTATGTCCTCAGTTGAGTCTATGTGCTGGGGCATTTTTCTGGGAAGATGGTCAATAGTTTTCCTCTGATTCTTAAAGAGGTCTGTGGCTTCCAAGAGGTTAAGGAGGCTGGCCTGGATTTTTCTCTGTTGAGGTCCCTCTGCTTCACGCTTCTTCTGAACTTTAGAAATAATGTGTTGTCTTGGAGCCCCTTGGGTGGAGTTATAAGCAGTGGCTGGTTCCTTGGGGCCACCTGGTGGTGCTGGGGTGTGTGGCATCCTTTGGGCAATAGGGAAAACCCCAGGGCCAACTTCCTGTCTGGACATGCTGCAGGGAAAGGGTCCAATCCCATCCTCTCCACCTATTCTACACTCAGCTTCCTCTGGCCCCCTTACTAGGCCACATGGGAGTCCAGAGACAGGGACTAGTGAGCCTAGGTCTGGTCTGGTTGGAGGCTGTGCCAAGGGTGGCTTTGGCTGGGGAGGGAGGAGTCTCTGGCCTATGGTGGCTCAAGTCCCTTACCAGACTTGAGAACAAAGACGTGGCTTTGTGTCTCTCAGTGGGCTTCCTTGAGTCAGCTCCTTCACCCTGTTTCCATCTGAGAGGCAGGCATCGTTGATGCCCAATTCACAGAGGAGGAAACTGAGGCCAGAGATATGATGTGACTTGCCCAAGACCACACAGCTAGACACTTGTGGGACTGGTCTCTCCACTACAGACGAACACCTCCAGCTTTCCCAGCCTCCCGGCCTCCTCTCCTGGCACCTCCAGGTTGGGCTGCCTGGGCTCAAGAGTTTGGACGAGTCTAGCGTGCTTCTGGTGGAGGGAGTCCAGGGTGGGAAGGCAAGAGTCTCACCTTCTAATTCCTCCAATTCTGCTTGTCACACAGCAGCCAACAGGCCAGACACCCTGCCAAGTGCCCAGGGCAGGACAGAGTGGGCACCTGTGGCCACCTCTCAGCAGGGTTGCTCCCCATGCTGAGGGACAATCCAAAGGAGGGCCCCAGTGTGAGAAGCACAGTGTCAAACAATGGGTGTCATCTCCCCACTGGGTGCCTTGAGACCAACCATACAGTAGGAACCTGGAAAGATATGATCCTTGGGTGACAGCTCCATGAACGGCTGTCACTGAATATAAGTTAGGTTGATGATGGGAGGATGGCGTTGTAGACTGCCTGTCTTCTCAGCTTGGGTGCTGCTTTGTTGAACCAGGATCCCTATCTCCACTCTGAGTTTGGGAACCTTTCCCATCTTCCCCCCTCACCCACAGAACTCACACTCTTAGCGCATTGAATACTCCCTGTTGTGTTTCCTTGTCTGCAGCGCTCTCAGGCTCTGGGCATCTGGGGGTGGGACTGTGTCTTCCCTGTTTCATTCTGGTCTCCCTGGCACTCAGCCCTTGGTCTGGCACGTGGCAGGTGTTAAAAAAAAAAAGTAAATGAAAGGAGAAAGTGACCCAAGCACAAGCTATCATGTAGCATTGTGGGGAAGTTTGTCGCCTGGACAGGACTTCTGAGATGCCCAGGATGGAGTGGAGATCTGTCAGGTTCCCTGGAAAGACAGAAAGAACAAGGATCCCTTGAGCTAGCCTCAAGTCCATGGCATAAGAGTGTCTTCTGGCTGCAACGGCCATGAACAGTCCCATGTCTTTCCTGGGCTCTGTGGGTAGAGACTGGACCTTGTAGGATGCTACAAGTTGGTGTGTGTGAAGTTTGCAGCAATCCCAGGGGAAGGATTTTTTCCTTTTTAAAAAATTTTTTATTTATCTTTTTTTATTTATTTATGATACTCACACACACACACAGAAAGAGAGAGAGAGGCAGAGACATAGGCAGAGGGAGAAGCAGGCTCCATGCACCGGGAGCCCGACATGGGATTCGATCCCGGGTCTCCAGGATCGCGCCCTGGGCCAAAGGCAGGCGCTAAACCACTGCACCACCCAGGGATCCCAGGATTCTTTTTCTTATGGTACCATTTGCTGTATTTGTCCTCTGGGTCAAGAGGTAAACTCTCAGGATTTCAAAAAATTTAAAATAGTTATGGATTTTAAACACATCGGAGAGAGTATTTATACACATGAACTTATAAAAGATATGAAAATACAAACAGGGTGAATATACATCTATTGTGCATCAGGCTTAATAAATTGTTTTCAAGTACTATCTTGTATTGTTATTCGATTCTAAATATTACCGGGTTTCCATTTGCAACCTCCTTGTACTCTTCCTAAATCCCTTTCCCATCTCTGGAGAAAATTGTGGTTTATTCCTTTTTTTCGCTATAATTTATCACATAGGTATGTATGACAAATAATATGTTATTTAGTTTTGAATGTTTTTGAAATTTATTTGAGTGGCATCATATTGCACACATTCTTTTATGACTTTTAAAAAATATTTATTTATTTGCTTTTTTTTAAAAAAAATCAACATTCTTATAGTCTTTGTCCATGTTGGTCAACATTGCTGTGATTTACTCATTTTCACTGGGGCAAGATAGCCCACTCGATGACCAAATCATGATATATTTATCCAGTGTCCTTTCTTTGGAATACTATTTTGATGGTATATTTACTTTTTCCATTCTTTTACTTTCTGCTTCTTTGGGGTTTAAAAATGTCTTTTGCAGATAGCTTGTAGTTAGATGATTTGAAAATTCAGTAATGGGAACTTTATCTTTTCACTGGCAAGTTAGTTAATCCACTTACACTTGTGACTACTGTTAAAATGTGGATTTATTTATATTATTTTGCATTTGCTACTTCTCAATTTTCTTCATTTCTTTTTTCCCCTGTTTTTTTGTTTTCTTTTGTACTGAGGACTCTCACCCACTACACCCCTCCATTAGTTTGAAGTTAGATACCTTGGTTCTAGCCTCCTAGTGGTCACCCTAGAAACTTCAATAAACATACTTAATCTAATCAAATCAAGAGCTAACCAGTATCTTGACTCTCCTGTTCAAGGCCCTTCGATTTAAGTGCAATCACCCATCTGGCTTTCTGTGGCAGACATACATGGTGATCCATATTCCTGCACTGTTCCCTCTCCTGGAGGGTGGGTGGGACCTGTGACTTGCCTCTAATCGATAGACTATGGCAGAGATGATGGGAAGTCATGATTTAGGCCATGATCTATACCATGATTATTATTATTTTTTTTATATAAGATTCTGTGCTACCAGAAGAGAAAGACTTCTCTACTAGTCTTGAGGAAGCAAAAACTCGTGTATGAACTGTCCATGGAGAGAGCCATGTGGCAGGGAGCTGGGAGAGACTTCTAAGTGCCAGGGCACCTGGATGGGGCAGTTGGCTGAGTAGAAGACTCTTGGTCATGATCTCAGGGCCTTGGGATTGAGCCCCAGGTCAGGCTTCGCACTCAGTGGGGAGTTGGCCTCAGAATTTTCTCTTTTCCTCTGCCCCTCCCCCTGGTCGCTCGTTCTCTCTCTTTCAAAGAAATAAATCTTAAAAAAAGAAAGAAAGAAGGAAAGGAAGAAAGAAAGAAAGTAACTTCAGGATGCCTGGGTGGCTTGGCGGTTGAGCATCTGCCTTTGGCTCAGGTCATGATCCTGGGGTCTCAAGATCAAGTCCTGCATCAGGCTCCCTGTAGGGAGCCTGGTTCTCCCTCTGCCTATGTCTCTGCCTCTCTCTCTGTGTCTCTCATGAATAAATAAATAAAATCTTTAAAAAAAGGAAAAGAAACCTCTAAATGCCTAGAGGCAGCAGGTACAAAGGGTCCCTAGTCGTAAGCTGTGAGAAGACGAATTCTGTTGATGCCTGCTGGGAGTCCAGAAGGGGATGTTTCCCCAGTCTAGCATCTGATGAGACCACAGCCCAATTGACCCTTGGATCACCCTTCTGGCTGCAGGGAGGGGGGGGGGGCGGGAAGGGACATCTTGGATATACTGCCTGCTGAGGACACGGTCCTCACAAATGGCCCCGACCTTTACCTTCAGCATTTGGTGTAGGGATTGGGGTGGGAGTCCACCACCTCTTCTCTCTGTCACATGAGCCAGATTGTGATTTTGAGGTCCGTGACTACGTCTTCTCGCCTCTGAAGCCCCAAAGCCTGGTACACGGTAGGTGTAGAATCCATGTTAATCACCAAACGATGTTACCCTGAGGATAATCTGCTTGAGTTCTCCACCTTCAAGTACTTTGTCTTACCCTCATTTAAAGACAAGATCTAAAAAAAAAAAAAAAAAAAAAAAAAAAAAAAAAAAAAAAAAAAAGACAAGATCTAGAGAGGTTTACTGACTTTCTCACAGGCCCTACATTTGCTGCAGGGCCCTACTCAGTTCTTACCTCTTCTGTTAAGCTCTCTGTCACGGTTCCAGTTCATAGCTGGGTGGGCCTTCCCCTGAATTCTTACAATATTTAGCCTCCATTAATCATTTGATCAGCTCAATAAGAAGAGCGTCCATTTAAAACCTCATTTACTCTCTGCCAAGGGCTTTAATCTTTCAAGTCAGTTCATCTTTACGACATCTCTCTTAGAGAGACACTTTTATTATTGCCATGTGACAAAACAGGAGATTGGGGCACAGAGAGGTTGAATAATAACATGCCCAGGGTGACACAGCCAGTAAGTGCTCTGGCCGGGATTTAAACCCTTGATCTGACTCCTGCACGTGCTCCAAAGTAGAACCTGCTGGTGCGGGAAGCAGGTCTTAGGTTTTTGTTTGTTTGCCTTGGTCTTTCTTCTTGCTCCTCTGCCCAACCCTGCCAGCCTGGTGTAATGCCTGGTAGGTGGTGGATGTTCCAAAGGCTCCTGGACTCACCCAAATGTCAGTGGTGGCGCGGTTAGGCCGCAGGCTGCCACTAGGTGGTGCTACATTCCAGGGAGTGGCCGTGGCCGGCGGGACAGGTGCAGAGGCGGGCTCCAGGCTGCTCCAGACCCTGGGAAAGGAGCTGGTCTACCCAGAGCTGGAGGCTGGGGTGCGTAGAGGAGGGGGGCTGCACACCTTTCGAGAAGGGAAGGCAGGAGGACGGAGAAGGCAGCGCCAGACACCAGCTGGAGCTGGTGCATCCCGGTAGGAAAATGGGTGCGCCGGCTGGCAGGTGCCCCCGCGTGGGTCTTCGGGTCGCAGTGGTAGGATGGAAACAAGTCAGGGCCCCAGGCTACCGGAAAAGCAGCCTATAGGATGCACTAGAGAGGGCCTGGCAGCCCCCCTCTGCTCAGGACCACACAATGCAAATGGTCAAATCTATTAAAAAAAATTTTTTTTTTAAAAAGATTTTATTTATTTATTCATGAGAGACACAGAGAGGGAGGCAGAGACACAGGCAGAGGGAGAAGCAGGCTCCCTGCGGGGAGCACGATGTGGGACTCGATCCTTGGATGTGGGATCATGCCCTGGGTTGAAGGCAGACACTCAACTGCTGGGCCACCCAGGGCTCCCAAATCTACCTTTTAATTCCAGTCCTATCTAGGTGGGTGGCTTCCCCATCTTCCACTTGGGGCTTTTAGCCACGGTTGAGTTTCAGGTCCCAGGAGAAAAATGTGTAGTGATTGATCCCACACCCTGGCCTGTTGGCCCCTGCTACTGGGCCAGCCTCCTCTTCCACACGCCTCCACCCACACTCTCCCTTCTGGCACATTTGGATGGAGAAGCAGGTCAGTGCTGTGCCCAGGACTGGGGTGGCAGGATCAGATGTGGGCAGGTCCCTGCAGGCTGCGGTCATGGGGGCACTTCCTGCAGGATGTGGGTTCCAGTGGCCAAGGGGGCCTCCAATCTTGTGGACTTGAGTGCCAGGCCTTGGTGCTTGGTAGTGGTTCAGTCTAGCAGGAAGAACATGGGACATCAGGGGACCTCAGCATTACCACCTGTCTCCTTGTCTGCAGGGGAGCGTACAGGTGACTTTCCACGCAGCAAGGATAGTCTTGTGAGTGGAAGGGGAGATTATGGACCATTCCACTGGGACAGCTGTCTGGGCAAACCAGGACCTATGGTCACCCAGATTCTCTGTAATATGAGTTACCTTCTGGGGTCCCTGGGAGGCTCAGTGGTTGAGCGTCTGCCTTCGGCTCAGGTTGTGATCCTGTGATCCTGGGATCGAGTCCCACATCAGGCTCCTTGCAGGGAGTCTGCTTCTCCCTCTGCCTGTGTCTCTGCCTCTCTCTGGGTGTGTCTCTCATGAATAAATAAATAAAACAAGATCTTTAAAAAAAATGAGTTACCTTCTATGAACCATCTAAACCTGACATCCTCTGATTTTTGGCTATCAGGGAAGCATGAGGCAGGGACACAGAAACGAGGCCAGAACGTCCTGGTTCTGTCATGTGCTGAGATGCAGAGAAGCTTTGGTGGAGCTCACTCATCAGTCCCTGGACCCAATCAATCAGTCTTCCAATCCTCAGATTATATAGATCCAATAAGTATGTATGAAGCAGCCTGGGTCCCAGGCCCTGGAGAGTCACACAGACACAGCCCTGTGCTCAGGGGAGAGGTGAGGTCCTCCCACCTAGTCCTGGTTCTCTGTCCTGTGGTCGTTTGGGACCTTCCCTCCCTCCCCAGTCCCATCCTCGCCCTGCCCCAGGGAACCCTCGGCCTGTCCATTCTTCTCTTTCTGGGCCTGGGATGCATGGGGTCGGCTTCCCCTGGGAGGATTTCTAGGTAGTGCTGGAAGAGTCCTTGTGTTCTCTGGCCCTGCCTTGCCCACCCTTCCTCATCCCACCCGAGCTTCCCTATCCTAACAACCTCATGACAAATTATCCCACAGCTAAGTTAAATTGGCTGCTACATCAAATACCGTGGATTATAGGGAAAGGCAAGCACATAGCTCATTAACTCAAACCAGCTCCTCCCCCAGGCCTCATCCTTCCTCCCTCCCCCTCCACTGATTTCTGGAGAAGAGCTTGGCTGGAGGACTGCTGCCCGGAAGGGCTCCTTGGGTGAGTGGGGAGCTGTAGGGCAGGGGACAGTGGTTTGGACACTTGAGTATGGGACAGGGCATGAGTCCGCTGACCTCAGGAGGCATGCAACCTACCAGCAGGGGGGCTGTGGCAGCGAAAGGCCCCTTCCCTTCCAGACCCAGGCCCAGGCCTGTTCTGGGCTCTCCGGGGGATGGAGAAGAAGCTTGGGAAGGGTGCTTCCTCCTTGGGCTTTAACATGTGGAAGGAGGGGCAGATCTGTCCCTGGAGACCCGTTGTGCAGCAGGGAAGGGACAGCTCCACCAAGAATCAGGGCCTCAGCTGCTGCTCCCTGAAGCCTTGCTCAGCTGCAGGTGCATTGGTGTGGAAGGAAGGGGGGTTTCTCTGGGTGCTGGGGTGGCTGTGCCTTGACCTGGCTGTGGGGATTCTGGTTTCAGCTAAACTGCATGGTTGGCATCTCCAAGGGGAGGAGGCTGTGGGAAGGAGCCCTGTTCAAAGACTCAAGAAGGGAAGTGGGTTGGTTGGGAAGATAAATTCCTCCTCTAGTCAAGGGCCCACCTGTGGCCAATGATAGTCCGGCCTGGAGGAGCCACCCTATCAGAGGGTAATGAAGAATTCATCAGGCTTTTGTAGCTGCCTGCCCATGACCTCCTGGGCAGGGACAATGCCCAGGCTGGGGGCCTTTGTCTCCCTCCCTGCGGAGGCAGTGTCAAATGTTGGCCACACGTGGGTGGGGAGCCCGCCTCTCTTAGAAAAAGGGCCGTAATGTGACAAGGGGTACCAAATCCAGGACTAATTAGTTGGAAATTACATTTTCCATTTGGCTGGGCCAGAAACAGTTGGGGGTGGGGAGCCAGAGTCAGGAGACACCACTGGGAAGGGAGACGCTGTCTACTGTGTGTGCTTTAGTAAACTTGGCCTCATGCAGAAGGCTGGGAGTGCCCCACAGGTACTCAGCATCAGAAAACTGGTCAAAATTGGACAACCGAACCGACCTCCCGGCCCCAACTAGATGGCGGCTATACTTGGAAAGCTTTGCTAGTGACAGAGCACGCCAACCGCTCGCCTTAAAATGGAGATGAAGGAGCTTACAGAGACCTCAAGAAGTCACTTCATTCTACAGATCTTTTCTGGCACCCACTTGCCCCGTTCAGTAGCAATGCATAAAACTCTACTATTAGGAATTCATTTCTTTGTGACTTAGCAACTATGCTGTTAATTTGACATTTATTAAATATTTACTGAACTCACACTACGCGGCAAAGGCTGTTTCAGATATGGGATACATGAGTGAACAAAAGGCTTGAAGATGCCTGCTTTTATGGGCATTCGGTCTAGTGGGGCAGATAAAAAATAATGAAAAAAAATATATAGTCAAGTGAGGAAGTTCTATGAAGAGCAACCAAGGTGGGCAGGGGGATGAGGCATGATTGGATGTTCTTTCAAATGTGGTGGGGCCAGGACAGGCTTTTCTGAGGAGGGGCCTGGGAACAGGGATGGCAAAGCTGGGAGGGCATTAGCCATGTGGCCACATGAGGGAAGGGCGTTGCAGGTGCATGGAAGGGCCAGAGTAGGACTGTGCTTGGTGTCAGAAAATATCCAGTGGGCCAATGTGGCTGGAATAGACTGAGAGGGTAGGGAGCATGGGGGATGATGAGCTCGGGGGCTGAGCCTGGAAGACCCCGGGAGCCGCTGAAGGATTTGGCTCTAACTCTGAGATGGGGCCATTGACATCTTGCATGGGGAGTGGCCTGATTTGAGTGACTTGATTTTACCAAGTCACTGGCTGCTATGCGGAGGGGGGCTCGAGGCAGGGGCACCTGTGGAAGTGGGGAGACTGATGGGAAGCTCCTGCAATGGGCTGGATGTGAGAGGATACCCACAGACCCCCTCGGGAATGGTACTGCCTCTGTGTGCATGCGGGTGCGCATGCGCGAGTGCATGGGGTGCAGGTGCACGTGTGTGTGTGTGTGTGTGTGTGTGTGGGTGCACGTGCAAGGGGCCCCCCAACTTAGCCTTACATCTTCTGATCTTCTGATGTAATATTAATGTAGCATCAACAGGGATGCCTGGGTGGCTCAGCCATTGAGTGTCTGCCTTCAGCTCAGGGCGTGATCCTGGGGTCCTGGGGTGGAGTCCTGCATTGGGCTCCCCACAGGGGGCCTGCTTCTCCCTCTGCCTTTGTCTCTGCCTCTGTCTGTGTGTGTCTCTCATGAATAAATAAATAAAATGTTAAAAAAAATGTAGCATCAATCAATGGACAATGTTAGGCCCTGGCTTCCTGTAGGAGACGTGAGGAAACGGATGAGTGGGGACAGAGGATGAGGAGGACAGATGATTCTGGGGAGGGGAGCGCCAGGAGCCTGTGGGAGGAGGTGCGGATCCCTCTGCAGCCCGGAGAGGAAGCTGCCCAGAAGGAGCTGCGAGCAGGAGACCCAGGGCAGGTAAGTGGAAGTGTGGGGCAGAGACCAGCAGGAGCAGCAGGCTCGGGGGTGAGAGAGGGAGTCAATGAAATGAAAGCATTTTAAAATCATAGAAATGTAAAGGCGGAAGAGATCTCTGAGATCTTTAAGTCCAGAGATTTTCGGACATGTCCTTGTTCAGCAGGCCCTGGCCGATCGGATTCCATGTAAGGCAGTGTTAGTAGCTGACCCGTGCGGGGTGCATGCTGTGCTCCAGACACCCACATGTGGGGATTATATTAGTTTTCCTAATAATCCTGAGAGGTAGGTCACTATTACAAGTATCCTCATTGTCTGGAGGAGGGAAATGGGGCACGGAGAAATTAAGAAACCTGCCCATGGCCACAGTGGGTCAATGGAAGAGCGATGGGAACCCAGGCAGTGTGGTCCCCAGACTATGCCTGTGGCGGCTGTGCTGAGAGGGCCCCTGTGTATGCAGGGGTGCAGGCGGCTCATTGCGTGGGGGCCCTGCTTCCATCCCCATTTAGACCTTCCCCAGGAAGCTCCGAGGCACCTGGGCAGGAGCCACTGGCCGCAGCTGCCCCCACAGACCGCTTGCTTGGAGCAACCTTTCACTTGATGGACCAGCCACGTGCCAGACCACACTGGAGGCCCCAGGGTTAAGCCGGGGAGGGCTTCCTGGAGGGGGAATTCACATTTCTTGCAGCAGCGCTCTAACTTCACCTGTTGGGATGTTTTCTGAGCTGAAAGCTTCAGCTTCCACGAGAGGTCGCTGGAGATGGCCCAGAGGACATGGTCTCCCACTCCTGGGTCTTCAGGTTTCCCCTGAGATGCGAATGTTTTCTGGGCCCAGGTTTGAGTGGAAGGCAGGGAAGGCAAGACCACCAGGGATGGTTGCGGATGGCGGTTGGTCCAGGCCGGGTTGGGGGCTTGGGGGTGAAGAGGGGGTTGGCTGGTGCTGGTGTCAGGAGTGGGTAGGGCTATGTGACCGCAGGGCTCCTGGATCCTGTTGTAAACCTGTAGCATCAGCCTCCCCGCCAGCTGAGAATGCACCTCCTGCGGAGGTCTCCCCTGACTGCGGCCCAGCGGCACCGGTGCCCATGCCCGTCAGAGGAAGCTCCTCCGCTTCTCCCGGCGCCTTTGGCCTCAGCCCTGCTTTGCCACCTGGAGGGCGTACCCTTGCCCTCCACGTTGGCACCCAGCATGTTCTGGGCATTCGTCCACGGTGCATTGAGTGGAGGCTACCGCGGGCTGCCAGCACCGTCCACACACAGGTGACACAGGCGAGCCTGCTGTCACGTGGCTGCCAGCCCAGGGGTGGGATCAAAGCGCAGGGGAGAGACAAATGGCGAGGACGGGGCCAGGGGTTTAGTCTGGGGCGAGCTCGCAGAGAACTGCGGCTGAGCCCAGGCGCGTGGGACGCAGGGATGAGATGCCCCGGTGTGCCCAGTGTGCACCTGGGTGGCCCTGCGGCTGCCAGCTCCAAAGCAGTCCCGCCCCTCCAGGGGACTCCAGTGCTCAGGCCGGGCGGGGGCTCCGAGAAACTCTTTCCAGAACATTCCTGCTCCCTTGGAATACTGAGCTCCCACGGGTGGGGAAGACCCCCATTCTTTGGGATTGTCTGTTTCAGGCCCATTGCAGAAGCAATCCCCCAAGTCCACACCATCAGGAATCCCGGGGACCCTATAAGGCCCACTCAACCCATGATGACTCTGAGCCCCCTCTCCCTTCCTTGGGTCCAGCCAGTGAGGTGGGTGGCCTGTCAGCCATCCCCTGGGAAAAGGGCTGAGGAGGGGGGCCGGGGCGGGGCGGAGCAGCGGGCCCCTGGCGCACGCGGCCTCTGGCGTGTCCGCGGTCAGTGCGAGGCGCGGCCACCGGGGGGCGCCCGAGCGCCGGGGTTCGCGCGGCGGCTGTCGGCGGCGGGGCGGGCGCGGCGCACGGCGGCCGGCAGGGGGCAGCAGAGCGCGGGGCCGCGGGCGCGGGGCGCGGGGCGCGGAGCGCGGGGCTGGGCGGCGGCAGCTGCGTTCCCGGCTCCGAGCACCGTTCTCTGTTAGGAGGGTAATTTAGAGCAATTACACCGATTATTATTGCTTTTCTAATTAGTGCTTTTCCTACAGAATTAGCCGAGTGTTTATTAGGAGCTGCTTGTTGCCAGCAGTTTAACTGCTTCGCTGCCGGGCGGGGGCGCCGCGAGCCGGGAGGGGCCGCGCGGTCCTCGCCGCCGCCGCGTGGGGCCGGCTGGTTATGTGGTTTCGCATAAAAGCACGGATTAAATATTCATTCTGCTTTGTTACATATAGCATTAAATTTTTATCAGCTGTATGTTTTCCTTGAAGTTTTCCCGGCGTGTGAACACTCAGGCGGGCTGCAGAGAAAGCTCCGGGGCCTTGGCGGGTGGGGAGGACAGATGGGGACCCCGGGAGTGGGGGGCGGGGATGCTCACCTCTCTGACATCCCTAATTCCTCTAGACTTTGCCCAAGCCCTGTATCCGCAGGTCCTTGGAACGCTCCTGGGAGGAAGGAATTCTTGGTCCCATCTGATGGATGAGAAAACTGAGTCCCCCCTTCTCCCGCCGCCCCTCCGCCCTCCTCGGGCGAGGGGTGGCGGGTGTCTGCTTCAGCCCACTGGCATTTGGGGGCACTTCCAAAAACCCTCGGCCCCTCTGACACCCTGGGGCACTCCCTAGGTCCCCCACCCAGGCCTCCCCTCCCCATTTTTCCGGGCTGCATCCCAACCCGGGGGACCTGCGGGGAAGCAAACTATACCTGCTGCCTGACTTGCTCCTTCTGGAGCCCGTGACCCAGGGCAGCGGCCATAGGGTGGCGGGAGGCAGAGGAGACAGGTTTGGGTTTGTTTAATGCACTACCTTCTTATTGGGAGGTTGCTAGTTACTTCCTGGGGAGGGGAGGCCTCCTCAGTGGTGTGGTCCCCAAGTGAGAAAAACGAAACACAGGTGCGCCCATCGCAGAACCAGAGGGGGCGGCTGGTGCTGCCCAGCCTTGCCGCAGTATTCCGCAGTGTTCGAAGGCTTCTGGAAAACCACCTCCCTAGCGCATCCAAGTGTTTGTTTACAGCTCATTAACTACTTGATGGAAAGGCTGGGGTGGGGGCGAGGCAGGGAACTATTGACAGAAGATCAATCAGAAATGAAGATTAACGGTCTCCAAAATGTTCTGGTGGGTCAATAGGGAAATGGGACTTGAGTTTGAAAAACAGGGACTGATGAACTGAGATTTCACTTACCCGTTTGTCGTTGCCCAGAGCGAGGCCCACGAGGCCCAAGGGAATTGAGACTGGCTTTGGGGACATGTGGCAGGCTCTCAGGGGCTCTGGGATGGGGCTCGACTGGGGGCCTTAGTTCCTCAGCAGGTGGAGGGTGGAGGAGCACGTGGGAGAGTGGGTCTACCTCAGCCCTACTGTGCGACTGGTCACACTGGGCCCAGGACATGTTCCAAGGCAAGGGGGAGGGGGACTTACCTGCTTTTCATTCCTCTGTGTTTCATTCATTTTGGTGGGGTTAGAAGGGGAGGCAGGCAGGTGGTTTTAGAGAAATCCTTGGATGCTGGAGGTTCCAGAGCAGCTGAGAGATGCCCCAGCACCTGCCCAGGGCTGGCCCCAGATGTGTGTGGCAGCTCTGGAATCAGCGCTGGCCTGGTACCACGGGCTCTGACAGGGGTGCAGGGGAGCCAGGCTCACACTCCCCTTGCCCATTCTGCTTGCACACTCCCTTCTTTGCCTTCCCTCTTTCTCAGGTGACTGCCTTGCCTGACAGTTAGACAGGTGGAAGGCTGCTTGAACTCTGCCCCTTACCTGAACACAGTGAGGTGGGCACCCTCCCCACTCCTCCCCGCTCCCCTACTTGGAGGCCTGCCTTCCTCTGGCAAGGCTGGGTTCCCGGCCTGGGGATGGTCTCTGCAGATGCACCACACAGCGGCTGCCCCTGCATCTGGTTGCCTCCCTTAGGTACTGGCACCTGTCTGTCTGTCCCTTGGGCTTTTTCTGCTCCCCACCCCACAGGACTCCGTGGGGCTGAGAATTGCAACAGGGCTGTGCAACCTGTCTGGGAGGGAGAGAAAGAAGACACGGGCAGGAAACTCCCGCAGTTATGTGTCCTGTCTCAGACGGCTTTTCCCAGTGAAGTAACCTGGTACTGGGTATGAAGAGGCCAGGAGTCTGGGGCTGATGACCTCTGGGACAGAGCAGGGTGTCACTGCCGCTCCCTGGCCTGGGGGGCATGCCTGTCCCTCACCTAGAAAAGCTGTTCTGTGATGACAGTGGCCAGTCCGAGAACACTGGAGTCTTTCCGGGCTGCTCTTCTGCACTTACCATGGACACTAAGGACTAGTCGGGACTGTGGGCTCGCAGGCCTGGAAGAAGGTTACGATGCTCTGTGGCCCAGCGTCCCCACCTCAGCACTACTGACACTTGAGGCTGGGTCCCTCTCTGTAGTGGGGCCATGCTGTGCATTGCAGGACTGCTAGTAGCTGCTTCTCTGGTCTCCACCCACTAGCTGCCAGGACCGCCTTCCTCTCTCTCCTGTTGTGACAATCAGTAATGTCTCCAGACATTGTCAAGTATCACCCAGGGATCGAAGTCACTCGATCCCCAGGGATCAGAACCACTGCTCCACATTAATCTCCTCTCACAGGTGTACCAACCGATATCTAGACATGGGCTGTGACACAGGCAACATGATTCAGGGCGAAATAATGGATTGGCCACATGCTCAGGATCTAGAATCGGCTATGCTGACATTCAGATGTCATCTCTGCTACTGGCTCGCTCTACTGCAATCATCTGTGAGTCATCTACCTGCCTTCACTTGCTCATCTATAAAATGGGAATGTGAATATTGCCATCCTTATGGTAAAGTTAAATAAATAGCATTAAATAAGGTGATGTAAGGGCTCAGCAGATTGCCTGCTGCCTTGCAAGGGTGCAATTAATAGCAGTGAATGTCAGAATCAGAGATAAGTTCTGGACTCCTCTCCTGATTGGAAATAGGAAGACCTGAAGAAGGTCCCAGGTGATGGCATTCTGAGGACACACTGCAGCTTTCTTCCAACTGGAAGGTATCTTCTAAAAGATAGGGAGGCCTTGGGACCCATAGACTTAGAATCAACTAGAGATGATGGAAATTAAAATTTTGTTAGTTGAAATTAAAAAAAAATCTCAAAGTTGATACACTGAATTGCAAAATAAGCACGGAGAAAGGCAGAGTGACTGCTGAAAAATCAAGGGAAGAATTTCCCCAGGAATGCAATGCAAAAGAGAACGAGATAGAAAATAGGAGAGAAGAGTGAATCAAAGCCAAGCAAATATGAATAAAGAGAACCAAAAGGAGAAAATAGAAGCAATGGAGGAGAAGCCATACTTAAAGAATTAATAGAAGGGAATTTTCCAGAACCGAAGAAAGATAAAAATCCTCAGACTCAAAGGGCCTGGGATGGCCAGCAAAATTTCAAAATCTACCAACATAGACATATCACAGTGAGATTTTTAGAGCATCAGAGATCCAGGGAGACCCCGAAAAACCTCCAAAGAGGAAAAATAATATGTCATCAATTTCCTATTACAAAGTGTCATAAACTGGGTGGCTTCAAACAACAGAAATGTGATTATCACTGTTCTGGAGGCCAGGAGTCCAAAATCAAAAGGTTGATGGCATTGGTTCCTTTTGGAGGCTTGGCGGGAGCGTTGCTTGGGCGCCTGTGTCCTCCCCACCCCTATCCTGGCTCTGGTGGCTCCCGCCAGGCCTGGTCCCTCACTGGCTTGCCATCTCTACCCCTGCCCTTCCCACAGCCTTCCTCTCTGGGTCTCCCTGTGCCCTTTCTTGTGATAAGGACACTAGTGTTCAGAGTTAGGGCCCACCCTACCGGATCTCATCTCAAGAGCCTTAACTTCATTATCTCTGCGCACATCATCTTTCCAAAGAAGGTTACCTGCAGAACCATTGCCGGGAATGTGGATGTGGCCATGTCTTTTGGGGGCAGGGACCCCAGCCAACCCATGGGAACCAGGACTGGATCAACGTCATACTTCTCCTCATCAGCAAAACTGGATACAAAAAAAAAAAAAAAAAAAAAAACAAAAAAAAAAACTATAACAATGAAGCGTATTTTCAAAGCTCTGAGGAGGAAATGGCTTTGAACATAAATTATCATTCAAGTGTGAGGGTACAATGAAGCCCTATCAGACAAGTACGGACTCAGAACATTTACCAGCCTTTCAGTTCGCCTCTGAAAGAATTAATGTATTTGGCTAGTGAGGAAGAGGTCTTCTTTCCACACCACCTCCCCTGCCAACAAAGAAAAAAAGAGCCCTAAATCGCCTGGTGTTAATATATTTCTTTTTTTTTTTTTTTTTTTTTAGGATTTTATTTATTTATTCATGAGAGAGACAGAGAGAGAGCAAGAGAGAGAGAGAGAGAGAGAGAGAGAGAGGCTCCTTGCAGGGAGCCTGATGTGAGACTCGATCCCGAGACTCCAGGATCACATCCTGGGCCGAAGGCAGGCACTAAACCCCTGAGCCACCCAGGGATCCCAATATATTTCTTTATATTCATATTGTTCAGCAAAGTGACATTTGTACAGAGAAAAAGTATTACTGGGGGCATAACGTAAAAGAGCAGTGTGCTCCCCTGTCTGTCTCCACATCCTAAATTTGTCCTCCCCAGAGCAACCACTGTCAGTTCTTTCAGCTATTTTTTTTTTTTTGCTCTTTGCTTCTATATTTCTACATTTCTAGTGTGTGTAGCTATTTCTTGATGCCTCAAGTTTTAAGAATTATCTATTGTCTCACTACTACGGGAAAACAGGTTTTAGTTTGCTCCTGTGCCCACATGTCCATTTCTTCCCTGCCAGGTACACTGTGTGTCCTGCCTCCATCCATGTGGCTCCAGTAGAAGTTTCAGTGAAAATCACATTAAAAACAAAAAACAAAAGGTCACAGGGCACCTGGGTGACTCAGTTAAGCACTCTCAAATAAGAGGCTAAGAAATGAGGTTTTTTTTTTTTTAATTGGACAGAGATGCTTATACCCGTGTGACCATACAGATGTGCTTCAAGCTAAGCTGTGCAGTGTGTTAGGATTAGAATTTTTTTCTCCTTCCCTCTGGATTAATACTTGTTTGCATTTTTATTTGCTTAATGTACATACCTGTGAGTACATGATTGAGAATCCATCCCCAAATCCTCCCACGGAGCTGAGCGAAGATCTCTTCTCCTTCTTCTTGTTATGCTCCAATGCGTCAACGAGTCTGTCAGCCATTTTCCTGGGATTTTTTTTCCTTGCTTCTTTTTTTTGGTTTGAGTTCCTATTTCCCAGATTCCATGTCTTTCTTTTTCTTGGCTTCCTTCCCCATTTCGGTAAACTGCCCCTGTGAAAGATGAAAACCCTCATACTGGAGGGTTTGGTTGGAGACAGAATTTCTCATAGGCTTTTTTTTTTTTTTTTAAAGATTTTATTTATTTATTTGAGAGAGAGCAGAGCTAGAGAGAGAGAGAGAGAGAGAGAGAGAGAGAGAGAACACAAGCCCTAGTGGTGAGGTGGAACAGAGGGAGAGAGAGAAGCAGGTTCCCCACTGAGCAGGGAGCCCTGAGGTGGGACTTGATCCCAGGACTCTGAGATCATGACCTGAGTGGAAGGCAGATGCTTAACTGAGTCACCCAGGAGCCCTGTGACCTTTTGTTTTTAATGTGATTTTTTTCCTATTCTTTAGAAGCTTTTAGGATCTTCTATTGATTCTTGCTGTTCTTAAATTTCACTGTAATGTGCCCTAATATAGGCACATCTCTGTCCAATTAAAAAAAAAAAAAACCTCATTTCTTAGCCTCTTTTATAGTTAGGTATAGCATATAAATATAAGTAGAATTCTTGTGTTCTGGGAAGTCTCCTTAAAAGGATAGTGTGCCCTTCTTTTTCTGCTTTCTTCCTTCATGCTAATTTTGGATGTAATGGCTGGAATCCCAGCAGCCATATTGAACCATGAGGTGACTTTGGGAATGGAAGCCATGTTCCATGAAACAACAAGACAGAAGCCAGAGTTCCTGCATGGAGTGACCACCATGTAGTGACCACACTGGACCTGCACTGATTCCCCCTGGGCTTTCTTTTACTTAAGAAAAACATACATTTCAGTGTTTTTACGCTACTATTCTATGGGCTTACTGTTCAAGCTAAACTTATTCCTAAAATTAATATGAACAAAATAGTATATTTTCCTTCACAAAAAACTCTTAAAACACCTGCAAATAGCTTTTCAATGCTTGTAGAATAAAGGTATGTGATTCTTTCTCCCCAAAATATATATGAATAAAGTTGAGATGGATTTAATACAACTGAGTATCTCACATGTAACCCAATACCAAATAATGAATCTACAAGAAAGACACAATAGAGTGAACAGAAATTAGTAAAACCTGTTGTTGGTTGTAAAAAATATTTAAAAAGTAGAAGCTAGAACAAAAATTTTAGGTATGATCAGCCTGGGAGATAAGAGGTGGAGGTGGTAAGGGAGGGAGAGAGTGATAGGCCGTTTGTTTTCAATTTGAGGTAGGGGTGACTCTAGATTCTGATTATTGTAGATATTATTATAGAAATGCAAGGGATTACTCACAAACTTTTAAGGGTAAATACTAGAAAAGTAGAAATCTAGGATATAGTTTCTATATACGAAAAATGGAATCAAATAAAAACAGCTCAAACAAATTAGCAAAAGTCAGAAAATGGGTAAAAACCAAACCAGGAAGCATGATAAATACCATACACAGAGATACATATGCACCTCATTGTTAGAATAACTAAACTTATCAGCAATTACAATTCTTGTGAGTTCCTCTCAAACTGGATTTTAAGAAAATCCAGTTGAAGTTTCCAGCAAGATACATATATACAGCTATAGAAACGTTGAAAACCAAAGGAAAGATGTAAAGATATATATCAGGGAAGACTAATGAAACAAAACACAGGAATAGCAATATTCATAGCAAATAAAATAAGGAGGAATAGTTTATGTTGATACAAGGAATTTCCTGTGAAGATGATCTATAACAATCATAAACCACTATGCACATACTAAAAAACTTGAAAATATATAAAGCAAAAAATTGATAGCATTCCTGGGAGAGACAGATAAAGACAGCATCAGATCAAAGGCTTTAAGTTAGTTTTCAACAGATCAACAGGACAACAAGGTAAGGTATAAAGGATACAAATAACATGATTAACAAGGTTGATGACATAAGAATGTGTGTGACATATGGTAAGCAAATAGAGAACACAAATCCCACAAACACATTTGGAATATTCACATAATTGCCCCTGTGTTATGTCACAAATAAAATATCAATCCATTTCTAAAGATCACTATCATACCTAATTGTCACATTCGGTGACCATAATACAGCCAAATGAGAAATCGTCAACAAAATGATGGCAAAAATGAAATCCATGCACTTGTCACTTAAATAACTTAGTCTAATCATTAATTATTGGATTAAAGGGTCAATCACAAAGGAAATTCCATTTCTAGAATAAATACAAGAATGCCATATATTAAAACATATGGAGTATGCGTGTTCAGAAGATAATTTAAAGCCTTAGATCCATTAAATGATAAGACATCAAGTCTGAAAATAAATGACCTAAGATTTCAACTCAAGAAGTTAGATAAAGAGCAACAATACAAAACCAGACAATAAACAGAAGGAGTTAATAAAGATAAAAAGCTCAAATGAATTTAACAGATCACAAAAAGCAGAGTTCATTCATACAGCCAAAAGCTTTCTTTTTCTTTTTAAAAGGCCACTAGAGTAGACAATCCTTTGCCAACGTTGATCAAAAACAGCAAAGATTGCTATAAATAAGTGACAGCGGGAACTAGAAATGAATCCTACAATAAGGGGAGAATGGAAGAAAAAATGATGACTTTGGGAAAAAAACATTCACATTGAAATTTCCACTCATGCCTTCAGCTTTTTGTGTCTAGAAGTATACTGTAAACATGAGTAAAGCTGTTACTTCATTAGTAAAATATAATCATCCACTTTAATTTTCCTACCTGTGCATCTTCAGGTGTATAAAGGACACCGATGTATTTTCTACATATTTCAAAGTTTTCATTCTTTTTCCCAAAGCCCCTCTCCCCCTCCAAGTTTCCATCCTTCCTAGAAATGTCCCCTGTCACCTCACACCTCTTCCATTGGGTCTCCCCTGCCCTGGGCCACTGCCCCAGGCTCTCATGCCATGGGTGTTTTTTCGGCGGTGGTGGATTCAGGCTGGACTCTTGGCTACAAGGGTTGGACACCTGACTCAGAAACAAAAGGCCAGTGTCCAGGCACTTTAGGACTGAGTTGAGAAAGAGATTTGTCTGGGTGCCAGCAGAAGCAATTCCCTCGCTCCCAGCATCTGCTTCTCTCTGCAGGTCCCCTCTTGGCTCTCCCCCTGCCAGCAGCCTTCCTTGTCCTGGGTAGCCCCTTATCACACTGACGTGCTCCACCTTCTATTCATAGGCTGTCGTTCATCAGCCTCGGGTTGAGTGTGGTGACAGAGGGATCAGCTCATCTCTTCACACCAGGCCTTACAGGTCCCTGTCTTCCCAAGGTGTGGTTGCCCTTGGACTGAGGGCCCATGTCTGGTCCAGGCACACAGAGTGGGCAGCAGGTGTTCCATGTTGGCCATTTCCGCTCAGAAGGGGTGTGGAGGCATCTGGACATGACACCTCTAGGACATGCTGAGACACTTGCTTCCACTTGTGACCATGTCTCTCTCCCCAAGGGGTCATTCAGAGGTTCTGTGACTCTGCCTCCTGTGTTTGATTCCAGCCATGACTGTCCCTGTCCCCCTTACTGACCTCTGTGAGGAGGGTGAGCTCTGAACCCCTCAGAAGGTGAATACCATGTCAGGAGGTAATGAGGGTGCCAGAAGTCCTGCTGTGGCCCATGAGACTGGGCATCCTTGGGCTGGGCTGAATTAGTGACTTCTCAGCCTCACTAGCTTTTGGGCAGAGTTGCCAGGAGCTCTGGATGCAGCTAGCACTTCTTCCATCATTGGAAATGTGGAAAATGTGCAGGCTTTCACAGGGCCTTTGGGGACAACCCCGTGTGGTTAGGACCCCAGGACAGGCAGCTGGGGACACCCTCCTGTGGTTAGAACCCCAGGAAAGGCAGCTGTCACCTAAGTCCTCACTTCTCTGAAATCAGTCCACCCCTCCTGCTTCCCTTAGCTGAGTGCTGTGTCCCTGACTGATCCCCGAGGCCCACAGTGTCCTGCTAGCACGGTGTTTGAGGTCGTCTATACTGTGTGGTTGCATGTTTGCTACCCCTCCTGACCAGGCCATCCGGCGGAAGGAAGACATTTCTGGGCTTCCTGACAGCAGGCTAGGCCATGCAGTGTACTTTGGACAGTGAAATGTGTGTGGAAGTGACATGTGCGTCTTTGGAGCAGATGCTTCCAGAACCTTCATGTTGCTCTATCATCCTCCCTGCCCCCCTGCCCCTGCCACTGCAAGGCCCTGTGTGCTTGGAACCGTGGCTACCCCTTCTACTTTGGTGCCAAAATGAAGAGTGTGTGGAGCAGAGGGTCAGAGCCAGCCGTGATGCTCACAGTGTGGGTAAGAAGTAGATGTCTGTGGCTACTGGAAGCCACTGAGGTCCGGGATCACGTACCACTGCAGCATCCTTAGCCTGAGCTGACTGACGGGGCATACAACCCTGCAGTGCAGCCTCAGTTAGGGTCTGCCTCTTGCACTAGAGGCCAGGGCAGGGACTGGGCCTTCCATTGGCCCAGCAACAACTTGTCCAGTGCTCTATGTGAGAAGCACTGCACTAGATCCCAGGGATGCAGAGACAAAAAAATTCGTCCTTGACATTGGATTGTCCAGTGTGTTATGGACTGAATGCTTGTGTCCCACACCCCATATACAAATTTGTATGTTGAAATCCAGCCTCATCTGCCCCCCATTGTGGTGGTGTTAGGAGGTGGGGCCTTGGGGGAGGTGATTGGGTCATGAGGGTGGGGCCCTCAGGAATGGGATCAGCGAGCTTCCAAGAGAGAGACCCGAGAGTTCTCCACCTCTCTGCTCTCATCATGCAAGGACACAAGGGGAAGACTGCCAGCCATGAACCAGGAGGCGGGCCTTCAGCAGACTCTGGGTCTGCTAGCACTCAGATCTTGGACTTCTCAGCCTCTAGAACTGGGAGAAGTAAGTGTCTGTTGTCTAGGCCACCCACCCACCCTATAGTGTTCTGTTTCAGCCACCCAAACTGACGAGAACACCACATACATGACAGTGCTGAGGACTTTAAGGGCAAGGAGGCCAGAGGAAGGACATCCCCCAGCTGGGGCAGATACAGCCAGGGCAGGCAACACATAAGCCTTGTATACAAAGTTGAATAGGCTTGTCTACATTTGTAATTAATTTGTTGATTTGTGCCCCACTTCATTCCAGAAAGGTCTTGAAGGTGAGGAAGTCTTGCTTTGGTGCCTGCGGCCCTGCTGCCAGGCAGAGAGGCTGGTGCATTGAGTCCCTCAGCAGAGTGGTGTCCGAATGCACCTGTCCTGTTCTCTTCCTTCTGAACCGCAAACCACCCTCCTGCCCTCTCCCCTCCCCAGGCCTGTGGATTTAGCATCCTCCCTGCTAAGCGGATGGCTTTCCTGATGCGTGTTAACACCTACCAGCAGAGCCACTGGCCTCGCATATAAAGCAGGTGGATGTTTGATGTAAATGTTATTCCAGAACACAGATTCAGGATCTTCAGAAATCCTCATCCACCTCTCAGCCTCGATAGCTTAGATTGAAGGTAGGAGCAAAGCAATGTGTGAATGGCATTTAGAGTAAATTATTAACGCTAAGAACCTCTTTATTAGCCAGTCGTACACAAAGGAATTTTATTTCAGATCCTCTGACACATGACAAATGGCTGCTTCAGATGAGACGTGAACAGCGTCCTCTGGCAGGCGGCACCGAGGGCTGTGTCAGCTGGGGGAAGCAAATCCAATTTGCTCTTAAATGCCATTTACAGACCATTTTCTCTTTCACACTAACAACCCAAGTTATTGAAGTCGAGATGGTGAAAGTTTAGCTGAGAAGAAACTTTTGGCAGACTCTGTGGGGCAGAGCCGTGCGGCCCTGGGCCCAGGCTGGGACGCCCTGGGTGTGGGGGCCTCGGGCAGCCCCGTTTTTCATGCATCTTCTTTCTTCCTGATATGCCAGGGGTTTGGAGGATAAACGACTTTGCCAGCCGGTGAGCGGAACACGAAATCCACCGAATTACATCCTACTTAGGAGTTTCCAAAAGGCGGCTTTGAAACAAATTCCCGAGGATAAGTCGGCCAGGCAGTAGTGGAGCTAATATGTGTACACACACATAGTGAACAAAGCCTGTCTTCTAACTGTTTAAATAGCCAGAGGTGGGAAGAGGAACGGAATTCATAGTCAATGGCCCATTGTTCTGCTGGCTCCCTTTCCTTCACAACCCTGCCACCCTTGCTGAGCAGTGGTGGATGCCAGTTGCCAGTTCCCGGGGTGCAGTGAGGAGTGAGGGGGTCGAGGGGCACCATGTTGGATGGCGGGCTTTTGTGGGCAGACCCGGTGGGGTGTCAGAGGCAAGGCTGGGAGTGACACCGGAGGGACAAGCCCTGGAAAACAGCAGTCACAACACGAACAGGTGCTCTGAAGCCCAGAAGGACTAATGAGGGTCAGTGAGCACACAAGCAATGGGACATCACTGGGTTCCTCACAGGTGGTGTGGTGGTGGTGGACATGCAGTGGTGTGAGGGTGGTGGGTGCTGGTGAAGGCGAGTGTCAGGGAGAGATGAATTCAACAGGGATTTAAGGACCATGTGATGCACATGGTAAAAAGCCAGGAGGCATACAGATCTCTGAAGTGAGGGGCATGGCTGAGAGGGCAGGGAAGCAGTCCCAACGAGTCCTATCAAAGTCCTAAGAAAGCGGTGACGGGAGGTGTAGGCAATGGGCTCTTGTCCATTTCAGCTCCAAAGGCTCAGCCTGAATTCTCTTATGACAAGAGTCACTTTTGAGGATGTGGTTAGCCTGGGCTCTGCAAGTTGGGGCAGGTTTAACAACGAAGAGTTAATGACTTGTGAGTGATGACTGGGCTTGGTCATCATGGAGGAGGGAGTGGTACTGGACAGAGGTCCAGCGCCCCAGCATTGGGGAGAACAGAGGGTTCAAGACATGGGTGCTGAGACCATGTGTCTTGCCACCCGAGTACACTTAAGGAATTGGGAGTCATCACTACGGTTGCCATAAAAAGTCTCCACTCTACCCAAACTCCTTCCAAGTCCAAGGATCCAGTTTCTTCAAGGTAGTAAATACTGTGGGATTGGTGGATTGGCCCTGACCCTTCTGTGCATCCGGGAAGTGAAGTTAGCAGATGGGAGGGGTGGCAGTGTCCTTGTAGCAGGGGCTCAGGAATGGCCCTCGGCCCTACTTCCTTTCATCTCTTGTGGTTTCTCTGCTAAAGTGTCAACTTGGGTTAGGGTCTCCCTCTCCACCTGTGGCTAACTGACTGCCCGTCACTTTCCAAAGCTGCGCTCACCAAGGATGTGGACTTTAGTTCTCTGTCTGCCATCCTCCAGGCCAAGCACTGAGTCCTGATTCCCAGCACCCCAGCCTGTACTGGAGACTCTTTCCTTACTTGTGTGGGTTGAGATATTAGTTGGCTAGAGACATGGGAAGTGGAGACGGAAGTGGAGCACCCCGCAGGTGGAAGGACAAGAGGGAGGCATTGAGGGTTCTCTTTTGCTTTTGCACCCAAATCCTAGTCCCAGCTCTGCTGACTCTTATATTCTATTCAAATTCCATGCATTGGATCCAATTCCATGTGATGGGCATGTGCCAGGCAGTGTTCCAGGTGCTAGAGAGACAAAACCGACACAGTGCCTGTGCTTATGTGGCTCCTATTTCTGTGGGGGAGACAGCTCGTAGGCAATATTGTGCCGTTGGACAGGGGAGTGGATGACACTGGCCTGGGGATTTTTTTTTAAGATTTTATTTATTTATTCATGAGACACGCACGCGCGCGCGCGCACACACACACACACACACACACACACAGAGGCAGAGACACAGGCAGAGGGAGAAGCAGGCTCCATGTGGGACTCGATCCCAGGACCCCAGGATCACAGCCTGAGCTGAAGGCAGATACTCAACCACTGAGCCACCCAGGCTTCCCTGGCCTGGGATTCAGAGGCCTTGGTTTGAATCCTGGTTCTATCACTGACTTTGGGAAAATCCTACAGCTTCGTGGGGCCTGATGTCTGTATCTCTTGACTTGGAGGTTGAACCAGAATAATCTCTAATATTCCTTCCTAGCTCTGACATTTCTATCGCTTCTAATTTACTTTTAATTTCATGCACCTACTTACTTACTTATTTCTGCCTCCACTCGTTTCCAAAGTAATTTGAGGCTATTGTCCATCTCTGACGTTCTTTCCCCCTGCAGCATATAATGTCTGCTAGTTTTTGGTGGCATTGGCATTTGGCAACAGCAAAGGTGAGAGTTGTCTGTCCTCAGTGTCCCCTTATCCAGGCCTCCCTTGTTCTTTCACCAGTCCTTGTGGGGCATTGCTGGTCAGCAGGTAACTACCGAGCACCTGGACTTGTCCAGCTGTTTCCTGCCTGCCCCAGCTCACTTCTCAGGTCCTAACTCTGCTCCCACCTTTGACCTCACCCATCCAAATGGACTTGGCACTTAGGCGTGGACTGGTCTTTGGTCTACCTTTGTGGCTCAAACACATCCAAATAACTACTTTCATAATGACAACTAACCCACTCGTTAGAGATGATAATAATAGTGCTGGAGACAATAGTGATATTGGAGAAGATAATAACATATTGGAGAATTTAATACAATATAACATAACTTAGTATAAAACAGTCGACACAGATGCAATGGGGAGCCATGATTCCTGGGAAGCCCTGGGGTGTGCTGACGTGTCACAAGCACAGGGTGGGGGCCGTGGTGGGATATGGGGAGCTGGCCGGGCACAGAAGTGGTGTTGGGAGATGTGTCGTGGGAGCCGGGATCCAGGATTATGAGGAACTGGATGAGACCTCAGGGGTGAGCGCTGGAGGCCCAGCACAGCCTCTCCCAGCGTCTGTCCCAATGGCCCAGCCACCAAGCACTCCAGACCTCGTCCCACCCCTGGTGGTCTTGCTCCCTCCCCATTCCATTTGATAAGTATCAATTGCCCTCTATGTGGCCTCCATCTGATGAAGACACCGGAGCTCCCGTGGCCTCCATCTCTCCTAGGCCCTCAGCCTCCAGGTTGTCTGGGAACCTGACACCACGTGGACATGTTTTGGAAAAATGTACTGAGCAACCAGAGCTCAGCAGGAAGCATTTGAGCCTCATTCTCTCGAGGAGCCAGGAGCCCTTTGGGAGGCCGTGGTTGTGGCCAACTGGGCTTCCTCACCTATGCTTCTGTCCTCCGCTGCCTCTTGTCTGGGCTGGTTCCACCTGGTCTGGCAAGCTCTGGTTCTTCGGTGACTTGAGGTGGTGCTCCAGTCTTCCACAAAGGCTAAAAGACACTGGGGACAAACCAATTGCTTCTGCAGACCTGGCCTGGCTAGAGGGGGAGTTGAAGGTGACTCTGTGCGGCTGTTTCTGTTTCCAGCACTTCTTCCTTCCAGGTGCCACTGGCCAATTCTTAATTTCAAGCCTACCCTGCATTCCCTTTGCCTTCTTCTTCTTCTTCTTCTTCTTTTTTTTTTTTTTTTAAGATTCTATTTATTTATTCACAAGAGACAAAGAGAGAGGGAGACAGAGACATAGAGGGAGAAACAGGCTCCATGCAGGGGCTCATTGCAGGACTCGATCCTGGGACTCCAGGATCAGGCCCTGAGCCAAAGCCAGACACCCAACCGCTGAGCCACCCGGGCGTCCCATCTCTTCCTTCTTTTAACTGAGAGATATTTGCATGATGGCTTCACATGGCACTAGCCTCTGGATTATTCGTTCTCACAGGGGTGATACCACATCCTGTTCTCACTCCTGATACTCACCAGTTACCCCAGCACCATTCATAACCACACCAAAATATTACAATGATCCAAACACCATTATTATAACGAAGGGCTTTTCAAAGGTGGGGGGGGGGGAGATCAGTGTCCCACTCGCCCGACGGTTATTATGAAGTGCTTTGATTTTCCAGGATTGCCACATAATGTTCGTCCTTACTCACTCGTACCTCGTAGAGTTGCGGTAGTGGGATCAGGTTTTATGTCCTTAGTCCTTCTCTTTAAACCTTAAAGTACCTTCCGATGTTGTGTCAAGAGCATTTTCCCATGTTACTACCTGGCTGCCTGCCCCTGGATGCCCCTCTGTACTTCCCCCTGCCGGTGGGGGCACCCCCTGCCCTGGGGAAACCAAGGCAGTGCTGGGGCAGAGGCAGGCAGCTTCTACTGGGGGGTACGGGTAGAAATCATTGAGCAAATTCTTGGAAGAAGCAGGCACAAGGGTTGCTCTGGGCCTCCCCTCTCCGTCCCTGCCTCCCTCCCTCCTTTCCTTCCCCATCTCCTACCCCTCCCCCCCAAGCTGTTGTTTGGTTAAACACGTTTCTGCTTGGTTGTTTCTTCCCGCATGCTAAAGCTTGGGGAGTAACTACATTGCAAACTATCGAGCAGAGACTGAAATCCACGCATTACATCCTGCTTAGGAGTTTCCAAAGGCGGCTTTGAGATAGATTCCCAGGGATAAGTAAGATCAAGATATACCGGGTAATGTTTGTACACACACAGAGTGAGCAAAGCCTCCTAGACTTGTTACCCGGGAAGGGGAAGGTGGGAGGGGAATGCGTTTTGTGGGCTGGGGCTCCAATAAGCCCTGCACCCCAGCCCAGAGTGGGCGGTGGGGGTGGGGGTGGGAATAGGGGCCGCTGCTCCTTCGGGACAGGGCTGCTGGCCCCAGGCTGCCTGCGGGACACACCGTGTCCTGACCCGGTTAGGGCATTGGGTGGTATTGCTTCTCAGAAGCCCTTGGCCGCATTCCCGAAAACCAGCTGTCTGGAGGTGCTGCGGGAGGCAGGGGGACCTCAGGAAGAGGACCTCTGTGGTGTGAGGCCTGAGACTAAGGTCCGACTAAGGTGTTGCCTTGGCAGCTGGTGAAATTGAGAGGACCAGCCCAGTGACCTAACCTAATGTTGCCTTCCCCACTCTGCTTCCACACATCAGGGCTCCCCCACCAGAGGGACCACACCTTCCCTCTGGAACCAGGGGGCACCCTGCCCTCTTTCTACTACAAAGCCCGCCTCCTACAGCGCCTGCTGACCCCTCTGTTCCCCGGGTGTGTGGGGTGCGGCGCCTTCCTCCCCTGGGGCTTGAGGAGCCGCTGCCCATCTCACCTGCCTGGTGTGGGGTGTTGTGTGTTCAGTTGTTCCTATGACCCTAGGGTGGGAATCCCTCCCTCCCTCATCCACACAGGGAACAGGAGGGCATGAACACAGCTTCAGAGACACCACGTGTGGAAGAGGTTGGGATGCACCTGCACAGGCTGTGTGACCTCAGGTAGGCTGCACGTCTTCTCACCTGTGTGCTGGGGATCCTCCCCTCTGCCCTCCCATGTGGGGTTGCCTGCACCCAGGGTGACAGCACCACTGGCTGTCCTGGCTGGGGCTGGGAGGCCTGGGGAGCGCGACGAGATGGCAGGCACTTGTGTGCATAAAGTACCGTCGGTCGCCGTCATTACCGTCATTACCGTCATTACCGTCGCTCGATTGGATTCCCTTCTCTTGGAGCACATTCGCTTTATTTTCATTGTTTATCTTTTTCCACTGGAAGCGGCTAGAGACGTTCTGTTTGGAAGTCTCCCTGTCAAGCCTCCCAGCTTCTCCATCGAGGAGGAGTCGAGGAGTCGATGATCTGTAAACAAACGCCTCCATGCACAGGGGAGCTCCCCCATTTAAAGGCACCTTAGGGGGATCCCTTTTACAATGAGAATTATTGCCCTGTAATGTCTCTAAGTTCGGAGTTTTGCTTAGTAAGTTACTTGAAAATGAGGACCCTGCACCATGTGGGACAGACCAGGAACAGGTGGATGAGGCATCTCCGGATCCTGTGAGGCAGCCCCTGGGCCCAGACACAGCCAGGCAGGGTGTGCTTCCATCACGAAGGTTGCTTTTAGGAACTCAGGGGCTAACGGTGATGGTGGGTTGGGGTGTGTGTGATGTGTTGGAAAGAGCGCTACACTTTGTCTCTTTTGAGTATGTGATCTTGGGCAGGTGTCCTCAGTCTTCCCTTCTGCAAAATGGAGAGAGTATTTGCTGCTGTCCTGCCCCACTGCAGATGAAATTAGGTGTGGCATATGGCACACGTGAGATCTGCACATGAGGAGGACCGCTGGCCTCTGAGCTCATTGTCTTTTCCTCTCTACCCCGCTGTGCCTGAATCCCTGCCTCCGGCAGAGAACGACAGAGAAAGGTCAGTTGGTGGTGCCACTGCCCAGGTTCTCCAGCGTCATCTGGGGACTTCTTCATGAGCCTGTCATGGTCCCTGAAGCTGGGGGTGGCAGAGGGAGGACCCCATCTTGTGAGTGTAGAGCAGTCAGGAAGGGCCCCACTTCCAGGAAGTCTTCCCAGATTAATCTCCCATTTGGCTTCGTGCCTCCATTGCTTTTTCTTTTTAATCCCTGCTCTGCTGTCCCTCATTTCTTGCCTTTGCCTTCAGTGCGGGGCTTGGGGGGCCCTCATTCCCTTGCCCATCCTCTGGGCTGCTGCTGCTTTTGTACAGCACCACCTCACCTTCTCTTGGGGACACTCTTTCTCTCCCCTTTCATGCCTGCTTCTCCCAAGCCCCTGCTGTTGCCTCTCCCCCACCCCCACCCGTGTGCCACCCTGAACCCCTCAATCTGTGTCACAGAATTGGGAAGGCAGGCCCCATGGCCTCTCCCGCCGCCGCTGCCGCCGCCGCCCCCCTCGAGCATCGGCTCGCCTAATCGCCTGCGGTCCTGTTCCATTTTGCCCATCTGTGGTCAGGATGTGGCACAAATGAACCCTAGGGCCCCAGCTTGGGGGCCGGGAGCGCCATGACCTGGAGTGTCATCTTGCAGGCCTGGCCCAGCTGCCCCCTGGAAACAAGCTGCTGTCTTGCTCAAATGACAGAAATCAAAGAAGTGACGGGACAAGGGCCCACACCGGCAGGCCCGGCGGTACCAAACGCGACTTCCCACCAGCCCGCTCACCAGCTCCTGTGAGCTGGGCTAATTAGAGGGGCCTTGCAGTCCCCATGGTAATTTGCTTAAATGGAAGAAGTTGATTTCCTCTCCTCTTTCTGTTCTCAGGAATTCCAGTTTTAGGCCCTGGCAGTCTCTAACCACCACTCCCTTTGGCCCTCTGGGGACGTGTTTGCTATGGAAATATGCAATTAATATTGCAGCGATCATAATTGCTAATTATTAAAACAATGCTACCCCCTTTTCCTGGCCTAGTTTCATGTTTAAAACCATTTAAATAACAGGGAGGAAGAAAAAAAAAGGGAAAAAAGTTAAACACCAGTGCTGAACTTGTGCAAAAGCCAAATGAGAGGGTCCCTGGGCAGCGTGGGACTTGTCCTGGCCTCTGGAAGGACAGTGCTCTCCAAGGCCCAGCTGAAAGATGCCCCTGGAGCCATGTGCTAGATAAAGTGAGGTGCAGATTGTGCTTTGGTCCCCAGAATCCCACTTGGCAGTGACACGGAGCTCTTTTCTCTTTGTTCTGTTGGCTCTTCAGTGGGGCCTCAGACCTTAGCTCCGCTCCTGCCCTCCCTTTCCCTGGGGGCAAGGGCAAGACTCATCTGGGAAGAGATGGTGCAGTGGACTCAGTGCCCAGTCACAGCGGCAGTAGAGCGGAGAAGTGGGTCTCTAACACATCACTATGGAACCATCGTTTCTACTGGTTCTTTCAACAAAACCTTAAAATATCAGTAACAACCTTGGGTTAGTCCTCCCCTGCCCCCCACCCCGCCACCCCCCCCAGTTGTGACAGTAGGAGGTCGGCCCAGAAAAGAAGACTTTGGCATTCTCTGCTCTTATTAGGGCCAGCCCTAATCCTTAGCTTGGCATTCCAGTGCTCTGTGATCCAGGCTCCGTGCATTTGTCCAGCCCCCTCCAATCTGACTCCCCATCCCAGCCAGGCTGGCCATTCCCCAAATGTTCCCCAAATGGAATACCTTCTGCATTTTCATGCTATGTCCTTCTCAGCTTTACTCAGCCCAAACTCAAAATCGTCCTTAAAGATGTGCCTTAAATCTCCCCCCTTTCTGGGACAACACCTTCTTTGCAGAGACTCCCCAGTCCTCTGAACTTCCCTGGCAAACACTTCACCCCTCGGAGGGCCTCAGTGCCCACTGCTTTTTAACCTGGGCCATTTCCAAATGTATCTTCTAGCTCTGACTAAATCCTAAGCTTCCAGAATGTGTTTATTTGTACTTCCTGACCTTAGTCATCTCTGCTTCTCCAGAGCCTAACCCTATGCTTTGCATACAGTAGGGACTCACTAAAGATAAGGGGAAAATGGATAAGATTCAAGAACGCTGCAAAGAAAACAAGGGTCAAGGCCCCTGGTGGCTTTCCTAGGGCTGCTGTAACAAAGTACCAATAACTGAGGTCCTCGAAACAATAGAAATTTATTTTCTCACCATTCTGGTGGCTGGATGTCCAAAAATCAAGCTGGTCAGTAGGGCTGTGCTCCTTCTGAAATCTTGAGCTTCCCTTGCTTCTTCCCCAGTGTCTGGTGGCTCCTGGCAATCCCTGATGCTGCTAGACTGGCAGTCTGCTGCTAGGCGGTCACTCCGATCTCTGTCTTCCATCCCAGGGCCATCTCCCTGTGTGTGATTGTGTCCAAATCATCCATCTTCTTGTGAGGGTACAAGTGACCTCATCTTAATTTGATCACATCTGTGAGAATCACATTCTCAGGTTCCAGTGCACACGGTTTTTGGGAGACACCCTGTCACTGACAGGACATTGGGGAATGGATACGAGGTCTTCACATTCTTAAAGCCCTAGTATTTTGGAAAATGAGGGGGTCATAGACAACAAATGGAGAGATTAAAGGTGTAACATTCATCCAGAAGCAGGGGGGCATGGCAGGTTAGCACTGCTGGGGATAGAAACTCGACCATTATCAATTGGTTGTTAAGCAGCTAGAGTGAAGTCTGAGCAGCATCCAAGTTTTAGACTTCATTCAACACAATGTGTTTTTCAAACACACATGTCTCCTCTATCTGACAATATTTACTGTGATGGCAGTAGAGAAATAAAACAACAGGTTGAGTCATACCTTCAAAGAAAACAGGAGAGCAGACAGTGGTGCACGGAGGGTTTTCATGACATTTTGGGAGTGGAAAGCAGATTGAGGCCCATGCTTCAGATCTCAGAGAGGACGACACCACAATCTAAGAGTCTACACAGGAGAAGAGCCAAGAGAAGTGAGGGGTTTGTCTTGCAGGACCACTGAAGGGCCTTTGAATGCATGACCCACCATATAAATGATGCAGGTAAAAGTAGGGGTGGGGGCGGGGGAAACGGAGGTTTCAGCACAAAGTCTTTCACAGAATCCTTCTGGGTTTGGCTGAGGGGTTGGTCTGCCGCACCTACCATTGGCATTTAGTATGGAGCCTCTCTTGTCCAGAAAATAAGATACCTCTGCAAAAGGGCGGTGAGTGGGAAGGAGAGAGAGACATCTGTTTGTACCGACTGTGGCTGAGCCCTGGGGTCCAACTATTTGTTTTTTTTTTTTTTTAAAGATTTATTTATTTATTTATGATACACACACACAGAGAGAGAGAGAGAGAGAGAGAGAGAGAGAGAGAGGCAGAGACAAAGGAGGAGGGAGAAGCAGGCTCCATGCGGGGAGCCCGACATGGGACTGGATCCCGGGACTCCAGGATCGCGCCCTGGGCCAAAGGCAGGCGCCAAACCGCTGAGCCACCCAGGGATCCCCGGGTCCAACTATTTGTAAACAGACTTGCAATCAATCGTGCTTGCAACCTCACACCTCCTGCTCTCCTTCTTGGGTAACCTGAGAGGTGAACGTCCAGTGTGTGGAGAGAAGCCCTAGGCTTACTTTTGACTTCGGCACTTAGCAGCATGTGACACCATTTTCTCATCCGGGAAATGGGACTGTGTGTCTCTAGGACTGGAGCGTGCTGTCCTGAGGGTGCTCTGTCAGGTGTCAGCTGTGCACTATAGACACAAGGTGTGTGTGTGTGTGTGTGTGTGTGTGTGTGTGTGTGTGTGTGTAGATACACAGAGTGGCCCCAGGCTGCAGGGTCAGGGCAGGGCTGGAGTCGATCAGAAAATCCGAGCATGGGGTTCACCCTTCCAAGGCCCTCCAGTGCTCCAGGCAGTGCCCAGCCCACCCCATCATCGCACAGCCCAGAACCTTTGCTTCTTAATGAAGCACCCTTGGATTCATCCACTTCGGCAACAGACAGACCTGTTCTGTGCCAGGCGCAGTGCTATTTGCCAAGGAGGATGTTGGAGGGGACCTGCAGCGCTTTCCCTCATGGGACCCACAGTCCAGAGGAGGGCGGACTTAACCCAATAGCCCGACAACTGAAGGAAGACCCCAGCAGCCTCGAGGGTTAAAGGACAGAAGCAGGAGGCACGGGCGGGGAGTGGGGGAAGGATGTGTTCTGGAGCCTACACCAGGTTGCCCTGGGCCTTGGCACAGGGCGGAGGTGTGACCGAGGCCTCAGCTGGGGCAGGGTCGGGGCCACTAGGGCTGCGGTCTTTATCCTGAGAGCCCCGGGATCCACTGAGGTTCTCCAACGGGTAGAGGATGGGGACGCATGGCTCCAGCAAGGAGCTCGCTGCTCTGTGTGGCTTCTCACGCTTGGGCACACAACCGGTGGGGCTGCTGTCTTGATCCGGGTCCATTTCAACCCTTGCCCTTGTCCCCTTTCTCTGAAATGCTTCAGCTGCGGTGGTTATTTTTGGAGGCTCCAGCTGACAAGCCCAGTTCTTCATGTACACTTGATGGAAACACAACCCTGTCCGACTGGAAAGGTCACGGCTCCATCTACTCTTGTTGTTTCTGGAAGGTTCCAACATGGAGTGGTGAGGCCAGGAGGGTGCTGTCAGAGATCCCCACAGTTGGTGGGGCCAACACCGTGCATTTGGGTCCCCTGGCATTAGACGCTGGGTGTCGGATCCCCCTCGGCCACATGGTACCGTGGGGTTGGGGCAGGTGACTTGACGAGCAGTTAAGGGTGAGCTTCAGAGGCTGAAGCTCTGAAGAGAACATGACTCACCAGTCTTGGGACTGATCACAGGTGTGGACCTGCATACACACCCAGGCCTTCAAAAAGCTTCAAGGGCTTCATGGTCACCAACATGTGCAGACCTGACCATCCCTGGTACTGGAACAGGGAGTGGAGGCTGCAGGCCCTGGCCAGCTACAGAGAGCCACCTGCGGGTACCCCAGTGTCCTGGGCATTCTCTTCTGATGGGCCCAGTGCCACAGAGTCTTGGGTGTGGGCGAAGGGTCATGTCTGAGGAGCCAGGTTTGGGGAAGAGCAGTCTGTTTGTGGCAGGAACTGGGGTGGTGGTTGTGACTAATGGTATGGTTTCAGGAGGCCAGACTGCAGTGGCCCTGGGGCACCATGCAGCATGCTGGGCTCCAGCCCGGCAGGGATAGGAGGATAGAGCAGGGATTTGGAGTATAAGTCCCCTTGTGACTCTCTGAGAAAATCCTGCCATGGTTGGCTCCCTCGGGGGCTGAGGGCTGCCCAGAGCCCCAGCAAATGCCCCTGCATCAGCAGGATGATGGGTTCCAGGCTGTTGCAGGCTGGTGGGATCAGGCTTACTGGTATTTTTTCTTGTGGCTAGGGGTGGTCTCGATGTCCAGCCTGGGAGATGCTGGGGGGCCCACAGGACTGCCACAGGGGCCCTGTTTGTGACTGACTTGTCTGGTTTTTCTACTCTGCTGAGATATTAGTCAGAGCTCCTAGCTTGGGACATATTGGGGTGCCGCTTTGCTCTTGGGGTGAGTGGGAATGCAAGGCTGCAGAACAGGGCTGTGCACTGCTCTGTGTATGATCTGGCCCTGGTCCTTATGCAGTTGGGACCTTCCTGCTTCTGGATGATACTGTGGGGTGGAAAATGACCCTTGTCCTCTCCACTTTTGCTGAAACTGAATTCACAAATCTGAGACGGTGTGTGTGTGTGTGGGGTTTGCTTTCTACTGAACTGCCCTTTGACAAGTAAAAGTGTGCTGTGAGTGTCCCCTCCTAGAAGCAAGGGTCCATTTTCCTTCCCACATAAAAGGAAATGAAATGTGCAGAGCTCTAATAAAACCTGAAAGGCTTAGATGTAAGCCAGGAAGCAGGGCTTTGAATGGGATCCAGCGGTCTCAGCTGCTTGGAGGTGTATCTATTATATGTCAAGCAATTAGAAATAGGTTTCTATTAACCGGCCGACTTTGTTCGCCGCTACCAGTGAAATGGACCACTTTCCCGGTGGCATCCGCCACCCTGTGCACACCCTGGAATCACTTACAGGTGTTGAGAGGTTGTAGGTCTCATGTCTGCATGTTGGCTTTTTGCAGGGCTCCTGGGGCCTCACCCACCCATGCCTGCTTGCCAATACTGCGGGAGCACCTGTGTGCACATGAAAGCAAGTAATTAAGTCACAGAAGGAGCTAGATGATGATTGTTATCCACGTGGCACCGGCAGACTTCATGGGATTTTGTGAAGGAAGATTGTTTCCGGGGTGGCTCCATGGAGGAGGAGGCATGCGAGCTGGGCCTGAGATGGAGTGAGGCATATGTGGGGTCAGGACACGGCACGAGCCATGAGCCATGGGGTGAATGCAGGCTCGGGGACAGCGAGGAGATGGAGATCTGGCTGGAGGGACGAGTCGGGGAAAGAAGGGAAGACAGGTTGGGTGAGGGGCCTTGGCGGAAGAGCACGTCCGAAGATCTGAATCCCTGCTCCCTCCTGCTCATCTCACTACCTCACCCTGCATGAGCATGTTGCTCTTGAGCCAGGCCAAGCAACCTGTCCGGCGGGGCTCCCGGAGGTCACATGTCCCCGAGCTAGGCCTCTGAGGCAGGCTGCAGGACTCTCGGAACCTGGGCCTTTGATCCTGTTTGGGAGGCAGCCACCTGCTTGCAGGTGATCAGGGCCTTGGGCATCCTGGGCTGTGCCGCAGCAGAGCCAGAGCGGGGAGCTTGGGAGCTGCAGGAACCTGATGTCAGCTCAACAGAGGATGAACATCTTCAAGGCAAGAGTGCGCATGTCCAGGCAGGAGCTGGGATAGCTTCCCGTGGGTGGAGGCACTTGTCATATTGGCTTAACCCTGGGACCCAGGAAAAATCCTTGACTCAACTTGCCTTGGTCCTATAAAAGAGTGACTGACAAAGGGAGAGGAGTTTCTGCAGGGATGGAGAACAAGATTGCCTCATACAGCTGCACAGGTTGTCTACTATACCGGTCCAGGGATGCCTTCCCTGTAGAACAGCACTCCTCGAGCTGTACAGGGTATCATCCCAGCATCCTGGCATGGCAGCTCAGGCCCGAGAGAGAGGATGGTTCCCATAGCCTTGGAGGAAAATCCTGTTTTAGATCACATGGCTCTGAGGCCCAGACAGGAACCATTCCTCCTCAGGTTCCTCTCATTGGCGTTGCGTACCCGGTTGGGCATGGCCAGCCTACTTCCAGATTTTTCTGGTTGAAGACCTGTGGCTTTGACCTGGGGTTACCTTCTGGGCCCCTTCTTCCACCTGCAGAGGGCTAGCCAGGTGAGATAGCCGGCCCCACGGGGGGGAAGAGGCGGCGATGGGGTTTGGGGAGAACAGCAGATGGCCCAGCAAACTAGACAGTTAATCCAACCAAATTACGGCAACAGATGTTTGAGGATGTTTGCATTCAAATTCAAACTGTTAGGTCTCTTGGAAGAGCCAACCAGAATGGGGAAGTTCAGTCTCCCTCTTAATTAAAACAAGACAAAACTAAACAATCATTTTTAAAAATCAAGCCCTGGTACCGAGATGTCAGGGATCAGCCACCAGCACGGGTGGGGACTCTGGCTGCCCGGTCGGGTGCGGGGCCGGGGCCCAGCTGTGGGCAGAGGGGCCCGCGCGGGAGCGGGGCGTCCGGGGCGGGTGGTCAGCCGCCCGGCGGGGGGCAAGGACCGGGTCGGGCGGTAATGGTGTGCGGCGGGGATGCCCACGGGCGGTGGCCGGGCCTGCGAGCACCGTGGGGGAGGCGCCGCATCTCGAGAGGGAGCATTATTGATGCCCTCGCCTCGGGGAGGGAGAACCAATAATGGATGGCGGCCGGGGGATGAGCTTTGTCATCAAACAAGGGGGCTGAAAGATGGTCGGAGGAGTGTTATCAGTCATGCCTTGATCAAGATGTAAGACTCTCAAGGTCTCGTCTTCTCTCTCTGGCTCTTCCTCCTGCTGCCGGCAGCCCCTCACCCTCCGGGCTCTCCTTCCTCCCTGACCGGTCCCACCCTCCTCCTCCTCCTCCTCCTCCTGCTCCTCCTCTCTCCCTTGACTGCCTCTTCGGCCTCTTCTCTGCCCCTTTCTTGGTTTGTTCCATGGCTTCCTTTATCCTTCCCCTTTCCGTCTTTCCCCTTCCTCCTCCCTCCTCCTATCTAGTCTTTTCTCCAAGCCGGAGCACCTCTCCTGTCAGTCCCCGGCCCCGCCTGGCCCATATGCTTTATGTGGGTAAGATTTCTATTTCAAACCAAACTCCGGAGTGACAGCTTCCTTCTGTCACTATATTCGTTTCTCCTTCCTCCTCATCCCTGCCCGCAGATGTCACTGAAAGGATCTTGGAAGTGATGGAGTGGGTTTAAGGAACTCAAACTAACCTGTGTTCTTAGCAAATTCTCAGCCTGTTTGGACCATGGGGATCACCCTGGCCTGGATGCCTGCTCGGCCCGACCCACCCGTGTACGGGCTCCCAGTTGCATGGCTCTCCGTCTCCTGAGCACCTGTCCTCCACTGCCCCAGACTGAATTATTTTCCCAGAGAACAAAAGGTGCCAGGAGCTGCTGCCATCACCTTCCCTCTGGACTGGGGCTCGTCTGAGCAAAGCAGGGGACACTGTCACGTTGGTCTTGAGCCCTGCCCCCTCCCTGGTCTCACCTGCTCCATACACCGTCCCCTACACCCAGAGCCCTCCCTTGGCCAGCGGACCTCAGGTGACCCCAGGCTTTTCCATCTAATGCCTTCACCCGATGCTCACCACCCCTGACCGGTTAGTGCGTGATAGCAGCTCAGTGTAAGAATGAAGCCACAGTGGTGGAATTTCAGTGTCAGCGAGCAGGCGTGGAAGGTATTGTTTGGGATGGGAGAGCGTCTTGATGCCTTTGAAATCACAAAGTGTAGGAGAGTTGTTCTATCATGTGCAGCCGATCTTCTTTTTCCTTGCAAATTAGACATAGCAATGGCATCTTTCTGAGCTTTTTTTAAAAAATTTTTTAAAATTTTTTTATCTTTCTGATCTTAAGGCAAAGAACCAATCCCGGCCTGATTCTCGTCGAGAGGTCTGTACAGGCTCGGACAGTATGCCAGAGATGGTGTTGGGGGCTGGGTCTCCTTCAACATTTGTGCATAGACCCCACTGATGTGGGTATTTTTTTTAAAAAATATTTTATTTATTTATTCATGAGAGACACAGGGAGAGAGAGAGAGAGAGAGGCAGAGACACAGGCAGAGGGAGAAGCAGGCTCCATGTAGGGAGCCTGACGTGGGTCTCAATCCCAGGTCTCCGGATCTCGCCCTGGGCTGAAGGCAGCGATAAACCACTGAGCCACCCGGGCTGCCCATACCATTGTGGGTCTTACTCCCCACTACTGGCTACACTGATTGAGTTCTTCCCATGCAAACCCTGCACTAAGTGGCTTCTGTCCAGGTGCTCATAATCCTCACATGTCTGGGGTATGAGTTATATTAATCTTATTTTACTGATAAGGAAAGGTTAAGCGACTTGCCCAAAGCCATCCATTTCATTATATGGCAGAGCTGGGATTTCATTCTAGATCAGACTCACAGGGCCATGCCCTGAGCACCTCATCCTGGTTGGGGAGGGCCCTGCCTTCGTGCACAGCAGCGGCTGCTGGAGGGAGCAGTGCCAGGCTGTGGGGTTGGCAGGTCACCCCAACGTTGCCTGGCTGGGCACGTGCTGGTACTGATTCTCACGGCATCTCTGCCCGAGTCTGCGTCCAGTCCAGTAACTTGACGTGGGCCGCGGTGGGGGTGTTTACACCACAGAAATTGGCCAGTGCTACATATCAGGGCTTTTCCTCCCAGGGAGGTGGTGTTTACACATTTAGCAGTGCACACTGGTTCTGATCCAGCCACGGGCAAGGGTAGGGCAGCGTCATGGTCGTGCATTCCAGCCTTGCGAGGTAGGGATTAGGGAAGACAGAATGGTCTGTCATTTCAGGAAACTCACTCTCTGGCAGAGGTGAGTAAGGGCCTGGTGTAGAGGTGGAGGTGTGTGTGTGTGTGTGTGGGGGGGGTGGGGGGGTACCAAGGGAACTGACTTCCAGAAAGAACAGGTGCATTAGGATTCCCCCAAGAGCCACAAGGTGAGCTAATGCCTGAACCTAATGGCTGATGGAGCAGCTGCCCAGGCCTCCTGGCTGATGTAGGTGGGACGTGGGCCGAGGTGCCAAGGGCATTGGTGATTACAAAATCAAAAGGTGGGGGGGACGGGGGTGGGTCTTAGCTGGAGGCAGGGAAGGGGGAGCCGAGGGAGGGGCCTGACGGGCCCTTTGCCCACTGCCCATCCGCCTCTTTACAGTCATCCTTCCAGACCCTTCTGGCTCTGAGCAGGGGGCTGCCGAGGGACTGTGCAGGCACCTGCTCTGCCTTGGCCCGTGTGATAAAAGTCATGCCCAGGGTCCCTCCTCCGAAATGTCCACCTGCACGGATGGTTCAGAGCAAGCCAGGATGGCATCTCGCCAGGGGCAGGTGGGGTGCTGAGCAGGGAGGGTCAGTGAGGGCTGGAGGCAGGCGCTAGCCAGATTCACCTGCTGCCCCCTTCTCCCGAAATGCCCCCCATCCCTGTTCCAGCCGTGCGTCCTGCTTCTGACTGCCTGTAGCCCCGGCCCCCACGCTGCCCTGGAAAATTGCCTGATACATAGCTGCTCCTCGTACCTGCCACTGCACATCCTCTCTAGTAAGTGCCTGGTGAGGAAGGTGCCCACAGGAGTGGAGGTGACACAGCTGCCATGGGGCCCTGAGGAAAGGTGCAGGCAGCAGGCTGTGAGGGAAAGGGGCCAGATGTGTTTCCTGGGAAGTCAGGCAGGGCAGGATCTCCTACAGGCCCCAAATGAGACACAGAGGGGTCCGACAGCCTGAGGGGGACTTCCTTTCCCGAGAGCTGTTGCTGCTGCCGCGGGGGTCCTCGGGGTGGGTGCCCTGAGGGAGGAAGGAGGCACCTGAGCCTTGGAGGGTGCTGGTGTGTGTGCGGTGCAGCTGGGGAGGCACGTCTGGGTGGGAGGATTCTTTGCTTCACAGCAGAGCATGGAGGTGGAGAAGACACCCCCCTGGTCAGAGAGGTAGCTCTGGCTTGGGGTGTGGAGCTGTCACTTTACTCCAGGGGGCCCTGAAATAGCCCCCGCCAGCCGCACATGGACCACAAGACACCGCTGTGGCAGAGGGCTTGATGGCCCCCAAAGATGTGCATGAACCTGTGCACTTATTACCTTACATGGCACCCTGGCCTCGAGTGGTCAAGCTGAGGCTTTTTGGATGACGGGATATTGTTCTGGGTCATCTGGGTGGGCCCCATGCCATCCAAGGGTCCTTATCAGAGGAAGCAGGGGGGCCAGTGTCAGAGAGCAATGGAAGAGGGATCAGAGGAGCCAAGGAGTATCCCCCACCCCCTGGAGGACATGTCCCCTGGCACATCCGGAGAGAACTGGCCCTGCCATCCCTTTCATTCCAACCTCTGCAGACTCATTCTGGACCTCTGCCCTCCAGGACTATAAGGGAATGAGTTTGTGTTTTCAGCCACTAAAGTTTGTGGAAATCTGGTACAGTAGCAGCAGGAAGCTAAGTGCCATCACAGAGAACAGGTGGGACACAGGGCTGCTGGGGCAAAGACGATGCTCCCTGCAGGCCAGGCTCTGTCTACTTGGCTCCCTCATCTCACACCACCCCAGACATCCGGGGCCCTTGGAACATCTCCATCCCTCTCCCGGCTGCAGGGCTTCCCCTTGCCTGCAACATCTCTCCATTTCTCCTTCATCTTCAGTCCTTGGCCTGAGTGTCACTTCCATCTAAGTGACATTCCCATTATTCTGCATCAGGGCACTCTGTTCTCTCTCTCTCTCTCTCTCTCTCTCTCTCTCTCTCTCTCACACACACACACACACACACACGTACATACGCATGTGTATTTGATCTGCTCATGGCTCATTGCCCATTTCTTGTCACTAGCATGGGAGTCCCTTGAAAGCAGGGCATCCCCCTTCCTACTACCCTCTGCTGTATCCTTCTGTACAGCAGTGACTCCGACCCGACCTCACACAGGGATTTCCTCCTTCCACTCACTGGCATGTAACCTCCATCAGGCGGGGAGTTGGTGTGCGTTCAGCATGGTGCCCCAGCACAGTGCCTGGCACACACAGGGTGCCTGGTGTATACTGCTGAATGAGGTGGTTGGATGGAAGGAAGGAGAGATGGATCCATGAATGGGTGAGTGGTGGATGGTTGGGTAGTGGGTGGATGGTTGGGTGCTCTTACAAAATGTCCCAAAGTCTGGGTGACACTGAATGTAGACTAGAGAGCTTGAGTCCTCTCTCTTGGGGAAGTTGTATGTCTACTGTCCTAACAGATTCTGAGTCATGAGGATTTTCTAGGTGCCAGCACCCCTTAAACAAGCCCGCCATGTGGGTATCATTATCCCTGTTTAAAAAGGAGAAAACTGAGGTGTAGTGAGATGGGAGATTGATTCAAGGTGGCAGAGCCTTGGGTGGTGGGAGTGAGTTTCAGACCGAAAGGCGGCCACTGTGCTAGACCATAGGCCTTCAGGTGATCGGAGAGCTGGGTGCATTGGAGGGGATTTTAAACACCTTTAGGGCAGGATGAGGGGTGCTTTGGGGCAGGAGGATGTGGGGGATTCCCAAGGGTTCTTGCGATCACACCAGGAGGGTCTGTTGGCAGGGGCCTTTCAAAGCCTGGGCCCAGCTGCCAGCATGCCCAGGAGGCCTCCTTCATACAACTGTCCCCTCCTGCTGTAATTGGACAATCCCAAACCTAATTTGGAAGCCTTCCTGGACAGAGGGCTGATGAATCCACTCCCTGGCCCCTTTCTGGCACCTTGGTCACATGGCTGTGGGGTTTTATGGCTTGATGAGCCATAAAACACCCTGGTGCAGCACACCTTTTATTGACTTCAAATTGCCTCTTGTCATCAGAGGTAGGGGGATCATAAAATGCTGCCCTTATTAGTTTTCTTGCAGTGGGAGCTGCTCAGATGGAAGCTGGAAGCAAGGTGGTGGCAAGCAGCCTCCCCCCTTACCCAAGACTCAAGGACATCTTCTGAATGTAGGGTTGGAGAGAGCTGGGTCAGTCCTCGCCTCACCAGCTCAAGGCTTAGTGAGGCCAGGAGGCCAGATCCTAGAGTCACCTATTGAAAGTGCTCATCTGCAAGACCCCCTCCACTGACAGGTCTAAAATGTTGTCACCCCCCCCCCCCACTACATATTTATTATTTGTGTGTGTGTGCTTTCATGGGCTTTCTCCATCCACCAGAGTGAGGTTCCAGGAGGGCAGGCACTGTCTGTTTGAGCACAGCTGTATCCAGAGTACCTAGAGTGAGGTCTGGCTCAGAACAAATTTGTAGGATAACTGAGAGATTGAATGAGGAGAGGACCTGCCCCTGCCTCTGCCCTCTGAACTGAAATAGTTCCTGGCTCTCTGCCCACAAGGCTGAGCTCGTCAGTGGACCCCCATCAGCCCATGGTGGTTCCCATCTCCCTGGCCTTGCTCCTGTGATGCTTCTTCTGCTTGGCAAACCTTCTACCTCTCTCCCCATGCGCACCTCCTTTGCCTGGGGATTGCAGTCCATCCTTTCAGACTCAACTCAGGTGTCCCCCACCCACTCCAGAAAGCCTCTCCAAGATCCCTGTCTTAGTGGAGTCCTTCTCCATGGTTCTTCTGCCCCTGTAGTCCCTTCATGGAGGGCTCCATGCATCCATCACCCCACCAGACTGTGGTTCCTTGAGAGAAGGCCTTTTGTCTTACTTACCTTTGTAACATAAGGGGTGCTCAAAGTTTATTGAATGAAAAGACAGGTGCACTAAGTCTGGAGGTGGGATGCCCTCCCAAGAAATTCATGATCCAAGAAGAAGGGCCCTGGAAACCCTGGAAGCCAAACGTTGGTGGGTAGCAGACACACTAGTGCTCACAAATACGCCATGAAGACAGGGGCTGAATGGGATGTGAAAAACGGAAGGATGGGATGAGCAGGCGAATGGATGGATGGATGGACAGATGGATGTGCGGTGATAGGGGACAGCCCACTGGAGACTGTTTCCAGCAGGAGGAAGTTTGGGTCAGGATTCCTGAGAAGAATGAAGCAAGACTTGAAAACAAGGTGTTAGTCAGGTAATGCAGCTAACTCACCTTCTCCCCTCTGGAGCAATGGTGATGTCTTCAGGTTTGCTGTTTGACTGCTTTCCATCCGAGGTCAGTGCCTCAGTTTCCCCAGTTTGCAGGGCAGGAGCTCTCAGGCCTGGTCCGTGTTCCATGAGGATGTTGTGGAGTGAAGTACTCTGGCCTGTGATGAGATGTACAGGGCAGGTGTTTTGGAGGTCGTCTTTCCAGTACAATGATGATGCAGCAGGCACCCTGCTTGGGGCCAAACTATAAGGCTCACTAGTGCTCAGAGGCTTCTGTAGGCCCATCCTCAGCAAGTCTGCTGGACCAGGGAATCTGCAGAGTGCCTCCCCACTGCCCTCTGTCCCTGCCCCCTCTCCTCCATGGCCCAGGCAGGTCCTCTGAGACTCCAGCTGGGGTGGGATTGGAGGGACACAGAGGGCTGGACCCGGTTCCCTTGGCGGTGGTCTGGACCTTGCTGATCCCTACCACTTAGTGCTCCATGGAGAAGGGACGTTGCTCCAGGAGGAATTTAAGAGCATCTTTGACGGTACAGCATTCCATCTGTAAGGGTGTTCAAAGCTCTTCCTTTCCTAAGGCTGTTTCTTGGCCTCCTAAGGTGTGATTTCAGAACACGATCCTACACTCAGATCCTCGGGGCCATGGCTTGTTAGCTATAGGAAAGCCTCGTCTTCTGTTCAAATGGCCGAGCTTTACAACTAACCACCCAGGCTGCAAAGGCTTGCTCGTACTTCCGGAGCTCATTCTTTAGGGATGTGGAAAGAGTCCACAGATGGGCATGCTCCCTGAGCCTCTGTACTATATCATCCGTCTGGGCTTTTGTGCACACATGCAAGAGCCCATAGCCTTGCCCAATACTCAGAGCATTTCAGTGACAACAGAGAGATTCAAAACCATCCTCTCAAGCCTGATAGAGCATCTGCCCCATGGCAGGGACTGTGACTAAACAGCAGCTCACATTTTAATGGGGTCGACACCCCATAACGGTGCATCCCCATGTGCTAGGTCCTGGGTGGTGGTAGAGACTCTGTGGCCTGGGGAGTGGGCAAGGCTTGGGAACAGATGGGAACTTGAAGGATAGACAGGAAGTTAGCTGCTTGGAGGCAGTTACTCTACCTGGTGAGGTTGTGGGCCTATGTGTGGAGGAGAAAATGGGTAAGCCATGAGGCTGTGAAGAGCGGCTTGGCTAAAGCAAGATTAAGGTAGACTCCATTCCAATTGCTGGTCTGTGAAGAGCTGCACGAGGCTTTGAGCTTTTCCCCCCAACTTCCCGTCTCTGATTACTTAACCACGAGGCCCCACCAGACACACTGTGTAAACTAGGCTGCGGGTGGCGGAGCACATGCCTAGGGCCATTCATTGTCTTCACTCGTTTACCTGGCCTGCAAGTTCCCCCATGACCTTCTTCCCTTCCCGCAGCCCCGCTTCTTGCTGTCCCGGAGCATTAAAAGGATTGCGGAATGCCGAATGATTATTGATAGACTAATGAGTCTGTCCAATGGCCATTAGCTGCAGACGACTTGGATATTTTTAAACGGCTAAAATCAAATCTTGCAACATCCATTATGCCCTGGACGGTACATTGCTGCCGGGGACCCAACATGTGTAAACGCAACTGAGCCTGCATTATCAAAACATTTAAGCCCTTAAAAATTGCCCAACCGCTCAAATCTCCTCTTAGGACCTTGCTGCGGCATGGCCGGGGTGGACGCTAATCTCCCCATTAAGACCTCTCCGCCCATTGCCTGCTCTGGCCGGGGTCCACTCTAGACCTGAGCAGCAGCTTTCAGGCGCATTAAAGGATCAGGATGAGGCAAAGATGATCTTATTCTAAGTTCGTGGGGGAGGCGGGATATGCGGGCAGATGAACCAATCGCTTTTTGCAGACAGAGCACTATTGGAAGCAATGCCCAGTGTGGCCGTGTTATTTGGGGTGGGGTTGGGGTGGGGGGTATTGCAGAGCTGGTGTGTCCTGACACCCAGGTGGTCATCCCGATGGCCTACAGAAAGACCAGGGGGCACCTCCTGAATAGCAGACCTAGCTGGGGCAGGGTTTGACCTCAGGGCCACCGGTGTCCGCTTCCCTTTGCCTCTGTGCCCGTCTGTCTAGTAGCCCTTGGTCCCCAGAACAGGTGTGCCACCACTCGGAAGTACGGGAGAGCGGGCTTCCACAGGTGGGCCGTGGGCCCATTCTCTTCTCAGCTTGGCCTGTCAGGTGCGGCCTGACCTTCCCTTTCGGTGGTCAGCTTACAGTGGCAGGTGCAGCCCGGTGTGGAGGAGGCCTGCTGCTATACCTGCGATGAGAGGATCCGCGTCTGATTCAGGAGTCAAGTATGTGGGAGTGGGTGGTCCAAGTTGTATTTCTGGGACAGCACTACCAAGAACTTGGTTATTTTGGATTCTCTGAGGCTGCCTCTTGTGCCTTACGTCTCAGTTGATGTAGAGGTAGAGGAGAAGAGGAGGGTGTTTCTTACCAACGCCCTGGTCTTGCTGCTTCTTCCTGGGGTCTAATGCCCTCCAGTTCCACGACTGAATGAGGCCACGGGTGGGAGAGGACAGAGGCACAGGACGCTGTCCCTGCTTGCAGGCTGCTCGTGGCCTAGCTGGGAGACAGGTGGTGCAGCCCAGCTTGTCACTGGTGTAGGCCCCATTTGCAGACCCACCCCAGCTTACTAGCACCCCTCACTCACTCCCCTGCATGTGACGCACCAAGCAGCAGGGCACTGGGGCGGTGGGAGCTGGCACCCAAACTGGATCTGCTCTGGGCAAGTTCCCACGGCTCCAACTCCACCCGGATGTTGTGCTGTGGGTGAGACATTGAATACTTGCTTATCTGAGCCTCAATTTTTCTGTCCTCTTGGGAATTCAGGATTCACGAGGGTTCCAGAGAGGATGATCCACAGAAAGCACCTCGCATATTGATAGATGCTCAATAAATGTGAACTTTTTCTTCCTTTCTCTTCTCAGCGCTGGCTGAGTGACCTTGAAAAGCCACACAGACCCCTGTCTCCGCTTCCATTTTCCTTTCTTCTCTCTGTCAACCTCTATCCTGGTGAGTCCTGGCATGAAGCTCCTGGTGCATCTCCCCTCACCTGTAGGCTTTCACCTGTGCCTTTTGGTCATTGTTGGGAAAGGATGATACACAGCCCTTTGCTGTCCTCTCTTCTTGGGTCCTCCTTCCCTCTGTGACACGGGCCCACTGGCAGAGGGGGTTGCAGCAGAGGAGGAGAGAAAGTGAGCAGGAGTTCAGCATCCATCCAGTGTGTCTGCCTCTCCTGCAGACAAAGATAATCTGAAATACGGACAATTCACCAAGGCAACAGTCTGCCCGTTGGGAGTGTTGGTGGGCTGAGTCCCCTCTTCTTGGGGTTCTATCCTCCCACAGTTATGACTCTCACTGTGACTTGGGACAGAAGGGAGGCCTGGAGGCTGTGAGTGTAGCTTCTCCCAGCTTACTTACCACGAAGCTGTGTAGTCAGTACATGCCAAGCCCCTTTGGCCTGCTCCTGCGTAAGGCTGGGTCTCTGGGGCAGGGAAGAGGTGGGGGTGGGGTGGGCCAGAGAAGATAAGTCTATGTTTGGTGGTCAACAGCCCCCATGTGACCTTAGGTGCAAAGGCGGGGGCATGCTCCCTATCCCAGCTTCCTGCCAAGTTCCCCTTCCTCATTTGTCATCTCTCAGGCCCCTAGCTGGAGTTAAGCCGGGGCTTATACTACCCACCACCTAGCAGTGTGACATCTGTGAATGGATTTCTAATTACACATATAAATCAGCATGATTGGAAATTCTTGAAATTTTATTGGGAAGGAAATTTATAGTGATTAAAACCAATTAATTTGGGCCTTCTATTAATCCAGGCAGCGGGGTTGGGCCTGCCATGCTGCTGTGACTCCTGAAAGCCATTGGGTGGGGACGGGCTTGATCTGGGGGCCACTGGGGGCGCGTGCTCATTTTCCAGGTTACAAATGCTCATACCATGTTTTAAATTACACCCCTGCCCCTGGCCACGTATCTTGTTTTGTGTCTAAAAATAGAGTTCTAGGCTTTCACTAAAGATTCAGAAACACTAAAAGGAATCTTTTTAATCAAAATAAAGAACCCTTTTTAATTACTCAGCCTCTCTCACAGTTGGAGGTAATAATTGTCGTGTGCTCTTAAGTAGGGCTGTTATTAGATTTCCCTGGGGCTCCTCTATTTTCTAGAAGTTAGCAACGCTGGCTACGCAATGCCAGAGAAGGAGTCAACTCCTGTCTCTTTAAGTCTTTAATGTCAAGACATTCCCCCCCGCACCCACTTTAATGTCAAGACTAGGTTGGGGAGTTCCCCTGGTCACAGCTAAGGAGGCTAGACAGGAGTGAGCTGTGGTGGATCCCAGGTCTGCCTGGGAAGAGCCTCCTGATGGTTCCTACCTTGTGGGCAAGATCAAGTGCAAACCCCTCCACGGCCAGTCACTTCTTCCCCATCTAATGCCTTCTTCCCAAGATCCCAACAAAGACCTCCTCCTGCTCCATCCAGGCCAGGAGTTTTCTTGGCTTCCATTCCAACAGCTGGTCCTCAGCGCTGGGGCTGGTGAGAGTGAGTCTGGATTGGCATCCCCGAGGCTGCCCGGGAGCTGAATGTGATGGAAATGTCTCATCTCCCAGTTCTAGAGGCTAGAAGTCAGAAATCAAGGGGCCAGTGAAGCCATGCTCCCCCTGAAACCTGTAGGAGAGAATCTTTTCTCACCTCTCTGGCTTTTGGTGTTTGCTGGCAGTTGCTACTGCACCCCTGTCTCTGTGGGCCCCCTGTCTCTGTGGGCCCCCTGTCTCTGTGGCACCCCTGTTTCTGCTGTGCTCCTGTGTCTGCCTCCTTTGTCACGTGGCCACCTTCTCATGTGTTTCTGTCTTGTCCTCTTCTTATGAGGACATCAGTCATGTTGGATGGGGGCCCATGCTAATGACCTCATCTTAACTTTATTACATCTGCCAAATATTTCCAAATCAGGTCACATTCACAGGCAGCAGGGGTTATGTATTTGGGGTCCAGGAGTCACAGGACAGTTTTTGGTTCTAGTGTTAGTAATCCTTAAAACTTCTGGTATCTGTTTTCTGTTCCTTTGATGTTTGCCAGAGTCTTTGGACTGTGCACAGTGTGAGATCGGAACAGTGGGTTCCTCATCCTCCTCCAGCCTTCTCCCTCTGGCATTTTTACTCTTGCATTATATGGCCAATTGCGACCAAATCCCATTTCTTCTCTTCCTAAACCATATTTCCCTGCCTCCTTGTGGTTGGTTGAGGCCACGTGTTTGAGTCTGGCCATAGGAGGGAAGCGAGAGGTGTGCACGCTGCTTCCAGGCCCAGCCTCTAAAGCATCCTGCACCCTCCTCCTCGCACTCTCCTCTCTGGGCTGCGGGACGGATGTGGGCAATTTGGGGGCAGCTTAGATAAAAAGATGGTCTTCCTTCCCCTCATCTGCCCCTCTCAGGGCCTCTTAAATCCTCCTTTCCTCAACCCTAGTCCCCGTTACCCTGTTGCCCTATAAATGGGGTACATTCATTCACCCTGAAGCTGTGGGGGCTTATGTCTCCCTCCTGTGGAGCTGTGGTGGGGAGAGGATGCAAGGACATGTAATGCTTCACACAAATGAGCTGAAGACAGGAAAAATCTCAGGGGTCAGTAAGGGACATAATGGAGATGCAAATGACTCCCCAAACCATGCCATGTCCTCTGTCAGTGGGCAAGACCAGGTCTCCTTGCAGATTTGAACCCATTCTTGACTTTTCTCTAAGTAGACAATACCTTTCCCACTTTTTTTAAAAAAAGATTTTATTTATTTATTCATGAGACACACACACAGAGAGAGAGGCACAGACACAGGCAGAGGTAGAGGGAGAAGCAGGCTCCATGCAGGGAGCCCGACGTGGGACTCTATCCCGGGTCTCCAGGATCGCACCCTGGGCTGAAGGCGACGCTAAACCACTGAGCCACCTGGGCTGCCCACCTTTCCCACTTCTGCATCCTCTCCCAATTACTAGAACATCTTTCATCATGTCCTTCTTGGATTTGGTCATATGGGCACTTGACTGGGAAGGATTCAGGAGGGTGTGGCTCTACCCTGATTATCTCTGTGTCTGTCATAGTCTGAAGAGGGAAAGACCTAATGTTTGCAGAAGCCCTGACACATGTCAGGCTTTGTGCTAGGTGCTTTATGTATATTATTTAAACCTCCTCAGAACCTTAGAAGGTGGATATTACCCCATTTTCCAGATGAGCAAACTGAGGTACAGAGAAGCAAATTAACTTATCCAAAGTGAGAAAGTGCTAGGATTTAGGCTCATTCTACCAGCTTCGAAGTTGGTGCTCTTTCTAAAAATACCAGACACACAGTAGGTTCTCAGCATATTTTTATTGAACTAAATCCAACCAAACACTTCACAAGCCCTTGTGAATGAAGCTTTGAAGCTGTATGAGGCCCAAGATAACTGGCAGAGACTCGTCCCTCAATCCTGGTTCCCTGGCATCCAAGTCCCTTTAAATCAGGCTGGTAATTGCTCTGGGCTTGCTGTAAGGCAGTGCATTTAACAAAACAAACACAGGTTCCGTTTCACATGCAAGTAAACATTTTCCCTAAGCGATTAGCTCCCAGACAGCTAATAATTACCCCACGTGACACTTTTAAAAGCTGACTATGCATATTTACGGAAAATGATTATTATCACAATATTAGGAGCTCATTAATCCACAAGAGCACATGTGAGAACATTCCAAAGTCAGTGTAACATTTGTGCGCAGTAAATACCCATCTGCTTTGAAAGCTGGTGTGGTGAGTGTTTGAGCATTCCACAGGTAGGGGAGCCCTCTGGATGAGGAAATGCACCCTCTTGTCTGGGGTATGGCTTTAAACAGCCTTGTTCTTTCCAAACACAGCATGCACGCGCGCGCACACATGCTTCCTAGCAGGATTTAGGAAAAACTAAAGTGCCTCACTTTCTCCCACATATCTGCTTCACCCAAGGCTAGAGTTCCTCCCCGCCCTCTTTCCAAGTTCATGATTAAAGCACAGAAGGTGCTATTGGAATGTAGGCAGACACTGAGATCTCCTGGCATGCATTAATTTGGTAGGACTATGGTCTTGAGGGATCACATTGCAGAGTGAGAGTCCTGAGGGATCCTACCAGAACAAGACCATCCGAGCCAGAGGCCCAGCTAGGCAGCTGATTCTTTTTTTTTTTTTTTTAAGATTTAATTTATTTATTCATGAGAGAGAGTGAGAGAAAGAAAGAGAGCACAGAGACACAGGCAGAGGGAGAAGCAGGCTCCATGCAGAGAGCCTGACGTGGGACTCAATCCCGGGTCTTCAGGACTAGGCCCTGGGCTAAAGGCGGCGCTAAACCGCTGAGCCACCCGGGCTGCCCTAGGCAGCTGATTCTTGCAGAGATTCTGTACCAGGACATCTTGAGCATACAGGGAGGAGGGGGTATGAATGAGCTCTGGCCTGGAAGCCAGAAGTCCTGGGCTTTGCAGCCAGCTTGTTAGGAAGTCTAGGACAAATTGTTCAATTACTGTGGATCTAGTTTTCTCATCTGGAGAAACAAACCTTCGGATTAGAATGATCGCTAAGCATTTTTTTCTGCTTTGATTTTGTCTCCACAGGTGTAAAGGGAAAACGAAGAGATGGTGCTGAAGTCAGGGGAGTGGCTTCTAAAGCCCTCAGTGCTTGTCAGTTGTGCAAAGGAGAAAGTGCATCCTTGTAAATGCACAGCCTCCCGTGTGAATCATGACACCCTCAACTTCCCTCACCAATCTGTCTTGTTCTCTTCAGAACCCAGCTTCTGCTAGAAGCAATCCCACTTCCCACTTACTCTTCAACTCACCCCCGATCTCAGTGGAACTGCTCTGCCCAAGGATCTGGGGACCTCTTTGTGGACAAATCCAGTGGGCCCCCCTGCAGTACTTGCTCTGCCTCCTGGCTGCATCTGGTTCTGCTGACCTTTTCCCCTTCCTGCAGCCATCTCTTCCCTTGGCTTCCATGACCATTTCCCCTTGGTTCCCTACTGCTTAGGCCTCTCCTCCTTTTGGGCTCCTCTTCCTCTGTTCACTCTGTAGGTGTTGGTCCTCACCATGGTTCTGAGTCAGCCTTTCTCCCTGTCTTCCACATTTCCTGTCTGGGGGATCTCAGACAGGATCCAGATCTTTGGCTTTAGCTGCCCTTTCTGTCCTGGTGATTTCCAAATCTGTATCTTCAGCTCATGTCACTCTCCTGAGCTCCAGACCCAATTATACAACCAACCCCACACCTGAGGGGTGAGTGGATGCAACAAGCCTCCTCATTCACACATTGTCCCATTTCACTCTCCAGGCCACAGTGGTCATCAGGGATGGGTTGCTCAAGCCAAGCCAGGCTAGTGGCTCAAATCACCTGAAAAAATCACCTGAAAAAGAAACAATTTGTTGGAGGATGTGAGGTGAGTGCAACTGTGGCCTCACATGTGGAGCCCAAGGTGGAAGCTAGCTCCTGGACAAGAGCAGAGCTGAGTTGAGAGAGGCCAGGCCAGGTCCTCATGGCTCATCTGAGCCCCATTCTGGCTCTAGATAGAGCTGTCCAATCCCTGCTGTTTCAACTGATGGTGCCAGTAACTTTTTGCTAAAGCCAGTGTGGTTGGGATTCTTCCCATTTGATACTGATACACATTCAGTGATTTGCCCTTGACTTTGGGAGAGAGTCCAGATCCCCAAGCAAGGTTCACAAGGCCCTCTGCCACCTGGCTTCATTTCCCTTCCAGCCTCCTCTCTTGTTGCCTTGCACTTGATGGCGGGACTCCTTCTAGGTCCCTGAACACTCTCTACTACTTTCTTATAATTGCTTTTAATTGTCCACCTCCTCTGGGAGGTTGTAATGCCACAGGGACAAGGCTGTGTTTATTTTATTCATTGTTGTAGCTCCAGCTCCGAGCAGGATGGTTGGAATGTGATAGGTGCTTAATAAATATTTGTCGAATCTATCAGTGACTTTGGGTTCATGGGGTAAGGGTCCAAGATTCCATTTGGTAGATCCTTTTGTCTTGGATTAAATTTCACTTTATTCAGTTGTGTGTTCAGTATTTATTCAACATCTATTATATGTCAGAAGTGGATGAAAATAAAAAAATCATCTCAGTCTTCAAACAGTTTGTAGTCTAGTGGGAAAAAGAGATACAGAAGCAATGATATGATATAATATAATTTGGGGCTATAAATTAGTTGTGTGCAATATACAATGACAGCATGGGAAGAAGCATTCCTAAACTTTCCTGGGGGTGTCAAGGCTGTTAGGAAGGTGTCATAGGGAAGGTAATGATGAGATTTCATACCAATGGCAATACAGGAAAGCATGGGGATCAACCTGGAAGTAGAAGGAGAGGGGAGGCACTGAGGGCAAGAGCCTGTATTGTGGTTTCTGCAGGCAGTAATCAGCAAGGAGGAGTTGCCAGTCTTAGGATTGGCTATTCTTAGTGGTTTTAGCAGGCTCTGGGGCATAGAGGGCTATCCCTAGTTGACTGGTGTACCTAGTGGCCTACAGGGTTGGGGGTGCAGTCTCTGGATTGGCTGGTTTATATTTGAGAAGCGGGCTCACAGGTGAATTGTTTGCTAACCCTAGGAATTGGCTATAGCCCCAGGAGGGGCAATGTCTCCAGGCTCAGCAAATCCCCAGAGGTCAATATATCAGAAAGGCAGAAAACAAAAGACATGGTTAACACAGTTCTCCTGAACACAAATGGATGGATTGGCCTTGGAAGGGAAGAGGGGCTCCTCTTCAGTAGAGGTGGGTCTTAGGTAAGGCTGGATATGGATGCAGGTATGTGTGTGTGTGCACTCAGGGGTCAGTTATGCTGGTGGATTTGAGGAATTTCATGCTTTCTTCTCATTTAAGTTTACTTGGAACTATGTGACCATGGATCCCAAGTAGAAAATTGGGCCATGTGGTCTGATGCTATAAGCAAACCAAGGAGGTTTTCTGGAGAACATAGGCTCTCCAGGCTGAGGGAGTAAGACCCATCACTCACTGCCTAGACTTCTATTCTTGTTCTGACTTTGAAATTTCTCAGGTGACCTTGACCAAGTCATGTCCCCTCTCATGCATCCCCTCGCATGCCAGGGGTCTTATGGTCCCAGAGGGAGGCAGTCCTGAGCGGGGTGGGCTGGAGCTGAATGAGGACATGAATGCTGACAGGGGCATTGTTGCAGACCCTGGTCATAGAGGGCAGCTGCCTGCAGGAGTTTGTGCTTTCAGGGTTCCCCATGTAGAAAAAGCCTTCCTTAATTCAACTGGTAGATTGGAAGGGGGTTGTTCATTTCATAGAAGAGACTTTTAGATGATTGTTAGATAATCAGCCACTCGGCTAAGATCTTGGATGTAGAAAACCTTGATACCAAAGTATTAGCCACTGACCATGGGAAATCAACTAAAACAAAAGCAAACATTTCTGACATTTTGAAGGTCAAGGGATCAAAGAAGGCTCCATTTATCAGCTCTGGTTTGCATGTGACACAGCAAGCACATGTACTCAGTAGTAGTTTTTTTTCTTTTTCTTTTTTTCTTTTTAGTAATTTACCAAGTAAGTGTCTTTGGAACACCTGCTGTGTGCTAGACATTGTGTGCAGAGGTTTACATTTAAATAAGATGTAACCTCAGAATTTATGAATGGAGATTCTCAAACTCAAGTGGATTGAAAACTTACCTGGGGGAAAATTACTGTTGTTTTTATTTTAATGGTATTTCCTTGGCTCCATCTCGGGGTTTGGATTCTGAATGTCTGGGATGGAATCAGTAATCTGCATTTATAACAAACACCCTAGGTGATTTCTGATAAGGAGTTCCAAGATGGCATGCTGAGAAAGTCAGCTAAGAAGTCACAATCACTGGTCAGTCATGGAAGCCTAACTTAAGACAAATTTGTCTTTTCAAGAAATGGGAGTGAATGGGACACCTGGGTGGCTCAGTGGTTGAGCATCTGCCTTTGGCTTGGGTCATGATCCCAGGGTCCTGGGATCGAGTCCCGTATTGGGCTCCCTGCAGGGAGCCTGTTTCTCCCTCTGCCTATGTCTCTGCCTCTCTCTATCTGTCTCTTATGAATAAATAAATAAAATCTTTAAAAAAGAGAAAGAAATGGGAGTGAATGGAGGAGGAACAGATAGAACTGTCCTTTATCATCATTACCTCACATCTTCAATTTTTTTTTTAATAAGCTCTATGCCCAATGTGGGGCTTGAACTCACCACCCTGAGATATCAAAAGTCACATGCTACACTGACTGAGCTATCCAGCCACTCCTTTAAACAGAAAGTAAATAACACTACTCAGTAGCAGAGTCTCCAGCAGAAGACAATGGGCAGGGGCTGTCCTTCCTCCTGTCAGAAAGAAGCATGACTCTGTGGCTCTGAAAGGTTTAGAGCAGAAGGTGACAACTTCTTTCTGTAAAGGGCCAGATAGTAAATGTCTTAGGCTTTGCAGGCCATAAAGCCTTTGAAGCAAACCATTCAGTTCTGTCCTCAGAGGCTGAAAGCTTCCAGAGAGGATCCTGTGTATATGAATGAGTGTGGCTCTGTTCCAGTGAAGCTTCATTTACAGAAATGAGCGGCTGGAGAAATTTGGCCCCTAGGCCATTGTTTGCCAACTGGTCTGGAATCTGAGTCCCCAGTTTTTAGTTCTGGGGTCTTTGAAGGTATATCGATCCCCCAGTCTCCAGAGGAAGGGTTTGCTCTTCTCTTGAGTGGGAATGCAGGGGAGGCAGGGAGGCCAGCGAGATGCATCTATAAGATCACAGACAGCATTTAATATTTCCCAGCCAATGGTTTGTACATACAAGGCACAAAGAAAACACTGTGGATAAGAACTTCACTGTGACTGGTCAGGCACCACTGAACAAAACCCGCCTGGACAATTACCTCTCCTGCTTACTGAATACTTCCTGTGCTCCCAGACACTATGCTAACAATTTCCTGTTTATCTCAGTTTCTCTGCTCAGCTATTACTAATCAAGCACTATTATCATCATCACCTTTTTACAGAGGAGAAAGTAACAGAGATTAAGGAGCTTGCTGAAGCTAATTCTGCTAGTAAGTGGTAGAGCTAGGACTCCAGTCCAGCAGAGCTGACCTCAGAATCCGGCTCCTAAGGTAGCAATGACCAGGGTAGGGTGGGACTCAACATTTTATAATAAACTTTGGGCCAAAAGTGAACTACAGGAGGGCCATATGTGCTCACCTTCCAGTTGCTTTGGAAACTCAGGACAATGGAGGTGAAGGAGAAGCCATGTCTGGAGGTTTAATGTGTTGTGCTCTCCCCACAGAGAACCTTGGCTTGCTGGAATCAGATCAGAAAGCGCTCGTTAAAGTAATCCGACTCAGAGAGGCAGAGAGAGAAATAGGAATCTGAAGTTGCCTCTGACCATTTAGCAAGGGATTGACTTGTCATTTTCCAAGAATTTCTGGAGCCTTGGACTTGATACCTTCGCCTTCAACCCTACAGAAGCTACAGTTTTAATCTGAGAGAAAAAATGGATTCAGCCTCTAGGTTCTATTCTGCTGGCCATGCTATCTGGGGGCGACCTCCAATTTGCATTTCTGTCACTGCTTTGCTAAGCCCGATTAAGTTCAGGAGTGTTATGTGACTTCTTTCACTGGTTTTCAAAACTATCTCCAGTTTCCTATAATTTCTAATCAAACCTTGTTTTGGGAATAGCCATTCTTTCTCTGAAAACTTCTGAAAGATTTTCTATTTTATTTCTTTGTGAAGTTTTAGGGAAATATCCCATTTTCTCTTTCCAGATTTTTTTTGCAAACAAAATTATGTTTTATTTAACAGCAATATATTGATTCTGTACCAATGTATTCTTTTTAAGTACAAATGTCCCATTTATAATAACTAGGTCATAAAGAAATATCAACAAACTTCAGAGTTTCACTCTCACACAGACTATGTTCTCTGATAGTAATTAAACTAGAAATCAAGAAGTAAAAGGCAGCTAAAAAGACCACATATTTATAACATTGAAAAAGATCACTCTTATGTAAATCATGAGCCAAAAGGAAAATTACAGTGAGAGAATTATAAAATATTTAGGGCAGAAAACCAGTGAAAAGGCAACATAAACTAATGGGATATAGATCTTAAAAATACTTAACTATAGAGAACAAACTGATGGTTACCAGAGAGGAGGTGGGTAAGAGGATGGTTGAAACAGGTGATGGAGGTGGGCACTGATGGAGGTGGGCACTTATGATGAGCACCAGGTGTTTATTTATTTATTTATTATTTATTTATTTATTTTAAATAAATTTATTTTTTATTGGTGTTGAATTTGTCAACATACAGAATAACACCCAGTGCTCATCTGGTCAAGTGCCCCCCTCAGTGCCCGCCACCCAGTCACCCCCAACCCCCACCCACCTCCCCTTCCACCACCCCTAGTTCATTTCCCAGAGTTAGGAGTCTTTCATGTTCTGTCTCCTTTTCTAATATTTCCCACTTATTTTTTCTCCTTTCCCCTTTATTCCCTTTCACTATTTTTTATATTCCCCAAATGAATGAGACCATATAATGTTTGTCCTTTTCCGATTGACTTATTTCACTCAGCACAATACCCTCCAGTTACATCCACTTCGAAGTAAATGGTGGGTATTTGTCATTTCTAATGGCTGAGTAATATTCCATTGTATACATAAACCACATCTTCTTTATCCATTCATCTTTCGATGGACACCAAGGCTCCTTCCACAGTTTGGCTATTGTGGCCATTGCTGCTAGAAACATCGGGGTGCAGGTGTCCCGGCGATTCATTGCATCTGTATCTTTGGGGTAAATCCCCAACAGTGCAATTGCTGTGTCGTAGGGCAGGTCTATTTTTAACTCTTTGAGGAACCTCCACACAGTTTTCCAGAGTGGCTGCACCAGTTCACATTCCCACCAACAGTGCAAGAGGGTTCCCTTTTCTCCACATCCTCTCCAACACTTGTGGTTTCCTGCCTTGTGAATTTTCCCCATTCTCACTGGTGTGAGGTGGTATCTCATTGTGGTTTTGATTTATATTTCAAAACAAATGGCAAGTGATGCGGAGCAGTTTTTCATGTGCTTGTTGCCCATGTCTAGGTCTTCCTCTGTGAGATTTCTGTTCATGTCTGATTTCAGGTTGTACTACAAAGCTGTGGTCATCAAGATAGTGTGGTACTGGCAGAAAAACAGTCACATAGATCAATGGAACAGAATAGAGAATCCAGAAGTGGACCCTCAACTTTATGGTGAACTAATATTCGACAAAGGAGGAAAGACTATCCACTGGAAAAAAGACAGTCTCTTCAATAAATGGTGCTGGGGAAATTGGACATCCACATGCAGAAGAATGAAACTAGACCACTTTCTTGCACCATACACAAAGATAAACTCAAAATGGATGAAAGATCTAAATGTGAGACAAGATTCCATCAGAATACTAGAGGAGAACACAGGCAACACCCTTTTTGAACTTGGCCACAGTAACTTCTTGCAAGATACATCCACGAAGGCAAAAGAAACAAAAGCAAAAATGAACTATTGGGACTTCATCAAAATAAGAAGCTTTTGCACAGCAAAGGATACAGTCAACAAAACTACAAGACAACCTACAGAATGGGAGAAGATATTTGCAAATGACGTATCAGATAAAGGGCTAGTTTCCAAGAACTATAAAGAACTTATTAAACTCAACAGCAAAGAAACAAACAATCCCATCATGAAATGGGCAAAAGACATGAACAGAAATCTTTCCAGATTTATTTGGTTTAGCTGAAGACATCAGGGCTGCAGCAAAAGTTTCTGTGCTTATCAACCCCTTTCCAAAGTGAACTGGCACTTTCGTCAAATGTCTGTACCAATCATCTGGTTTAAGATGAAGGCTGGTAAACGCAGTTCTTTGAAACAAGCTTTTGGTAATAGGACTTGAGCGCCATGGGGGTCCAGATTGGGAGTCTCAAGGATATTCTTTTCTGTTTTCTGATGGCCTGATACCCAGGCTCCTCAGATTGCTGCACAGATCTAGGAGCAGGACAAAGCTGCCCACCTCATCTGAGGTCTCTTTGAAGTAACGTTTTTAACTTATAAAAAGGTGTATCTTGTCTTCTCCCCCTGCTGTATCCATCTTGTGTTTGTAGGAAAGTGATTTCTTCTGCCTGCCTTGCTCCTCACAGTTCTGTGTTCTGGAGTAGAAATTCTGGAGTAGGTTTCTGCTCTGGGAAGGTACAGCAGGTTCCCTGGTGGCTCCATGTTTCCTCTGGCACACCGGTCCCTGTTTGAAATAGGGGAAAATGTAACACATGGACTTAGGCAGGGTAATGATGCACAAAGCAAGAAATGATGGAATGATTATGTCCTAGGCCATGGACAAATCCTGGGAATGGACATGTCTTTTTCCTCAGTGAGTTTGTAGCTATCTGTTTGGTTTCTGGTCCAGAAGTGTTTAAGAATGCAGGCCCTGAGATCAGACCTACCCAAGTTCATGTCTGGCCATTTGCTAGCTATGTGACCTGTGGCAAGTCACTTAGAGCTGTCATATATACAGGTGAGGAGGTCGGGGAAACAGCTAGATGTATGAGACTGGCTGGAGCCCGGGGGTGGGGGGACTCAGAATGGGAGATATAAAGGAGGGGTCCATAAATCAGTGGAGTGTAAACCAGGGGACAGTGTAGTCTGACCACTGGAAATCATATAGGTGGAGAGAAGAATGAGACCCAGGTCTGAGTCCTGGGCTATCCCAGCACTTAACAGTGTGGTTGAAGGTAGAGGGGAGTGAGTTAGCTCATGAGTGGCAGTGACCAGCAAGGGGATGGGGGAGCAGATCCTGGACAGAAGGATGCCATGGAAACCCAGAGGCCACAATGCTTCTGAGAGGGAAGTTAAACATGAGAGACAGAAAAATGGCCCTTGTGTATTGGAACATGAAAGCTTTGGGTGACATTGACAAGAGTGGCTTTGGTGACATGTGCAGTTCTTACCTGGTGGAGTGGATCGTGGATGCAGAGGGAAGTGCGGACGTGGTGATAGTGACAACAAGCCAGCTCATTCTCGAGTTTGTTGGAAAGGGGTATGGACCCCTGGGGCTATAGCTAGAGTATGAAGGAGAAGAGTGTCCAGTGTGTCCCACACTAAGTGTTAAGACATAGTAGCTGCTATTGTCACCTGGCTTTCAGGCTGTCCACTAGTCCTCCGAAATGCACCTGCATGGGGGGTGGGGATGACCTTTCAGGGAGTCCTGAAGGCTGAATGGTTCTAGATATGAAGGAATGAATCCCTAGTGTTGAAACCACAGGTGGCCTGGAAGGTTTTTCTTTGAAGGGCTGGACCTGTTCAACTTCCTCTGGGCAGCGCTGCTGCTGGGAGGTCTGCAAGACTCCCAGAAGCTTCCTCTGACCGGCCAGGTCAGGTGCGGGGGTGCAGGGTCTACCAGCGCTCCTGCTCACAATCCTCACTCACAAGTCAGATTTGCTGATGCAACCTGCATGTGGCAGAAAACCAAGTGTGTGTGTGTGTGTGTGTGTGTGTGTGTGTGTGTGTGTGAGATATTTTTTAAAGAACAGCATAGGGTTATGCAAATCGGATAATCATCTCAAAATCCCTGGGTCTTGCCATTTACATTCCCCTAACTTTGTCTTCCATGCCAAGGACAAAAATATCGGCTTGTGAGGACTTAGCGGCTTAGGGATGGAAAACTTAACACTGGTCCGATCCTGCTCAAATCCTATCAGATTTTCTTCCTTCTCATAAGCCTTTAATCAGCAGCAATTGTGTGTGGGTGTGTCTCTGTGTTTGTGGGTGTGCATGCACATGTGTGTGCACTCACACATACGTGCACTCTGCTTCTGTCCTCTCGAGCAACTTCAATGATTTAGCAAGAGTATAAAACATGCACAATTTACAACTGGAGCTGTGTCAGAATGGGCTCCAATATTGGCAACCACGGGGTATCTGAAGACAAATGTACTCCCTGACCCTGGCCAGGGATGGGATGGAGGGTCACTGGGCTTGCTGACTCTCATGAACTGAGGCCCCAAGCTCTCTACCTACTGCCTTTCCAGGCACAAGGCCATGGATGAGCAGAAGTCTGTTTGGCCCCAATTATCCATCCTCCTTGCCCCAACCCCACTGTACATCTAAGCTAAGTCAGTCCTGAGTATTTTTAGTGGAGGAACTCCTCAGTTATCCCAGACAGGGCCAAGGTCCATTCCACAAGACACCCATAACCAACCAACCACAGTGTCTGGCATGTGTCTGTATTTTTTGACATTATTTTACCAGTAAAACGTCACTAAACAGAGCCTTTAAATAACCAGATTGCAGTTAGCCCTTACCTCTAATAGCATACCATTTCAGGAGAAATAGACAAATCAAATCACAAGTGGCAAAATAATGAAGTGCTTATCACAAATACAACTAAAAATAACCCAGTGAGTTTCCTTATCAGGCTCATCAGGAACAAATACCTGTCCAGGGTAATCTCCACCTCTAGCTTGGACATTGAGAAGTGCCCTGGGGCTCTGGGCTCTGTATTAGTTAGGGTTCTCTAGAGAAACACACACACACATACATGCACACGGGAGTGGGGATTTTAAGGAATTATCTCATGCCATTGTGAGGGCTGGCAAGTCTGAAATGCACAAGGAAGGCCAGCAGGGGTTTATCAATATTGTGGTTTTGAGTCTGAAGACAATCTGGATGCAGAAGTTCTTCCTTCTCAGAGAACTGTCTTTTTTCTTAAGTCCTTCGACTGATTGGATGAGGCCCACCCATATTATGAGCTATAATCTGGTATGCTGGTTTATTTATTTATTTGTTTATTTTTCTTAAGATTTTATTTATTTATTCATGAGAGACACACACAGAGAGAGAAGCAGAGACACAGGCAGAGAGAGAAGCAGGCCCCATGCAGGGAGCCCAACACAGGACTCAATCCTGGGTCTCCAGGATCAGGCCCTGGGCTGAAGGCAGCGCTAAACCTGCTGAGCCACCTGGGCTGCCCAGTATACTGGTTTAAATGTTATTCACATTTAGTCAGGTGTTTTAAAAATACCTTCACAGTTATACCTAGACTGGTGTTTGACCAAACAACTGGGTGCCATAGCTTGGCCAAGTTGACACATCAAATCAACCATCACAGACTCCACTCCATACTTCTCAGAAGAGATGTCATGCTAGTCCATTTGTTGTCATTACCAAAGCGAAGAAGTGGAAACAAATGCTTTTGAAATATTTCACCACCAAAGGCTAAAATTAAAAGTTTTTTTGTTTGTTTGCTTGGTTTTTGTTTTTGTTTTGGAGACAGAGAGAGTGAGTGCAAGTGCGAGGGGCAGGGGGAGAGAGAGAATCCTAAGCAGACTCCATGCCCAGTGCAGAGCGTGACAGAGGGTTCAATCTCACAACCATGAGATCATGACCTGAGCTGAAATTTAGAGTCACACTCTCAACCAACTGAGTCACTCAGATACCCCAAAAGAAGTTTTTTTAATAATATGAACAAATTACAATTGACCACCGTCCCCCATCTGAGTCCTCCATCATTCTAGAAACAGCCCAGCCATCTGAGATATACAGACCTGATAAAGTTTGCTATTGAAAATAACAAATGCAAATCAAAGACCTAACCTGGACTCTTGTTTTATGTGAGGGGAACTCAGACAGTAGAGGTAGATAATCAAGTAGAATGAGAATTTTTAGTGCCATTGTGCCCTAAAGCACTTGGACCAACGATTTCTGTGTGGTCTGACACTGTTGTTGGCTGATCCAACCCCAGCTTCTTTCTCTCTAGACACCTGCCAGTCCTGGGTGGCCAGTGACATGGACATAATCATATTTGAAGAGATTTTGTTTGTTCTCTTGAGTTTCTAGAAAAGCCTTTGCTTTCCCTTTACAAAGAATAGATTTGGCACTTCTGGATCTAATGAAGTAAGAAACTTTTGTCTCTCCTACAAAATATGATAAAAACTTAGGGCAGAATATACAATCCAACTATCTGAGGACTACAAAAAGGAAATAATAATAGTGAATTGGGGGAGAGGGAATCAAAACTCAAAGAATGAAAAAAAAAAACCCTCAAAGAATGACAAAACCTCCCCTCCTTTTTTTTTTTTCTCCTATAGGATCTTGGTTTAGATTCTGAGGCAGCCATAATCCCAAATGGCACAGACGAAGAAACCTCCAGGAAAAACTCTCTCACTCTGGCTAATGGACTGGGAAGGAGGCTCCTATAGGATAGAAAGTGGGGTGGTAGTGGTGGCTTCCCTTTTTTCTCCTGTCATTAATCTTTTGGCCCTGCCTCAAGCCAAGCCTAAGTCACCAAGCTGTACTCCCGTTATAGTAGCATCAGGAATAAAAACAGGGTTGGCCTCACAGGAACCTATAACTCAGAGAAAAATCTGTCTCTCTGACCAGAGGAACTGGGAAAAGGGGCTTCCAGGGTCTAAAGAATGTGTGTGAGCGGTAATGCCCATTTTCCTCTCTCTTTTCTCTTGCTATTTCATCCCAAGATGGACCTAATCATGATAAGTATGTGATAGCTGAATTCTTGGCTCCCTAGCCAGAGTGCTGGGGAAAAGAGCCCTTTCTTGAGGCAATCACAGAGAAGAAGAAACTTTAAAATGGAGTCTTTTAAATCTTCATGTGAAGCCTTGGGGTCATTTCTGGGCTGTGCATGCATGAAAATCACCCAACACAACAAAGCAAAGCTTTTGAGAACTGAACTACAGTGTAGACCGCCACCCAGGTGGCCCTTGGGTGGGGTAAGCACTGCAAAGGCTTAGGAAAAAACACTAACATTGGAACCACAACCCTAGGAAGGCAGGTCAGGACCTGTGTTCTGCACTTAACCAGGTTCATTGCCTATTAAAACTAATTATCAACTAGAACAACATTCTCCAAACCATATTATTAGAACTCCAAATCTCATAATACAATATTCAAGATACCCAGGACACAATTACTTGATATACAGAGAAGAAAGAAAAAAATCTTAGCAGCTCTCAAGAGAAATCAAAATCAACAGGCACCAAGCCTAATGTGACACAGATGTGGAATTATCAGACAAAGACTTAAAGCAAGTATTACAACATGCTCCATGAAGTTAGGTCAAATGCTGTTGAAATGGATGAAAAGATCAAAAGTTGTCAGTGGAGAAAGAGAGCCTCTAAAATAAACAAAGGGAAATTCTGGAACTGGAAATTACAATAATGGAAATTTAAAAAAAATTCACTGTAGGGGTTTAGTAGAAGAATGGAGATGATGAATAAGAAACATGAGCAGGATAAACTCAAGAATAGTGTAAGAAAAGAAGAGACCACTGTCCCTATGAACAAAGACATAAAAATCTTTTACAACATATTAGCTAATTGCATTCAGCAGCATAGTAAGAAAATACTACTTCCCAGATAGCATTTATATTTATTTCACTGAATAGTATTTATTCAGTGAAAGCAAGGCTAGTTTATCATTAGAATATCAAAGTAATCCATAATACCAGCAGACTAAAGAGGAAAGACTGCATGATCATTTTGACAGATACAGAAAAAGCATTTGACGAAATTCAACATTCTCTCATGAAACAAACGTTAAGCAAACTAGTAACAGAAGAAACCTCTTTAACTCCAAAAGGAGCATTTACAAAAAGCCTACAGGTAACATCGTACTTAATGATGAAAGATTGAATGGTATTCCACTTCCATCAAAAAGAAGGCAATGATGTTCACTCTTACCAGTCTTCTTCAAGATTGTATTGGAAGTTCTAGCAAGGCAATAAAGGAGAAAAAGAGAGAGAGAGAGAGAAAGAGAGAGAGAGAGAGAGAGAGAGAGAGAGAGAATGCATATACAATGGAAAAGAAGAGAGAAAACTGGTACTATTTCAGATGACATGCTATCTACATAGAAAATCTCAAGGCATATACAAAAGTCTCTAGAATTAATTAGTGGCATTAACAGGGTCACAGAGTGCAAAGTCAATATACAAAACACACAAATACACACACACGCAACCAACCAAGCATGTTTTTATATATAACAGTCAATAATTGGGAACAACAACATAATATTTTAGGTACAATTTACAATAGCCTCCAAAAAAAAAGGTGCCCATCTAACAAAATTCATGTGAGGCATTCTAAAAATATGCTCAAAATAATGGAACTTTGATAAAAAGAAATCAATGACCTAAATAATTGGAGATATATAAATTTATGGGTTGGAAGCCTCAGTATCATTTGTGATATCAATGTTTCCCAAGTTCATATGTAGATTTAACACAATTCCAATAAAAATACAAGCGGGATTTTTTTTTGTAGATATTCTCTAGCTGCATATAAAATGCATATAGAACCACAGTAGCCAAAACAATCTTGAAAAAAGAGCAAAGGTGAAGGACTTGCAGTATCTGAATGTAAGATCTACTATGACGTTATAATAATCATGACAGTATGGTACTGGTATCATGATGGTCACCATAGACCAATGGAACAGAGCAGGGCACAGAGAAACAAATCTATACAAATATGGCCAATTGATTTTTGACACAGGTGCACAAGTAATTCAATTGAAAATAGTCTTTTCAATAAGTGATGGTAGAACAATTGACATTCATATGCAAAAAATTGAACTTGACCAATACCTCATATCTTATATAAAAATCACCTCAAAATAGATCATAGACCTAAATATAAAATGCAAACCATAAAACTTTCAGAAGAAAACATAGGACAAAATCTTTGTGACTTTGGGTTAGGCAGCTAAACACGAACAGCATGATCCATAAAAGTGTAAGTTACTAAATTAGATTAAACACCACCAGGGATGTCTGGGTGGCTCAGTGGTTTAGCGCCTGCCTTTGGCCCCGGGCCGTGATCCTGGAGTCCTGGGATCAAGTCCCACATCAGGCTTCCTGCATGGAGCCTGCTTCTCCCTCTGCCTGTGTCTCTGCCTCTCTCTCTCTCTGTGTCTCTCATGAATAAATAAAATCTTAAAAAAAAAACCACCACCAAAGTTTTGCACCATAAAAGACACTGTTAAGAGGATGAAAATTTATTAATTTTTATTTTTTAAGGATGTACTTGTTTGTTTAATACAGAGAGAGTGTGCACATGAGCAGGGAGAGGGGAAAAGGAAGAGGGAGAGAGAATCTTCCAGCAGATTCCCCTGTGGGTGTGAAGCCTGACTCAGGGTTCAATCCCAGGACCTGAGATCATGACCTGAGTCAAAGTCAAGAGTTGGCCACTTAACTGACTGAAACATCCAGGTGCCCTTAAGAGGATGAACATTTACAGATTGAGAGAAAATATTTGCGAATAACTTGTCGGACAGAATAGATGATGTACGCACAAAATTCAACAATTAGAAGACATCCCACTTAAAAAGAAGCAAAAGTTTTGAACAGACCCTTTATCAAAGAAGCTAAATGGATGGCAAATAAGCACACAAATACATGCCAAACATCATTTGTCATTAAGGACATACAAATAAAAACCACAATGAGACAACCCTACACACCTACCAGAATGGCTAATGTATAAAAACAAGAATAAAAACAACCCCTGACCATGCCCAGGGGTAGTGAGGATACAGAACTTTTGGAATTCTCACGCACTGCTGGTGGGAATGCAAAATGGCATGACCTCTCTAGAAAACAGTTTGATAGTTCCATATTAAGTTAAACATACTCTAATCGTATGGCCCACAATCCCACTCCTCGGTATTTATCCTAGAGAAATGAAAACTTCCATTTACATAAAACTCTGTATGTGCATGTTGACAGCAGAGTTACTCAGAATTGCCCTAAACTAGAAACAACCCATGTCCTTCAACAGGTGCACAAATAAAACTGTGCCACACCCATACAGTGGGATGTATATGCCATAAATGGGAAAGAACTAGTAATATGTGCAACAACTTGAATGGGTCTCAGAGGCCCATTCAGTGAGTGGAAGGAGCCAGACTCAAAGTGTTTAATTCCAGAAAAGGCAAGCAACAGAAAAGGAGACAGATCCCCAGTTGCCAGTGCTTAGGGCTGGAAAGAAGGTGTGACTCCTAAGGGGGAGCCTGAGGGGATGGGGGGGCGGGCAGCCAGTGAACTGCTCTCTATCCTGATTATGGTTGCCAATACAATGCATTCCTGAAAACTGACAGAACTGTACCACAACCACAATAAAAGTGTCTTTTGACCAATGTGGCTGTTACAACCCTTTGCCTTCATCCCTTTGCCCTTCCTTCTTGTCCTGGCTGGAAAGCAGACATGATGGTTGAAGGTGCAGCTGGCGTTTGGAGACTGAGAGGAGAAGTGGAGGCCAGAGGCCAAGAGGTCCAGGCTGGTCAGGGAAGGCCTGGACAGGCCCGGGACCCCTTAGTGTGTTGCTGGATGGCGGGCTAGCAGCTCATGAGGGTGGAAGGCTTCCACACCGCAGGCAGGGGGTAAGGGGCTGCCTTCCCTGCAGAGAACTAAAAATGGGAATGATTCAACTGGAAGTCAGACTGCTTTTTGCGCCAGCAGTCCCAAACAGTGCCAGTGAGAAAGTATTCCTCCTCCTCCAAGTAAGTCCTTTGTTGGTCCAAATGCTGAACCATTGCTCTGGTGATTACAGGGGAGTTCGAATAATATGTCTGTCAGCTACAGTTGGTCGCCTATAGGACACACGTGGACTTATCTCCATGCATTTGTTTCCAGAATAAACTAGAGAGGTTTCCCTTAGATTCAGATTCATTCAGGCATGGTTTTTATGATGATCACTGCCCTCCCAGTCTGTTTCTTTTTAAAATATTTTTAAAAATTTTATTTAAATTCAATTTGCCAACATATAGTCTAACACCCAACGCTCATCCCATCACATGCCCTTCTCGTGCCCGTCACCCAGTTACCCCATCCCCCCCCCAGACTCTCCCTTCTGTAACCCTTTGTTTCCCTGAGTTAGGAGTCTCTCATGGTTTGTCTCCCTCTCTAATTTTTCCCACTCATTTTCCCTCCTTTCCCTTATAATCCCTTTCACTATTTCTTATATCCCCCATATGAGTGAAACCATATGATGATTGTCCTTCTCTGTTTGACTTACTTCACTCAGCATAATACCCTCCAGTTCCATCCATGTCGGTGTAAATGGTGGATATTCGTCCTTTCTGATGGCTGAGGGATATTCCATTGTATATATGAACCACATCTTCTTTATCCATTCATCTGTCCAAGGACACCGAGGCTCCTTCCACAGTTTGGCTACTGTGGACATTGCTGCTATAAACGTTGGGGTGCAGGTGTCCTGCCATTTCATTGCATCTGTATCTTTGGGGTAAATTCTCAGCAGTGCAATTGCTGGGTCATAGGGTAGCTCTATTCTTAACTCTTTGAGGAACCTCCACACAGTTTTCAGAGTGGCTGCACCAGTTCACATTCCCACCAACAGGGCAAGAGGGTTGCCCTTTCTCCACATCCTCTCCAACATTTGATATTTCCTGTCTTGTTCATTTTAGCCATTCTCACCAGTGTGCAGTGGTATCTCCCTCCATTCTGTTTCATTTGATTTTATTTAAAACACAGATTTGGACACTCCGTGTGGTCCTATAGTATGGCAGAACGAAGTAACTCAAGTTCAGATTCTCTACTTTCGCAGTCACTGTGAAACTTATTACGAATCCGTAATCTGGAGTTACAGATTGCACTCAGGCAAAGCAAGACGATCCAGACTGCCATGAAGTTGTTGGGAGTTCTCTGAATTAACTTCCATGCCGAGTACAATGTTCATTAAAAAAATACGTAATAAAATATGCTAGTTTGAAACGTATGCTGAAAATAATTTTGTCATAAAGAGAAGTTTTAAAAAGTGATTCACGGCAGTTGTCACATATGCTAGGTAGGCAACTGCTCATGACTTCTTGTAAGATAAATATACGGATATTTAAGCCGCCTTAAATAGGTATTCTATTATGAGCAGGTGAATTCAAGAAATTCACATTTCTTGCTTTCATGGCTGGTACTACACAGATCTTGGGGGAGGAACAGCCCCAAAATAAAGCCCATTATGTGACTCCACACCACCAAAACTCTGATTTCCTTTGGACACATCCCATAGCAGCTCAGGGCTCTCTGGTTGAGACATGGCTGTCTGTACTTACCATCTGTTTAGCCTTTGCACATGGCAGATGTTAATCAGAGGAACGATTGCTTGGTGGGGACATTGATCTCTGGATGATTAAAGTGGAAGCCAGAACTCTAATATGGAAGCATTCAGTTTGCTTTTCAGGGACATTGATTTTTATCTTGCAATGCTGGGAATAGAGTACCCTAGGGGAGCTGCTCCTGGAGAATGGGGCGGGTGGCCTCACTAGGCTACATGGCCCCATGAAATGTTGGCTGTTTGTGTCCCTGGAGGAGACGGAGAGGTCCTCGCCACGTCCCCTTCCTCCTCCTTGGGCTACTGTCTCCATGAAAGCCAGGCTGACCTCTTGTTCACTTATTCCTTCTCTCCGTACTATCCTTGGGCTGCTTCTCTGTTTCAGTCACCAGGTTAGGGCCAAGGGCACGACGGTGGGCCAAAGCACACGCAGCCCCTGACCTTTCAGAACCCACATTCTGAAGGGAAGAGAGAAAAGAAGCAAGTGGTCCCAAGAATCAGTATATAATCATTAGCTGTGCTAAGGGTTGTGAAGGGAAGTTAGACGGTGCTGGGAGAGGAGACAGAGGCACGGGCTTAGTCTAGCGGTTTGGCAATGCTTACAGAGGAAGTGGGGGTCCGGATGGGGCCAGGCCACCCTTGCTATCCTCTGCTCCAGAAGTTCCTGCCACACCCCCATTTTGCTTAGGCGAGTTTGAGGGGATTCTGCTCCTTGCAGCCAACCCTACAGAGAAAATTAAGCAATAAAAACTCTTTTGGATCCAAAGAAATCCACATCACATGGGGGAATTCTAGGCACTGGGAAAGAGGATGGTAGATGTTGTTGAGGGGAGGGAGCCCTTTCACTGCTTTTCCAAATAATATTGCCAACTTTCAGGAAGTTTGCTTTGCTCAGGAAGGAGGTGCTTGGGAAATCTGAGCAGTGGAACAGCAGCCCTCCGGTTGGCAGGAGGGCTGCCCGTGGTGGTGGAGAGGCTCTCACAGCTTCCTGGCCCAGGAGGAATGGGCAGCATTAATTCCAGGCCTGCAGAAGAACAGAAAGCGGTGCTCCCAGGAGCCCAGGCACAGCCCTCTGGCTTTGCTGGGAGTTTCCCTGTGTTAAAATGCATTGGCTGTGAGTCAACATTTCCCTCGCAGTGGGGGGCTCTGCGCCTGAGTTCCTCGGCCTCATTTCCTTCCCAGGACCCGGATGACTGGCAGGCAGCTGTGAATGACAAGCCCCCAAAATAAGGGAGGGGGTCTGGCGGAGGGGGGCAGGAAACAGCCCTGGCTTGGCAACAAAGCTCTTGGTTCTAGGGCCACGTGAAGAGCATCTAGGCACATCCAGAAAGTGCACCTGTGGGCAAGCGCACGCCGGCTGCTTGCGGGTATGAGGGGCAGTGGAGCCAGTGGGAGTGGGTGGTGCAGAGGGGCTCCCAGGAGGGTGGGGGACACTAGGAAGAGAGAGACTGGCCGGGTGTCCTGGCTGGCTTCTACGTGGGGATTGGCAGTGCCCTCTCTCTCAGGAGGCAGCTGGATGGCCAGGATGCCAACTGGCAGTCCCCACTGCACATGAGCTCCTAGGATTTTTATACTCTGACCCTTGGACTGGGAATTTGAAGAGCTGGGGCTGGGTTCCAGTGCTGCGTTGACAGGCCTTGAGACTCCAGGCCAACCTGGGTTCTCTAAGCCTGTCTCCTCCTATGGAAATGGAGGGTCAGCCCCAGGAACTCTGAGATCCTTTGCAGCTTGGTTGTGCTGTCTTGAGGGCTCTTTCTTCTTATGCATTTTAACCGCTCTACTCATCTTCAGCTGTGTTGTTATGACATCACAGATGAGGTGGGGAAAAAGACCCTTGCCTATTTGGTGGACAGGCTGTGGAGAACGAGGAATCTCCACATTCTGGACTGTTTAATGTGGGGCTTCAGACTCTCCTTCCTACCTTCTCACACACAACCTGAGATGGGCTCAGAGCTTGGAGTCACACACATCTTCTCAGCCATGTGGGTGGAATTGCAAAACTCCAGCAACTGCAATTGAGAAGAAAGACTTCTACTCAGCCTGGATTCTGTTGACAATTTGCTAAAACCCTGTGAGATTCCTGCAGTTGCAGGAGATTTTGGTGATATTTTCCAAAAAATTTTAAAACTTTTAATAAAGTCTAAATAATCTAAAATGTTGTAGAGAGAATACAGGAAGAATTCCCTCATACCTTGCACTCAATTTTACCTGGTGCTGACATCTTCCATGACTATGGCACATTTATCAAAAGGGAGAAATTAACATTTGTATGATGTTATTAAGTAAACCAAGGCTTTCTTTGGATTTTCCTAGTTTTTCCACAGATGATCTTTCCTGCTTCTAGGATCCAACCAGGATTCCATGATACATGTGCTCATCCTTTCTTTCTAGTGTCCCCTTAGTGATCTGTGACAATTTCTATCTTTTTTTTTTTTTTCTTCTCTATGACCCTGACACTTTGGCGTAGTTCTGGTCATGTATTTTGTAGAACATCCTTCAGTTTGGATTTGTCTGATGTTTTCTCATGATTAGATTGGAGTTTTGAATTTGGAGGAGAGTACCGGAGAGATGAAGTGTCCTTTTCATCATATCATCAGGGGTACACATCAACATGAGTTGTCACTGGTGATGTCAACTTCGATCACTTGGTTACGGTGACGTCTGCCAGGGTTCTTCATGGTAAAATTATGATTTTTCCCCTTTCATTTAGAAGTGAGTAGGAGTATTTATGTTTTAAATTTGTTTGTGGTATGCTTTCTAACTCCAGGTTCCCGCCCCCCCCCCAAAAATTCCTCCTGTTTTAAGGAATACGATACTCTCAGATGTCAAGGTAATTATTGTACAAGGTACTTTGGGAGGTCCAGGTGGGCCTAAGGAGGGGTCAGCAGGTTGGATAAAGGTGGGCTCTCCCTTGAGGTTTTAGGAAAGCCATAATGGGCTGGGACTGCAGGAGGTGAGGAGAAGAAATGGGAAGGCAGAGGGGTGACCAACACAGAGCAAGTGTGCTCGGCTGGGCTAGAGGAGCAGGCTAAGCAGAAAGCTGTAAGAATGGCAGGTTTTAAGGGGACCTATGGTAAATTTGGGGATGTCTCTGAGAATGGTGTTCTCCTATACTTTCTCCCACCCAACTGGTTCTATGAAGCACTCGTTCAGGTTAGGGATACAGTCTGTGGCCATGAAAAGGAGGCTGGCTGCTTGGCCTGTGTGGTTCATAGACCCACAACTGACCTCATAATCAGCATTATGGCACTAGATGGTCAGGAAACCCATTCAAGCAATTGTTAAACTACAAAGAGTTTGATTTGGGGGATTTGCATATCTGACCAAGTATGCCTGGGGTCTGAGAATGTCAGCACTTGCCATTGATCAGAAGATAATCTCACACCCACTGCAAGCAAGGGTCCCAGGCACAGCAGATTGTCCAAATGTCTGCTAGGCATGGGTTTGTAGAAGAGTGTTCTTGGGTATCCCCTGTATTGCCCCACTATGCTCATGGGGGGCCAGCCATTGAGCTATTGTTCCAAGGGGAAGGCTCCGGGTCACTTTTGCTGCCTTCTTCAAGTCACAATGACTTTTAACAGGCAACATCTGACAGTGCGGGAGCCCCTTGCAGCCCTGGGTGAAATTATGATAACAAGAGAAAAAAGCTATTACTGCCACCATGCTTTCATTATGCAAATGATATTAAGATAGGCTGTGTGGATCGCCCCTGGCTATGCTATAATCTCCATGCAGTGATTATAATGTGTCAAACTTAGTCATTTTGATTATGACATGTTAATTACATGCCATCCTCATGTAGACATGAATATTACTCCCCGTCAGACAAAACACAAATTGGGGCCATTGTTAGTTGGTTAGTTGTGTGTATGTGTTTTAACTTTTTTTTTTATTAAATGGATTAAAAGATTTAAAATATATGTAATATTGCAAACTAATTAAATACTGGCCTGCTCCTCTGTGCTCTGCTGGGTGGAGAGGGGGGCTGCGGCTCACTTGGACTGCTTGGGTTGCATTTTTTGTGCTCTGGGCGCCGTTGGCAAAACAGGGTTTCCTGGGAAACAAGAAGCCTGAGTTGTTGGGAATGGGGATGGGAGGGAGTGGGTAAAGGTTGGTGGTGGGGGGGGGGATGTCAGAAAGCATTTGAAAACTCTAGGTCCCATGAAGATTGGGAGAGAGTGGAGGATAGCAATGGTAGCCTGATAAGGATGGCTGAGCCACAAGGATCCCTATGGACACTCAGGGCCGCCTCTCCTCTCACAGATTAGGAGATCAGGATACAGAGAGGTCAAGGAACTTGTCCAGGGTCACCAGACCAGGCTGAGAGATTGCTGGGACACAGCACCACACTGTGCCTCTGTGACTTGGGACTGCCATTTCCCTGTGGCAGTGGAAGAGTTGGTCTGGCCTTAATGGGAACCATCACATATCCTCCAAGTGGCCATGTACATTCATGGGTCAGAATCATGTCTGAGCCTCCCAGCTGGGCATCCATGGTCTCCCGAATATTCGGGCTTCATTCTACCTGTTTTTTAGGCTAGTCTTATCTACTTTTTCTTTACTTCCATACAAATGTTTTCCACTACATTTTCCTCCAAACACACCTTGAGTCTTCATTCCTTTGGGCTTACATGAAATCTGAAATAATAATAAGAGCTGATATTTATTTAGTATATTTTTATTGGTATCTATTTACTATGTTCCAGGCACTGTTCCAAAAACAATTGTTATTTGTATGAATTCCTTTAGTCTCACAAGTCTCAAGTATGTCTTATTAGTATTATTAGTATTGTATCAAGCATGTTTTATTAGGCTCCCATGTCACAGATGAGGAGTCTGAGGTACAGAAAACTCAATCCAGGGCAGCCTGCCTCCATAGCTGACTCTTTGAACTTCGAGAATATGCTGCCTCTCTGAATGAATGTTGTCTTCCCTTTCTTCTTTAAATTGCATTTGTCTTTCAAGGCCTACATCGCATGGTATCTTCCCCAGGAAGCTTTCCTTGCTGTAGGAGATAAAATTGTAATTCACAAATAAGTTCTGTTATCTCTCTATTCCATTGACAGTGGCCTTGGCCATGTTGCTTGTTTTGGTCATAACACAGAATGACACTCAATGTAGAACTCACTCAATGAAACATGAGCAGAAGTGACAAGTAGCACATCCAAACAGAAGCATTCCCAGTCAGTTCTCTCTTTTCTGGCTACCATGACACAGAAATGTCCTAGAGAGAGACAGCTGTGTCAGTCTCAGTTCCAGAATGAAGAGAACATGTAGTGGAATGCAGCTGGTCCACATGGAGCAAGTTAGACATAACTTAGATGCAGACCATTGCTGTTGTGACCCACGGATAGTTCTGGGCATTTGTTACTCTCCTGTAACTCAGCCTATTCTGACTGATATACTTGTTGATGCAGCCCCAAGAAGTCTGTCCCTACCTCCAGCCTCCTCACCCAGCACTTGCTCTCTGTGCCTCCTAGCCTGTCTGGACTGGTTAGCTAACTTGTCACACTTCTCTCTTTCTCCCTAATGGGATGGTTAACTCCTTGAGGGCAAGCCATGTGTCCTACACATGTCTGTGGCCCCTACACCCTCAACTTGTATCTAGAACAGTCTGGGCATGTAGTAGTTTCTTAACACAGGAATACGTATTGAGATCTTTTTTTATTGTTTGCTTTTAAAATTTTTTAAAAAACTATTTATTTATTCATGAGAGACACACACAGAGAGAGGCAGAGACCTAGGCAGAGGGAGAAGCAGGCTCCATGCAGGAAGCCCGATGCGGGACTTGATCCTGAGACTCCAGGATCATACCCTGAGTCAAAGGCAGACACTCAACCCCTGAGCCACCCAGGCATCCCTGTTTTTAAATTTTTATTTAAATTCAATTTAGTTAGCATATAGTGTATTCATTTTTAATCCGAGATAATATTTTACTGAGACCCTGTGTGGCCAGACCAGGTACTCTGGTGACATTCTTGCCATCTCTCCTCACCCTTCTTAACATCCATTGTCCCCTTAAAGTTGCCATCTGTGTGCTGGGGACCTGGGAACATTCAGAGTGGGTCTTCTCAGGGCTAGGGGAGAGGATGTTAAAGGTCAAAGAGTCAGCCTTGGTGAGAGGAAACCTATGGGAAAAAATAAGAATAAAAATAAAATAAAAGTCAGAGTCCAACAATCAAGCCCATCTTTAAGTTCTGTCAGTGTCTTTCCATGACACCCCACCCAGTTCTACACCCAGGCTTAGTTAGCATCTTGGGCCCATTTCCTCATCCTTAAATGTCAGTGGGCTGGACCAGATGATCTCTCCAGCTTTATGAACTTTAAGTCTAGGCTTGCTGTTTATAGTGGTGGAGGAACTAACGAAGAGAGAGGACAGTGGGTCTGATATCTCTGCCATCTCCTTTGATGCCACTGGACTGAGGAGAGGAGGTCCCATGAGGATTGGCTGAATAAGACTGGCAGCCAGAATGGGGTAGGTTAGCATCAAGGTCAACCGCCAGGGCAAGAGGCTCATCTGAGACCAGAATGGCCAACATCAGAAGAGGTCTTGCTCTGAAGATGGTCTCAGTTGTTCATCCTGGGTCCATCTATTGGCCCCTTCCCCTCCCAAGTTAATGCTTTTTTACTCATCCAGGCTTTCTTGGGGGCAGGGGCATATAAACCTATCAGCCGTCAGCATCAGAGTCTGAAGCTGTGGCTTTCACCAGTGGGTGTTAGAGGTGAGCTCATCTCCATAAGAGCCCCTCAGAAGTCACCAGGGGTTGTACAGATGAAAGGGATTATCATTGAAATATAATTTCAACAAAGATGGCACAATGCTCTGTTCTGCTGTGATGAAATGTGTCATTAAATATAGAAATAGATCAAACACCTTCCCACTGAGATCCTCTGGTACCAAGTATCTAGGTGAAAAGCTGAGTATCTGTGAGAGCTCACAAAATGTGAAGGAGGTGGGAGAAAAAAAATCCCTCACTAGGGAGATATACTTAACTAGACTTATAAATAGCCTGATCACAGCTCGTTTGATTAATTTGGGGAAAAGGAGTAAAAGTGTTTTGCCAATTCATCAGATTTCATGCTTTCAAAGCAGTTGCTAATGTAAATATTAGCATCCAAAATGAACAAATTGTCTTTGGTAATTAAATGCCCTAATTTACAGGTTCTATTAGCAGAGAACAGAGATAATTTTCCCCTTAAATTAACTTTTCTCCCCTTCTCCCTTCTCCTATCTTAACTTGACATTATACATCAGTGGATGTGTTTATAGACAAGGTAGGAGGAATGCTGGGGTAGGCTCTCTCATGCTCTGAGTGCAGAGGACTGAGTGAGTCCCTGGAGACAGAGCACAGATAGAGGCGAATGAGTTAACCTCTAGAGAGCTTAACTTCCACTGAATGTGGCAAGTTGAACTCAACCCCGAAAATGACTGTCTAGAGGCCACTGGCCTTGGCATGTGTTATGGGGCTAAGAGTTCTCTCAGTTACTGTGAGATATTCTTCTGTTTTCTCTTCCTGGATAGGGGCATTTCCCTCGGGAAACTTGCTCTGAGGAGAGGTAGCCATTGACCTGGCCCGGAAGGCTGGCTCCAACTGCTAAGTCATCATCTTTGATCTTTGCAATTACCGTCCCTTTTCAGAATTTCTCTCATCCCACAGAACTTCCCTAAGAAGCCCATGACTGTGTCCTACTGCTCAGTGGCAGCTCTGTCTTCTATTACGCCTTCATAGGCTGGGACTAAGGTGAGGTGAGTCGGGCACCTAGCATGCGAAATTTAAGAAAAGTGCAGGGTCAGTGTTTGTGGGACCCTGAGAGTGAATTTCTTCCTAAATCTGTACCTTGGATGCCTCACTCATCTTGCCTGAGTCCTGGCCCTGGCCTTTTCACACCTCCAAAGGAGATGGCAGAGGCATCAGTAGCCCCCACCCACCCTTCACTGGTGATTCCACTAATATAAGCCTAATAAGTTGCCTAATAAGTTGCCATGGACTCATGGACCTTATAGGTGGGAGAATTACAATTCCTCCTTTAGTATATAATTTCTGTCCCGTGTTGCCCCCCAATCAATTAGAATTGCTCACAGATATGCACACAAAGTTGGAGGCTCAGCAGACACCATACATTAGGATATAAGAGATCCTCTAGGGCCATGGGCTCTTCTGTCCAGAGGACTGATGTCCTAATGCACCAGGCCCAAAGTTGCCAAATGGCTCCCACAAACCTTAATAGATGGGATCCTATAAACAAAGCTACTGAAAAGCAAAGAGACATCTTTGCAAAACTTCCTGGAAAGCCTATGTCCTGAGAAGAGTTCTAGGGTGGAGGTCTGAGAGTATGGGATATGACAGGGCAGAAATGACCTACAGTGAGTATCCTGATCACATGTCAAGGTATTCAGGTTCTAATTCAGACTTTGATATATTTTCATATTCTGAATGACTTACATACTGCTTTGTGAGAGCATACCCCAAAGTTTAATGACTTAAAATAACAAGCATTTGTTATAGCACACCTTTTCTGAGGGTCAGGAATCTGGAAGATGTTCAGCTGGATGTTGTAGCTCATGCTCTGTCATGAGGTTGCTAGCAGGATGTCAGCTGGGGCTACCATCATCTGAAGGTTGGAGTGGGCTGGAAGATTGACTTCAAAGCTCACTCACATGGCTATTGGCAGGAGGTGTTGAGTGCCTCACCACACAGGCCTCTCAAGCCAGTTGCCTTCCCCCAGAGCAAATGATCAGGGAGACAGAAAGAGATGGAATGAAAGGGAGGAAGAGAGAGCAATTAAGAGAAGAGAGAAAGAGCAAGACATAAGTTGTAGTGTTTTTCATAACCTAATTCTGAAGAGCTCATACCATCTCTTCTGCCACTTTCTTCAGGTTATATAGGCCAACCCTGGTATGATATAGGGGAAGACTACACTAAGGTGTGAGTACAAGGAAGCAGGACCATGGGAGAGCATCTTGCAGATGGGCCACCACATGTTCTTCATCTTTTTTTTTTTTTTTTTTTGCCAGGGTGATGTTATCATGTACACTTTATACAAAGCAAATGCTAGTGGGCAATACTACTTATCCACGACTCAAGTTTTCTGACCCTTAAGCTAATGGTGTGGGCTGACCAATAAATCCAAATGCAGTATTTGAAGTTTGCCGTCTAAAGAAATTGGAGAGATTTCCATTTCTTAAATATTGCAATGTGAAATTTTAATTGCTTTGGTGATAGGAGGAAATTTTTTTTCTAAATCTGAAATAATATTTTAAGTACATTCTCGAGCCTAGGGAGCGAATTGCTTACTTCTTGGTTGATCATGGTGGATGTTGACTGTGACCCTCTTGTGCCTTGTGCACTTGGGTCTTTCTCCACCTGCTCCTCAGATCAGCTCTGCCCTCTCATTTAGTTTCTCCAAGAGACAAAGCACAAGCCACCAGCCCATTAAGATAACTTTGAAACCACTTAAGATGGGCTATTTCAAAAGGTACCAAATTCCCTGATCTTATAACTGAACCATTTAACTAGATCATCCTGTAAAGAGAAAATGCGTTAAAAATACCAGTTAATTACTTTTTTTTTAATTCCCAAGGCACAAATAAGTCCTAGTTAACTGTCTTTGCAATTTATATATTTAGACATCAGGGTGTGACTGTACAGCAGTCAGAGAGCCAGCAGGCATTAGGTAGAGGACAACTGATTCTAAGTAAAGGACTGGCTTCCACAGTAACTCAGGGACACTTGCCATCGGTAGATTTATACTGAAAGACCCTGGGAAGAAAACCCTTGCACCAAGGCCTTGTTAGCCATTCTCTTCTGGAGAACACACATCGTTGGCCTAAGTAACATGGTGCACCTTGATTAGAAGTGTCAACACTAAGAAATGTTAACATCTTGATGTCCTGTATGAATAAAATCCCCAAACAGGTTCAATGTACTCCTCAGAAGCGATTAGCATTACAGAAATCCTGGAGACTAAAGATTTTAATAAAATACAATTTGGGGGTTACAAAATGATTATCTTTTCCCCCCTCTCTGCATTTGGACTTTAGAGCTGTCAATATGACAAAGGCCTTGTATTGTGAGAGCCTCTTAAAATCCATTCATGTCACATCAAGTACATAAGACTGGTCCTTGTGGACTGGTCTATAACCTATTTTACTTTTGGAAGGACATTTCATGTTTTTGAAACCCAAATGCCAAATGGTCCCAAATGTTTAGAACCAAGTATATATTAGACTGATGAATGAAAAATGGTAAGTCCCAGCCAAAGTAAATTTCACTTACAGATGCATAGAAACTCAATCCCTTTATCAATGGGAGAGCCTCTTAAGTCCTATCTCAGAGCCCTGGTACCTTTATTCTAGTGAAGAATGATTATCTGGTTCCTGTATAATCAATATATCAGGATTGGTGAACTAGAAAGAGAAGAGGTAGGCAGTAACCCTAGTAAAGCATGACAGGTGAAGCCCCCAAAAGAGAAAAAAGACAGGACACTTAAGGAAAGCAGACACAAACTTAAAGATGTACGGCACTTAGGGTTACAGAGAGAGGGGCAAAACCCTAAATACTTTCTTAGCTTTGGGGGGATTTCATATATTATATCTCAGTACAAATATATTCATTTAAGTTCCAAACAGGTGCCAACAATGAGGAAATTGGGCACTATATTGGGTAAAATCTAAAGTCCTCTAGGTCTACTATTCTATAATTTTTTTGAGTGTTCCATGAAAAGTCCATACTGTCCATTCTACATTTTCTGAATCTATTTTCAGGAGCCACTAAATAAAAAGCCTAACTTGCATTCGGCTTATTCTATAAAGAAGGCAGGAAAGCCTGAACTGCTTTAGGAAGATTTTCATCTCAACGGATATAACTAGCAAGTGTTGGTTCTCATCTGGGAGCATAACCTAGTGCAGCGGCACCTTCCCAGTGAGGCAGGAAACAAGGCATTAACATATAGGTCTGTGAGATCTGTGAAGGAATAAAGGCTGAGTAATATCATTTCTACCTTGGAAGTGGAGGTCAGGTATATATTGGACTCAGAGTCAGAGCCTCCTTAGAAGCCAGGTGAGGCCATCCCAGAACTAGAGTGCTCATGAAGTCCAACCCTTGGCCACAGTTTTGGTGAAATCAAGAAATTGGCAGCCCATGAGTATGGTAACACCAATAGAGGACCCCTACTTCAATGTCAGGATGAACCCAGGACCACTGCTATGCCAGGCAACATAACTTGACTTATAGAACTCTGAGTAACTATAAACCATGTGTGATGGTATTCTCTTAAAGTGTCTAGATTATTGAGTGCAGTTTGGGTTTACTAAAAGATTTGTTTGTGCCTTCCTGGGTCCTCAACAATTCCAGGCTTTTCCTAGAGTTCTAAGGTTTCCAAACTGGAAGAAACTTAAATGAACCCATTTCTTCAAAAATGATTTTGGGCCCCTAGGCGTGCTACTTGTTCAGAGTATCTCCATGGACACACATTGATGCAGCACCATTGCCCTCTGCCTGTTGGATGAGACTGCAAGCTGTACCAAGTTCTACCTGACACTGAGAAGTGAAAAGTTGACCATATGTTGGATGGTCTGGGGTACCATGGCCAATGGCAACTTTAGCATACAACATAAGGGAAAGCACCCCAACAAACTGAAGCATGCTTTGTTTTCTTCATTTTACAGCAAATGGAGAGTATCAGTGAGGGAGGACTGGTAAGTTATTAGAGGACTATATAGCCCATGTGGAGTGTAGAGAACTATCTCTTTTTTTGCAGCTTAGGGCAGGAGCATTGGTGAGTTTCAGGAATGTTTCCTAGTCACATGGGAAGTTAGAGGCAGAGCCAGACTTGAGCCTTCCTCCCCTCTTCCGGGTGATGCTGATCCCTGCTGTGTTCTACGTGGAGCAGGTAAGAGGATCCTTATTTCCTGAGTGAGGGAGGGAGAGGGAATGTCAGGATGGGGTTCAGATCACAGATACTGGAGCCAGATGGCCCCTCATAATCTACCTATCCTTACAAATTAATTAAGTGTTAACTTCTATGTGCTTTAATTTTCTCATCTGGAAAATAGGGCCAGTAATAGAAGCTATTCTATAAAGGTGTCAAGAGGGTTAAATGAGTTAATACATCTAAATGGCTTTAATACAGTGCTTGACTCGGAATTAAGTGTTAGCCGTCAAGCTGTCACTTAGCCAAGAGGAGAGTTAAGAGTTACAGCTTTCAGTTTTCCATGCAAGATATGGTCAACTTTTCACTTCTCATTTTCAGGTAGAAAAGGATGTGTAAATTAATCTCGAGCTAAATGCCCCTGGTCTAAAAATCTCAATTCAAGTGACAAAAAGTCAAGAAATAAACTGAATCAGCAACCCTCCATTAACCACTTGAATTCAAATTCAGATTCAAGACAATTGACTTGAATTCAAGACAATTGGCCAATGGATTGAGCTTTTGATAATATTAGGCAGTAGCCTCATTGTTTTGTCCCGTCAATATCTGGTGCATTCCTACTAGTAGCACTGGCTTTACAGGTACACTGATCTACACTTGAGATGAGTTTCAGATGAAGGGAAATGGATATGAGATACCTCTGGTTTATTATAGATACAAAGTCTCTCTCCCCAGATCTAAAGCAGGTCCCAGGGTTCAGGGTTGAATTCAGATTCCATTCAGATTCTTATTTCCCCACTGATTTTTACTCTCCTGTAAATCATTGTGACTAGTTATTAAAACTATATTTAGTTCAGATTAGCAAGCATTTGCTGAGAGCCATTGTATGTTAGATACATCACTGTAGGACTCTGAGTTGGATGAAGGAGAGGCACTTCCTGACCTCCAGGAGCTCACAGCCAGTTTGGGAATGTACCTGCCTACGTGGGGGTTAGAGCCCAGAGGAGGGGCACCTAACCAGCCAGAAGGGATGAAGGAGGCTTCTTAGCCTCCACCTTTTCCCCTTCCCCTCCATCTATACTACATCTCTGTTCCTCCTTAGCAAAACTCATCAGAAGTCTTCTTTCTACTTCTGCCTCCAATTTCTCCTTCCTTTCTCTCTTGAACTTACCCCATGTAAGCTTTTACCACCTCCTCTCCACCGAGAGGGTTCTTGTCTTCCTATTTCCAGATCTAATAGCCAGTTCTCAGTCCTCTTTTATTGAGATGCTCGGCAGCATCAAACATAGTTAATCACTCTTTCTTTCTCTCTTTTTAAAGATTTTATTTATTTATTTGAGAGAGAGAGAAAGAGAGAGAGAGAGAGAGAGATCACCAGTGGGGTGATGAGCAGAGGAGAGGAAGAAGCAGACTCCCTGCTGAGTGGGGAACCTGACCTGGGGCTCCATCCCAGGACCCTGAGATCATGACCTGAGCCGAAGGGAGAGCCTTAACTGACTGAGCCACCCAGGTGCCCCGGCTCACTCTTTCTCTTAAAACGCTTTCGTCACTTGCCTTCCAGAGCACCCCACACTCCTATTTGTCCTCCTGCTGTACTGGCTGCCACTTCCCAGCTCCCTTATGCCCCTGACCACTGGAGCTGATCTTTCAGGGCTCAGTTCCTGAGCTCTCCTTCTCTGTTTCCTCATACTCCAGTCTTAAGTGTATGCTGAGGACTCTAAAAATTTTTAACTCTAATCTGAACTGCTCCCAGTTAAAGATTCATATATTCAACTACCCTCCAGACACTTCCACTTGGATGTTTAATAGGCATTTCAAACTTTCCATGTGCCATTCTGAGGCATTTGTCTCCTAATCCCTAAACCTGCCATTTTTGTTAACTAACACCATTCTCCCAGTTGCTCAGGTCAAAAACCTTTTGGTTTTTCCTTAATTCTTCTCTTCTCTCATACCCCACATTCATCAGAAAGTACATTTATCTTTGCCTAAAAATGATATCTAGAATGTGAGCTCTTCTCATCACCTCCACTGACATCACCAAGGTAATGACAAGCCATCATTACCCCCACAGAGTATTACAAAAGCCTCCTTGTCATTGGTTTGTGCATCTATCCTTGCGCCTTTTTCCTTGACCTTTGTACAGGCCTATTAAAGTCAGATCATATCACTTCCCAACTCCACCCCTTCCCCCACATGACTCCCCTTCCAGAGTCTAAGACAAAGTCCTTACAGTGGTCTGCTGAATAATACTCGGTTGTATAGATAGGCCACATTTTGTTTGTTCATTTGTCTATTGATAGATACTTGGATTGTTTCCACTTTTTGGAGCGAATGATGCTGCCATAAACATCAGCATACAGGTATCTATTTAAGTCCCTGTTTTCAGTTCCTTTGGGTATATATCTAGCAATGAAATTGTTGGATCATATGGTAATTTTATGCTTAACTTTTTGAGGAACTGTCAAACTGTCTTCTAAAGCAGCTGCACCGTTGTGCATTCCCACCAACAAAGCACAAGGTTCCCAGTTTCTTCACACCCTTGCCAATATTTGTTATCTTTTACTTTTTGGGGCAGCCATTCTGCTTCTCGTTTTTCCTTGAAGGAGTCAATCATCCTCTAGTCTCGGTGCCTTGTGCTTCCCATTCCTTTTCCTTGGAATATTCTTTCTCACCAATCTGCCTGGTTCACTCTCCCATCTCCTTTAACTCTTTGCTCAAAGGTCTTCACTATTAAAATTTCACCTCCATTACCAGAGTGCCCTGTCAGCATTCCCCTGCTCTAATGCTTTTCCATGGCACTTAGGGCTTTCTAACTTACAGGATAATTTGCTATTTCTATGCTATCTGCCCTCCCCTTTTCCCCATCCCATGAGGGCAAGGATTTTTAAAAATCTATTTTGTCATTGCTCTATGCCAGTGCCCAGAATAGTGCCTGGTTCTCAAAATAAAGGCACTCTTGTAAGAAATAACTGAATGAATGAATGATGTCAGAGCTGAGTCTTAAAGGATGAGCTGGACGAAGGTAGGTGGAAAGGGAGAGAGCAAGGAAGAGGTTTTCTGTGATGAGGGAACACATGGATTGCTATGAATTGGGCCTGCTTAATGAAATGGATGAGGGTCTCCTGGAGGCAGAGACCCCATTGCTGCAGAATCTATCACTGGATTTTCTTTGCTCACTGTCAGTTCTCACTTGTTTCCCCTGCAAGCACCACAATTTGCTTACAGGCTGATGAATTACAACAGCGTGGATGTCAATGGCCAAACATGCCCAGTGGCCTCATGAGAGGAAAAGTCCAGCACCTGACCCTGGAAATGGGCATATACAATCGCCACCTTGATGTATGTTATTGTTGTTACTGTTATTATCAGTACCAAATACAGGAACTTCCAACCCGAGGCTCCTAAACGCTGCCGCTGTCTCCTGCTGCCCACTAGTCAAGCTAGAGGGGGCTGGAAACTCCCCTCCCTGTCAGCATTTGGATTTCTCCCAGCCCACTTTGGTGCCTGCACCATGAGGTTCCTATGCTCTCTTGCTCCCCAGGAACTCAGAGCATTGGAAGAGATGCATATGAAATCATGACAATTTGTACCAGGGTTGAAGTAAATTGAGTGGTGCTACTGACAAGTGCTGGGGAAGTCCTCTTCCCTCCCTACACCCTTTGCTCCTAGCTCCAGAGGGCAGCAGCTCATCCAGGGACTTGGTCAGGTTTAAGGGCACACAGAAAAAGAGGAAGAAAGAGAAGAGAAATTGATCTCTCTGGTCTGTTTTCTAAGTCCAGGCCCTCCTAGAGGGACTCTTCGGGACTCCAAAGGTGCTATCTGAATCTAGCTTCTGCAGATGGAGAAGGAACACTCCCTACAGCATCTCAGAGGCAGCCCCCCTCCTGGCCCCCAGATGCCCCCAGACAGCAGAGAACATGGATGTGAGCAGATAAGCAAATCTGAGTAAGTTATTTTGCAGCAACCCGCAGCCACCCCTACTTCTGGCCTGACCCATTTTCTCCAACTATACTGTGGCTGTAATAATCCCTGCTCTGCTCTCCATCTTGCCTAGAGGCTACTAGAGTTCATTAGATTAAAAAAAAAATCTATAAACTACTTTGAGCACCTTGGAGGTAAGTGCTCTATAAGTACAATGTAATAATAATAATGCTACAATAATTACCTTGATTAATTTATGCATAAGACAAAAAAAGATTCTTAATTAAGAGACATTCCAACAGCGTGAACACAGGCCCCATATATTGGAAAGAAATACCACCAGCAGGGATTCTAACTCTGGGCCAGAATGACAAGGATAATGAGCCGCCCACCCTCACTCTGAGTGTCCTCTGCATGTTTTGTGTTCTGGGGAATGACTATGAGCTCTGTGGCCAGCAGACTGGAAAGGCAGAAGATGAAAGAGAGGAGTTTGGTGTTATAATTACACAAAACACAAACTAAGTTAATCTCATTGAACTTCAAGTAATTAAGCTAGTCAGTGACATCAATAAACTGTATGTTTTTCTTTAAGTGTAATCAAGATAAGATTTATGGGATCACCTATGGACCCGCCCTCCCTTTCCTAGAGAGCAGTTGACCTGTGTCCTACGGCTTCCTCCTCTCCTAGTGTAACTTCTTGCAATCTTCAAGGCCCTGTTAGGTGACAGAAGAATTTATTCTAGCTAAAGTGCTAATGGCTAATAACTGCAGTGTTTCCCTTGGGTGCTTGTTCTGCATTTGAACTGAAGTTTTCGATGTTTTTACCCATAGGAATGACTTGACATTGTGATCTTTGGAATAGGCTGCTGGGGATAACAGTGTTAGATGATGGAGTTCACAGGGTCCTTTGAATTACACTGCCGAGCCATTTGTCATATGAGTCTGTGCAGGTGGCTGTAGAGAGGCTGAGAGAGAAAACAGGCATACAGCTCTATACCAGCAGACCACCTGAGGCTGTGGTTCGTGCCCCCTGTGTTCTCTAAGTCACCAGTAATAAGCAAGCCGGTGAAGTGGGTCTTGACTTTAGAGCTAGAGTGTGTGTGTGTGTGTGCATGTGTATGTGTGTACTCATGCTAAAACTGGACCTTAAATATTCTATTTTTTGTCTTCAGCTTCAGTTATAATGCCACATAATCAAATTTGATAGCTTGAAGAATTCCCCCCCCCCAAATTATCTGTTCTAGGTCCTACCTTTGCTCTACCAACCAATTTTAAAGATCCTTGTGATTACCCTGGGTCCAAAGGAAAATGCAGGCTAATCCCCCTATCCTAAGGCCAGCTGATTAGCAACCTTAGTTCCCCTTTGCCATGTAACCTAACATATTCACAGGTTCTGGGAATTAGAACATAGACATCGGGGTGGGGTGTGGGTGTGGGATGATAGTGGCATCATTCCACCTATTATCATCACCTCCATTTTAAAGATGGGGTGAGTGGTGCTCAGAGCAGGTGTCCAGCTCCCAAAGCTGTTACGAGGAGGAATTGGGACCAGAACCAGGACTCCTTCCTCTGTTTCAGGGCTCTTTTTCATTACAATGATGCTGTATTTAAAGAGCTTCATCTTTGCTCACTCTCAGCTTTGAACCAGGAGTACAGACCACTGCCTGTGAATTATCCTGGCCAATGTAGAAGCTCATCACAAGGCAGGCACATCCTGGTGTGGCTGGTTTCATGTAGTGAGGTGTCATGGAAAGGGTCACATATAAATTGTATCTTCATAAACAGAATTTTATCTGCACGACTAAGAGAAGACAGCTAAAGGAATCTTTTGATAATAATATAATAATAACCCTAATATTCTTATGTCCATACAGTTTGGAGTGGTTACAGGAAATGCGTTGGGTTTTGACCCATATACGCCATTTTAGGTGTATTCATATGTGCTGTTTAAATTCTCACTTATACGGCAAGGATGAAAAAAAGCACATGGGTTAATCTTGTATTAGCATACCTAGGTGTGCAAGACCCAGGCACAGAGACTGCTGGTGTGGACTCTACCCCGGCAAAGAGAGCATGATGGCCTGGGAACCAGGTCACCCTGGCTCTTGTCCCACCTCTGACACTGACCAGTGACTTGGTCTTCTCTGGGCCTCAGTGTCGTTACCTGCCAAATAAAAGGGCAGCACGATCAATTTCCAAATCTTTATTCCCAGTTTGACATCATAGGACTCTACATGTCATGCACCCACAGTGGCCCCTATCCATATGGGATGCATGACCCTGCCTCAGGCAGTTTGTACAGAACAGAAATCAAACCCGTAAACCACAGAGATGAAGCTCCAGTGGTGGGATTTCCACTGTTATCATTTGGGGACGGTTCTGGGGAAAAAGAGTGATGTCTGCGGGGTCCCTGGAAGCATACCCCACAGGTGGTGCTTGATCTACACAAAGCCAGGGTGCTCACTTCAAGGCCACGGGTACCAGCAGGCCCCCAGCACCAGCTTGGGATCCAGGTATAAACTTAGGGTGTCTGTGGGCTCACTGTTGGCTGACTATTTAGTTTTAATGCCCAAAACCAATTTTAAATAAAATAAAGGAACCCCCTAAATATTCTATATGGGGCTTTCTTTTTTTTTAAGAGGGACATTTCAAGACTAGTTTCACACAGGTTTAGCCGAAAGGGAAATTAAACTCTACATTTAAATGGGAGATTACGCACAAAGGAATCCATTACTTTCAATATTTCTCAGCAGGAGGGCTCAGAGTTATTTAAATAAGTTTAGATATTAAACCTAAAGTAGCCATTAAAGCAATGTGGATTTGTTTGTCTGTTTTTTTTTTTTGCCCCAGAAATCTTTTTTTCCAGCTGACTGAAAAAATCCATTGCTTAACCAATGGAGGATATTTTAATGCATTAAAAAAAATCCGGGGACTTTTTAATATAGCACTTCCTTTGAATTTTTAAGTACCATATTACGGTATACTTATTATAGCCAAGTGTCATCTTTCGGACAGATTAAATGAAGCGCTTTCCCTCCCCGCCCCCACCCTGGGCAGAGCAGTGCTAATATAAACACCAACATTAAACCATATTGGCTATGGAAGAGTCTTTGATTGTCATTGAGATTATTTTAAAAGTTATTTAGGTCCCCCTGTTACATCTCTGCAAACCACTGAGAAAATGTTGCGCTGGGTTTCTCTTTGCGACATTTCTTTGGGGATTCATAAATATTGATTGTACCGTAAAAAATTGATGGAATCTTGAAACAGACTGCAGTTGAGGCAGCTGGGGAATTTGCTCAATTTTTCTCAATCGCTGCAGTCTATAAAAAGAGGAGATTTTGCAAATTGTTTCTCACCTTGTCTTTTTAGTATTTAATAGCTCTCAATTCTATAGCCTTCTGCACCGCGCACCGGGCATGTTTTCTATCAAAACAGAATCAGGCCTCTTCAATGGGAATTAAAAGGTGGGAGCAGGTGGTGAATGGGTTAAACTCTGTCCTGCTCTCCACCTCTCTCTTCTTCCTCTCCTGCCACCTTCTGTCAGTTTTTCTTGGCCTGCTGCTTTGGTCATATCCCTACATCTATCCCACAGATGCCCATAGTATGCCCTGGATCAGTCCTTCTCCTCACGTCTTAGGGCCGTGATAGAACTAAAGTCAAAGCAATGAATGTCAAAGGCTGTGGTCTCTGTGACCCTGCCTTTTACCACATCTTGGTAACTATAAAACCACGCTCCCATCAAGATACCCCTGCTCCCTCTTTTTAGACGACAGAGCTCCTCACCATCCTGCCCACCATCTGGCTCCAATCTACCTCTTTAATCTTATTCCCACCACTGTCCTTCTAGAAGCTTAGTTTCTTCAGATATGAGTCCCTCACTGTCCCTAAAAACTGCATCATGCATTTCTTCTTCCAGACATTGGCTTCTACTTTTCCAACATACCTGGAATGTTCTCCTTTCTCTCCTTCTGTGGCAGGTGGAATGATGCCACTATCATCCCCCACCCACACCCCACCCCGATGTCTATGTTCTAATTCCCAGAACCTGTGAATATGTTAGGTTACATGGCAAAAGGGAACTAGGGTTGCTAATCAGCTGGCCTTAGGATAGGGGGATTAACCTGCATTTTCCTTTGGACCCAGGGTAATCACAAGGATCTTTAAAAGTGACAGAGGGAATTGGAAGGGGGAATCAGAGAGATGGCCACATGAGAAGGAGGCCTAACATCACTGGCTTTGGAGGATGGGGCCATGAGCCAAGGAAGGCAGGCCTTTAGAAGCTGGAAAGGAAACTGTAAAAGGCAAAGCAGAGTCTCCCATAGAACCCCTAGGAGGAATTGATCCTGCAAACACTTTGATTTTACCCAGGGAGATCTGTGCCGAATTACTGACCTGCAGAACTGAAAGTTAATATATTTGTTCTATTTGAAGCCACTGGGTCTGTGGTAATCACATATTAATTATCCTTAACATAACCACCCTAATAACACCTGCAAAGTCCATTTAGCCACATGGGGTAACATTCACAGGTTCTAGGGATTAGGGCCTATCTTTGGGGGACGTTTATTCAGCCTACCAGCTTCTGAGCAAGAACCTAAGGTTAGAGAAGGGACGAGCCTGGTCATTTGACATTGAAATTATTATTAGGTTCAATGTTGGGATTTCTCTGTGAGGGGCATAAGACATGGCATTGATCTTATTGATCTTGAATTAATCATCCATGGAATCAAGTTAGAAATTCCTTTCGTCTTGGCCATAAGATTAGTTTTCTCTTGTTGCAGTCTGCAATTTGAGGTCCAGTGACTTGTCCGAGATTATACACGGCCAGTGAATTTATAAATCACATGTGGCCATTCACCTGAATGGGCTAGAAATGAACCCTCCTTGGAGGTCTTCGTGGCATCAGGAGCCCTAATTGAGAGGAATCAATCCTTGATGACAATCCCCTCTCCACTCCATAAAACACAAAGTATTAAAGCATCCAAGTGTCAGCTATAAGGTGTATATTCTCTAAAGAACCCTAGGCTGGAGCCCCTGCACTCAAGGAGCTTATAGTCTGATAGAGAGAGTAGTTGGGAGCTGTCCATGGAAGGCCTGAGTACCAACCATATAATATTAAGTAGTCTGAAAGTGTGGAGGAGAGAGAGTTCCATGTGGGACATCCAGGATGGTCTCATGAAGGTGGTAGGGCTTGCAGGAGAAAGAATGGGTAACTAGAAAGAGGTGGAGAGGCTGGGAAGGATATCCCAGGCTCAGAGAGCAGAATAATAAGCAAAGAAGCAGAGAAATTCTCATGCCTCTGAGGGAAACCATGAGGAGTATAGTCTAGAGATTAAAGGTAGAGTTTCAGATTTCTGGATTTCCCTTAATCAGGGCCTCCAAAACCTGGCCCAGGTGTGACCTATTTTTGAAGTCAATTCTTTTCCTGTGTCCCCAGCCCACCCTTACCTGGGCTGCAGTGTCTGGCAGAATCCAGAAGGGCATCATGATGAGGATGAGGAAGCCAAAGCCTCCCTCCATCTGCACTGCAGAGCCAGTGCAGCAGGAAGTTTTGGTAATGAAAATTTACCTAAGAGAGAAACAAACTATGAGATCGAGCCCCCAGATTTCCACCGAAAGCTCTGATACTTTCTGTGGTCCCCACAGCAGCCTTTCATTGGTGCTAGCCCCCATTCTCAGACTCCCGTGGCTGCAGAAATCAGATCACCTCTAAATTTCCTTCCTAGTCAGAATCTTCCCCCCTCCAGTGCTCATTTCCTCTGCAGACCTCCATTGCCTTCAGATGAGTGATCTCCCTGTTTCTTTGGCCCATCTACTTGTTCTTGGCAGGAATGCTGGTCTGCCTCAAGCTACTGTATCCCACCAGGAAGCAGAAAACCTTCCCATCTTTGCTTCTGAAGAATGTATTCATTGTAGGAATTTTATGCTGGTAGTTGTTTTCCTTAGGACTTTGGATATATTATTCCCTGTCTCTTGGCTTCCGAGATTTCTGTTGAGAAGTTGGCTCGAAGTCAGATATAAGTCTTACTCCTGCTCTTCAAAGGTAATATTTCTCTTTTTTCTCTTGCTGCTTTAAAGATTTTTCTCTGCTCTAGTACTCCAATTCCAGTGAAGTTAATTTTGTCACCATGTCCCAAAAGGCCCCTGTGCTCATCTCTATACTCCCCATCCTTTTGTCTTTCTGTGCAATGATCTGACCTGTCGCCAGGCAGTCATGCCCCACCTGGTTCAGGTTCCCAGGACCCCTCATTTGGATCCCTGCTAACTAAACCCCTGCATGGCTCTTCCTGCTTCACAGCTTGCTCTCTTCTGTTCCATTCCTCCCCCCGCCAGGCCTCGTGAGCTTTTCACACCAAATCTGACCATGTCGCTCCTGAGCTTAACATATCAAGTGATTTCCCATTTCTTACAGGCAGGTAATTCTCCAGCTTCTTAATATGGGATTTAGGCCTTTACACATCTCCAGGCTGATCTCGTGTTATTTCTCTCCTTAACCTTGTGGCTCTAAGAACCCTGATCAGTTTCAAATTCTCCCATGCCCCTAAACACACACACACACACACACACACACACACACACGCACACACGCGTGCACTCCCCAAATTGTTCTTTCACCAAATGCCTCTGTTAACACTGCTCTTTCGTCTGGAAAGCTCTTCTATCCCCTTTTGTCCAACGAAGCCACATTTATTCTTTGGGCCATGGTCATCATCTCCATCTCTGCACCCCACACTCCCACTTCCCCAGACACCCCACCTCTTGCTCCCATAATACACTTGGCATATCTCTATCACTGCACTGACCACAAATAACCACATATATCTTCCCCTCTAGATTGCACATTTTTTGAACAACAGTGTCTTATTCATCTGTAGATCCCCAGTACCCAATATCTTGCCTGAGACATAGAAGGTACTCAATAAATGTTTGAATGATTAGCAAATTAATACGTAAATTTGTATAAAACTTCCTTTAACCTTCACATCTTTGTATGAGTCAATAATGTTGGCCCTATTCTAGGTGTGAACGAATATTGACTAAATTCTGTTCTCTAATTGTACAGAAAATGAACGAGAGAGCTCCAAAGATCTCTAAAATAGTAAATCTGTCTTGTCCAAATTGCACCGACTTCACCCTTCCTCTTCCTAACTCTTTTGCAATAAGAATCCTTAACACATGGTCTAGCCTTTGATAATCTGCAGCTTTCTAGTCTCTAACTATAACGTAGGTGGAAAAATCAATTGACTGAGCGTTTGCTATTACATTTTCCATCCGTTTAGTCCAACATTATGGCCATATTAATTGACGGTGTAGTAAGTAGTTATTAGATGAGATGGTTTAGGTGGTGATCTAGATGGGGTGAGCCTGGGGCATTGCAGCACACACCTCCCTAGAAAGGGGTCAGAGTTGGGGAAAAAGGTGGGGTCAAGAGCACATGCTGAAGAGTGATAGGCCAGCCTGCAACAGGACAGCCTAGCAGAAAGGGTTGGGGGATTGGATCTGGCTTGCACAGCAATTAAACAAGAGACGCGACACAGTGGCAGCCATTGGCTGGATGCCCTGCTGGCAAATGGCAGGCCCCTAAGTTCTTTGCCATAATGGGGCTGATAGGACCAACGCAGGGCACAATGGCTAGAAAAGCTAAAGTGTAGCCAGTTATCAGGACTGAGACTCAGGAGACCAAGAAGGGGTCTTTTGGAGCACAAAATGGGACATGGCCTCAGGAAGAGTGTGTAATTCAGCATTAGTCTTACAGGGACTGGCAGCCAGGCTAACTTGCCTGGGGCATCTGGACTCTTTAGTTAATACCTTTTTGACTCTGGACAGTCTGCTTGAGGTTGAGCGAGTGTGGCAGGAAAAGGAGGGGTGTTGCCAAGTGGTGCAGCTGGAGGATTAAGGAAGATGTGGCTGCTCTGGGCAGACACTGACCACAGCAGGTCAAAGAGGTAGGTAGCCTGTTGTGAAAGCTGACGAGGAGCCAGGAAAAAAAGAGATGGGGCAGGGCTGGAAGTCCACAGGATGAGGTCAAGATGGGACGTGGGGCTGGGGAGAGCCTGGGAGGCTGGTATCAGAGACGGTGCTGAGGGCTCTGAGCTGGATGAGTGGCAGTGAGTCAGATTCCCGGCAGCCAGCTGCAAGTCCAGGGTGCTATGAGGTAAACTTGGCATCAAGGGTTGACCCTTGATGGTGATGGTGATTGGACATCAGAAGGGCGCTGAGGAGGATGAGGTCAAGACCTTGGTCTGTGATCAGGCTCTTGGGGAATCATAGAGGCAAGAGAGAGGTAGGCAAAATCTGTATTTAGGGTTCAGGTGAGAAGGTGGTCATGAAGCTCATAAGATGCTCAAATCCAGAGAAGCCAAAGAAACCAGAAGAGCAAGAGAGAAAGACAATGGCTGGGTAGAGGCACCAAGGGTAGAGGCACTAAGCTCTTGCTAACTGAGGTGACTCGGCCTCATGCCCAGAGCTCTCAATTTGCCTTTAAAGGGGCCAAGACCAGGCCTGGAAGGGCTTCTTAAAAACTTCCTTCCAGATAGTAGCAAGAAATTAGAAGCAAAGGGCATCTGAATAGGGTGTGTTTGTAGGGCTCTCCAGAGAAACAGAACCAATATTAAGACATTTATTATGAGAAATTAGTCCATGCAGTTGTGGAGGTGAGAAGTCTCATGATTGGTTATCTGTAAGCTGGAGCCCTAAGAAAGCCAGAAGTGTAGTTCTGAGGCCTGAGTGTCAGACAGCTCATGGTTCAGATTCCAGTCTGAGTCCAAAGGCCTGAGAAGCAGGAGGCTGTTGTCTTGGCTTAGTCAGGCAAACCCAGGGTGAATCCTTCCTTCTTCTGCTTTGTGTTCTCTTTAAGTTCCTCAAAGAATTGGATGAGGCCCACCCACACTGGGGAGGACAGTCTACTTCGCTCAGCCCATGGATTCCCATGCTGACCTCTTCTGCAAACATTTTCACAGACACATCCAAAATAATGTGTAAGCAGATGTTTGGGTGACCCCGGCCTAGCCAAGGTGACATAAGATTAACCATCACAAGGGGCAGCAGCACAGAGCCTGCCTCCCTGCCTGTAGCTCAGAAGTGCCCAGCACAGTCTCCTTACAGCTCTGTGGCTGACACTGACTGCACTCGCCAGTCGGGGAGCCCAGGCCAGTCCACAGCCTAGGGAATCAGGAAATCCAGGGCTTTCAGCTAGTATCTTAGGCTGATGAAATATCAGAAGTGTGGCTTCTTGATTACATCTTAGTTGGAGCCATCATGCACATCTGACCAATTTGCTAATTCCTGGCCTCCACTTGGAAAGCTTCCAGCTCATTTTCATGCTACACTGCGCAGTTCTGCCTTCTTAATGTAGTTTTAAAGTTGTATTAAACAATGGGTATAAAATCAAATTAATTATTGGACACTCCATGCTATTTAATTTTAAGGCTCCCATTTTGCCAGTATTTCTTCTGAGGACAACTAGGCGTGGAGTATCAGGCATCTGGGACAGTCCTTGGGCATCACTGAAGAGGAGGAAGAAGAGGGAAAAGAGGAGGATTTAGACCTCCTGGGAGGAATGCTGGTGGAGAGAACCATCTTCTTTACTATGGGGAATTAAGCCCAGTTTCTAGGGTACTGCCAATTGGCTTGGTAGTGATTCCTGTGTGGAGTGATGCTCGTGCTCAGGTGGTGAGGCGGGCCATGTGCACCTTTCTCATGGTTCTAGGTCCCCACAGTGCAGCTCCTGCTGAGCTCGCCTGGCCCGAGGGGCTCCAGGGCAGCATTATTGTCACTGGCATTACCTTAGGCATGTGTCAGACACCAGTCCAGTGTCCTCTTACTTCTGGAGGCACAGCACACTCTCCAGGTGCCTCCTTGAAGCCCCTCTCACTAGACCTGAGGTGAAGGGGAGGCCCACCTCCCACCTCTCCCATGAGATATCCGACTCGCCTGAAGCTCACACTCTCAAAAAAAAAATCCTTTGCCACTTTGACTTCAGCCCTCTTATACCCTTGACGTGTGTGGGGCTCTGTACTACCTAGGTGGTCTCCACCTCACTCTTATTTGATTTGTTTTGCTTTTTGACTCACTAAAAGGAACCTGGGCAGGGGTATGAAAGTAGAGGGGGTGTATGGTGCGCTGGAGCACCTGCTCGGACCAGAAGGTAAAGAAGAGCTCCAAGGATGGAGGAGATAATCGGGAGACCCAGGAGCCAGCTGGAAGGCTCCCCTGGGCCAACTCTGGGACAATGTGGGCACATGATGAAGAGTGAGGGTAGAATTACACCCCTTGGAAGAAAAGCAGAATCCTTGCATGCAGGCTTGTGCTAAGGAAAGAAATAGGTATAGAAATCAGAAGTGATTTAAAAAAAAAGAAAAAAAGAAAAAAATCGGAAGTGAATCTGTGGCATTTTAAACCTCCCGTCTCTCGCCCCCGGAGTGCTTTCATTGACTGGAACCCTTTCTATCCCATTCTTTCCATTTTCAGCTGGAGACGTGGTCACTTTCCCAAAATTGCTATGTGGCCAGCCAGGGGCAAATCCAAGGCCAGACCCCCAGGTCTTTTGACCCCGGTCCTCTCCCGGGCAGGATGCAAGTGATGACCATGAGCGACCTCCAGCCCCCACTGCTCTGGGCACGCCTCTGTCCTGGTCTGGTCAGCTCTTTATTCCCCTGGGCACCATGCCCTTGGAGCAACCCTCAGAGGACCCTACACTCTCCCACCTCCTGGCCCCCTCGCCAAAAACTTATTAAGCAGCCGCCTGTCACCTCCACCTTAATAAATAAGAATCTCTTTTCAGCTTCTTTGTCTTCTTCACCTCGGGGCCCACCTCCTGTAACCACACTGTCAATTACACCTCATGTCTAGCAAGGCCAGAGCTAATGAAAAGCAATAGAGAATTCACTGCCTTTTAATGAGGGAAACATGGCTTTTTACAGGGAACAATTTATTGGGCCAATTCCCCCCGTCCATCACCCAGGGGAGTTGCTGCCTTTTTGTACCTTGTGTTTGTTACTGTGTCAGGCACCGTGTAAAATTGCCAGCCAAGCACTGAGGTGAAGGCTCTGACTCAATTTACAGGGTGACATCTCTAATCTTCCTCCTTGGATCAGTAAGTGATCCTGGCAATGATATGCATAGAAATTAATTACTCCACCCCTTCTGCTCTCTGGCAGCCGGGAGTGGGGTATCCTCCGTTGGCCCGAACAGCTGGGCCAGCAGGTCGCTGACCTTTATCATCCTTGGCTGTTTGTCCCGGTAGGAGTGTGTACGGGAGACAGAGGACCACACTGCCAGGAAGACGAGGAAAATGCACACCGAGGAGTGCATCTTGTACTGCTAAGCCCCGTTGAAGGTCAAAAACAAGTAGCAGGTCCATCACCATTGCCAAGAGGGAGAGAGAGGCAGGGGCTGCTGGAAGAACACTCCAGGCTGAGATTCAGGAGATGCCTCATTCTGTCACTAATTTTCCCTGTGACTCTGGCCTTGACATCTCATCCCTAAAGTAAAATGCTTCAACCAGAGCAATTGGTCTGATGCACTGCCAAAAGCAGAACCTTCCTCCTCCTCCTCCTCTTCCTCCCCCTCCTCCTCCTCCTCCTCCTCCTCTTCCTCCCCCTCTTCCTCCTCTTCCCCCCACTTGTTTCTGGATAGCATATTAGGATACTCCAAATCTTTGTGTTTTAGACTTGATTGAGCTATGTGACCTTGAGTAAGTCCCTTTCCTTCTCTGTATGCTGTAGAGTCATATGTTCATATCTTTCTACTTCTAAAGATGGCATTGGGAGTCAAATAAAATAAAATTGCTTGAAAACATAAGATCATATAATTTAAGTTCCAGACCTGGTGTTAGCTTGGAAGAATTAGGAAAAATGATCATTTTGAGGCACACCAAGAGTTCCTGACTTAAAGTATCTCCTATGTTTCTTGTTATATCTTAAACTTCGTTATCAAAGATTCAAGTCTTTGTGACTTCAGAAATAACTTTCTAATGACAAGTTAGTTTTTATTAAATGTTTACTCCTTCTGCCCCAAGTACCATATTTAGAGTACTGTAACACTCAGATCATCACAGCAAATTTGCAAAGTAAATATTTCCATTTTATGAAGCTGAGACACTGAAAGATAAATTAACTGGTCTAGGCCACTCTGTAAATGGTGATGATAGATTTTTTTAAAAATAGACTTTACTGGGGCACCTGGGTGGCTCAGTCAATTAAGAATCTGCCTTCAACCCAGGTCATGATCTTAGGGTCCTGGGATCAAGCCCTGTATCAGGCTCCCTGCTCAGCATGGAGTCTGCTCTCCCTCTCCCTCTGTCCTGCCTCCTGCTCATGCTCTCTCTCTTTCTCATTCAAATAAATAAATAAAATATTTTAAAAATAGACTTTACTGAGGCATAATTTGCAAATAACAAAACGTGCACATTTTAACTATATGTGACATGAGTCTTGACAAATGTATACATCCATGTAACTCCTGCCACGATCATTCATGGAACATTTCCATGACTCCAAAATGTTTCTTTGTGCCCCTAACCAATTAATTCCCACTCCACTCCCAGACAAACACTAATCTACTGTCTCCATCACTGATTACATTTCTTTTTATTTTTGCAAGAGTGAAGTCACTATATACTCTTTGGTATTATTTGTTTTTTTTTATTAATCAACATAATGTTTTAAAAATTTTATCCATGTTTGTGCATGTATCAGTTGGTTGTTTCTTTTTATTGTTGAGTATTTATCCAGTCATCTGCAGATGGACTTTGCACTTTTCCCAGTTTTTTTTGCAACTATGAAAATAGTTATTATGGACATTTTTAACAAGCTTTTGTATGAACATGTGTAACTTTTTCATAGATTTCTTAGGATTTTCTAAGTATCTATTTGTGCACTTTTACTTCTTTCTTTCTAATCTGTATGACTTTTATTTCCTTTTCTTGCCTTACTGCTAGGAGTCACTAGCTAGGACCTCCAATACAGTGTTAAATAGGAATGATGAGAATGGATGTGTTTTTGATGTTTCCAATAGTAGGAGAAAAGCATTAATAGTATTTAATAGTATTTCACTATTAAGTTTACTGTTAACTATAAATCTTTCACAAATACCCTTTACTTGGTTAAGGAATTTCCCTTTAATTTCTAGTTTGTTGAGAGGTTTTGTCTTGTTTTAACAATGAGTGAGTCTTGAGTTTTGTTGAATGCATTTTCTGCATCTGTTTAAACAAGTATATAGAATTCCTTCTTTATTCTGTTAATTATGAGTTACATTGATTGATATTTTTCTGTTGAATCAATCTTACAATTCTAGTATAAATCCTACTTGGCCCTGGTGTATCATCCTTTTTTATTATGTTGCTATATGCAATTTACTAATAATTTATTAAGGATTTTATGACTATATTTTTTGGATTTTATGACTATATTAATGAGCCCATAATTTCTTTTCTTATGTCTTTGGCTTTGGTCAGAGTAATGCTCATAATCCTCATAAAGTCATTTGGGAAGTATTCTTTCTTCCTTATTTTCTGTAAGAGTTTATGAAGGATTGGTATTATTTCTTCCTGGTATTTATTTGTAAAACTTCTTGAAAAGTTTTTATTATTGTTATTATTACTAATGCAATCTCTTTAATAGGTGTAGGACTCTTTAGACTTTCTATTTCTTCTTCAGTCAGCTTTTGTCATTTGTGTCTTTCAAACATGTACATTTCATCTAAGTTGTTGAATTCATTGGCATAAGATTACTACCAATATATCCTTATTATTCTATTTAGTGTATAGTATTGGAGCCAGGATTTTAACACAATTCTGACTCCAAAGTTTGTGCTTTTTCCCCCTATGTAATCCTATTCCTGTAATGAATTGTAGTCTCTCTGAGAGAAGCCATATATAAATTCCTCAGAAGAAATACCTTAATGGCAATTGAAAGTCAAGTGGAGGCCAGATTTGCTCAAAGGACATTCATATGTGTGTTCAATATTGAACCAGGGACAAAGAGGCCATGGAATAAATTGAGGGGCCTCAGAAAAGGTAGAAGGAAGGAAGCAGTAACAGTGTATTTTTTTTAATGTAATTGAGGCACAAACTTTTACTGCACAAACCCACCAGGGTCTTACATGCTGCAAAGAGTGGGTGTTTTTGAGGAGGGAGAACAGAAGAAGAAGAGATACTGCTTTACTGAACATGCACAGCATTTTGAATTGGGCTTGCCTATGGCAACCTGTCCCAGATGATGATTAAATCTCTTTCATAGTTTTCTCCACTTATTACACTGCAAAACTATTGGTTTTATAGTATGTGTTGACAGCATGTAGCTCCAGCTTGGCAAAAATATATAATTTACTTACCCAGAAGTCAGCTTCCTCTTTTTCTTTCAAGCTGGCAAAGCTTATCTTCTACCATACAGGCTAAGGAAGCCAGATATTTGGTTCCCAGCTTTCTTTGCAATGAGGAATGGCCTTGTGACCAGTTTGAGTACAAAATACAAGTCTGTTGGAGGACTTCTAGGGGAAAGATTTTCCTCTTCTGATGAGCACTCACACAGCCCCACCCTAGTTTCTCACCCTTTCACCTGATTATATGGAGAGAGGATGCCTGGGGCTTGGAGCAGTTCTCTTGGGATTATGAGGCCACAAACCTGGGTCTGGAAAACCAATTTGTAATTGATGGCAAAGCAGAAATATAGAAAGAGGCTGGATCCTTGATGATATCACTGAACTTCTGAACCAGTCATGGAACCACATATCTCCAGGTTTATCTTGTTGGTATAAGACAATATCTTAAGTAAAGGCCTTTTGTATTTTTTTAGAGGTGGGTAAATGTCTCTTTTTTTAATGTCATTTTTTTTTTTTTTTTTTACTAAATATGGGTATTCGATTATTAGAGCCTTAACATCTTAACTGATGGATTTATAGGTCCACCTCTATTTACTGGTCTCATATGGCATCAAGATGTTTATAATCAGAAACGTAGCATTTCTAATCACATAGACGTACTAACAAACAAGATGGCCCAGAAAATTTTTATATTATTATAATTTTAAAGTCATGGCCAAAATGAAAATATGCATTAAAAATTTTCTTGTAGAGAATTTTACAAACTTACAAGAATATATCCATGGTCCTGGTCCAACAACCTCAGAATGGGAAGCCTTCTCCAGAAGAGTAGATTTTCGAAGTAAGAATTTTGTAAGATTGTGAAACATTCATAACATCTCTCTGTTTGTTATTTATATCATCTTTTGACACTTTCTCTGGAGCAATTGGCAGTATAACCGTTAAGCCACAAGGAGACTTGGCTCTTGCAGCAGAGCCGTGAGAAAGAATAATGACTTTCTCTTGCAAAGGCAGCAGCCTTCTTAAGAGAACACCAGCTCAGGGGGACAAAGGAGCAGCAAGACAAAAGGGGAAGCTGCTATTACACAGAGGAGGAAAATTATGAAGCAGGTTGGTCTCTCCAGTAATCAGAATAATCCAAGAAATGCAGGGAAATAAAAATGAAAACCACATGACGCTGTTTCCAATATTATCCAAGATACTATTACAAAAAGAAAGAAGTTTGATCACACCAACATTTGGTGAGCATATGAAGCAATCCTAACTCACATACACTATGGGTGAGAAGGTCAATTGACAAATGAGTCTGGAGAACAATCTGGCAATATCTAAGAAAGTTGAAGATATGCAAACACTTACACCGGGCAACCCCACTCCTAGGTCTACACTATGCAGAGCCTTTTGCAGAGTATGCATGAGGAAAATGTACAGGAAGATTCCTAGGAACACTGTTTGCAATAGTGAACAATCAGTACTACTCTGATTGTTCATCAAAAGGGGAATGAATTAAGAAGTGTTGTATATTCATGAAGTGGACTACTACACAGTGCTAGTACACAGGAAACTAGTGTTTCACCACTGTTGAATGTGGAAGGGAAGAGCAGGAGACTAGGCACAGCACATCACCATTTACACAAGCTTAAACATCTGCTGAAATGGACTGTGTGTCCTTTGTGGGCATTAATAGTATAAAGATTTCCATGAAAATTATAAAGCAAAGTTCAAGATAGTTCCTGCTTCTCTAGGGGACAGAGGCAAACAGGATTTGGAAGTGATGCATGGGGAACCACAAATGGATTTGTCAGATTTTACTTTTCAAGCAGGGTGCTGGTATATGGGTCTTCAAGTTCTCGATAATGTTTTGTATGCTTGCAAAATTTCATTAACACTTTCTTAAAAAGAGACAAGCAGTGAAGCAAAGGAGATTCACAAGGGTAGAAGTCCTGAGGGTTTGACAGCAGGAAAGTCAATGGCATGGGCAAGAGCCTCACAATCAGAGACTTGCATCTGAATCCCAGCTCTTCTGCTCACCAACTGTGGTGTGGTCTGAGGGGCAAGTTAATTAACCTCTCATGAACCTAATTTTCCCAGGTGCAAAATAAGAATAATGATATTTACTCTTACCTGAATGTGGTCAGTTCAGTAATTAAATAAAATATTTTAAGAACCTAGCACAGCGCCTGGCACATTTTTTGGAAAGAGTACATATTCTGGTTTATCTAGGACAATTTTTGTTAACATCTGCTGTTTTATTAGGCCATCTTTCAATCTCAAAAGTGTCCTGATTTGGAGGATAAATGAGATTGTTACTCTACACATTATAAACACTCAATGTACTCAGTTTATGTTGGTCTCATTTTAGTTTCCAAGTCCTTAGAACAAGCAAGCAATCACCCCTCCCTTTGGAAAGAGCCCACCCTTTCCTACCCGATCTCTGTGTGATGAAAGGTTTAGTCATCCTTCCATGCTATGGATTCAGAGTACCTAATCTACTGGATTGAATTGCTGCAGATTCAACTAAATCCTTGGACTGGAAAAAGCCAGAAAGTTCAGAATTGTTAGAGCAAAATGATGCAGAAAGTATTAATAGCAAGGCAAAAAAAAAAAAAAATTGCCGAAGGAATACAATGAAAACTATCTTTTATTGAGGATTTACCGTGTGTGGGCATCAGGTTCCCCCTTTGTCCATTGTTGTTCATGGTTCCTGACTCCACTTTCTAAGATGCTCTTCTCTGTCCGTTATCCTCCATGCGCACAGCCAAGGCGGGTGTGGATGTGCGTGCATTCCCTGGGGCTGCCATCTCTCATAGTCTTCTTTCTGCTTGAATGTTTGAAAACCTGGACTTATAGGATTCCTACAGTTAATGGCCTTGTTAACAGTACGATTTCCTTAAAAACTTTTGATTTACTTATTTCTGGTCAACTCCACCTACTAGGAATCACAACCAAACTTCTATGCTGGATATGGTTCTTAGACTTGTCTTCATGTCTTCTTTTCCCACATTAATGAAGGGTACCCCCAGGACATCTGAAACAACAGGCTTGGGCGGACAGCAGAAGCCTATCTCCTGCTATTTCTGGTGCAGGAGCAGTTGACTTTTCCACCTATGTGAACTCTCAAATTTCTGGGCTCTTTCTATTCCCTTCCATCCCTACTCTTAAATACCAGAATGCTCATCTTTCTTTTGAAGTCTATTCTTCTAGATCTTTTCAGCCTTCTCTTGGAATTAACAAGTTCTATAAGCATCTTAGACTGTCTTCCAAGTTACCGAATGTGACAGTTCTATCATGTATTTGGCAAACTGTTTCACATGGAGATCCTTCTTCCCTGCTTCTAGTGTTTCTTTCTTTACTGCTTATCATCTGATCCCTAGGCCAATGTCACATATTTTGGTGTTTGGAGACAGCAGTACTTCAAGATATTAAGCACAGTAGAAGTTTATGCTTGCTTAATAGTGAGAGTTTGATGTTACTGACCACAAATGACTCCTGGATCCAGGCTCCTTTTCAGGCTACTGTGGATTGTCTTCTTGAAAGCAGTCATAATTTAAGGCTCATCTAAAATAAAAGAAGTTAGTTCTGTTAACCAGTGGGCTTGACCCATTTGGGTGTATTGTGGGAAACAGCAATCTGAACCAAATCGGAGAAGCAAATAGATGTTAAAGACATTACCTAGAGGGCACCTGGGTGGCTCAGTCAGTTAGGCATCTGCCTTCAGCTCAGGTCATGATCTTGGGTTCCTGGGATCGAGCCCCGCATCGGGCTCCCTGCTCAGCAGGGGAATCTACTTTTCCCTCTTCCTCTCTCTCTGCCCTTGCTTGTGAGCTCTCTCTCTCTTTCTCAATAAATAAATAAAATCTTAAAAAAAAAAGACATAACCTGGGACTAAGGACGCTATTGAATGGAGACCCCTGGAGATCTGATTTAATGAATTCATAAAGTTCTTTGTAGCACATTCACTACTTGTATACAGATGAATGTCCCTGAGGTGGGTGGGTATAGAGTGTATTTACAGTCTCAGACGACATCAGTTCCATCAGTGGATTTTATTAGTTCAGGAGATCAAGATACCACAGTTTCTTCTACTGCATGTCCCTGTGCCCATGGGAAAGCCATACTTCCTCTCTGACCCCGGTGTTCTCATCTGCAGTCCAAGAAGACCAACTGAAAGGATATCTAGGGACCTTGCTGACTCAAGAAGTCCATGATTCTATGATCTAGGGACTCACTCAGTAAATTTTGAAAACCATGGTTTATTCCTTATCTGAGTCATAATTTTTAGCTTGAGAAAGACCCAGAATCACATAAACCCATGAAGATGATCCTCTGAGCAGTACGGCGTTCTGTCAAGGCAGTGCATTGGAAACGGCGGGTCTTCGGTCAAAGGCTTGCTCTGGGAGCCAGGCTATGGCTGGCCTTAGGGGGCAGACCCAGTCCCCAGGATGAGCCTGCCTTGGACAACTCTGTCTTTCTCAGCAAATGGCATTGCATAGAGAGGAACAAAAATGGAGGAGGCTCCTGAGACTGTGAAAGAGGTAGCATGAAGAAGCTGAACAGGAAAGAGGGAGGGGAAGGAGGAGTGGGGCAGGAAGAGAGTCCTCTTCCCTACCAGGAGTCTCCACTTGGTTGTACAACAGTTGCACTATTTTTTATTCATTTTCCTCCCCAATCATCTGAAAGGAATCCTAAAACCTCCTGTCCACCAGAGCATCGCCTGTACATGATTCAATTAACCTTTATGGTGGCTTGGGAAGTGTGTGCAATAGGAGAAACTTGCCTTAATTGGCAGCCTGACACAGACAATAAAGTTTGATCAGATGAATAGGGCATCGGGGACATCATTAGCATCCTCTACTGAAGACTACGTGGTGTGTAAAAGTTGTTTAATTTCTGCTGGAGAAGGAAGGGAAGGGAAACCTGCTTCACATTTCCTCATTTTTTGGCTTATTAAATATTTCATTTCCTCACTGTAAGCACCAAATGCGCCCCATATTTTGGTGTCTGTGCAGCTTCCCACCTAGCTTTTACTGCTCTGTAATCCGCCAAATGATCATTTCCCTGTTATTAAAACTTTGCATTTAGCAAGAAGTGTTTGGGAAAAACAAACATAAATAGAGACAGATGGAGTGATTCTTTCTCGAGAGTTTCAAATGGGAGAAATGGGGCGAGGCAGAGGGGAAATGAGACTGTGATGGTGGCCCTGGTGGTTTTTCACTTTCCCAAGGGTAGAAGGTGAGGGAAAACAGGGGAATCATAGAAGGCCAAGGTCTGGGTCCTTGCTCATTATCCAGATGAGGCTCTTGTTTGTTTGCTTCTTAGAGAGGTGGGGAAGAGACAGAGGGAGAGAGAGAGAATCTTAAGCAGGTGCCACGTCCAGCACATAGCTGACGCAGTGCTTAATCTCATGACCCTGAGATCATGACGTGATCTGAAATCAAGAGTCAGAAGCTTAACTGACTGAGCCACTCAGCACCCCCAGATGAGTTTTTAAATCTTGGCTCTTCCAGGAAACCTTCCCCAACCTAGAAGAGAGAAGAAGGGAAGAGAACTGACTTCCACGGAATGCCTCCATGTTCTAGGCATGGTCTGTATTGTCTCGATTTTCACCACTAGCCCAAGGACTTCATTCCTATTATGCTGCTTTTAGGAATGAGGGATCTGAGACTGAGGAAATTTTTGAGACTTGTTCAGGGAGCCAGTCAGCAGGTGAAAGAGCCTGAATTTCATCTCAACTCTGTCTTTTTCTTTACTCCGTTAGAAGGAGGAGGGAATGCCCTCTTCAGATTAAACCCAACCAAAAGAAATCCCTCTCTACTAAGTGCATCATCTTCCCATTTCCTTACAAGAGACAAAAATGTCTACCAACTTAATTTATGTGCTAACTAATGTGCATTTAAAAGAGCTTTGAAAGGACTAATGTGCTAAAAATGAGCAATTAATTTTCACTCATGCAAAGGCACTTAAAATTAAATAGAGCTAGACGGATAGAGGTATGACTGTCATCACTCTATTATAAATTCTTTTAGAATCAACAAACTGTCATCACATATAGAGGAAATACTCACTCTGAACAAAATACTCTGCTGAGGACAGTTGGGAAAAAGGGAAGTAGAAGATGGGCTCTGTGCTTTGCAGAAGAGGAGACCAGGCATGAATACATGAAGTTGATAGTACAGGTACCATATTCACAGCCACACACACACACACACACACACACACACACACACACACAGAGTCACCCCTTACCTTAGACACAGGCTTAAATGCAATATAGTAGACACCATGCCTGCCCTTGTGGAGCTTACCAACTTGGGGGGAAGATAGGCCCTGAGTAAGTAGTTATACACAGGAAGAGGAGGGAGCAATGAGATCAAGAAGGGCTTCTTGGAAGAGATAGGGCTTAGGAACACCTTAAGAATCCCAGCCTGTGTGTCGGGGACCACCCAGCCTCCTTATCGGGACGTCCAAGGCCTTCTCCTGACGCATTGGGACTGAGAATGTCATGGGATGGCACTGTCCCAGGCAAAAGGAAGAATGAGGCAGCCTTTATGCTCGGGCTTCTCTCCACTGGGTGCTGCCATCCTCCAGCCTTCTTCCCAGGCTCTGACACCCAGTACACCTTCCAGCTGGATCTTTCCTGGTGACTCAGACAGCTGTCCCAGCTCTCACCTGACCTCATTGTCCTCACTGCTCACTGGATCACCTCTCTCAACCATGTGTCTGGCCCAGGCTTTGGTGCTCTCTGACACTTGTGCCAAGAGGACAGAGGGCTTCACTTACTCTTGCCTAATCCTTGACCATTTCAGCAGTCCCTGGAGATGGTGCTTGTGTTGGAAATTCGATGAATGACTGGAATGGCGAGACTCTAAAGACACAGAAGGCAAAGATACAGCACCAATGTAGGTGCTTGGGGGTTTGAGGTGGGGGTGGGGGTTTCTCTTTATCTCAAATTTCACTTTCACATTAGCTCTCTCTCCTTGGCAAACTCAGTGGCAGAAATGTGAAGTTTGGAGGGTGATGTGATGGTGAACCAAGCAAAGCTCTCTCCCTGCACTTAGATGAGTGTCTCTCCTAATTCCTTAATTTCCAGGCTCCATTCAGGCTTATTCTCCCCTGATTGGAAGTGTAGAAACAGTTTGATGAAGCAGTCACTCCGCAGAAATAATGATGATGATGATGATGATGATGATGATGATGGCAGTAATAACAGAGGAGAGGCTCATTTATAGGGCTTCTCATTTTCCAATTTTCTCTTTGTTCTGTCTCAGATGAACGTCAGCTAATTGATCCTCCAGCATCTCTGTGAGGTAGGTAAAAATTAGAATTCCTTCTCAAGAAATACTCAGTCTATTAATAACCAAGGAGGCAGATGATCAATTGTTAAGGTACTAGCTTTCCCCCTGCCCCTCTCCAAAGTCACTGCCGGGGGATCCCCTTCCTTGGTAACAGCAGAGGCAGCCCATTGGACTGCAGCCGGCACATAGTCGGGCACTTGATACATTTGCTGGTGGGTCAACTGAAAAATGACTCATTAATGAGTGAATGAATGAAGGTCTTGAGAGGCTTGTCAGATGTGGTTCATTGGGGCCTGTGGAGACTGAATATCTGTGTTCTGGATATTTCTAACAGGTGTGGGTTATTTTAGAGGTACTGTAGGACATCAACACTGGTCAGTCCCAGAGACTACAATTCCAGTATTTTCATTCATCCTCATCTGTACCCCAGCGAGAAGGAAGGGCTCCAGCAAGAGGGAAGACAAGAACAACACAGCAGCATAGGGGAGCTGCACTTTATGCTTCTTCTGGATCCTTCTGCATTCCTCACCTCATTCTTCAGAGTCCACTGAAGGACTCTTTACAACAACTCTCTGTCTCCAGCTTCTCCTCTTATAATATATGCCCACTTCCTTTATGAATCTGGAAGTTTCACTCTGTCCACGCACCTCTCCTGAGCAACAAGCAAGCAAGTGAACAGAACTCTTCCTGACTGGTGGAATTTTTTCTGACTGCCCCAACTGCAATGGGGCAGACTTTGGCACTAGCAGACTAGGGTTATCAAGGCCTGTAGTTTTGAGGCCTGGACTCTGGTCTTAGTTTCCCTATCTGTGAAATGGGAATAATAATACCTACCTTGTAGGGATGTTGTTTGAACCAATGATAAATGTGCAGTTGGGATCCCTTTGTGTGTGTGTTTTTTTTTTAAGATTTATTTATTTGAGTGTGGAGGGGTACACAGAGAGGGAGAGAGAATCCTCAAGCAGACTCCCCACTGAGCACGGAGCCCCACTTGAAGTTCAATCCCACGACTCAGATCACGATCTGAGCTGAAATCAAGAGTCAGCTACTTTACTGACAGTACCAACCAGGTACCCCAGGGTCCCTTTGTTTTTGACTAACCTTTAAAAAGAAAAGTAATGAACCCAGGATCTAGAAGAGAATAATAGGTGAAATATTAGGTACTCAGAAGACTTGGAAATATCCACAACCGGCTCTAACAGAAGTGCACCTTATTCCAGACTGCTTCACGTTTACTCTGTCCACATGGAACCTCATCAATATAAGGTCCCTGGGCCTCAAGGACCTGCCCTTCTTTCTAATAATAAGATTAATTAGTCACAAACTAAGGAATTGATGGCTATAAACAAACTAAAATATAGCCCTTTCAAATATCCACTTACATTTAAACACTGACTCCCCAAGCAATCAATTTTTTATTTTTGTTTTTAAATTTTATATGTTTCCAAAGCATTAGATGTTATTCTATTCACATGTTATTTTAAATTTTGTTTATTTTCACTTTACATAAAGTAAAATTTGCTCTTTTTGGTGTATAGTTCTATGAGTTTTTACAAATTCCTAGAGTTATGTAAGCATAATTGAGATACAGAACAGCTCCATCAAGCCTCCAGAAATTCCCTTCGGGGTCAATTTCCCTCACCTTACTCCTACCTGTCCATACTGATCTTCCCTGTCTCTGTAGGTTTGTTTTCTCCAGAACGTCCTATAAATGGAATCATAGAATAGGTAGTCTTTTGAGTCTGTCTTCCCTTCTTGGCATAACTCATTTGCGATTCATCTATGTTGATTCTTATATCAATAATTTATTCTTTTATTGCCGGGTAGTCTTCCATTATAAGGATGTTTCACAGTTTGTTTGTTTATCCATCCATATCCAAAGGACACTGGGTTTGTTTCCAGGTTAGGGTGTTATGAACAAAGCCATTACCAACATTTACATATGGCTGTTCTGTGAAGCAGATTTCTCATTTCTCTTGGATAAATAACTAAGCTTGGGATTGTTGGGTCATACGGTAAGTGTACAGTTAACTTCATAGAAAACTGCTAAATGGTTTAGCAAAGCGGAGGCATCATTTTGCATTCTCATCAGCAATGGTGGAAAGTTCCAGTTGTTTCACATCTTCATAAGCACTTAGGGTTGCGTGTTTCTCTGATTTTAGCTATCCTAATAGGTACATAGTGGTACCATCTTGTGCCAGTGCCCTTTAATAGGTTAAAGAAGATTCCTTCTTGTCTGCTGAGAGTTTTTATCATGAGTGGATGTTGAATTTTGTCAAATGCTTTTTCTGTACCTATTAAGATGATCATACAGGTTTTTTTCTTTCATCTATTAATAAAATTTTCAAATGCTGATTTTCAAATATTGACTCAGCCTTGCATGCCATGAATAAACCCCACTTATTCATAATGGATTATTTGTTTTATAATAGATATTGCTGGATTTTATTTGCCAGACTTTTGTGCAGAATTTTGACATCTGTGTTCATAAGAGATATTGGTCTGTGGTTTTCTTGTCTTGTAATTTCTTTGCCTGGCACTGTTTTGGTATTAGGGTAATGCTGGCCTCTTAGAGGGAAAGCAGCCATAGACAATGTGTAAATGAATGGGCATGGCTGAATTCCAATAAAACTGTTCTATAAAAAGAGGTGGCCAGGGGATCCCCCGGTGGCCCAGTGGTTTAGCGCCTGCCTTCAGCCCAGGAAGTGATCCTAGAGACCTGGGATCGAGTCCCACGTCAGGCTCCCTGCGTGGAGCCCACTTCTCTCTCTGCCTGTGTCTCTTCTTCTCTCTCTCTCTGTCTCCCATGAATAAATAAATAAAATCTTTAAAAAAAAAAAAAGAAATGGCGGGCCAGATGGGGCACCTCTAGCTGTAGAATATTGACTTGAGATCCTTCTTCTTCTCTAGCATTTAATGCTATAAATTTTCCTCTAGATACTGTTTACCTGCATTCCACATATTTTGAAATGTCCTATTTTCTAATTTCCCTCAACACCCCCTCTTTGAACTCCCATGGTTTCTTTCAAAGTATATTGCTTAATTTTTAAATATTTGGGGATTTTCTAGATATTGTTCTATGACTGATTTCTAATTCCATTGTGATCAGAGACGATTGTATGATTTCAATTTTTTAGATTTGTTAAAGCTTATTACATTATCTAGGTTGCAGTCTATCTTGGTGAGTATTCCACGTGCACTTGAATGTGCTTTCTATTGTGTTTCAAGGGAGGAATCTACTAATATCTGTTAGGTCAAGTTGGTTGTTAGAGTTCTTCGGTTCTTCTATATCCTCAGTGATTTTCCACCTGCTTGTTCTATGGATAACTCTGAGAGGAATATTAAAGTCCCCAAGTGTGAATATGGATTTGTCTACTTCTCTTTCAATTCTGTCAGTCTTCACTTCATGTACTATGAAACCCTGATGCTAGAAGCCTACACATTTAGGATTGTGTAATCTTCTTGACATGACCTTCTCATAATTATTTAATGTTCTTCCTTGTCCCCAGTAATTTTACTTATGCTGATGTCTTCTTTTTGTGATAATAATATAGTCACTCCATCTTTCTTTTGATTAGGATTTATGTGGCATATATTACTTTTAATTTTATCTTTTTTATTTAAAATCTTAATTTTAATTCCAGTTAGTCAACATACAGTGTAATATTAGGTTTCAGGTGTACAATGTAGTGATTCAACACTTCCATACGACACCCAGTGCTCATCATGACAAGGGTCTTCCTTAATCCTCGTCACCTTTTTCACCCATCCCTCCCACCTCTCTCCCCCTCTAGTTTGTTCTCTGTAGTTAAGAGTCTGTTTCTTGATTTGCCGCTCTCTCTCTCTCTCTTTTCCCCTTTGTTCATTTGCTTTGTTTCTTAAATTCCACATTGGAGTGAAATAATATGGTATTTGTCTTTCTCTGATTTATTTCACTTGGCATCATACTCTCTAGCTCTATTTGTATTGTTACACATGGCAAGATTTCATTCTTTTTTATGGCTGAGTAATATTCCAGTGTGTGTGTGTGTGTGTGTGTGTGTGTGTGTACCACATCTTTACCCATTCATCAGTCGATGGACACTTGGGTGGCTTCCGTATCTTGGCCATTGTAAATTATACTGCTATAAACATAAGGGTTCATGTATCCCTTTGAATTAATGTTTTTGCATTCTCCAGTAGTGTACTTACTGAATCGTCATGTAACTCTATTTTTAACTTTTTGAGGAACCTCCATACTGTTTTCCAGAGTGGCTGCACCAGTTTGCATTCCCACCAACAGTGTAAGACAGGTCTCCTTTGCCAAACTGCATCCTTGCCAAAACTTGTTTCTTGCATTGTTGATTTTAGCTATGAGTTGGTATCTCATTGTAGTTTTGGTTTGCATTTCCCTGATGGTAGGTGTAATGAACATCTTTTTGTGTGACTGTTGGCTATCTGGATGTCTTTATTGGACAAATATGTGTTCATGGTGTTCATGTCTTCTGCCCATTTTTAAATTGGATTATTTGTTTTTTGGGTGTTGAGTGTTATTTCTTTATATATTTTGAATACTAACCCTTTATCCTATGTGTCATTTGCAAATATCTTTTCCCATTCAGTAGGTTGCATTTTAGTTTTGTTGATTGTTTCCTTCACTGTGCAGAAGTTTTTTTTTTTTTTTTTTTTAGAATAAGAAGTCTAATTCTTAAATGGGAACTAGGAATCTGTGTTCTTAACAGTCTCCCCCAAATGGCCGAGATGTGACCTCTAGCATTGCCTTCTCTTTATAGAGGTTTGCCCATGAATAGTGCTAGAGGGATAGGGCAGCAGCCTGAGGAAGGGCACAAACAGGGCTGAAAGAAATGGTTTTATAGGACAAGGAAGACTTATGGGATTGGAAGAAGGAGCCATCAAGGGAGAGAGAGGTTGGGGATATGAAGGTTATTGGTGGTGTTAATTTGCAGAAACAGTGAGGGCACGTGTAGAAGGCTTAAGGTGGGCGGAGGGAATTGTCTGCGAGTGGAAGGCAGGCAGGGATGGTGGACTCACAAGGGTCACTGGGCAGAGGAGAAGGAGGGGCAGGTGGGTTGCTGAGAGGTGCAAATGGAATTAAGTGCAGGGGTGCAGGGTGGGGGGAGTGAGAGATTTGGAATCTGATGCAGAACCTACATCTTGCTGTATGACTTTGGGCAAGTGATGTGACTTTCTGGGTTGAGGCTCCTCATCCTATAAAGGGGAGCATGGCTTCCCAGGTCTTCCATGAGGATCAGATGGGAAAGCAGGTTAAAAGCTTAAAAATGAATGGTCTACAGATGCAAAGTTGATGATTGCCACTTTTGTTATTGATGCTACAAGAAATAGAATGTTGTTGCCCAAAGGTGTTGGCCATTTAGGTGGGGGCACTTAAGCATTCAAGGCCAGGGGAAGGTGGTTAGCTATTAGGTCATGTAACCTGTTACTACTGGTGACAGGAAGAATTCATAAAACCCGTCCCTGAGCTGGGTGTATATTGCGATAAAATTTAAGGGTGCTGATCAGGAGTCGAGTAGGCCTTTCTTATAGAACCAATTGGGGAACAAATGGCTGCAGAAGCATCAGAGACTAAGTAATACCTCTCAATTGGTGATGTGGTTTTCAATAATTGACATAATGTTTCTGATTATTGTTTTATAATACCTTGCACGCTCCCCCCATTACCATTCCGTTTTATGACGATGTTAATATACAGATGTTACTTTAATCTGTTTTTTAATTTATCTCAGCTATCCCACATGTACATTTTCAAGTGATTCGTTTGTTTAGTAGCATCTCATTTATTTTAAAAGTTTTATTTATTTATTTTTTATCACTGTGAAAGCGTTAATGACATTTAAACATGGCTCCTCTTTCATCCCTCCTTTCAGCCAGAGGAGAGGAATATTTGCTGTTCTTCTCCTCAGGGCCAAGGTCAACATTTCTCTCCTTGTTGAATTGCCCATTGCCATCTCGTACTAACCACATACCAGAATCTCCTTGTTGAAAGCGTGGATGCCGAGAACAGATTTGGTTTGATACTGAATGAAAGCCACTTGCCCCATTCCCACCAAACATCCTCACGGTAAAACTGACTCTCTTTTGGTCCATTTCTATCTCTCAAGATGTTTGTTGACAATGAAGAAGTTGGATTTACACTGGAGTATAGGTCGGGGTCTGGGATGAGGGTACTCTGGTGTGTTTCCTCTCCTCTGGGACAGGCCTGTTCTAGAGAGACTCGTGAAAGCAGTGAACCAGGCCTAACAAATCATAACATGGGGGAAAAAAGAAGGTGAGGACTGTGTGTCGTGAGAGCCAGTGTCACTTCCAGCCCTGACCCCTTCTCTGATCTGGAGTGGCTTTCCCAGCAGTGGCTGGACCCCTCCTTCAATAGCACTGGGCAGCTCAAGCCCACATGTCAAACAGGAAGTCATCCTCTTTCTCCCAAAACTGACTTTTCCCCCAAGACACCCCAGTTCTCCTCATGGCCCTGCAAGCTTATCCTGGCCCCCCCACATCTTACCAGATACTGGGTTCTGCAGATCCTTCCTGCTCAGCCCCTCTGCTATCTCACCCACCATGCCCATTTCTCCTGCCCTAGGCTTACTCACCACCTCCTGCATGACTGGAGTGGCTCTGATGCCTCCAGCACCACCTGCCCCCAGCCTTGCCCTCCCTGGTCCTCCCACAGGCCAGGGGGCACTTTGGGTGAGATGCAGGTTTCCTTCCCGGCTCGAAAATGTCACAGTTGATTTTTTTGTAGGAAAACAGCAAATTCCTTTTATCATCTATTTTAGCAAGCCTGCTAAACACAGGGACCTCACCTTCTTTCTTCTTCAGCTTTATGCTTTGTTAGGACTAGCTCACTGCTCTCATGAGCACAAACGCTGGTGGCTTAAGACGATAAAAGTTTGGTTGTTCAGGTCACATGGGGTCAGCAAGCGGTAGTGTTGGGGAGGGGACATTTCTGCACAGTCCTTCTGGGACACTGCTCTCTCCACCTAGCGGCTCCTTTCCCCTCCAGGGGGGTCAGTGTCTCTTCCATGCCAAAAAAAGGAAATAGTGTGAATCACATTGGGGATCCTGAGGGGCCAGTACTGCAAGTTTATGGCTCTGCCACCCTCCATTGAACAGGACCAGTGGCATGGTCATCCCTAATGCCCCAGAGATGAGCAAACGTGGCCTGGGGCCCAGGATGACCAGGGGAATGTGGACATTGGTAAGTGCCAGGGCCCTGCCCGCTTCCCGCTGCTCCCTCCTGTAGACTGCTCAGCTGCTGTCTGCCAGTTGCATCTGGAGCTTCTCTGTTGCTCAGAAATGAATGTAAGTTATTGACAAGGACCCAAAACAGGTCCCCTTGAGGTAGAAGAGTGAAATGTGACCAGGAGAGCAGACCTGGGGCCCACCTCGCTTCTGGTGAGACCTGATGGGCTGCTAGTGTGGGATGCTTGGGCCTGCTTCCCTCCTGTGTTCCTTTCTAGCTCGCCCTAACCAATTCTCTGATGTCAATGGAACGACCCAGAGGAGAGATGGCCTCCCTTGTGGAGCAAAGCAGAGCCCCCTAAATGGCAAGTACTTACATAAGGGAAGCAAAGTTCTCAGCACACCGTGGGAAGCGCCTGATAAACATTGCTGGACTGATGGACGTCAGGAAGCCAGAGCCAGTGATAACGAAATGGTGTGGTCCAAACCTGAAGCTGCTCTACAAGCTGGGACCAGGTTGTAACAATTCTGAGCAGAAAATGCCACTTGGGAGGACTTGCCTTGTTCCCAGTTCGGCTTCAAAAGCCCTCCATGCTGCCATGCTTTCTCTGATTACCTGAGCACTGACCTCATCTTCTCTCCTATTAATCCAGCTGCTCCAAGACAAATGGCTTCATGCCATACCCTGCCTTCTTCCCAGGTAGTTTGTTGGCCACAGTCATTCTGATGGTTGCTTCCCTGTTGGCCTAATAGAGGAAGAGAGGGAGATCACGGAAGCATCTGTGCAGGAGCATTTCCTCTACCCGAGCGAATGTTGTTTTGGCAAGTAGGGCTCAAGCCACCCCACCTAGCCCCTTCTAAACCCATTGTCCTTGTTAAGTGATACCTAAGCCACAAGGCTGCCTGCCTGCCTCCCCCGCCCCCAACTCATACACACCTGTAGCCTAACGATGCCCAGGGTCTTTCCCCTACTGCCACACTGGAATGCTTTTGGGAGGGATAGAGCCGTAGGCCAGGGGGTAAGCGATGTCACTGACAAATACGGTGTAAGTCCTTGGGGTTGGTACTAGCATTTTCCTTTTGCCACCTTCCCCAAAGCTCCATCCATTTTCTACTCTTCTGTCATGATGGGCTGTCCTTCACCAAGAGCATTGCCCTGTTTCCAGTTGGACTTGAATGATGAGGTGTGGGACAACAAGGGTTGGAGGAGTGAGAGGGTGGACTATTTCCTCCTTTGCTCCTCATGCTCCTGGGGTCGTATTTTGGAGGTGGCTTCAGGCCTTCACACTTACACTTACAGTCCTGTTCATAGCAGCCCCCACCTCCCTGAACTCTGGTTAAACCATCTCTACCCCTTGTCCCTACAGACCTAGTGGTGGTCCTGGCTTCTGGATATTGCTAGCCTCTTGTTGCCTCAACATTCCTTGGAGATTGCTTTCGCTCTGGCCATAGGTAAATAGGCTTTTCATTGAATTGTGCTCAGAATCCCTGGTGACTATCTCCTATATTTACTGCCAGGATCCTGACAGAGAGGGTGGCAAGATAAAAGTGAGAGGAGGGAGCGTTAAAGTAATTTAAGTAAGTGTTTCAAACGTTGTCTTGGCTTCCTGAGAACAAACTTCAAAAAAGAGAGATTTTGGGGAGAATGCTTTCAGAAGGTTCTCCTATAAGGAAGGAAGGCAGGATCTACCAGAAGGATGGGCTGGCTTGTAACGTATGTAGTGGTGAAGCTGGGTCTCAGCTGATCCCACAAAGATGGTCTCGAGTCGAGGCAAGGGGGCTGGGCTTTTGTATTTCCAGTTAGCCACCCATCAGCACTGGGGCAGTATGCTGGGCACTGGGATTCCCTGAGCCTAGGTCTATGCCCAGTGGGCAACATAGCTGTGAGCCACTAGCAACTGGCATTCCTGGCAACAATCTTGTCTGTCCTGGTCAGAGGATCTGAAGGAAGCATCATCAAGTGGCCACTACCAACACCATTTCACACTGAGACAATTGTGGATACACGATGAGATAGAGTCCTACATTTGCAGAGAATTTTAAGATAAAGTGTGAGACTTGATAGACATTTTCCACCTCTTCTAGCCTCTTCTGTGCAGATAGCTGAACAGAGATTAGCCCCCCCCCCCTGCTTGCATGGGGGCACTTTGATGGAACACGTGAAGAGTGCTGTCTGAAGATAACCTGCTGCACAGAAGGCCTTGGGGACCCCCACTGACACCTCTAAGCACATGCAGGGCCCTGGAGCACCCCTCCCTAGAGAATCTGCTGCTTAAGGCTCATTCCCCAGTATGGAAAGAAAGAGAGTGCTTCCCAACAAAGAGGTTACAAGCCTCATTAGGCAAGTGTGACAGTGTTTTCAGGGCATAAAGGGTGTCGAGGGCCTTCCCGATCAAAGAGCTCACCATGTGCACCATCCAAGTAGAAAAGTGGTCTAGCAGATGAGGGTTGAAGGAAGCCCAGGCTACGTGCAGGGTTTGAAGCTCTGGACATATGAGAACATGAAGGCATGCTAACGGGCTACAAAACCACTTACAGGGAGCCAATTATTCCCCTTATTTTATTTTAAAGATTTTATTTATTTATTTCTTTATAGAGCATGAGTGGAAGTAGGGGCAGAAGGAGAGAGAGAGAGAGAGAGAGAGAGAGAGAGAGAGAATCCTAAGCAGACTCTCTGCTGAGCACAGAGCCTGGAACCGAACTTGGGGCTTGATCTCACAATCCTGAGATCATGACCTGACCTGAAATCGAGTCAGATGCTTATAACCAACTGAGCCATCCAGAGTCCCCCAAATTATTCCCTTTAAAATACGTATCTACATATGCGAATATAGTGACTTTATATACATGTGACCACATTTGGAAATACCGCAAAAAGCCAAACCAGTTTGTGTGGAAAAAACAACAACAACAACAACAACAACAACAATGCTTGGGTCCAGCTAAGTCCTATCCCTAAGAAGGAGGGCAAAGTTCACATAAGTGGCTTCTAGTTCAAAATGGGACACATCAAAGTCAGATTTCAACATCCCTATTTCTAGAATGGCTTTCCTTTTGCTGTACATACGTCCAGCTCTTCCTCTTCAATTGTGTTCTCCACCCCCCATCCACCCACCGAACAAACAAAAGCTCCCCCGTGTACATTGATGTCGGGGAGGGCTGAACACAGGCCCCATAGCCTCATGGAAACAAAAGCCAGAAGGCCATTTGGTGCCGCCTTGATCCCACTCTCGCTGATATCTTCCAAATGTATTTGCTATTTGCTCCCGTGTCTCTGTACACCCCTGCTGTTCCCAATTGTCCATTGCCTATTAGGAATGGTTCCAGCCAAGGTATTTTTCCCTATTTATTTGTTCCTTTTTCCCTGGGAACTTTACTATGCATGAGTAACCAGCCTGTGATGCTGCTTTTGTTTGACGTTTTGCATTCGTTAAAAACCAGTCATCTGCATGTTTTATAAACCCGTAGGGGTCTCTCTCCTCTAGATCAACGCTGGAAGCACTCATTAACATCTGGGGAAGTTATGGCCCCAGATAGGGGGGGATAGACAACCTACCAAATGCGGTTTTAGGGAATTTGCCTTAAAAAAAAAACACCACCAAAGCACTTTATATTCATCGCCAGTGTTGCTCACTAATAGAAATGAGCCTGCCTGCCTGCCTTTGGTACCTCGGTGAATTCCATTTCCCCAGCCTAGAATGCATTTCTTTTCCACTCTGTCTAAGGCAGCTTCTCCTCTGGGAAACCCTTTCTGGGCACTTGGGCTATCTCTGATTCCTCTCTTCCCTGAAAACCACCAATCAATAAATTTAGCCAACATTGATTGGGCACCTCCTATCTGCCAAATACAAGGTGAGGCATTTCTGGGGCTTCATATAAATAAGCAGAGTCCTCTACCCTCAGGTGCTAATGAGGAAAGCAGACACACAAACATGATCGGAACCAAGTGCGGTAAGAATTTGGATGGCATCGTGCGGAAGGATCAGAGGCAGGTGAGGAGCAGGGCCTTGGTGATGGGGAAAGGCCCAGAGAGGAATCGGTCATGGATGCCGTGGGTGACCTTGTGGTCCTCCTGAAGGAGCTGGAATTCTGCTCCACTGGCAGCCACGGCTCAAAAGTGTTTCCTGTGGATCAACCACCAGAATTACAGGAGACGGTTATTAAAATGCAGATTCCTGAGACACATCCCAGGCCTGTTGATTATCAAGTTTGCATTCTCTCCAGTATATTGGGTAATTTTAATCACTCTGAAGTTTAAGAAATGCTGCTCTGGAGGTTGAGAGCCAATGATGGATGTAATCTGACTGTTCATGGTACGTGTTTATGGTTAATACATAATACTTGCATGTGTAAGTCTCAACCCTAGCTCCCCACCTACCAATCCTCCATCTTCCTCCCACCCCAGAAGCAACCATTGCTTCTAGTCTCTTAGGTGTCTTTCCAGGTGTTCCCGGTGCCCAGTCATTTGCCTGCTGGGTCTAGGATTCGCCCCCTGCATTCTTCTGCTTTCCCCTTGCTGCTTTGGCCACTGTGTTTGTGACATCTGGTCAGTAGAAGGCACTGGAGAGCAACAACAGGGCAGGAAGCAGGGCTAATCAGGGACTCTGACATTCCACTCCCTCCAGACCTTGAGCAGCATGACTGGTGCTCTGTGACTCTGGAGTCCCAGCTTCTGGGCAAGCCATTGTCCCTGGCTCCAGACAGGCAGCCCTGGCTGCTGAGCTCTGATAACTCCCTGTCTTCCTCTCTTTCTCGATCTCCACATTGCTTCCTTGTTCCCTGTTTGCACTTCAGCTCATTCAATACATTCCAAAGGACTTTCCTGTATTACATTTCCTCTATAAAATTGTCTGACCTGGGAAGCTTTCTTGATGACATTTTTTTCCTGTGTTTTCCACCCCCCCCCCTTTTTTTTTTCTTCCTTAAAAGTCTATCTGCTACATGGGCACTGAGTAGTTTTCAACCAACCTTCTCTCTGAGAACAACTAGAAAGATGAAATGAATTATGTTTTTCAAAAATAACAAAAACAAAGACAGAAAACCTCTTACAAGGTATTGAAGTGTTTCTAAGGTCTTGAGGTATTCTAAGGCCAAAATTTAGAAGAGGGGGAAAGACCAGAGAGATAAGGCCAACAGGTAAAGACAGTTTATCCCTTGAGGGTAATGATGCTTTCAAAAGTAATGATTAGGAGGTCAAGAAGCTGAGAAGAGCTTTCAATAGACTCAAAGGACTATGAAGTCAACATGGAAGCCCAGAGCCCATTATGGAAGTGGCATGTGTTACATACCTAGGTTTTGGGGTGGGACCTCAACACACTAAACCTTTGCAGAAAGGGTAAATCACAAATAGATCAGTTCTCACAAAGTTTGAAGGCCAACTTCGAGTCACTCAACTTCCTGACTGGAACCAGGTTGACTATGGATTACTAGAGCTTCTTGCCCAGCTGCCCTGAAAAAGTAAATCTTCTCTGGAAGAAGATCAGATCATCTAGAAGATCAAATTATCTCTGTAATTGTTTATATACAATTCTGACACTCATTAACATAACCAAGTATGTAAGACAAGAAGATATGACTGAGAAACCAAGATCAACACTAGGCCCAAGGGGTACAGTTACCAGACCTGGACTTTAAAATCACTCTAGGAGTGCCCAGCTAGCTCAGTCGGAAGGACACATGACTCTTGATCTCCGGGTCATGAGTTCGAGCTCCACACTGGGGTGGAGATTACTAAAAATAATAATAATAATAATAAGTAAACTTAAAATAATCACTATGAATAATACGTTCAAAGAATTTAAGGAAAACAGTGCTAATAACAGTAGAAAACCAAAGAACTAAATAGAAACTCCAAAACTGAAAAAAAAATTAACTGAAATTAAGAACTCAATGAGTTACACCTACTGAGGAAAAAAATTATTGAACAGGAAAATAGATTAGATGTAAATATCTCAAATTGAAGCACAGAGAAAAAAATCACAGGAAAAATACACAAATATATCTTCACGGACAAATTATGTAACTCGAATGTGCTTCTGTTTCTCATCTATAAGATGGGAATAATATTGATAATACCTATGTTATAGGGTTGTTGTAAAGACTAAATGAGTTAAAGATACATAAGCCTATGCCACCTGGGTAACTCAGTCAATTAAAATCTGACTTGATTTCGGCTCAGGTCATGATCTCAGGGCCGTGAGACTGAGCCCCTCAATGAACCCCATATCACACTCTGTGCTGGGCATGGAGTCTGCTTGAGATTCTCTCTCTCTCTCTCCCTCTGCCCCTCCCCTCACTCTCTCTCCCTCTCTAAACCCCCCAAAAACAAAAAAGCTCTATTAATATAAAACTGTGTAAATATATAAAGCTTCTAGAATAGTGCCTGACATAAAGTAGATGCCATGTATTTCTTTATTGCTTTTATTGTACCTTAGAGATGGTTCCAAAGAAAGTATGTAGCACCGCTTCATTCTTTTTCTCCCCCTTCTTTCATTTTAATTTCTGGGTAGCATTCTCTATTATGTGCATAGCATGATTTATTGAAGCAGTCTCCTATTGAAGAAGACATTTTGGATATTCTTCATGAATATCTTAATATATTAAACTTATATTAAGTTTAATATATAAACTTATATTAATATAAATATAATATATAAACTTATATTAATATATAAGTTTATGTTTATGTACATATGTAACTATACCCAAGCTCATAATTAATTCTTTAGATGTAAAATTTCAAAGAATTTATACATTTGAAAAATCAGATACTTATCACTTTCAAATTTGGTAGCTCATTTTCACCAATAGCATTTGAGTGTGGCTGTTTCCTCAAATTTATCAATATAGTATATTCTCAAACTTTCTGACAGGGCCAACCTGATAGTGTCTGATTTTAAGGAAATTGGCATTTTTCTTATGGTGAATTTGAGCTTGTTTTAATATGTTTAAAAGCCATCTATATTTCATTTTCTGTTCATGTTCCCTTGTCAATTCTCACATTGGATTGTTAGGTTTTTCTCTTATTGATTTGTAGGCACCATTTATATAGTTAGGTTATCCGTGCTTTGTCATTTATATTGCAATTTTTTTTCTTAATTTGCTGTTTGTCTTTTAACTTTGTTTATGGCAATTTTTTACCAAGCAGAAAAATTTAATTTTATGTATTCAAATCTATCATTCTTCTCTTTTATGGATTGCCTGTTTTATGCCATGTTTAGAAAAGACTTCCCCACTCTTACATTTAAAATTTTCTCCCTGTGTTTTATTGAATCATTTCAAATTGAGTAGTGTTAAGATAAGATTAAAGTTAGAAAACTCATTTTTGGGCTGTCATTTAAAGAACAGATTGGAGGGGAACAAGATTAGAGGCAAGCTGGCCCAGCTCGAAAGCTTTTAATAATAATTCCAGTGAGGAATAACAAAGGCTCAAGTTTAAAGCAGAGGGAAAAAAGACTCAGGAAGTGTGTAGAAAATCAAATCCAAAGGGCTTGAGGATGATTCTTGGATGTCAGGGGTAAGAGGCCAGGAGACACCTCCATCGCACCCAGGTTTGGGCGGAGCCTGACTACCCAGTCTTTGGGCGCTTATGTTGTTTCTCTTGACTTACATGTCCTGGCTTCCCAGTGACACCTGGCACCTCCCAAGGGCAGGAACTCCTCCGAGACCCCTTGGGTTCCCTGTACGACCTAGGCCAGTGCACTCACGATGAAGGAGCAGGTATAGTGCTGGTTGATGACCACACGATGGTATCATCAAAGGGGGAGACCATGTGCATCCTTGCCTGTGCCCATATGTTTACTGCTGTTCTCACAGTGGCGGGAATGACTTTTTAAATCTGCCTTCACAACATTCTTGTGAAGTGAGCAGGAGTTTCCCAATCCACTAAGTGTATGACTGACCTGTGGGATCCCTTCACCTGGGTGCCCCATTGGCACCTGAAACCCTACATTCTCCCCCCGTGCATACACTGTGTCCTGTTTTATAGTCTTGATGGCCGTCATCCAGCCAGGCCCTCAAGCCAGAACACTCCATCAGCTCCGACTCCTCCCCTCTCCCTGATGGTCTGCGTCTTGCAGCCTTCAAGTACAGCTGGCCTCTTGGTGGGTCTTCCTCCCAAGTAGCTTCAGGCCCATCCCCTTCCATTCCTCTGTGAGCCACCTTCGTTCAGACCTTGTCTCCTCTGGCACGGACTGCACCACGAGCTTCCTGAGTGGCCCCACCTCCCTTCCCTGGAGCTCCTTTGCCAGCCCACTGCTGGAATGATTGTCAAGAAAACAAGGAATGAGGCACACTATATAAAAGATTGAATCATTACTGATATGTGAGGACCTCTATAAATCTGATTCCCCCATCAACCACTGCACACTGACCTCTGAATCCTCCTCTGTCCCCAGATAGAACAAGTCCTTCCACATCTCTGGTGCCCTTGGCTTTGCTGGGGCAGGCTGAATAATGGCTCCCTGATGATGCTCCTGCTCCTGGTCTTGGAACCTTTAACTTTGTCGCCTTCTCTGGCAAAGAGCAATCGAGGCTACCAGTCAGCTGACCATCCGATAGGGTGATTACTTTGGATTAGCCCAGTGGGCCCAATGTCATCACAAGTGTCCTCAAACTTGGAAGAGGGACACAGAAGAGGATCAGAGCTGCACAGTGTGACGACTCAACCGGCTGTGGCTGCCCTTGAAGGTGGAGAAAGGGACCATGAGCCAAAGGATTCCAGCAACTTCTAGAGGGCCCCCTGTGGAGCCTCCAGAAAGGAACACAGCCCCATCAGCATGTGAGACCCACGTCAGACTGCTGACCTCTTGAGCTATAAGGTAGTAAGCTTGCTGTTGTTGTAAGCTGCTAATGTGTAGTGATTTGTTACAAGAGGAATAGAAAACCAATACACTGGCCATACTCTCTGCCCGGAAGGCTCTTTCCTTAATTGCTTTGCCCAGTTTAACGGCACCTCTCCTGGAAGATTTCTTAAATTCCCACAGGCGGGGGTGGGGGGGGGGTAGTCGCCCTAGTCCCCAAAAGCTCCCCCTTAGTATCATGTTTTGCATAACTCTTTGCAGCACCAGGCTATTCAGTAATTTATCTGATTCCCTATCTATCTCTCCCACTAACCAGAAACTTGTTTGTTAGTGTCGGGACTGTCTCTGTTTTATTTTTGTTTCCCCAGGAAACAAAAGGACCTGGCACTTGATGTGAAAAGAAAGGATGACCCATGAGAGAACCCAGGGCAAGTGAGGTAGTAGCCTAAGAAAGGGCCACACGGGGTCTTGCCACGATAGGCTGACCTGGGGACACTGGGTCCTCTGTAGGGCAAACAGCTTTTCTGCCAGGTCCTCTTGCACTTCTCTCCAAAACTCTCCTGGTCTCAGACCTCTTATTCTTTAGGCAACTGGAGAAATATCTCAGTCCTAAAATGTTAGTCTCTGCCTATCTGTCGCTTAGATGTTTAGACGAAATCACGAGCCATGGGATGGAGGGGCCATTGACAAACCTGTACTGAGCACCCACCTGTATGCAGCACATCAGGTCTCTGAAGTGAATGGTGGGGTAAAGTCTTGGCTTTTAGTGACTTCGTTCTGCAGCCCGAGAGGCAGACTACAACCATCTGAAAAGTGGGTGGCACAGCAGGAAGTAAATGACATTAGAGGTCAATAAGACAGAAGTAGGGGTCAAATGGAATCCCCAGCCACATGTGATTGGAGTCTAGGGAGGGGCTCCTGAGGGATAGGGTGGACTGGAGCTGGACCCTGTGGCATGTTCCTGGAGGCTCTGTGGGGCCTGCTGTGGAGAGAGATTGCGGTGGCTCTCAGTTGCGGTGGGACAGGGAGACCAAGTGCCTAATCCTGCAGCCCAGTGCACTCATTCATTCATTCCACAAACATTTAAGGAGCCACTCCTAGGTCTTCTAGGAATGGGGCAGGAAAATGTAAAATGGGAACACAGAGCTGCAGTCGCTGGATCGAGCATTCTGGTGGGGCTCACATTGTCATCAGTCTGGTTGTGATCCCAAATCTAATTCTAGCCTTGGTATTTGATAAGTAAAACTCTGTGGGTGGTTGAGGGATCATTGTCAGCTGGGAAGGATCAGAGGAGGCTTCTTGGTGTAAGAAGCTTTCTAACTTGGCCTTGAGGTGTAGTCAAGCTAGTGGTAGGTGGGGATGGGGAGGGCAGTTTGGGAGGAGAGTTAGGCTCTTTTAAGGTGCGTATATTTTAATGGGGATTTATTTTCTGCATTGTTAAAGCTGAATGGCTCCCTCAAATCATACTGACATGAAGGGAAGGCAGAGCAGGTCACCAAATAGCAGATTTTGCCCTGAGCAAAGCCAGGATGCTCCATGCGTGGAACGGCCCCCTGATGTTCCCAGTAAGAGCTAGTGCCCACTTTGGAAATCAAACAGGAGCCCTTGAACAAAATGTTCCCTTACCAGCAGAGGATTAACTCAGGGCAGGATGACCCCAGGATTACACCTGCCGGGACGGCACGCTGCTGTGGAAACCACCCTGGCCCCACTCGAGGTGAGCCGAGGAAGGAGAGTCTTCATTACCTTTGTACTGTGGCTCCTCTCCTGCCTTGTCCAGGAAGCCGAGTGTGTGCTCACCGGCTTTCTTACCTGAGGGACGGGATGAACAGATGATGGAAGGGATGAACGGACAGAGGGGAGAGAAGGATGGACGCCTATTTATGTGCTACCACTGAATGACTGGGGTATCACAGGCTTCTCAAGAGTCTAGCCCATCTTCTGCTGGAGGAGATGTGGCTCAGAGATGGTCTTCATCACGTGATACGTGGACACTATGTAGATCATCTGTCCCTGAGTCCCATGGAGAAGACTTAGAAGGTCATGGAAGGGTGGAACCCTGAGCTGGTCTGAAGTGTGGGAGTTGTTACATTCAACTCCCTTAGCTCGTGAATGGGAATATCAAGGTGAAAGGACTCGTCCAGAGTGGTTCGAGCTTCCACCTCCTAGACTTTTTCACAGGGAGGGGTTGCTGCCTACCTTCAAGGGCTAGAGTTGGTGGGTACACAACCTCTACGCTGACTCTTTGGGTCATAGGTCAGTTGATTTAAAACTCTTCTCAGTGAGGGCACCAGACAGTTGTAGGTTTAATGACAACTTAAAAAACAAACTAAAACAAACCCGTTGACTTGAGAGCTTAAGAATCAATACTGTCAAATAATCCAGGTATGAATGTGAGGACACAGGAATGGAAGCACTCTTCACTTTATGGGAGTGACTCCCTGGCTCCAGCCCTCCCAGCCTCCAAGGCCACAGGAAGGGGGAGGCCCCGACCTCCCAACCCCTGGGCAGGGGTCTCAGGAGGAAGGAATGTTCTCATTTCAGAGACTGCTCTGACCTGGCCCAGGGAGGGTTGGGAGAGGATAGAGAAAAAAGGAGGCGGCTTTTATATTCTGAAGAACCTTCTAGCACTACCCCTATCCAGGCCTTGAGGTCCTGGCCCTGTTCCAATTTGGGTAATTACATTTTTCCCGATGCAAATTGCTCCCCTGAATTTGCATAGACATGCTGGTGGAGGCCCAGTCTCCCTGGTAGCCTTTGCAAGCTCTCTCCAAGCTCAGGCTCATGGGCCTTCTTCTTGGCTCCTCTGGGAGAGGCCTGGCTCCCAGCTAGCAGCACCAGCTACACTCCCCGTCTCATGTTTGTTGTGGTCCTGGACACGTGGGGAGATTTCTAATCTGCCTGAGGGCTCTTGAAGCCATCAGGGATAGAGGTGGCCCAGGTCATGCACTAAGGCTGCCACCTGGAGTGGATCATCACTTCCTGTCACTCAACCCCTATTTCTTCATCCCTGAAAAGTGAGACAGATAGAGATCAATTGTTTCTAAATCTTTTTCAGGAGCACTTTTGAAATTCTTATGATAAATGCATTTTCTTTTTTAAGAAAGATAAAGATTAAAGTAGGGCTCTTCTTAGCCTGTGGTACCCGTGGGCCAAGCAGTACCATTGGTATCTCCACAGATGCCCCTCACTTGCAGAAGAACTCAGGGGTGGCCTTTGAAGTGCCCACATTCAAATAGTAGCTCTTCCAGGCATTAACTGTGTGATCTTGGAAAGACTAATGAACCTCTCTGTCCCTTGGTTTTCTCATCTATGAAAATGAGTGTATAAAATGAGTGTACCCCCTTGATTGACCTCAAGGGGGTACAGTGAGGATTACATGAGCTCCTACAGCTACAGCACTTAGAACAGTCATAGTGGCTTGCACCAGCTCTGTGCCAGACACTATTCTGTGTGCCAGGCTTGTGGTAACTCATGTGAGCCTCACCCCAACCCTAGGAGATAGGGACAGTTACTATCCCCATTTAACAAATAAGGAAATGGAAAGCCAGAGAGGTTAGGCCACTTTCCAGTGGTCACACAGGCAACAAAGGGCAGAATGGGACTGGAACCCAGGTCATCTCATGCCAGAGCCTGGGGTCATGATTAAGATGCAGCCCTGTGTGCCCCATTCAGTAGTCATCACTCCGTATTATTCAAGTCCTTCTCAGCATCAACCTCCCAGAATTCTGTGCCATTTAAATGAGATTATAAACATAAAGCTCTCGGCACAGTATCCATCACAAGGCAAGTGAGTCAAAAGAATTTAAACTTCTGCCCCCTTTTCTTCTCACCTATGCTCCCTCCAGTCCCCATGCATATTCACCCTGCCATGGGAAACTATATCATACTTTTGCCAAAAAGTACACATTAGCAACCCAAGAGACATTATCCCCAGGATGTATGTGCCTGGAGCATTCTTTCCCTGCACCAACCTCTCCTTCTGTCTCAGCTCTGCCCCCAACCATCTCAGAGGATTTAAAAGATCACATTCTATCTCAGGAGTTGATTTTTGAAAGTCTCTGTGCCCCAAGGACTGTGCTCCTCTTGAGGACAGACCGGGCTTCCTCACCTAGGAGTCTTCAGTCCAGCACGGGCCTTGGCACATAATAGGTTCTCAGTGAGGTAAATGCCTGCTGAGGGAGGAGAAGAATTTAGTTTATGAGGTTAGATGCTTGGTGTCGGTTGGGGTGGATTGTGAGGAGGCACCAGGAAGAGCCCCAGGAATCAGCACAGGTTCTGGCTGCACATGATGAGCCCAGGGAGCCAGGAAGGACAGCTGGACAAAGCAGAGCCATGCTGGGCAAGGCCTGCTAGGGTCGGGCTGAACGGCTGCCGGAGCCAGGCTGCTACAGACCCAGGGGAGGATGACGATGAGGACAAGGGATGGCCGTGGGAAGGAGGTGAGGATAGTGGAGGTGAAATGTGAGCCCTGGGACCTTTTCCAGGAAGCATGGCCCAGCTGGGCGACAGCTTGGGGGGAAAGGATGAGGCAGCAGGGGAAACTGAGGCCTGGGAGTGTGGTGGCTCCTCTGACCCCGTGGCATGGGGGCTGGCCCCGGCTTGGGGATGAGGGTGAGAGTGGAAACAGGGCCCTGTGCCCAAGTCCGTGGAGCAGAGCTGAGCCCCCGGCTGTCCGAGCCGGCAGAGGCGCAGAGGAGGAACGGGCATCGCGCGTCCGGAGGTCCCAGGTGCTATGAGGCCTGTGGCTCAGGGGGAGGCCCCAGGACACAGACGGACAGACAGCTTCCATCTGTCCTGAGTCGGTTGGTAGTGGGCGAGCTCCTGGTGCTCGCAGGAGCCTGAACGTGGGGCCTGGCCTAAGCAGGGGCCGGCTCGGTTAGAAGGAGGGGCCGGCTCGGTTAGAAGGAGGGGCCACGGGGTCCTCTGCTTCCCCTCCCAGCCCTTCTCAGCGGCCTTCCCACGGCCCCGCCCCCTCGAGCCACTCTGTCCCTAACCCCCCCTTCCACTTTCGGGGCTGATTCCTCCAGGCTCCCAGCCTGGACTCCCTGACCCAGTTGCAGCAAGGCAGGGGGCACCGGTGGTGCGCGGGAGGTGGGGGGGGGGCAGGGCTTCCCACGGTGGCGCGCCCCCCACGCCCATCTCTTCCCTGGGCTCACAAGGCAGCTCCTGTCCCTCCGATCCATGGAAATCACTGGAGAGGGACACAGGCTCTCAGCGCAGAGGCCCCGCCCGTGTCAGCCGGGGCTGCTCCAGTGTGGTCCACATGTGGCTCGTCGCGGGTGTGCGCGCGTGTTGTGCTGCTGTGTGTGTGCGTGCGCGCGCCTGGGCTTCCTGCGTGAGCCAAGCACTCCGAATCTGTTTATTTCCCTTTTATGAGCACTTTCTCTCCCGGTGTAAAGCACCAGGACGGCCGGCGTTCCAGGAATGGCTTGCAAGTGGTCCTCCAAGCCTGGAGCCGGCCTCCGCTGTCCCCATGCCGTGCGCGTAATGGGTCCTCCCAGGGACAATTTGCATAAAGGATAAATAAGAGAAACACAATGTGAAGTTTATTCATTTTTAAATCCTGCAGCGTTTGTGATTGAAGGCCCAAGCTCAGATGTTTGCCGGATGCGTCCCATTAAGACTCGGGGCTTTGTCTAATGTGTGCTCTGCTCCTGCAGGGGGGTGGAATGTGCGCCCGAGTGCCATTCCCAGAGCCTCCCGCTCGACGAGGGACGCAGGAGCGGCGGGCTGCGCTCCCTTCTACCAGGCCCCCTCGCTTTAATTTGCTGTAACAGCGCCAGCACATTAAATACAAAACATATTGATGTTCTTGAGAACCCTGGAGGGTCTTTACCCTTCCTTGTCAGAGGAGCCTGGCATGCCGGGAGGGAGAGGAGATGGCGGTTGGCACGCTGGCGGAGCGGCGCCTGCGGCAGGTCACAGCTGAGCATCTGCCAAAAGCTGCGTCCTCCCGGAGGGCGCCGCATGGGCAAGGGACGGAGGTGCCGTCGTGCGCGCCTCAGAGCAAGAGGGAGCGAGTGGACGGGGAGGGCACCCTCGGGTCCAGGGCCGTGTGGACGCAGCACCCGTTTGTGAACTAATGATGAGGAGCAGGTGGGAGGAGGGAAAGAAGGAAGGAATAGAGGGAGGGAAGGAGGGAAGCGGGGAGGCAGGAGGCAGGCAGGGTGGCACCCCGCGATGGCGCTCCACCGGGCCTGCTTGCCCCCCAGGTCAGCGTTAGCAGGTGCCAAGACTCTGCAAGAGTCGGAGGAAGCTGGGCGGGACCGAACTCCTGGCATCTCTCTGTTCAAAATGCCCCCGGCTCCAGGCATTTGGCAGGATGGCTTTGGCTGTCCTCTTGTGCGTATCTGTTACAACAAGTGTGCAAGAAGAATACATGCTTCTCCTCCAGCAAATTCACCATCTTCCTAACAGTGCTTCTCCGGGGCTGGAGGGAATAGACGGAGAGAGGAAACAAAACAGGCAGGGCACGATTATGGCGAACGGTCGAGGCAGGGCAAAGGGCCAGACCCCCCGGGCAGGAACTTCATGCTCTTTTCTCAAGGCTGGTGCATCTTGGTTCTAAACCTCACAGCCCTCCAAGTTATTATTATCAGGACACTGAGACTCAGAGAGTTTCAATACATTTCCAAAGGCCACAGAGCTAATAACTGAGTGGGCACTTACTCAAATCCAGGCCCAGGACTGGTGGTGGCAACCGTATTAGTGGCAGTGATGGTCGTGTTGTTGGCAGTGATGGTCATGGTGCTGCTGCTGCTGCTAAATCATGGCGGGGGTGGTGGTTTGGGCAGTACTGGTGCAGATAGTAGTTGTAGCTAATATCTGAATCTTCCTTATAGGAAGACGCCTGGGGACCACTTTAATAAGGACTTTGAAGTAGTTACTTGTAAGGTGCCTAGACTATTAGCATTAGATTCTTGCACGGACTTCTAGAGGACAAGCAGGGAACTCACCATGAACTGGAAACAAAAATTAGGATAGCTGAGCTGGCCCTGGCATCCAGGGCAACTGGACAGGCATTTGGGATGTGGTTCCATGTGGTGCCACTCAGGGTTCTTGGATCTCTGTGACCAGGTCTGGGCGGCTAGGTGGCCTCTTTCACCGAGGTATTTGAGAAGTGACAGGCAAGACCCCTGCCTCCTGAGTCTGGTCCCATCCATGCCCCAGATATTCTCTATCTGCTGACGCCTCCTGAAAATGCCACTGACAGCTACTCACGTTAGGTGGTTGGGCATTTCATTTTCCCTGTTTGAAACTCACGTTTCTTACTCTCAAATGTTCTTTATGGGGATTGAGGATACTGAGAGGCTGCTAGCAAATGCTCTGTCCCTGACCAAAATCCATGTCAATTCTGATGAGGAAGAAGGTCTAAAGGCTTCCAGTTTAAGCGATCTCCATGCAGATCTCCAAGGGACTGCAGAGTAAGCTGCATCCATTTTTTACATGGATGACTTCCTCACATCTGGTAAGATCGGAGGGATGGGACCCATGGTGGGGGCAAGGAGCATGATGAGGTGAGGTCAGGCCTCAGGGAGGGAGTGTGTGGGTCTTGGGCACACATGTCACCTGCCCAAGTGAGCCAACCGAGAGACAGCTAGCTGACACAGCACACACTGCATCCACAGCGCAGCTGTCTGGCTCATTACCCCTGTCTTATGGGACCAAGGTCATTGATACCAGACACGCCTTCAGAGGAGCAGACCATATCCCAAAAGCCCGTGCTACATTATTCTAATTGCCCTCTCATCGCAAGCCAGAAACAGGGGCAGTGCTTAGCACCCTACAGTCCACATATACTTTCAAATCAATGCTTTTATTTGATTAGTTTGATCTTTCTGAGAGTCCTGAAAGTAAGGTGTTATCATTCTTCCCATTTTTCAGATTTGGAAACTGAGACTGAGAGTTCGCCCAAGGTGGTGCAGCTAGGAAGCAGTGAAACCAGAACTGGAAACTAAGTCATTGTGTTCGTTTATGCAGCAACTAATTACTGATTGATCCTTTACTCTGTCCACATAAGGACTAGAAACTAGCAAGCAAGCAAAGATGTTCCTTGAGCTCACTCATGGTCTTTCTGGCCAGGGACTCCTTCTCTATCCTTCTTTTCGTGTCATGACATCTCTTTATCATAGCGAAAAATATCAGGTGAAACTCTGACAGCAAGAAATAGGATTATTAAGCTCAAACCCCCAAATACCAAACTATTAGTAGTCTAGGGCCATTCAGTGCAGGGATAAATAGCCTTGAACCCCTCGATATCATTTTCTCTGACCCAGAACATTAATGCACAATCACTTTGGAGATAATTGCAGGAAAAAAAAGGTTAAATTATGCTTGGCAAGTGCTATTTACGTGATGAGGAAATATATAACAAATTGTGGAAAGGTATTTATCAATGATTATTTGAAAAAATATATCAGAGTTGAAATATCTGTCCTCTAACAAACTCATTTATGGGGCCACTCCATTTTTAGAAAGCCCGATGCAGGGACCTTACGCCCTCATCTCCTGGGCTCTGCAGTGTGCACGCAGAAGGAGTGCAAGGAAGCTACGTGATGAGGAGGTTGGAGTAGATCATTTATCTCCCTATAAGGGTGACTCATTAATCCTAGCATGGAATGAGAACTTCATGAAAAAAATACAATCCAATTAATTCTGCTTTTTCAAGTCAGAATTGGGTTGATTTGGGCTTTTTGTAGGCAAGGTGATCCTAGGAACGCTTGCTTGCTGACAATCCCACTGATTGCTGGCCTGTGGCCCAGGATGCATTGTTATGTAGTCTGTGTGTTCCCATTTCGAGGGCCGGCCAGCAGAGGTTACAGAGTTGATTGAAGATTAAGATTAAGACAGGATGGGCGCCTGTGTCTTCCTGGGAAGATTTCGAGTGCTGCCCTCACATCTCATCACCGACTTCCTAAGGCCTCTGAAACCATTTTCCTCACTGACAGCTTTAGGGACGGTGAGTGTGAGCTCCTGGGAGGCACGTAGAGAGCTGCTGACTTAGGACATTAAATGTGAATGTCATGGGAAGGTTCTGCTGACCCTGACCATGACAAGTCTTCTCTCCACACAGGGCTCTTGCTGACCAAATGACTCCATGCATGGAATTCGCTGGGTTCCTTTGTGGAGTGTGGGCTGCTACTCAAACTCTGATGACTTCAGTTGACACTTCCTGGGGTACTGACAACTGGGCTTCCAGAAGAAAGAAACACAGCAGAGCAGAGGTGCGGGATAGAAGTAATTGTCATAGGATCCCCAAGGCTTTTGCTGAGGGCCACATCATGACATTGGTACAGCGCCTCCCAGATGCTAGTGAGATCCCCATCATGGCAGATATTCAAGAAGAGGAGGAAAGAGGGTACAGGAAGATTTTCCAAGCCCAATTGCCATTGGCTACATGATCTCCAAGACTCCTTGACCCTTGTAGTCCATCACATGCACGCGTGTGTGCAGGTCTAGTACCTGAGGGTAATAGAGAGATTGAGTCAATACCTACCGCCCTCTGGACAATTGGTGACTATTATTTAATAATCGACATCAAAGATATGTTTCCAGCCTGCTTTCCCTTCCCCAGTAGGTGGTTTCACCCAAGGCTCAGGATTCTTGACTTCCAGTCTCCGCCCCAAGTAGACATGTTCCCTTAAACAAATTTCTTCATCCCCCGATCCTTGGCTTGCTTATCTTTACAATGGAGACAACAACGGAACCTTCAGTATTTGCTAGATCTCTGGGCTCGTAGTGTCTTTGAGGTTAAGGATAAAGTCCACATACCTTGCCCTGCTCTCCAGAGTCCCAGGTTGCTCAAGGGATCACACAGATAACTTGATAGTGACCTGAAATATGGTAAAAAATGGGAGTGTGCCTAAGAAAGAAGAAAAATGAGAAACATTTTCTACATGAAGATGTATCAATTATAAGGCTTCTTCCGGATTTAAAGATCTATGATGTTGTGATTAGGAGGCAGTGTGGGGTATTGCAAAGTCCTGAGTTTATTTGCCTCATCACCACATCCCAACTGTCACGGAGTAACGTTTGTTGAACCGTTTTTGCTTCTTGGGACAATATTACGTGTGCTGCCTGCTGCCTACCCAGGAGAATAAATTAAAGTATCAAATGAAATTGGGTATTCGATAAGTGCTTTGGGAAGTACACAACGCTATTCAAACCCAAACATTGATATTTGATTAATAGCACGAGTCATAATCCAATTGGCTGCAAAAGATTGATTAGTTCCCCCGATTATTTTTCTCATCTGCCCTCTGTACTCTCAGCAAGTTACACAGTCTGCATCCACTAGGCCTGTGGTTCCCAAGCTTGAGCTTGCAGCGTGATTTAGAGCACTTGTTAATACAGATGGTCAGTGTCCATCCTCCGAGATTCTGATTCAGCAGGTCGGGGGTGGGTCAGATTTGCATTTCTAAGTTCCCAGGTGCTGCTCCTGCTGCTGCTGCCCCCAGACTAAACCTTGAGAACTACTGGTCTGGAACTATTGGTCTAATTCTTTGACACACTTAATGTTTATGTGAGTTTTTCCTTGCCTGATTACCTTCAAGCCTCCCCGTCACATGGACCTAAAGGTCAGGCAGTATTAGGGATGATTTTACAAATGCACAGAATGGGTCCCAGAAACTGGAAGTGGTGAGGTACTGAGGGCGTCACAGTGAAATCAGTGGCCAAATGGGAATAATATCATGTGTTTGTTTTTTTTTCTGGATGTCCATTTCAGTGTCCTTCCCTCTGGGCTGGACTGCCCCCTACTGGCCGGTCAGTCATGGTCCCCAGCCCCCGCTCCCCCCCTCCACCACCCCTTCCACACCCAAGCTCAGGCTAGTGACAAGTTACAAGGCTGCCCTCTGAGGTCAGCTTTGCTAGCATCTTCTGACAGCTGCTGTTGTGAGGCATCTGTTTGTTTTGATGGAAGGTGTGTAGTCCAGGGATGAGTTCCCACCTCTGTAGCCACAGCATTTACCAGATTCTGCAGGTAGGAATTGTTCTGAGCTGTTCCTCCTTTCTCACCAAGCACTGGGTCAGGTGCCTCGTCTAAGGTACAGGCTCCCTATGGGAAGATAAAGTGTTCAGGCTGTGGCTGACTTTTTATCCACATGGCTCCCCTGGACCCAACCACAAACTTCAGGAGGCTCCTTGGAGCCCCCGCTGCCACCAGCCCTCTCCTTGGCCCATAAAGCCTGGTTTCAGCAAAGAGACTGGCTGTGCCTGTTTATCTAGAATGTTCCACCCTTGATATACAACCCGGCTCCTCTTGCCCCACACTGACACCTAGCCAAGTTCCTCTTCAGTAACTTTCCCTCTTCTTGCTCACCCTGCCCCCTGGCTATCAATCTCCACTGGGGCCTATTGTATCCAGAGTTAAATTTAGTCTCTCCCCTATTGCAGTAGTTTTGAATAAAATTTATCTTGCTGTTTTTGGCAAGTGTCCAGTGAATTATTATTATTATTATTATTATTATTATTATTATTATTTTAACACCAGAAACATTTTATGCTTTTCCTGCTGTGTCCAACCTGGGCACCAGGTTGGTGTCCTCAAAACTGAGTGACTTATGGGGTGCCAGGGTGGCTTAGTCAGTTAAGTGTCTGCCTTCAGCTCAGGTTATGATCCTGGGGTTATGTGATCAAACCTCGCATCAGACTCCCTGGTTCACAGGAAGTCTGCTTCTCTCTCTCCCTCATGCTCTCTGTCTCATAAATAAATAAAATCTAAAAACAAAAACAAAAACTGAGTGACTTGTTGACCTAGCCCCAAACTCTCATCCCTTGGAGTGACAGGTAGCTCGTCCACCTTCTAAAACTGCTCCTTACCAACACCCCCACATCTGGAAGCCTTGGTAGCCCTGGGAAGAGTCCATCAGTTCTCCAGTCTGCAGCCCATGTGTCCCCTCCTCACACCCCTCTGTGGAGACCCCACTCTTTGCGACCCACTGAGGGCGGGGAGGCCAGATGTGGCCCCAGAAAGGAATAGGCAGTGCCTGAGTCATGGAAGAGGCCAGCTGGCACGGCACTGAGCCTTTTTAAGCTGCTCAACCAGAAAGGGGAGGGGAAAGGTGTCAGCTGTGAAAACCAGGGCGTGAGCTATAAACACCAACTACAACCCTAAGTCCTGCAAAGCCGCAGAGAAAGACTAGGTCTCTTGGATTTCTATTTTCCTTCCTCCCTTCTCCCTTTCCAGATTCACAGCAGTCTTCTCCGGGCTGAGCAGGTTTGTCTGCTGGTTATTATGTCTGCTGCAGCTCTTGGATGCCTCTGTGTGAGTGTGTGTGTGTGAGTGAGTGTGTGTGTGTGTGTGTGCGCGCGCGTGCGTGTGTATGAGAGCGTGTGCGTGTTTTCTCCAGAGTGACTGGTTTGTGCTGTCATCAGCCGTTGTTTTGGTAAATGGCGAGTTAAACAGATATATCCAAGCGTAAAATCTAAAAAATGTTCCCTCTGGGCGCCCGGGGGGTGTTGTTTGAAATCAACTACATATCAATTGAGCGGCGGCGAGCGGATCCGATGATAAATTCCAGTCCACAGACGCCTTATAAATTACATTTTTTTGTGCGCGATCTTGCCTCATCTCGGCTCCCCAGAGGCCCTTAGACTGAGAACTATGATTGTGTTGGAGAAACGTTTGCTCAGCTTGAGCGAGGCCATTAGCATTGCATGTGCCCGTCCGTCGTCCCTGGCTCCCCCGCCCCCCCACCTCCCCCCGCCCCCCTCCCGCCCCTTTAACAAAATACAATATGTGCCTGGTAATTTTTCTGTTCATTATCTCATTGTTTTCTGTAAGTACAAGGTTAGATTGAATTACTGCGGGCTCCGCCGCCTATTTGTAATTCTCCTTCCATGCCGAGCTGCTAATGAATGGGCAATTTAGTCAATTCTTTGTAACGGCTTCTTCTGTGCGTCAGCCACTTAATTACTCTGAGCCTTTCTCACTGCTGCTTTATTGCATGGAAAGTCGGGCTGCTTGGAGGGCTTGGCACGGGGATCTCCGGCTTCCAAAAAAGAAAAAAAAAAAAAAGAATGATCAGAGGCAACGAGGATTGTGAATCCTCGATGCCCTCCGCAGTGGCTGAAGGAACGTGCGATGGCCTCTGCACACTCAGCCCCCGGGCCGTCCCTCCCTGTCCCCGTCCCTGTGCCTGTCCCAGCGCAGAGGTTTATCTTCCTCCTTCCTCAATGACAGTTTGCCTTGGTCCTGGCCGAGGCACTCACCGGCTGGGGAGCAGGAAGGTACAATGTCTTCTCCAGGAATATCCTTGCAGGGGGCGGTCCTGGTGTTTTAAGCTCTGAGGAGCGTGCTAGCTATTCCGTTGTCAGGATCTCTAAGCCGTAACCAGGGGTCCCACTCTCAGCCGCACTGCACTTCCTTGTCCCCTTTGTATAGAGCAGACCCTCCGAACTCGGGGAACAGGTGAGGTCTTTATCATTCCCCTTTGACCAAGGGGCACTCCAAGCGTTCCAAGTAATGCGCTTCAGGTCATTGAGCCAAGTCTGGCAGAGCTGGGGCTCGCGGGCACTTGGGTCACCATAGCACCCCCAACCCCAACTGCCCAAGGAGCGCTGGACAATAGTGTGGCGTGGCCTGGCCGAGGTGTCCCAAGGTGGAGCTAAGTGTAAGTTGTCCTTAGGAGGGACAGGAATAACTCTGGGAAGGGAGAGGACTTTATGACAGTGACCGAGGGGCTGAAAACCTCGAGAAACTGGGAACTCCTCCAATAGGATATTAATTGACAGGGTGGCATTTTTGGGGCACATCTGTCCTGCTACCAGGATATTTCTATGTGTCCCAGACTGAAGATGAACTCTATAATTTATCATCCAACCTGGGCTACTTTCAGAAGTGAAAGGAGCCATGCTGAATGATCGTGCTGGGGCCACGGGGGTAAACAGAGACCATCGGGAGCAAAGGAGGCAGCCTGGTCAACCCACCCGGGGACCTGAGAACAGATGACCCCTGCGCCAGTGGTGCGTCTTCAGGCCCCAGCGCTCTGAGGGCTGGCTGGACCCACCCCTGTGTTTGTTCTCTGTTGCTGGGCATCCACCTGCCACACGTGAGCTGCAGGGACTCTGCCTGTGTCTGGAAACCGATGGATTGACAAACACTTTGTGAACGACCACGGGCTGGGTCTAGGGATGTGGGACGGAAAGACAAAGTCAGGCGTTTCAACTGCTCTGGCAGGAGGGAGAATGCTGCTGATCTCCTGAAACGGGCTCTTCAGCATGCTGGTTCCCCGGCCCCAAAAGCTCACATCCTCCTTTAGGCCCCGACTCACTCCCACCCAGCCTTTGGCAGGTAACGTGTTGCTTCCTCCAGAAGCCTTCTTTGATCTCTGAGGTTTGTTACTCTATTTCATATCATCCTGCACTTTTCCTCTTCACTGCTCACCACAAGTATAATTATGTGTGTAATTATGTGTTTGACATCCCTCCTTCCCCACCCCCAGCCCCAGCCCTGGTCTGTCTGTGTTCAGCCCCCCAGAAAAATTCATGTTCCATAACAATAGCTCACATTTAAATGGCACCATCTATGTGCCAGGTGCTATTCCTTTTTTTTTTTTTTTTTTTTTTAAGATTTTAGTTATTTATTCATGAGAGACACACAGAGAGAGGCAGAGACACAGACAGAGGGGGAAGCAGGCTCCATGCAGGGAGCCTGATGTGGGACAATCCCAGGACCTTGGGATCATGCCCTGAGCCAATGGCAGATGCTCAACAACTGGGCCACCCAGGTGTCCCACCAAGTACTCTTCTAAATGGTTTACAAATGTTACCCATGACACTTCACGAGTTTATACAATGGGCACTACTGTTATCCTTATTTTGCCAGTGAGGAAACAGGGACCCTGGGAAGTAGAATGGCTTGATACCCGGGAGGCAGGATCCAAATCCAGACAGTCTGAATCTCATGTCTAAAAAAGAGCAGAAGCTTGGAACCAGAAGATGTCACCTCCATGCCTGACCTGGCCATGGCCCAGTGGTGTGACTTGGTCAGCAGGTCCCGAGGCCAGCAAATGAAATGGTGTTATTATTACGTGCATGACGTGATTGTTGGATGAAAGTAGACCCACCGCCTGCCGTCCACATGATGGGCATCCCCAGCAGCCCCCCAGACACCCCAGCATTCCTACCCTGACCCTTCACCCGTGAGCCCTGGGGGTGCATGTCTGCCTCCCTCCACTGCCTGCCAACACCCTGGGGGCCCCATGCTCAGCCTGGCATGGTAGCGGATCTGAACCGAATCCACCATGTTTCCAGGTCTAGTTCTAGATGCTTCCTGGGCAGGAAACCTTCCCCGGTTGCTCCAACCCTCTCAGGTCTCTCCTGTCTCAGCTCCACGAAGCTCACACAACCACAGCGCAGCGCACAGCACTGCGCTGCACTGTCCTGGCTGCACCTGTTTTCCCCTGGGGAACTACAGGCTGTGAACTCCGTCCAGCGGGCTCGCCCGGAGGGGCAGGAAAATGGAAGCAAACGGAGTAGGAAATGCGAGGATACGTCGTGGGCGGTGGAGTGAAGTGCGGTTTCGGGAGACGTGTGTGTGTCGGATCACAGTGTGAGCTGTGTATCTTAATCGGAGGCTCAGTCCGCACAGGTTTGTCAAGCCCTGCTCCAGGGCTGCCTTGGGCACACTTGTTTGGAGGAGGAGACGAGGCCTCTCCTTGCCTGGCAATTGCCCGGCACCCGGTACCTTCTCTGCCGGTGCTCTGGCTCTGCGGGATGCAGGCCCTTCCAAGCCCACCCCCCCACCCCCCAGCAGCCTCTTCTCCTCTTCTCCTGCCCCTCAAGCCTTGGCACCAGCCCAGGCCCCTATGATAGCTGTCCTCTAGCACCTCCCAACCTGTCCCTGGGGTCTCTGGGTGTCCTGCTGTGGCTGGCCCTCCCCGGAGGGCAGGACAAGTGCTCTTTCACTCTCGTCTCCTCCACTGTCCGCATAAAGAGCACTGACTGACTGGCTCGGACTTGCTCACATGTTGATCCTCAGCCTCACTTTCTTCCTCTGTTATCAGCATCCTCTGATCTGGGAGAGAATTCTTTTTTTTTTTTTTTTAAGATTTTAGTTTTAAGTCATCTCTACACCCACCGTGGGGCTCAAACTCAAAACCCCGAGATCAAGAGTCACATGCCCTTCTGACTGAGCCAGCCAGGGGCCCCTGTGAGAGAATCCCATCACAGAAAGCATATGTAAGTAGCTGGCTCAGAGAAAGTGTTCAGGAAACCTCCCGTCCCTGACCCCTCCACTGGGATGGGGACAGGGGGTGGGGGGTACTGAGGTCAGCATGGGCCTGGGGTTGTTGCCCATGCCACCCCCTGTGGTCATGGTCCAGCAACGTGTGTAGCCTGTGCCCTCCTAGAGACCACCCTGTGCACAGCTGAGGAGGTGACCCAGGCTTTTCACTTTCATTCAACCAGAGCTCAATGTCTGTTTCACAGGCAGCAGCTCCCCCAGGTCAGGGAGGCAGGTGTGTCCTGTCTTAAGGCAGCTCCACGGAACAGGGATTGATGAACACATGCCCCCGGCCTCCTAAACTTTCCTTCTGCATGATGAAACAGCCAGCCCTTAGAAGGCCTGCTTGGTCCTGGTTTGTTCTAAGCTCTTAATCTCCTCATCTCATTCTTGAGAGAAGCCTACAAGGGGTGCTGTTTCACCCCCATTTTACAGATGGGGAAATTGAAGCTCAGAACTCCTGTCGCTTCCCCAGGGTCACCCAGCTAGTAGGCAGGTGAGCTCAGGTTCCAGCCCAGGACATCTGGCTCCAGCACAGAGCTCCCCAAAGTGGGGACTTGGGCCTCCTTTAATCACCTTGTAGACAAAACACAACTCTGAGCCAATCCTTTCTAGAAAATATCCTGGTGAAAAGTGTGGATTATGGTTTTTTTCAGAGTTTGTTCCCTTTGACACAATTCTGGGACCCTGACCTAAAGAAACAATGCAGAATCAAGACCAGGTATCACCAAGATACTCTTTAGAGTATTGTTTTAACTTACCTGCCAGCAATAAGGTGTCCAGGCCTCAGCACGAACACCTGTCAGCCTGAGACAGCCCTACTCTCAGGCCGCCCACCCTGCCATGTGTTGTTCCACCTTAACAGAGAATACGTGGGGCTGGCTGGCTGCCTCCCCACTAAACGCTCTCATTACTGAAAGCAGGTCCTCTGTTTTATCCACCCCTGAGTCCGGAGGCTCAACAAGGGACTAACATATGCTAGGACCTTGATAAATGCCCATGCAGAGAAGAGGTGATAGCAGCCAAGTCTAGGAGGTGACATATGGCATTGCTTGTAAAATATTTTCATCTTGGTTGTAAGTTTGAAATTTTTCATAGTAAAATGTTGGGGGGAAAAAGACTAGATGAGGGAAATGTATGAGCATATTATAATAATATGGAAAATGTTTTATGCATGAGGGGAAAAGGCAGAAACAAAGTAAGGCTACATCTGCAAAAATGGAGATGAGAAGAACGGTGGAAGAAAATCGTAGAATATTAGCGGGGTTCGGGGAGGTACTATGATGCACGGCGTTAACCTTTGTCCTTTTACTTGTTTGCTGTGTCCTCTGTGGTGGACGTGTGTTCCTTCCATAATGAAGGAAATTTCTTTGTTCTGCTGTGAGTCTTTGGCCAGAGTTTCTCTAAGAAAAGCAACTGGTCCCCTTCCTAACAAACCCAGTACATAGAAGCAAAGATAAACTTTGAGTTCATGAAAAGAGTCTTTCCGAGCAACGCTGTGTGGAAACTCTCTTAAGACATGACAGAGCGAAGCAATCCTCACAGGTAACTTAAGGTGGTGTGAGGACCCCTTCCTTGGCCTACAAGGAGACAGTTCCCTCCCCAAAGGGATTGGCTACGTTCTCCCAAACCTCTTGCCCCCCTCCCAGGTTTGGAGTCTGGCAGATGGTCCTGGGACCCTCGGTGGCCTCTCAGTGCAAGAACCCAGTGATCTGAGTCTGACGGCAGGAACAGATGACAGATGGCCCAGTGCATTCCTCGTAAAGCCCAGCCTTCGCAGGCTCCCCCCAGGACAGGTGAGGCCGAGGGACTCTGCCCGAGTTGGTTGGGCACATCCACACCTCCACCCTTCTCCCACCCCCACCGTTCTGAAGGCTCCCTCGGGCCACCCTGATCTGTCCAGCCTGGCCACAGTGACGGGATGCTGCTAGTTCCCAGAGGCCCCCAGAGCAGTGGTTTTCTGGGACCAGGCCATGTGACGGCCGTTGGCCTTTCCCCTACCCCATCCCATACCCAGCCGTCTCCCTCCACCATGTGGCATTAGGTGAGGCCAACGCCTTTGTTTGCCCGCAAGGAGGGGCTTCATAGCTCTTCTGGAAGCTGCTGAGCTCGTGACTCCCACCTACCTCCTGGGAGGCAGTGCTCTGGAGCAAGTTCCAAGATCTCCACTGTGGCCACGTGCATCTTGCCAAAGGAACTAACGTTTATTTTTAAGCACCAATAACCAGTCAGAGACGAGGCTGCAGGCCCCCTTAGTTCTCACCTGATATTTTGGGGTCTGATCATGATCCTCAGTTTCCTAGTGAGGGAACTAAGGCTTCAAAAGTTTAAACAACTTTAATAAGGTCAAAGCTCTTAAGTGATGAAGCCCAGATTTGAGCAAAACCTCCTAAACTAATATTTGTTGAGCAAATGGAAGGAACGATGCATGTTTTGTTCCTCTGGGCATGTTCTTTGACGCTACAAGTACAGTTGGAGAGCATCCTGACACCCTTCACATCTCACTATGAATCAGGAAGAAGGATGTCCTCCCTGACAGCTGCCCAGTACCCAGGCACCTACAGAAGGGGCTTTGGGTTCACAGAGGTGAATAATGAGGGGAATAATTTGGGGGCAATCATGTGAGGAGCAGGCCACGTTGGGTCTCCAGGGTACACGAAGGCCTGAACCCAAGGGTAGGGACAGTTTTGACTATAACAAAGTACAACCCCACCAGCCTCGCTTTATGACTGCAGGTGGACTCTGCCTATGATCTCAGGTCACAGCGAGAACCCAGAATGTTAGCTCCCTATCTGTAGGATTGGGGGTGGGGAACTGGTTTGGAACCCAGGCTTAAAATCCAGGATAGACCAGAGGCAACAGGGATGGATCACTAGTCAGGAGTTCTAAGCTGTGTGACTTCAGGCAGGTCTTTCTCCCATGGTGGACCCCATGTCTTCTCAAACGGAACCTGGGGGCTCCTCCAGCGTGGGTTCTGTAATTCCACATATTAGCTCTGGTATCAGGCTTGTTTCAGATGTATGGCCTTTGAGAAGAATTTCAGACACAGGATGGCATTAGGGGGCCAGGAGGCAGGTGACCTTTTCATCCAATACCTAGGGATGCTCCTGAAGGAGAGACTCAAAGATCCTTTCACTCATGCAGTTCTCACCTCGGTGAGAGCCAGTCTCTCCAAGCTCTGAGGTCAGCTCTCTCCCTGTTCGTCTCCTGCAGAAGATCGCAAGCTTTTTGAAAGCAAAGACTGTATATTTTTCGCCTCCAAACCCGCAGTTCCTTTTGTCATGCACTGTGATGCTGCAATTGCCAGCTGTGGGTTTGTTGAATGAATAAACAAAAGAGTAAAAGTTGCACTTGGTAGAGTTAATGTCATAATTTTCTGTCTTAAGAACAAGGATATCTCATTGCAGGATCCAGAAGACTGGAACCAACATCTAACTTGGGTTCTCATTTCCTACCCCTTCCCTTCAGCCATTTACAGTGGGCATCCTTACTTAACAGATGGAAAAGCTGAGGCCCAGAGGAGAGATGGGACTTAGAATTTTACATAGGCAAGGCAGGAAGGGAGCAGTGGTCCATTATGTTCTAGATTCTTTAATGTTACATAAGAAGACATCGAGGCCCAAGGAGTGTGGTAGGGATTGCATTTTGTCGTACAGCTCAGCAGAGGTGGGGCAGAGACAAGAACTCAGCTCCCAAATCACAGTCAAGGATTAAGTCAACAACACAGAGCTCAAGCTGCCTGGTACCTGTGCCAGGTTCCCATGGTAACCATATGGAACAAACCGTCCTCTTTGGGTAGCATGGACTCATTCTCTATATGGTTTTTTTTTTCTTTAAGGGAGAATACATTTGCATAGACTCTTTACCCTCACCAAATGGACTCATTCATGAAAGAGATTGGGACTCTATCTAGAAAACTGGTATCTAGGAAGGAAATGGAGATCCTGGCTCATGAAGGCCTGGAGAGGCCTCTGGGTTAGGACTGGTGTCTGAAATGGATTAATGACCTGGAGAAAAGCATCCTGGAATCTTGGTTCAGAGTTCCTTGGTTTATCTTTGGTCTCCTTTCCTGTAGATCTCTTTCCAAGTAATAAGAGCCCTTAATCAAACACAGATATGACACATGACTCCAGCAGCCTTGAGAGGGTTTCCCCCTATTTGTGTCATCTACCCTGCAGAGTTGTTGGAGGACGTATTGCCATTTTGCAGCTGAGAAAATTGAGGCCAGAAGGTAAAGGTCACGGGACTCACATGGAATTCCTCAGCACGTGGGATTCTCCTTCTCTGAAGAGGGGCCACAAGATGAGCACCGGGCAAATGGCAGGTAGTTACTGGGCAGCCTGGAGCCCTCAGCCGGGACTCAGCCACTCAGAGCTGGAGAGGAGGCAGGAAAGAGGTGGACAGCAAATGATGAATTAAACATGGGACTACAATCCTCCAGTGTTACAGTGGCTGTCATGGTGATGGCACATGTAGGCTAGCCAGGGGTGTGTCTCTAAAGAACTGGCGTTTCAGTTGAGGACCAAATGGTGGGGAAGAGCCAGGTATGGGAAGAGTGAATTGAGGACGCGCCTCAGAGGGAACAGTGTTTGCTGGCGTCTGGAGGAGGAAGGTAGTTGGCACCCTCAGGGAAGGGAAAGGAGGCCAGTGAAAGTCCAGGGTGGGGAGGGGAGTGGGGAGGAGGGGCTGAAGGTGAGACCCTGAGGGGCAGACAGGGGCCAGATAATTTCATAACCTTTTCAGGTTATGGTAGGGTGTACACATGCAATCAAATGCACCCGTACGCCCATGTACCAAATGTGGGTGTACACACACATGCCCACACACTGTGCATGTACACACAGGCACACACATGCTCAACATATCCACGTGCATGCATATATGTACACTTACACGTGTACATGCACTTTTACATGACAGTGCATCAATACAACTCACTGACAACACTTTGTTATGTGCCCTTAAACACACCCGCACTCCTCTGCACACACACAGGCACGCTCACATGCACCCCATGCCCATTGATAGGGAAACACTAAAGCACATGTACACTCATTCTGTTGTGCACACACGTGCTTTGTTTCACAAATGCACACATCCATGCACGCATGTCTGCTCACACAGAGATACTCATACGTGCACGCGGACGCCCGAGACAAGCCTGGGTCAGACGAGCTCTCAGCCACAGATAAACTCTTCTGCTGGTTGGTTATAATCTTTCATTGGAACTGACACATTGATAGCCTCAGTTTTTCTAGGAAGTGACCTTCATGCTGGCTATTGATTTCCAGTGGCTATCAGGCACCTGCCACCAGAGCGACAGGCCCGGTCGGAGGTCAGCCCTTAAATAAAGCTTCTGGATTACTAAGCACCAACCACTCCAATGAAAATGGAAATTGGCAGCCCTGGCTCCCTTTTCTGTGGCCCGCTCCTGCTAACAGGGCTCCAGGCCCGGGTGACTACCTCTCGTTCCTTCATGTGGCCCCACCTCAGGGCCAGACTGTGGGTGCCCACTGCTTTCTGTTTTGCAGAGGAGCTGGGCTGAGGGCTGCAGGTGGCAGCAGTTGCCAGGGCCTGAAACTTTCTGGATTCTGTCCCAGCAAAGCTATCCTCCCAAACCCAGCATTCTGCTAAGGTCCAAGAGACCCACAGGTGACTCTCCTTATCGTTTTGGACAGGTGATGTCACCTCTGTGGACCCATTTCCCCTCACCCCTGCTTCATTCTGCATTCCACACTCATAAATCTCTTCCCACTTCATGATGCTGCAGGTCAAATGAATGCATCCAGAGAGGAGCTTTGAGCTGCATAAAACATGGTACAAGAAGATGGTGCTGCTATATATATAGCACCCATGTTTTCAAAGTGTTAACAATTTGCTAATTGCAAAACTCTGCTTACTTATATCACATGTTTACATGATGACCCAGGAAGCCCCTCATATGGCTGCAGTGTCTTGAGGCCTCTGACAAGCAGACACACAGGAGGGGAGAGAGGCTAGAAGAACCCTCTGGTTTTCTAAAGCTGTGCCTTTGGCCTTTCCTGCCTGGAAAACAGATGGGGTTCATGCAGCCTCACCTGCTGTTCAGGGCTCAATCCTAAAAGCCAAACTCCACCCCTGAAACCTGCTTTGTCCTACTCCCTGCTCATACTTGCTGTCTTCCATGGCTTCTCTCCTCTCTATCTCTGTAAACACATCTCCACCCCTCCTCTGATCCCCTGTGTCCCCTCGATTCCCTAACCCAAACAATCCAGGCAATAGCTCAATAGTCCTTTCTATGTAGCTTTGGAAAGTGCATTCAGGCTTACTTCTGAAACTAGATGTGAGCAATTTTTGCCTCAAATCCAAATTTTTAAAAAAGCTTTACTTGACTTTTCTGGTTTGGGAGAAAGCTACAAATGCTGCCACATGGGGCATTTCTCTGCATCCATCCAATGCAAATGTTTGTCCCTCTTTGCTCCACTTGTACATCAGATGACCATTAGGGCCTGTGTGGTTCTGCAGTCAGGCAGGTCATTACATGAAGTTTTTCCTGAAGGGAGGGTAAGTAGAAATGAGAAATGTCTACAAATTAGTTTTTTGACAAAGGGGGTGATTTGTTAATCAAAATCAGAGAGGCAAACATTGCTGATGTAGCCTGAAACTCAGATGAGCTGTCCGTGCCAAAGGAAAGAAAGTCAAGAATCTGGGTAAGTCCACGCACCAGGACCTCAGCGGTAAGTTGCACTTAGTGCAGGACCACAGGGGGACTCCCTGCCCACAAACCAGCAGGTAGGACATGCAGTCCAGGGACGAGGTCGAGAAGAGTTCAGGGTCATGTGATTTCTATGTAAGTTTGGACAGTTTTACTGACTGATAAATATCACCTAATGCTTACTCCAGAACCCGCTGAATACTCCTGGGGACAGGTTTGTTTCACCGAACAAATGCAAAAGATGTTCAGAAGTTCATCACTTAAAGAGTTCAACTAGTGACTCGTAATTGAAGTCTTAACGTACTGCCATTAGAATGGCAAGAGCAGCCACTTAACCAAATTCCTATCTTTAAAAATAGAAGTATTTCACTTCTTACTGTGACTGAATCCCTTAGTTTATCTGCTGTGATTTAAGGGGCTCTAAAGTACCCTGCCTGAGAGGTCAATGCCAACCTGGTAAAGTGGCTGAAACATACTCAGTGGCAGCACTTTCGGGTCTCCCCCTAGGGATCCTTGCATGATGTAAGTAGGTCCCAGATCAAATACTTTTGTTGGGTGAAGGGGATCCCCACCCCTGAGGAGGCCTGTGTGAGGCGGTGGGAACTGTGGAGCACATTCTATGAATATCCCTCGCTCCAGGCCAAGTGTGCAATTCTAAAATCTTCAGAGGTCGACATGCTGGGTTTGCCAAACCCGTACACAGGAAACAGGCCATGAAGCCCCCTAAAAGCCTGGACAGGGCCGGGCAGCAAATTGACTTCAACCCCAGCTCTGTCACTGGCCAGCTGAGTGGCCTCAGGTGCACTGTGTCCCCCCGCTGTGTGCTACAGTTTCCTCCCCTGCAAAGCGGGATCAGGAATCCTGACTACATGAGGGATGGTCTTGAGGATTTAACAAAGTGTTGTTCATGAAACCCCTGCCCTCTGTCTCTGCTGCTCATCTGGGGCCTAGCAGATCTGCTATACTCATAGCTTACTTACACTGCCTGCCACTGCCCCAGTGTATGTCACAGAGGGGGCTGGATTTTGCCTCTGCCCCCCAGGGGACAATTCAGCCCTGTCTGGAGTCATCTTTGGTTGTTACAATGTGGGAAGGAGGCATCTAGAAGGTAGAGGCCAGGGTTGCTGCTAAACATCCTACGTAGTACAGGCCAGCCCTCACAACAAAGAATTATCTGACCCCAAATGGCAGTGGTGGCAAGTTGGGAAAGCCTAAGCAAGGCCCTCTCTCTCTGAGAGATCCTTTTCCAGTTCTCTGCGTTCCCCTCAGTGGCTTAGCACAGCTCTGAGCCTCGGGGGCTGGGTAAGGAGCTGCTGGCTGCCTCCCCTCACCCCAAGGCCACTCAGCCAGATGGCAGAGGGGTCAGCGGCAACCAAACATCTAATGACGTGTGACAAGTGTGGCCAGACAGCAGGCCCAGGCTGGGCCCCTCGGAGGCCACTCATTGGGCAAAGGGGGACTCATAAATAACAGCACAGTGACAGCCCAAGTCTTGCTCAGTGGGAGGGATGGAGCTCCACCCGGGTGCTCGGCTCTCAGCCCCTGGGGCAGGCCTTTATGGGACAGAGCTCCAGCAGGAGGGCCCCTGGACCCTGAGCACAGAGAGCCTGCTGCCGAGAGGGGAGGGGACCTGACCCCGAAAAGTCTGTCCTGACAGTGACTGGCTTTGCTGCATTCACTTTATTCTCTGATGGTGAATCATTTTCTCCTTTCTGATCCACTGCTATCTAGGGCTTCAAAGCCTCCACCCAACAAAGCATTTGTGGCGTGATGCACTGGTGAACAGGCTGAGCACGTGAGTGTGAGTTTCAAACCTTTTGCTTTGCCCGAATGCCCTTGTACTTCCATCTCTCCATCTGTTAAATGGGGATATTTGAATAGCAAAGACACTAATTCATGGGAAATTATGTACAAAGTGAGAAATTAATGAAGGGATGATGATGATGACGATAATGATTATGATTATGATTATTCAACCATTTGGGAGAGAGGAATTTATATTTGAGAAAACAACCCTACCTTCTGACGCTCTAAAAATATTAATCAGTTTTTAGGGTCTTCGGCAGTTTCAAATAGGCTCTTTGCAATAATAATAGTAATAATGATGCCTATATTAAATAGCATTTTTATTTTCACATTTATTTTTCTCAAGCCTCATGTGGCTTCAAATGGGACCTGTTTTCAATGATGCATATTCTTTTTTTCTTTTTTCCTTTTTTTTTTTTGATGATGCATATTTTTCTAAAACAAAAGAAAAAAAAAATCAAAATGAACCGCTGGCATGTGGACCAAGATGGCTTTTTAAAAATTTATCCAAGCTCTGGATCAGATGGCACGCTGGCCTGTGAGTGGGGCACTGAGCTCAATGTGGTGCCTCCAACGGAGCATTTCAGGCTTAGAGGTCTCAGTTTCGTCATTCACAAAGTGCGGGGAATAATTTCTTTCTGACAAGCACAGGGCTGGCCATTCAGGGAGTCCATGTATGTGGAAGTGTCATACCACTGAGCATTAGCATCACTATCCTTATCTCCATCATTATCATTAATTGCTATTCCTGATGGTGTTTGCAAAGACAGAGCTACTCTCCAAAGCACCATGAGTAGTTTTCTTACTTCTTACTTTCGCAAAAATCCGTGCATGTCTGTGATGAAGAAACTGACCTTTCACTCCTTTGAAATCTGAGCTGAGTCTTCAAGATTCTAAACAAGTTTCCTACTCTTTCTTCTTCTTCTTCTTCTTCTTCTTCTTCTTCTTCTTCTTCTTCTTCTTCTTCTTCTTCTTCTTCTTCTTCTTCTTTTCTTCTTGTTTTTCCAGCCTGGGAGGCCAACTCAAGAGAGAGCCCTCCCTTCTGCATCGTGCCTTATGGAAATCTTCCATCGACGTGGCTCTGTTGATGGAAGCCCTCCATGCCAACTTTCAGCCAGGAGCACAGTTTTGCAGGGAGGGTTATAAATCAAAATCTGGGTTCTAATGAAACTGTTGACACTCTAACAGTGCACATTGAGGCACCGCTTTTGAAATATCAGCGAGAAGCACAGAGCTAATATTCAAGGGTCCAGGCATCTAGGGTTGCCTCTCTCCTGCCCGGTCTGGCCCTCTCCTTCCTTTCTTTACCCTTGCCTCTTTTTTCCTTTATAATTCCTAAAGAAAGCCTTGAGTTCTGCCTCATTCTGCAACCCCTTTGAGAGTCAGCCTCATGGCCATGCTGCAAGCCCCTGGGCTGGCTCCCCAGGCAGACCCCCTCCCTGGCTCCCTGCATGGGACCTAGGGGTCGGGGGCAATTTGCACAAAGCTTTCATTGGTCTGCGCAGCAGAAGATGGTAAAGGCAAAGCATGGGGCTCATGCAGGACACTGTTCCAGCCCTGGCTTCACCACTCCCTGAAGGCATGACGTCGTGTGACATATGTACACTTTCTAAGACTCAGTGCCTATACCTGTAAAAAGGGGATAACACAGCACCTGCCTTGTGATGCTGTCGAGACAGTCGAATGAGATCAGCGATGCCCAGGTGAGCTGTGCTAGTCTCAGGATGTGAAGGGAATGAAGGAGCAGCATAGGCGTGACTTCCTGAGGACCTCTGGCTGCCTCCGGGGGCCAGCACCCCATCCACACTGATTTTATACTGAGCCATGACAATCACTCCCATAGTTTGATTTAAGAGACACTAAAAAAGGTACATCTATCCCCAATATTCACTGCTGGGGTGCCTGGGTAGCTCAGGTTGTGATCTCAGAGTTGTGGGATCAAACCCTGTGTTGGGCTCTACACTGAGTATGAAGCCTGCCTGCTTAAGATTCTCTTTCTCTCTCTCTCCCTCTGCCCTTCCCTTGCTCGCTCGCTGTCTCTCTTAAAAAAAAAAAAAATCACCATTGATGTGATCAGCATCACTGACAGCAAGTCATCTGTGCAGATGTCATCCAGGGCTGAGCATGATGCCAGGTGGACAGAATGTACCTAATTTATCACCCCGAGGAGGGGAACACCTCAAATCCCTAATTCCTCCATATGGAGACTAAGTTCACAGCAGGCCTGTCCTTCAACAGGTGGATGACATTTCTGAGCCTTGTTCAGTGTGAGTTCATCCCCAGCCTCCTGACCAGATGGGCCTGAAACCCCATTCTTCCCTAAAGCTCTCCAAATCCTTTCCTTCCTTGGAGTTCCTGCACTTTTGCTGTTTTTGCTACTTATTTAGCAGAGGTTACAAATAATATTAATGTCCTCGGTTAGACTACAAGCCCCCTGTGGGCACGGAACATGCCCACAATTTCTTAAAATTTCCTGGAGGAACCTGTTTAATCATATTATCATCATATTACTATGATTGGACTGTTTTTCTAATGACAGAGATCGCTTGCTTACTCACAGTAATGCCCAGGGAAGGTCAGCTGCCCATATGTGCTTTGCTACTTCTACTCACATTTCATTGGCCAGAGCAGATCACATGGTCCACGGGACAGGGATCCAGAATCCTCCCAAGTATGTCAGGGAGGGTCACCAAAGATTTTCCACAACAATACAACCTATCACAGACCTGGAATAGTATTTTCTACAAAGCTGTTTGCTGCTCAGTAAATATTTAATGAGGATGAGGAGCCAAATATCTTAGGACAAAAATATTTGAATGAATAATTTTGGCACAGTTGTTAAATCTAAACTAGCCAACAGATGCTGGGTAACGAGTCTTAACATTCAGCGGCAAACTTAAACCAGCTAAGCCCTTTGTCTAGAACGTGGTAGAGCCAGACTAGACATGCCCTTGGTCCTTTGTGGAAATGCTGGCATCAAGGGAAGGGGTGGTTACAGGATAAAGACTTTGACTTCATAGAAGAAAATGTCCCCAGACCTAGGGTCCCTATCAGAAGGATGAGACTGTGAAGTCCCTGCTGGAAGCTGACTGTCCTTGGGGATGCCATCGAGGGGTTTCTGCAGTGGGCAGAAAATTGGACTACAGGCGCAAGACAGAATATTCCAGCTTTAAAAACTTGTCACAAATCTCAAAGGAATACACATTTCATTTATGGTCCCAATACAGAACTCACATTCCTAAAATAGCAGGTGTGAGTAAGATGAAATTTGTTAACCCAGAATAACATGGGGGCGCCTGGATGGCTCAGCTGGTTAGGTGTCAGACTCCTGGTTTCAGCTCAGAGTCTCAGAGTCGTGGGATCGAGCCTGGCATTGGGCTCCACACTCAGCTCAGAGTCTGCTTGAGATTCTCCCTCCCTCTCTCTCTGCCCCTCCCCTCCGTGCTCTCTGTCTCTCTCTCTCTGTCTCTCTCTCAAATAAATAAATAAATCTTAAAAAATGTGCTGTGAAAGTCAGGAGGAGGAACAGGCCAGAAGGCTTCTTGGAGGCATTGGGTTCTCAGCTGGAGCTCCAAGGCCACCAAAGACTGAGGTACTATAGGGGCTGGGCTGGGCTGAGCTGGGGGTTCGAGAGGGCGGGTTGAAGGGCCAAGGCCTGGATTTGGGCAGGGCTGCCCAGGGTGGGTGCACCCCCTTGCCTGCCACCCTCTCCCCCGGGAACACGGGGTTCTTGGGGGATGAAAATAATACAGTTTGCACAAGACACAAAAAAGAGCTGCTGCTGCCTTTCATAGCCTTTCTCCATTTCAGGTTTGCATCTTATTTTCCTGCGAACTTTTTTTTTTTTCCCCTTCCCTTTGTGGCTCTGGCTTTTGTGGGTGTAACCTCAATTTCTTGCTGCTTTTCAAAGCTTTTATTCCCCAAGTGGAAAGAAGGAACTTTTAATGTCACGCCAGGTCCTCCGCCAGGCTAGTTGTCTTTCCAAATCAGTTCAGGGCTCAGGGAGGCCGGGGAGAGGGGGAGGCTGGGCAGGGAGCAGGGCAAGTCAATCGCAAGGAGCCAAACAGCAAGTACAACGGATGAAGGTCCCCGAGGTGATTTGCAAATCTGCTGAAATCCTGAACAAGCTTTGATTTAACCCAAGCTTGAAATGGCTTTTATTTACTGTCTATTGTGGAATAAATGACATCTCATAAACAGGCTTTATCCATTACCCCAGAATGGAGAGCACAGTGTTAGGGACATTTTATCCTCTTGATATCAAAGGAGATATGCTAGGGTGTGTTATTACAAATAGAAAAATCAATGCCGAGACACACACATCTGAAATTTCATTTTCGTTGAACCACATTTTCAAAGGAAAAAAAAAAAGGCAATTGCTAATAAAAATGAGTACAGAACCGGAGGATTTACCAAGCTTGAGCAAAGGACTGGCAGGGAGCAAGCCCAGACAGTGAATAAATCGGGCAGTGCCCCAGGGCCGTTTCCTGTTGTCCTCCCTGATGACCCAGCTCCTGGCAGGGGTGGCTGCCCCCACCCCCCATCCCTGCCTCCTCACAGGTGACACCAGAGCCCTTAACGCTGCGTGGACCCCAGGACCTGCCTCTCACTGTCTCCAGTCATCCCATCCTGGCCACACACCAGACCACATGGAAAACATCGAAAATACCAAGACCACTGCTGCTTCCTCCAGGCCTTAGGTAGGGTCTTCTGACTCTTCCAGGTCTGCTGTGGGAGTGAAAAGGTCCCCACGGAGTGAGGAAGGAAAGTTAGCCAGACGCCTTCACAGAGATGCCGAGGCTATAGCCATGCCCCTCTCCTTCAGAGAAAAGAGGTGGAAGGTGAGCGCTTCCAGCTTTTCATAAAATGTTCTTCAAGGCACCCCCCTGGACCCCTTCTTATCACGTTGTGTAACCTTGTATTGGGGTGACCCTCCCACTCAAGGTCTTGTCCTGCCCTCCCACTGCTCAGTGAAGCTCAAGGCCAGGTCTAATTCTCTCTGTTGCATTCCCATGGCTGGGCACCGCCCTTGGCACCTAACAGCTGCTCAGTAAATACTACTCGAATACGTGGGAATGAGCATTGGTGGGTTGTTGGAGGGATGAGCAGGCTGCCTGCACACAGTGCCTGAGCTACAAGCTGACCTCTGCCATCTGACTAGAAGGCTCCAGCTCTGGGCAGCAGCCCCTGCCTTGAGGCATGAACTAGGTGGAGGCCCCTGGTTTCATGCAGTCATATTTGGCTCAGGAACGCCTAATTCTTTTGGTTGCGGGAAAACGGACCAGTAGACTAGGCTTGGTTTAAAGGCCCCACTGTAAATCCTGACCTGCCTCATGAAAAAAAAACCAAAAAACAAAAAACAAAACAAAACAAACAAACAAAAATCAGTGACGAAGAATGAAGAGCCAGACACAAATCCATGCCCTCTCGTGGAGAAAGAGCACACTCCACACTTCAGAGTCAGCTTGGGTGTCAGGAATCAGGTCACCAAACTCTATGTCTTAAGAGATGGGGTAAACCAAGGCCCAGAATGGGTCACCCTTTACCCAAGTCACACAGGATCTTTGACCCAGTCCTGAGCCCTATCTTCTGCCTGAAAAGACTCTAAGGAGAGAACATGATAATGAAGAAGGACCACACATAGCAACTGTTTTGCAAAGACAATCATGCTGTCTTGAGATGGTTGCTTTGGAAATTGTTCAATGAGGAAAGATCTAGAAAGCATCCTCACTGTGCAAATGCTGGAGATTTTTGCCATTAAAAAAAAAGATTTTATTTATTTATTCATGAGAGACACAGAGAGAGGCAGAGAGAGAGGCAGAGACACAGGCAGAGGGAGAAGCAGGTTCCATGCAGGGAGCCCGACGTGGGACTCGATCCTGGGTCTCCAGGATCACACCCTGGGCCAAAGGTGGTGCTAAACCGCTGAGCCACCCAGGCTGCCTGATTTTTGCCATTTTTAAGGCGGCATGGCTCTTGTTTGCTCCACAGACTTAACTTGGTTGAAGGCCGCTCATCAGAATCAGAAAAGGCAGGCTCCTGGAGCATTTCGGGAAGACTGTTCCCTGTGAGATGCGTCCCCTGTTCCCACAGAGACCTGGGCTGCCTATTTCCTCCTCTCGCGCTTCATAAAGGTTTGTGAGAATAGCCTAAGCTAGCCAATACAACTCAGGCGATTCTATCTGAAATAGGTGGCAGTATTTAAATAAGGTTTCAATAGGAAGAAAAAGTCTCTTTGGACTTGGTCTGTGATGTAGTTATCAGGAGGAGAAATTTGCAGAACCCATTACCTGCCACTCCTTCCCCCAGGAAATCCCTTGTTTGCGGAGCATGAATCTCTCTGGCTTTTCCTGGCTTTTTCTCTCTGGATTGTGCCGGGTAAACATCTGCCTCACACCGTGTGTTTATAAGAAGAGGCATTTGTAGCTTTGATTGTTCAGAGATTTCTGCAGAGCACACGTGCCCTGCGCTTTGCCCTTGTCTTCCCCTCTCCACCCTGCCTGCATCCCCCGAGGAAACCACCACGGACATTGACTTTGGCCCTTTTGGTGTTAACAGCGCATTTCTCCATCCAGAACAAGGAAGGCACACACGGCCGCCTGCTCTGCCTTGGGACAGTGTTTTTCATACCAAGAGTTCTAGGTTTTAATTGTATTGCTGTTATTATTCATTTATTGACAGAGTTTTGTTTTTTAAATAGAGAGAGAGAGAGGCAGAGACACAGGCAGAGGGAGAAGCAGGCTCCATGCAGGGAGCCCGATGTGGGACTAGATCCCGGGACTCTGGGATCATGACCTGAGACAAAGGCAGATGCTCAACCACTGAGCCACCCAGGCGTCCCTCACAGATATTTTTTCAGCACCTCCTGTTGAGATGGACATGGCCAACTCTACCAAAAGACCCAGCCCTTCTCTCGAGGAGCTTATGATTGTGTTGAAGAAACAGCTGGCACACATGGAGCATTTGGTCTTTGCCTGCATAGGAACAGAGAACTTTGCAGGGACAGGGAATCTGTTGCTGTCCTTCTTACTGTTCGCCAGACTGAGCCTCTCATCTTGAGTCCTTGGGTAGTTCAAAGCCACTGGTGGATCAGTCTTTTAGTGGCCTGCTCCCAGGAAAGAGAGGGAGAATACATTCGTAGTCTCGAATGTCCCTGGGGAGGGTGTCCTCTCATGGCTGACTTTGGCCACTGCTAAATATCATCATGGTAAAAAACTAAAACAAAATAAAACAAAACAAAAAACAAAATAAGACAAAAGATATATATATATATATATATATATATATATATATATATCTTCCAAGAATTTTGTTGAGTTCCAGTGAATAGTGTTGTTTTTTTGTCTTATATATATATATGTATATATATATATATATATATATATATATATATATATATATATATTAGTGATTCCAATCTAGGTTAGAAACAAATAAAAAGAAAATAATGTTATCAAACACCTAGTGAAGAGAGAGAGAGAGAGAGAGGAAAGAAAAAGACAAAACAGCTTGGATCTGATTTCATCAAGGTTCCTCACCTCCAGTGACAGCTTGGGCAATGAGCACTCCTGTCTTCAGAGAAATGACCAAAAAAATCCATTGTCAGCTCAGAAAGGTGAATGATGCCAAGGAGAGAGTGTTTTCTGCAGGGGAAGTAGACCTAGATATTTAAGAACTATTTCTCACAACCTGAAAGGATTTTCTTTTTTATCTTCAGCTCCTAGAAAACACAATCCACAATCCCATGCACCTATCCTGAATATTCTAGTGTGGAGAGGTTAGGGTCCAGATGATTTGCATAGTGACAGCTGAGCCCCTCTTGAAGCTAATACTTCATGAGAGACCCAGATGCCTGTCCAGGCTCTGACATTACCTAACTAGTAACCTTGGATCTGCCCCCTCAGCCTCTCTGGCCTGCACTGTAACTGGTTTCTAAAGGCTTCTCCATGGGTAAGAGTCAAAGACTCTACGAAGTGACTAGGTCATGCCAGGTCCCAGCAATTTTTAATTAAGATTTATTTATTTATTTGAGAGAGAGAGAGAGAGAACCAGTAGGGGGAGAGGCAGAGGGAGAGGGAGAAGCAAACTCCCCAGTGAGCAGGGAGCCCGATGAAGGGACTTGATCCCAGGACCCTGAAGTCATGACCTGAGCTGAAGGCAGATGCTTCACTGACTGAGCCACCCAGGCACCCCCGCCCCAGCAACTTTTAAAATCTGCTGATTTCTTCTGTACCTCCAAGAAACAACTGCACTCCCATGTTCACCGCAGTATTATTCAACTTAGCCAAGACACGGAAGCAACTCAAGTGTCTTTCAACAGATGACTGGATAGAGAAATGAATGGATTTACATACACGGAATGGCATTCAGCCTTAAAAAAAGAGATCCTGCCATTTGTGACAATGTGGACGTCATAGGGGACATCATGCTGAGTGAACTAAGCCAGAACAGGAAGGAAAACACTATATGATCTCACTTATGTGTGAAATCTGAAAAAGTCAAATAGATGGAAGTAGAAAGGTAGTTTCCTGGATCAGATAGGTGGGGAAATGGGAGATGTTGGCCAAAGGGTACGAAGTTGTAGTTATGTAGGATGAATAAGTTCTAGAGATCTAAGGTATAGCATGGTGTCTACAGTCAACAGCATTGTATCCTGGGAATCTGTGAGGACAGTAGAGCTCAAGTCCTCTCCCAATAAATAAATAACCAGTCACCGTATAGGGTTGTATGTGTTAGCTTGACTGTGTCGTGTATGTATATCCAAACATCATGTTGTATTCCTTCAATATATACATTTGTTACCAATAAACAGACAGATTCTCCTGATTTCTGCCCAGGATGTACATGCCCTGCAAGAATCTCCTCTCTACCCACTCACGCCTGCTGCCAGCCGAATATCTGACCCTGCCATTGTCATTCGAGGACACGCTAATAACCCTGCTGCAGGAATACCACCGGGGCACCTGGGAGTGGAATGAGGTGGCCTAGATCCCTCCAGCATTATCCGTTGTGCGTCCTTTATTTCATATTTGGCCAGAAACATCTAGAACCACAGGTTAGTATTCCATGTGCGGTGGTCGTGCACGGGTTCGTCAGACAACAATCAGTACTTTCCGAATTTTAATAACTTCCCCAAAATAGAATTGATAATTTTAATTAGGGATGTAGGGGCAGTGGCGTCATCAGACACCTGGCTCTGGTCAGGGATAGAGGGAGATGTGGTCAGGGAGGGGAACGTGGAGGTATTTCCACCACTCAGCCTGGATGGTGGGCATGCCAGCGTTCATTTCACACTTCTCTAAATTGCACTATATCTTATATGTGCTTTGTGTATATATGGAATATTTCACTATAAAAAAATTATTTGGGAATGACAATATAGAAACAGTGAAGTTCAGCTCTGAATGTAGAAATTTGAAGTCTCCCCCCACCCCACCATGAATAGTAAAAAGGCTCCTCTGATACTATGCTGCCCAATAAATAAATAATGCAAGCCACACATATAATTTTAAATTTTCTCACAACCACATTTTATTTTTTTAAAGATTATTTATTTATTTATTCATGAGAAACACAGAGAGAGAGAGAAAGGCAGAGACACAGGCAGAGGGAGAAGCAGGCTCCATGAAGGGAGCCCGACCTGGGACTCCAATCCCTGGTCTCCAGGATCACGCCCTGGGCTGAAGGAGACGCTAAACCACTGAGCCACCCGGGCTGCCCACAACCACATTTTAAAAAGTAAAACAGAACCAATGAAATTTATTTTAATGTATTTTATTTGACCTGATATATCCAACTTATTGCTATTAACATGTAAGCAAAATTTAAAAACTTAATAAGATATTTTACATTCTTTTTTTTCTTGTCACTGTTGGCACTGGGCTTGGAAACCCAACATATATATTTTTTTAAATTCAAATTTCACTGTCCATAAATAAAGTTTTATTGAAATGTGGCCGCTGTCATTTGTTTGCATATTATCTATAGCTGCTCTCCTTATACAATGGCAGAGTTGATTAGTTACAGCAGAGACCACATGACTAACAAACTAAAAAATATTTAATGTATGGTCCTTTGCAGAAAAAATTTTCCAACCTCTGGTCTAGACATTACAGTTTCATTTTATTTTTATTATTTATCATTTATTTATTTATTTATTTAGCTCAGATGGAAGCTGCTGTTTTCTTTTCTTTTTCTTTCTTTCTTTCTTTTTTCTTTTTTTATACATTTGTTTTTATGTAAGTTCTATTTTCCACTTACTGCATAACCATCCCAATTGCTACTAGTCAGCCAAACAGGCAGGCACATCCCTGGGCTGTGCTTGGTCCCCCTTTCTGGCAGAAGCTGAGAACACTGCACTCTCTCCCTGCATCAAGCTTGATGGCCCCAGGAAAGCCTCACATGACCTCAGTCATCTCCGTCTGACCTTGCTCTGGGTTGGGGACCCTTGCTCACTGGGAGGTGCCACCCTCCCACTCCCTCCAGGCACTGGGGAAGGGGATGTTGGGCCGCCAATTTCCCCAGTGCCAGATAGTAAGTACTGTGCTCCCTGCAGGTGGAAAACCAGCGTTTTCTCATGGCCTCTTCTGTCCTGTGTGCAGAGGGACAACTGCAGGCCAGTTTGCTTTCAAAGGACAAGGGTGTAGACAGTCTAGGAGGACATCACAAGCAATAAGAAACGTTCTGTGGCCCCAAGAAGCCAGCTCCACACTAAACCTGCGCACCGGCTCTTAACACATAAGACACACAGGCAGGTGGCAGATGCCCTGGAGTGGCCCTGGCCCACGACACCATGAAGGCCCAGCTGCACGGGGTTCACACCTGTCCCAGAGGGGGCCCGCTCCCTCCTCCTGTGGAGAAATCCACACCCAAGTGCCCCAGGCTGGAATATTCTGGGCGTGATTAACAGACCATCCCCATCAGACTTGAAACATGGGAGAGGACTGGGACTCCTCAGAACCTGGAGAGGCACTTCTCTGGGCTCAGGGGGCAGGACTCAAGAGCCCGCCCACCCCATCCCATCCAATCCCAGATGTTCACAAGGAGGGATGTGCCAACGGGGGACTCTCTCATGCATTACACCAAAACCATAGTGACATTGAAAAAGCAAAGATTTTCCTTGGGATTTCTGAGGACTGGTACCTTTCTTTTTTTCATATCCATCTACATGAAATAGGCTACGTAGGGGATAGAAAGAGACATGTGGGAAATACACACACACACACACACACACACACACACACACATATAACATATATCCCCAAATACATGGTGTATATGAATGGAATATATCCATCTTATCAGAAAGAAGGGCCGGGCTGCATCTGCAACAAGCAACGCTCCCCCAGCCACGCGAGCATGAAGCCCTGCTTGGAGGCTGGTAGAAAAGATGCAATTTACCTTTGGGTGGTGATGCTGGGATTCCCATTTAAAAGTCTAAGCCGGCTGATTATTTATTGATGTCTCTCTTTCCATAGCTGTCTGACTCTTACTGGTTGAAAGAAGCTCCTGTGTGCCTAAAGGATTCTTTTGAATTAAGTCTTTTCAGTCATTTTCCCCTCCGGTGTTCACCAGTGAGGCCGCACTTTGACAGAAGTCAGCTTTTTTTCCCCTCAACCCCCAACAAACCCCTCTCCCCCTGCCCTTACTTTATGTCATGAAATAAAAAATTAAGCACCGGGAGAGACACCATCAAACAACCAGTCCTGACATGGTTATTTGGCATTTATTTTTTATTTACAGAAACAGTGAGAATAATGCATTGGAGCCACTCATATTTTACAGTGAATATGCCTCTGAATCCTAGCGGGACACGAAGGCTGGCGACTTAACAGATAAACAGGGCTCTTTCTGATGACTCTGGCCAGTGGTCTTGCTGCGAGCCCAGACCAGGTCCTTGAGATTCTTGTCTTCCTCAGCAACCTGCTGCTGGGGTGGTTTGGCCTCCTCACTTCCCCTGGTTCATATAAAATGGAATGCTAGTCCCTGACTCGAAGCAAGGCAGGGGACCCAGGTCCCTTCCAGTTGTGATACTCAGAGTTCCTTGTCAAAGATCATCCTACCAGGGACCTCAGCCAGAGCAGCCCGATTGATCCCTTTTTTTGGCAGGAACCTCACCCTTCACCCCCCACACACCCCCTGTCCTGCCCTCTAGACCTCATGGAGCAGACAGGGACACCAGTGAGGAGCTTCTGTCCATCCAGGTGTTGTCCTTCTGATCAACAGGGCACACACTAGGTCTGTGTAGCCCACGGTGAGGAGGATTGGCCCTAAATCACCCCACCTTCTGGCAGGAGTGTCCAGCAGGCACAAGCAGAGAGACAAAGCCTCTGGAAAGGTCCCTCATGTTCCTGGTCTTCTCTGAGGACGCCTAAGAGTCATCGACCAGGAGACACCAGTCTCCATTCATCTGTGCCAGGGAAACAGCGGCAACCATCAGCCAACTGTCTGTCCAGCGGAGGAGACAGGTATTGTCCACCACCACGCACGTGGTGTGTCACAGGGGCCCGACCCCTGACAGGAGCAGCAAGGGGTCACCGCATGGTGGAATGGGTGTGCAGCCGCCCTGCAGGGCAGAGAGGACGCCCTCCCTCCCTCCCCACCTCCCTCGCTGGCTGCTGCCAGCCCACCGACCTGACTGGCACGTTCCCCGATAGCAGGTGTTGGGGGTGCTGCCACAGACAGGAAAGCCCCCCCAAGCCCCCCCACCCTCCCCCACCCCCCGCTGAAACAAGAGGAAAACCAGGCATTTCAGGGTGGAGGGGGCCTTGAATTCTAATTTCGGGCCCGGCTGATGTTTGGGTGGACTTAGCAGTTAAAAAAGAAAACAAAGCAAGACTGGTTGGAATCGCAGCATCTCAGGCGAACTTCTTAGCCTCTCTGTGCCTCCATTTGCTTGGCTGAGAAGGGAGCACAGCCGACTGGTCACCTGTTGCCCATCCTGTCTGATGGCTGAGAGCGCGGCTCCGGGAGCCTGCTGGCCACCCACCGCAGGAACCTGATGGGCTGGGAGACAGAGGGGCCCTTGGCCTCCAAACCACCACCCCCGAGTCTGGATGCCACCCACTCTGGGGGTGCCCACCCCCACAGGCACAGCCCTTGCCCTCCCAGAGAGGTCCCCTGACTCTGTGCGTGCGCGTGTGTGATTTCCAAGGGAACTAAAGGCAGGACTGCCATAAAAGGCAGAGTCGGTTCCAGTTGGCACAGGCGGGATGGGCATCCCTGTAGGCAGAGGACGTACAATGTGATACTGCCTATTTGCAGAGCACTTGTAGCTGCTCTTGCACACAAACACCTTGTCACAAGAGTCCTCCTCCACGAAGTCCTCGGTGGTGTGTTCTTGGCAAAGCGACTTTTCTGTCCTCTGATCGCTCCCTACAGGCTGTGGATGTTGCTTTTACCCCTGTGTGACAACGCTTGCTGCTTTATCCAATTAGAATCCCAGAGGAAGCTGGATGATTCAAATTATACCTCTGCTCAATCTCTAGAATTTTGGTAGAATATCCTAATAGAGCCCAGTAAATACTCCCGAATGAATGAATGATGTGTGCCTGAATGAATGCATGGCTTACATGCAAGAGGCCCTCTTCCAGGACTGCTCAGTTCACTCTCCTTCATCCAGATGCTTTCCTCTGTCCGTGTTTTTGTTTTTGTTTTTTAAGATTTTATTTATTTATTCATGAAGAGACACACACAGAGAGAGGCAGACACAGGCATAGGGAGAAGCAGGCTCCATGCAGGGAGCCCGATGTGGGACTTGATCCTGGGTCTCCAAGTCATGCCCTGGGCCAAAGGCAGACACTCAACCACTGAGCCACCCAGGCGTCCCTCTGCCTGTGTTTTGACTCTGGCCTATTTCTTCTCTTCTCCCCACTTCCTCACTGTAACAGACCCTTGCTGCCTGCATCTTCCTTGGCTGCTTCGATGTTGTGAGCAATCATGATGTTGTCATTGGAACAGACTGGATGAATCCAGCCATTTTGCCTTGGTGACGATATTGATAGTGATGAGTTCTAGGACCCACCTTGTGTGCTGAGAGTGACAGGTTGGTTGTCAAAATGGAAGGTTAATAGGTAAACACATCCCCAGTCTGACCTTGGTACTGAAACACCCCCCGCCCCATGTTCTGATTCTCTTTAAGCCCCATGAGATTCACATCTCTGCTGAATGGCTGTGGGACAGGTAACTACACTTAGAAAAATACCACTGATAATCAAGTTGGTGGCTCCATCAGTATTTTAAACAATGATCACACAATGCACATTCTTGCTAGCAGCCATGTGCATCCACTGAAAAACCAGGGTGCCTATTTGGTGCTCTCCCAGGGAGTCCAGTGGGCTGAGTAAGTCCCCTGCTCACCAATTAGGAGGCTGGACACGTGCCCACCTGGCTCTGGGGTTCCAGTGGGGGGAGAAGCAGTACCAGGGAAAAGCAGAAACCGGCTCTGGGCTGACATTCTTCATGCCTTGGCCCATAGGTAAGGTGACATATGTGAACAGCTGGAGCACCAAATGCAGACAGAGGTTCAATCCCCAGAGGCTCATGAGTTGGGCTTTTTTTTTTCCATGGCCTCGGATCCCCCACTGCTCTGTACCATGTGCTAATAAATCACATAAGCAGAAGTCATTGATCACAGTGGACATGGAGAGCCAGGGTGGTTCATGGAAACTTAGCTTTACTACTGAAACATCCAACTGAAACCAACTGGAATTTTGAGAATATCCTCCTGCCAGCAAAGTACCACCTTCTGTGCTTGAGTGGGATGGTGTGGTGATGGCAGCACGGATGCTGGGTATGCCAGGCTCTGCCCACAAGAGACACATGTTCAGGGAAATGCAACCAAACATGAGACATTCTGTCCTGATGAGGAGCAGAAGCATTACAGTGGGGTAAGAAAGATGGGGCTGAAGTCATGTAGTCTTTATGGGGAGAACAAAGGTGACTGTGTGTGTGTGCTGAACTTGGCATCCTGGGGCTCCAAGGACTGTAGGTTTGCAAAAAGGTGTCTGGGCTTTGCAGCCAGACACTCTTGGTTTCAACACCGACCCCACCACCTGCCTTTGAATGTCTGATTGCTTACTCTCATCTATTGCATGGGGCTAGAAGTGACTTCTTGATCTGGTCCAGTGAGAGAGTCTGGTCCATCAAACCCCTAGTGAGGTCACCGACGTTCACCCTTGGGAAGCTGATGACTTGAAACCCTCACTACTGGCATCTTTATTCCCCAAGTTCTTTCAATCTGATGACACTTGTGGCCCCTTCTCTTGCAGTCACATTTCAGAGGGTGCCGGGTCCTGATGCCATTATGTTACACATGGGGAAACTGAGCTAGGGAAAGGGAATGGGTCACAGAGCTCATGACAGTGTTTGGTTCCCATGCAGCCAGACAGGTCTTCAAGAGCAATCCTCCAAAAGACTTATGGCAAAAGCGAAAGTTAGTATCGGGGCTTACTGGTGTTGAGATCAAAATCCACAACTGGAGTGGATTCCCTGTTACCTAATGGTAGGCGACCTTGGGAAGGTCTGTAAAGAGACCCCTCCCTGTGTCTAATGCTTATTTATACCACATCCCCCCAGGTTACCAATAACCCCCTTCTTATGTTTCAGACCAATCAAATGAAGTGATTCCACCATCTAGGATTTCTGCAAAGTTGCCCAAAATCAAAAATCAAAAAATCAAAAGCTCTGCTTCCTCGGGTAGGGGAGGAGGATCAGAGAGGGGTATTTGCTCAGACATAGACATCGTGACCCTAGGATCACAACCTACCGCCTTTGTGATTCCACCGTCAATAACTGTACAAACACCAATCAGACTTCACATTTGCATACTACTTTATCACTTTTAAAGCTCTCCCAAAGACATGACATCATTTGATCCCAAATGCCTCATGGAAGGTGCTATTTTGGGGTTTAGAGTTGGTAAAACTCTGCATGGAGGTATTAGGTGACCAATCAATACATGATCAAAAGGCAAGACAGAGTGTCAGAGACACGATTGAGACCTGGGTAAAGACAAAGAGCCTCGAGTTGCTGCTGCACACACAGCCTTTCTGAGCAGAACAGCTGCAGGCGAGTCCTTATCCCAGCCTTGCAGCTTTGTGACTCCGGGTCAGCTACCCGAGGCCAACTGTCTGCCAAGGGTTCATTCAGAGGGGAAGGCTGGGCAGGCAGGACTCTGGCCTCCTGACTGGACCCCCAAGCAGGTCACTGATCAGGAACCTACCTGTGAGATGCTAAAGGCTGGGTGCCATCCTGGGGATCAGGGAACCCAAAGGAATTCTGCTGCGGTTGCCCAAGAAGGGCAGTCCTGAGCCTCTGTGTGTACTGAGTGCCAAAGAACATTGACAAGAGGCAGAGTGAAGTGGTGATGAAAAGTGAGGAGGCTGTGCCTGACTGTGGGAGTTGAATCCTGCTCTGCCACCTACTAGGGGCCAGATCTCCAGCAAGTCACCTACCTTCATCTGTCTCCCTGTCTAGGAAAGGGAACTCTTAACAGCCAGCACGATTAACAATTGATGGGAGGGTTAATTGAATTAATATTTGACAAATAAAAATAAAATCTTAAAAGAAGGAGGGTCACCTGGGTGGCTCAGTCAGTTATACATCTGCCTTTGACTCAGGTCATGATCCTGGGGTCCTGGGGTCTGACCTGTGTCGGGCTCCCTGCTCACGGGGGAGTCTCCTTCTCCCTCTCCTTCTTCCTGCCATGTGTGCATGCGGGCACTTGCTCTCTCTCTCTCTCTGTCTGTCAAATAAATAAATGAATAAATAAAATCTTAAATTGAATTAAAATCAATTAATCTTAATTGAAAAATGTTTTCCAAATGCTTAGGATGGTACCTGGTATGTAATAAGTGATTTATGAATGTTTGTTAAATAGTATCAGATCAGGAGTACTTGGGCAGCTCCGTCGGTTGGGTGAGCAGCCAACCCTTGATTTTGGCTGGAGTCGTGATCTCCAGATCCTGAGGTAGAGCCCCACGTCAGGATCCCCTCTCAATGTGGAGTCTGCTTGGGATCCTCTCTCTCTCTCTCCTTCTGCCCCTGTCCCTACTCATACATGTGTGCCTGTGCTCTCTCTAAAATAATAAATTTTACCAAAAAATCGTATTTATTCATGTGTGAGAGAGAGAGAGCATGAGAAAGCACAAGCAGGGGAGAGGGGCAGAGGGAGAAGCAGATCCCTTGGCTGAGGGGAGAGCCCAACACGGGGTTCGATCCCAGGACCCCAGGATCACGACCTGAGCCAAAGACAGATGCTTCACCAACTCAGCCACCCAGGTGCCCCTAAAATAAATAAATAAATAAATCTTAAATAAATAAACAAACAGTGCCAGACCCCCAGACCCTGTATGGGTCAGACACCATCCTGGTGGCACACAGTTAAATAGAGGAGCAGGACATACCACGGCCTTGGAGAGCCACTGGCCCATGCGTGTCTGAGTAGCGTGGCCGGCCTCTCCAGTGGATGTTGGCGTCAAAGTTTGACCCCTACAACTGCTTTATCAACAGGGTGTTTAAGAACTGGTGGTGTGAATGAGGGCCAAACAATGTTCACGCCGAGGGTTAGAAGCAGCGAGGATGGGAGCCAGGAAGAGGAAGGTAGGTCCCTACGTGGGATCTTCAGAAAGAGCCCCAGATGGGCCACAAGAGTCTCTCTCTCTGTGTGTCTCCCTGGGCGCAGCAGCTCCCAGGTGCCGTGGCCATCGGGTGTCTGAAGGTGGCCAGTCCAACCGAAAAGTATAGGAAGACTGAACCAAAACAGAAAGTATGCAAACTATCTCATTAGTCATTTTGCATATTCATCCCATGTTGACGTGATAGTATTCTAGATACGCTGAGTTCAATGTGCTATTAAAATTTAGTTCACTTCTTTTCCACGTCTTTAAATGTGGCTGCGAGAAAACATTAAATTGTATCTGTTGTGGAATTTGCGGCTCACGTGTGTTCCTATGAGAAGGGGCTGCTCTACTTAGCCAGGTGCTGAGGGAGCCGAGTGTCCCCTAGGAGGGCGTCCGGGAGAGGGCAAGGGCCGATCTGGGCCTCGGCCAGAGGCTCTTCCCTGGGTACACAGAGCCCCGCACAGGCCCATCCTTTGTGGATGCTTGTTTTAGATCCATTGAGTTATTGGTGAAATGTGATGTGGCCACGGGATGAGAGAGAGACAGGCAGACAAGCGGACCTACGAACAGAACCACTTGGGTTCAGAGGGTGCCCCAAATCGAAAGCTCATTCCTCAAGATGAGCAAAGCAAAGTTGGTCGAGCCCCTCTTCCTCCAAAGTGCAGACAACGACGGTCCCTCTGGGCCTTTCCGTTTCTCAGACTCGCCCCAGCCTTGAAGCAGACCCTGTGGAGATCCCAGCTGCCTCAGGCTCCAGGCCTCCCTGTGGAGTGCGGTCTCAAGAAGGCTTTGGTCCTGGGGGCCTCCAGCCAGCCCCCATCCTCCCCAGGGCCACATCCCCAAGCCAGGCACAGCGGGAAGTTTGGGGAAGAGAGGCATAGGGCTCAGGAAGGCCGAGTTGGGGGCCACCCTGGAAAGCCAAGACTAATTCCACAGTCTAGCCACTCCGTCAAACGTTTAGTGTATCCGGGTGATTGTTCCCCGGTAGGCCACGACGGTCTATCTGCTGGGCCTTTTGTCATGTTAACTGCAGCCGATCAATGGATTGAGGTCAGGACTTCTGATGTAGGTGCAAGCTTAGAGGGAAAAAAGTCTCAAAGATTCATTTTTTCTCGTCTGGTAACACTCCGGTCACTTATTTTTTCTCAGTTAGCCTCTGCCGCTCTAAAGTGGATATTGATCAGTGCTTTAATGCAAACCTGTCAAATTAATTTTGCAGACCTAGGATATGACTGGCCTAAAATTGCTTCTGCATCTGTTCTCTGCAGCAAGCCTATGAATTTTAATCACGGCCAGAATGGGTTGGTGGCTTTTTTTGTTAGAAACTTGAATAGGAAAGGTTTAAACTGTAAATGCCAGGGAATGATGCTGTTTTGTTCTTTTCAGAAACTCATGTGGTGGAGGTCAAAGAAATTATTATGTTGGGTGTATTCTTGGCAGATGCTGCGGGAAGCCTTTCGGGCTGCCTTCCTACAGAGCTGCACCTGGGGAGCCTGGTGCTGCCCTCTGCAAACACGCGGGGCATCCTGGGGCCACGGCTTTAAGGAGAGGTGGGTAGGCATCACCAGGCCCGCTTCCTGTTTTCCACCCACACTTTTCTCCTCCTGGGGGTGAAGGAAGCTCAGCTTGCACTTTGTTTTGAAGATGGAGCTTCCAGGCCTGGGTCTGCCTCACCTTCCCCATGGAGCCTCCAGCAAGGCAAGGTGTCTGTTTCTGAGAGTCAGGTGATCATCTAAAAAGCACACCTGAGGTAAAAAACAGTCCTATGGAACTCCTCTCCCAGGGAGGGGCTCTCAGGCCGGCTCCCCCACAGCCCAGGCTCTGGCCCGGAGCTCTGCTGGGCAGGAGACCCTCGGTCTCTCTCTGGGAGGCCATCAGCCCGGCCGCCACAGCCGCCACCCTGCGCCCAGGTGGGGGCCCCCCACTCCTCCAAATCTGGGAGTGGAGCCAAGGCTGTGACACCCCTACTGTCATCCCCACTCCTGGCAGCCATGGCAGGTGTCCTCGTGCCACCCTGCTGCTCCTACACCCTTGGCATCTCTTCTGACTGGCCCGCTGAGGCAGGCAGGCCTTCTTGCAGGGGAAAATGCCAGCAGCCCTTCTACTTCCCTGGGAAGGGGATGGCACGTCCTCCACAAGCATCCAGGGGCTCTGTCTCCTCCCATCTGGTGGCAGCACATGGGCCAGTCTGGCCCAGTGGCCCCTACAGAGAATCAGCCCTAACCATACTGGCCTTCACGGCACATTACTATCATCTTTTTATCAAGTACTTACTTTGTACCGGGCTCCATCCTCCGTGTCCCATATATTACCTCATGCAACCGTCATAAAAACCACACAAGGGTGGCACTATTACCATCCGTATGGTGTGTGCTATTGGAGGAGGCTGAGGCCCGGAGAGGAGCGGTAAACCACCCTAGTTGTATAGCTAACAAGCAGCAAACCTAGATGGTCTGGCTCTACAGCCCACGTTTTAATCTGCTCTGAGCTCTATCTGTGTGTCTATCTCTCTCTGCCCATGTGCAATGAAGCCCTTGATGTGGAATCATCCTGCTGGGCCTCTGATGGCTGCACGTGTGTTATTCTTACCTCCCACGAAAACCCCACGCCCCCCCTCAAGGCTAGAACCCCCTCTACTCCCTGAACATTCAAATAGATAAGTGAAGGACCACATGGTCTCAGAGAAGAGGCCAGGAAAATGTTTGGGAACCACCTTGATGGGAACTTGGATAGATTCAGCCTTATGGAGTGAAGGTGGGGAGCGGGAAGAGGGAGAGGCGTTTCATCTCATGTGAGCACATCTTCACTCTCCAGCTGTGAGGAGGCTGTCAGGTGGATCACCTGCTCCCTGCAGTAAAGAGCTGGAGGATCTAGAAGATACGCAGCCCAGAGCTGGGCCAGAACGCCCAGGTCAGGGAGCTAACCCCCAGAGAGCTCACAGGAGGGCCTGTTCCCCCACCATGGCCAGCCTGTGAGACACCCCAGGATCCGTTGGGTAAAAGGACGCTAGTCCCTGCTCCAGTGATGCCCAGGAGTGGGTCCCTGAAGAGGGAAGGGGCCTGGGTTGTCTGGAGCCTCACCAGCCTCCTCCTCCCCCATCCCACCCACCCATCGTCAGTGCTCCAGGGAGTCGGTGTTGCATCACGCTGCTCTGGGGAGAGGCAGAGATGCAAAATCCCAACTGAGCTTGAAGTTAGGCTTTCAACTAGACAGAGTTTTAATCATTGAAAGTGATCAGAAGTTTATAGACTCTCAGTTGTCACTGGGGAGTGGAGGTGGGAGATGAAGCATAGCAGGTTGTAAGCAACGGTTAGAAAACTAAGACATTAACATACTCACACCCCAAGCCTGGAAACTGCCCCGCACCCGGGCTCGTGTAATACAGCAGGTACAGCATGTGCACATTGTGAGATATGCACCTCACACCTAAGAGCCTCGTTTTGGGTCAAACAGAACTGAAGACGGCCTCTCCCAAAGCCACCTCTGGTTCAGGCTGAGGGCTGTGCCCGAGCCCTGGCTCCCCTGCAGAAGGAGGGGCCTTCCCTGCTTGAAGACCTGTGAGGAGGCCCTGTGGTCCTCATGGCCAGCCGGACAAAGGGAGCTGGCTGACCATCACCAACCACTCGACGGTGCTCTACAAGAGCATGAATTGAGGACTGCTGGGTTAATGACAACAGAAATCCTTAGGGATGCTTGATCCAGGGACTAAGTCACCATCGTGGCTCTCCCTGCATTTCTTGGCTCTGCCCATTGACCTCATTCCCTCAGCTGCCCACGGCGGCAGGGCTCTAGCTATGAGCTTGACTGCCCTCACCCTCCAGAAAAGAGAGGTTCCCTGTCTCCCATGAAATTTCTAAATGCTGAGAGAGGCCTCTGACTGTCCAGGTTGGGTCACTAGCCCTCCCCTCGGACTAGTCCCTATGGGGGATGAGAGGTTCTGCAATTGGGCTCATCCTGGCTCCTGGGCCCATCACTGGAAGGACAGGGGCAGCAGGTTGCGCTGGGGAAAGTCAATCCCTATTGAGCGCTTCGCAAGGATCCGTTGATCAGTTGTGGCTGTGCGTTACTCCATGCTGAGTTTACCAAGTTTTCTCTAGGGAACTGACCCCTTCCCCACCAAGCATGGTCTCCTGTCTGGCTTCCCGGCCTCGGGCTTGGAGGCGCAGGCTCCGGCAGGGAGAAGGGCTGTGTGCGCAGGCTCCTGCTTCCTCCTCCAGGTCCTCAGTGCGAGCAGGAAGGCCGCGAGGGGCGAGGCACTCAATGAAGGGCCTTGAATGAAGGTTGGCCCCAGTGACTGGCCGTGTGAATGGGAGGAGAGGAGATGGAGAGCCGTTAGACACCCCGCCCCAGAGCTCCCCTAACCGCAGCGCTTCCTGCCCTCCCGCCTCCGCTAAAAGCTCTGTGCTGTAATGTCAGGTTTGGGCTCCTCAGTCCCCATGGGGAGGGAGAGGGCCACTGCTCTGTGGTCTGCAGGAAAAGCCTTGGGCTGGGGATCGGGGGATTTGTCCAGCCATCGATCACCCATGTGACCATGGGCAAGCCGCATAACCTGTCTTCACCTCCGTTCCATCCCCCACCAAATGCGACTGAGCTCATCATCCCGCAACGGGGCTGAGGAGGGCAGACAGTAGTGCAAAGTGAACAGCACTTAGAAAGATTTTAAAGAAAAGCGCAGGGTGGGAGAGAGGAAATGTCACAACTGTGGGCCTCCATCAAGGGTCCTGTTCAAAGCTAGGTGTCAGTGATGGTGTGGCAGGAAGGCATCTGGGCCCTCGGTATGAAGAAGCTCACGCTCACAAATAAAATTCCCCGACAGTCCTGAACACCTGCCGTGCGCCCAGCCTCGAGGGGCGAAAACTTGCAAGTGTAAGAAACCATACTCCCTCCCTTCCTGAAAGTAGTTGGCATCTTTAGAAAGGGGTCACGGTTGTGTCACGGGAAAGTAGGCAGTCGATAGATACTAGTGGAGCACCTACTATGGGCCAGGCACTGTTCTAGCATCTAGGGATAAGAGGGTGACATACAGAGTCCTACCCAAGAGCTACATGCAAATGAAGAAATGAATATAGAAGCAAGGAATGGATACATAGGATGGTTTCAAGCCCTGATAAATGCTGGAAGGAAAGAACAGGGTAACATGGGGAGAGTGGCCAGCTGGGGTGGGGGCTATACTATACAGCATGTGGATCAGGTGATGGCCTGAATGCTGAGGCCTGAACAACAAGGTGGCTGGGCAGGTGAAATGGAGTGGGGCCCCGGGAGGACCTGGGAAAGGCCAGGAGCATGGTGACCAAGGGGACAAGTAGAAGCAGAGGACTGCCAGAGACATGGCTTAGCCCCAACCTGGGCTGAGCTTGAGCAGGACTGTGGGAACTTCATCCCTCATGCAATGGAAATCAGGGAGTTGGAAGCAGGGATGTAACAGGATCTGAGAGGGGGATGGCTGAGCAAACATGGCGCCGTGCTAACAACTGGTCAGTGTGAGTGATGAGGGCATGAGGCTTGTGGTACTCCTCCTGCAAGTGGTATATATCTTTCAAATCACTTCAGAATAAAGAGGGAAGCAGTAAGAAGACCACCCTGGCTCCTGGTGGGTGATTGTCTGCAGGGGAGAGTGAAGCAGACAGGGAGAGAGCAAAGCTGATTCCTTGGTGGAGAAAGGGGGTCATGAAGAAGGGAAGAGCGGTTGCTTTCAGGACGTGTTTATGGAGGCCTGTGTTAGTTTGGTATTACTGCCAACCTGGTAGTTATAAACAACATATATTTATCATCTTGGGGCGCCCGTGTGGCTCAGTTGGTTAAGCAGCTAATTCTTGACTTCAGCTCAGGTCATAATCTCAGGTAAGTTCGAGCCTGGAGTCAGGCTCCGTGCTCAGTGCAGAGTCTGTTTGAGATTCTCTCTCCCTCTCCCTCTGCCCCATCCCTTACTCTCTCTTTGTAAATAAATATATACAATCTTTAAAAATATTATTGGGGCACCTGTGTGGCTCAGTTGTTGAGTGTCTGCCTTTGGCTCAGGGCATGATCCCGGGGATCCTGGGATCAAGTCCCATATCGGGCTCCCTGCAGGGAACCTGTTTCATCCTCTGCCTATGTCTCTGCCTCTCTCTCTGTGTCTCTCATGAATAAATTAATAAAATCTTTTTTATTTTTACTTTTTTAATAAAATCTTTAAAAAAAAATTACCATCTTTGAGTTCTGTAGGTTAGAAATCTGATAGTTGTCTGGGGCTAAAATCAAGGTGTTGGCAAGGCTGCATCCCTTCCGAGAGGTCCCAGGAAATATCCATTTCCCTGCCTTTTTGGGCTTCCACGGACAGCTGGCTGGACCTGGCACATAGCTCCCTACATTATAGAACCAGCAACAGGGCCTCGAATCCTCTCCATACTATCAATCTCGCTCTAACTACAGCCTGGAGAGGTCCTCCAGATCGTCCAGGACAATCCCCCCCATCCCAAGGTCCTCAACCTTAATCGTATTAGTGAAGTCCCTCCTGACCTACAAGGTAACATACTCGCAAACTCCGGGGCCTAGGGCCTGGGCATCTTTGGGTGCCATTATTCTGTCTACTGTGAGGTAGAACAACTAGGATTTGCTGATGGCCCAGATGCAGGTATGAGGAAAGAAGTAAGCTGAGGCAGGCTACTGGACTTCTCTCACCAGAGGTGTGAGTGAGCGCCGGAGCCATCTCTCAAGACTGCAAGGTCCTGGGAGGAGCAGAGAATCAGTAGTTCTCCTCAAGATGTGCAAAGTTTGGAGTCTTTGCAACAGGAGCAGGTGGGGGTGGTTGGGATGGCCTCATGCCACAGCCCAGGGGCAGAGGCTATAAGCAGAGGCCATTCCAAGAGCAAGCACAAGCCTCCTCGGCACCCCTTGCCATCTCCTGGCACTGGAAATACAAATTCCTTCATCAGTAAAAGATGTTCCAGAAGGGAAGGGAGGGCCAGATGGAGAAATGGCCAGGTTGGCTAACAGGGCCTTTAGTGTAAGGCTATGGGCGGCAGGCTTGCTACAGGGACCAAGGGCAGTCATTGCAGGGCCTCAGGAGGTGAACGACACAACCCAGAAACAGGCCATGGGAACACGTGACATATAACGACCTTTCAGCAGGTACCAAAGGGGCTGAGCATGGGCGCATGCAGAGAAGATGTGGCGCGTGGCTGTTCTGGCCCAGCTGGGGAGGCCCTGCTCAGGGCCTGCCCCTGCCCGGTTGCACCTGCTGCTGTGCCCGGGCACAGTGGGGTGGCGGGGGGGGGTGTGCAATGAAGGGGAGAGGCGTCTCTTCCTCTTTCTGAACGGCCGCTCTTAAATCAAACAATTCAATCCAGGTGGAAGAGGGTTGGCAGCTGGGAGGGGAGAAGAAGAAGAAGCAGACGATAAAAAAAAAAAATCAATAACTCTTCCCCATAAAATAAATTGAGATTTGTGGAATTCACTTCCACTTGACATCAAAGATGCCGATTTGGTGAATTCGTTTAAGGCCAAATTGAAAACGTATCGTTTTAATCCAGGTCCCCAAGCTGCCCCAGGCTTCGTGGCAAGGGCCCAGGGGATTGGGTTTACGGCAGCTCCGGATGCTTATTTGGGGCCGATTGATCTCCATGGCTGGAGAGAATCTGTGTTCAGGGCGGTGAAGAGGCCTGATGATGCTCCCCATCACCCCAGCGCTGGGGCCCCTCCACTTAGGACATCCTGAGGGACCATCACGTCGTCATGTCTGGCCACCAGAGAAGTGACTCTGAGGCTGATGGGAGGCTGGCGGGAACCCTGGGCTGGGCATATGCAGCCCTGGAGGCCCGCTGGGGTTTCCCCTTTCCTCCTATACATGAGTGTAGGGTAAAGAACAAACCAGTCACGGAGCCCACAGCCTCGGCTTCTGGGTACCCCTTGCCTTCCCTCGGAGCACCAGCAGGGGTGAGTGATAGCATGGAGGGTGAGGGCACAGCGCCACTAAACATTGAGAAACCAGAGAATCACAAGACAAGCAGAACGACAGGAATCTCCTCTGGTCTCACCTCGAAGAAAAGAGGACAGGTCTAAAAGACGTCAGCTCAGGGGCCCGAACTCATCTCTACCAAGGTGAGTCAGCCCTCCCCCTACTAGAGCATTGCTCTGGGGGCTTCCCTATGCCTGGAGAGTCTGCAGGCTGGCAGGTTAGGAGGAGGCTGGCTCTGTGGGAGGGGAAAGGCACGCTGGGGGAGGCTGGGGTCAGGACACCTCGAGTGCCGCCGACGCTGGGCTAGGTGGGCAGACAGGGAGGTCTGACAGCAGAGGCTGCTGGTCATCAAGGAAGAATCTCAGATGCACATGTGCAGATCCCAGCTGCACAACTTTGAGCAACTTCACCTCCTCACACCTCCGTTTCCTTACCTGTAGAAAGGAGACATCGGTATTTAAAAAAAAAAAAAATTGTCTTATCATCCTGGATGGCCAGAAAAATCTAAGGCCCTCAGTATGGTGCTTGGCAGATCTTTGACACCCTATAAATGTCACTATTCTGGCAATGATTAGGACCAGCAGGGGGACCTTAAAAGAGCTCTTGAGCCCTCCCTCTGGTCTCTACATCCTACTCTGTCAGGTGAGGGGCAGAAGCAAAGGTTTCACAGTCCCTGTCAGCCTGCACTTGCCTAGCCTTTGCTGCTGTGGGTCCTTCTCCCCTGAGGGACTGCACAAGGCTCCAGGTCTCAGCAGCTCACTTGCCCTAGACTTCCCGACATGGGGCAGAGACAGGGGGCATCTAGAAAGGGAGCCCTAAGGGAGTCGTCCCAGAGAGAGGCCCAGGAGGGGTGGCACGACCCCAAGCCAGACCGAATCCATGGCCACATCCACTACAGAGCCAACACGGGCTGGCTGGGCCCAGGCTCTGGGCTTTGGGGCCCAAGCTTGATTTGACCTCCTCAAATTGAATGTTCACTGTAGCCTAGATTTGCAAAGCAATTTGTTAATGCTCCTGTGCAGGGGCTGTTTTCTCTAGGGTTTTAAAGAAAAAACTCATTTCAATGTAAAATTCACAGCACCAAATTGAAATGTATTCTGAGCAGAGTGAGCAGTTGAGAATTTCCAGGCCCCTGCCATCAGCGCCCGTCACATTGTAATTACACCTTTCTTTGTGCGCCAGCTGCAGGCCTGGCGAGGCAAACAGCAGATAATGCTGACCCTTTTGAGAAGAGAAAGGACTTTTGTGCCTGTTCCCTTTCAGAGAGGGCTCTTCCAAGATGAAGGGAGAGAGGGACACCTGAATCAATCTATCAAGGGGAACAAAACCATTAGTACCTTCAGCCTCCTTAGCCAAGATTGGCTCCACTCAACAGTTTGTGGAGCTTAACTCCCATTTCTTCAAATGCATTTGAGGAAAGAAAAAAATAAAGTATGTTCTTTCTGGCACATCTTGATTCATTTTGCTCAAAGATGATCCCCAGCCTCACCTCTCCTCAACACACACCCATGACATGCACACCACAAACCCAACACACATGCACACCTACACATATACGCTCATGCATTTGTGTTTACAGATACCACCCACACCACGCCTCATAAGCTTCATGACACATACGCGCACACTTCCATGTGCCTAAAAAAACATACTAACAGAAGTTTAATTACATTGTAGTTCCCCAAGAAGAGAAATTTGGATAAGCCCTGGTTTAGATGATAGAGGGAAGTCATGTTCATTTTCTGAGGCATGATGATGCTATCATGATTAAGCAGGAGAGTGTCCTCATTCGAGATACAGGCTAAGGTATTTAGAGATGGAGGGAGGGAGGGAATGTAAACATAGCAACTTGTTGAGCCAGGATGCAGGGTAGAGAAGTATTCATGGCACTATTCTTTTAATGTTTTGTGTGTTTGAAGTTTTTCCCCGATTAAAAATTAAGGAAATAAAGATCCATGGAAAAGTTTTCACATTGCATCCAGCTGTCAGTTTCCTTAAAATGTGAGCTTCAAGTCCCATCTTGTCATCTGTATATGCTGGTTGCCTGAGGACTTCAAATTCTGATAACCCTCCACAGATGCAACTTTGCAAGCAGGCATTAGGGACTGACTGCTATGGCAGCTGCAGAAGGGGGAGGATCTGGAAGGGTAGGGAAGAAAGAAAGGGAAGATTTTCTTGGGTTGCGTGAAAATTTGCAATTTTCTTACCACACTCTTGGTGAACAGGTCTTTATTCCTTTGTAGTGAGTATTTAATGCAGGTGTCATAACCTCGACCCCTCGGACTAATGAGCATCACCAATTACTATGAGTAGTCAGATCTGTGGAACGTGGATTCAACTTTGTAGGTAAAAGGATGGTTTGTGAATGACATTTGGTAATTGAGCCCAAGGTGACAGGTGGGCTAATTTTCAGAGAGTGGGGGCTGTATGGACATCCTGCCCCAACACCTTCCCTTCTAGTCAGAGGCAACTTTCAGCTGCCATTTGTGAGGGAAACGCACACAATGAAACCTGCCATTTGTTCCCCCATTAGAGTCATCACGATGGAGCTATTAATAATAATAACAGCTAACAGCTAACAACTACGGAAAGCTCATTAAAAACACAAAGTCAGAACTCACAGTCATGGGCAAGGCCAAATCAGATAATCTTCCTCCTGCCAGGAGGAGAACTCTGTGCTCCTGTTCCACAGGGTGGGGAGAAGTTGTTCTGCTTACCTTCCCTGGATCCCTTTCCTACCCTCTGCCTTCTCTGGGCAAGTGGCTTCTTCTCCACCTTGTGACTCTGGGCAAACCATGATTGGATCTAAGCTAGTCCTAGTAATTACATTCCCTTTAGTCAGAAGCTGGTTTGGGAATGAGTGTAGGATCCCCTCATCAGGCCACGAGCCATGCTTAGGGACTTCTGAGGATGGTTCCCTCACTGATAAACAGAGGCACCCTACAGGCAGAGATCCCTTCCCCCACCCCCGGAGTCTTTCCTGGACATCGTCAGGAGGTGATTTCCTGAACTACTGTAGCCAGCCTGTGGCCCACCTGCCGAGAGCTCCCCTGACAGATGGGAGCAAGGCAGACAGGAGAGCGCAGGAGCAGGTTTATGTCTGCACTTCCGGTTATAGGAGCTTATAAATTCCCATTTTGAGTTGTATTTTCTGTTACTTGCCACCAAAGTCTCCTGACTGATAGGTTCCACACCACAGCACACACTGTGTTATATAGTCAGTTGTACGGGACCTCTCTTTCTACTTCCATCCCATCTGGGCTTATTTTCCACCCACCATCCTAGGATGACAGATATTTCATCTTGTGAATACTGTACTCAAAGAAGCCAGCCCAATGATTTGTGCACAATAAAAGGGAAACTGTTAATGCATCCCTAGTGCCTCTTAGAAATTATCCAAAAAGATTTATCCCTCCTTGGTCTTTTTTAGAATGAGGTTGGGATATAAATGTATAAGTGGGAAGAAAGGAAAAAAGAAAGCAAGCAAGGAAGAAAAAAAGGAAGGAAAAATATTCTAGTGAAATATTATTTCTTCTGTAAGGGTTCCCATGGTACTCCCCAGGGGTAAGGCCCCATCTCTGCTCCCTCCAGAGGTCATCATCAGGCCCCAGGAGGAGAAGTATACTTCTCTACCTTGAGAATCTCTATCTTCAGCCATTTCCCCCCAACCAGAAAGATTTTTCTCAAGCTTTAATTTTTGTAGTTGACATTTTTTCGCGTTGCTCCTTCAGTGTTTGCTTTAATTGCTTACTTTATTAACTGATGCTTACAAATAACGAAATGCTATATTGTGCCTATGTTCTCTTTATCTTTGGGATCAAGGTTAATTGTGTTGGGGGGTTGTTTCTCATGCCCTTTGATAGTTGAGAGGTGTTCATTATGTTTACAGTCCTTAATTAAATTAACCAAGTGTTAGCACTGAAAACAAAAAGTTCAGAGCTTTCCAGTCTAGGGAGAGCTGGGTGTCTCTAGCTGATCCTTGAGTTCCATAGAAGGACCCTTTCAGGCAGGATAGATGGTAGCATAAAGCTGGGAAACAGGAAAACTTGGGCCCAAGAATTTGAGGTGCAACCTGAAAGTCAAAGGTGTGCCTCAGATGGCCGTGGGTTCTCTGAGCAGATTGCTGGGCAGCCCGTGGCCATCAAACACAGCCCAGAACCATGTGGGCTCCAATTCCAGCCTCTCCTCATCACTCTGCCTTGCCAGTGGGCAGACCCTCCCAAATCCTGTTCACCACATCACTCCCTTGCTTAGAAATCTTTAGTTCATCCACTCTATGAAAATGCACGAGATGTCTTCTATTATACACACCAAGCACTGCGCGTAGGGTTTTAAGGATTCAAAGGTGAAAAGGTGACAGTTCCTTCCCCCTTCTGGAACTTTTGCTGAAAAAGGCACAAAGGGCGAGAACAGAAACAGTACATATGTACACTATACTGCTATCATCTGAGCACGTACCCTAGTGCACCGTAATGCATATACACAAGTAGCAAAGTGCCACGAGGGACCACTCCAATGCAGAATGAGCTTCATTGTGCCTCAGTTTCCATAGCTGCAAAATAGAAATAATAATAGACCTTCTCTGAAAGGGCTGTAGTGAGGATTAAATTAATTAGCACCTATCGAGGGGTTTGAGTGGTCTGGGCACAGAGAAAGCACTGTAGACATGTTTGCTTCCCTTGTTACTGCATCTGGCTACAGCAAGGAGGCATGTGGGGTTCGTGCTAAGTGGGGAATGAAAAGCTGTTAGCCAAGGGAATGTTAGACTCCTTAGCCAAGGGTCTGAATCTCATGTTCACCATCCCTATCACCCTTTGTAGGCACAGGACCTGGTCACAGGCAGGCAGCTCCACCCATACACTGCCCCCCAAACCCACCAGGTGCCATCCCTCTTCTGGGCACGCTCTCTCCTGTCTCCCAGGGGGCAGTGGGGCCTCCTTTTCTCAAGGAAGACCTCTCTTACAAGTCCTGGTTGACTCAGTGGGAAACCCCTGCCTCACCTTGGGTTGGCAATAACCCTCCCCCTCTACTGACCCCATTCTGCCTTTTCTGTGTCCATAATGCATGCTCACACATGGACTCTTGTCTGGGCCCTTGGTGTGGGCTCCCCTGTGCTGCTACCTGAGTCGGCAGGTGCCAGTAACTCTCATGTCCCTTCCAGTGTGGCCAAGTGTTCCTCTGGTGGCTCTGGTCTAGATGTGTGACCCAGACCTTGTCCATCCAAGGCCTCCCCCGGTGCAGACTTGGGCTCTAGAGGGAGTGACCTGAAGTTGTCAGGACACTCACGGTTGTCCTGGGCACTACTTTTGGCAGAGCCAAAGTGACAGCCGTACTGGCCATAAGCACCCAAGACTCTCCTTTGACCAAAGGTGAGTCCAGCTTCTCTCGGTTCTCTCCCTCCGACTCCTCTCTGACTTGTGCTCCATCCTTGGCCAGCTTAGTAAAATGAAAAATCCACCACCCTTGGTGTCTGATCTCCCTTTTTGTCCCACCAAGTTCTTCAGCCCCAGCAGGGGCCCAATATCTTACACTCTCCCTGCCTTCTAGAGAGTACTGTTGAGCTGGTCTAGCAAGACCCCACCCCAGCTTTGGGGCTTCCTCTTCCTTACTTTCAACCCACTGCTCCTGTTCTTTGCCTATAAATCTCCACTGGCCCTCGTTATATGCAGATCGGAGCCAGATTTCTCTTCCTTGCTGCCATACCCTGCCACGGCAGGCCCAACACCTATCATGATGGCTCCCATTTTAACAAGCGTAAGGAATAACCTTTCCTCTGACAGTCCTAAGCAGACTCTTCTGTGGGTCTGATCTTGGCTGTGCTGTACTTCCTCTTGTCCCTACTCATTTCTCCGTGCTTGAGACCTGTGGGCTACCTATTTGATCTCCAGAAGATCCTCTCTTCTCCTTCAGTCAATCAGAGTTGTTCCAGGCACAAACCAGGGCCAACACACTGCTGGCGATCCAATAGATGCTGGGCAGAAACTTGGCCACTGGCTGCAGGGCTGTGTGACCCAAGGCAAGGAGATCCCTGCAGAAGTTCTTGTACTTGCCCCTGTGTGCGGGCCTGCCACAGACAGGAGAGCTTGATGGTTCCGCATTAGATAAATATTAGGGAGAACCAGGCAGGCCCATTTCTTTTCAATTTTTTAAAAGATTTTTTATTTATTCATTTGAGAGGGAGAGAGAGCTTGAGAGCACAAGCAGGGAGGAGAACAGAGGGAGAGGGGGAAGCAGGCTCCCCACTGAGCAGGGAGCCTGGTGCAGAACATAAACCCAGGACCCTGGGATCATGACCTGAACTGAAGGCAGATGCTTCATCGACTGAGCCCCATAGGAGTCCCCCAGGCAGCCCCATGTCTAAAACAATTTCTTTAGACCTGAGCAAAGTTGAACTAAACACTCTTAGGGTAAGGCTGCGCTAGGTGTGCTTGCCCAGCTCTAATACCTAGGACTCAGTATGAAGGATGGAGGAGGTATATTTCCTCCCTACCTTGCTCCCTCCACCCATCATACCTCATCTTTACTTCTAGTTTATCATCAGCCATCAAGTTCAGCTCAAATGTCACCTCTTCCCGGAAGCCATACCCAATCAACTCTATTCCTTCTGGCTCTTCCTCTCTGGTCCTCTGTCTACTTGGGAAGGTGGACAAGATTTACATGTGTGTGTGGCTTCTCTCCTGGGCTGCCAGTTCCATGAGGGGGAAATCTGTGGTCTGATTCCTGTTGATCCTCAGTTCTCAGTGTAGGGAAGAGGGACTCAAAGAGAATGAATGAATGAAATCCTTTTATCCACATGAATGTAGACGAATGCAGTGCTGGCCTTAGAGTATGCCCGGATCCTCACACTGAGCCATCTGCCCAGTGGAAACGAACTTTTATCTGAATCATCATTTGAAGAAGAATTATACAACTGGGCTTCTAAATACACCCTTCCTTCCTACTCAGGTAGGTAAGAGCTAATCTTGGGGAAGAACTGACTCAGAATCAGGTATTAGTAATTATAGAGAGACCTTCTTGGCAATTAAGCATGACTTACAATAGAACATGCTGCCGGTAAGTAATGAGCTCCTGCTTTGAGAATTCTTCCAGCAAAGACATCCAAGAATGCACAGCACTTCCCATGCACAGGTTGGTGGAGTATCTGCTCCAGAATTCTTCAGCAAACTTGTTTAAGATACAACTCTCTGGACCATCATCCTTAGAAATTCTGACTTAACAGGCAAGGCAGGGAGCATGGAAATTCCAGTATTTTGCACACAGGCCTCCAGGAAATTTCCTAGCATAACTGGGTCTGGGAAGCCCTGTCTCAGGGTAGTGTCCACCTAGAGTAGGACATCAGACCAGGTGACGTCCAAGTATCCTGCAGCTCAGAAAGCTGTGTTCCTCCAGGTTGGATCTGGATATCATGCTGGTGCTGGGCCTTCTCTCTAGCTTTTTTTTTTTTTTTTCCCTCCTGTATGATTATTTGGGGTCTTACCTGTTGCTATTTTTGGACAAATTCAGGAAACCTGCTCGGCATAAGGAATACTCTCAAAGATGTCTTTGAGAGCAGGAGGCCTGATTCTGAGTGATTTACTCTAACTCCCATGATTGGGTTCCATAATGTCAGAGGCCCTGCTGCTCATGGTCCTCCCTCCCTGCTTTCTTAACGTGATGTCACAGCTTTTGAAAATACCAGGAACCTTGAGCAATATAGAAGGAGTCCTTGGGCAGCATCACAGTCCTTTTGAGGCTCTTGGCCCATGAAAACTGGTCATGTGCTGTTTCAGAGTGACCTACTGATTAAATCTAGAGTGTAAGAAGCTGCATTGGGCACAGATGTCCACTGAGACAGTTTATTAGACATGAGCCTATCTTGGGAGGGACTGACTGGTAGCCAAATACATTTCTTTTTCTTCATTACTGTTTGCATCAACCCTGTGGGCCTGTGTGTGTCACCTGCACAGGACTGATCATCTTCACCCAGACACTGCCCAGAGCTGGCGTCTGTGCCTGGGCCTTCGTAGAAGCTGTAATGTAGCAGTCAGGCTTACTCAGGTCCCAAACAACCCAACAGTCCTCCCCTCAACCCTTTCTCCACAAGTCTGGAGTTTTGAGCTGGATGCTGGAAATCCCAGAGAGCAAGAGAATATGCTTCTCTCTCCTTTTCCACACCTGGACATTTAGAGAGAAAAAAGATGAACTTTCAATGCTTCCCTTCAGAGCCAGCCCAGAGCCAAACCATAACAAATACACAAACCTTGTCCTTATTTGTCCTACCGATCTTGTCTGGGTTGCCTTTATCCCCTACCTCTCCCCTACCCCACTGCTCTGTGTCCCCATGCCATCCCCTGAGACCCTGTGGTCAGCTGGCTGAGAAGGCGTGTAGCGGTTTGCCCCCACATGCTGAGAGCACATGGCAGGCCACGAAGGGGCCCTCCCTAAAGGGTGGGCTCACCATGCCAGAGGTTCTGGCTTTCCTGACACCGCCTAAGTCTCCCTGGTGAGGTGGTCACAGATACTCCCATAAGATCCTCAGAGCTGCTCTGCTTGCTACCAAGTTGGTTTTTTTTTTTCTTTTTCTGACAGTGCAATATTGCATATAATAACAATTACCAATGACCTCCACTGGGCTGTCCAATCTCATTATTGCCAATGCATTTGGTACCTGCCACTGCCAATTTGCCTCAGCTGAGGTTTTATTCAGTGGGATATGATAGAGCTGTACAGCAATCTTTTTCCATTTAAATAGTTTAATTGAGGAAAGCTATCAGATGTTTCCAAATTTAATGTATACAACAATTTGCTTTTCCCTATCTCTTTTCGGAGTTGATTTGGAAGAAAATGACATCTGATTCTTATAGAAGGAAAGCAATTACATTTTGGCGTCTGCCTTCCCCGGCTTGCATATGTTTTTAAACATAAAAAGAAATTCTTAATATGTAATTGTCAGGTAATAAAAAGGGAAAAATATTTTACTTTGCGTTTATGAAGTAATTTTTCAAAAGCATAAGGGAATTACATGTTAATGTTTTATGTTTATGACTGCATTCTAATACTGCGCTATTTCTTCAAGTTTGGGGTCTTTTTTTTCCTCTCCGAAGAGAAGAGTTGAGCTGATCAGGCCTAGCTCAAACCCTACCTCCCTGCTGGTGACGCCCTGGATACCCAGAGTTGCCTTCTCTGAGCTCCCTCTGCAGAGCCCATACCTCCACACTGTCACTTAGCACTTCTTACTTACACTGAATTATTACAGCGTGACCTTGATGGTCTCTCTCCCTAGATCATAAGCTGCTGGAGAGTGGAGAGAATTCTTTTTGCATTCTTGTGTTCTCCACAATGTTCAGCAAAAGGCTCAGCTTAAAATAGTTGTGCTCAACAAACACTTGTTGAACAAATTTACTCATAAATGGCCAAATAACTCATCCCAAATAATGAGAATGATGTTACTCTAGCACCCAATGTACGGCACAGAGAAGAGGCCCATTGAATGGAATGGGATGGATGGATGGAGGGTCAGATAGATGGACAGATGAGTGGATAATAGACTCCACCTAGTCCATCTAATCCAATTGAATTAGACCTAACAGCCACCCAAGCTCTTTCTTAGTAACCAGGCCTATTTACATAAGACAAACTAGATTTTAAGTCTCAAAGTATTTTCCAGAGAGGATTCAGGGGCTATACACATAGTTGTAGGGTACCAGAAGGTTATGGGTCTTACTAATCTATACCTCTGAGGAGAAACTGGTGGCTTCCAAGTTCACTACAGTATTTGCTAAGGTTTTATCATTACAAACTTCAACTCAGCAGTGCCCAGGACTTCTATTTCTCTTTGAGAGCACTTACCCACTCTTACAGATGACTCTCCTCTCTCCTTCAATATCTGATATCACTTCTCAGTTGGCAAAGTCACCTCATTCCTCCATGAGAAAGGAGAAGCAGTTGACAGGAACTCCCTCATATTTCCTCCATCAAATCCTCAGTTCTACTGGCACCAGTATCATCTCACTCTTTCATCCCATCTTCATGGGAGAGCTGAATTTCTGCATTAAAGCTGACCCTCCTCTTGTGTGCTGGATCCAATCTTCTCTCTATCTCAGGACTTCGTTCTTACAAAGACATTATCCGTATCTCTTCTCTACAGGTCATTCCCATCAATACATCGACATGCTAATGTGCTCTAGTTTTGTCCCTTAAACAAACAAACAACCTACTCTCTTAACTTTGAATGCTTTCCAGCTGCCACCTAATCTCTCTGCCTTTTTCTAGCAAAACTTCTGAATTGTCTGTTGGGACCATCTCTGCTTCTGCACCTCTCATTCTTTCTAACCCACCCTCACTGGCTTCTGTCCTCATGTCCCTCTGAAACTACTAGGTCATCCATGTTACCTCTCTGCTGCCAAATCCAATGGACAGTTTTCAGTCCTCATCTTGCCCTCTCAGCAAGCATTTTGCACAGAAGGACAAGCTTTCAACTCAGCATTCATTTGTCTGTGTGCTGGCTGTCTTCTACTGTAGAATGCCAACTCCTTGTGGGTGGGAATCTTGTGTGTCTAATTTGCTGGTGTAGCTCTGGTGCCTACTCTGGAACCTGTCACACCATACATGAGATGTTGGTATTGCCCAGTGCACTTGGCTCCAGTGCTCCCAAACCTGCTCCACATCACTGAGATGTAGAGTCACAGGACTTAGATTTGGAAGAGCTCTTAGAAATTATTAGATCACAGTGTTGTTGCTCCAAAGATAAAGTAACTAGCCTGAGGTCACACTGCTGGAAGTTTCTAGAAAAGCTGGCACTTAAGCCAAGTTCTCTTGGTTCTCTGCCCAGGCTCTTTCCATAACACCTAGCCCTGTGCTCTTATGGCAGAACCTGGATGCCATAGAGCCCACCCATGGCGGGATGGAGATGTATCTCTCAAGACCAACATGGATTCAATAATCAAACAGGGAAGAAGATGTGCAAATGGAGGTTCATGATTTTTTCTTAAAACCAACTTTGTGGAAGAGCACCCAGCTTTAGTTGCACTAGTTAAATGAATATATTTGCATTTCTGAAACTTGTTTGAACATCTATTTTCACAATTAAAATAGCTTTATGGTTTTCTTGATTACATAAAGAATACAAGTGTATTGCAGATAATTCAATGAATAGGAGAAATATGAGAAAGTAAAAATTGTATGAAATCCCACCATCCTGAGGTAGTTACCATTAAAATCCTTTTTAATCTGTTTATTGAAGTAAAATACAAATATAGAAAAGTGAACAAACCACAGATTCACAGCTTAATGAATTTGTACAAAATGAATTCCCATGTATCTACCACCATGGACAAGAAAGAGAATATGACCAGATCCCCAGGAGTCCTCATGTCACCTCAGTTACTCTCCCTGCCCTGCTTCACAGTGATCATTACTGTCCCACCTCCCAATGCCATCAATTAGTGCTTGTTGACCTTTATATAAATGAAATAATTGAGTATGTTGCTTTGTGTTTAACTTTCTTCATTCAACATTGTGCTTGGAAATTAATCTGTGCCGTAGTACATAACTGTTTGTTTTCACTCTGGTAATTATTCCATTATAACAATATATTATGGCTTATTGGTTCATTCTACTGTTTATGGGCATTTTGTGCTTTTGGTTTTGGACTGTTAGCAATGGCTGCTACCATCATTCTTATACACGACTTGTGTTGCACTTGGGCCCATATTTCTCTCAAGCGAACATTTAGGGATCAAACTATTCCATCATCATATGTATGTATATTCGACTCCATCAGACACTTACTCAAAGTGATTGCACCAGTTTATATACTACCCAACAGTGTTTGACTCCTTCTGCTCCACAGCTCTATGAACACTTTTCATTTTAGCCATTCAAGAGGTATGCATATCTCATTATGAAGTTTCTGATAACTGGTAAGATTGAACACCTTTTCATATGTTTCTTGCCATTTCTTTATTCTCTTTTGTAAAATACCCATTGCCTTTTTTCTGTTGGGTTTTTGGTCTTTTCTTACTGATTTGTAAGAATTCTTTGTGCATTCTGCTTTTGAGTTCTCATTTTTTATATGTTGCAAATCTCTTGTCCCACTTTGTGGCTTATTTGCACTCTTAATGATTTCTTTTGGTAAGAGGAAGTTCTTCATCTTAAGGTAGTCCAGAGTAGTCATCTCTTCCTTTAAGATTAGTGGGATTTCTATTAGATTTAAGAAATTTTTCACTACCCCAAAGTCAAGGAAGATAACCCCTTACATTATCTTCTAGAAGCTTTATTGATTTACCTTTCACGTTGACAGTCACAACCCACTTGGAATTCACTTTGTTTATGGTGAGAAGTAGGAGCTGAAGTAGGAGTTTCAATTTTTCTTCATTTTTATATCTGATAGACTTAATATCATTTATTGAAAATATTTTCTTTTTCTTTTCTTTTTTAATTTAATTTAATTTTTTAATTTTTTATTTTCTTTTTCCTATTGCTGTGCAATTCACCTCTGTTATAAATAAAGTTTCCACATACATGTAGGCCTATTTCTGGACACCCTATTCAACTTTATTGAGCTATTCATCTCTCTTTTGTTTTTTTGCACACTGTATTGTCTTAGCTTCCATATGCTTGTAAGTCTAAGTCATGATATTTGATAGTGAAAGACACCTCCCTTCTCCCTGCCCTCACCCCACATCTTGATTATTTTGTCAAGAGTATCTTCACTATTATTTGCCCTTTGCATTTTTGTATACATTTTAGAATTAGCTTGTCCATTTACACACAATATATACATGCACACATATGCATGGACACACACAGACCCATACCCATACTTGCTGAGATTTTTACTAGGGTTGTATTGAATCTGCATATTAATTTTCTGAGAATTGGCATCTTTATGATATCTAATCCATGAATATATTATTAATATTTAATTAATGTCCTTCCAGACTTCTCTCTCCATGTATGTTTTTTTTTTAAGATTTTATTTATTTATTCATGAGAGACACAGAGGGAGAGAGAGAGAGAGAGGCAGAGACACAGGCAGAGGGAGAAGCAGGCTCCATGCAGGGAGCCTGACGTGGGACTCGATCCTGAGACTCCAGGATCACACTGGGCTGAAGGCGGCACTAAACCACTGAGCCACCGGGGCTGCCCTCCATGTATGGTTTTATACACACACACACACACACACACACACACACACACACACAATTTTACACAAATTAGGTCATATCACTCATGTTGATGTTATCAAGGTCAACAATCTTTAATATCTTTTTTAACCTCTTGATTCCCTGCACACACACACACACCCCATCTCCACCCCCAGTTCATCTCCATGTTCATTGATATCAATTTGTTTTGAATCTCTCCATTAATATTCTTTATGCTCACATGGCCATTTACACACAATATATATATATGTACCAAGGGGGGGTCATAATTACAAAATTGGGTCATATTATGTACTATTCTCTGCAGGTGCTTTCCTCATTCAAAAGCATATGATGATAATTCCTCAAAGTCAATAAAAAATGATATTCAATAAAATCTTTTTAAAAGAGCTTTGCAATATTCCATGATATAAATGTTTCCCCGGTTTAGTCAACTATTCCTCTATCAATAGGCATTAATTTTGATTCTAATTTGCATAGTTGCAAAGAATGCTGATGTCAACATCTTTGACCTTAACTAAGATGTTTTGTTACCAAAATCTTGTTCTTAAGGACAGATTCTCAGTAGTGGGGTGCTATGTTGAAGGGTATGCATATCTTACATCTTAAAAATCATCACCTGGTTGCATTCTAAAAACATGATTCGTATTTCCTCAAAATGTAGATAAGAGGACACTTTCCCCCTAACATTTCATTAGTGGTAGGAGTTATCACTCTTCACATTTTACTAGTCTTGTGGTTGAAGTGCTATCTTACTGTTATTTCCATTGCATTTAACTGACTGCTAGAGAAGTTAAATATCTTTTCATGAATTTATTGATATTTGAACTTGATCTTCTCTGAACTGTCTCTTCATATCCTCTGCCCATTTTCCAATTAACTGTTCTTTGGGGTTTTTTATTCATTTGTCAGAAATTTTTCGTGCAGTTGAGATATTAACATTATTTCAAACATCTGCATTGAAAACGTGTTCCCCAATCTATTTGTCAAACTAATGTTATACAATTTTTACACAGTTGAATATACCTTATCTTTTCCTTTATAGCTTCAGAATTTCCTGACTTGCTATAATTGTTTTCTATTCCACACTATTCTTTCCCTCAATCATAGCCCTGGGGAAGTTTTATATACAAATATATAAATATAAATTTTATATTTATAAATAAATATAAATTATATATAAATATAATTAATTTATATATCACAATATAGAATATAATTTATATATATTCAAATATATAAAATTTATATATTTTTTTCTTGTATAAATTTATGGTTTTGTTTTTTGTTCATTTGTTTTACATTTAAGGCCTTAATCCAGGTAGATTTTTTTTTTTTCCAGGTAGATTTTTAAAAATATGATGTGAGGCAGGGAACCTAAATATATTTTTCTTCTAAGCAGATTATCAGCATCATTTATTAAAAATACTACCTTTTTTCACAGAGATCTATTTCTGGGTTTCCCATTCTGTTTCTATGTCAACCCCATTCTGTATGTTTTTTATATCTACTAAGTCAAGTTATCTCTCCTCAACTATTCTTAAATTTTTCCTTGGCCTTTCTCAGACATTTACTTTTTCATATCAATTTTTAGATAATTTGACACAATAAAAATTCCATTTGAATTCCAATTGGAATTTCATTACATTTATACAATGATTTGGGAGAGAATTGAAATTTTTATGATATTAAGTCTTCCCATCCAAGAAGGTAGTATGTTTTCCATTTGTATATATATTGTTTTATTTCTTTCAAAAGTGTACCAATGTCTTCGTATCAGTTCAGCTCTATGTTTGAATTTTTATTTGTATTGCCTTTGATGTCTAGGCATTAGGCTCAGCCAAGTATCATAGACCAAAATTGCTGACTAAGACAGAGGGCCTTAATTAAACCACCAATCTGCAAAAATAAAAACAAGCCCACTGGCAAGTTTTTGGGGGCAGTATGTCATACCGACTGTGACATCAAATGGATTTGGTTCAAGTCTTACTTCCTAAGTGTACACCCAGTTCTTCATCTATGTGGTTAAATGATACCTGCCTCACTGGGGTGAGGTAAGACTCTAAAAAGGTCCTATAACAGAGTGCTGGCACATAGTAGATGGTCAATATGTGCTTAAGGGAAGTTTTTTTTCCTTTCTTTTTCTTAGCTGTTTAATAATTTAAGAGAAAAAAAAAATCTCCATGCATTGCATATAACTCACTTGGAAAACTACCACCAGCCTTTGGTCTTCCAATTCTGGTTCACAATTGTGCTCTGCATCTACCTCACCCCACCCCACCTTGCCCCCAAGCCCAGCCACCCCCACCCCCACCTTCATCTGCCAGCCTCACCTCCCCACCCCCCTCCACATTTGGAATCTGGACTTCCTAGGGACCTTAATCAGCAGTGTTTCCCTTGACAGCAGTATCCTGGGCTCAGTGCTCCATGCATATGATTCCATATGACATTTTTGCTGTTTTTAACATCTTATTGTCCCCATTTTTTTTTCCTGAGGAAGAAGAGGAAACTAAGACCCAGAGAACTAACAACAATAGTTCTCAACTCTAAAGGATCTGAAATCCCTTTTCAAAGGTCAACACAATTGTCTGAGTATCAATATAAAGAGATGGAAAGTGGGCAGCCTGGGTGGCTCAGCGGTTTAGCACCCAGGGCATAATCCTGGAGACCTGGGATTGAGTCCCACGTCGGGCTCCCGACATGGAGCCTGCTTCTCCCTCTGCCTGTGTCTCTGCCTCTCTCTCTCTCTCTATCACGAATAAATAAATAAAATCTTTTAAAAAAGAGAGAGAGATGGAAAGTAAAAGTAATTTCTAATCCAATAATGTACATTTTTGTATGGAAATTCATGCATATCTGCTCCAGGAGACAGTGAGTCACAATAAGTTTGTATTTAAGACTAGATGATATTCAACTGAATACTATTGGAACTTCTTTATATTTGACATTTGAAACGATATAAAAGTATATTTGGTGTGTGTGTTTGTGTATACATGCATATGTATGCATGTGTATGTAACCCATTACATATACATGTGCACATAAGTAGAGAAAGAAAGAAGTGGAGATTTGGATACAGATACGTTATTTTGCCATTGCTCAAGGTGCCTAAATGGTAAACAACTCCTAATGAGATGAACTGGAAGAAGAGTTCCCTTTCCCTTGATCCACGAGGTGGTCACTTTCCTGGGAACACCAGAGTGTATTGTAACGGTGCAGAAATACTTTGATTTATGTGTGAGAGAGTCTAGGCTTGGATCACGGTAAGCGGGGTTTTCCATCCCTCCGCACTGGCGGGTCCCTCTAGGTAAAGGTGGGCTCGTCCCCGCGCACCGCACGGCACGGGCACCGGAGCCTCTTCGCCACCACGCGTGGAGGGGCCCCAGTCCTAGTGCCGATCAACAGGCCCCCCAGTGCCCCCAGTGCCCTCTAGGGGGCAGGCCCGGCCCCGCTGCGAGCGCCCAGGTGCGCGCAGGCCGGGCTGGGCGGCCCCGGGAGGACGGTGGGCGCGCGCTCCGCGGCCCCGCCAGGGTGTCCTCCGACCTGCGCCCCCCTCCCCCCAGCGGCGCGCTCTCACGGACGTGGGAATGGGGTCGGGGAAAGTGATTTCAATTAGAGCGGGTCGCTGAGGCCTCACGCCAACACCCACAAGTTGTGTGGCCCGGGCAGCGCGGCGATCGGAGTGGTTTATCCTTCTAGGCGCCCGTCCGCCCGCCCCGGCTTTGCCTGGAAGCCCCTTTGCTGTCACCTCCCGCCCCCAACCCCCCAACCCCTCCCCCCCCCCCATTTCCCTTGTCTTTCTGGTTTCTGAAGGGAAAGGGAAAGCAAAGGGAAACGGAGTGCTGGCTGGGAAATGTCTCCTCTCTGCAGGGTGAGTGCGGAGGCGACCCCCGCAGGGACACTCCCGGTGGCCTCGAGGCTCCAGCCTTGGAGGCACAGAGGAAAAATGGGGAGAGGCAGACTCTGTGCCCTCTGCGCCTTCATTCTATAGGAATCCCCCATCTCCAGGGCCGTCTCCAGGCCGCCTCCTCCTTGAAGTCCCCCTGACCTGCTGGCCTTCTCTGGGCATTCAGGGCCAACACCGTTCAATCCAGGACTTGGCCCGCCCTCTCCCGATGGTTCTGCAAGGCGGTCTGTTTCTCAGGCCACTCGTTCCAGCCCCTGGTTCTGTTTAGCTGCCTGCATGCACAGGGCCTTCTACTCTCAAGTTCATTTCTGCTGCCAAAAATAGACGCGGCGCCTGCCAGTGCTCGGTGCAAGTGTGGAGGGCAGGAGGGCTGAGGGACAGGGAAGAACCCCGGAGGCTGGCGCTGAAGAAGGCACAGCGGGGAGGCCAGGAGGGCGGTCAGCAACTTCTTGCACCGGGGTGGCGACGCTCCCATGAGGCCCTGTCCTGCGGGCCAGTGACTCTCCCCGCAGCTCCTCCAGCAGTGACTCGTGTGACAGATGGCAGCTGTGACATGTTTATGTCAGCACATGCACAGCGCTCAGGACCATTTTGGAGGTCTGAAGGGGGCTGATGGGTGGCGATTAGGAGGCTTTGCATAGTACAATTTTTTAAAAGATTTTATTTACGTATTTATGAGAGAGAGAAAGGCAGAGACACAAGCAGAGGGAAAAGCAGGCTCCCTTAGGGTTGCCCCGGGCGGGATGGATCCCAGGACCCCAGGATCACACCCTGAGCTGAAGGCAGATGCTCAGCAGCAGAGTCACCCAGGCGCTGAGGATTGTGCAATTTTTTAATTCTAAAATGTCCATAGCCCCAGACAGAAGAGGTTTGAAGGCACGCAAGGACTCTGGCTACCCCAGAACAGAAGAAAAGGACTCAGCTTTTTTGGGGAGAGTAACTCCCTAGAAAATTGTTTCAAGGATTCAGAGAGGGGTAAGATGCAGGCCTTGCCCTCTTGTGAAGAATACCATAAGATGCAGACTGTGTGTGTACACAAGCACATGTGGGTGTGCACGTGGCAGTGGCATCTCAGACATCCTTGTCCAGGGCCCAGGCTCCAGGCTGGCCCTGCTGCTAAAATATATGACCTCAGCAAAGCCGCTTAGGGGGGCCTCCAGGTCTTTCCAACTCAGCTCACCAGGGTGTTGTGAGGATCAGCCAAGATACAACTGGATGTGGAAATACTCTGAAAGGAAGGAAGGAGCGTGCCCCTGCCTCCAGAGAGGAGTTCTGGCAGGAAGTGCCCTCAGTGGGACAGGGCCAGCCAGCTGGCCAGCCTGAGCCACCTCACCGTGCAGGTGGCTTCTGCCGCGATTCACATTTCCACGCAGCTGTTGTAGGTGTTTTAAAATATGTGTGCACCACCAAGAGCCGAGGTGTGGACCGTGCAGGTCACATCTACCCCGGGCCAGTCTTCTCCCTCACTTTGAATAAGCAGGAGACCATGGAGCAGTGGCCTACATGCGTCCCTTCAGGGGAATACCCTCTGGTTTGGAGGTGTGTGTGTGTGTGTGTGTGTGTGTGTGTGTGTGTGTGTGTGTCAGAGGCAGGGGTGAGCAGGAGATGCTGAACACCATCTCTGAGGGCTGACACGGCCTTACCCAGTCCTCCTTCATGCACCCCTCTGCTACTGGCCACCAAGGGATACCCCGTTCTCCAGGTCAGGCTTTCTGACCTCTGGACCTCCAGAAACATCCATGCCTGCCCGGCCATAGGACTGCCTTTCACCTTTCCACCTTTGCCCACTGTCCCTGCTAGGGAAATTACTCATGTTCCATTTTACAGAAACTATATTCACAGGGAAAAGGCAAGCAAATGTATACTTGGCAAAGAAGGCAAATTTTAATATCTTACCCATTCTGTGATTATGAAAGCCCTAATGCATACAAAGGATTTCAGTAATGTGATTTTAATGTGACGATAGGCAGGTCAGAGTAGAGCACCCACAAATCACCACGCTCAGGAGAGCTTAAAGCCAGCATGTATTCTCTGCATGTATTGTGCCCATAAGAACTATATATAATATTCTCTCTCTTGCTCTCTCACACTCTATCATGTATCTGCCTATCATTTATCTATCATCTATCTACCTATTATTTATCTATCATCTATCTAAGCTATCTTATCTATCTATCATCTGTCTACCAAGGCCCAAAGTCATAAAGTAAGTTGGTCTGTGGTATGTGTACATTTACAATAACCCAAGTCCAATTGACAGTTTTTACACATAACTCAGCAGGACAGGTTTCCTATTCAAAAAATATCCTTTTATTTATCATCCTTCTTCAACGTCAACAATTAAAAATTATTCTTCTTATAAACGTTAGTAAATGAAAATGTATTTGTATTTTTTTTAATCCTAGAGCCACCTTAGCAAAAACCACCATGCGTCTTCACCTTTGATGAAGAGTAGGACATTTTAATGTAATATGCTTTGTAAATAGAAGTGATAGTGGAGCACAAATGTAATCTCTCATACTCACCAGATTATTTGCAAAATTGTCTACTTAAAACTAACTGCAGTTAATAATGTAAATTAGTATAACCATAAAACCATGCATTCCCCAGGACCCAGTAATCCTACTTATATTCTCATACATATGTGTAAAGAGTAGTTTAAGAGCATGTTCACTGTGACAGTAAGATCGCAGGAAAAAAATTATTGCAGCATTCATGTGACCGAAGGCCACATTGCAAGTAAAAAGAACACTGTTCAACCCACACATAACTCAGTAAACAAACAAAAGCAAACTTGCAGCACAGTGCTTTCAGTATAGCTTTTATATTCATTTAAGAAACACTACTAATATTTGTTCACAGATATTTGGGACATTTGGGAAAGTATTTAAAATAAGATGTTTGGGAAAGTATTTAAAATAAGCTGGAAAGCTATGCACCAAATTCACCATGGCAGTGACTTGGCTGTGAGGCACAGACCGGGAGGGAATTGGCAGGAGATAAAGTGGGGAGAGACAGAAGGGATGTCAATTCTACTCCAACTATTGTATTTTTTTTTTTACTTAACAAAACAAAGCAAATGGGACACAATATTAATAACCATCAATTTGGAGTGGTGGCCACACCTGTCTCTATATTAATCTCTGTACTTTTCCGTATTTTTTTTAATTTCTGAAAATAAAAAAATAAATAAGCAGATGAACACAAATAAATAATTAACTAGAAGCACATATGCCGTTCACTCGTCTACCTATCCAATTACCACACACCCTTTAAGGATTAATCAAATCCTATATTGCCCATAAAGCCCATCTTGCTACCCTACCCACAGAGATTTTGCCTCCAAATTTCTAGAGTACCGTCTACAGTAGCAGGCGTTTGGGCCCTGGGTTATATACATATATATTGGGTTTGGCACTCCGACATATTTGTCTCATGACACTTTCCATTGTTTGTGTCTGAATCCTGGCTCTGGGAGGTGTAAACATCCGGAAGGCAGGGCCATGAGGGGACCCTGCTATGCCTGCTTCAAGCAGGCTGGGCTCCCAGGATGCTCTCAGGATCTTGTCAAGTGGAAGGACACCTTTCAATGTAAAAGCATTTCAAGAGCTCCAGTGGAGAGTGGCATCCTTTCACTGAGAAAACTCAGAATGATCAAACCCACGAAGAAGGTGATGGTGCTGTTAAAGACATTGGCTTATCCATCGCGAATATCCACAAGTACATGAAAAATGTGGTCCTTGTGTGCAAATGCTTTTTTCCTTTCAGGTTCCTGGTAAAGCTGGGTAGCCAAAGGGATCCCCAACCTTCTTTCAACCTATTCTCCTATTCCTGCCCTTGGCTCTCCTTAGCCCCTAGTTGTGCACCACAGGGCCAACCAGTGCTCTGCCTCACACATCTTTGCCCAGACACCTGACCAGCCCTGCCTCTGCCCTCACATGGCTTCTCTGCAGACATGTAACACCACTCTCCCTTCCTGGAGGACCCATCTCCTCCATTCAAACCAGCTCAGGGGCTTTCTTCCCAAACCTGCCCTGTGGCCATCCTGTGGCTGAGAGTAATCTCTCCCTCTTGTGTGGCCCATTACTAGTACCTCTGTTGTGCCCTACCGCCCGCCCCCCCAAGCTTTCTACTTCATCCTATAGCTTTTGGGCTACATCTCACATTTCTTGGAGGATGGCCACTCCTTCAGGACAAGCTAGCCAGGTGTTGGCTGTAGTCCATGCCAACTGTGACCCATGTAAAACACAGTCTAGTGCCCCCCGCTGGGCAGAAACAGGCTGCCCACAATGCCAGGCCGCACAGTCCTGGTTATCGCACCAAGAAAATCTAAATCTGTACCTCCCAACCTCTAACGGGTCCAGCCCACATGGTAGAAGCTTCTGGATTGATCTTTACTGCTATTATCTGATCTTACCTCTATTCTCCCTCACCCAGACATCAGGAGGCTAGGAGCTATTTCTATACCTATGCCTCTAAACCTTCGCAGACAACTAGGGTCCTTGGACAGTGGCCGGTTAATCCTCTCATGCCATAACCTTGGCCCCAGAAGCTAGGGACCAGCACTGAGCCAGGTGTCCAGAGGCCTGGGCTCTTTCTTTGGTCATGCCATCTGCAAAACGGGCTCATGGCGCGTCCTCATGCCCCATTTCAGTTCTAAAGTTCCCTGGGTCCCTTTTTAGACAATATGACATTTTGCAAAATAATCCCTGGTCACCAAAGTCTTGTGCAAACTCCAAAATAGTTTTACACTATGGCTGTGAGGTTACGGGTGACATTTTAAATTCAAAATTTTTAATTTTTTTAATGAGCTGCTCTTTTACCTTTTCTATTTAAAAAGAGGCGATATGGCTTACAGTGGTGACACCTCCATATTTGTGGTCCCCACCTACTCAGAAGCCACTGGGGCCCCCAGCTTATCTCCCCTGCCTTTCCTCTTCTCCCCTTCTTTAGAGAGGCCCCTGACTCTTGGAAGGTGCATTTTCCTGTAGTCCAGGGAGCAGCTGCCCTCCTGCCTGGTAATTCATACCATGACATACCACCTTCTTTCTGGAGGCTTCTCTGCCCGCCACCCCTCTGCTGCACCCAGGAGGCTGGCCTGACCAGGGCCCTGCGCTGCAGGGAGCTGCCGGCCTGAGGACACTCACCTCCAACAGCATCTCAGGGCTGCAGGGGGGTGGGTGGCCAGGAGAGGGTCCCGGCTTCGCAAAGCCATCGAGAACATTAAGCCTTTGCACTCCCACCCCCCACGAGATTGCTGATCAAAAAAGGAAGGCAAACAAAGGCGGGTGAATGGGAATCAAATTGAGTCAGGGCAGCGGACAGATGGGGCCTGCCAGGCGCCCACAGCCCATCCTATTCATTAAAAAAAAAAAAAAAAAAAAAAAAAGATAATCCACCTCCACCCCGCGGCTTTGCCAGAGGTGGGAGGTATGGCATGGGGGTGGGGCGCCGGGCCAGGGGGCCCAGATGTTTTCCAAACCGTAGGATCCCAGCCTGCCAGCTTGTAACCCTCACCCCCCAGGTTAATTGTCACACTTGTGCTTGGCACTTCTGCTTTGTGTATCAGCTTTTCCTAAAGTGAAGCATCTCTCTAGAGAGGCCAGGGCTCTGAGCAAGAGGTGTTGGGCTGGCGATGTTGGAGGGCTGCCTGGGGCCTCGAGGGACAGGGGATCTCCAGGACCTCTGGGGACTTGGCCTGTCTCCAGCATGTTAGAAATGGTTCTTGCCAAAGCCCCGTTCCCAGGGGGATTTGTGGTCCCTCATAAGTAAAAGGGGCCTGTCCGATAGGAATTCCCTGAGACTCTCTTCCTTCCCCCCCGCCAAAGTGCAGAGGCCCGCCTGTCACTTTAGACACTTGTGTGGGCCACACTTGCGTGCAACATAAATAAGACGTGCAGAGCTTTCCAGTTACAAAGTGTTCCCTCTATGCTCTCACTTCATCCCAGCAACAAGCGTGTGAAACGCATAGGACTTAGTTAGCAGTCCCAGTTTACAGATGAGGAAATGTAAGTGAATGTGTAGAGTCACATGATTACAAGGTTATAGACACCTGCCGAAGCCCTGTCTAGCACACATGCTAATGCACTCATGTGTGTACCACACATGTGAACACATGTGCCAACATTTATTTGTGCCTCTGCGTGCTTACTGCTGGGCATGGGGGCTTTATAGGCAGCCCCCTGTGTGCAGACAGAGAGAATCTTTCCCATTCGTGGGGCATCTTACTGCCCGCTCACACTCCTACCTATGTCCTTTTTCTTGCACCCGTGCGCACAAGTGCACACACACAGATGCTCATCCTGGGGAGACACTGACCTTTGCTTTGGACCTACCTTCCATCCTTCAAGGGGCCAAACCAAATGAACCTGGAGATACCATCTTAATCCCTATAATATTTCTCAGAATCAGATTACAAATATGTTCTTCGAAAGTTGTCTCCCAGGCAGGAAAAGGCTGCCCCATTAATGGGGAGGAGGGATCAAGAGAGCAGCCTGAGAAATCAGGTGTCAAGCTGACCTTTTGGAGAGAGCCAAGTACTCATTCTTATTATTGATTCCTTTCAAGAAAGACAGAAGGTACTTTATCTCCCAGCTGTTGAACTAAGGACAGGGCCGCGACATGGGGAAGCAAAGACAACGGTCTTCTATGCCACTTGAATACATGGGCAAAGGGCCCCACTGACCTCCATCTTTTAAGTATTTGTCACAGGCCTTGTAATTCCACTATTAGAGATTTATTCCTTTAGGGTAAGCATTGTCCTCCACAGTCCTTTAAAAATGAAAATTCTTGTTTCGATCTACCCAGGAAATGCATTAAGTCTCTAGCATAGTACAGGGGCATCCCTAGTTGCTGAATATTTTTTTTAAAAAAAGAGATTTCCAAACTCTACTCCCAGAGATCATCATTTATTGATTGACTCATTCATTCGACAAACTCGTTGGGCAGATACCTTCTAAGTGTCAGAGGCTAATCCAGACACCAGGGATATGACAATGAATTAAATAGACAAAGTCCTTGCCTCCTGGAGCTTAAAGTTTAATAATGAGGATACAGACAGTAAATGAACAGAAAACAAATCCAAAAAATCTCAAATAACAGCAAGTAACATACCAAGACTTAGTTGATGCAAAGGTGATTTTGCTCTGATGGCCAAGGAAGGCATCTCAAAGAATGTGGTGTGAAAGCACAGGCCCACCGTGTGAAGGTCTAGGGCAGCAACATTACAAGCAAGGGAATGGCCAGAACAAAAGGTCAAATGGTTGAAAATGGCTCAGCCCAAGTAAAAAAAGATAAAGTCAAAGACAGAGACAAGGGCCAGAGTGGGTAACCCACTGAAAACCAGGCCAAGGAGTCGGGGTGGGGGTTCCCTCCAAGAGCTAAGGGGTGCCATGGAGGGGATGGTAAAGCAGATAAGTGACTCACTCTGATTTGTGGTCATGGGGAGAATGGACTGGGAGGTCATGGGGAGAATGGACTGGGAGAATGGACTGGTCATGGGAATGGCCGGGGAGGAAGCAGGAAGCCCGGGACAGAGGGTAGTGCCAGAGCCCCGGCAGGAGGTAACAGCTGAGTAGACTGTGGTGGTGGAGGTGGAGACTGAGAGAAGTAGACCCATACTAGGTGAACTCTTAGTCATCATAAAGCCAGGTGGCCCTGTGGATGGTGTCTGGATGTGGAGGTGGGGGAGAAAAAGAAACCAAGGACAACTTCTAGGTCTCTAGGTAAACCACGGGCTAGACAACATTGTCTATTGAGAAGAGGAGGACCAGTAGGGCAGCTAAAGGGAGAGAATGGAGGTTGCTCCTCTGGCCACATGAAACTGGAGATGACTATTAGCTATTCATCTGGAGGGAGTGACTGAACAGTTAGATGAAGAGTCCACAGTGATGTCTGCAGCCAAACATATGCTTCGGTGGCCATTGCCCTACAGAGGGGGCTTGAAGCCAAGGCGGCTGGATGGGACACTTAGAGGCAAAGTGGAGATAAAGAAGGGATGAGAGCCAAGACCTGAGTCCTGAGGCAGCTCCACCCTTGGAGTGAGCGCAGGGGAAGAGGAAGAATTAGCCTAAGTAGGCTGCCCAGGAAGACCGGCCACCAGTGGGATGTGGGGCCCAGAGCAGCCAGGCGAAGGATGAGTTTCAAGAAGTGGTTATCTGTATCTCTTGCCACGGAGAAGTCAGGGAAGGTAAGACAGAGAAATGACTTTGGGTTGCCCACATACAAGCTACTGGAGACTCTAGCAAGAATAGTTCCTTTGGTGTGGTGGGGACAGCCACCCAACTGGGGCTGAGAAGAGAATTCGGGGCAAGGAGGTAGAGATGAGTGTGAGCAAATCCTAGAGAGTGCTCCTGGGAAGGACAGAAAGGCAGGTGGTAGCTAAGAAGAAATGGGGTCAAGAGAGAGTTTGGGGTCCTCTATTTTAAGATAAGCAAAGACAAACCCTGAAGTCAGGGGCCCACATAATTTCGGAGCTATGAGCATTGTCTGATCTGACATGCTCATCTCTAAAGTGAGGCATTCGGGTCCAGAGACGCCAAGTCCCTGCTGGAGGATACAGACCGTCCTGCAGCCAGATGGCACTTATTCCTGCTCCTGGAACAGACCCCATAGTGGGTCAGGCAGGCTCACGATGACTTCAGGTGAGCTCCCAGGGCAGCCTGCTCCCTCTTCTGAATCGGTGCCCTAGTCCTGCTTTCCTGCCTCCCGGGACACCTACCTCTGGTGAGTTCCTTAACAGAGCCTGAGCCCACAGGCCCCTAGTGTTCACACGCTTGTGCCTCTTTCCTGGGGGCCCTCCAGGAGACTGCCATCAATGATGGGGGTGCCCAGGAGCAGAGAGAATGACTCCAGGGAAGAAGAGATGAGTGGATTCAAACATGTGCTACCATGGCCTGTTCAGTCCCATGGGCCCTGAGCCACGGATGACCCCACGCGGAGAGCCCCAGATAGGACTAAAGAGATCCAAATCTAAGTTCAAGTCCTGAAGCTGTACTTTATGGCTTAAAGCCAGTCGCTTGCTCCCCCCTGAGCCTCAGTTTCCCCCTTATATTAATAGAGGAGGTCAGACCATTTGTTTTCCCTGATCCCTTCTGGATGGGTTGCCTTCACACAGACGGACACCCTCTTGCCCGTTCCTAAGGAAGGCAGGCCCTGCCATGGCCCCTGCACTCCAGGAACACACCCCTGTGTTTCCACCTGGCCCGGCTCCTCCTTTGAACACCCCCACTGCGCGCATGGAGTCCTCCCATCGCACTCTGGATAGATTTCCCCAGGATGCTTATGTTCTAACCTTATCCCCTTGGGGGCCTGTCTTGTTTCAGGCTTCCCCCCACCTCATGCAGGGATTCGAGTCCTCCTGCTTGGGCTCCCGGAGGACCAGCAAGGAGCTGCTCGCCTTCCCTCCAGGACTCCTGACATCAGGGGTCGGTGGTTTGGAGACCAAACAGGTTGATGTGGTCATTTAATCTCCCTAAAGTATTCTGTGAACCAGGCAGGCAGGCTCTTCTACTCTGTCAGATGCCGCAATGGTTGTTATTTTCCCTGTTTTACTTGGTTTTGCTTCAGCTTTTTATAGAGGGGAGGGCAAAGGTCTTTTCCATTTCTCCTCCTAAAGCAAACCAAATAATATAATCAATTTGGCTGGTGCAGGGCTTATCCCAAGCGTTAAAGCGGGTATTTGTGGCTGATATGACAGGGGAATAAAGTGCTTGTGAAAACCGACTGATTAGTCCAGCGGTGGGGAATGAATCCGCGTCCGTGTTCATCGATCTTTCCTAATCTTTGTCAATGCCTGTGTGTCCCACTCCTCCACCACTGTGGGCAACATGTGGCCCTGCGAAGGGCACTGGGGGTCTCTGAGGTGCCAGGCCACTGGGCTGCTTCCCATTTTAAAGAGACAGGCCCGGTCAAAACATGAGTACAGTAAGCAAACCTCCTTAGAGGAGAGATTTTAAGGGTTAGGAGGGGACTCCTTGGTCACTCAAATGCCTCCCCATCTGTTCCCTGATAAAGTCTACAAAAACGTCTCATCCAGCATGTCGCCTTAGGCAACGCAATGCTCTGGACCCAAGTACTTTTGTAAGAGCCTATAAAATTATTTTTGCGACTTGGAAAAAAAATTGGCTCTAAAGTAAGAAAACTGCAAAATCAAAATTATTAAACTTTAACCAAATGTTTGCAAAGTATATCGTTTGGTCAACTATTCGACCACAACTCAACTCAGATAGTTAAAAATAAATGAGATTTCTTGTATTCATGTACAAATAAGTACATTTGTAATGTTCAATATATTGTGGGATGGAGTCATTTCAAGTAGGAAGGTGCTAAGAACTGCCCTGTGCAACGATGGAGAGCACAGTGGCTTCAACTGAGCGCCCCCTGCACTATCACCTCACATCAAGACCCTCAGATCCCCCAGAGACATGGCAAGGGGCAGATCAAGGAACCTCTTAGGGTTCTGGGGGGAGGATGCGCTAAACATAAATTGCACCTGCTTTACGATTTTCTTCATTTAACAGACCTATCGACCAAGTTTATGGCACTGTATTGACACTTTGGGGAACAGCCCTCTCACTCAAAGACTTTATAATCAGGGAGAGGAAGATGCACATCCAGATATTTGTCATAGAGGTACAGTCAGTGATATCTGCCGATGGGTGCTTTGCTACAGGCTATGAGGCTAAGAGGTGAGCCGGAGGTAGTCTCAAACCTGCCAAACTAGGAGAGGCCTGGACAATGCCCACCTCATGACCTCCCTGTTACTCCCACAAAGTCTGATAGCTGGAAAACTCTGCAGCTGACGCAGATCCTATTGTCCCAGAGGCTGTCTGGTATTTACATACACTTTGCCTGCTGACCCTCTCCAGTTACTTTTCCAAATATCTCAGGGAGAGAGAGGTTCTTTCTGTTTTTATTGAGGCAATAATTCACATATCACAAAAGTCACCCTAAGATTCACTGATTTTTTTTAGCATATTCACAGAATCATGCAACTAATCTCCTTCCAGAACAGTTTCATCACCCATTTCCCATTTGTTCTCATTGTTCTGTAGATTGATTGTCTGTATACAAGATCATCTTATCCACAAATAGAAATAGTTCTCATTGCTTCTTTCCAATCTGATCCCTTGCATTTCTTTTTCTTGCCTGATTGCTTGGCTAGAACCTCCAGGACAATGTTGAACAGAAATGGTGAGAGCAGGTATTTTCTTCGTGTTTCTGATCTTAGGGAGAAATCTTTTAGTCTTTCACCATTAAGGGTGACATTAGCTGTGGGCTTTTGGTGGGTGCCCTTTATCAGATTAAAGAAGTTCCCTCTCCTATTCCTAGTGTGTTGAGTTTTTTTTTTTTTTAACTAGGAAAGGATGTTGGATTTTGTCAAATGCATTTTTTGTATGCCTGTTGAGATGATTTCATGGTCTTTGTCCTTTATTCTATTAATATGGTAAATATATCCCATCAATAAATTGTCATGTGTTGAACCAACCTTGCATTCTGGAATAAATTCCACTTTTATTCCAAAGTCTTTTCTTTTCTTTTTTTAAGATTTTATTTATTTATTAATGAGAGACACACACAGAAAGAGGCAGAGACATAGGACGAGGGAGAAGCAGTCTCCATGCAGGGAGCCCGACATGAGACTCAATCCTGGGACTCTAAGATCATGCCTTGGGATGAAGGCAAGTGCTAAACCGCTGAGCCACCCAGGCATCCCTAAGTCTTTTATAAGTTAAATACATATAGTTCCTTTACCATTGTCATCTGATTTGAGAGCTGAGGTCAGGTCAGGCGAAAAGCAGAGCTCTATTAAAAATCCAAAGAGAGGCAGAGTCAGAGAAGAGCCTCCTGGATTGGGTAACTTCAGAATTTGCAAAGGATCTTTCACATTGTTTACTTCTTGTCGGTAACTATTTGAAATAGAGTATTTGTTTTTAGACAAATACTCCTCTAATCATGAATTATCCCTCCCTAAGGACAACAATACCACACACACATGCACACACACACACCACACATATATATTTCCTTCTCAAAGTTACGTCAGAAAATTTGCAGAATGGAGTAAAGAGAAGAATCACCCACAGTCTTATTATTTTGCCAGAACTCTGGATTGCTTTTTTTTTTTTTTTTTTTTTTGGTAGATGGTGGTCAGGTTAGTTGAGGTATAGTTTACTTACAGGAAGAAAATTACCTTTGAGGAACTGGTTCTATGATTTTTGACAAATGCACAAAATCATGTAACTAACACCATAATCAAGATATAGAACAGTTCGTTCAAAAAAGTTCTCATGTCCCTTTGCAGTCAATCCCCCCACCCTCCACGTGAAGTCCCTAGCAACCACTCATTTTTTTTCTGTCCCCATAACTTTGCCTTTTTCAGAATGTCATATAAATAGAATCATATGATATGTAAGCTTTTATGCCTGTTGTCTTTCACTTAGCATAACACTTTTGGGATTCAGCTATGTTGTGTCTGTCAGTCCTTCATTCCTTTTCATTTCTGAAGAGTTTTCCACTGTATGGATGGACCACCATTTGTTGATCTATGTGCCAGTTGATGAACATTTGAATTGTTTTCATTTTGGGGCAGTTAGAACTAAAGCTATCATAGACATTCACGTACAGGTTTTTGGTAGGTGTATGTTTTTATTTTGTTGGGTAAATACAAATGGGATTTCTAGCTCCCACTGTAAGTATATATTTAACTTGTTAAGAAACTGACCAACCGTTTTCCAGAGTGGTGGTACCACTTCGTAGGTCCACCGTCCCACCAATAATATATGAGAATTCTAGTTGCCTCACAAACTTGCTAGTCCTTGGTGTGGTCAGTTTTGTATGTTTGTGTTTATTTAATCTTATCCCTGTGAGTAGGTGTATAGTGGGTTTTGATATATTTTTTATATGTGCATGTTTTCTACATACTGGAAATCGTACTTTATATCCAATTGTGTATACTACCTTTTTCATCTGATAGTAAAGAGAGCATTCATCCACATGACTACCATTTAAGATTATATTCCATTGAGTAGACGTGGCGAAAGCACCCCTTGTTGGGTTCTCTTTGTTTTTTTGTTGTGATAAGCCACACTGCAGTAAAGACCTCTGCACATTACTTTTTCCATCATTTGGGGTACTTTCCCAGGTTAGAGACCCAGAAATGGGATTCCAGAGTCAAAGAGAGTAAATATTTTTATAACTTTGGATTGCTGTCTGAAAGGTTTCATCTATTTACAAGACCCCCAGGAATGTACAAGAGTTGCAAATGAAAAATATATTTATTTATGAAATATATTATTTATTTACAAATGAAATATTCTTTAAAAAAATTTACATGTATTTGGCTTCTAGTGAAACTGAACACTTTTTTATATTCTTGCTTACTAGTTGTGTTTTCTGTTCTATGAATTGTGCTTATGTTCTTAGCTTATTCTTGAGACCTGGTGTTTTCTTACCAATTAATAGGATCATTTTAAATAATAAAGATATTAACTCATTGTTATAGCTATATTTTCCCAATCTCTTGTTTGCGTCTTTCTTTTAAGCATACAGAAATATTTTGTTCTTCCATATAGTGAAATCTGTCACTCCTTTCCTCTGAGGGTTTCTATATTGCTTCTAAGCTTAGAAAAATCATTTTCGCCCTCTCTCCTGAGGCTTGATAAATGGTCAATTTGATTTTCTTCTAGATTTTCTCAAGGTTTAAAAATATCACCTCTGTAGTATAGAGTTTATATTGATATTTAATGGAACGTAAGATGCTAAAAAAGAGGTATTTTCCGACATATCTTAATATAAGCAAAATGTTCTATGAGGTCACTAAAAGATTGAACCTAAATTAATCTTAATGTGATGACATGTTACTTTTATGTGTTGTTTCATCCATTTCAGATATATCTGGTGTATATTTTAACAAGGCTCATCAATAAACAATGGTTAAACCTCAAATGTCGACCCTGGAGGGATGTGCAGGTCCCTTGGCAGGCTGATAGGGTGGTTATCCACTAGGAGCCTAAATCTGTCCCCATTCAGAAGATGGGGCCATGGGTCACACGCTGTTTCTCTGACTGATCTCTGAGTCTCTGCTCTGTTTGCCCACATTTCCAGAACCCCCCATCCTACCCCTCCCCAATTTGGATAATCATGGGCCCGCATCAGCTTCTTCTCAGGGACTTGCTCCCTCTGCACCTAGCCAGAACTCACTTTGGGATCTCTGGTATCCAGGATTCTAAGTCGGCTAGACCAACCTACATGTAGCCTCCCTGACCTGTGTGGCTCTGTGGGACCCTTTTGCCAAATCCATGTTTCTGATGATTTCAAAAGCAGATAATAACTCTCTTGCCTTGTTAGCCCAGCACAGGTAACCCTTCTCCCAGTGCCAGGCAATTTCATAATTGATTATGTCCTTTTACTTTTCATCAAGATATTGGTAAATGAGATGAATTCCTGAAAAGGACAAAGGCCATTCCTGAGACAAAAGCCTTCAAAAGCCTTCTAAATGAAGAGGGACCTGGATGTTACCCTGTTTTGAACAGACAGAAGAAATGGTTTCATTTTTCATGGTTATGCTAGGACTGAGCCATCTAGCAGAAAATCCACTTGGAAGCCCCAGAGAGTGTAGGAGCAGAGGGAAAGTGGCTCGCTGGGCCCAAGTCCCTCTCCTTCAGACCCCGAACAATATTAACAGAAGCAGAGCCTCTGATCCATGGCCGAGGCCCACATATCTTCCGGGAGACTGGGCAAGTGGGCCATGGTGCTGGGGCAGGGACAAGGCGAGGCCCCTCCACCTACGTGAGACAGGTTCTCCTCGGGGTCTGTCAAAACACTAGGCATTTAGTTAAAAACTCTCTCCAAAAGAAAGAGCGTTAAGGCGGAGAGCTTGAAGTGGATCCCGAGTAATTAAGTGTATAAATTAATTCTTCCCCTAAGAAATGTTCTTCTCCTATTATTAGATTTGGCTCTCAGAGGAGCTACATCCAAGTAGTGGGTTTCCAGTTGTGTGTGTGTGTGTGTGTGTGTGTGTGTGTGTGCGGGTATGCACGCACATGTATGCGAACACACATTCTAGGCTTTGCTGCCTGAAGCCTACAATTAAAATAAGTGACATGAATGTGTCTTTAAAAGAGAGATCTGTGGAAAACTAACGGATTGTCTGTCAGGGGAAGGAAAAAAATGAAATATGGCTGCCCCAGTTCACTGAATGGATGAATAGGAAAGTACTTGTCCATCCAAGTACCCAAAGGGATAAAACCCAATGATAGCCTTCTCAACTGCTTAGCACATAATGCATGTGCTGTTTTGATGCTAGTAATGTGTTTTTTACTTCTTCCTATCTGGGAGGAATGAATCAAATATGAGGAGAGCTGGAACATGATTTTCAACCCATTGCTTTTGATTAAGTGCCCGAACAGGCAGGTCCTGGGACTTGCAATAATACTAATGGGGCATAAAGTGCTATAAAAAGGACGGGGCCCTACTTTTGTCCAAATGCCATTATCCTGGAATCAGAGACCCTGGTGTAATATGTCCACGGTTAACCTTTTTTTCCTGACAGGAAATTTTCTCCATCCACTCACACCATCAATTATGCTGCATTTGGCCAGAGTAGTGAGTGATTACTTTGTTTTGAAGGGACAAGGCACATGTGCCAGGCTCCCAAATACTGAACACCGAGGGGGGCAGGCCAGGAGGAAGATGATGTCAACTCTGCTGGCCATTTGGGCTTAGAAAAAGGGGTTCTTTTGTTTGAGGGTGTTTTTCGTTTTTTCTTTTGCTTGCTTATTTGTTTGGAAAAAGGAGAGACAGAGGAACTAAAAATACAACAATTTTTATTTGGATCCAAAAAAAAAAAAAAATAGTTGACTGATTGAGGCTTTGGCTACTGGAGCAGGTGCCGGCAGCTAACAATTACCTGGTGAATATGACTGCTGGAGAGATCCTTGATTGTTCGGACCTGGTGAGCAAAGAGATTCCTTTTTGGCTGATCTTTGTCAGGGGAAGGCTAGTTTGGTGGCTGCCCTAGGGAACCAGGCCCGTGGCTCTTGTCTCAGTTCTGCTCCAAACACAGCTCCCCTGGATGCCTTTGCACCACTCCAAACTTTGCGATACAATTTTTTTTTTTTTTTTGCAATCAGCAAGTTGCAGATTGTCCAACTGTTCTGTCATTTATTGTAAACGGCTGCAAAAAGAAAAAAAAAAAAAGAAAAAGAAAAGAAAAGAAAAAAAAATTCCACAATGCTATAACCTAGTCCTGAGTGTAAATCAAACATTCCCTGTCATGTTGATAGCTTGTGTTAGTCTAATGTATTTTATATTACTCAAAAGCTTTGAAACCCTGCAGCTTTCTTCATATAGGCCATTATGCGGTTATCATTAAATTGTCTTGCAAAGAACATTATCGGTAATTATAGCAGACACTAAAATCAAATGATCAGAGTGGGACCTTTAACACCAAGAGGAACCATTAGAAGTTAATCAAATAAAAGGATGAGAATAATTATGTTAGGATTAGGCAGTAATACGCCAGAAGTTATATACTTTGCTGACTATATATCTTTACTCCCAGCTTCCTGAATTTCCTTTTCGTTGATGTGTTTTTATATAATACTTTGGCACAGAATGTAAACGACAGTATTTTTTGTCATGGCACAATCGGGCTCGAAGGTTCATAGGCGGTTCATATCTAAATGCCATCAGAGGCACGGAGGTAATGATGAAGATAGAAATAATAGTAATAAAAAAAAGTGCAAAGCTGGAAAAAATCCATCGGTCAATGAAGCATGGCAAAATGATAAAAATGCTTGCAACAGGCACAGGTGCAAGGGAAGTCGTTATTGGCTGGTTGCTCTGTCTTAGAGAGTGAGGATTTCTCCTGCAGGCCACGCTGCAGACTGGCCTGCTCTGAAGGCTCACCCGGCATGCTTGTGCCTGAGAGAAGGAAAAGCCAGCATCTCACAGGCTCCTGCAGCTGCCCCTGCCAGGAGGGCTACTGGTAGAGTGGAGATGCTCATAGTGCAGCCAGGAGAGGAGCTGGGCTTCCGGAGAGTTTTCAGGGCTCAGAGGGTCACTCCCCTTCCGAATGCACACATGCACTCTTTCGTGCACGTACGCGCCCCCCCCCACACACACACACACCCTGCTGGCACCCTGCAGATTGTCCATCTCTACATTGCAATGAGCTGGCAGCAATACATGGCCTGGAGGGCTGAGGGCTGTGGCTCTAGTGAAGGAGAGGGTGCCTTCCTCAAGGCATGGCCAATCTTAGATCCTGGATGAAACCAGAGCCACAGGACAAACAAAGCTACTGTAAGCAGCTGAGGGGGATGGAGAAATTCTATATAGTGTGACCTTACAAAAAAATAAAAATAAAAATCTCCCATCCTCTTTCCCTTCTAAATAAAGATAAGTTCATACAAACTGATTTGTCTTTGTGTCCTGCTTTGTGCTGGGTCCTGGGATATAGGGCTGAGTCAGATAATGACAAAATTGTCTGCTTAAAATGTTGCTATATCACGATATACAAACAGCAAAGTAATTTCATGGTAAAGCCCTGTGTGACATTACTACATTTTTCATGGTCTCACATTTTGGAGGCTTTGTGATGATTAGAAATGAAGATATGCTTGCCTTTTGCAGAGGTCGGAACTGAGCCACGTTAGATGTGGTGTCAGAGTTGAGAGGTGGCAGTCAGTGGGCCTCTTCTGAGTGTACAAGCGTGCTCCTCCATTACTCTTCCTGGTCAGAAGGAGCATCAGGCCCCTGTGACCGTGCTAATACTATGTGCCATACATACCTTATAGGGCAGGCATACAGAGCATATGAGGTCAAGGGTATGGAAGCGCTTTGAAAAGTTAAAAGTTAGAGAGCACAGCTGGGGCTGCTTCCCTCCTGGTGAAAGATCTTCCATTGCTCTATGTGTTTCCAGGTTGTCAAGGCCTGCTCTCCTTTAGGGGGTTGGGAGTGGGTCGCACTCCTAAGTCATTGAGCAGAGGGATGAACCTTGGGAGCTGGGGTGGCTGGTGTGCCCTAAACAGAGAGGCCTTTGTCTCAAGTCTGTCCATTATCTGCTTGGCCAGTGGACTGTAAACAAGAGGCCTCTGGACCAGAAACAGGAACTTGGGAGAGATTTTGAAACCGGAAGAGATGATGATCTGCTGGAGGTGGTGAAGAGCCTCAATCACATACACGGGCCTGGGGAAGATGGCCCCTCATCAAGTTGCCACGGCTCCTAGTGAAACCAGGTCCAGAAATCAACAGATCTAACAAGCCAAGCTTCCCCTACAGTAGAAGCAATCCTGATAACAAGCCTGTGCATATACTTTAAAAAAACAATCAAAATTTAAAAGAAATGCACATACAACTATATAGGCCAAGGCTGTGGGGGTGAATCTTTTCAGGGCTCATAGTTTTGGGTATAAGAGAAGAGTCCTGGGGAACTAGATGTCCTCCCTTAACAGAGGGCTGGCCTGGAAACTCACATCCAAATATTATATTAGACAGCAAGTTCCAAAGGAGTAGAGAACCCCCAGCCCTAGCAGTAATTCCATCTCAGCCCCACTGCTGGCTTCAGTCTGGGCATCCATTCCCTCAGAACTGGGAGTGCAGGCCTGTGAAGCAGGAACCAGAGACTTGGCGGGTTCAGGGAAAGAACAGTCAGGAAGAGGGTGATAAAAAAAAAAGCCTGATCTGTCCCCACAGAGCAACCCAAGATAAATGGCAACCTCAGCTAGGACACACTGAGTGAATTGTGCTGGCTTTGGTTTATTTTTTGTTTTGTTTTGCTGTTTTGTTCTATTTTCACAATGCCAAGCAATTAAATACCCATCTCTGTCTGTTGAGGAAGATATAAGGATGATGCCTGGGAAACGGTAACCAGCTCTTGAAAGAAAGTTATAAAAGTAACCCCGGAGAGGAAATTAAATAAAGCCCACAGTGGGGTAGGGCTGGAGTTTGGGACCCATAAGCCAGATTCCTGGAACCTACAGGACAAGAAAAACACCTGCATAAGGAACAGGTTTTGAATAAAGAGAGGTGACTTGGAACTTAGCTGGGAACAACCGATTTTTTGCCTTTCTTCATCATTATTGAGTTCCTGTAACTGAAACCAGAAGAGAGGGAGGTGAGCTCAACCACAATATTGTACAAAGCTCCATAAACATTTGCAGGTTGATTGATCTGGCCTTGCCGGTGAGATGTCAGGGGAGAAAATCTCAGCTCATATATAACCTTTTGGAACCTCCCCTTCTACCTGGGATGAACACAGTCGATGTCTTTTCCATAAACCTCCCTCTACAGTATTTTACCCTCTTCCCCCAAAATGTTGCCGTTCCATTATTTCAACATTACTCCACAATAACCATGTTGAATGGAAGCTGTGGCATTTTGCATCCTAGTTTATAGATGCAAAAACTAAACCTAGTTGGGGGGGGGGCGTCTAATTCATACCAACTCAGAGACTGAATCGAGCCCTTCTGAGCCGACTCGGACCACCGTGTCTCTGTTTTGGGGTGCGCACAGCTTGTGACTAGGTCATACCTCTGGGGACAGTCCGAACGGGACTAACTTTGAGGCATGTCATAAGATTTTGGAGTCTTCTCATATAGAAAGCCACCTCAAGCATCCATTTGGTGATGAATTCATACGTGCAGGTGCAGGTGCGTTGGTCCCTGTAGCAGGAAACATCAGACGTTCCACAGGCCTCTGGCCATCTCCCAAGGGCTGATAGTGAGGTGACTTGTAAGTCTGGCTACGCAGTGAACATATCACCCTACCCTGTGCTATTTTCAAGGCCACGGCCCAGAATGAGGCTCAGAATAACTGCCCTGTTATTCAGCGGGCTCAGAGGCAGGCAAGGTCTCTGGCAAATGTGGTCAAGCAGTGTCATCCGTGAGGACAGGGAAGGAGCCGTCAAGTACCCTTTTGTAGGTAGCCCCCTCCTCTATTGAGCTCTTAAATTAGCTCTGAAAACCAGGTGTCAGCCGTCCCCCTGGAACAACCCAGACGAGCCATTAAAAACGCCAAGAAGAAATGAATGCCTAAATCACCCTGTCTCTCCGAAGGTAGAGTCTTAACCTAATCACACGTCAAATCATATTTTTTCTTCTCCAGATGGATGTCTTCTTTCAAAGTCTGATGGTCACAGAGACAAAGGTACCGCTTCAGCCTTAACTAACTATTGAAGTTTTACCCCGATAGATTATTTGCTAGGAGTAACTAATATAAAAAATGCCCTGTCAGACAACAGCCTGCTTTCTCTCATTTTTTAAAGGGTAATATTTGGTTTCATCTTGCAACTACTTGGGGAAAATTTAGCACTGAGTCAGAAAGGTTGGCCAACAAGTAGCACTTCATAAATTGCTGGAGCCCTAATCAATACATATTGTCATCCACTCCAGTCCTTCGAGCAGATTTCTCTCTGCCCCGAGTCGTTGGTGTATTTTATGAGGCTGTTCCAGGCTGGGCTTGCATGGCCTGGGCCTAATGAACCTGTCACCGCGGCTATTGATTGACATGCCAGTGTAAGTGAGACAGGCGATTCCGATTGACTTCCTAATTACTGCTGCTGGGCTGCCTCGCCAACTGCTCGGGCCAGAGGTTAATAGTTTTGATGTTTGGCGGCTCCTGGCTGTGGAGGCCGGAGTGAAACTGGCTCCTCGGAAGTCAATACCTGAATCTAGTTCTCAAGGCTACTGCCCTCCCTGATCAATTAAGGCCTCCGTGTTGCTCCTGGTGGCGGCTGACAAGAGGCTGATAAGTGGAGGAGTTTACAAGCAAATGGTTTAAGGGAGTTTAGGAGGCTCTGAAAGCACCGCCCCGGGGCTGAGGATTGGCAATTAAGGGAGAAGGGGGGGGGTAGCGTTTGGGGAAGGGATGGGGTGGGGGGGGGCGGTGGGAACAGCTGAAGACCCCAAAGACCTCAGCAGTACCCCTGCCTTGGCTGTTTGGGGTTGGGTTTTTCTGCTGGTTTTCCATCCCAAGGATTAAAAATGAAGTGAGTTTTGGGGGGGTTTTTGTTCTTGTGGTTCATCCCATGTCCCTGATTCCGCCAGGTGCTGGAGACTTCTGGGGGAAAAAAATAATAATAATAAGCTGACTTCTATTCATCCTGCCCAGGATGTGGGAGGGTGCAGATTTGTAATCATCTTCCATTGGTATCATCACTTAAAGGGTCGGGCATGTTTCACACCCGGGGTTTTCATTGGAACTTCACGTGTGACCACAAAGTCGAGGGGGTTGTCATCTGCAGTTCCCACGAGAATACAGAGGCCCGGCAAGGGTAACTAAGTGGCTCCCCCAGGCACACAGCTCAGGAGGAAAGAAGCCAAGCCTCACAGGCAGCAGCTCGGGTTGTTCTTGCAGCGGCGGGGGGGCTGGGATGCCTGGTGCCTGCTGCTAGTGGCTTCCAAAGCAGTCTAGACGAGTCAGAGCAGGTACCAGACAGCCCCTGCTTGGTGCTACTTTTCCTCACCCCTTCAGCCTGAAATGTCCTCCTTTTCTTCTCTACTTACCCAGCTCACTTTCCTTCTGGGACACCCCCTTAGTGAAGGATCGCCAGCCCATATGAACCTGCATCTTCTCTGAACTCCTACCTGGTGCCATCCTGTTGCAGATAAAATCACTGTTCTGTTCTATTTTTTTCTTCATACTCATGGGTTCAGTATGTCTCCTTAACCAGACTATAAACTCTTCAGGGGAACAGAATTTACCTCTTCTGTGCCCCCCTCCCTCCCCGCCAGAATGTGGCCCAGTGTCTCTTTCTTTGTGATTTCCTTAATAATTACTGATTCAGGAGAGAGGAATCATGGTCTGTTTTTCTGTGCAGTCAAGCTAGTCTCTTGAAATGTAAACCAGACCTTTAGGAGATTGAAAATTTTAACAAAACAAAACAAAACAAAAACAAACCCTAAGGAACCTGGCGTGTTCAAGTGTGAACTTGGAAAGAAGTGTGATGTGTGAAAGCTTGAGTCTCCCCTCATCACCAGGACAGAGACACAGCATGTCACCGCCGGGACCCCACCTGTATACTTCTCTTCGCTGCCCTCTCCCCTCCGTGTTTGGCAGGAGCTCCTCGTCCCTCATCAAGCTTCGTTCTTCGTTTGTAACAAAATAAAACAAAGGAATCCAGAGAACTTCACGTAGGTCTCGGTCCTTCTAAATGGTGACCGATGTGTCCTGGTGTACCCGAGATTGTCTCAGTTTTTAGACTGAAGGCCGGTATCCTGGGAACCACCTTGGTCCTGGGCAGAGCGGGACAGCTGCCACCCGAGCCAACTGTGGCCGCTTGGGGGCCGGGTGCTGGTGTGGGGGGGTGGCCAAGAGGAGCAGTTGCTAGATTAGCACCCTGCCTCCCTGGTCCCTGGGAAGCCCAGGGAGCCTGACGTTGCCCTCCACCCACCCTGACCTGCTTCCCAACTGCACAGGTGGACCTGATTTTCTCCGCCAGCCTCTACTCCCATTTCCCCAAGTCTCAACTCCATCTCCCTCCTCTTCTGCTCATAGGAGTTTGTGGGATGACGCAGCAGGCCCCCGATTACCCTCTGATGTCTGCTCTGCCCTGTGTAGGACACATGCTCACATCTTCTCCCCAGGGCGAGAGCCTCTTGACTCTGGGAGGCCCAGGCTTGGCTGGACTGGCACCATCGTGGCCCTGTTTGGACATCCTCTCCAAAACAGGGGGGCTTCTCTGGCTTCTCTTTTTCTCCTTGTCTCCCCCAGTTTCCCGTTGGGCTCCCATTCCACTGGAGCAGTCCCCTTCTGTTGGCTCTGCTCTGCCCAGAGCACCTGCATTGAGTCTGCGCTCAGGCTCCTCCAGCCTCAAGGGCAGAGGCTCATCCTCAGCCTTCCCTGAGTCTGAGGGGGACGTTGCCAGGCAGTGTGCAGACTGCAGTGTCCCATTCTTCCACTAGCTCTGCAGCGAGGCTCACAGTGAGCCAGCGAGTGTGACAGTCATCTATCGGACTCACACCAACGTGGTAAAGCTGGTAGGACCATTGCTCCTCGCCAGGTGATGACACTGAGGCCCGAAGAGGTAATTGGCTACAGAGCGTGACTTGGAAGCGACCAGGCCACAACAGGAAGTCAGACTCAGCCAAGCGATGGTCTGCTCACTCGCACGGCTGTCTCATACCCATGGCACGGACAGATGACAAACTATGTACCCATTCTGCAGTTGGTGGACATTTGGGTTGTTTAGAGGACTTGCCTCATACTCGAGCATCATCAGGATGCGATTCCTGAGGTGCATTTTCCTAAGAAGCAAATTACCGCGTGGCAGGAGTTAGCTTTCACTTTACTGGATAATGCCAAACTTTCTGCGAATCATTTGTAGTATTTTACACTCCCACCAGGAGTTTTCACTGCTCCTTTTCCTTGCCCACATTTCGTTTCTCAGACTTAATTTTTGCTGAGCCCATGAGTGTGCAGTGGTATCTCATGACGATGTCAGTTTTTATTGCCCGGATTTCTAACACATTTGAACACTTCTACATTTGTTTTTTGGCCAAGTAGATTTCTTCTTTCTTTCTTTTCTTTCTTCCTTTTTTTTTTTTTTTAAAGATTTTATTTATTTATTTGACAGAGAGAGAAAGAGAGCACAAGCAGGGGGAGAGGCACAGGGAGAGGGAGAAGATACGGGATCCTGGGATCATGACCAGAGCCAAAGGCAGAGGCCTAACTGAATTCAGGCACCCTGAATTTCTTCTTTCATAATGGGCATGTAGAAGCCATTTGCTAGCACCTTGCTTTGAAACTCTGCCCTCCCTGGAGCACAGCATAGTCAATTTTTCAACTATAGGTAGGGTATAATAAGTACTCAATAATGTTCAATAAATACTTGTTCATTTGTGTTGAATGAAATAAGGATTCTTACCCACTGTAAGCCTTCCACCCTGACCAGCAAAATCAGTTCATGGCTTCTTAGTTCATACAGACCTATACACAGCTTGGCTATTTCATTCGATTCTACAATGAAGCAACCCCAAAAGAAATGAGAGGAAACATGAGCATGTATTCTATGCCTCTCATGTGTTATATGTTTCTTCTGAGGCAGGACACTGGCCCCAAATCTTTCAGGAGCTGAAAATCTGATGCTGACCAAGAGTGGCAGTTACTTTGGATGCCACTCCTAGTCAACCACAGCCAGCACACGTTTCCAAGAGAAGCAATTTAAATCCCCCATATAGGTTCACTCACCATCTTGAACATGGGGCCTGATCCCAAATCTGCCTGAGGACAGTGAGGAAATAAGGATGTCAGCTGGTTACCAGACAAGAAGCTGGGGATAGGTGACCCTTCAAGGTGCTTCCTTGCTTAAAAAAAAAAAGTACTTCATAGATTGCCTTCTCTCTCTCTCCCTTTGAGATTTATTTATTTATTTTAGAGAGAGTGTGTGTGTGAGAGAGCAGCAGGAGGGACAGAGGGAGAGAAAGGGAGAGAATCCTCCAGCTGACTGCATTCTGAGCATGGAGCCCAACGTGGGGCTCTATCCCAAGGCCTTGAGATCATGACCTGAGCTGAAATCAAGAGTCGGATGCTTAACAGACTGAGCCCCCCAGGCACCCCTACAGCTTGCCTTCGTAAGTCCCCATCTTACACTGAGTCCACAAAGAGGTTTTGGGCTGTCCATCCAGAAGTGGCTTGAACTATGACAGTTACTAACTCACCTAACAAGAAGGCCAGTGGCAAGGATGCTCCAGAGTTGGTCCATTCCATGGTTTAACCAAGTCAGGTCTCCCTGAAGCTTCCTGAATATTCTCTTTGAGTCACACGAAGCCTGCAGCAGCTCAGTCTTCAGGTGCTGTTGTTGCCACAGGCAGCCTCTGGCAGGACAGGTTCTTTTCACAGTGTTACATTAGGGAGGGTGATCTTATCGATCTTATATGTTATTTATTTATTTATTTATTTATTTATTTATTTATTTATTTATAAATTCAATTTACCAACATATAGTCTAAAACTCAGTACTCATCCCATCACGTGCCTCCTCAGTACCTGTCACCCAGTCTGCCCCACCTCCGACCCTCCTCCCCTTCTGCAACCCTCTGTTTCACAGATTGAGGAGTCCCTCCTGGTTTGTCTCCTCCTCTAATTTTTCCCCACTTGGGTCCCCCCTCCTCTTCTCTTATGGTCCCTTTCAACTATTTCTTATATTTCACATATGAGTAAAACCATATGGTCATTGTCTTTCTTAAAATTGACTTACTTCACTCAGCATAGTAGGAGGATGATCTTCCCAAGAAGCCTCAGCCAGCTTCCTCTGTTTTATCAATGGACCTTCTAGACCAGGCACAAGCAAAGGGAATGAAATGACCTAGATGGCTTTTAAGGCTATCCACATCTCCCTGAGGCTGGCCCTCAGGAGGGTGGGCCTCCCTAACGCACTTGAGAAGAGGAAGTACTGCATCAAGATGGGGCCTCCAGGTGCAAGGGAGGAGGAGGAGAAGGAGAATAGGGTCTGGCATGGCGATTTGGTGCCTGCCACACCCAGGACCAGCTTCCGAGTGCCCAACCTATGCAGTTGCCTGGGTCCTGCCCTCAATGTGATGTAATGTTCTGCTCTTTCAATCTTAAATTTCTCGTAGTTTTTGAATAAGGAGTTTTGCATTTTCATTTTGCACTTTGCACTTGACCTGCAAATTACTCAGCTATCCAGACTACGCCTGCCATGCCCTTCACTCTGCCCTCACCACACTGGACATCCCACCTTCCCCAACATACTGTGGTAAATGCACTATTCCCTCTCCCTAAAGCAGCACTGACCGGTCAATGCAAAAAATCACTATCCTCTAGCTACTGAACATTTGAAATGCAGCTAGTCCAAATTGAGATGCACAATCAGTATAAACACACACACACACACACACACACACACACCAGAATTTGAAGACTTAGTGTAAAAACATGTAAAACAACTCATTAGTAATTTTTAGACTGATTACGTGTTGAGATGATAATATTCTGGACACAATGGGGTTAAATAAAATATACTATTAAAATTAATTTTGCTTGTTTCTCTTTACTTTTTTAATGGTGCTGCTAGAAAATTTGAAATTACATATGTAATTTATATTTTATTTTATATTTTTTTTGTAATATGTTCCATTTCATTGGGCATCACTGGCCTGGATCAATCTGAATTCCCTCTCACTCACCCTATCCTTCCTCACCCTTTAGATTTTGGGTTTTTTATTTTGTTCTCTCTTGGCATCCTGCATGCTTGCCATTGGGATCAGCTGTTGGTATCCTCCAGGGGAACGGTGAGCTCAAAGACTGTCTCATTCCAGCTGCAGCCCCAGCAGCCCTAGTCCAGTGCCTGGCGCATAATAGGTCTCAATAAATACTTGTTGAAGTTGTTGCTTTCAGGGGTCCCCACACTCCTGACTTTTCTTCCTCATTCCTTTCACCTATCCCTGTCTTGACCAAGCAATTTGAGATAATTGTTTCCCAAGTAAGAGGTGATGAAACTTTCCTTTGGGAATGGCTCTCAACTTTAGCTGTACATTGGAAACACCTAGCTTTGCAAATACTGATGCCCAGGTCCCATCTCCAGAGATTCAGATTTAATTGGTCTGAGGTGGAGCCTGGAGCAAATGGAGGTTGGGAAGATTCACATCTAACCCTAATGTGCCTTGAAGGCTAGAACCATTTATAGCCCATCAAGGACTTGTGGGCAGGGTATCTCCAAAGTCATGCAGTCATTGTCATTGGCCCTCACATCCCTGAAAGTGAACAGGAGGCAACACAGTAGCAAAATCACCTCTCACTGGATACACAAGTCTAGGGCAAACCCTCCTCACCACCAAAGGAGCTTTAGTTCTCTCCTTAGAGAACCCCTTTCTCTATTAGGTCTCTCCCAAGAACCCTCTCCCATCAAGTGCTAAGAACTCCACTGGGTCACCACTTTAGTTCACTGATGCCACCAAGCAGCCATCAGCTGGTAATGATTTCTGGTCAGATGCAAACAATTAAGTTAGGGAGAAAAGAATCCACATTCCATTACCAATCCCCTAAACGGCTCACTCCCTGGTCTAATTGCCTTCTGAGTTCCCCAGACAGCTGTGGCTAATAAGGCAAACACCCCAAAGAACCAAAACTTGAACCCAGAAGGAAAAGAGCTCGGAGTAAATTGGAATGCTCAGCCCATCTCAGGGTTAGCCCTGAGAACTGCTGATCCATCAGCAGGAAAGCGACCGCCCACCTCACTGAAGCACCTTCCCCCTCTCCCTCCACTCCTCCCCCTTTTACAGTCTCTCTCCAAAAAACTCAAGGCAACTGCAGCCTGATTTTTGATGGATTGGCCACTGTGTTTTATTCGACAATGTATATCACTCTGCCAATATGAATTTGCAAGATGGTAAAAATACAACCCCCCGAAAAGATTACATGAAAGGGGAAAAAAATCATTAGGCAATTAAGAATGGCAATAATTCACCCATATCTATGCTTTGGGAAGAAATATTGCCCCAGGGAATTAGCTCTGCTTATCACTTTGTCATCTGTCTGGGGTATGAGTGAGAGGAGGTTTCGTGTGCATTGCTGATGTTTCCCGCAGTATTTCTAAGCGTGATCAAAACGAATGCCAGGCTTTTAATAGAACCCTGTCTCTCCTGGGGTAGCCGTAATTCGTACGTATGAAGCTGAGCTAAATTAACTAAACATATGCATTCCTTAAGCACCTCCGCATAAATTCCTTTCAGAGGAAGTGATTTCTGACAGCCATAGAATTTTGGAGCCAGAAGAGACCTTAGAGGTCATCGGGCACCCTCACCATTTTGTAGCTGAGGACATATGAAGCCCAGGGAGGTAAAGTAATTGTTCTGGGGTCACGACAAAAATTCCACTAAAGCCTCCATCTTCCCAACTCAGTGTCTAGCCAGCCCCCAACTCCGGCAGCTCACATTATCCAGCAACCAGCTAGAGGGAAGGCTACGTCCTGCTCCCTCAAGGCACTAAGTTAGAAACCCCCTTTTCTGGGACACCTTCCTTGGCTCCTGCACCCCGCAGTGAGTGGTCTTCTGGCCTCTTCCATCTCCGCCCTGTACCATCACACTTCCCCCACCACTAGGTCGGGCCAGTAGCCCAGTTTCTGTTGTGTGCCCCCAGTAGGCTGGACACTCCTGTGCGCACAGCGGTTTCACATCGATATCATTGGCACCTGGAACATACCGGGTGTCCTCTAAATGTGATTCGAACAAATCCATAAGGTATGGCTTTCCTTGTCAGGAGAAGAAAGGAGGCTGTTCTTTGTTCCCTCCTTGCACTTCGAGATGACAAGCCAATCTCCTTATCCCTCTAGAAAGGACCCAGAGAGAAGGTCTCTGGTGGTGTGATGCCTTAAGGAGCCCCTGTCTGTACCCCTCCCCTCCTCCTGCCCTGGTGCCACCTGCAGCGGATCTCCCTACTGGGCTCTAAGAACCCATTGAACAAACAGTGCCCTTGCCTCCAGGTCCAGGCACACACCAAGCTCCTGCTGGGCCCCACCTTCGCTGGCTTCGCTGGCTCGCTGTCCCTTGTTGAGAAAGCTCCCATTCCTTCCCCCATCCAGTATGCCCCGCAGAGCTATCCCTGGCTGGCCTCAGGCCACACCACCACGTCACATCTGTTCACCATTTGTAGCACTTGGTCTGCATCACCCTTTCCAGAAACAGCCTTACTTACCATTGCGTCCCTGTTTGCTCCTTGTGCCCTGTGTGTGAATATGGATACCCGAATGAGACTGTGAACACCTTTAAGAGTCACGGCATCTTTTGGATCTGTCCCAAAGCATTGTCGGTGATCAGACACAATGTTAAGGCGCCCACTGAATGCAATTTGGGAAGTATCTTGCGCCTCAAGATTGACCATTGCCTACTTGGTGGGGTCTCAGTGTAATAGCATTGTGAGACCTCATAAAACAGCCCAGAGGCCTGGAGGGAAGGGAGAAGCGGCCCCATGGCAGTGATCCTTCTCTAGCACTTAGAATTGCCAGCAGCTGTGTGGAGCAGAAACCTGTCTAAAGCACGGTGGCAGATTATATTTTACAAAAATGGCCACAGCCACATTTCCAGTTGTACATGTTTCTATCTCATAAAGAGATGAACCCTGCTTCCCTCTCCTTGCAATGGGACTGGCCTTGGTGGCTGTTTCCATGACCAGAATGCAGAGGGAGCATCACTGTGACAGCCAAGGCTAGGTCATAAAAGATAAGCTGGATCTGCCTTCCTTGGGATGCTTGACCTTGGAGCCCACCCACCATGTAGAGAGGAACTCATAAGCCACAGAGAGAAGCCACGTGTAAATGTTCTAGCTGAAGCTAACTTAGGCCTCAGTCATCTGTCATCATCAACTGCCAGACCTGTGAGTAAGTAAACCTTCAGGGAACTCCAGGCCTGGACCCTTCCAACTGCCCTAGCTGACCCCAGGTAGAGCCAAGATGGGTAGCCTATGTGCCAAGACTGCAGGTTCACGAGCAGAATGAGTGCTGCGATTGTTTTAAGCCCTAAAGTCTTAGCGTGATATATGACAGATTAGACAGTATGAATAACTGTTTAATGAAATAAATGTTATTTTTCTTGTAGAACAGAGTCCCAGGATAGGTAGCACAGGGGTGGTACTCAAGAAACAGGCTTTTTTTCCATTCCTGACCCACTGTCCTTAGCATGTGACTTTGGTTCTTGAGATTGCAAGTTGGCTGCTCCATCTGTGGGCATCACATCCAAGGTTCAGGCCAGAAGAAAGGGAGAGGGAACAGGGCAAAAAAAGAGAAGGTCCTATGGCAGCTGAGTCTACCCTTACAGTGTTCTATTAAGATGAGATTCAGGCTCGGTACTGCAGTTCCCCCAGATCTGGCCCTGTCGGGGTCATTCTCTGCTCCATGCTGAAGTGGGACAGTGCTGCTACCCCCACTTCTGAGTCTCAGTTCGTCATTTAGAAACAGCAGCACCATGAGGGCCTCAGGTCTTCATCAAAACCCTCGTGGTGACAGCTCTACTCTTTCCCTCTCACCAGAAAGCTCAGACATGAGTTAGTGGGAGAGACAGCCGCTGTGTCCCCATTCCTGTCTTTCCCATTACTCCTCTCTGGACAAAGACCTTCACTCAGCTCAAGACCTGCTGACCCCACCATAGTCCACCATGGATACTGAGATACCTATGGCTCTGTGGAGGCTCAAGTTGGGTCCACTGCTTTAAACACATCCCCAGCTAGAGGTAAGGGAGCTTCCCATATGTGTTATGATAGTTAATCTTATGTGTCAACTTGGCTAGACCCCAGTACCTAGGTATTTGGTAAAATATTATTCTGAGTGTTTCTATGATAATGTTTTTTGGATGAGATTAACATTTACATAAGTGGACTTTGGTAAAGTAGATTAACCTCTGTAATGTGAGTGGGCCCCATCCAATCAGTAGAAGGCCTAAACAGAACAAAGGACTGACCTCTCCCAAGCAAGAAGAAATTTTGCCAGTAGACAGTCTTTAGACTTAGACTGTAACTCTTCTCTGGGCCTCCTGCTTCCTGGCCTGCCTTGCAGATTTTGGACTTACTAAGTCTCCACAATAGCATGAACCAATAAATCAGTATCTGTCTATCATCCATCTACACACACACACACACACACACACACACACACACACATCCTATTGGTTCTGTTTCTCTGGAGAATCCCAGATTCAAAAAACAAACAAACAAACAAACAGACAGACAGACAAAACCCCAAATCTGCCCTGTATGTATTCAAACCCATTAGAATAACCTCTTACTTGAGATGCCCAAGGAAAATAAAAGTAATTTTCTTCCTACTTTAATTTTCAGTCAGTATTTTATTGAGCCTCTGCTAATTGCATTAGGTGCCAAGGGGGAACAAATATGAACATGACACAGACCCTGTTTTTAGGGAGCTCATATGCGATTGAGTCACACAGCACACCAGCATTTCCCAAAGTGTGATCCATACAATACTAATCCTGAGATATGCTCCTTAACCAAAGGACTCCTTGTTCTAAGAAGTTTTGAAAATACCACTCAGAGAGATTTTAATTAGGTTGACTATATATTCCAGTTTGCTCAATTCCAGTTTGCACCAATTGTCTTGCATCATTAGGAATGGCACCCCTTTTACTCTCTAAGTGTCCTCAGTTGGATCATAAATTATATGGTCACCCTCATTATGACTACGTAAGCATATTAAAGGCTCTGAGTCATCCTGCTTTAAAGAAACCCACTTAACTGTTAAGCTTGGTGTTTCCCAAATGTACCTGAGAACGGAATAATTTTTTACATTAGCACCTATTAACAACTCCCAGGGTCAATGCTCTAAGAACATTGCCATAGACAGAAGTAACAGTTTAGTAACCTGCACACACAAGAAATAATCAGGGAAGCCTTCCTGAGGAAGGGGATTTGCAATGGGCCTTGAAGAATGAGCAAGATTTTGACAAGAAACAAGAAGATAGGAAGACCCTCCATATGGAGAAGCATCATCAGTCAAAGTTTGTTGTTCCAAATGTGAGTGAGAGAGGTTTGAAACAGCAGCTCTGCTGGCAGAAGGGTTTCTTTCCTCTTCATGATTTCCATTCTAACACCCTGTGGCTGTCAACACAGACTCATCTCCTCGTTGGGGTGGACAATAGAGAGGGTCCTACCAATGGAGTAGGAACCCAAAATACTGCTTCTGATTGATAGGTCCACTAAAGAAGGAAGTCACTGTCAAAATACTTAATATAGTCACTCAGAAGTCGTCGGCATCCCAGAAGCTGCTGAAGCCTGTCTGCATCAGTCTCCGCTTCTGGAAACTCTTTATCCAATGTAGGCTAATGGGTCACATTAATCTAGCCACAACCACATCAGCAAGAATTTGGATTGGTGCAATGATTAAAAGCTCCCAGCCTCACTCATCCAGTGTGGCAGAGGACCCATTTTGGGGTCTGGAGGTGGTTGATCCTCATGCCTGATTCTTGGTGAGCACAGGGAAGGTAGAGGCAGCAGACCATGAGAGCCAAGCATTCTCCAAAAGATGGAGTCCAGTCCACCTTTGGCTATACTCTAGCTCATTAGAAATTCCTTGAGGGCAGGGACCAAGGTATAAATGTTTCTGGGATGTTTCCCACCGAACAGGCACACAACAAAATATTCTTAAGGAAATATGATGAGGTGTGGAATCCATGTGACTGCACTGAGCCCCATTTCCTTATCTATCGTATTAGGCTAATGATTTCTGTCCTTGTGTGTTCGGGAACTGAGAAATCAGTTGGGTCCCATACACCTTAACATTTAGGTTAAATTTGACCCAAGCCATCTTTCCATAGATTTGGGAAAGTCCAAAGTCTTCCTCAAGATTTCTGCAAATCCCATCCTTGGGCCCCCAAACCCCAGAATTAGTTGCATTTGGAGAATATCTTGCTTCCCTGAACTTACTATCTCCATTGCACCCAGTGTTTACCTGGCTTAGGACTCAGACTAAAATTTCCTTTGATGTCCAGACACCCCATGCACACAAGGGATCTAGATGTGCAGTGGACTTCACGGAATTTTTGAGGAAGTAGAGAGATTTCTACCAGAATAAGCCACTCAGAAATCACGTTAGACATCATAGTTCATTAAGAAGATAATAATAAATTAAGAAGACCTTAGCCATCTCTACAACTTGGGCTCTGTACTAGCCTATGCTCTTCCCCTCTTACCTGGTCAAAGTCTCTTGCTCTTCCATCTATGAAACAAAAACCTAATTTCTCCAATTTCCTTACTCAGAGTAGTTTCACTATCCTTTATTACCCAAATTCTACCCCCAAGCTCCCTCTACAGAGTCCCCTTGAAGCCCAGGAAGGATCACCTGTAAAGGCCAAGGCAGGTAAGGCACCTGGGCAAAGGCCTTCCTCTTCTATAGTCTTCAGGGTATGGGAAGCATAGGTTGATCCCTAGTTCTCCTTAAAACATTGAAGCGAATTGGGATGCTAGTTTCAGCAAACTCCCAGACTCCTTGCATGTAATTGTGAACTTTCCTTGCAGTGTAATCTCATTTGAACATCATTTCCCCTTTGCAATCTTTGCGTTGATCCCAGCATCAGAAAATGCAAGCTTATTTCTATACATATCTAAGTTAATTCTCCTTTCTTTTCCATTTTCCTACAATGCTCCTTCATCCCCTAAAATTTTTGATCAGATATAGACAAAGCCCTCCTCTCTGAAGACTTGATGTTCAAGGCAGGGTTCTCTCCAGAAGCAGAGGCTGAGTACCTTGGTGCAGGTCATTTATTTGGGAGGTGACCCCATAAAGGTGTGAAGGATCAGAAAGAATGGGGTGGAGAAGGAGAAAAAGCCAACTTAATGACTTATCATCAAGGTTGCAGCCGTAGGCAGTAGCTGCTCTAGTCCGCAGGACCTCTCAACATTAGAGAGAATGCCATTTGAGGTTGTCTGAAGGATGAGAGGTTGGAATGTTTGTACACTGGCTTCCATCCCTCATTGGGAGTGAGCCACTCCCAGACAACAGTGCCCTTGCCTTCTGGGATGCCCTCGCTCGTTGGTTGAGCAGCTTCCTTCTGGAGAAGGCCCTGGGCTGGAAATGAGCATGCACTTGAAATGGAACTAGGCCAGTGCCAGCATGTGTCTGAGCTCATCTGGAACCGCCCCTTCACAGTTGCAGCTGACATTGGAGGTGAGCCAATGGATGCTGACACATGGCACCAAACCCTTCTGCTGCACATAGTAAGAGCTGTATTTGTTAAAAGTTAGGGCACCTGGGGGACTCTGTCAGTTAAGCATCCAACTTCAACTCAGGTCATGATCCCAGGGCCCTAGGATCAAGCCTCATTTTGGGCTCCCTGCTCAGTGGAAATCTGCCCCATGTTAGGCTCCCTGCTCAGTGGGAATCCTTCTCCCTCTGCCCCTAACCCTACTCTGGTTCGTGTGCTCAAGCTCTCTCTGTCTGTCTCTCTCTGTCTCTCTCTCTCTCTCTCTGTCATAAATAAATAAATAAATAAATAAATAAATAAATAAATAAATAAATCTTAAAAAAAAAAAATGTCAAAGGGAAGAGGCTTATTGACAGTTACACTTCCTTACAGGCTCCGATCAAGATTTCAGAATCTTTATAAGTTTGAAATTATGCTTCCAAGTGTAACTGTTATGTACCCTGTTTCCTTCATCCGTACTCCTAGGGAAGCAATGCCCAGGGGAAAGACATGGGTCTTATAAAAAAGCTATATGCCCATCCCTTGGGGAGGAGGGAAGAAAGGAATTTATCATCAGATTAAATTCTTTGTAGAGGGGATCCTTGGGTGGCTCTGCGGTTTGGCGCCTGCCTTTGGCCCAGGGCGCATTCCTGAAGTCCCGGATCGAGTCCCGCGTCGGGCTCCCAGCATGGAGCCTGCTTCTCCCTCCTCCTGTGTCTCTGCCTCTCTCTCTCTCTCTATGTCTATCATAAATAAATAAATAAATCTTTAAAAAATAAATAAATTCTTTGTAGATTGTATATTTTGATGTATAGATCCTTTAGTCCACACAACCTTGCAGCCCCTTATACAGATGAGGGAATGCAGGCTTAGAAAGGAGACACACCTTGCTCATAGCCACACAGCTGGTTGTTCCACCACTCTGCAATGCCTTTGAACACCAGGCATAAAACTTTCAATGACTCAAGTTTTTCTGAGAAATAATTGACATATAACATTGCCTAAGTTCAAGGTGCAAAACCTAATGATTTGATAGAAGCATGTATTGACAAATGATTGCCACAGTAAGTTAATTAACATCTACCACCTTTTAGAGTTACACGTTTTTTTTTGTTGTTGTTGTTATCTTTGTGATGAGAACCTTTAAGATCTATTCTCCTAGCAACTTTAAGCTATGTAACAGAGGACCGCTGACTACAATCGAGCTTAGTTTTTCCTCTTTAAAACAAGACGCATGATTATGATCAGACTTTTGTGGATCCGATTTCCCACCACAGTGAGTACACTTCTCTTCTCCTCTTGTTACTTCCATGACTCTTCGATGTTTAGCCCTTCAGGCTCTGGACCTGAAGAAGGAGCCCCAGAGTTTATAAGTGCCTCACCTTGTGCTCAGCTCCTGGAGCACTTCCCTCTGTCATCTCCATCTGCTCAATGCTATAGAAACTCTCTATTAAAGCTCTCAGGAGCTCAGAGCTGGAAAAGAGAGCTCAGCTGTTGGACCAATTAAAGCAACAAGCCAAAAATGGTGAGCCACCTTGTGTGCCCATCATAGACTAAATGGCTAATGTGAAGGATGGACCCAATGAGATCAGCTGATCTATACCTTCCATCGTGCTTTCCCCACTCAGTACCACTATCTTTCCAGCAAATAGGCCATTGGACATCATCAACTTCACCGGGCACCATATATGTATTAGCTTGTGCTTCTTGCACAACAGAATTTCTCATCCTGGGTGGAGGGAGCTCTGTCCACCAGCTGATGATGGGTCTGCTGGAAAAAGTCTGTCCAACCCTGGTTCCACTGCAGGCGGGGGAGCCTAGGAGTCTGCTCTGGGGAAACCCTTAGGCTGCTGGTCCCAGGCAGAGTCAAAGGGATCCAAGCTTCCCCTCTTCTGCAACCTCACCCTCCCACCTTCTCCCCATCCCCCCAAAAAGAGGGGAAAATCAATTTCAATCAACGTGGAATGTAATATTATCAAATGTCAGCTGCTGAGGTCATGCGCTTTGAAAATTATCTTTGACAGCTTCTGGTCGACTTAATTAAGTGCTCCCCAAAAAGGGGGGAGGGAGGCAAAAATACTCTGATTGCTAGCTGCTCTGCCTTTGTGCTTTAGAGCTTCTATTGACAACTCTGAGCAAGATTGCCTTAGGGGGTTTTATTGATAGATTCTCGCCTGATATTGGAATGATTCTTGCACAGATAAATCACATTTAGATTTGTTGGTAATTGAGGAGAATTGATTGGTGCAGGAGGGAAGCCCCCAAGGGGTGGTCTCCTTGTCCTCATTGCAGGAAGCTCAGGGGAAAGTGGGGAGGGGTGTCATCGGAGAACGGAGAGCCTGCAGGGGAGGACCCAGACCTCATTGTTTATCTGTCAATTCTGACTTCCTCAGAAACTTGCTCCACCTCGTCCCCTCCCAAAGGAGGGGCACAGAGGAGAAGATGAGGTGGAGGCTGGGGAAAGATTTGTTCCGGACACTTTTGGGTGGCGCTGTTTCAGGAGTGTCCTGAGTCATGTGATAGTGACCTCAGCCTGAATCTCTCTCTCTTTCTCTTCTCTCTCTCTCTCTTCCAAGTCAGACTATGCCTCTCTGCTCCAGACCCTTCAAAGACTTCTGCGCAGAGCCCAAGAGTTCCAACTTCACAGAATGGCCTCTGTGGGCTGGCCCTGCCTACCTGAGTCCAGCCGTCACTCCCGCCTCTCCTATCAGCTCAGAACTTCTCTAGCCTCCTTCTCCCCTCCTTGGGGTCAGTTCCCTTAGGGGTCAGATTGTGGGAGCTTCTCCCTTGAGACCTTCCCCAAAACCAGAGGCTCAAGCAGGTCACTGCCAAAGGGATCCCTAATAGATGGCCAGACCTGTCCAAGCAGCAGAGCTTTTGTGCCCAAATCCATCTCGTGTGGGATCCTCACTGCACAAATCAGAGACAAGCAGGGCTGCTGTGTGGCCAGGACCCCGTCAACTGAGCCTTAATCTCTCCCATTTGTGGTGCGTCCCTTGGAATGGCAATGAGCACTGTTTGAATACCACTGACTCAGTCCAACTCCATAATTCTCCAGACTGCTAATGCCCAGGGTGGGAAAGTGATTTGCCCAGGGTGTCGGAGCCAGGAGGAAGACTAGGGCTAGGACTTCTGATTCCCAGACTGGCTCTTCACTAACCATTAGCTTTTCACCTATGCCATGCCGCCCCTCTCGTATTACCACTGAGACAACTGAGGTTCAAAGACATAAGGTGATGTGGCCTGGGTCACACAGAAAGGCATGGGTGTGACAGAAAGGCATGGGTGTAAGCAAAAGTCAGACTCCAATGCCCAAGTCCTGGCTGAAGGTTTGGAGAAAGAGCTAGTATCCCATCGAGCCCTGTTCCCATGGTGGAAGGCAACCACCATGTTCTGGGTTGGTGCCTTCTAAAGCTGGTCTTCTTTCAGTCCATGGACCCCAGCCCCAACCATCGCAGTGCAGCAGACATTGGCTCTTATATCTCTGGTCCTCATCTTCCCACTTCCCACTCTGTTCCTAGATTTTCTCTTCTCACTAGTTTGTGCCTCACTTACAACTGGGGATTGTGGCAAACAATAAAAGCACTCAAAGAAACTGGGTGCAGAAGCACAGTACTTGTATCTGGAAAAATCTCCTAACTCCCCAAGGTCCCTGCAGAGGAAGCACGGGAGAGTGTGAGTACCAGGAAGAGATTGGAGCTGGGCCCCAGCAATGGGCAATCACTGCCAACCTGGTTACACCTGGTGGTGCAAAGAAGTGAGTTTCTGGGTCCACGGGGGTTCTTTAAAGACTGTGAACTGGGGTTATACACTCACTTTGTATTCTTTTTTAAAATGCGATAGAGCCAGTCCATGCCCAAGATTGGCCTTGGGCTCAAACTTGATTGACTCTCCTCAACCCCTGAGCATGGAGAGACTGCTCATGGCCAGTCCCGGAGCAGAGGATGGCTTCGCCCTCAGCCATCTCCATCAGTTCCTGGCCAAACAGTGGCACAAGTGACCAGAGCTGTCCTTGGGTCAGTGGCCCCAGAGACACTGTGATCACCAGGCAGATGACCAGTGACTTCATCTTTTGCCATAACAAAATATCATAGCCTGGGGCACTTAAGCAACAGATATTTATTTCTCCCAATTCTGGAGGCTGGGAAGCCCAAGCTCAAGACGCTGGCAGATTCGGTTCCTGGTAAGCCCCTCTCCCTGGCTTAGAGATGACTACTTTCTCACTGTGTGTTCACATGGCCTTTCCTCATTGCAGGCATGTGAAGAGGGCTCTCTCTCTCTCTCTCTCTCTCTCTCTCTCTCTCCTGAGGGCACTAATCACACCATGGGGACCCCACCCTCACTATTTCATCTAAGTCCAATTAGCTCCCAAGGGCCCCTCCAAATACCTCCAATACTCTCACATTGAAGATCGGGTCTTCAACTTATGAATTTGGGGGGACACAAACATGGAACCCATAATAACCAGTGTTCCAAGGATGCAGCCAGAGGTAGAGAAGGTGACAGCTGGAGGCTGATACTGAAAACCCAAAGTTTAGACAGTCACCCAGCCCAGAAGGACCAACAGACTCTCCTTCCTTAGTCTCACCTCCTCCCCTACCCCTACCTTCAACATTTCTTGCAATTTGCAGTGTTGGCTTTGGGAAGAGATAAACTATGAGGTGTCTGAGTTGGTCTGCAGGGGGCCATTTTCAGGGTTCCTGCTCTGGCTCCAAGCTCAGGTGCAGACTCTGAAATGTATCTGTGGGTGACCTGGTTACTCAGCCTAGCCAGTCAGTGGCAGAGTTGGACAGCCACCTGGGGCTGTGTAGACAGCAGGGTGGCTGGCACCCCAGGGGCCCGGCAGAGGGAGAATGAGTGGGTGCTGAAGTGAGTGTGTGCCCTGTTGCTGCAGGTCTAACTGAGTGCCCTGGCAACTGTCCACAGAAGCTCCCAGCAAGGGGCATGTTGTTCCAACTGGTCTGCCCAGGGAGGGTGTTGTGTTCACAACAGCTTCCCATAGGTTAGCCTTGACCCTGATGTGACAAAAATTTCCCCTACACCCCCCAAAGAAGACCCCCTCCTCCACGGGGGCGGCCTTTGGCCTCCTAGACCCTGTGGTCCCTCTGCCTGCTGGCTCTCCTCCTCCTGGGACCCGCTGCCTTGCCTTTTGCCACTGTGCTCTTGCATGGCTCCCTGAGCCAGACAGTTGGTAAAAATGCACATGTGAAGATGTCTTAATATTAAATATAATTAGATATTATACCACATGCAGGGCTGTATGATTAGTGAAATATATGATCATTAGTTATTAGATTAATGTGTCTACTTGTGTAACTGAAAGCCATTTGCAAGCCGAAATGAAATAGCTCAATTTGCTGTAATTGACTGATCTCCCAGAGAGAGAGTCGTACATTTGCTTATGTACAAGGCGATTTCTTCAGATGTCGTCCCAGATGCAAGACAAAGAGCAGCCTCTCCCTGCGCCCCAAACCACGGGGCCAACTCTGCCGCTGACTGGCTGGGCAGCCGGAGTAGCCAGGTCACCCACAGATACATTTTGGGGTCTCTGCCGAATGGAGGTATCCAGGTTGGGCACCAGTTTCTCTTTGTGCTGAAGGGTTACCTTGGTCTAACTTCCCCCAAGAGCCCCGGAGGGAACACTGGCATCCTGCTGGTCAAAGACAAATTGAGCTGCCTGGTAGACACTTTACCCTAGCCCCCTCCCCATTGCTTTTACTGTGTGTGTGTGTGTGTGTGTGTGTGTGTGTGTGTGTGTGTCGGTTTCCAGGACAACCGAGCTGCAACTAACTAATAAAAAGGTTTGCAAAGCACTCCACAAATAGAAGATACAACTGGAATACTTATTATTGTGGTTATGGCCCAGTAATAACCAGATGCTAACGAGGGTGGCACGAGATTAAATTAAAAATTGGCAAGCTGCTAGGCAGCCAGGGCTGGTTCACAGGGTGTGAGCCTGCCCACTCCCCTCCAACCAGCAGGTAGTCCCTGGCCGCGCCAGCGAGCGATGCTTCGTTTTCCCACCAGAAAGGGGGCCAGTGTGCCACCAGAGGGGAGCCCTCTGCATCCTCAGGCAAGTCAGGGATCAGTGACCAACAGGAGATAACACAGTCATGCTAGCCTGAATTCATCCGCACGTTATTTGAGCCACAGAACTGATTTTCGAATAAGTGGCCTAGGTGGTAGTTCACTTCATTGTATAGATAAGAAAACGGAGTCAGAGGGAAGACAAACTGTGGGATCCTGGGCACATGGTTGTCCTCTCTGGACCCCAGTGTCCTTGGAGGGAATATGGTAGGCTCACGCTTTAGATTGTTATCATCGTACCCAGAATAGCTAGTACCCTAATTTCTCTTCTAAAGATGTTTTCCCCTTTGTAGTGTGTTTAGCAATCAGTGCCTTGAAAACTCCTTAAGAGACCTTAACTAGAGGTTTCACTTGCAATTTTATTTATGAATCAGGCAATCAATCAAATTAACAAGTATTTATTGAATATCTAATAGGAACTGAGTATGCTGCTGCGGGATAGCAGAGAACAGAAGTTTAGGATGTGGGCCCTGTCCGCAGGGAGCTTCTGACCCAGTGTACAAGGTTGGCACACGGGAGGGGCTTTGGAATGAACACAAAGGAGAGTGTGCCAAGCTGAACGGGAGCGTCTCCGGTGCCCCGGAGTCTCTTCAAATGACAGAGACATCACTGCAGGCAAAAGAGGTCAGAAAAGGCTCGTGGAAAAGCTGGGGCAGGTGGGAGGCTTGAAAGCACAGACTTCACATTTCCCTGAGCAGTACACTTAAGATGTGTGCAGTGGGCGATGCCCCCATCCTATCTCATCTTCCATGATACTTAGCACTGTCTGATATATTATACATCATATTTATCTATCTTGTTTTCCCCCAACCAGACATGTAAGCTCCAAAGGGCTGAGACTGGAGACTGTTTCATTCATTGCTCTGTCCTCAGAGCCTGGTACACAGTAGGTGCTCCATAGATGATTGGTGAATGCTTGAGTGGCTGAAGTTCCCCCTCACCCCTCACTGTCTTCCTCTGCATTCTCACTCTTTGGTGCTCATCATCTCTTGCCAGACAACAGCAGAACTCTCCTCGTAGGTTTCTCTTGCCAGAAACCCTGAACCATTCACTACCTCCTAATTTGTATTCTGATTTTTTTTTCATGTTTAGCTGTCAAGTTCATTCCAAGGTCCCTGAGAGCAAGGCTTGGTCTTCTCATCCAGCCAACATTTGTTACGCACATACTAGGAGTCACGTATTGAGTTAGGTGCCGGAGAACAAAACTGTGGTGACAAAGAATAATCATGGCTCTCAATAAGTCAAGCTACATGATGGAGAAAGTAAATAAAAAGACAGAAAGACAGCTGCCCCGTAAAGTGCTAAGGAACCTGGATGCTTACAAGCACCTAAGGTCCAAACATCATGTCACAGAGAAGTGGTATCTAAGCTGAAGTGTGGAGGATGAGTAAGAATCAAGGAAGCAGGAGACAGGATGACCCAGACTAGAACAGCACCATGGCAGAGACCATCACGAGCTGAGTCCTCGGGGACTGCAAGGTGTCCTGGGTGGCTGGAGTCCACAGGCTGGGCTAATGGCACATGGAGTGAGCCTGGCCAGGTTGACAAGTGTGTCAGATTATGGTGCCGTCACTGGGTTTAGCAAACTAGAGGTTGGTCTTTGGCTTTCAGTCCACTTGAGAGAAGTTTTGAAAGCAAGACAGAGTCTGACCCAGGCTTTGGAAGGTGAAGGGGTGGGAAGAAGGTGACCTGAGTGTGCATGGGGCAGAGGGAAAGATCAGGTGAAGGCCAGCGGAGGGCCATCAGGTCAAGGGAGAGATTTTATGGTTTCTGTTTTGATGAGAAAGGACTGAACTCTTCGTATTGTCACGGGAGAAGAAGTGGGGCAAGGGTTAAGGATTAGTGTTTGATACACCACTGTACCTTCTCTGCCCATGGGGTGACAGCCACCTTCCCCACTCCCTACCCCACAGGAGGACTCGTCCTCCACCCCTCGGGGAAAGGAAGCGAATGTGTCCTGTAGAGGACTGGAACACATTTACATCCCATGTAAAAGTTTTGGCCTCTCTGCCTAAATTACCAATGACTGTATCTGCCTGCGTGAGGGGAGACTAGGGGGCAACTGTCTCTCTGGCCTCAGTCTCAAGAACTCAAGAATGAGCAGAGAAAAAAATCCACACACCATCTTTTGCAGGGTATATATCTATATCTATATCTATATCTATATCTATATCTATATCTGTATCTGTATCTGTGTGTGTGTGTGTGTGTGTGTGTGTGTGTGTACTTGAGAGAGTGAGAGAGAGAGTGCAGGAGAGTGGAGGAGGGTGGAGGGAGAGGAAGAAAGAGAATCTTAAGCAGACTCTATCCTCAGCGTGGAGCCTGACTTGGAGCTCAATCCCAAGACCCTGAGATCATAACCTGAGCCAAAACCAAGAGTCAGTAGCTTACCCGACCAGGCGCCCCTCTTGGGCAGCTAATGTTTGAAGATGACCAACCCTATTAATGGAAATGTTTTGGGTAACGGAGAACTCCATTTTTTGTTTTCCAAGAGGAAAATTTTTCCCAGATGCACCCACCAAACCTCCACCTTGACCAGACTGGATGTCCCAGCTACCCTGGCTGCAGAGGAGGAGGCCGGGAGAGGGGATGGGGCCCCCACGGCCAGTGTAGACCATTCCCCACTTGCCACATTGCTGCCACCGGTGGAATTAGGGCCTGAGGAGCCAGGAAAGAGAAGAGAAATGACTGTCGAGTGAGCAATTCCCAGTCTGCCTTGCCCACTACACGTACATAAGCTCACCTGCCAAGGTGCTCACTACCAAGACTGTGAGCGGCAGCCATGTGGGCCTCCCTCCCTCGACCAGAATTCAGCACGGGGGCAGCGATCATGGCAGAGGCAACACTGTGCCGGGGAAGCCACCAGATCTGAGCTGCCTGGTTCCATATCTGGGTCCATGTCCGGCTGCCCCCCTGACACATCATGGGTCCTGGGCAAGTTAGTCAACCTCTCAGCCCCTCAAACTCCCCACCTGAAAACAGGAATCATACCGGTCTTCCTGGGACACAGTGGGGTTGCTGGGAGAATAAGTGCATTACATGGGACAAAGCTCTTGGACAGGACATGGAATGAGGATGGATTTGCTACATGTTGGCGATCGCGAGCACGTGTGGATGCCTTAGCGTGACCTCAGCATTTTAAATGCATTGTGTATGCTTCTTAACATAAGCCTGCAAGGCAGATACTCTTACACCCATTTTAGAGATGAGAAAACAGAGTCTCGGGGAAGGGAGGTAACCTATCAAAAGTCATGAGGCCAGAGGGCGGCAGAGCCAGGGTTGGAACCTAAGTCCAAAGCCCGGTTCTTTCTAGGAGGCTGTGTCCTCTTTTGCAGCCAAAGAACCGGTGAAGTCAGGCCACAGGCGTCAGCCCTGCACAATTGCCCTCTGGCTTTCTGCAGCCTGCACTTCAAACCGAAAACCATCAGCTTCCCCAGAAGCCATGTCTGCCTCAGAAGGAGATTGAAAGCTGGGCCTCTGCAGCCTTGTGACGCGTCACAGCGCCCCATGGGAGGGGGGGCTCCGTCTTCTCCCCCATCCTGCTGGTGCTCACGGGGTGTGGAAGCAGAGATGCTCCACCAGCACCCTCTTCCTCCAAAAGGTCTTTTGTGAACTGTGGATTTGTGGGTGTCACACTGGCCTCCTAGGTCTCAGGATGACGGGCCAGGTGCGCCTGGGTGGAGGTGGGGGCACGTGAGCCCGGCCTACCACCAGAAAGCATTTCCAATGAGCTGCCAGGGATTCTTCGGTGCTCGCAGCACCTCCACAGCACCCACATCACGCACACACACACACACACAAAACACATCACCGTCACCTCCTCTCCTGCTGCCCAATCCCAAGCCACAACTGAAGTCCAGCCTGCAGCCTGCCTCTTCCAGCAAATAGCCGGTGCCCATGCCACACCAGGCCCCTGCCTGTGTCATCCTCTCCCCCTATGAGATGGGGAACAAGTCTGACTCCCGGCTCAAACGGGCAAGGCCTGCCCTCTCCCAAGCCCGCTCTAGAAATGCACTCTGGTAAAATACTACATTTTTCTCAAGCCATCTCTGCCTGCAAAGTGAGCACATGGAGTTGAGATGTCAGAAACCAGACAAAAGGCTTTACTATAACTGATATGGATTAAAACGGAAATGGAAAGCAAGATCTAAGACACCGAAGCCACCAGTCAAGACTGTCACCAAGCGAGCCAACAATGGCCCCCAAGCCGGGTCACACAACAGCACTTCCAAGGGAGCGGGGAAGACCCAACTACAGCCCCGCTGTGGATCACCGTCACCTAGAGCGCCCCCCACCAGGGCCAACCACCCCCACCACGTGATAACATATAATCTGCTTCTGAAAATGACGCATCCAACACCTTGAGAAATTAGTGTGAGGGCCCTGGGATGTACAACGGGGCACCTGGGGGGCTCAGTAGGTTGGGCATGTGCCTTTAGCTCAGGTCATGATCCCAGGGTCCTGGGATTGAGTCCTGTATCGGGCTCCCTGCTCAGTGGGGAGTCTGCTCCTCCCTCTCCTTCTGCCCCTCCCCCTGCTCATGTGCTCCATCTCTCTCAAATAAAAAAAAATATTTAAACACACTCACACACACGCACACACACACACACACCAGATGTGATCGAATTGTCTGTTCTGCAAAGATGACCTTGATCCCTTCCTCCCTCCATCCCTATACATCATGTTGCATGTCTTTGCTGCCTGTTGCCATTGTGTGTTCTATACCCATCCTGGCCACCAGCTCCTCTTGCTGTGGACAGGAGCACATGGCAGGATACCCGATGAATACCCGCAGTGCAGCAGCCTCCGCCAGCCAGGGGAGGCCGGGTCCATACCAGCATGCCGAGAAGCCAGAGCTGAGCCCAGGTGCACCCCGACAGGGCCCAGGCCTACCGCCAGCCTTAAGAACATCACTGATAATGCAATTTCTGGTGCTTTTTTTCATTTTGCCAGAGATAAAGATACCTACGCGAGTCCATCCATCCATCCATATATATACATGTTAGCCACGGCAACTAAGAAAGCCATCCAAACTGCAGCACTGAAATGAACAGAGCTGAACAATAAGCTAAAACATGCCTAGAGCAAGTTGAGCAATAAACAGGTTTTTAATTTTTTCCCCTTCCATCTCTTGAGTGTCTGTTTCTGATGGATGATGTGACAGAGGAAGGCGGCTCCATAAATTCCGAATTCTGAATACTAAATCAGTGAGTGGCAGCCGAGTGCTGGGCGCCTGGTTCTCCTTCTTCCTGGAGCGGCAGTTTTATGGGGACTCTGTGACCCAGCCCCGCCCCTCCCGAGGGGCCAGTGCACCCAGTGACTAGGCAGTGGGATCACGTGCCCATCACGGTGGCTCGCCAGGGTGGCCTCTGAATCCCTGACTCTGGGAAAGTGGGATTCAGAAAGGCAAGAGGTCTCGCTCAAGGTCACAGAGGTGCAGAGATGAGTTTGCAGTGTTGGTGTGGCTCTTTGGGTGCCCTCCATCCCAAAGTTGGGGCTTTTTCCCCTTTTCTGCATGAGAGAAATTGAGCTTCAGGTCTCTTAAGTAGCTTGCCTGACCTCAGCACAGGGAAGAAGTGGGACTGAAATCCCAACTTGGTTTGCATCCAGAATTCATATTCTTTGCAGCAGAAGGGACCTTCTTGAGCTTTTTGACATCGTGGCACATATACAAAATAAAAATACTTGTGCTACACGCCAGAATGACTTGGAAGGGATTTGAGAGTCTTCCTATGGGGGCTGGTGGAAATTTTTTATCACTTTTGGTTTATATTACATAATTACAAACAAGAAAAATAAGTATTGGGAAAGATATTAAATATTGAATATGTATAAAAATCTCAAAGAGTATATTTTCATATTTGTAATAAGAAACCCTAACTTGCTTCTGTGAGCATAACATTCTCATATCAAATTTTATGTGCAAAATGGCTGCACCCAATTCCTGATCAATACCTCTTAATGATGGTGTCTTCAAACTCTCAACAACCGCCACTCACAAGAAACTTTGTTCACATGAGTATGCAATAAAATTTTTAAATCATTTTTTTACAGACAGTTAAAAAATTTACACAGTTGAAATTATATTTTAAGAACGTAACAGCCTTTCCTTTTCTTTCACTGACAATTATACTGTTGGAACGTCTTGTGATACTACATTTGGATTTCTAATTGAACTGAACTTTTCCATAGCAAATGCTTCAATATAATGATAAAATTTGATTTGAGGGTTGTGTATGCAATATTTGAGCATCACCCAACAGTTGGCTTGGGCCTTCCCGAAAGGGCTCATCAGCTGCAAATGAAAGAGAGAATCTCATAAAAATAAAGCAGAGGCCCTGGGACTCCTGCCCGTTCCAGGAGCTCATACCATGTTCCACACATACCCCAGGCTGTGTGCTGTGCTCCTTGGGTGCCCAGAACACAAGTCCTCCAGCACCTCCCCAGCTCCTTGCATGTGATGGACAACTGTTTGCAGAAGTAGGCATGCAAGAAGCAGAACACCTCTTGGCTGCTCCTGGAGGGTCAGTGCAGTCCCTGCGCATAGGTGTGTTTGCCACAGGTGAGGACTGCACGGTGGCTCTTTGGAGTCTGTTCCCTTCAGACTGTGCTCAGAGGAGTTCCCACCAAGGTCCTGGAAGCCGACGCTGATAGGGATTCCAGGAGCTTCCAAGGCTAAAAGCATCACTATCTCTTTGCCCACTTATAAGACTTTTGTGCCTGGCCATCTGGTGGGAAACTTTGCTCTTGGTTATGCTTCCTTCCATCATTATTGAATCAGGTGAATAATCATCTGAGAATGTAATTGAGATTTCTTCTCCCAGTGCTTTTTTCATCTTACCTTTCTTTGTTATTTAGGTGGCAGGTGCCCTGCCCTCCAGGGCCACAGCCAAGAACATGGTGCCACTGTCCAGCTTAGAGTCTCAGGGCATGCTTTTGCATGTCCATAGCAGAAATGAAGGTGTGAGAGCAAAGAGTTTTGTGAAATAATATTTTGCAGCACTTAAAAAGGGCTTGGAAGTGTCAGAGCACAGATTTTAAACAGAATAGAGAGGAATCTAAGCTGAGTAACAATCATTACCTTAACCAACTGGCCCTGACTGAGGTTCAGAGGTGAGGAAGACCAGATAGCAGCTGAGAGAAGAATCAGAGGAGGTGGGACTGGAGTTTCAATGAGTAGGTGTCTGACATAGAGCCCAGCAGAACTGCCTCATAGAGCTGGGAGTGAAAGGCAGTCAACATAATGACAAAAACCTTGATTCTAGATCCCGGTTAGAGCTGAAGAGAATGTTGTTTGCATTCCAGGATGGAGTCCAGGAGGCCAGGTGTCCCTTTCTAACATGGCACCTGAGTGGAAGACTAGCCATGACTGAAAGTGTCTTCATGATCTGATCAGTCTTGGGTGTCCGTTTATCCTCGGGTGCTACGGAGAAAGCCACCAGCATTCCCACGCTCCCTAAAAGAGATGTAGATGTGGCCCAGAGGGCAGCTGGAAAAGAGGCAAAGAGGCTTTGCTGCTGGGACAAAGAGAAAACCATTGACTTGGTGTTGACCTGGCAAGTGGAAGCCACAGTAGGGACCAAGGTCACATGCTACAGGTACAGCAGGGGCAGAGGCCAATATCCCAGGATCCATGACAAAGTCAACAAGATGTACCTCCTCTGGCTCCCAGAAACATAGATTACTCCAGGAAAAGGAGAAAAAAACAGAAGATAAATCCTGAACTGACCATGGTTTTTTTTTTTTTTTTTTTTTTTTTGCGTGTGTTTTTAAGATTTTATTTCTTTATTTGAGAGAGAGAGAGTGAGAGAGAGAAAGAGAGAGCACAAGCAGAAGAGGAGGGACAGAGGGAGAAGCAGATTCCCCCCTAAGCAGGGAGCCCGACATGGGGCTCAATCCCAGAACCCTGGGATCATGACCTGAGCCAAAGGCAGATACTCAACTGACTGAGCCCCCCAGGTGTCCTGAACTGACCAAGTTTAAATGAGAAGTGCCAGTTACCTTGAATTTGTTTGTTTTCCACCTTTTGGAAGAAATGAAGGGCTGAGAACTAAGATGAGCTCTGTTATAAAGAAACGCAGTTTGCACATCTCATGTTATGACTGTATAAATAATTTGTGTCTATCACAGAATTTATAAATAAATTCATGACTGTTCACTTTTGAGTATAACCAATATGTATATATAACAGGCAAATCCTCCTTTTATGAAACAAACCATGGCTGAATCCCAGTGAGCAAAAGAGGTGAATATTGATGTCATAAAATGATTCTCCACTTTACAAAAGATGTTTCCTCTAAAGTGTTTTAATTGGTTAGACATCTTGATGCAATTAAAATAGTATCTGATTCTGTAGAACTCATTTTTCTAGCTGATCATCAAGCACTGTGAAGACAGCTGTACCGATTTGTTTTCACCTGAATCTCAGCCTGAGGTGCTCATGCTAGAACTTTGACGGAGGGAGGAAGAGTTGGCTTGGGTTAACAGATAGAACTGAAGGCCATGTTCAAGCTGGACTTGAAGTCAAATGACTTGAGCACTAAGGTCTGCTGTGCCACCAAGCTGCTGTGGGACCTTCCCCAGGCCTCTCTTGTCTCTGAGCTTCCTTCCATATGGGAAGGGGATTGGACTCAGATGGTTCTATGGTTTCTTCTAGCACTAACCCTATGACTTGTATTTTTGAATATCTTGGGTTACAGAATGACCTGTTTGTGTTGTTATAGGTAAGAATATAGAGCCTATGAGCCTGCAACATAATGTGACCATGTCTGGGACCTTGGTGACGTGTTAAAATAGCATCTAGTCAGGTACAATGTTGTGTGCCCACTATAGACCAGTCCCCAGCTAGGCACTGTTAGAAAACAATGGAATGCCCAATTTCCTGCCCTGAGAAGAGAGGATGCCTCAGAAGAAGCAATACAAGGACAAAAAAGACACTGCAAAGTCAAGTGCTGTGGGCTCAAGGTAGGCAGGGCTTCCTACAAGGTGTTGCGGTCAGGAGGGCACAGATGAGCTGGATTTTGCAGAGTTAGTTGAACTTCTAGGCAGAAGGGAGGTCATTCCAGGTGATGCAGGAGGGGACGGTGCTTCTCAGACTTTGATGTAGCCCATGAAACCACAGCAGTGTGACCAGCTCAGTGAGGAATACAGATGCGTAAGTTGTGATGAACAGATGGGCAAAAGGGAATGGAGCGGGTTATAGAGATCTTTCTTTCTTTCTTTCTTTCTTTCTTTCTTTCTTTCTTTCTTTCTTTCTTTCTTTTTCTTTCTTCTTCAGTTTGAAAACACTGATCTCTTTTGTTTGTTTCAAGTTTTTATTTAAATTCTAGTTAGTTAACATATAGAATAGTATTTGTTTCGGGATAGAATTCAGTGATTCATCACTTACACACAATACCCAGTGCTCATCACGAGTGTACTCCTTAATACCCATCACCTCCCAAAATTTCCATTTTCAAACATTTTTAATACTTTTGCGCTCTGTTTCTCTATATTCACCTTTCTCACTCAACCATGGTGCTGTGAATATCTCCATAGTGCAAACTGCGAGTGATAAATCCCCCAAACCCTTCTTTACAAAGGAAGAGACGCAAGCCCAGGTTTAACCTGTGAGGCAAAATGCATCCACTCCCTTGGACAAACAGACTCCCCACGTTTTGGTTTTATGTATAATTTATACTTTGCTGTTTCCAAAAAAGTATTTGAGGGGCTGTAAATAAAGGTCTGAAATTTAAAACGTTGAAACAGAAATATCACATCAGGAGCCATAAATAGGGGAAGGAAGGAAAGCTGAACCAAAGTTAACTTTGGTCATTGAACTACCTTTGGCTGTGTCCTAGAAGTCAAAGAAGAGAGGAAAGTCATTCTATAGAATAGCTAATAAAAATAATATATCAAGTATCTAGAATTGACTCTCTCTGAATATTCAGAAAATGTAACAGAATTTTGAAGGTGTTCTGGAGGGCTTACCAGAACCTCTCTTTGGTTGCCCCAGTAAGTAAAATATATGCCAAAGTAATTCATATAATATTTATGTGTCAGGTACTCATTGCTATATGTAGACTTCACTGAGCACTGGATGGTGAGATAAGACACAATAGTTGTCTGCCTTAAGCTTTTAACCTGATAAAGGAGATGCAACATGTAATCAAATAAGTATTTACTAATCATCAATATTTATTTAAGATCTTCTCTGCACTGGTCACATAGTAAACTGATCATTTCCACAAGAGAGGAAGATTTTAAAAAATTTCTTCCAAGGTTAAAAGATGCTTCTTAACAGAACCTGGATGTGCCTTTTATTAAAAAAAAAAAAAAAAAAAAAAGACCCAATCACACCAAAAAACGTAACTATGTAAGAAGATGATATGTTAATTCGTTGGACTGTAGAATCATTTCACTGTGCATATGTGCACCAAATCATCTTGAAAACAATGTTTTAGGGACACCTGGGTGGTTCAGTGGTGGAGCATCTCCCTCCAGCTCAGAGCGTGATCCCGGAGTCCTGGGATCGAGTCCTGCATTGGGCTCCCCATATGGAGCCTGCTTTTCCCTCTGCTTGTATCTCCACCTCTATCTCTGTGTCTTTCATGAGTAAATAAATAAAATCTTAAAAAAAAAAAGTTTTAGAAGTCAACATTGAGAAATAAGAACAATACTTTTAAATATAAGTTTAAAGAGCAAACAAATTGATAACAACATACACATGAATCTAAAGCAGCATGTATCTCGTTCTCATGGAAATATAGAGTAGGGGTTAGAAATATGTTGTTTAGCTATAGGCCACAGAACCTTGACTAGACAGTGCTTCTCAAACTTTAATGTGAGTGTAACTCACCTGGGGATGGCTGTTAAAGTGCAGCTTTGCTTATATGGTGGATCTAGGGGAGCCTTGCAAGTCTTCACCTCTGGTCAGCTCACAGGCAGCATCATGAGTGGGCAGGCACCAACAGGTAGTGACCAGGGCTTTGTTCGTCTCATCATTACATATTTCTGAGACAAGTATTTCAGGCTAATATGGTCAGGACTGCATAGAAGCCCAGTGATGCCACTGGGGAGCCACTCTCTTGCCTTCCCTCCACTCTACCTTCTTTAAAAAAAAAATGCTTGTTGCCTCATGGCACAAAATGGCTGCTCTCCTAGGTGTCATGTCTCAGTTTCAGATCTGAAGAACAAGGGAGTGGCCCTGTATTAGGAAGACATAAGTTTCCCAGAGTTTATCTCACTCTGCCCTCAAAAAAGCTGAGGTCTAACTGGCCAGAACGTGTCACATTTTTACCGTTAGCTGCAAAGGAGTATGGGAAAGCATTTGGTTTTAGGTGAGCCCCACCCTGAACAAAATTGGGTATTTTTAGTAAGGAAGAAAAGACAGATGGCTATCAAGGAGGCGGCTGGCAGTGTCATGGCATAGAAACCTTCCCCATAAGCTTCCTTTGAGTGCCTAACATGCCCCATGTTCTCTGTGGGTCCTTTTCCAGTGAGGCGTCCTGGCATGTCCCACGGCTTCCATTCTCACAGATGGGGAAGGAGGCTCTGAGGACTTAGATGTGCATCTTGGCATCACACATCTGGTCAGTGGAGAAGTCCTGGGGCCCCTGGGCCCTGGCTGTTTTGTGAGCATGTGTAGGTAGATTGTGACAAAGAGTGATATCTTCAGTTGAATATATTTGAGGCCTATGCCTCACCCTCTAGGGAAACTTAAAATGAAAGTCACCTCCTAGGCCAGCCAAGGGTGCAGCATTAAGAGAAGTACTTTGTAAATGTGGGAGAAGGATAGACTCACAAGCAGTAAATAGCAGGCACCGATGTAGTGCAAATCACGCCAGACAAACTTAATTGCTTTTTTTCTAATCTATAGAAATGCCAGATGAGGAGATAAAAGGAAAGCAGTGAATATAATTGCTCTCGATTTTAGGAACGTGCTTGGGAAGAGTGACTTGGGGGAGGTTCTGAGTTAAAATATAAATAATAACAATTCAAATGGGCCCAGGTAGAGGCAGCAGAAGGGGTCCTGGCGCTGGGAAGGGAGGAAGCTCATGCCCTAGAGGGTGTGGAAAACAGGGAGGCACTGACCCCAGGGGGCCCCACGTAGTGCTAAGGGCCTGCATGTCACCTGAGGCCTGAGTCACATTTTGACAAATCCTCCCAACCCAGAGTGTGGTCCTGGAAGCCTCAGCATGGCCAAGGCCAGGGCCTTGCCAGAAACACAGAATCATGGGCCCCCGCCCAGCCGGCCTGCAGTGGCTTCTGCGTGAAACAAGCCCCAAGGGAGTCAGGTACACATTCACATGCTTTAACACTGCAAAGTTGGAGTGTAACACCACTCCCCCTCCAAACCCTCTAGTAAGGAGGGCCTCCTTCACCCTCCTCTTGCTCCCCAGCCACCCCCACCCCCAACACACTCGCTCTGAAATTCAGCCTCCACATCAAACTATTACCTCACTGCCCTGATGACAGCTCATTCCCCCAGCGAGTATCAGCCAGACTAAGGTATAAACACCATGGGGGTATTTATCTTTTTAAAATGAGTCAGTTAACGAAACTACTGGAGGGACTTCAAGCCTCATGACATTGGAATGGCGGAGGAGGCATCTACAGGCAGGGGACTCCCCCAGGGTATCAAGGATAGAAAGTTGAATTGAGGGGCGCCTGGGTGGCTCAGTCGGTTACGCATCTGCCTTCTGCTCAGCTCGGATCATGGTCTCAGGGTGCAGGGATGAAGCCCCGCGTCCGGCTCTCCACTCAGCAACGAGTCTGCTTCCCCCTCTGCCTCTGCCTCTGTGAGCTCTCTAACTCTCTTCTTTCCCAAATAAATAAATAAAAATCCTTAAAAAAAAAAGTTGAATTGAGTGCCTCCGCCCCAACACACACCCCTCCTGTTGCCAGGTACTAGGATGTACTTTCTCATCTGTTTCTCATAATGCGGAAGGTTTTCTTATCCCCTGTAGGGTGAGAAGTCTTACACTTAGGAAAGTTAACTGGTGTGAGGTTATACTAGAAGGGACAGAATCAAGCTTGGTGCCAGGAGGCCATCTTCTGAAGTCAGAATCTCCCTCTCACCTCGTGCCATGCCTCTCACTCCTTCTGCCCACCTGTGCTGATCACCTAGTCCAGACCCTGTCACACCCATATCTCAAAAATGTCTGAAGCAAACTTACAGCATAAAACCCATATATATGAGTCCCTTTATAGTAATAATTCATAAGTGCCACCTACTAAGGGGGAAAAGATTATCTCTCAGAGCCCCAAGGAAAGGACAGTTGCTGCCACCATACACAAAACTTAGCTTTAGGTTTTTTGAGAATTGAGGCAGAAAAAAAAAAGTATGATGACATTTTCTAGGAAAAGAGAGTATGGTCAGGAGAGACCCGCTTTTTCTGAGCACAGAGGAAAAGTGTCTTATGAAACTGACAGATGGCCCCGCCTGGGAAGGAACGAGTAAAATTATCTGTGACCTGGAGAAGCGAGCTGTTTGGGTAAGGTGCCCCCAGATGAGATTCACCTCGGAAAAGCATAAGCATTAACACAGAAGGGAAAAATAATCACGAAGACAGAGATGGATTCAATAAGTGGAGGGAACTTCAAAAGTGAGGACCCGCTGAGAGAGGCGCAGGCCCAGAGCTGAGCACAAATTACATGAGTTTGCAGCGTGAAGTGGCAGAGAAATTAAAAAAAAAAAAAAAAAAAAGCAAGATGATTTGGGTGTGCATGTGCAGGGTCCAGGACACAAAGCCAGGAGGAAATGGTCTCCGGTGGTGAGATGAGGCCCGGGAGGCTGCAGCCAGCCGTGGGCATCTCATTACCCGGCAGAAGGAGGCAACGTGGTGAGGGTTCAGGGAAGGGCACCAGGCATGATTAGGTAGCAGGAGAGATTAATTTATGAAGAAAGATTAAAAACTAAAGTAGGAGAGTGGGGCTCTGGGAAGACGGGCTCCCAGGTGTTAGAGGGATGGAGGGGGCACCTGGGGGCAGAGGGGGCGGCCTGGCCGGGACTATGGGGGGATGAACTAGGCCAAGGGCAGGGGGAGATGGTGGAAATACCCACCTAAGGAGACCTGAAGGGGCTCAGTCAAAATTAGAAACTAAGACAAAGCTGCCATTGTAACTGCCATATACAGAAGCTGCAGAGCCTCGAGCTCCACACAGAAAGCCATCCACATACTCTCTGCAGCCCACCTTATGGTCAGTGGGGTTCCTTTTTGAGGTGGGGGGGTGGAAACAGGGGCTCGTATTTAACATTATGGGGAATCTACCACATGCTAGGTATTGCGTTGAGCATTGAAAAGACAGTCATAGACAGTCCCTCATCTCAAGGTGCTTAAGGATGTAGATCTATCAACTCTTCTAATTCAAATTAATAAGTACTTTGAAAGAAAATAAGGAGAGAGCACCAGGAACCAGAGGAAGAGGTCAAGGTAAGGATTCTCAGAAGAGGTTGTGAACCAAGTTTGGAAGCCTGATAGGCATTAGCTAGCCAATGTGGTGGATGGATGGATGGGATACCAGGCAGCATCAGCTAATCAGTATAACTAATTAATAACAATTAATGCAAGAATATAGAGGTCTGAAAGAGTATGATATGTTCAAGGAAATTGGAAAGTCCTGGTTTGGCTGCAGAAAGGGGGATGAGAAAGCAGAGAGAGAAGATTAACAAGTTAGGCCTTTATAAAATACTTTGTATGCATGAAGGTCAGAAATTTGGACCTCAGTTTGAAAGTCTGTTCAGTCAGCAACCGAAGGCTTTTAAGAAGAAGCATGGAGAAATCAGGTGTAACTTTTAAAAGATTACTCTGGTGGCAGGGGAAATATGTGCTATTTCCAAGGATAGTCAGGAGACAAGGAAATCAGGGAGATGACTATTTTCATGATCCAGGTAAGAATTTGCAAGAGGCTGAACTAAGGTAATGATGCAGAGACACAGAGGCTGCAGATCTTTCCAAATGCCTGGCAAGGGGAGCTGGGCAGGAAGGTGGAGGTTGGTAAATACAGTCCTGGTGTGGGTTCCTGACCAGACAATGGCATATAGGACTAAGATTGGCAATTGTCAGGTTTCAGGAGAAGTAAGTTCTGTGTGGACAAACTGGACTAGATATGCTTGGAGTACATTCTGTGGGCAGGATCAGATGGGTAATAAGCCAGATTTCGATAAGAGAGGGATACAGGAGGTGGTGATGAAGAGTAGTGCAGCCAACATTTGAAAGTCCCTGGCTGCCAGGACAAGAGTGAGGCAGGATGCCCCCAGCGAGGGAGTAGTTGAAGGAGAGCATGGTGTCATTCAGTTGGTCCTCAGATGAGAATGACCTGAACCTGTTCTCAGACTACAGGGGTGAAGATGTAGAAGATTCCAAGGGAATCATGGACAAAGTGCTGGACAAAGAGTGCTAGACAGAGAGTGCTGGACAGGGACCATTCATGGTCCAAGAGTGGGCTATTGGCACACAAGATTTCAGAGTGCCATCGTTTCTGGATCATCCCACGCCATAAAATGCCTGTCTGGCCATGCAGCTTAACATCCTTCGGGGCCTTCCCCTTGTACTTGGGATAGAGAGCAGCATCCTCCCATTGCTCTCAAGGCGTTGCCTAGTCCTGCTTCCTCCCAGCCTCCTCTTATCACACATCCCTTCTCCCCATTCTCTCTATACCCCATTCACTTTTGGGCACCTGGGTGCCTTAGTCCATTGGGCATCTGACTCTTGATTTCAGCTTGGGTCATGATCTCAGGGTCATGAAATCAAGCCCCAGGTCTGGCTCCACGCTCCGCAGAGTCTGCTTGAAATTCTCCCCCTGTCCCCAATCCTCTAAATGAATAAATACAATCTTAAAAAAAAATTCACTCTCACCTTTCACATGTGCCAGGTATGCTCTCCAACTCATCTTTTGCTTTATAACTAACTCCTCCTTATCTTTCAAATTTGAGCTTCTTTCCGGAAACCTTTGAAATCCAACTACGACAGCTTCCTTTCTTAGATACATATTTCTCTTTGCCATGGCACAAATTTATGCATTCTTGGTCGCGATTATTCAATTCTGTAACAACAATAAGGACTGTAGAAGTTTTCAATCGCCATGGTAACTCCAGCATCTAACACAGTGCTCGTATAGAGTGGGCCATTGATTCGTATTTATTGGATGAATGAATGAACGAACGAATGGAGGTTGTTTGTGAGGAAAGGAAAGCCTCTGTCCTTTTGGTGAGACAGAACAAGACTGGGGATCTGGAAATGGCAAGCATTGTGAGTAAATGAGCTCCAGGTCCCAGCCTGGAGCTGAGAAGACACAGCTACTCATAACCCCAGACGAGACAGAGAAAGGGGGCACTCTTAGGAGAGCAATTCAGGCTGGCACCAGAAGCCAGCTTCACTTAAAGAAATATAACACTTTAATTATCGTGGCACTCTGAAGGGCTAATTCAGCTGAAAACTAATTGCTGGTAAAGGCTGCCTGGGTGAGGTCAGCCAGCACACAAGAAAGGTACGAGGAGACAATGAAACTTTGAATTAGTATGCTGGAAACATCTGAAACATATTCATTGTGTTAATAGAAATGCCGAAGTATATTAGACATTTTGGGGGGCTTATTATTCATATTAGTTATAATATGGAAATCAAATTTTATTTCTAAATTGCAATCAAATGATATTTTCTATTAAAACTTTAATAGCAAGCCAAATTAAGCACTGCTACGGGTTACATATTACTAATCCAGTTTGGTTATCACTCATTTTTTTTATTCTGTTATGAATCATCATGGGAATGAAATAAAACGAGATGTTTTCCAAAATGAACTGAAAAGCCTTTTCCTGAACAGAGCAGAGAAACTGCTTAAGAGTTCAAATGAGTTGATACCGCCTCAGTAAAATAAACAAAGGCAAGCACTGACAGGGAAGCGGCACATTGGTGAAAATAATTCACCTTCTTCTTCTTCTATCACATCGCCCTGCAGGACCAAGAGCTGAAGTTCTAAGAGGTCAATTAATCAAATCTCCTGTCTCAAGACAAAATTGCATAAAATCCTTCCTTAAACTAACTGACACCCCATTAAGAACCAACCTTGGCTTACTTCTTTGTCCAAAGTGCAGTGGCCTTTCCCAAAATGTATTTGGAGTCCTCATTGCCTCTTGCACATAGTAGGTGGTCAACAAAACCCTGATGGTGTTGACTTAATAATTACAAGTTAACCTCTCAAAGGCATCTATTGATGTTATATACACATATAGATCACCCAAAACAATACTTGACACACAGAAGGTGTTTATAAATACAAAGTCTTTTTTTTTTTTTTCCCTGCCAGGGAAAGTTTGAGAGAGCAGTTAGTTCCCTGTTCCATCCAAAAATCACTGTAAGGGCATATGTGTGCTCGATTTGTCAAGTGTCTGACTCTTGATTTTGGCTCAGGTCATGATCTCTGGGTTGTGAGATCGAGCCCTGCGTTGGCCTCCGTGCTCTGCATAGAGTCTACTTGGGCTTCGTCTCCCTCTCCCTTGGTCCCTCCCACTCCCACTCACCCTCTCTCTCCTTTTCTCATAATAAATAAAAACATAAAATCATTATATTGATAATAGATAGCATTGGAGTGGCGACCACGAGCCAGGCCCTGTGCCAAGCTCTTTATATACACTATCACATGTGTCATATACAACAACCATAGTAAGGGGAGTTACTATTAGCCCCATTCCACAAAGGAGAAAAATGAGGCACTGAAAGGACATTCATGTGCCCAAGTTTCACAAAGCTTCACGTGGTAGAGCCAGACTTCAAGTCCAGCAGTGTGATGCCACTACTGGTGCTCCAACCACAGGACCATGCAGCCTCTCGTGCACCAGAAAGTGTGCAAGAGGCACTCACTCTGATGTATGAAAGGCCTTCCTTTCCCTCCGGAGCTCCGTCCAGGGCTCTCCCAGACACCCAAGGGATGGAGATGGGTTGGTTCTGCTTCGAGCTCTGGCTGTTCACCCTCCTCCACATCCCCAGAAGCTGCAGGAGAGAAGGCCCCAAGTACCTTTGGCCACCACGCCCTGGTTGTACAAATATGGTTACAATCAGAGGAAGTATCCAGGTGTTTCCCAGGACTCCCTTGCCCTGTAGGGATCCAAAAATAATTGACCCAGACTTTCCAAATCCGACCCCTGACTCTTGCCGCTCCTCCTGGTCCCCTCTACTTCCAGTGTCTGGGTCGCTGCATGCTCTCCATGCCAGGCTGAACAGTGAACAGTACCTCGGCTTCCTTAAACCCAGGAGCTCAGAAAGTAACCTGATTTGGAAATCGTGTCTTCGTGGACATAATCAAGTTAAAACGAGGTCTTGCTGGACGTGAGTGGATCCTGAATCCAATGACAGGTATCCTTATAGCCAAGAGAGAGAGAGATTTGGAGACGCAGGGGGAGGCCACGTGGAGGTGGGGGCAGTGATGGGAGCCAAGGCATGCCAGGGATTGCCAGGAGCTACCAGCAGCGAGAAGAGGAGAGGAAGTATCCTTCTCTAGAGCCTTCAGAGGGAGCCAAGCCCTGCGGACATCTCGACATTGAACTTCTAGCTTTCAGAACTGTGAAACAATAAATTCCTATTGTTTTAAGCCAGGCAGGGTGCAGTATTTTGTTACAGCAGCCTGAGAAAGCTGATTCACCATTTCCATGCTGGCTCAATCCAGACGCACACATCCGTCCACCTTCTGTCCCCGAGTGCCAAGCGTCTCCATGAGGTCAGCGCTCAGGTGAGACTTAGTGTGGTCCTACACTCAAGCCAAGCCCCACACTTTGAAAATTAAAGAAAAAAATAACCTTATCCTTCTACACCAAGAGTTAAAACCTTGTAGGGGACCCAGCCCTTTCCAGAAATAGGTCTCACTCACTCTCAGAAGGCAGGAAGCATCATAAAGAGCATTTTACGTTTGTTTGTTTTTTTTCTTTTTATAACAAGTTTCCCATTTTTCCGGCATTGATCCTGCCCTCTCCTACGGGAACTGCTGCCAGCTTAAATTTTTGCCTAGGAGTCCAGTCCCATGGGCATCTCAAGCCACCACTGGAGGTTGGTCCATCTGCCCCAGGCCCAGGCCTCCATGCATCGCCTGAGAGCCCTGCCTTGCCCTGAGCTCACTTTTACCTGCTCTGGAGCAGCAGGAGTGTGACTTACAGAGATGCTGGTTACCAGCTCTTGTGGTTTGCACTCATTCTGTATTTCCCTGCAACTGTGGGCCCTGCTAGCAATCAGTCTGGGGTCTCTGAGGCCTCATGGGGCACAGCCCAAAAGCTAGGAAGCATTGTGGGGAATCACTCCTCTGACAGACCTTGATCCTTGGAAGGGCTCCATCCCCAGCACGTTCTTCCTCAGTGCCCCATGCAGGTAGACTGGGGCAGGCCCTTCCTCTCACCCCAGGTGGGCACCAGCGTACCTAACTTTAAGTTGCCTACCCAGCTTGGGCCAGCACAGGCCCTGCTACGTACATGGACCATAAGCTGCAGTGATAGCAGTCATGATGGCAGGTGCCACCAATGGCCAAGTGCTGCACCATTTAACTCATTTACTCCTCACAACATCCCTGGTGGCAGATGAGAAAACTTGAGAGCCTGCCCAAGGTTACCAGCAAAGAAGGAGCAAAACAGTGATTCAAATGTGGATCCGATGCCTCCAGAGCCCACCCCATGGCCCCAGTATGGCCTGCCTCTCAGCTCTCATCCTCTGGTTGGGACCAGACACCAGAACAGAGCACAGGAGCTCACTTCTAACAGAGCACACCCTCCATGGCTTTGGAGGATTCACAACATGCCACAGCCCACTTTGTCTTATAGAAAAGCTTTTAATGTCCTGCAAAAATCCACTATCCATAAGGCTTCAGGAAGCATAAGTTTGCATCCAAGTTTCTTGGCTCTCACCTATTTGCCTCCCCTGCTCACATTCCCTTTCTTTGGCCCTGTTGACCAAAGTCCCCTCCTTGCAGGCGAGCCCCAGAGCACCTCCCACAACCGGCAGGTGATGTTGGGAGCATCAGGACTGTCAAGGAGAAGAATGACCACCCTCCTCTGGCCAATGCCTTAAATGTCCTCTTTAGGCTGTTTGTTCATCTGCTTGAGATAGGAGATGGTGATAATAAAAATCATGCATCTTCACTGGAAAAAATGTCAAACTATACAAAAGCATTGAGAGGAAATAATTAAAGCTCCCTCTATTCCTCCCTCCTTCACCTTCACCACTTCCAGGCCCAGAATTAAGCTGCATCACCCTGAGTCACTGGCCTTCTGTGGATGAGCCTTCTCCCACTGCCCCCCACAACCCCAACCTGCACTTCTGAGCAGAGGGATCAAAGGCAATCAGGAAAGAACCCTGGTGGGGAAAAAGGTAGTCTCAGATCAGAGGTGGGGTGCCTAACACAGAGGCAAGAGTCCCTTCAATGAGATGTACAACTTCACACTTTTGCTAACGTCTGAGCAGAAGAAAAAAAAAAAAAGAGGGAGGAGAGGATAGCCTGCTGGAAGTCCGGTTAGTCAGTGCTGGAAGGAATCTTAGAGGGTGCAGTGGGTGACTCTGGGGACCCTGGCTAGGCACACACTGGAGCAGCTGGCAGCCCCGACATAGCCTCTCCACCTGTCTCCTCTGTCCTTGAGCACTTACAACAGGTAATGATGCCCTTAAACTTCCCCTCTCCCTCCCTCCGCCTCCCTCTCTTCTCTCCCTTTCTTCCTCTCCTTGATCTCCCTCCCTCTCATACTTCTGACTTCCCAGTCTTAAAACCAGAATGTGGTTCCATCTGAAAACCTTCTGCCTTCAGAGCTGCCAGCCTTTGCACTTCTGCGGGTAAACGATCCAGGCAGAGGCAGCAGGATAGAGGGTGGTGTGAAGAATGCTCGCCTAATCCTCTCACTATTAGCCTACAGAGACAAACACTAAGGATAATAATCCACCCCTACATCCCCCAAACCCACCAAAAGAAATAAATAAATAAAACAAACCCAACCCTGTCATTTCCCTCCTCCCCCAGGGTCCACTGCACTTCCCTTCAGAATCAGGAGTAAATTATCTCCAAAGAAGGGTTCATTAAGAATAAATAATAATTTGCACTTCTCGTGCACCTTTTGTCTAAGTATCTCAAAGCGCTTTACTTAATTAATTAATTAAGAGAATTAATTAATTTGGAAAACACTCCTGGAGGGAGGGAAGGCGTACTTAATGACACCTGTTTTCCAGATGAGTAAACTGAGGCCCAAAGCAATGGGCTCAAGGTCACAACAGGAAAAGGGGCAAGATGGGGTTGGGGCCTTGAGTAGGGTTAAGAACGGCTTTGTTCTAACCTGCTAAGGCTTGGGTACCCAGAGGGCAGGACAGGGAGGGCCTGGGAGGAAGGGAGCTGGAGATCGGAGAGAAGAAAGCTAAAGTGTTGGCCTTTGAAGCTAAGAGTGTAGCAGAGGCTGTCAGGGTGAGTCCAGGTGAACACTAGGTGCTATGGCTCCCGGCTCAGAGACCCTCGATCCAGAACCCAGGCTGAGTAGGCTCCTGACAGAGGGCCCGAGCCCTTCACAGGCCAAGAGAAGGTTCTGAGTGACAGGCACATGGCTCCCCTGGTAAGGTGGCGGTTGACACACAATTAAATGCTTCTGAGCCCCCAGCACCTCCCTAGATGCTCCTTAGTGGGCCTAGAGCTAATCAGAGTGTAGGGCTCTTCGTGTGGGGTGAGCCAGCTCCCCTGCTAGACCAGGTGAGTGAGAGGCAGTCAGCACTCCTCGAACACCCTCCCCACCAGCCTAGCCCTTGGGATGCTCCCCCAGCCCCTCATCAACATCTCAGACACCCCAGCCATTGCTCTGGGCTCCAAGTCCCAACGTCACCTGGCTGACTTTTGTCCAAAACACAAGTGGGGCAGCAGGTAGTTCTCAGCAGTCCCCAACTCTCCGCATGTTCCCTTGTGTCTGTCCGATCCACAGCCTCTGACCATCCAGCCCCGAGTGCCCGGCTGCTCCCAGCAAAGCTAATTAGGCCACATGTGCACGCCCCCACACGTACACATGCCCCCATGAATATGCACGGCACTACAAATTAACAACCCAAGCTTGTCTTTTTCATTGTGTTTTTATTATGATGCTCCTCAATGATGTTTTTAAATGAATTTTGAATAGTCCCCGTAATTTGGTTTGTTCTACATTGCAGTGCAAGTGCGAGGGCCCCGCAGGAATTTCTGCAAGGAATACAATATTATGTGAGCATGGCTTCTGCTTGCTTTCTGCTTCCTCATAATTAAGCTTTATTGAGTTGTAAAATGAATAACAATTAAAAAAACCTGTTTATTGATCCAGGTGCGACATGCAGACATATAAGAAAACTTTCTCCAATTCCTGACCTCACGAAGTGGCCCTGGACTCATGTCCGCTCTCTCACCCTTCCATTTCGGTTATGAGCAATGGATCTCCTTCAGCTGCGGGTGGAGCTTTCTCTGACACCATGAAGCGCCATGAAGGGAATCCTAACTAGAGCTTGTCAGGGGCAGAAGTCAGTGGAGATTGTAGGGACTCCTGACTTACTTCTTCTTAGTGACCAAAATTCCTTGAGAAGTCTACCATTTTGGTAGATTGTGCTCTGTTAACATGCAATTAACCTCAGGAAGGAATACCATATTGCAGCCTCATAAAATCTGATGGCCTAACAGGACTTAGATGTAGGATTCTTTCAGAGAAAGGGCTAGCTGAAAGGTCTCTGCAGAAGTGAAACTTGGCAGATAGGAATCAGTGATGCTACAGGGATGGCTCAGAGCACAGGGCAGCAGTGATGATGATCAGTCTGCAGGTGGCCGGTGGGTGCTGACTCCAGCTGGCCTGAGCAGCAGAAGGGCAAGAAGAGGAACAGACCCCCTATGAGAGGTGCAAAGGGAAGTGGGAAGGGCCCCGAGGTACACCCTACCCTGCTGTCTTCCTTCTTGTCAGACATACCAAGAAACCTAGCCAGCTTAAAACATGCAGAACTCAATGGATCTGATCCCTGTGTATACAGAACAAAACTAAAGTGCTGGAGTTCTAGTTTCCAGTTCTGCATATAAGAAGCTTAGAAGTCAGCATTCTATCCTAACAAGTAGAAACCTAAACAGAGTGGAAAATCAACAACTCTTCTTGGATCCATTAGAGAGGGGAGGACACAGGGCAAACCACTGCCCCTGAGGGTGGAGAGACAGATAGGCAAAGACATGGAGCCATAAGTGGAAGCCACCCCAAGAACCAGTGCTGGAGTAGGGAAACCTGAACTGGAGTTGACAGATTGATGGAGAGTTAATGTGGAGAAGCCTGACAGTTAAAAACTCCAGGTAGATACACTCATGTGGGGGCAATCCCCACAACCCCCTGAGATTGACCTCCAGGAGCTTGATTAGGTTCTCATAGTAAATATCCCCTGGTGCTTCTAGCAGGGGGAGGGGAAAAGGAATCAATCTGAAATAAGCCAGAGCACTGTATTTCTTCTTAACAAGGCCAGCTGTCAGGAAAAACTAGTTAGCTAGAGCCTAACTTGCTAGAGTATTGTCAAAGTCTGACTGGCCTGAGGGAAGGGAAATACCCAACTCTAGCCAACCCTAACCTACCATGGGGGCAAATGGAAATACATGACTCCAGGCAGCTCTAGCCATCCCTTCCCAACTAAGGGAGGTAGGGTGGTGGGGGAAGAACCTGAGAAATGTTTGTGAGATTCACAATCCAGAGACATGGGCTCACTAAAACACTGAGACCTATTCATAAGACTATATAATGCATTCTCTCTCCCCACCCTACCCCAACCTCACCGCACTATTACTAAACACCTATTTACGGCAATTCCTTTTACCTGGTACATCATGTCTGGCTATCAAAAACAAAATGCAAGGCATCCCAAAAGGCAGAAAAACAAAATGTGAAGAGACAGAGAAACCGTCAGAGCCAGACATGGCAAGGATGTTGAAATGATCAGACCAAGAATTTAAAACAACTATGATTAATATGCTAAGGACTCTAATTGACAAAGTGGGCAATATGCAAGGAGATAAAGCAGAGAGGTGGAAATTCAAAGAAAGAACTGGAAAAGAAATGCTAGGGATAAAAAACATTTTAGCAGAAATGAAGAATGCCTTTGATGTGCTCATTAGTAGACTGGATATGATTGAGGAGGGAATCTCTTGAGGTTGAGGTTATAACAATAGATACTTCCAAAACTGATAAGCAAAGAGAACAAAGACTGAAGGAGCCAGGGAAAAAATACCTCTGTGGTACACCTATGAAACATGTAACATACACAAAATGAGAATACCAGAAAGAGAAGACAGAGAGAAAGGAACAGAAGTACTTGAAATAATAATGACTGAGAATTTTCCCAATTGAGTATCAGACCAAGTCATAGATCCAGGACACTCAACACAACAAGCAGAAATGTCAAAAACAAAAACAAAAACTACACCTTAGACATACCATTTTCAAACTACAGAAAATGAAAGATAAACAAAAAGTCCTGAAGGAAGCCAGGGGGAAAGAACATCTTATCTACAGAAGAACGAAGATAAGAATTATACCCTATTTCTCCCCCAGAAACCTGTAGGGTTCCATGTTTAAAGTGTTGAGAGGAACAAACCAGCAACCCAGAATTCTGTAGCCTACAAAATTACCCTTCAAAAGTAAAGAAGAAATAAAGACTTGCTTGAACAAACAAAAATTTAGAGAATTTGTTTCCAGAAGATCTGTCTTGCAAGAAATGTTAAACGTTCTTTAGAAAGAAGGAAAATACTCTAGTTCAGGAACTTGGATTAAGCATTGGAGAAAAAAATAAGCAAAAGTAGAATAAAAACTTTTTCTCATTCTTAGTTAACAAATAATAGTTTGTTGAAAATAATAGCAACACTGTATTCAATTACACATGCTTATGTACATTGTGTGTGTGTATTTATGTGTGCTTATATATAAGTGAAATGAATGACAGCAATGATACAAAGGATGAGAAGAAGGAATTAGGATTATTCTGTCATTATAAGGTACTCACATGACCCATGAACTTTTGTAGTGTTACTTGAAGGTGGCCTTAAGTTAGCTGTAAATGTACATTGCAAACTCTAGGGCCACCACTAAAAACAAGTAAAAAATGAAAGACAACTGATATGCTAAGAAAGGAAAGAAAATAGAATTGTATAAAATGCTCAACTAAAACTACAAAAGGTGGGAAAAGAGTGGAAGACAAAAATAAGAACAAAGATCAATAAATAGAAAACAGTAACAAATATGATAGGTAGTAATCCAACTCCATCAATAATCACTTTGAATAATCAGTGGTCTAAATGCACCCATCAGAAGATTGACATTGTCAGGGTGGGTCAAAAAATATGCTCCAACTATATGTTTTGTACAAAAAATCCATTTAAAATATAAAGGCACATAAAGACTAAAAGTAAATGGATGGAAAAAATAAACATGTTAGCACTACCCAAAAGAAAGCAGGAGTAGCAGCTACCTTACTTTCAGACACAGCAAACTTCAAAGCAAAGGTAGTTATCAGGGATACGTAAGGAATAAAGTGGTCAATCCTCCAAGAAGACTTGACAAACTTTAACATGAATGTGTCAAAAAACAGGGTATCAAACTACATGAGGTAAAAACTGATAGAAAATAGATGAATCCACTACCATAGTTGAAGACTTCAACACCCCTCTATCAGAAATAGATCCAATGGGAGGAAAATCAGTGAGAACATAGCAGAATACAGCAACACCATCAATCAGCTAGATACAATTGACATTTATAGACTACTCCATCCAACAAAAACAGAATTCACATGCTTCCAAGCTCACATGAACTTTCACCAAGCTAGGCCACATTATGAGCCATAAAGCACACTTTAACAAATTTAAAAGAATAAAAATCATATAATGCCTGATCTCAGACTACAATGGAATTAGATTAGAAATCAACAAAAGAAAGATAAGTAGAAAATCCCAAAACAACACACTTCTAAATAACATATGAACCAAAGAAGAAATATCAAGAGAAATTAGAAAATATTTTGAACTAAATGAAAATACAGCTTATCATAATTTGGGGGATGTAGCTAAAGTAGTGCTTAGAGGGAAATGTATAGCATCAACTATACATATTAGAAAAGAAGAAGTCTCTAAATCAATAATCTAAGTTTCACCTTAGGAAATTAGAAAAAGAAGAGCAAATTAAACCCACAGTAAGCAAAAGAAAACAAATAGGAATTCAAACAGAAATCAACAAAATCTAAAACAGGAAATCAATAGTGAAAATCAACTTAATCAAAAGTTGGTTTTTGAAAAGATCATTAAAATCAATAAGTCTCTAGCCAGGCTATTTATAATAATAACAACAACAATAACAATAATAATAATTTCTTCTATTGACAGAGGAGAAAAAACAATACAATGGAGCAAAGAGCCTTTTCAGCAAATGGTACTGGAACAACTGGACATCTATATGCAAGGAAAATGAATCTGGACATTTCCACAAAAACTAACTCAAAATGGATACAGACCTAAATGTAAAACACAAAACTATAAAGCTATAAAACTCCTAAAAGATAACATAGAAAAAACCTAGAGGACCTTGGTGTTTAATTTTTAAAACTTAAGATATTTTATTTATTTATTTTAGAGAGAAAGAGCACAAGCGTGGGGAGGGGCAGAATGAGGGGAAGAAGCAAACTCCCTATTGAGTGGGGAGCCCGATGTGAGGCTGATCCCAGGACCCTGAGATAATGCCCTGAGCCAAAATCAGATGTTTAACCAACTAAGCCACCCAGGCACCCCAGCAATGACTTTTTAGATAGAACACCAAAGACATAAGCCATGAAAGAAATAATTGACGAGCTGGATAGCATTTAAATTAAGAACCTCTGCTCTGTGAAAGATAGTGTCAAGAGAATGAGAAGACCAGCCACAGAGTGGGAGAAAATGTTTGCAGAAGGCACATTTGATAAAAGATGGTTACCTAAAATGTACAAAAAACTCTTAAAATTCAACTATAAAAAAGAAACTGACTTCTTAAAAAATGGGCCAAAGGCCTTAACAAACACCTCACCAAAGAAGATAAACAGATGACAAAAAAGAATCTGAAAAGATGTTTCATCAAATAAATGCAACTTAAAACAAGATACCAGTACACACTGATTAGAATAGTCAAAATTCAGAACACTGACATCAAATGCCTCCAAGGATGTGGAGCAACAAGAACCTTCATTCATTGCTGAGGGAAGCACAAAATGGTACCGCCCCTTGGAAGACAGTTTGGCAGTTTCTTGCAAAACCAAACACACTCTTACCATATAATCCTGTAATCACACTTCTTGGTATTGACCTAAAGGAAGTGGAATCCACACAAAAGCTTTCACATGGAAGTTTATAGCAGCTTATTCTTAATTATCAAAATTCAGAAGCAACCAGGATGTCCTCCAGTAGTTGAATGGATAAACAAACTGGGTACTTCGGACAAATGAAATATTAGACACCAAAAAGAAATGAACTTTCAAGCCATAAAAAGACATGAGGATCCTTAAACGCATGATACTAAGTGAAAGAAGCCAATTTGAAAAGGCTACATACTGTTTGATTCCAACTACTTGACATATGGGAGAAGCCAAAATTATGGTGACAGTCAAAAGATCGGTGGTTGCCAAGGGTTGGCAGGGAGGGAACAATAGACGGAGCACGGAAAATGTTTAGGGCAGTGAAACTACTCTGTGTGATATTCTAACGGCAGATACATGTCATTATACATGTGTCCAAACCCATAGAATGTACACCACCAAGAGTGAGCCCTAATGTGAACTGTGGACTTCGGGTGATAATGATGTGTCACTGTAGATTCATTCACTGCAACAAATGTCCCACTCTGGTGGGGGTAATGGGGGCATATGGGAAATCTCTGTACATTCCAGTGAGTTTTGCTGTGAACCTAAAACTGCTTAAAAAAAAAAAAAGTCTGAGGATCCCTGGGTGGCTCAGCAGTTTGGCGCCTGCCTTCAGACTGGGGCGTGATCCTGGGGTCCTGGGATCGAGTCCTATGTCGGGCTCCCTGCATGGAGCCTGCTTCTCCTTCTGCCTGTGTCTCTGCCTCTCTCTCTCTCTCTCTCTCTTTGTGTATCTCATGAATGAATAAATAAGATCTTAAAAAAAAAAAAGTCTTACAAAAATACCTACATTGCTATAAGCAGCCACCTGCAAAGCCAGTAGCAATGTAAGGGGGAAGATATTAAAGACAGAGAGGAGGAGGATCCCTGGGTGGCTCAGCAGTTTAGCGCCTGCCTTCGGCCCAGGGCGTGATCCTGGAGTCCAGGGATCTAGTCCCACATAGGACTTCCTACTTGGAGCCTGCTTCTCCCTCTCCCTATGTCTCTGAGTCTCTGTGTGTGTGTGTGTCTCTCATGAATAAAAAAATAAAATCTTAAATAAAAATAAATAAATAAATAAAATAAAATAAAATAAAATAATAAAGACAGAGAGAAAATGTATGTACCTGTTAAGTTCAGGGTGTGCTTATCTGCACACACATGTACACTTCCATGCCTTCTAGTCACATGGATGTCACAAAGTGCTTCACGTGTGAGCATCCTGCAGATGTTGGAAGACTGGTGTCTATCTCATGTTTTCTAATATTTTAGGGTACCTATGCTCATGTGTATGTTGGATCTGTATGTGCATATATGTGTACAAATTGTGTGTGTACATAAATTGATATGTGTGCAAATGTGTTGATTTTGTGAACTGTTTTTGCAAACCACATGCATATATTAATGCATGTATGCTGTGCATGTATATGTATGTATCTCTGTGTGTGTGTGTGTGCACGCGCGCGTGTACACGTGTGAATAATGATATTCTGGCTAGCAGTGAGGACAGGACCAGCAGACAGGTAAACTTCTGAATGTCTGGCAAGGCATGAAGACCTGTGTGTCCAGGTGGGTTCACTTCTGAGAAGTGGGGCCCCTTAGGAACTGGCACTGAAGTAACCCCCTCACCAAGGGCACTGCCATAGGGAGGGAGCTGGCCTCAAGGCCACACAGGCTCATAACCCTGGAGTGCTGGACGGCTGGGCTCTGGCCAAGGCCGCTCCCTAGAGGAGCAGAGCTCGGGGGCATTAGTCACAGGCCAACCGAGGGGCCAGGGCTGGAGGGAAAGCCAAGCACAAATAAGCTGCAGGGTGTGAAGTCCCTGAAGGCCCTGTCCCTCCTCACGCTCTAGATTTGCCCCCTGGGAGCTGGAAGGAGGCAGATACCTAGATGTATGTCACTCTGTCCACAAGGAATGCTCTGGGTGGTGTATCTGAAGCCAGCAATGTAACACTCAACTCCCTCTGGTCATGAGGAAACGAGTCTCGGAAGGGCTTGTCCCAGGTCACCCAGGAATCAGGCTAGCCCAGCACACAGTGTTGGAGAAAGGATTATTGAGGAGGTAGTAAGTGAAGAAATGAATGGCGAGCTGAATGAAACGGAGGAAGGGAAGAGAAAGGATTAACTGAGTGGGAAATAGGGACTATCCTGAACTTTTGACCCTCTACTCCTAATTCCAAGGAGGGGAAACAAGAGACGCCTAGTGGAGATGGAGTCATTAAAAATGGGGAACTTGATCTATTTTCCAAGGATGGAGAGGGGGTATAGAAGGAGTTCACTGCAAGTATTGTGTTTTCGTATGTGGTTATTTTGAGATGTTTTTGTGTGTATAAAGGAGAGTTTTATGTGGATGTGTATTTGGGTATATGAATGTTACCCTGGATAAAGGGGGACCGAAAAAAAAGCCCAAGTTCACTTTCTGAGGTAATGAGAGATTTAATGCAATCACAAATAATCACGATTGATTAATTCATTCCACAGATGTGGTCAGCACTGAGCTGGGAACCATGACGGATACCATGATAGATCAGACCCTCACTGAAGGAATGAAATGTGTTGGCCAACATGAGAATCAGGGGGGAGATTGCAATGAGCCAAGAGAGACACAGGTGAGGGGCAAGAGGTGTTAGGAGAAGCCAAGAGGCGCGATGGGGGAGGAGGGCACTTGCGCCCAGTGAAGGGCTCGTGTAGCTGAGCCTCGGGTTTCTGACTCACACAGATGGCTGGGTTTCATGCACCTTATATGAGGGGCATTACCACCATGATTTCTAGCCTCCGCTCATCATTCTGAAGCATGTTATTAGAAGGTCGTGGCTAGGGTGACCACTTACCTTAGCATCCAAATCGAGACACTCGAAAGTCAAAGAGGGCACTATTAGTGATGATGCCAGACAGCTAGCACAACCTGGAACTGTCATATGCAAACTGGGACCGTGGTGACTCTGGTTGTAGAGCTTAGCAGCAGGCTGTCCCCAAGGCCCCAGCGGCCACAGTGGGGACAGGGGACATCTGCTGCCATGCCATCCCCCTGCTTCCAGAATATGGGTTGGGCCCCATTCCACTCAGCAGTGAAGTTAACCCATGGGGCAGGGACCCGTGCTCAAGAAGGGAACATGGGAGAAAAGGCTCCTGGGGCCTCCCATGTCTCGCTGCCCCCCAGCCGGGCTTGGCGCTCAGGGCCCTGGGTGCTCAGCAAGCCTGCTCCTCAGCCCAGGGTCTTAGCACTCACTGCCCCCACAGTAACACCGCCGTCTTCCCCCAGTGCCAGCCCAGGCGGGCGGCTCTAATGGATCACTTGCATTATCTCCCTCATCACTGCTTAAATATTTATCAGACCATTATGTATTTAGTGGCCAGGAGCAGGAGTGGAAGGGGCGGAAGGTAGAACTGCTTGGACCAGATGCAAGGGTTAATTACAGATTGGATAAATCCCCCTGATTTAAAAATTAAATAAATAAACATGGTTGGGAGATAGAAAGGGACCGTTACTTACAGGTAAGGAAGTCCAGGGCAGCCTACTCCAGGCTTCAGTGTCTTCCAGCGCCTCGGGTTATTATCTTGCTGTTTCCTCCCCATACCTGCAAACCTGCGGGCTGCCTGAGCCTTAAACCAGCTTCTAATTAAAACCTGTACTTGCGTTTTTACTCCTCTAGCAACCAGTGTGTGGGAAAATTCAAGCTCTCCTAGAACCCAAGTCAACATCCGCCTCATAAAAGAAGTTCTGAAGGTAACTCCAGGGCTGGCACTGTGAAATATTGTTCATTATAACGAAGCAGCTGAGATAATGCTGTTTTCTAATTTCCCTTTCTCAGTCAGAAATTAAATAAAAAGTCATGTCTAAATTACAATACTGGATTGAGATCAGACGAAGGCCCCATGCAGAGAGCTCATGATCTATCCTTCCCACATTTTACAGCCATTAAAAAAGATTATCGCCGGTTTTCCCCTCCCTTTTCTTTGAGGCCATTTACATTTGTTCTGAACTCTCACTGTGTTTTATTCGAATCTCTTAAAAGTGCCAGTGCACATAATAAGTCAATCACAAACTTAAATTAAGAAAAAAACAAAACAGGCACCCGGGCAAACTAGGGTTCTGAACTCCAAGCTCAGCGACCTAGCAGGTCTCTAACTTGGCTGTTAACCCTCACCTCCTCAGTCCCACACTTTGGCCCCCTACTGGACTGGCCAAGCCTGGGCAGAGAGGGCTCACTCCATGCAAAATAGCCTGCATCTCTGCAGCCCTAACTCACAGCCGAAATGCCCCTTGGACCAAATGAAAATGCTGGGCCGGCTGGTAAAGGGAATTTTTAAAATGCTAATGAGCCTTTAATATTAAATGTAATTGAGCACTTGTTTGACTATTCAACGGGAGGAGAAAAAGAACATGGGCACATTCTGTCACTTGTAATAGAAATTGTTGGTATTCCCAGAATGTTGCACAAAATGTTGGAGCTGAAAATCATTACTTTTGATGGACTTTGTTACTCTGCATCATTATGAATCATCCTTGCTGGGCGTAAGTCACTTCCTATCAATCACTGAGATAGTATGAATGAGCACCTACTATGCGCGAGGGACTGCATGCAGGAATGAACAAGGGACAATGTATTCTAGAATCCTGTGATTGATGCCTCTGAGACACTAGCCCCACAGGTGTGCTCACTGTCTAGCCGAGACAAGAGCACGTTTAGATTTTAAAGAGTGGCACAAATTACTATAAGCTCAAGGCACAGATCAGGCCTGAGCACGGATTCTAGAAGTTTAAGGAAGGTGGGTCTCTGTGGGACACATTAGTCAGATAGGGTTCGGTGAAGGAGAAGGGCTTGAGCTGGACTTTATAGATCAGAGAAAGTTTAACAATGAGGACAGAAGATGAGAAAACACTCCAGAAAGGAACGAAGTGTGAGCAAAGGCCTGGGGATAATGTGCAGAGAATTTAAGGAGGTAGTTATCAGGGCAGGGCCTGGAGCAGACACAGGGCATGGGGATGGTCTATGGTGGCCACAAGCAACCTCCTCAGAAGGCCACCCAAAGGAGGAAGGGTGTGACAGCATATGCTATGGTTCCCCCAGACGGTGAGCAGGACAAGTGGGATCTGCCCTCATGCTGCTCTTGAGAGTTGCAGTGAAAATGACCTAGAAGAGACTTACCACCTGGACACCTACTCCAGCAGCCAGCTGCAAGCCCACTGGCCACCATCATAGAGACGCAAAATCCGATGAGCTGCTGGAGCAACTCAGGCAGCAAAGGGCATATTGGGTACAGCCCAACAGGCAACGACCAGAAGAGAAAAGGGGAAGAGAAGCTGGGCAGGTTTAAATGACAGGCATAGTGGCAATGCCCCTAGATTGAATTCATAGATGTCACATACTTTTGTCTCTCTGCGGTGTCTTTCAAGTGTCATCCAAGCCAGCCACAGAGTGATGCTCCAACATCAATCACATCCACATTCTATGAGCCAAAATGCCATCACTCTTCTGACTCCTTGACGTGAATGAGTTCAGTTGAACTTGAAACCCATCCGCCTCATCACAAAAACTTTCAACACTACATTTGTCAATGAAAGAAAAGGAAGGCTGTTAAATACTTTACATATAATTTCAACTGTTATGAATCTTTAATGGTGATAAAAATGGCCTTAAATTTTTTATCACTCGCTTGTGCAAACAAAGTTTCTTATCAAGGGTGACTACCAAGAATCTATAGAGATCCTCAGTAAAAGAGCCTTGATCAGGCATGTGCGTAGCTATTTCAACCATAAGCCCTGATATAAAACAGTTATATTCATGGAAAGAAGCAAGCTCAAGTTTCTTATTAGAACTGGGAAGATGGTTTATCCTAATTCAACATATATTGTCTTTCCTGATATACTATACTTTATTTTTTATCTTGTAGAATATACAGAAAATGGAATGACTTTTTTCCCTCAGCCCCAAATAGAACCCCAAATTCCCAATGGTTTCTTTTAATGTGCCGTACAAATATTCTTGTTTTCTTGTACGTCATGACCTTAAAAGGTTGCAAAACCCTGCTCTAAGGTATTTTGCTTGATCTTCATGGACCTCGGGGAGTATACAAGTCTGATTGTCACCTAAGTGTCCCTTTACCATTGTATGCAAATCAGTGTGACCATCAGCCTTCCCCAAACCCGACAGAATGATCTACAGGAGCCAAAGATGGCACCTTATGACCCTGAAGAGGTTCCCCCTTGGAGTCGTTCAACTGATACCTCCTACTGTGGGTGCTGCCTAGGACTGAGTCCCTACTGGTAGCAATATGTGGTCTAGTGAAGGAAGGGGGGGCGGGGAGGAAGCGCTGCAGCTCCCAAATAGCAAAGACCTGCTCACTGCTTACCCAATGCAACTCTCCCTCTGCAGTTCTTCTAGGCTCTCTTCTCCACCTCTTGATTTTAAATAACTTCCTGAACTATAAATGCAAAGAGTTTCAAATGAAAACTGATTGATAGCCTCGTATAATTATATAATAAAAACGCACCGATATGCATATACATTATGTGTGGGCTCATATGTCTATATGCATCTGCATCTATTCCAGAGGGAGGAATATGTAATAACGTCTTCTAAAACAAATTGTCAAGGTGTCAATAAGGAATCTCATAATGAATGTGTGGGTGTGATCTGGGGTAATTTCATTGCAATTATGTTGCTCAGGCTGATTTCCCAAGACAGGTCTTAAAGGCACAAGTCCCATTCCCAAGCGGTAAGCTGGGTGTTTTGATTCCTATGGCGTCCTCGAAGCATCACATTTCCAGGCCAAAATGCCTTCCCTCAAACAGACCAGACCAATCTGAAGAAATCGGGTAGCTAGCAGAGCGTTAAGAGCTTCAGGCCCCAGCTATAAGCTTTTAAAAACCTGGAGGAATGTCTGACCCCCAACAATGTTAGCAGCTGTTCGTGGCTGATGAAGAACAATGGTGCTACCCCACCAGAGAAGTAGGAAGTCCCAACAACGACTATATATCAAGCACTGTCCAAAAATGCTAAGTGATGAGGAAGAGTGAAGATGGGGACTGGGTAGGCATATGCTAGAGGGGGCAAGGGGAATATGGCCCTAGGGAATTCCCAGCCTATTCAAAGGGATAGATCCATGAACAAATATTGATAATTCAAATGGAATGTAATAGAGGTCTAACCATGGGAACCCAGGACGGGGTTGAGAACATAAGAAAGACTTTGTAGGACAGGTGTCATCTAAGCTGGGCCTTGAAAATTGGATAAAAAGTGCAATCAATATCTAAGACATCCGTTTTACATAGTGCCTTGCTCTATGCTGAGTACGGAGGAGACTCTCCCTCAATAAAATTTTGTGGGATAAATAATAGACTGCGTTCAGGAATATTCTCACCAGGGACAAGGCTCCCCAGCTGCCCATCCCTGAGACCAGACTGGGAAATTGCTGTTAGGAAAGCCACGTGTGGTCCAGGAAGTTGTGTGAATGCTGACCCCCGGCCATAGGACTGTCTGGGCTACCCATGGCAGCCATGTCCCAAGGGCTCCAAGACACAGACTAGAAGAAGAAAAGAAGGGTGACGGGGCTGGTTGCTCAGTAGGCTTCCATGGGAAATGGGGCAAGGAAATAAATCACTTTCCCTGCCTTCATGACTTCTAAATCTAGACTGGCCAGCTTACACCAGAATCTTGTCAGTTTTTGCTAATGCCTCCTCACCCCTCATCCCTGCAATGTCCTTGATACATCACCTCCCTCACCCCTGGTACCATCTCTCACCCCATGCACTACTGCTCCTGAGTCCTGTCAATTGGGCCTTTGTAACGTATTTTGATTCTCTGGATCCCTGCGATCATCTCCCAACTGCCTCTCACTCCTCCAATCCATCCACTCCTTGCTACCAGCCTGATTTTTCAAAATACTTAAAATGTCCCTCCCTTTAATTTTTCAATGTTCCCCTTGCCCCCCACATGAGGCTTAAACTCCTAGGCATTTCCAACAAGACCTTTATGTTCTCATACCTCCTTCCCTTTCCAGATCTATCCCTTTCCTGAACCACCAAACCCCATAGTCATGCCAAATTCCCTATACTTCCTCCAGTGCTCCTTGTTTCCTCTCGGTTCTAGACCTTAAACATGAGGATCTCTCACTCTCTCTCCCCACCCCCTCTCTGAAATGTCCCTTTCTCTTTTCTCTATAACAGGGTTAACTCAGAGAAACTTTGAAAACCTATACTCAGGCTGTCCATCTGGTTAGACACCCCACCTCCATGCTCCAGAGCACTTTGTGTGTGTTGAAGAAACAATGAACTGTTTCTTTCCTAGTCTATCACATTCCTGAATTGTGAGTAACTTAGTGGTAGGGACTGTGCCTATGATCTGTGTAAATCTAGCACCCAACACCCAGCACAGTTCCTGGCAGACAGCATGTGCTCAATCAATATGTGAGGGAGAGAGGGCTGTTTGGATGGATGGGTGGGTGTATGGAAGGATGGATGGTTGGATAGGTATTTGTATAGATAGATGGATGGATGTGTTTTCAGAGCTTAAGCAACCTGATCAATAATAAAATGAGGTTACTTCTTCCGTCCATACTCTACCAACTAGGTCATCCTCTAAAACAGTGTATCAGATCTCCCAAAGACCCCCAGGACTAAAAAAGTAAGCAGAAAATGATGGAAGCTACATGATTGCAATGGGAAGGTTCACAGCAGAAACTTAGATTAAAGCAAAAGATCCCAGCTGTAGGTCTTCCAGGGAAAGTAGAATATCCTCTGCCAATAGAAAGGAAGCTGGTCACCATATTCCAGCAGGTATCAATCCATTGTTAAGACTTCTTAAAAAGGAAACTAGTCAGGGACTTTTTTTAGGTTTTGACAAGTCAGGCAAATGGGAAAGAATTATATAAATTCTACTTCTCTTTCTGAGACTGACTCTTGACACCAAAATAAGTGAGAATCAGCCAGGTCATTCACCATCATACCGGTTACATTCTTAGAATAAAACTCTAGAAGCAGAATTACACATTTGTAAAGTATGGAAATGTATAAGACTTAATAAAAATTGCCAACTTCACCTCCAGAAAAGCTGTAGCCACGTGTAGTCCCAGTGTGTCCAATGTGTATCTGTTTCATTATGCTCCTACTAACATTGTAGAATCCATTTTTATATCTTTTCCAACTTGATAAGCAATACATTATTTATCTCTTTGATAGCTAATAAAGTTGACTTTTTTAATAAGTATGGGGTATTCTGTAAATTTCTTGTTAATTTTCTTTGCTTGCTTCTCTATTGGATTTCTTGTACCATATTATCCATCTGCAAAGGCCTATCTTAATACATTAGTGTGATTAATCTTTTTCTGTGTGGTGCAAATATTTTTTCTATCTCTTAAGAAATGTGACTTCCTCTACTTCAACACTGGAAGTGAATTAATGAATCTTCATTAAAAATGGAGTTCACAGTCCTGTGCCAGATGCCCTGGATATGCAGGGATATGTAAGGCATGTCACCTGTCCTCAGGAAGCTTGCAATCTAGTTAATCTAACAAGGAAAATTAGTCACAAACACATCCACGAAGAATTAACAATACAAGTCTTTAGGTAGAGAGGGTTTGCACTGACCTTGAAGCCTGGGTCAATTCTCAAGGGACAGAAACAGGAGGTGTCAGGGCATCCCAGGCAGGGGGAAAGGAATAAGATAAGGGCACAGAGGTGGGAAAGTGAAGAGCCAAGTGCAAGTAGAACAGAGATCTGTGTGGGTGAGTGGTGAGAAGTAAGGTCAGGGAGAGAGGGCCTGAAATACCCAGGCTTTCCCACAACATTGCCTTAATAGAGGCTGTTTCCCTCCCCTGGCTAGACTGAGCAGGAGCCTTTGTCTCTGAGCCATTCAGATGTGTGTGCATGCTGTGTACGTTCCACTCTTTTATGATGGCTGTTGTTTGTCGGGATTGATTAGCCTTTCTATGTGGGAGCCATCTGCTGTCTGTCAGGCTCCTTGTCTCACTAGCATGTTGATTTCTATAAATTATTATGGTGTTTGGAGGTAGTGTGATGCTGTGAATCCCACACATCCAAATCAGAACTGGATTGAAAGCCATTTAATGCCTGTTTCCCTACTGCCTTCTCTTTTGGTCAATAGCTTCTCAAGTGAGCTATAATGGGAATCATCTGGGACTGCCCAGTACATTCTGCACCATCTCCTTTCTTCTGGCCACAGGACTGAGCAGTTGGTCCTGGCCTGGCCACCACAGAACCTCATTTCCCTGGATACAGAGATGGCCCTAGCGTAAACCCGTGACTCAAGCAGGCCTGTAAGTGAGAGGAGGTGTCTCTCCAATGGGGTTGCAAAGATGAGGGAAACATGTGGAGCTATTAGTCATCTTTGCTGATGAGTGGAAATGCTGAGCAGAGATAGGCAAAGATGAGACATCAGGTCTTAGAGGTATTGAGACCTTGGTTCCCACATCTCTTCCCCTCAACTCTTGGAGCTTCATCAATTTCTCCCCAGGAACAAACATCTTTACATTTCTCCCTGCTTCAGTTAATGAGTTGGGTTTTTGTCACCCACAATACAGGGATTCTTGAATATAGTGTCACTATCCTTCTAGTTGCCCAAGCTAGGTATATAGCAGTCATCCTCAAATCCTTTTCTTTCACCCCGAAATCTCATCAATCACCAAATCCTCTTGCTCCTACCTCTAAAACATCTTTTCAGTTACTCCGCTGTTCTCTGTAATTAGCTCTCACCTGGTTCACACAATAGCTTTTTAACTTGTTTCCTTGGATCTTCTCCCCCTTCAAACTCATATTCCACAATGCTACCAAGTTGGTCTTTGTAGATCCAACTTTGCTTCAAAAACTCCAGAAGACATCCATGAGACAAATCCAAACCTCTCAGCATAGGATACAAGCCTGTCTCCAGCTGGTCCATCCTACCACTTCAACCCCAGCTGCTAATGTACCCCATCTCCCAGCAGACGCATGCCTCCGTGCCTTTACACAGGTTCTTCCCCATGCCAAGAGGCCTTGGCAACCTTGTTCACCTGGTTTCTCCTCTGGCCCTTCACAATTCAGCTCACATTGCACTTCTGCAATGTACCCCTGATAACAGGAGCATAGCATTCTTCTGGGAATTCAGGGCAGTTTGGTGTTTAGGTTAAGGACAGGAAGATGACAACAGAGCAGTTAAGAGAGTGAGCGCTGAGTCAGCAGACCACAGTGTGAGTTCCAGCTCTCACCCTTGCTAGCTGTGGGGACTTGAAAAAAGCACCTAATCCTGAGGTTCACTTTTCAAATGAGGGACACAAATAAGGGTAGCCATAGAAATTACTATTGGGCAAATTCTTAGGTAGAACATAGCAGATACTCAATAAATGAGAGCTCTAATTGATTCATGACAGCCCCAAATCCCAATATAAGCTCCATGGGAGCAAGGATGAGGTGCTGCACCTTATTCTGCTCTGTATCCATGACACCTAGCACTCTGTCTGGCACAGAGTAAACATGCAATGAATATTTCTTTGATGACTTCTCATCTCTTTTCCACTGTCTTACTAGGGACAAGCGGGCAGAAGGACTCTCCAGTCACTACAGGGACTCTCTAGTCTGATTAATGATAAAGTCTCCATAGGAAATAATTCAGAAGTGACAATTAGTGAATCAATCAGGCCTATAGAGGATACAAATATTAGTTCCCTAATACAGCAAATATAGATGGTTGTCTATCCAATTCCTTTCTCCATTCTTCTTTGCTAACTAAACTCTTTTTCCAATCCATTTCAATTCTCAAAGAAAATGATCCTATTCTCAATTCGTAAGTAAGTCCTAAAAAAAAAAAAAAAAAAAAAAAAAAAAAATCTAAGCCACTCCTTATAATGCCATTTTCCTTGCAGGAGCTTGTTTTTCCTTTTGAAAGAGGAACTTTACAACTTTGCCAGGTAAAGGAGACTGCATCAGACTCATGCCTTCAGGCTTGCCCAGGGTAAAAGGATGAGGGGTTTTATAGGAAAATACAGGATCTGGGTGCTTTCAATAGGATCCTGGTATGTGCTACCAGCCACATTCCTCATGTCTTCAAGGTGGTCTCATGATCAGTGCTGGCACTGGCCATCCAAGTCTCCTTACTGTGTATACTATGTATATGCTGAGATCAGTGAGATGTCAATATCAATACCGAGTTCCTGGAACAAAGGATTCCACAGAAAAACAAGTGAAGGGGAAAAATGTATGCACAGAGGAGGTGGAAGTCCTCCATGGAGTTTCTGGGAAAGTTTTCTTTGTTTTTAAGAGGAGACACAAGGAAGAGACAGTTTCTTTTCTTCTACCCACATTGTTCCATCTATAAATGTTGCCGTGAACAGGGATGCTGCTATCTGGTAACGAGGAAGGAAGTCCACGAGGATGGCAAGGCAGAAAAATAGAAAGAACTTGAGTTCTTAATGGCACTGTCAGGCATAAAATTAGCCAGCAGAGGAGAAGCCCTACTTCAGAACTCCTCTCTTGATTAAATACAAATTTATCTCACAGTCTCAGTTAGTTAAAGCATTTGCTTCAACGTGGATGGAACTGGAGGGTATTATGCTGAGTGAAGTAAGTCTATCAGAGAAGGACAAACATTATATGGTTTCATTCATATGGGGAATATAAAAAATAGTGAAAGGGATTATAGGGGAAAGGAGAAAAAATGAGTGGGAAAAATCAGAGAGCGTGAAAGAACATGAGAGACTCCTAACCCTGGGAAACGAACACGGGGTAGAGGGAGGGGAAGTGGCGGGGGGATGGGGTGACTGGGTGACGGGCACTGAGAGGGGCGCTTGACGGATGAGCACTGGGTGTTACACTCTATGTTAGCAAATCGAACTCTAATTTAAAAATATTTTTAAAAAGAAAAGAAAAGTTTTCTATTATTTGAAGCCAAAATATCTTACCAGACTCACCTAATTTTAAAGCCTTTCTCCCAACATGCTCCTGCTTATTCTCTTCTTGAAGGTCACATAATACTCTTACTTCCCCATGTCCTTTTTTACATATGCTGCTCTCTCTTCTTGAAGAGTATAATACATCTTTCTCTCCTGGCTAAATTCACTTTCCTTCTGAAGCTGGATTCACCCTCTCTGGAGATTGAGTATCTGAATACAGCATGGTTCCCCTAAGGACAACTTAGGTAAACCCTTTGTGTTCTTCTTCTGAACCCCATTAGCACTATGTGCACATTTTAAGTCACATTTAATCATAACCACTAATCTTGTTCTTCTCTTCAACTATAGGAGAGCCCCTTGGGGGTAAGGACTACGTCTTATTTCCCAGGATCCCTCAAACCTAGCACAGGGTCTGGACTGGAACATAATAAAGAATCAATAAATGAGGAACAAATGGATAGACACATGGATATTGGACAGTGTCTACCACTGACAGGCTTCCAAACTTGCCAGGGAAACAGAATAATATGAACAAACTGTAAAATGGCAAAAATGATGTCACATTATGTGATGCACAGACCTTCTAACAATTTTTAAAAGTTTATATTAACACTTTAAGGTATCTCTACATGACATTACATTAACTAAGATAAATAAAACATAAAATCCAGTTGGGTGGACTGTGGGGAAGAACATGACTATGGACTGTCAGTAGCATTGTAAATTGGTTCAATCTGTCTAGAGAGCAAGAGGGCAAGACGTAACATAAGCTATAAAACTGTTCATACCCTTTGACATAGTAATTCCACTTTAGGGAATATACCCTGAGGAAATAACCCAAACCAAAAAAAAAGCAATTTATATGAAGATATTTATACCAACGGTGCTTAGAATCCAGAGAAAAACAGTAACAACTAAGCTCTAATGGGACAGTAAAGCTAAGTACATTATGGCATTTTAGGTTGAAGTGAAAACTGGCAATGTCCACACATATGAGTGCATATATAATTACAGTAAGTGGAAAAACAAAATAGTAACAAAGTACTGATTTAAATTATATAAAATTTTACTTAAAATTTTCTCTTTATTGCAAAAGATATTAAAATTATTAGAGAAATAAAAAAAATTGTTTCCTGATCATTAGGTACCTCTATTTGCATGGGATTCAATCTCCTGGCAGTCGTGGATTTACTCAGGTATCTACAGTACACTGAATCAGCCTGATGACTTGTAGGATGAAGAGATGATTAAATGCCTCTGAACTACACTGTGACAAGGAGATGGAAAGTTGAAGCAATAAAGTGTACTGCAGTCCTTGCTTGGTGAAAGCCAACTGTGTGTTCTTATTGGAACTGAATTTTTAAAAAGCATCAGCCATCTAAAGAGCTGTGGAGTGAGTATCAGGGGCTTGGTATTTTCTCCAGTGAGGCAGCCATATCTGGAACAGCTGCAATTGGAGGCCATTTCATCATGTTTATAATAATCTACTGCCATTCTCCAAGATATAGCCATTTTCCATAGTAGAGAAATAAAGGATTTCAATGGGGTTGTGATAGGAATCACCACACCAGCACCTTTTGAGTCTGTGTTGGTTATAATGATTTCGCCCAAGGATAGGGTATTACTTTGGGTTCATGTCTTGCATTTGGCACTTTCTAACAAAGAAACCCATGATGGAATCAATATAATAATTCTGCCTGGTATTGAATATATCTATTCCAACCTTACAGTCAGGAACTGAGAAAATAACATAGGATGTATTTGGGGATTCGCTAGGCCAACTATGATGTCAAAATTTCGTTTGTCCTCTAGCTCCCAGTATGTCCCAGTATCCCCAACAATTAGCTCAGAGCCAATGAAAAATCTAAAAAGTATAGATGTGTCTTGTTCCATCCAGTCACTGTTACCTTGACAAAAGGCTCTGGATCTCTTTGAAGATAGCCAGGCGTTGGATTTACAGTATATACTTGTGGTGTAATTGCAGATCCTTCTCCAAAGGTGTCTAGGCTCTGGGTCTATGGCTCAAGTTTAGGAACTGGATGAGAAGCAGTGGTTCCCCACACTAGGTGACTCAAAAAAGGCTTTTGTTCCTTAGGCCCAGTGTTTGTTGTTTGTTCTGATTACATGAACCAAGAAAGTTCTTAGAAACTATCCATCTATTTCAGTGCAAAAGACTTCACAGTCATTTAGCCATCCCAAAGGTAGCTACGGGCGTAGGCTGGTTTAATTAGCACACTGGCCTGCTGCCTCTTATGGAAGTTTGTATTGTTAGACCCTATTCACCTGTGCATCCAAGAGCCACCCTCCACATCTTCCTTGTCAATGGAAACAAAGCGTGTAACGGTGTGATAATGTGCTCTACTAAAAGTTCTCACCCTACTAAATCCTCTTGCAGTTGGGTGGCAAGTACATGACTTAGAATCTGACAAAGCAGACAGATGTGTGTGAAAATTGGATTTGGAAGGAAGCAAAATGAAGAGGAAGCCAAATGCAGTGGAATTGACATCTGGTAAGTACACGGTGAAGACAGCCAGAGATTACCAGTGCTGAGGGGCAGTGCTGTTGCTAAGGCTGCCCAGAGCCCCAGGATCTGCTCTTTAGCCACACCCCTGCCCAGTGTAACCTGGATGGTACATAATACCCTTTTATAAAATCCCTTTCTGCTTAAGCCAGCCCACATGGATTCTGTTGCAATTAAAAACATTAAATAATACATGTACCACCTTGCCTCTAGAGGTTTTTAAAGTGTCACTCCTTGGTCTCTTCCCCAGGGGATTCTAGTATTCCCCAAGGAAATCAAGGATCTCATTTCAGTTACAGTACTCTCTCAACATAAAGATAAGAGCCATTACGGCTCTCTTCAAAGATGTGAGTAATCATGGTCATTCTTAGTGACCTGGCAATATCTTCTGGCCCCTCTTAGGGAATACAGTGGGCACAGTGAGCAAGTTGCATATGATAAGTCCATCTACCTACTTTTTATCTACCTAATTTTTTTAGTCTTTACATTATATCAGATTTTTCTGGTGTCTTATTTTCATTCCTACAAGTCATTGTTGAGTACAGGTTTCAGTAAGTCATCTAAGAAAATAATTACAAGTCCCAAATACTTGAGTTAACATGTTGAGTCAAACATCTTTGCTAAGTACATCCATATCCATAAAATCAGTCTGATCTAAAACTATATTCCTGGGGATCCCTGGGGGGCTCAGTGGTTTGGCGCCTGCCTTTGGCCCAGGGCACGATGCTGGGGTCCCGTTATCGAGTCCCGCATCAGGCTCCTGGCATGGAGCCTGCTTCTCCCTCTGCCTGTGTCTCTGCCTCTCTCTCTCTCTCTCTCTTTCTCTGTGTGTGTGTGTGTGTGTGTGTATCTATCAAAAATAAATAAATAAAATTTTTAAAAAATAAAAAATAAATAAAACTATATTCCTCTAGAATGGAAAGCCAGTTTAGATGCTGGTCACCCAAATGAATGACACTTGTTCCATATAGCCACTAATATTGGTTCTCAAAGTGTTCTCTAAGAAGCTCTAGGGGTTCTCAGGACACCTGTAGGAGCAAGAAAATGCAAGGCTCTGGGCACCATACTCCACTTCAAAACTGTTAATTTCTGGCCTGCTGTATGCCGCTGATACTGTTTAGATATGAAATGCTGGCACCTGCCTGGACAAGTGCTGCTCTCCCCTTGGACTGCAGAGAGGACCTGAAAGTCTAGAACATTCCATGGTCAGGCCTACCATAGCCTGTACCAGTGTAGGCTCTCTATCTCCCTTTTATACTGTGTTCCCTTCCCTCTGCCTGGGGCCTGAAGTTCTAGGAAGCATGGAGTCTCCTTTCCTTTGACAGTCCAACATTACTGCTCAATAAAGGAGCCTCTTTGGTGCCTTCAGATCCCTCCATGGAAGCAAACACTTGTCTGCTTTCTCATGGGCCACCCCAGTTGCAGGATGCTATCGAGGTCACAGGGCCTTGAGCCTCGGAGTTGTCCCAGTCCTAAAAAGAGGTGGCCAGGTGTCTGGAAGGGTAATCAGTAGGCATGAAGAGCATCATCTCCTTGTTTCCCTTTATCTGGAGGCAGAATAAGTAGGATAAAGCAGAACCACTGGCAAATATAAGAAAAAATAGGTGAAGTAACAATACAAGTCACATACCTATAAAATATCACATATCCTTCTTCCCAAGTATATCCATGTCTATTATTCCATTTATGGGCAGAGTTGCCTAAGAATATTATTTCCATTTGATGGGTGGCAAAAGTGGGACAAATATTAAGACCATGGGCTGAGCTGAAGCCAGAACCAAGACCTCTAAGTTCTTCCTCAACAGTTCTCCCCCTGAGTCCCTCTGACTCGGAGTCTCCAACCACCTATAGGAGAGAAGGCCACCCCTCCATTCCCCATACAGGGATGCACCAGGTCCAATCCTGGGAAAGATGCCATCAAACTTGGTTTCTAAGAGTGATTCTTCACTGGACAAAGAAGCCCTTCCCTTTCATTCAAGGGACTCCATTCATTCCTCAGAACAAAGTAGAGTCCATTGTCTCCCACAAGGAAACATCTTCAAAGGGACACAAATACAGCACCGAGGAATCTGTTTGCTGAGCCAAGAGGGCCCACCACTCCACTTCCTAGAGGGTTCTCTGCACCTGGGTTTGAATGAAGTGGGTAAATAAAGACTTCATTGGTTCTGCGTTAAAATCCAGTCAAGGACGACGTCAATCTTCTGAAATCACTGGGGAGTGAGAAATGGGTTAATGATCACTAGGGAGTCCCACCCACAAAAGTTGGAGTCTTTAACTAAATCCTCTTCTAGGAGGACATAATGCAACATCATTAAACTGGCCCGTGACGAGCATTTCCCTTGCAAACGCACCAGCCCAGCTTCATCTGCCTTCAATCTGCTGTGGACTCAGGCTCTGGCTTCTTAAGTGGGCTCAACTGTATTACAGGCTTCTGTGGTGATGTGGGACTGCAGCGAGCTCCATTTTATGTTCTTAAATATTCATAAGGAGCTTTGCAACATTAATATCTTAGATGGCTTACAAGAACACTTAAATACTGGGTCTTCACTCCCCTCCCTTCTCCCCAAAAGTCCCAGCCTGTTCTAATTTGTGTAATGCATTGGGCCATTTTAATAATTGTCCAGGGATTTATTTGGTGGCTCTGCTGCCCCATCGCAGAGGGTGTAATTACGACCCCAGCTTCTCTTATCAGGCGCTAATCCGGCTTGTTTCACTAGCAGAGAAGCCAAGATTGGAAAGGGCAAATGCAGGACAGGGCTAATGCACAGGAATTAAGTTATGGGCCTTAGCTTTCCCTTAACCTTCCCGCTCCTCCTGCAGCTTTGCTGCTGCTGAATGCGGAATGAGCAGCCGCCGTGGTGTCTAGAGGATGTTTTTAATTAAAGAGTGAGTTTTAGCAAAAGGAGCAAATTCAAGAATGGGAGACCAGGGCCATCAATGAGTACCCAAACAATGAACTTTCAGCACATGCCACTCAGAGACCAGAGGCTCAGAGATGTGTCCTATCCTAAGGTGGTTTGAAACTCTGTTGTTATGGTTTTGCATAAAAGCAAAACAGGGTAGATGCTGCTGGTTATAACTGGGGAACAGGGTGGATGGGTTCAGAGTATCTTAGAGCTCACTGAAATTTTCTGATATGGTTCCAACACCAGGAACTCAGGAGATAGTGCAATGCAACTACTCTAAATCTGGACACTTCAGACACAGTGGGCTGCTTGAGAGCATGCATGGCATTACTATACTTAGGGTCGGGTAATCTTACATCACTGATATTGCCAGATCCCCTCTTATAAGCTCAGGGCAAGAAAGATGAGAGGAGATGAGGTGGCAATAGTAAAGACATGCAGAATCCATGTCAATGCACAAAAAAAAAAAAAAAAATCTGAGCACCAGCAGGCTGGGTCAGACCCATAAAGCTTAGAGGACTCCAATTCTGAGTAATTCCAATAAGGAAATAAGCCAACACACATGAAAGAGTATTAAACCCCTTAGAGGTGAACATATAAACACATGCAAATTAATACAAAGATGATTAAGAATATCCATGCTCTAGGAATAAGCCTGTTGCTACCAACCACCATCCTTTTGAGGCAACACTTGTATAGTTCTAAGTCAAGTTCAAAAGCTGGTAAAATTGTGTTCTGGCTTGGAGCCATGGGACAAGCCTAAGCCCCATCTTTCTCATCCCTCTCTGCTCCCACCCCTTCCTTCACACATGCCTTCCCACATGGCCATTCTCTGGCTAGCAGCACTTGCCCACAGAGGCAACCATATGGACCCATTTGATGTCCTGGAAAAGTCTTGTAAACCAGGTTCCTGTAGTTCTTTCCATAAGGGTGCTAGTAGGGGAAGGCTTCAGGGGAGAGATGAGCATTGAACTGGACAAGGCTGGGCTAGTGAGGAGCATTCAAAAAAATCAAGTCATCCTCTGGGATGATTAATTGGTTTGCCTATTGATAAGTCTCTTCTACCAGGAAGAGGTAGGAAATTGGACTGGAAAGAAAGACTGAGGCCAGAACAGCATACTTAGATGATGGGGTAGCCAGCTTATGAAACTCAAGCTGGGTTTCTGGAGTGACCTAGTACCTTTTGTTCAAAAGCGATGAAGTAGTACAAAAACTGAATAGTTTATCTGTCCTTGCTTCCACTACCTGCCCTCTTCTTTCTAGGAGACATCATTTGAACAGCACGGAATAGCCACCCTCCTCCATCTTAAACTGTTCAGCCACCCATACTTGGGAATAAGAAGGTCTCTCTACATAAAGCATGAATTGTCATGCATTTTTTTTTACTCACTCACATTCTTCCCTTTGAGCTCCTAAGGCACAGCAAGACACCTCCATTCAGAGGAGAAAGCAATTTCTCCTCTCCCACCACACCCCACTTCCATAGGATGACCTCACCCTCCACACACACAGGTGTGTTAGCCCCTCATCAGGCTTGCTGACATGATGAACTCTTCCAGGACATTGGGTCTTCTAGAACAGGTGGGATCAGATCCTTCTCAAGGAGTCTAGTAAAGGCCACGTGGTGCTAAAAGCCAGAAGTCCTACTCACCATTACTTGCATGATCTTGAACAAACAGCTTCCCAACTTGGGCCTCAGTTTCCTCACCTACAAAATGAAGGAGTGAATCCTGACGATCTCTAAGCTATCTTTGGGATCTAAGACCTCACACATCTCTTTTTACAATAAAAGCACTTTGTTGAAACATGGTGTTATCCGGTGGACAAATTCCCCACACAGACTACAAAGATGGCTTCATAACCAAGGGCTCAGTGACATTTAATTAATAACAGCATTAATCTCCATATAATTCACAAAAGATTCTTAAATAGAAGGGAAGGTCAATTACTCCCAAAACCGTCTCGCACAAGCTCCTTGATCCAAGCACCAGGATCACAGAATTTCCTTGTCAGAACATGATTTACAACACTCAGAAGAGTTACATGAATTTCCATAATATCAGCAAATGTCCCAGACATCAGATTCCATGAGCACGGGAGTGGGGGGTAGGTAGAGAACAGATTCTAGGGATTGTGGGTGATGAGGCTCTCCTAACTTCAGGGCATTAAAGCTAAATTTGACTAATCATGAGTGGTTCTTCCTCTGCTGAGCACCTGAGCGCTAATTACATGCCTGGTTAATTCAGTAATGCACACACATTGCTGCGCGAACCCAGCTCTCTCCTTTCCTCCACCTCACGAGATTAATGGGGGGAGAAGAAGGCTGTTACAAACCTGTTGGTGTGGTTGTTCTTTACAACTCTTATGATGATGACCAAAAATGATCTGAACCACCTTCCCCACCACTGCTCAGGCACATGCATGGTCATCACTTAGCACATGGCATCTCTCCTCCAACCACCAGGCACATGGGGCAACAGAGGGATGGTGGGCTTGAGAGGGAAACTTGGGCAAAGATGCCATTCTCAGCAGAACTTTTATCATAAATTCCCCCACAGTGTCCTGCTGTCGCACATTTATTAGTAACTGTTTCCAGATGGCCATCATGGGGTGCTGGTTTCCAGGATCATTGAAAGCTTTCTTGTTCCCCCATTCTACACCCCTTCAGATGCAGCTTCGTTCTATCCTGTGAGGATTGAATCAGGTGTGCATTCCAGGGTCACAGCTGCCCTCGGTTCAAGATCCTGAGATTTCAAGGTCTCTGGAGCCCAAAGCAGAGCAGAGATTCAAGAAGAGAAAAGCGTGGATGGTGTCGGAATGACGTTTGCCAAATGAAACAAAGGGGAAGTCTGGGGTCTCCTAGACATTTAGACAACTTAATCCTACTGCCCTTGCCAACATCAGGGCAGAACAGGAGAGACAGTCCATTCGGCCCCACATGCCACTGGCTGCCCTTCTGTGCTCTTTTCCCCAGCAAAATTTGCCTTGGTGCTTATAGCCCTGTTTCATCTTTTTTAATGCTTATAGAGGAATGGGGAGCACATCAGGTCATTTAGCCCAGGTCTGGCCTCCTAGGAGCATTCCCAGCTCCTGCCCTCACTCCCCCTCAGGAAGGACCCTCAGTTCTGGCCTCCCGGGGTGTGATCTGCTCACTCCAGGCCTGGCTGGGCTTCCATGGAATGGAAGGAACCCCAGCAACAGGCTGTCCGCCCATGTTCAGTTCAATAACCATTTTGTGAGCATCTCCCTTGAGGATGCCATTTAATGAGCACGCCAGGGATGCCAAGGTAAAAAAAAAAAAAAAAAGACAGGTTCTTGCTTTCAGGGAACTTGCAGTCAAGCAAGGAGTAGAACAAACCTCTCGCTATGTGTGCTGATCGTGTACATCCAGGCACATGGCCCTGTGGGGCTGCGGAGGATAGAGCTTCCCTGCTGAAGAGAGGGGTGCTCACAAACACTGCTCTAACAGCAAGGAGATGGGAAGGAAGGGCTGTGAGAGACCGACAGAGTAGACCTGTGACAGCAGGAAGGACCAACAAACAGCACATGCAAATGTAAGGTGATTTGAAAATGGCAGAGACCATGGTAAAGACAATTCCTGGGGTGACTCTTCTCCTATCTCGCCCCTCCTTCCCTCTCCTTCTCCTCTTTCCCACCTCCCTCCCTCTTCCTTCGCCAGTTCCCAGGAGAGTGTCCTCAGAGGCCGGTGGCCCATGCTTACCCTCAGGGAACCCTCAAGGTCCCCCAGCAACCCTGTCCACACCACGGCATAAAAGATAGCCAGCCTGTGGCTTCTCCACTTCTTGGTGTGACATCTCTCAGGACCACTTATCACCAGTAAACCAGGGACCTGCAGAGTATATTTTCATCTTAAAAGAAAGAGAATGTGATGCCTAATAAAATGGTGGTGGGATTTCCAGCATCAAGAACAAACCCTCCCGAGAGAGAGCAATTCTGGAGGGAGACACACCTTCCTTGTCCTTCAAATAATAGGGAGGCTGGACCATGCAAGTGTCCTGAATTGGGCAGACAAGAGCATCTCATTACATCAAAAGATCTCAAGGCCTTTTAAGAGCAAATTCCTCTCAAGAGGGAGCATGAAAGCTCTGGGATCTAGCATCTCTTGCCTTCAGGATCCATGGGCCATTTGGTCATAAGGCAGCAACTCTTAGAAGGCAGAGCTAAGTTCCTGATCCAGTTCATTTGGGAGCCAGGCTGCTCCCCCATGCCCTCCTGGTGTCAGAGGGAGATTGGAACGCACATGGTCTCTGGGCCAATTGTCCCATTACCCTACATCCACACCCCTCTTCCCAAACCGTAGCACCTCAGTTTTAAAAAGGGAACCTGGGAAATAACCTCCAGCTCCAGCTGCCAAATCACCCAGTGATCTGGGGATCCCCCACATGGTGGCGAGCTGCGGCCTGAGCCCCTGCACAGACCAGCAGTGAGGTCACATGCCCGCAGTCTGCACCCTCCCCCAAGCTGCCCAGCCCCGGCCAGGCCAGGTGATTAACAGTGCTGGCCAGGCCCATCTCCACTTCCCAGAAAAGCGGAAGCTTTCCACACAAACCACATGCGTGGGGTTCCACCGCTGTTCCCATTGATAACCCAGAGCTTCAGCAACCGCATGGTCTCTAAAAACAAGGCAAGTCATCCCAAGGATGCCTTGATGACATCACGGGCTGCAGCCCAGCCAAGCTTTTACCCTGGCCCACAAGAGAACTGGGTCTGCAGCCAGCCCCCGGCGGCCACTGGGCGGCCCCACGGCCACCCGGCCATAGATCACATCTGTAAGCCCGTGGAGTTCATTATCTCCCTAATGCTGCTTCTTTTGTAGATCATTAGAAAGAAACTTGACCTGACCTGTGAACTCTGAAATTGATTGTTGCCTTGAAACGGTCAACAGCCCATTTTCTAATCGATGCGCGGAATAATTTTATACATATTTAAATTATATATTAACTTTAATGCTTGTTAAATTTATCTACCACTTTCCTCCTTTGCTTCTTTTACATTCGCTCGAACTCAAGAGGGTATATTTACCATTGGGTGGGAGGAAAAGAGGTGTGTGGGGGGATGGGAATCTAGGCTAAGATCAAGTGAAGGAGGAAAGAGGAGTCCCAGGGCTGAGCCGGAGGCCGTGGAGGACTAGGTCCTAAAGCTAGGGCATGTGAGGAGGAAAGTCCATGTGTGTCTGGGAAAACATGTGTGTGGATGTGTAGATGTGAAAGTGTGTATGTATATGTGTGTATATATGACAGAGTGATGTGTGTGTGTGAAATTCTATGTGTTTCTGGAAATAGATGTGTACATGAGTGTGTCTGAGAATATATGTGTACAGAGTGATGTGTGAGTGTGTGTATGTGTGCCAGAGTGCATATGTATGCAGAAATACAAACGTGTGTTGGTGGGTTGGTGGGTATGTATGAGAGGGAGCGTGTGTATGGGTGTGAGAGAGTAACATGTATGTACGTGTGTGAGAGTATGTGCGTATCTGGGAAAGTGTGTGTGTGAGTATGTGTGTATTTTCTCTTCTGTGCACTCTCCCCCAACTTGTCCAGTGGTCTAGACACTTTGCCGAACTCCTAGTACTGAGAAATTAGGAAGAATTTTTCCTCCTACTATACATTAAGGAGCTATTGATACAGGGGTTTTGTCTGAAAACGGCAAACTCGGGCTACTACAGTTATCCTCAGTGTGGACTGAAATTTTTAGTACAGAGCAGGGTCCCCAAAGTGCTCAACTATTTACAGAGGCCAGAACTGCTAATGGTCTCTAAAGCAGAGGTTCTTAACCGAGTGCTCATCAAGCCCGAGACCTCTGTGGATCAATGAAGCCCTTGAATCTGAAGAAAGCACCAGTGTCTGTGTGCACGTGTGTGCGTGCACAGGCGTGTGTTTCCAGGGAGAGACGTGTCACATCCACTAGACTTTCAAAAGGTTTACGACTATGAGCTGCAGATCAGATGACACGTTACACTTGTAGGGGCAAGGATTGCTTTCTCCATCCCCCCTGCATCTAGTACCTCCACACACAGCCCCAGAACCCCTGCCCCTGCTTCTCTCTGGGGCAAGACTCACCATGGGTCTCTAGCCTTAAGCCAGGAACACCTGCTTGAGAGCTGCTCGTACCCGGAGCAGAGGACCAAGTGGATAGCTTTCAAGGTCAGAGTCCAAATCAGTTTGCTTCATGCTGTTCTTCGTGATCCCAACCTTCCAGAGTTCGGACACTTGCAACATTTACATTCTCTGCCTGCTCCTGTAGATGAGGTGTCAACAGATAAGCCAACCTTCTAGAAACAATCTTTAAAGTATTCATAGCCTTCATCTCAGCTATTTTACTTCCAAGACTCTATCCTAGGGAAATAGTCAAACTGCAAACAAAGGTTTGTGCACAGAGATGTCCCTCAGAGTATTAACACCAAAGCAAATGACTAGAAACAACCTACCGCCCAGCACTAGGAGAAGAGCCAAATCAATGCGGAGCATTCACGTGAAGGATTGCTCTCCAGCAAGTAAAAAGCATATTTACACTTACAAATCATATAACTGAATTAACTACCAATGATTTTAATTGCCCATCCTCTCTGTTTCTAAATATGTTTAATAGAAGTTTTAATGACATGGGAAAATGCCTACAATACAATTATACAGTAAAACCACAATATGGTGGGTCTTCAAAATTTGTTCAATGCATACAGAAAACAACTGGAGATGGAAATCCAAAAACATACTAACGATTCTCTGAAGTAGAGTGATTCTTCTGGCCTTTCTATACATTTTTGTACTTTCTACGTTTCTGTTATTAGCATGCATTAATTTAATTTTTTTAAAAAGCTAAGTTAAAGAAAAATCTCTACTTTCCAAAACATCCACCACAAGAGTCATCCCTAACACCAGACCCCAAACTCACAGACTTCAAATTCCTATCTCCCTCCTTGGGAGCACTACAGCTAAGCTGGAATGCCCCACCAAGATTTGCATTCCCCCTTGGTAGTCCTTGAAATAAAATCAAAACGGTACTTACCTCTTCAATTCCTTCACCCTTCCCCTTCCTTCGTGAACTCCCAGAATCCTTCCTTGAGCAATCTGTTTCAACTTATTTCCCCTTCCCTGGTTATTCTCGATAGCCTGATCCCTCATCGATACATAAATGCCCAACTTAGATGAGAGAACACTGGGTCGTCTCTATGAAAACAGAAGGTGGGGGCGGGTGGGGGCAGACATGGGCAGGGAAAGGAAAAAGGAAGTAGGTGAGAAAGAAGACGAGCTTTGCTGTGCAGGTTGCTATCTACTTCCCCGGGGGAAGATCAAGGTCACCTAGTGTGAACCGCCTTGACTCCTTCCCTCTGCCTCAGAGACTCTCGGCATCATTATCATCCATCCTTTCAGCCCCCGTCCTGTCTCAAAGGAAGACGTATTTTCTTACTTTGCCAAGGTGCACCCCTCCACCTGGACTATTGATCCCATGCCTTCCCATCTCTTCCAGACCATTACTAGATCAATCATCCCCGGCTCTCCAGGGTCGGTGATCTCCCCTCCCTAGTGGCTCGCCCTCCTTCTGCAGAGTCAGGCTGCAAGGATTTGAATCCCTCCCTCACCACTGAGTAGCTAGGCAAGCCACTTTTCCTGTTGGTGCCTCTATTTGCATGGCTGAGAATTGGAATAATAATAGCACCTGCTTCATCCAGCTCTGGAATGAGATGAGACACTCCCTACAAAACACTCAGAGTAGGTGTGTCACGCAGCAAATGTGAGCTGCTCTGTTACTGTTATGGTCCTCAAGCATGCTCGGTGGGCCCCGTTTGGGAAAATGCCATTCTCAGCACCTTCTCCATCATTCTAACGCCACGAATCACTCCTTCTCATCAGGGGAAAATCTTTCACTGCCCAGAATTTCTCTGCTTCTATCAGACCTCAGTAGTTTGTCATTTGGATGCTGTCTCCCCCCGCCCCGACCCCCACTCATAAAGATGCTCTCACTGGCATCACCAGTTGCACCCTTAGCCCCCAGGACTTCCCTCAGCCTTCACTTTCCTCAATCCCCATCCTGATGCAAACACCTCACTTCTCCAAACTTTGACCTCCTTGGCTTCCTACCAGCGCCCAGCTTTTGGTTCTGTGTCCCCCTCTCCACACCCTTCTGTGCCTCTTCCTCTACCAGCAACTCCTTGTGTATTTGCTCCTTAGATGGAAGCTCATCCCCCGAGGATCTGAAGGAGGCCCCTCCTTCTCCCACTCATCTCCTTTTCCCTAGTGACCCTGTGGTCCCCTCTTCCTCTCGTTAGCTCATCACAGGTAAAAACAGGTAATAATGTCAATCCTGTTGAGCTGTGGGGAGTCCTGTGGCCAATTATTACTTTCCTCCTCTTTTCCCTGTCTTGGCCTCAGTTTCTCTATCTGTGAGATGGGGGCGGCAGCAGAGAGGATTTATAAGCTTCTCTGAGCAGCTCCTTTGAAAGGATTTGGCCCCAGTCCTCTGCCTCACTTAGGAAGTGACTCCTGATGAGATTTTACAGGTCAATAAACAATACTCCTCTCCCCAGACAGATGACTCAGGAGCGCTGAGCCCACCAGAGAGGGAATCAGCTGCATCACTGCCAACCAGAAGATATAGCTTTAGATCTGTGGCAATCACAGCTTGCTAACATTTCATTCCAGAAATTCCACTTCTCCTCTTATTTGAGAGACCAATGTCCCCTCCCCAACATGCAGCAGCTCCACTCCCTGCTTCTGTTCTCAGTGACAAGGTTATATGAGCACATGAGAGAGTCTTGAAGTTTTTCAGCTGGGCTAGGGAGATAAGAGAGTTTGGCTTGAAAGAGTCCTCCTGAATCCCTCGCCTAATTTCTGAAAGCCACATGGGTGGTAGCAAGGAACACCTATTGCTCAAGCAACCCCCAAAAGGTGGAGCACCCAGAGACTGAAGGTGCCCCATCAGAGCAGATGGTTACGCTGTAGGATCCTGGTCCAGAAGCCCAGGGTAATAGTAGTTCATATTTACGAGGCCCTGTTCTTGATGCTTTGTACGTATGAGTTCATTTAATATTTACAATAGTCTTATAGGTAATTACAGGTAAGAGGTAATAGTCTTAAAGGTAGTTACAATTATTAACCCCATTAAAAAAAAATTATTAACCCCATTTTGGGGATGAGGACACTAAGATATGGAGAGGTTACTCATCCCTGATCACACATGAAGCCAGTGCAGATACTGGATACAAAGGCAGGCAGCCCCAGCTCCAGAGCCTCCACCTTGACCACCCTGTACTCCATCACAGGATCTGTCCCTCCAACCTAAGTGGCATAGAACACTTGGAGGCCCCACTCAATGCACTGCTGCCCACATATCAGATGCCCACTGTGTTGGTTAATTTTATATAAACCTGGCTGAGCCATCAGGTGCTTAGACATTTGGTCAAACATCACTCTGGGTGCATCTGTGAAGGTGTTTCTGGGTGAGGTCAGCACTGGTATCAGTGGACTGAGTAGAACAGATTACCCTCCCCAACATAGGTAGACTTCATCCCAACAGTTGAAGAACTGAATGGAACAAAAAGCCTGAGAAACAGGGGACTCCTCCTGGCTTACCGCCTGGTCTTTGAACTCAGAACGAACCACCAGCACTTCTTGGGTCTCAAGCCTGCCAGCTTCCAGACTAGAACTTAAAACACCTTTGGCTCCCCTGGTTCTTAGGCCTTCGGAACTCAGACTGGAACTACATCAAGCACTCTTCGGGGTCTCCAGCTTGCCCACTGCATGTCTTGGGATTTGTCGGCCTCCATGATCATGTGAAACAATTCTTGATGGTAATAAATCTCCTTCTATAATATTTGTACATCCTGTTGGTTCCTTTCTCTGGAGAATTGGAACACATCCATATCAGCTCAAATTTCCCAGTTTACTTTTATCCACCTAGTGATGCTACGATGAGACTCCCACCATAGCTGCCCTGGTGCTGAGCATCGGAGCATCAGAGCATTGAAGCACGGGGACAGGTCAGCAAAGGCCACTGACCATGGAAGGGGAGGAGAAGTAGAGAAAGCCACCAAGAAGAGGTGCCTGGGGGATGGGAGGGAAGGAGGCAGTGGGGTTGGCAGTGGAGAACAAGAGAGGGTGCACTAAGCTTGACAAGCTGAAGGAATCCTGGTAGCGAGAGGGGAAGGGTGAATGGGAAGAGCCCCTCACCCCGTATGACCTCCACAAAGGATGTCAGTCCTGCTTGCATGTAATGTGCCCCCCAGCTGTCGTTCCTTGACCCCCCTGCTAGCAGTGAAATCTCTGAGGAGAAGCCCAGCCTGGCACCTGGCATGGGTAGGGGTCCGAGAGCAGTAGATTTGGGAGAGGGCCTGTCTATCGTTCTGATACCAGATCAGAAAGTCGCTCTGCTTATTGTGTGACCCAGTTCTGCTTGAAGAAGGAAGGAAAAGCCACAGAGGGAGAATGAGGACAAGAGGTGGGAAATGTTTCTGGAGAGCAGTAGCGGGAATCCTCACTCAAGGGCGTGGAACATCATGGGGGACCAGGGCTCTGGAGCGTCAAGGCCAGATTCAGATTCCAACTGCATCTCCGACTAGCTGTGTGGCCTCAGGCAAATTTCTTAACTTCTCCATTCCTCAGTTTGTTTCCTCCTCTGCAAAATAAGGGTGACAATAGCACACACCTCAGAGAGCTGTCAGGAGAATTAACAAATTAATCCAAGTAAAGTGCCTAGAACCCTGCCTGGCACAGAGCAGGCTATAAGTATGCTTGATCACCACCACCACCAATCGTCATTTTGCGCCCATCAAGGTGCCTCCAATTTGTTTTGTAACTAATCTGAACTATAGAAGTCCTTTCTTGAGGTTTGACCGTGGGGACTCGGACTCTTGTGGATGTTACAGATCTGTCACCTGATTCTGACCCTCAAAGGACAGAGGAGACCCGAATGAGGACTGTAACACAACGTGTTACAACGTGTTTTCGGAAATCGCTGATGTCCCAAAACAAAGCTCCACAGATCAAGAACCAGAGAAGAGAGATACTAAGTCACCAAAAACATTCAGCTTCATTCAAGGTGGTGGGGGAGGATTATTTGTTTTTGCAAATATTAAACTTTCCAATTTTCTTATAACAGTGGTGGCTTCATCAGAAAGCTGGAATTGGATGCCCAGATTATTATGAGACAGGCTGTGGCTTAATCTTCTCGATGTTTTTATATTTGAGAATAAAGAGGCATTTGGCACTTATCTAAAATTACAACAGCGGAGAAGGGAAAAAGCCCTCGCAGGTACATGGCTGTGATCTGCATATTTACATGCTTTTGAGTTCATTATGGAATCACAGAATCAGGGCATCTCACAACTACAAGGAGCTTCAGTGCCACTCTCTTCCAGCCCCTTCCTTTAACATCTAGGGAAACTGAGGCCCAGAAGGAGGATAGTAATTATCCAGCGTGGCTCTACTAGTTAGTGACATGCTTTCTGTGTAGAAAGCTCTGAAATGAAACTTCCATCAGGCAGGGAGAAGGTCCACTTCCTATTTTAACAACAAGATGCCTTCCGCCTTCCCTGTCTGGTCAAGAAGGGGCCTTGTGCCCCTCACTTAGAGCCTCTTCCTAATTTGGCTCAGTCCGATCTTACCATCCCTGCATTGGCCTTCATGACCAATCTCCCCTGCAACCTGCATGGCTCCCACATTCCCAACTCCCCCACTATCAGGAATGCCTTCCTTCGTCTACCCAGCTGATTTTTCCCCTGAAACCAAGTGGGAGGCCGCTGAAGTTTTTCTTGCAACCACCAGGGCCACAGGAGCACTATCAACCCCTGAACTCGGAGCAAGTTTAATGTGTGCAGCCTCAAAGCTGAGAGGCTTGTGAGGAGAAGCACAGGGCAGCTTGACCACTCGGCCTCCGTCCCTGCTCTGCCTCCTGACCTCAGGCCAGTTCCTTCCTTCTGCAAGCTTCGAGTTCCTCTGCTATAAAGATACTTAATGGGGCACCTGGGTGGCTCGGCGGTTGAGCATGTGCCATGATGGGCTCAGGCTGTGATCCCGGGATCCTGGAATTGAGTCCTGCATCCAGCTCCTCACAGGGAGCCTGGTTCTCCCTCTGCCTATGTCTCTGCCTCTCTCTCTGCATGTCTCATGAATAAATAAATAAAATCCTTTCTTTTTTTAAAAAAAAGATGCTTAGCTTGTACAGCTGTTCTGAAATTCAGTAAAACTATAGCATAGTAGGTACTCAGGTAATGGAAACTTCTATTTTAAGATACATGATTTAGTTCACCCATATATAGATGTATATATAGGACACCCTTTTGTCTGGTAGTTGGTTCTAATGCATGTTGGTGTTGTCCTCCCAATTAGATTGAAAGGAAATACAGTCAAATTCTGTGAAAGCAGAAATTGAGTCCCTTTTGTTCCCTAAACTACGCCCAGGGCTTCACATGATGCCTGGCACAAAGTAGGCACTCAGTAAATCTTTGCTGAATGAATGAACAAACTTTCCTTTCATCCCCTGAGGAGTTTAGATCCACAACAATCAAGGTAAGCCTTGTATATGTGGAGTGATGGACTCTTTTCAAAGCATCTTCGAATTGAAAAGATCTGTTTGATAATCAGACAACCCTGAGCTGGAGGAAGATTGGGTACTACTTGTCCCGGCTTAACAGGTAAGGATTTTGGGGTGCCGGCGAGAGGTCTAGAAAGTGCTGGAGCACAGGCTAGGTCCATTTCACAAATCCAGATGGAGTCGGCTCTCAGTCTGCTGCACCCGATAATCGCTTATGAAAGAATTGATTAATTTGGATTCGGATTTTGATCAACTTGGTGAAGCATTTGATGACGGTGTAGAGCTCCCTGGCTTCCAGAAGAAAGACATCTCTGAGAGTGGTGGACGGATAAAGGGACGCCTAGGCAGGGAAGCTGGGGCATTGGGAGGGAAGTGAATTAGAGAAATTCTTCCTTCAGCAAGACAAATTTGTGCAGGGAAACCATGCTTGGCTGGGGAAGCCAATTGGAAAAGAATGATAGAGGGCCGGCTCCTGAGGTTCATCAAAGTCATTTGTTGCAGGTAAGCTCATTTTTCACAGGCCAAGGGGATATTTACCTGGAGTACACCTTTAAGGAATAGCCGACAGATTGAACGGTACAATGCTTTATTATATTTCACACCCTGGTGATTCAATATGATGGAGGCAGAAGGAGGGGGGGATGGTGCTCAGGAGGGAGAGCAAAGAAGAAAGGCAGGAGAAAGAGATATTAAAATGTCCAGCAATAGGGTGTCCTCCTTTTCTAGTGCCTGGGGCAAACTTCAACTGCAGTGGAAGGCCCCAGGAAGTGCACAGCCTGCCATGCTCTATGGATGATGCTGACCAGGGAGTGGATATCTGACATCAGCTGACCTCATGCCTTCCTCCTAATTACTCCTGTATGTCCCGTGGGGCCAATTCACTCATCCACCACTTTTAGAAGGATTTTCACACAATTCTGGGACACCTGAAGACCTGTATCCCAGCCCTGTTCCACCGCTCTCTCAGTTGGGTTTGCTGAGGCAACACATTTGATCTCTGGGCTCATTTCATGACCTAGGAAAGAAAGAATTCCCTAATGGCCTAGGTTCCCTTCCAGCCCTGCCATTCTGCCATTCCAAGCCAGCCCCAGAGATCTACCTTTATCCAAAAACAGTGGGCTTCTCTGAAGCCCTCCTTCACATCCCTGTGACAACCATCAGCCGATGAGTACAGAAGGACCAGCCTTGGTCTGAAGGCTGCCTCTGCTCTGGGCACCAAAGGAAGGAAGGATTCTCTTCTTGACAACCAGCATCACTTAAGGACTCTCAAGAATTCTCAGGCTTAATCTCAGCCCTGTGGTAAACTATATTTTTAGCCCTTTCCACCATTTACAAAGTGTCATAAGTTGGGTGCATATACGTGTTCGTGCAACAACAAGGATTGGGTTTCTGCTGTCCTTGAATTTTCCAAGTCTCTCATGGAGTCCTTCCCATTGGTTTCATCTTCTTACTCAAGATGTCAGCATGAAGTGCCTATTTGTATCTTTGTGCCTTATTCCCCCCAGGAAATCCCCGCTAAGGGCCTTCTCTCTTTACTCATATCAACCTGGTCCATGTGTCAAGTGGCAGGGGTATTCCTTTGGCTTTGTTTGTTGCTCACCTTGCTGCCTGGAGTGAACATCTGATAGCTGGACCTCTAGTGGCCATCTTGGAATGAGGCCACCTTGAGGAGATAAGTCATGAGCTACAGATGGTGGGCCAGAAATCAGAGAAGTATTGGCTCCTTGATGACTGGGAGGCAGAACCATCATACCAGTCTGACAATGCCATTTCTCTCATAAATCCCCCCTCATTTACGCCACAGTCTCTTAGACCTTCTGTTGTGTGTAGCTGAGCCAAATTCTCCATGGGTGCCACAGCCTGGCCTAAGGGTCTGGTCTCTACACTACATTCACCATTCTATACCACGGGGCTTTGCACATAACAGGGAGCATGTGAATATTTGTGGAAGAAAGTGGGAAGGAGGGAGTGAGGAGTGGTTGATTTCCTTCTCCTGGTTCCTTCTCCCACCTCCTCTGTTCCCTGGCCATGGGTGGAAGCTGGATGCTGAGCACCCACAATGGCATGTTCTTGTTCATCACTCTAGGGGTGGGGCGTTTCTGAAGCTTTGGTGGGGGCACCTGAGGCCATTTTGATACAAAGGATTTACTTTGTCCTTAAAGGCGAATTAGTATGAAATTGAGCGTAGAATGTGGCTAAGGCCTTCTGTGATTATCCCTCAAAGCCTCCCCTTCCCCTGATTTCTCCTCCATCTGTGTTATTTGGGACTGGAACCTTTTACCTTCATGTTAGAGCATTGAGGAGACACACTAAATGCTAACTGTGAGCTTGAAGCTATGCTATCAGCAATTTGGCAGTCGTTTAGCAAGGCTAGGAGACGGGAGGCTGGAGTGACATGGAGTTTGGATGAAAAAGAGAAACTCAGAAGCAAAGGGCCAGATGGAAGAAAAGCCAAGGAGAGCCAGGCTGCATGGGGTGTGGGGGACCAGGGCAGCATGGGGACATAGACCTGGACAGTGGGGGGTATGGCCATTCAGCTCAGCCCAATATGCAGTCACTGAGCACCTCCTTCTACCAGGGAAACACAGTCAGCGCTGAGGGGACCCTCCTCCCCTGGAGGAGTTCACAGTCCAGAGGAGGTCACGGATGTTTATGCAAATATGTAAAATATAATACTGAACATCCAAAAAGGTGAATAAATCAAGGCGATGAGAAGGAAACGTGAATTCTGCCCAAGAATAAGAAGGCTTCCCAGAGGAAGTGGCTTAGGGTTTGGGCCTGGCAGGTTGAGGAGACCTCTGGCAAAAGCAAGGGCATGCGTGCTGGCAGGAGTGGGCAAAGGGAGCAGTGGGGCCGTGCAGGGATGTGCTAAGGGAGGAAGTTGTCTCTACCTTCAAAACTGTGTCAATGAAATGGATGAATGTTTTCTGGACACTGGAGAATACCCACAGCTTTATTGTCCAGGAAACGGTTATTGCCCCCACACCCACACAGATGGGCTCAGCGCCCTAACTCAGGTACATGACACTTCCTGGGACTGAGTCCAGCAGTGGAAATAGTTCTGCTGGAACTCAGGTGGCCAGGGAAGTCCACAGGCCAAGTGTGCAGTACACTCCAGACTGTCCCCGGGTGCCACACCTGTGGGATCCGGCTTGCCCTGAAACATCCCTGGACATTCCAGAAACATAGGGTAGATACTGAATGGTTTAATGACATTGGCATCTAAGCCAGTCCCTGGTGAAGAACCCCGAGGATGTCAGAACTCCCACATGCTTTTCTTTCAGCATTGGGGAGCCTTCTAGGACCTGGCTCCTAATGTGACACAGACACACTCACCTCAATTCAGCCTCTTAAAGCTCAGGGCACACTTACAAAGGCAGGAAGCACATACAGGGACTAGTAAGAGAACGCTCTCAGAGGGTATCAGAGAGGGAGTCAATGGGAGCTAGAGTGCCATGGAATAGAAGAGGAGAGCTGTAGGCATGGCCAATCTGGGAATACTTCCTGAAGGAAGCAACTGGGGTCCTTTCTAAAGTCCTGGGGAAATGGGGACTCCTTCATTGGTGGTTATGCGGGTCACCTACACCATGGTAATGCCACATAACACACCATCCCAAAAGGCAGTGGCTCAAAGCAATAATCATCCACTCTCATCCATGCTACTTCAGGGCATTGAGCCAGTCTTGGTTTTGCTGGGCTTTGCTCCAAGCTGCAGGTTGGGTCCAACGCAACTTCCTCTGGGCCTTTGCAGGAACAGCTCGGGGTAGGGGGGGTGGGGGCATGCTCTCCTCAGCAGAAGCACAGGAGGGCACGTTGATGTCATATCTGCTAACAACCCATTGGCCAGAGCAGGTCATATGGCTGAACCCTTCACCGAAGAAGTGAAGTACACGCTGTCCACTATGACACAGCCAAGCCCAACTTCCATAGGGCAGGGCAGTGTGTGTGTGTGTGCACGTGCCTATGTGCGTGTAGGATGCAGGCATGGGTAGGAAGGAAGTGAATTGTTTTTAAGGTCTACTAGAGTGATGGAGAGAAGGGGGGAGATATTCCACCTGGAGAGATCGTGTAAACAAAGGCATGGAAGTGAGTGTGAGCCCAACGTGCAGGGACAGCCAGCACTTGCCACCCAAACCAAAATGACAGATGCACGGGGAGAAACTGGGGATCTACCTGTCTGGAAGCAGAAGGGTCTGGCAAGCCCGCTCACAATCTCTTCCTTGGGACGTTGCCTTGGAGGATCCTTCGCAGAATTAAGGAATTATGAACCGGAAAGGAGAGAGCTCACTCCTGTGGGACCTTCTCCCTGGAAAAATATTACAGCTCACCATGGCCAGCCTCCCCCTGGGGCCTCACCCCTGTGTGAGCAGGGCCTGTCCCACCTTCAGACAGTTTGACTCCAAGCCATTGGGCTCCAAGACTGTCTTTTACACTTTTTTTGTTCAATCTCTGAACAGCAGGAGCCCCATCACCACATGCCGAATAAGCGGTGAGTAGTAGACTGGGCAAAGAGAATCAGGCAGTGGCAGTTCTGGAACAAAAACCTGGGGAAATTGGGGCAGCTGAGCCAGCTGCAATCAAGGCAGCCCCTGTTAATAGGAAACGCAGATGTTATTTAGGGACAGGAGCATGACACTGGGAGGGGAAGGGCACCGGAAGGTGGGTGGAAACTCAGTCTTGTGTGGAAACACAAACTTGAGCAGACACGAAATCGTTGGGAGGCTGTGTACTCCTGAGGGGATGCAGTCCCAGGTAATGACCCCGGGGAAAGCACCTGGAGCAGATCCGCCCACCAGCGGCCACCTGCATAGCCCAGAAAGGTATCCTGTGGGGAGCGGGGAGCCTTGTCAGCCACACGATGAGATGAGGGTCGTCTAGCAGCCCACTCGCCCCATGGTCAGATTTGCCTGGCCTTCTCGTGGGCACCTCCCACTGAAATGAATCCCTTTCTCCTTGCCTCCTCCAGGAAGCCTTCCTGGATAGGGAACACCATAACACTGACTTCATCCCAAATAGAGCACCCAAATTCCCCTATAACCAACTTATCATATTCTCCTTAGCTCATGATTACAGAGTTTTTAAATTGTCAACTGCATATCAGTTTGGTCCATTAATTATAGCAGCAGCCATGGCTTTTCTTTCCTGTAAACCTCTCCTCCAGGGTGGGCACTCTCCTAGTTCTTAGAAAATCTTCTCCAACCGAATGTGGGATAAGTATGGGAGGACGCCGATGCAGATCAAAGACGCACAGAAATTCAGGACCCTCGGGCTGAAGCAAGAGATGGGATGTGCGAGAGGCCGGCTTCGTCAGATGGTGTCTCTCAGCACGCCCGATGCCCCCCTGCGTGGCAGAGCTCCTGGCAACTGGAGGGCAGAGGAACAGGGCTGGCAGTGACCCCCAGGGTCCCACCACCTCTCCTGAACTCTGCCACTTCGCAGCTTCTTTCTGGCCTGTCCCAAACCCTCGAACCCGCGGCCTCCACCTTCCTCCTCTAGAACAGGGATGAGGACAGCTTGCATCTTCAGAAGCTCTGTACTTTCCTTTGATTCTCAGAGGGTGTTCTCAGAATCTTGACCTTTCTCACAGCTCAGTCAGGGTAGAGCAGTCCCAGGGAGGGCCCACAGGAAGGACAGTGCAGCCAGGTCAAGGTAGGGCACCTGGAGGCTGGTGTCTCTTGCTGGTCCACTGGCTAGCATCATTCGTCCTTCCAAGGTCCTGTTCAGACATCGTGTCCTCCAGGAAGCAGTCCCTGGCCCTTAGTCCCTTGTTGATGTCCCCAGAATACCACACAGAGTGGGCTTTATGCACTGGAGGGTTTGGGGGATCGGTTACCAATGGGCCTCCTCCTGGGGACCAGGCCTGGTCCACAACACAGGTGGCAGTCTCCATGTGAATTGACAGCCCTACCCGCAAAGGGCCCTGGGTATGGCCATCACAGGGTCTGTACCCCCCACAACCCAGGTGAGGGAGGCCCCAGGGCTGACCCGAACCTGCCATTTGAGTGAGGACGGGGATGGGAATGTCAGCTGTCTCTAGATGTTGCCAGACACCCCTGGGGCAGAGGGGGCAAAATTGTTGTGGCCATTGTTCTACATCAGGCTCTAAAGCATGATGCCCCTGTTGGTTGACTCCTGGTTGGTTGATTGAGCTTTTTGACAAATGACCCTTTTTGGAGGTTGAGGAAGTCAGAGGCCAATAGAGGCCAATGTGTCAGGGGTCCTGTTGGAAAAGAAGCTGCCAGTGGCCATCCTTTATCCCACCTGAGGCTCTGCCTCTCTTTTGAAGGTTGATTCTGAGATCATGACTTGTTCCACCAAGGATTAACAGAGAGGAGGAGGAGGCCAGAACTGAGCCCACCCCAGACCCCCACACCCCCAGAAATACTCACCTGATGAGCACAGAGCTTCCCACTGTCAATCTGATGAAAGAATGTCTTACTCCTCTGGGAGAAGTGGTTGCACACACTCATGCTCAGACATACACACTCTCACAACTCTCCTACCCACCCACTCCCATTCACTCACACACACCCCCTCCCTGCCCTTTGCCTGGATTGCTGTCAAACAACACCATTGTTACCACCTCCCTGAAGTAGGCAAACCTCTGTTGCCATTGCCAGCTAGAGAAACCAAAGCCCAGAAAGAGGAGAAATCCATTTGAGGCAGAAAACATGCATGGCCAGCCAACAGAAGTGTCCGGATCAAATATCCTACAGTGTGCAGGTCACCACACAGCAGAGGGTGACCCAGGCCCCTGCCTCCCACCCCACCCCTACCCCCACCAATAGTGCCTTGGTTGAGAAACCCCTTGGCAGAGTCCACAAGAGTCAGGAAGCCAGGCCTTTAGCTTCCTGTCTTCCCTCAAGTTGCTTTGCAGAGATTAAGGCCAAGCTACCTCACTTCTCCAGGGTTTGAAATCCATGCTGTCTGGGCTCTCCAGCAACCTTGGTATAGGGACAACCTTGGCTCCTCCCACTTGTCACAAGAGCTGCTACTGCACCCCACCTCCAGCCCTGCACAGGTTGAATGGTCCGGGGACAGGCATGTGAGCAAGCAGGCCAGAGATCTTCCCAGAGACTTTCCATTTGGAACTAGGGACAAACTACGTCCTCTTTTCTGGAGGCCAAGCTATGACATGTGATTTCAGGAGCAGTGGCAGCTGAGTTTCAGTTGATCAGAGGAAGGAGGCTGTCCACGAGACAAAAGCCAATGCTCAGAGAAGGCAAAGTAGAGCCCTGGAGTGTTGGAGCACCAGCCCTAGCAATCCTTGAGGCCCAGCGACTCTCCGGTCTTCCTGACACTTGGTGATAGGAGACAATTGATTTTCCTGTGGCCTGTCCTAGTCTAAACTAGGTTTCCATCACTTGCAAACAACATGCTACTGCCTGATCTCCAACTGCTTTCCCTTCTCCCGTTCCCACCTCCACCGCCCACACTTCCTCAGCCTCCAGAGCAGCTAGGAATCATGAGACCCGTCTGGACAATGAGACAGAAACAGACACCTGCTGGTGACATCTTTTCCTTCTTACCTCGGATGGCTGGTACTCTGGCCAGAGCCGCTGATTGATTTCAGAAGCCACTCTATTTCTTTTTTGGGGGGAAACAAAACAAAACTCTCTTCATTTAAGACACTGTCACAAGGTTTCTGCTTCATTTAGCCACAAGGACCCCAGTTATGCTGGTAAGGGTCTCCTCTAGCAGGAATGGAGGGGCCCAGGGGTTGTTCACACAGGACCCTTCAACCCGGCACTGCCTACCACCTCTGTCAGCCCCTCCACTGATTGTCAAAATCATGACCTCAAAGTTTGGGATGGAAGAACAATATGACTATGGCACCACTCAATGTGGGAAAAAGCCTAGCTGGCTCCAGTCCTCAGGTCAAGTGAGGCAGGTGAAGCGAAGTGTCACAGCACCTGACAAGTGAAATACCCAGTCTGAGTAATCCTCATAAGTCAGAGAAGAAAATAAGGGGTTCAAGTAAAGAGCCCAGGCTACTTGAGGCTTGGGGCCAGGCCTGAGCCAGGGGGCACATTAGCTATTCCTTCCCACTTGGTAAGCCAGGTCCTTGCAGGGTAGGCAGGGCCTTGAGGTCAGGATGCCAGGCCAGAAGTTCCCCCGAAGGGCCCAGTGCCTCTTCTGACTGGTTCTCTAGCTCCACTCAGGGCCAGATGTGTTGATTGGGCCTGTCCCCGTGGGCCTTGCTGGCAACCTGAGGAAGAGGCAGGCAGGAGTCATGCCTAGTCATGAAATTCAGTTCCTGCGTATCTGCAAACCTCGGCCTATAGCATTTTCACAAAACTTCACCAACTGGTAAAGCTGGAAATCACTTTAGTGATTGTCTAGTTTAAACCCCTTATCCAAAAATAAAGAGTCTGTGGTCCAGAGAGGGAAAGAGTCTTGACCCAAGGCACCCAGCACGGGACAACAGAACCACAGCAGGAATTTGCACTTCCTGGCTCCCTCCTTCAGCCATTTGTCACCACAAACCCCTCCCTCTTGTTTATGGAACTGTCCCTTGAGCCCAAAAACTTGTGCTAGAATGGTTATGAGCCTCCTAGTCAAAGGACAATGTGGAAATGTATCTGTTATCTATCGCTGTGGAGTAAATTAGCCCACAACCTAGTGGTTTAAAATGACCAGCACTTACTATCTCAAGGGTCCTGTGGATCTGGTCTCTGGGACCTGCTGAGGTGGGTGGTCCTGGTGCCGGGTCTCTCCTGAGCCCACAGTCAAGATGAAGGCTAAGGCCAGGGGAGGGGATGACAGTAGGGAAGAGAGTGTTTCCTGCACAGAGAGGAGGGGAATAGCAGAGATCCCGGCGACCCAAGGACCACAGAGTTGTGCAAGGCTGACATGAGGCATGGGGGGTGGGGGTGGTGGCCAGAGAAGCTTTAGTCTCTGCACACACTTCTTTCCAGAAGCCTTCCTCAACCCTGCTAGATTCTCACCCGGCTCCCTGGCTCCCTGCACTTCTCTATATTATAAGATTATAATTGTCTCTTAACTTCTCTCTTATTCTGACAATACTATAAGCTCAACAGTATAAAATAATAATAATTAATAATAACAATATAATAGTAATGGGTAACACTTACTGAGCTTTTACCAAGTAAATGCCAGGCCCTGTGCTAAGCAATTGGCATAAGCCGAGGGATAATGTTTTGAGAAAATTTAGTTTTTAGTTTTCCCCATTTGTCTCTCTTGCCCGTGGGTGTCTCTGGTCTTAGAAATCAGGGGAATAGGACCAGCTTAGAATAAAGAAGTCAATAGAGCTGCTGAATGATTTTTTTTTTTAACTCACTGAAGGAATATTTTCTGAAAAATATTTTAAGGAATTAGAAGCTTGATAAAACATGAGGCTTTTTAGGCCAAAAGCCTGACCTTGGGTTCTAACTGTCCCAGGGGCTGGGGGACTTGGTCCCCAGGAGTCACATAAGGGACTCGGAGGAGGAGAATGCCACACATGGCAATCCTCAGCCACGGGTAGAAAGCTGAGCAGCAGGCCAAAGGAGGAACAGCTGAAGCCCAAGAAGAGGAGCCCAGCACCCAAACAGGCACTGAATGTGGGGAGCAGGCTGGATGGTAGAGGCCACAGAAGGCTGAGCTCCCTGGCACCTGCAGGGTGCGGCAGGAACCTTAGCCTGCTGTACACCTCACCTGGCACCTGTGTGTGCAGGTAGCAAAGGTTGGAAGGGTACCGGGCTGCTGGGCCTGAGGGCACCCCACAGCAATGCATGTTGGAGGAGGGGTTTTAAGCACAGGTGCACCGAGCTCCACCAAACAGATGTGGATGGCTGAGGGAGGACGGGGACCCAGAGTGGTGAGGGAGACACAGCTCAGCCTGCCTAGGCCTTGTGACCACAAGACACAGGGGTTGCGATTCATGTAGGGGGTAAGACTGATATCCAGAGATTCCATGGGACAGACCACACTTCAGCCAACGACGAGGCCAGAGGACCCGTTCCAACCTGCCCCTCTCCCAGTGTCAGAACAACCCCCCCCCATACACACACACACACCTCTGCCACTACTCTCCCACTCAGGAAAAAGGGAAGAAAAAGGAGAAAGGGAAGAATCATGAACCTACTAGTCTCTACCCCAAAGTGACTATACATTAAACACCAGAGAGACAGCCGTAAGTAGGTCAGAATGAAATTCTTGGTCTCTATTGACAGAGCACTCGTGGGTCAGGTTACATTCTGCAAGACGAAGTTAGTTTTGCCCATCTTACCCCCCTCCCATCTCCATCCCCAACAGACCCCCCTCCTCCTCCGCCTCTGCCTCAGGCTACCTCCTCTAGCCGCCCCCCCACCCCTCACCGCCCCCCCTTCCCTGGCTGGGCCTGCCTCCTCCCAAGCCTGTGTCCTCCCCTCATACCTTCTGGGCACCTGCAAGCAAGCAGAATAGTGGAGAACATCCTGGGCAAGGAGGGAGCAGCTGGGTCCCAGTTGGTTCCAGCACTGATAGGCCGTGAGACCATAGGCAGGTGAGCACACCTCTCAGCCTTGGTCTCTAGATCCTAAAAATGAATGTATTGGTGACAATAGGTTCTCACGCAGTTGCTCTAGGCTCACACAGAATAAGGGCAGCACTGAACAAAGGACAGGAGCTAACTGGCTCAAAAGTCACCATGTAAGAGCCAGATATTGCTTTGAGTGTCTTCTATAAATTAGTTCTCCACCCTCAATAACCTCATTGGACAGATAGGACAACTGAGGCCTGGAGAGTGTGCAGTGTGTTGCCTTGGGCCACACAGTGTCAGGGAGCCACCAGGCCAAGGTGGGAGGCCGAGGGCACTGACCCCTCAGGCCCTCTCCATGGAGTCCAGGCCTCCTGTCTTCTCACACTCGGAGACTCTGCTCACCTCTGCCAGTAGCCCCCATACCTCCCAGTGGTTTGGTGGTGGTAAATCAGCACCTTGCCCTTTCTACCCCCAGCCAGGGACCCCAACAGAGCTCAGGGTGTAGATGACTTCCCCTGACTACCCAAATCCTCCTGCCCGGTGCTGTAGACTGACCCATCTGGAGCAAAGCTGGCCTAACACAGGAGTAGAGTACCTGAGGCCCCCCCCAGGTGTACCAGGGATTAACCCTTTGGCTGTTGGCTTGTGAGGAGGAGGGGAATGAAAAAGCCTCAGGTGGAGAAGGGACTCGAGCTATGGACAGGGCACTCCAGGAAAACCCTGTGGTCTGAATGCTTGTGTGCCACCCCCTCTGCCCACCACCACCACCAAAATTCACTCCAAGGTGAATGGTATTAGGAAGTCAGGCCTTCGGGAGTTGATTAGGTCATAAGAGCAGAGCCCTTCTGACTGGCATCAGTGGTCTGATGAAAGATGTTCCAGAGAGACTCCTCACCCCTTCCATGATGTGAGGACACAGCAAAAAGGTGCCAGTTATGATCCAGGGAGAAGGCCCTCACCAAACCTCCTTTTACCAATCAGTCCTCCCCAACTTGGCCACTGTGAGAAAATGTGATTAAAATGTAGATAGCATCTCTTCCTTTGCCATCAGCTCTCCTCCGTCCTCTGCCGCTCCCCTGTCTCACCCAAGACCTCCCAGACCAAAATATAATTACCCAGCCACGAGGCCAGCCTCGGAGGGTACAGCCCAGCCCTGGACTCACCCTTCTTTGCCTGGATCCCAGACTTGCAGGACCTCCCCTCCTCCAGGGATGTGCCAGTCAATGACTCCTGGGACCTGACATAGAGCATTTGCTATATCCGTGACATCAACAGGCCAATTTCAGGTTACCTTTGGTTAAGCAACCAGCATACAAAATTCCTGGATATTTAACCATCAGCTCTCGCGAGCCGGTATGAGCCGGTTCCAGGACACTCTCCCACTCAACCTGCTCAGAGGTCTGCATGCCTGGATGATGCAGTGGGTGGTTTCTAGGACACAACACCTTTCCTACCATTGGGTCAGGGCTTGCAGGATGAGCCCTCCTTGCTCCCTCCACCCACCTTCAGGCCAGGACAGACGCCCTGAAGTTAACACAATTGAGAATCTTTATTCCCTTTTCGCTATATCCAGAGATGCAAAGAATAAGCTACCACCAGTAGTAGATGATATAGATCCAGGTACTTCAACTACACAGGGATAGATATATAGATACACATACACACCTATAGATAGAAATACAGATTTCCTCTATGTCTCATATTTTGCAACTTAGAGTAAAAAATGGGCCTATAATAATAATTATAATTATTATCATATGAGATGAAAGACTATGCAGTCCTTGTAGAAGCATCTAGACTATACTCCCCAGCTGTGAGCATGCTTATGCTGGAATCAGCACCCGCACACAGCGTGCATGGCTTTCTCTCCCTTTAGGGGGGCTCCCTTTCCCCAGACCCATTAGCAGGCAGTGAGCGCTCAAGCAGCCGCTGACATGTACAAACACTTGCCGGTAGGCCCACCGTTTGTTTGCTTTTCAGCAGTGTGAAGGTTGAGTTGAGTCATTTTGCACCCAATTACTTTGCAGTAAATTTGCCGGATGGTTCTTGTCCTGCGGTATTGATCCAGCATCTCACCTTGAGCTTGTTTATTGACACATCAAATTCAGAAGTCAGGTCCGCTCGATTGACCACTTCCCAATTAGGGCATTTATATGATGTCACCGAGGCTCCTTGTCATGTTCCGACGAGAACCATTTGTCCCCCCAACCACCACCACCACCCAATCGCCTGCAACCAAGCTGCCATTTTTCTCTGACCTTTCCGGAGACAGATGGCAGTCCATAAAATACATCATTAGCAATGTGTCATTTTATCTTGCCGCCGTTTCTTCACGTGAAAGGTGCTTCGTTCAACAAAAGATTTTGCAGCCGGGTTCTCCCCAGAGAGAGGCTTACAACTGCTTCTTTGCTGGAATAGTGGATGATGAAAACAAATGCTTCCTTCCTCATTGGAGGGATGCCCTTGGCCCTGTTGGGAAAGGAGGTATTTGGGCAGTGACCCAGAGCAGGTGCCCGGGGCCAGGGAGAGTTGAAGTGACAGCAGAAGCGTCAAGAACACTACCAGATGTCAACAAGACAGCAAGTGCCCAGCGATGTGGTGATACATTCACACCCAGAGAGTGTCCTCTGTGAGGTTTCCTCTGACGGTTTTGCACCGTTGTGTCTTAACCCGCCTGTGTGCAGTGGGAGTGGGGATGACGGGGTCACTCTTAGTCCTGAGCTCAAGATCAGGAGATTCGGGCCCTTCACATAGCAAGGTGGCATTATCCCCCTATTTCATGGGCAAGTTCACAAGTGGAGGGTCAGTGGGGGTAAATGCAGGTCTTCTACTTTAGGATATAAGACTAGAAAAAGCTAGCCCATGCACTGCACGAAGGCAAAAGTACCAAGACTGGAGTTTTGCTAACCATTGCATCCCAGGGACTGTCACACCTGTCCCAGAGACGGCCCTCCCAAAAGTGTGTGCTGAATAGTGGCTGAGAGAGGTGCAACTCAGTACAGAAGTTCATGTTACATATTAAACAGAAATACTAAATATATATTCTTGCCACCAGCATCAGGAATTTGTAAGGATGTTTGGAGGCCATTTACATAATATGGATGAGAAATCTGATGGCCTGAGATATTCTTGCTAGCAGGAAGGGGTGGTGCTGAGCCAGGATCCTGGTCTCTGGATGCCAGTGAAGCATAGTCAGCTACATTATGTTTGGGGTCCCATGAGTGTAGTACAAGACAGAGCCTCTTCAGCTTTTTCAGGTCAAGGCAGACAGAACATGAAACGATCTGGGAAGCACGCTGAGGTAAATGGAGGGGGTGGGCAGTCCCAGAGCCCAGAGGTATGCAATCTGGGGATCCTGGCTACCCAGGGGGCTGAAGTGATCAATAGCTCAGCAACCCGTAACCAATTCAAGGCACTCGGCCCAGGACGTCTGGTGCATGATTGGAAATGTGGCAATGGGAGAGATTAAATCCATCCCAGTCATTCACAGGGGCCATGCAAGAGTGAACGGTGGCCAGAGCTGTCCCTGGAGTGAGTCCCCTACCCTTCCACTGGCTACTCCCATTCCTCTCTGGGATCTCACAAGAAACCACCAAATCTTGAGCTAGCACAGGGTCTGAAGAGGCTATTCACACCATTCTAGGTCAAAAAAAAATCAGCTCCCCCCTCCTTAATCTTAAACACCTACACAATATCCTCCACAGTCAAGCACTCAGACAAATCCCTGAAAGTGGAGCCCCATTGTTTATCTTTCTTTCAACTCTTTTACTAAAATTAGAGTCTGGTGCAATTTGGAACAATTCTCGTCCTTAGCAGGATGGAGAAATGGATGAGCAGAGCCTTTACTGACCATAGGCAACCCGAATTATGGGGAAAAGATAAGATTTTAATATAAAGTTGCCAGCCCCTCACTAGAAAGACCATTTTGATATGAGACACTTATAATTCAACATCAATTTGTTTTGTTTTTTTTCTTTTAGGATGCTTGTTAAAAGAGGAACATAAAAAAAAAAAAAAGGATAAGGCATGGTATCTGCCCACAAGGGGCTTAGATCTACTCAGGAAGATGAGGAACTTCCAAGAAGCAAAGAAAATAATACAGGCAACAAGAAATATAATGTAACAGAGTATTTCAGAAGATGGTACAGATAGTAATTACCATCAGTTGTCAATACAGATGAGTATGAACTGGACTGTGGAGGATGCATCACAGAGGCCAGACTTAATGGATGGTAAGGATTGGATTAGTTCCATTTCATCTTTGTGCCTGGGAAAGACCTGAAATTGGATGTCCCGAGTCTGCTAAGAATGTAGGCAAGTAGTCATGGTAGTCATGCTCTGGGCACTTATTGAAATGACAGGATGTGACCTATTAGTAATGATGAGATCGGTTTTAATAGGTTATTACCAAAATGTTGTTAAATGAAAGAGAATAGAACAGTAGAATTGAATAGGATGGGATAGGATGGGTTGGGATGGACCAGACTAGACTATAGCAGAGTGCATCTGCTGCGTAGTGCAGAGGACCATCAGTAACACAACACTTTGGTTTCACATGCATATGGAAGCTAGGGAAGGTGGAGTGTACTGCGTCTCAATGTAAAAGGCATTTCTCTCTATGAATCATAGTCAAAATAATATGAAAAATATGGCTGTGGGACATTATTATTTTCCTTTATCTTTTTATTTTTTTAAGGTTTTATATATTTACTCATGAGAGACAGAGAGAGAGAGAGAGAGAGAGAGAGAGAGAGAGAGGTAGAGAACAGGCAGAGGGAGAAGCAGACTCCATGCAGGGAGCCCGACGTGGGACTCGATCCTGGGTCTCCAGGATCAGACCCTTGGCCGAAGGTGGCACTAAACCGCTGAGCCACCTGGGGTGCCCCTATCTTTTTCTTTTATCAGAAGAAAGATATCCATCTATCTGAATCCTTGGCCAGTCCAATGCAATTCAGCCCAACCAATTTCTCATGGGTCACCTATATGCCAAGCCCAAGGACCATGAAGCAGTCAACACTGTGCTTGCCCCATGCACGACAGTATGGAATTAGTCCAGATTCAGCCCTCAACACTTACTGTGTGCCCTGCACTGTATTATGTGTTAGGAACATATCCTTAAACAGAAGAGCCACAAGTCAGTGCCCAGGGACTCCAGGGACTAGTGGGGAGACCAGCAAGTGGGCAGGTATGCTAGCCTATGTGGGTCACGCAGGGAAATGGCTAGTGATGCAGCCTCAGGAAGAAGGGTAGTTAGGACTAACCTTCCTTGGCTATGATCTGAAGGGTGAGAAGGCAGTGACCCAGGCAAAGAAGAGTTCCAGGCAGAGAGAGGCCCAGAGGTAAGTAGGGTGAAGGATTTGTGCTCACTTGCCCAAGATTTTCCTGGTTTGGGCACTGAAAGTTCCACATTCCAGGAAACCCGTCAATTAGGCAATCTGGAATTGTTGGTCATCCTAGCAGTAAGTGAGAGTATGGAATGTTCTGGAAATAGAAGTTGGTTCAAGTTTAGGACAAGTTAATAGGAAACATATCTTACACTTTGTCTAAAATCTCCAAGTTGATCCTAAAATATATTTAAATATTGAGTTAATTTATTGCCACACCAGTTCAGTTGTTTTAATTTTTTTAAGCAATGCAATTTTAATGTTCTTTTAAACTAGGTTTATCTCTAACTCTGGAAAGGCCCTAAAGCTTAAACCAGGGGTTTGGAGAAGCAGACAGGTAATGTAATAAGAGACTGCCAACCAGAAGAGGACAGTAGCAATGGAGGCTACATGGCATGCCCATCGCAGACAACCCCTCCCCAACCCCAGCTGGCTGTAGGCCTGAGGAAATGTTGCCAAATGTCTTGATATTTCAAAGGAAGGCCCAAATCAGGATTTTTATGTGCTGTCTCCTAATGTTAAAATTTTGGTGACAATTTCAAGATTTAAAAAAATAAATACAATGCCGAAAGAAACATTCTTTTTTTTAATAAATTTATTTTTTATTGGTGTTCAATTTGCCAGCATATAGAATAACACCCAGCACTCATTCCATCAAGTGCCCACCCCAGTGCCCATCACCCAGTCACCCCCACCCCCACCCCTGCCCACCTCCCCTTCCACCACCCCTAGTTGGTTCTTTTGATTATTGGTTTTTCACCTCTAACGTTACCATTCATGCTACCTGGCCAATGAAACTACCGCCCCTTATGGCAGCATAGCCAAATTGCAGGATATTCTCTCGGACCTCTTCTGTTCGAGCACCCCAGGGTAAAAACAGTCCTTGGTAGAAACCAAGGAAGAAAGTTGCCCTGGGGAGCAGGTGTGGGGAAAAGAAAGAGAAAGAAAGAAGAAAGAAGAAAGAAGGAAAAGAAAGAAAGAAAGAAAGAAAGAAAGAAAGAAAGAAAGAAAGAAAGAAAGAAAGAAAGAAAGAAAGAAAGAAAGACTAAATAGAAAGCATCAAAACCCAAGCTTTGCCAATGTCCCAGATTGGGACAGGCTTCCCCAGACTCCATGACTAAGAACCAAAGTCAGCCAGCAGTTGATCTTGGGGTGGGCCTTGAATAGGACATCTCAGCAAGAAAGTGGTTGTCTTTTCTGGCTGATTATTAAAAACCCCAAAGAAAAGCCTGCATCCTATCAGCAGCCATACTGTTCTCTGTACCTGTAGATCTGAGCCCATCCTGATGCCATTGCAGCCAAGGAGAAGCTCAGCAGCCCTGGGTGCTTGTCGTTGCCCAAAGAACTAGGTTTCTATACTAAAGCAGGCAGATCTGTGCCAGGATTCCCACATCTCCTGTCAACAGATTTCCCCAACAGGTTGCCCGGGCTTCACCTGGCTACATCTGTTCTACATCTTATCTTAAGCTGTTGGTCTGCCTTTTCTTATTGTCAAGAGACAAGTTCAACCCCGATTTCCGATTAGGTAAAGTAGGCATCCACCCATATGCTAAGATTTCAGGACTGTTTCTCATGCCACCAGTTTTTCCCCATGTATTTCTCAAAGTGTCTTCCTTAGCAGGAGAGAAATGCAAACAGCAAATACATGTGCACACACGTGCATATGCAGGCACACACCAGGTACATAGGTGCATACGAATGCACGTGCATACACACATTAGACCAGGGGTCAGCAGTCCTGGCGTCCCAGCCCAATCTGCCACTGACCTCCGTATAAAACTGGGAGATACACTTCTCAATTTCCTTCTCTACAAAATGAAGGAGTGGGAACAAATCACATGACCTCAGTCGTTCCTCCATGATTCTCTATAAAGTCATGAGAATGCAAGCCAACTGGTATAGGATGTTTTCTTGAATCAGGGTTTCATAAAGCAGAAATGGTACACAGAGCCGTGACCAGCTGAAAGGCATCCACGGAGGGAGAATTGGACCAGGACAGGGGCAGGGGCAGGAGGCTGAAGGCCCCGGAATCCACCCTGCCTTCCACTTGAGACTGACGCTGCCTGTGAAGTATCTGTAATACTCGCCTCCTCGTGAAGTTCCATCTCTGCCCCCCCCTTACCTCCTCATGGCCAATGTTCTCTGAGGCCCCTCTATGCACAAACCACTGGCTGGGGGCCAGGCAAGGCTGCCTTTGCCTCAGTTCTTCCTGCTGCTTCAGAATGTCTCCCACCTGCCCCCTCATGGGGAGACAGAGGCTCTAGGAAGCTGTTGTCAAATTCAGAGCAGGAAAGAATATCCTACCAGACACGTAGGATGGCAGAGGGGTCAAGAGCAAAGCCTTTGATGCCATGCAGTCCCAGGTTTAAGCCTCCACTCGGTTCCTGGGGTGGATTACTTCATCTCCCTAGGCCTCTGTTTTCCCATCTATAAAATGGGAATGATAATGATGTCTGTCCCACAGGATTATGAGAAATAAGTAGAATAATTCAGGCATGGCAAAGACTGTCAGTACCTACCTAATATCTAGTTTCTACTTCCTTTCTAACAGAATCCCCATTTTGTTGGGGGTTCATTAAGCCCCGGTTAAATAAACTACATTTCTCTAGCTAAATAAACATTTCCCAGCTTCTCCATAGCCAAGGATGGCTGGAGAATACAGTTCTACCCAATGACATATGAGTGGAAGCCCCATGAGGAATTCTGGGAAATGTCTGCCTGCCTTAGATATAGGTCTTGCTTCCTTTCTTCTACCTTTGTCCTTCCTTCTGCTGAGAACATGGGTGATGGCTGGAACTGAGCAACCATGTTGTAGGCATGAGGCAAAGGCCAAAGAGCCAGAAGAGACCTTGGCTCTAACTCACACAACCAACCACCTGCTCCCAAACTTTCTGTGTATAACCACTATTTCATCTCTGTTTACCTTATTTGGGCTTTCTGTTTTACACATCTGAGCCTAATGCCTGGTTGGCTCAATATTTAGCTCAGTGCCATGCACACAGTCAGCAGTTAATACTTCTTTTCCACTTTATGGGGAAATCTCTGTTGGTCCCCTGAAAGGGTGCCATGTGGCATGAGGGACACCAGATAGGGCTCCAGCATGACATAGTGCACCTGGACTCTGTTACTCTTGAGCTATGAAGGCTTCGATGAGTCCTCTCCAGCTTTCAGTTTCCTGATTAGGGGTTGGATCAGAAGATGTATGAAGCTCCTTCCAACTCTGACCTTCCAAGGATCCACCACAGTCTCTGAAGAACATCCAGGCCCACCGTCTGGCCCCTCATGCTGTACACCCGCAGGCCTCCTCCAATGCCTACACCTCCACCCCAGCTCCCTGCGAGGTTTCCTGAGATCCTGAGAAATTTCTAGGGAAGGGAACTGTTTAAATAAAAGGCCACACTGCCTTAGTTAACTTTCCCACCTGGTTTAAATAAGAAAAAATACCAAGAGTAACATCAAACCTAACAGAATCAATAAGTCAGTAAATAATTTTGGTAACATTTCACATTAAGATAGCATGAATACTTTATTAAGAGCTGATAAGTAAATTTCCCTTTTTCTTAAATTATACTAGGATGTGCGGAGGCATAAATAATTGCTTGAGCTGCTGCTCTGAGGTGCTTCCTCGCAAGTGGTAATATCATCTATTAACTAGTTTACAATCACTCTGACGGCTCTCTGTGCATCTTGGAATAATTTACTTCGCAAGCAACTTTGATGAATCATTTATCCATCATTATTAAAGTATTTATAAATCCTGCTTTAATTTAGCCCTCTGTTTCCTTTGCTTCCTTGCAGCATATTGACCAAAAATAAGAATGCTTAGGGCAGTACTTTGTTCCTTGGTGGCATTTTAACCAAAAGAGTGCTGTTGGAGTGAACAGCCTCTAAGCTCCATTAAGGCCCCATCCCCCATGCCCCGCTAGCCTCAGCTTCAGGGTGTCTCCACCTGCCTACCTGGCCTGTGTAATTCAGCTAAGAGGAGAGCTCCGCAGTCCACACACCTGGGACAGAGGAAGAGAAGTAATATTTATTGAAGACTCGCCCTGTGTTCCAGCTGCCTTAGCCGACAGTTATCGAAGGATTAGTATGTACCGGACACCTTTCTGGTGATTTCTTCTGTATAATTTCACTGAGTTTCCTCAGCAGTAATTTCTAACACACAGCACTTGCAACATGTCAGGCCATGCTCTATGTGCTTGGTGTATATTAATTCACTTACCCCTCACAGCAGAGATCGGCACTACCGTGACTGATTCTACAGGTTGGTACTTAGCATGATTCCCATTTTAAAGATGTCAGAACTGAGGCACAGAGAGGTTGAATGGATCGCCCAAGGTCACACAGGTGGGAAAGAACAGAGCTGAAATTCACATCCAAGGGGTCTCATTTCAGAGGCCACACCCTTCACCACCAACCTACACACTGATAATCAGCTGAGGTATGCGCTTCTTTCAGCGTGTTTTTCAGAAGAGGCAACTGTGACACACAGAGGGTAAGTGATCCTTCCACAATCTCTAAGCCAGCGTGTAACAGAACAAGGATTCACACTCGTGTGATACATAATCTCTCAACACTCTACAAATTAGCTATTGCCATTCCCATTTAACAGGTGAGGAAACTAAGAGTGACAGCTTGTGCAATCTGCCAAAAGACTGCATGATTATGAAGTGTCAGAGCTGGGATTCAAACTTGGTCTACCTGGCTTTTTTCATCAGAGCATGACAGGAAGAGAAGGAGGAACATGTTTAATCTCAGGAAGTCCTGGCTGGGGCCTGCAGTCCATTAATCCACTCTATCCCTCCAGGCTCAGACATCAGTTCAAGTACCCAGAGTTCTGCCAGCCTTTAACATCTCTGTCCTGATGAAAGGGAACAAGGTCAGGGAGGCTTCTGAGATACTGTGGGGAGGATAAAACAGGGACCGGGGACACTCCCTCAGGAATTTTTCCCTGTGGCCCTCTTAATGCATGTCCACCTCCCCATTTCCCCCCTAACCAGGTGTCTGTCATACTCACCACATTCTCTGGGGCCTTGGTCAAACACGCCAGGGAAGGAAGAGAAGCAAACTATTTTGATGTACAGAGAAAGCCTTTGGGCTGAATTTTCAGCTGGAAAATAAGTAATTAGAAAATCAAATTAACACTCAGACCAACAGGGGTCTGAAGTCATGGAGGACAGAAGACTAGAGAATCTTCTCAGGGAAATTTAAGGCTTTCAGATGATTTAATAAAGTCCTATACCGAAGCAAGAGAATGCACTGTGAATCTTTTTGAGGTTCTTCTTGCTCTTTATCTTCATGTTTCAAGGAAAGCTGGCTTTAAAGGAGTTGTTCCTAAAAAATGCTAAAATTCAGTCCCAGAGGAAGCATGTGTTCAAGAGCAAGAGGATGTAACTGATGCTTTCAAGACCAGACCAGCTGAGTGGACCTTTGTAGTGTGAGAAGTGTTGTCTGAGAAGTGACTTTGTGGTGCACTTTGATCACACAGGAAAGGGTAGGGGGGAAGGAAAGAGAAAAGCTTGGGAGCTTTTCTTCAGATCTGGGCTCTTCCTTAGAAGAATGTCATAATGCTAGCAACAAAACATTAGGTCTAATACAAAATCCAGAGCTGATTGACAGTCCTCAGATTCCGAAATAAGATGCTTTTGAGAGTTATGGCAAAATACAAAGGCACCGAGGAAATGGAGACTTTTGATGTGCACAAGGTGTGGGACTAACAGTGGAGGTTCCAAAAGTCAAAGAGGCCACAAATGAGATGTGTGGGTACAGGAAAATCTTGTACGGGCTTCTCAAATAATCAAGTCAGTACTGAATTTAAATGGCTGCTTGATCCAGTACAGACTGAAGACATCTGCCCCCTGGAATGTGCCGGTGCAGGCATAGACCTTCCCCCACAATCCAATGTATCCATTTAACAAACTTGACCTAGAAGAATGCCAAGGTCTCATGCTGACTATAAAGCATGAACAAGACCTGGTGCTGCCCCCAAGGAGCTCTGGCCTAGTGAGGAGACAGTTGATTATACATACGTGGAAACCAGGGATAATTTTTCTAGTAGCTCAGAAGCACACACACCAATCCCCTATAGAAAAGGTTATTGTGGGAGCCAGAGAGATGCCCTGACCCTAAGCCCACATCTTGCAGATGCCATTTGGACAGAGGCGACTTGATGCCCCAAATCAGGTGGTGGTCCCCAACCCTGCATCCTTGCTTCTAGGGTCCCTGGGGCCAGCCCTCGAGTCCCCTAGACCAAATGGCTGGCAGGGCCTGTCACTTTCTCATGGAGCATCATTTCCTGCATCCACACAAATAAAGTGGACAGCAAGCCAGTGCCATCTTGTTTGCTGCTATTGGATTTATGACATGTCAAGTTTAAATAGCATGTGCAAGGCTTACAATGGAGGCGACACAGAAATTCATTTTTCAAGCCCATCAAGGCTCTGAGCCCCCCAGCCCCTCCCTGCTGGGGCTAGGAGAACTATTTCACAACATCCTAATGCTGAGAAAAGACCTCCCTGTATCTCTACATTCAATTCTGCTTCTCTCTTTTCCCTCTCCTTCAAGTTCCCAAAAAATACCAAAATAGCGTAAATGCCACTTACCAGTACCCCATAAATACCAATTAACCTTTATGCAAGTCTGCTGTGCATAAGCCCTAACCTGATTCCTGGGGCTGAATTATTAATCCCTTACAAACAAACCACCAGCACGCCACACGCTGCCTTCTTGCCACCCAGCTGACGTAGCTGGCTTTAATTTAGACCTGCTCCACCCACCTTTTGTGCTGTTCTTTATTTGGGTTGTGAAAACCACTTTCTCTACCTTCCCTTCCCCCTCATCAGCAAATTAAACTGCTCAGTTGCCCCCAGCTTTTCCCAATAATAGAGGCTGCTTGGACTTGACCCATTAAAGGAGAGAGCCCAGAAAGACTTGCTACAGGACCCAGCAAGTCTCATTTTTATAATTGATTGGTAAGACAAGCATTTGGGTTGCAAAGTAGCTTTGGTCAGGTTTCCATTTTGCAGCAAACCCCCAAATTAAAAATCACCTCCAGGGGATAATTCTTTTGCAAATAATATGAGCAGGGCTATTTCTGTTTTTGTCAGGCGCACTGTCACTCCAGGCTGGTGTCTCATATGTTATTCTGGCTGCATGAGAAAGGCCCACAATAATAGCGTTGGCAACTGAAACAACAGCAAGAATGGGAATGTCAATTTGCAATTGTGACACAAGGTGAAAACCACACTCCCCAACAAAAAGTTGAGGCCCACTTTAAACAAGGGGAAAACAACCAAGTAGAGTGCCTGAAGCCAGTTGGTCCAATCCATGACAAGGCAGGCAGTATTGGGGGTGTGTGAGAAGCTGTGATCAAACCTGAGTTAGTCCAGAATCACCTGGGAAAGCAAGCGCCTTGAACTCTTAAAAATGAGCAGATGTGATCCAGCCACCTAATTATTTTATGCTTGAGTCACAGTGAATCATGGCCAGAAGCTCTAGATCTCTGTCTTTGCCCATGATGCCACTCTGGAATACCACATCCTTCTCCACCTTTGCCAAATGGACCACTCCTCCTCATCCTTAAAGATGCAGCTCACACATCTCCTCTCCCAGGAAGCCTTCCTGATTTTTTGGCCAGATTTTATCTGCTTCCTGCCTCCCTCATATAATGTTTAAATAGCACAGCCACAAAGTTAGTTAACTTTTCAGTCTCTTCTACTACAATTTAAGTCCTTTGAGAACAGAATATACAACTTACTCCTCTTTTAATCTCCAGTAGCTAGCATGGGGCCTGGCACATAGTAGGGGTTCAGCAAGTGTTTGTTGAATGAATAGATATGAAAAAATATAAAAATACAGGAGATGAAACAGAGAGCTGAATTTAAAAGAACTTATTATGCTGGAATCAATCTGTAGAATCCAGTGATTTATTTATTTAAAATGATCTTCCTAAGTACCTACTGGATACTCAGCCTGTGTTAAATGCATAGAGGTAATAGGAGTAAAGGAGAGAATCCCTCTTTCGAGAAAATTACCTTCAGATTTGTACATGTCTAAATGAGAACAGTGGAAAGCAGTCCATGGCAGGATTGATGTGGCACAGGAGGATGGTCGTGCTGGCCTGCCAGGTGGGGACTTTGGAAAACATATTCCTTGTCCTAATCCTACCACTGAGTCATTATGTGACCTTGGGCAAATCAGCTCACATCTTTGGACCTCCATCTGTCAAACATAACATTGAATTGTTGAAATGATACTGGGACAACTGCTATCATATGGAAGAAAATAAAGTAAAAATTTCTGCCTCATGTCATATAGAAAAAATGAATTCCATGCAGATTAATGATCTAAATGGAAAACAGCCAAATTAAAACACTTCCCCCCAAAAAAACTGTAGAAGTGTATCTGTATAGCATTAGTTTAAGAAGAATTCTCTTAACAAAATGTGAAAAGCAAAAATCACAAGGAAATCTCTGACAAATGGGACTACTTTAAAACAAATACACATGCTAATCCAAGTGAAAAATGAAGCTACGAGATGGAAGAAGACATCTACAACCGTCACGATGAAAAATATGGGAGTAGTTGGAATAGCTAAAGAACTTTTACAAACCTACTAGAAAAAGACAACTTAGAAGAAAGAAGTTCCAAGTATATGAAACACAATTGACAAAAGAGGAGAATGACTGATAACTTCAGGAGATGCTTGATCTAACTAGAAATCAGAGAAATGTCAATTAAAAATGCCAGCGAGTTACCAGTTCATACTCATCAGATTGAAAAACATTGAAAAGGGACGCCTGGGTGGCTCAGTGGTGGAGTATCTGCCTTGGGCTCAGGTCATGATCCCGGGGTCCTGGGATCGAGTCCCACATTGGACTCCCCACGGGGAGCCTGCTTCTTCCTCTGCCTGTGTCTTTGCCTCTCTTCTCTGTGTCTCTCATGAATAAATAAATAAAGTCTTTAAAAAAAAAAAAAAAAGACAAGATGGTGATGAGTGGGCTGCAGCACCTTCTTGGGCTGGGCTCTCAACCTGCTTCCAGCAAGAATCCTTGTACCACCAGCTACCACCTACGCACAGCATCCCATTTGGCAGGTTACTTTAAACTTCTCATGCCTTGATTTATACATTTAAGAATGAAGGATGTTAACGGCATTTCCTTGAAAGGCCATTGTAGAATTACCTATAATGATCCATGTGAATGTGTCCAGTCCAGAGCCTGTGGCCATTGTTGGGGCAGGACCTGGCCCAGCTTATGGCCTGGTGAGTTGGAGGCTGTAGGCTGAGTGTGCGCTGTAGGGTGGGCAGTCTGGGGGAGCTGGGAGGTCTCATCAAGGAGGAGGCCATAGGGCCACAGCAACGTCTGCACAGTGGGGGCCCAGCCAGGGCTCTGTGGGGCAGTCTGCTCTGCTCCAGAAGGAAATAAATGAACACAGCTTTCAGAGGCAGATAGAATACAGGATCTGGTTCCCTGTTTAATGTGATCTCTTTACACAGGATCTCTCACTGAGAGTCAAAGTCATCATCACCTGTTAGGAAAAACAGGGGTCTTTGGGGAATCACGGGTGAGGAGGGATAATGCCCTGGCTGTGTGGCCTTAGGTGAGTCACTGCACCTCTCTGGGCTGCCATTTTCTCATTTATGAAATGAGGAATTTACTATCCTGGAAAGAGTACGAGACTCCTAGGATTAAGGAGACCTTGGTTCTGGCCAGACCTTGGTTCTGCCTCTAACTGTGGGGCTTCAGGAAAGCCTCACCTTCCCAGAAGCCTAGTTTCCTCTTTGTAAAATGACCTGTGCAATGTGAGGTTCTCTGATGGCCCCTCGAGCTCCAGGGGAGGTCACATACACATCCATGCACACACACGGATAGTTGGTGCTGAGTTTAATCCAGAACAGGGCTTGGCCTTGGGCACCCTGAACCACCTGGCATATTAGCATCCCATCTCCAACATTTACACTTTGTTTTTTTTAAAAAAGCGGCCACATGTATCTGAGCAGGACCACTCCCCCAGCATGGCTGCCGACAGGGATGATGAGGGAGGCACAGGGCAGGCCCTTCCCCTGGAAAAGCACAGCCGCCCCCTGCCCTGACTGCCACAGCCCAATACATTGCCATTCACCTGCTGTTCCATCGGGCCTCAAAGATTTTCCCATCTTTCAGACTTCCATTGAAAAAGCCATGTCCAAAGTACGGCTAACCCTGGGGCCCTATGCCATCAGCTTGGTCCCCAATTCCACACCTGGCTGTATGCAAAACCCTAGGAGGATAGGTTATGGATGGGGCTGGATTGGGGCAATGGTGAGAAAGGATGAGCAACTAGAAAGCCAACCACCTCCTCACATGGGTGGGTGAGGGACCACCATCCCTCATCCCCTGCCCAGTCTTTCTGTAGGACCCTCTTTGTGACTGGCCTTGTGGGAAGGACTCACTGTCCCCTTCTACAGTAATGGCCCAGGAGTGGGAGGCTGCTTATTCAGCTTAGTCATTAGGAAAGCACTTTTTCAGAGGTATCCCTTAGATCAGGTTCAACTGCGTGGCACAAAGACTCCAAAAATGGTGGCTTACACAGGCAGTCAGATGAAGCAGCACATGTGGGGCATCCATAGTCATCTGTTTGTAAACCACTTCCAGGCCTCTGCTCCTCATCTTCACTGTTCAAGATGGTGGTCTTTGATTGTAGGCAGCTCCGGGAAGGAGTTAACAGAGAAGAAAAGCTCCCAGAAGGTGCTGAAGGGGTTCCACTGACATCCCATTGGCCATGATTTAATCACGTGGCCACACCTAGCTGCATAGGCTGCTGGGAAATGTAGTTCTACTCTTTGGTGACAGTGGGATCAGTTACAAGGTCTGTCCCTGTGAGATAAGGGGATAATGGATATCAGGATGAGGAGTGAGTGGTTACGGTCCTGCTAGTCCAGTTTCCCACTTGATAGGTGAACAAAAGTAAGTGCCAATGAGACTAAGATTGATTAAGGCCCTAATACCCAAGAAATCTTCCCCCAACATCTACCATAAGGCCTGCATTAGACCTAAATGAAAAGACAAGCCCTCCCTCCCCACTGTGGAGCCAGATATCCAACCAACACTTGTGGCATGATAAATGATGTCACCAAGCTCAGTACAAAACAGAGTGGGAGCAGTCACGCAAAAGCACCCACACACACACACAAAAAAAAGCACCCATGCTTTCTGTGAGGCTCAAGGAAGGGGCCACCAAAAGAGAGAGAATGTCCACACTGAGACTGGACTGGTTAGAAGGTGTCTGCTGAGTGGATAAGCATGGGGAAGGGTAACTTGGCAGAAGGAAAAGAATGCAAAGGCTCAGAGGCAGGATGGGCTACCTGCCACATTTAGAAACTACCACCAGAGCATAAAAGGCAAAAGGGGGTGTGATGGTTAACTTCACGTGTCAACTGAGAGGGGGTCTGGGGGTGTGACTGATATTTAAATCACTAAATTATTGGCTAAAACAGATTGCCCTTATTGTAGTGGGCCTCATCCAATCAGCTGAAGGCCTAAACAGAACAAAAACGCTGACTTCCCTAAGCAAGCAGGAGTTCTCCAATAGCTGCCTTCGTACCCTGGCTCTCCTGGGTCTCTGCCTGCCTGCCTTCAGACTGTGGCTGCATCACTATCTCCGGGCTACGAGCCCACACTACGAATTTTGGACACACCAGCGCCCACAATCATATGAGGCAATTCCATACACACACACACACACACACACACACACACCCTATTGGTTTGGTTTTCTGAAGAACCCTCAATAATTCAGGGGTGAGGTGAGGGGGAATATAGAGATGGGCTTGGGTAGATTGACAGGGACCAAAATCATGAAAAGCCTGGGTGCCATTCAAAGCCATTCTGAGTTTATTCTGTAGAAAATGAGGAGTCATTGGAAACTTCAAGGCAAGAGAGAGATCCTAGCCATATGTTCCATCATATATAGGGGCACGAAGTGGAGGCTGGTAGACTGCCATGTACAGGGGGCCTCCTACACGTGATAGGGACTATTCTAGGGGCTCTGGATGAGAGAGTCAGGGCCAGTGGCAGGGAGCCAGGACCGGTGACTGAATGTGCTAGAGCTGCAAAGGGAGAAGGGCCGGTAGGGCTCCCAGGTCACAGGCCTGAGCAGCTCTATAAGGCCAGGAACTGACTCTTTCCATCCTCAGCACTTAGCCCTGCACCTGGCCACTGTGGCCGCTGTGTACGCGTATGTTTGTGAAATGAAGAACAAATGGAGAAAGAGAAGTAGCACCTGACAAAATAGGCCTGTGGGCCCAGCACAACATTGTAAGCAGGCAGGCCCTTAATTCAATTAAAATACTTGTAAAATACAGGCCAATGACCGGCCCCAGAATTTTATTTTATTTTATTTTTTTTTTATTATTTATTTACGATAGTCACAGAGAGGGGGAGAGAGAGAGAGAGAGAGAGAGGCAGAGACACAGGCAGAGGGAGAAGCAGGCTCCATGCACCAGGAGCCCGATGTGGGATTCGATCCCGGGTCTCCAGGATCGCGCCCTGAGCCAAAGGCAGGCGCCAAACCGCTGCGCCACCCAGGGATCCCAGCCCCAGGATTTTAGAAGCAGCCACCCTCCTGGCATTGGTCCCCCGAACCCCAGTCCACATGAAGCTATGCCAGGGAAAGTGGAAGTGGTCGAGGACACACGTCCAGACATCAGGACTGCTGCCTTCCCATCCTCCCTCTCTCAGCTGGACGCACGAAACCCCACCGTTCAGAGTTCAACATCCTTAAGCCTTCATTTCAATCCGACTTAAGGCAAAATCCCAGGGACGAGCATCCCCCTATAAGCTGCTCTGCCATTGACGCCCAGGGCTGCTGGTGGCCCAAGAGCAGGAAGGGGTGAGGAGAGGAGAGGTAGGACCAGAACAGGTCCCAGGGGACGGTAGGGTGCAGGCCGGGAGGCTGAGTGCCCCAGACAGTCCTGCAGAGCTTTTTGGCCTTTTGAGGAGGGAGAGACCGGAGCCGAGAGAGGGAGGCCAGGGGCCCAAACCTCTGTGGCCCTGGTGAGGGGACCCGGAGTCCTAAGAGTGGGAAAGTGAAATCCAGAGACAACTTGGTGGCAGGCCCTTATGACTGACACAAGGGGACCTTTTCGTACCACGTTTTAAATATATTTCCGCCCAAGGGAGGCAGTTGACAGGCTCAGCAAGACCTAATGGAAAACAGCAGCTAATACTGCAAGTCAGCAAAGCTTGTCAGCCCGGGCGCCATCATCCCTCACCTCCTCTTTCATTTTTATAGGAACGGCTCAGAAACAGAGAAGAGAAATTTCCAAAGCCAAACAAAAAATCAATACCATGGGAGATAACCCAGCATTAATAGGAAAACCAGAGAGGGTGGCTTTGTCTCCAGGCTCTGCGGCGCTATCAATCACACGGCGGCCGGATTTGGGAGGCTCCCCAAGCTGGAGACCGCCGGGACCCCGTGCCGAAGGGGTCCAGGGACAGCAGACTGGGGCCCAAGCGGAGCCTGAGCCAAGGCATGGGGAGACAGCTCTGTCCCCTGCCCCTAGGCTGTCCCCCTCCAGGCCTTGGGGCCTCCGTCACCAGGCTGAGGCCCAGCACACAAGTGGGGGACAGTGTGGACAGGGACAGACACGCAGATGTCCAGCTAGGCCGCCAGCAGGAGAAGCAAGAGGGCACTTGAGATGGACAGCCCTGCACCCCACTCTCGCTCAATGTGTGTCCTGACACCCCCAATTCCAAAACCAGGGAGGAGCCAATGCAGGCCTCAGGAGGGCCACAGTGCAGGCCCAGGCAGGTACACTTTCGGTGCCCCTCACCCCGTGTCCTTAGGACGGGACTGAGATGGATGGTGGGGACTCCATAAGGCTCCATATACAGACACCCATGACAGAAAGAGCTGCCCCCCCCACATAAATAAATAAATAAATAAATAAATAAATAAATAAATAAATAAATAAATAATAGTGAGCTGTCCCTCCATGTTCCTCCTCTTCTCTCACTCTGTGGCCGCTTCACAAACCCCCAGTCTAAATCGGGGCCTCTGGGGGGCTCAGTTGGTTAAGCAGCTGCCTTTGGCTCAGGTCATGGTCCCGGGTCATAGTGCTTGGGACCTGGAATGGAGCCCTGCATCAGGCTCCCTGCTCAGCGGGGAGTCTGCTTCTCCCTCTCCCTCTGCTGCACACCCCATTTGTGCTCTTTCTCTCAGATAAATAAATACAATATTTTTTTTAAAAAAATAAATAAAACGTGGCATCTGCTGGAGTGTCCTCTGCTTTTCCTTCCAAACCCTCACTGTTGTGCACAGTGATACATCGGCGGATATGGTTATTTGTTGATCTCTGTCAACAAACAGGAGTTCCGGGGTATGTGCTGGCACCTGCCCATGTAGAAACGTGCCCCAAGAACAACCGCCTTCGAGCTGGGGCTCCCTCTCTGCACCTGGTTCTTGCAGCTCTACTGATGATGGGGCCTCCCCTTCTGATCAAGTTAAACCTACTAACTTCCTCCAGGGAAGTCCCTGGTCTTCTCCTTCTATGTGATGTCTCTTCTCTGGTCTTCTAAAGGTAGGAAACCAGCCAGTCTAGGGGTTCTGTGGACACAGCCTAAGAGTTTCAGTGCCAAAGAACCTTGAGCTTAGAGGGACTTGGAGAGTCATCTCAGGATCCCCTAGGGAGCTTTAGAGAACATGCCAATGCCCAGTCTCCTCATGGAACTATATCTGACCATCGAGCAGGAGGCTCACAAATTAGTATTTTTTTAAACTCGCTGAATGATCACAAAGTGCCAGAGTTGAGAGCCACTGTCTCTAAGCCAACCTGCTCAGGAGCTCTGCATACACGTGGGCAGGTTGTGTGCTGCACCAGTCACCCGGAGTCTCTGCCAGTGGTGCCCCAGGAGGAGTTGGACATGCAGTTTTTAAAAGGGCAAAGTGATTTGGCCAAGTTGGTGACAGCCTTTTGAAACCCACACCCACCAACTCCTCTTTCGGGGCCGTTCTCCTCCTTGGCTACTCAGAGTGTGGTCCTTGCACCAGCTTGTCAGTCACAAAGAGTTTCTGGCTCCACCTCAGATTTCCTGCATCAGAATCTGCACTTTACCAAGGTGTCCAGACAGCCGAGGGCGCATTAAAGGTAGGGAAGCTCTGCTCATCGCACTACACGCTCAGGAAAGCTTTGTGGAGTCTGGGTCACGCCTCACACCTGCTCCCTCCTTCTGATATGTTTTTGCACGTAGTAGGCGATCGATACATATCTCCGGATTGACTGATTGACAAATCTGTGGTTTGCATTAGACACAGGCCCGCTGAGCGTCGCTGTATTGGAAATTACCAACTTTTCAAGTTCCTGTAACGGGCGATTACTGAAACAGGGAATCCCTCCTCACCACAACCATAAAAACAGTGACACTGATAACAAAATAATGTCTTGCTCAGCACGCCCAGGGTCCACTGGATGATTTCATCTGCCCCTTGCCCCCTTCTGTAAATAACATCTAATCACCTTACCCGGCCTCATTTGGATAATGGCTCCTTTTTCATCTCCACAAAGAAAAAATTAATCCAAAAACAAATAGCGAGAGAGCAGGGGAGTTCTCAGGGCTTAGGACGTCTTTTGATTAGAGTTTATTTACTGACTCTTATTAATCAACCTGATTAAAGGCAGCATGGCTCAGGAGGACTGTGCCCTCAGAGCCTCTCTCTCCCTCCCCGGCTGGTTCCCGCTCTGGGCCGTGCGCGGAGTCCACAGCGGCCAGTGGCCGGGATGGCTGCTCGGTTGTGCGGCCCTGGTGCTTTTTTTTGTTTTCTTTCCTTTGCCTCTTCTCATTTCCTTTTTTCTTTTTCTTTTTTATTCAAGTGTAGTTGCCATACAATATTATGTTAGTTTCAGGTGTACCACATAGTGATTCAACCGTTTATACACATTGCAAAGTGATCACCACGGTAAATCTAGCCACCATCTGTCGCTGGACATTGTTGTTACGTGTTATTAACTATATTCCCTGTGTTTGATATTGTGTCCTTTGTCCTTTCTTTTTTTATAACTGGAAGTCTGTAACTTTTCATCCCCTTCCCTTAATATACTTGTCTCCCTGCCCTCCCTTGCCCTTTGGCAACCATCAGATTGTTCCCCATCTCTGTGAATTTGTTTCTGTTTGGGGTTTGGTTCTTTTTTATTCATTTGTTTCTAATACTACGGAGGACTTCAGGAATTTGTGTGGCACCTGTCACTGTTAATTGGGTGATGCTCCTTCCAGGTATTTGCTCCACAAAGGCTTGGCTACATACCAGCTCTGGTCTTCAGTTCAAGCGCGCATGCTCCTTGAGCAGCTCGACTCTCATAGGGACACATAAACTACTCCTGCCTGGTTCAACTGACCACCTCACCTGCCCCAGCAAATATCCGATTCCAGGTACTACTCATGTAGGATAACCCCAAACTTCTGGCCAAATGATCCAGATCAAAGTGTGACAGGTTAAGAAATCATCTACAGAGATACAATCCAGCTGTTTTTCTAATTTAGAGGTTCTGAACCTTTAGGGGAAAACTCATGGACTCTCACCCTAGAAAAATGTGCATAAACACATGTTGAAAATTTTGCAGACCGTGTTAGGGTTTCAGAGGCCTCATAAAGGCCAGTGTAAGAATCCTCTATCAATTATTCCATGACATTCCTCTAGACAGAGCAAAATCGTCAGATACCTAGGCACATGGATGACATGTTTTGATGTTGTTATGAAAACAGTTTTATGAGAACAAACTGTAGTAATGGACATTAGTTACTATTTGGGGCCATTCCAAGATTCGTCCCCACGGTTTTTATGGAATAGACGTAGCTAAGATGATTACTCATCATGTTACATGCTTTCTCTTGAAGAGAATCCATATGAAAAGTTTATTTCCAATCCTAGTGCCAGGAAACATTGTTCACCTTCAATGCCACAAACTTGTATTCACTTGATGAACATGGTCGATCCTGGAACCCATCACATTTCCTTCTTTGCATGCTCTCCCAGGTATCTCAGAGCCTAAGTGCAGCTCCAGTGTATGCACCTTTTTTGGAGTATTAACCTAATTTGGAGTATTAGCCTTATCCAGAAACTGAATTTTCTCATTTACCAATTTTTTGTACTGTATTTCTTTTTCTTAAATCCTCTTTAAAGTACAGTGGAGTATGAATAAAACAATTATAGAACTGTTTCAATTTTTACTGTTCTTGCCTTCAAGGATTAATCGGAAGGTCAGACATGTAAACAGATAAATACCCTGCAAAGAAACCAGATCTATATTTGCAGTTGAAGAAGACAGGTTCAGAGTCCTGAGGATGGAGAGGCTAATAATTACACTGAGGAGAGGAGTGGTCAGGGAAAGCTTCCTGGAGGAAAAGACACTGAACTGAGCCCTGTATGCTGAGCAGGAGTGTTTCAATCAAGAACAATTTTGCTATTTCCCCACCATCTGGAGGACACATGCTTTAAGTCACTTTTCCAATAATTAGAGATATATTGAAAGAAGAAGCACCAAGAGGCTGGGATTTTAGGAGACCTTGCTCCTTGTCTTAGGCAAGTCACTTTGCTGTCTTGTTCCTTAGTGACCTCAACTTAATGCCTCAAAGAGGTTGAATAACTAACTTTTCATGGTCACATAGCTCAGTGGCAGGGCCAGGACTTAAAATAGGTGGTCTAGGGTGGGTGCCTGGGTGGGTCAGTTGGTTGGGCATGTGCCTTGGGCTCAGGTCATGATCCCAGGGTCCTGGGATTGAGCGCTTCATCGGGCTCCTGCTTAGGAGGGGGGAGTCTGCGTCTCTCTCTCTCTCTCTCTCTCTCTCTCTCTCTCTCTCTCTCTCTCCATCTCCCTCTGACTGCTGCTCCCCCTGCTTGTGTGCTCTCAGTGTCTATAAAATAAATAGATAAAATCTTAAAAATAAAATAAAATAGGTGATCTAGATGTCGAGCCCACAAAGCAGTCTTCCATGGGTTGTTTGCTCTCTATCTATGTAGGCATGTTGTCAGTTATGGTGTGAGGATAAGCTGGCTCTCCAAAGACTTAAAAAAATAATAATAATAAAAACCCTCTGATTTATAGTCTGCTGATTTGGGTAGGGTAAATACACAATATTTCTGATTATTGGGCAGCGGTGCCTCACTATCCAGCATGAGGTGGCTCCAGCACACCACTGAATCTGCCTCCCTCTCTCATCTAGGAGATCTTAAAAGAAAGGCCTCTGTCTCCTTTCTCTTTGCATCCCAAGTAAGCAATACTGTGCTTGGTAAACAGGAGGACTCAGTAAGGATTTGTGATTGATTGAATGAATGAATGAAGATAGGGATTAGTTTTATCCCTCTGATTAGCGTGAACCCCTCAGAATTCTCTCTTAACATCTTCTAGTTCAAGGCCCATCTCTTACCCATCCCCAGCTCTGCAGCTGGGACACATCCCCCTTCACCTGTTCCCAATGCCAAAGGTTTCAGGGTGCTGTGTAGACACACTGGCACTAAAGACAGAAGCCAAATCACTCCTGAAATTGCCATTGACGAGAGCAGGATGTAGATCATTCAGGTGGTGCTATAAAGCAAGTGTTCCCATAGTTAAAGCTAGAGGCATCTGCAGGAGCTGTTACCTTACTGCAATGAGCCCCTTCAGGTGGAGGTGCGGAAGTCATTATGCCTGTTAGGGTGGTTTATAGCCTGTGGGCCGTATGTAATGCTCACTACCGGGAGAACCTGAATTACCCAGGGGCTGGCTGGGAGCTCCCTGCCTTGTTAATTTTCTCTTGTTATGGGGAAGCATTCCCCAGGGCCACCACCATGCAAAGGGTGATGGTGTGGCTGTTACCCAACGTCCCTTAACCTAAACCCGGTCCCATCTTGAGTCTAAGATACTTACCAGTTAGCACTAGGGTTTTATGCAAAGCCAGCCAGAGTGTAATCTGAAAGTTCTTCAAAGCACAAAGGTTATGGGCAAACCACTCTGTGTGCCACCAACTCTGTGACATCTTTCTCAGCCCTCAAACCCCACCCTCAGGCAGAGCTCATCAGCTGACCTTCACACCTACTGCCCTGGTCCACACAGATATACTGAGCCAGAGTGATTTTAAACATAGCTGGCCTTCTAGAAGAAGGGTCATGCCTTATCCATTGTTATATCCCCTTCCAGAACCTCGCAGAGATTTTAGAATAAAAGTGATACTAAGTATAAATTGAATAGATAAATAAATGTGTGGATATGTCCTGCCCTTGATTTATTGCATCTCCGAATTCTAAAAGGTCTTGCAAATGTAACTGGAAAATGATCAAGTCTTAAAGAATCATGGTGAGTGACACTGGAGGAGTCAGAAAACTCAGTGTAGGCAAATGCTCCACTTCTTAGGTATAAGCTAAGAATGGATTCTGGAAAATACAAGGCAGGAAACCTTTAGGCTTCCCCTCAGCTAAGTTAGAGAGCAGTGTTAAAGGGACTTGAGCATGGAGACACCTGACTAACATTACTTCGGCCAGGTGATCACGATCAACCTTACCAGGTAAGTCATGTTAACAGTACTATGTTAACTGGCATGATGTGATGGGAACAGCACTCTACGTCTGTGATCTTTCTCCTCAAAATCCATAAAAATCCATGTCAAACCATGAGACAAAATCCAGTCAAACCATGAGACAAACATCAGACAAGTTCAAGTTGAGGGTCGTTCTACGAAATCCCCAACCAGTACTCCTTAACACTGTCAAGGTCGCCAGAATAAAGGAAACTCTGAGAAATTGTCACAGCACAGAGGAGCCTATGGGACCTGATGACTACATATAATTGTGATGTGGGACCCAAGGAATTTAACAAAAATCCCCTACCCCTGGACAAGCAGAGCAGAACTAACTCCATTTTGTGCTACACCTGCCATCTCATGTATAACCCCCACATGACCTGCTTATTGCTTAAGGCACTCCCCCACCCTAGTCAAGCCACTGAGCACACTCTTACCAGAAACCAATTCATATAGGAATGTAGAACTCCTAACCGCCAAAGAATGTAAACCCCACCTTTTGCCCACCAAACCTGCCCACCAATTCTGACCAGAGTGATAGGCTAGTTCAAACGGTCATTATAGGGCAAATTGTAATTCAATTGGCCACCTGCGTGTGGACCGACATGACTATGCAACTTTCTGTGTGTGTTACAACCTCATTAGCCACTGGCCCCTATAAAACTGGGGCCTCTTAACCCCGGGGTCCACGTCCCTGCTTTGCTGTGTCGGGTATACTTGGACCCAAGCTCCAGCTTGCAAATAAACCCTCATGCGCTTGCATCGGTGTCGGCTCCTTGGTGGTTTCTCGGATATGCAATCTTGGGCTCAACAGTGATGTCCTTGTGATTCAGGAAGGAAGGGAGGGAGGGAGGGAGGAAGGAAGAAAAAGAGAAACCTTAGGGGAAAATTCATGAGATCCAGAGAAACTAATATTCGGTTGACTGTAATGTAACAATGTCATTTCCTTAGTTGTGACAAGTGTGCCATCCTAACGTGAGGTGTTAGCAGGAGAATCCTGATGTGGGGTACATGAGAACTCTCTATACTATCTCTGCAGTTTCTGTCATATCAAAAACTATTATCAGATTAAAAAAATTTTAAAGTCAGACATTGAGGAGACAAAACTATGATTATAAAAATCTGTCATAGGGGGATCCCTGGGTGGCGCAGCGGTTTGGCGCCTGCCTTTGGCCCAGGGCGCGATCCTGGAGACCCGGGATCGAGTCCCACGTCGGGCTCCCGGTGCGTGGATCCTGCTTCTCCCTCCGCCTGTGTCTCTGCCTCTCTCTCTCTCTCTGTGACTATCATAAATAAATAAAAATAAAAAAAAAAAATAAAAAAATAAAAAAAATAAAAATCTGTCATAGTCTCAACGAGAACAAGCCTGAGCAGCTAGACTCATTTTGCTCCTGTGAGGGAGCAGAGCACCTCAGGCATCTAGGGAAATGCACTTGTCAACCTGGACAAGTGTGGCCTTGGTGGCCCTATGCTGGTTGGTCCCTTGGCTCAGGGATCAGCTGCCTTGGAAAGGGTGTTTACCTGGTAGGCATCAGCTGGAAGGTGGATCTCTCCACATATGGTGTTAGGTCTCAGGATTCTTCTTTCCTAGACTCTTTTTGGACTTTCCTGTTAATCTGGAGGTATGAGTACATCAAATAGTGTAATTGGGATTCCAAAAATACAGCCAAAACTAATAAAATGTAAATTAACAGATATAACAAAAATATTAATTTACTATGCAATGAAAGGGTAAGAAACTTGTTTAAATAATCATTTCATGGAAAGAGGGGGGAAACTTTGGGATTTCATTATTTCATTGACACAAAGATAATAAAGCTGCCAATAAAATTAGTTATAAACTTAAGACCCAGTAAGTATAAACTGTACATTTCGAGAGACATTGACATGTTCCCCAGAGCAGAGTGACCAGGATGGTGACAGATCTGAAAACCATGGAAGAACAGATGAAGAATTCACTGGAAATGGTGGCATGATAGCTTAAATATTTGAAAGGCTGCTGGGCAACTACTCCCATCTCCCCCAAACCCTCAGTTCCTAGAACAGCCTTGCCAAGGCTGGTCCTCCTCCAGTGGGAGCCCCACTGAGGGGCTGCCCCAGCTGAGGGTTTCTAGAAGTGTCTTACTGCCTGATGCTGTGTGGTGACAAATCCCACATGTCAACTTGACTGGGCCACAGGATGCCCCGAGAGTTGACAAAACATTTCTGGATGTATCTGTGAGGGTGTTTCTGGAAGAGATTCACATTTAAATTGGTAGAGCAAAGAAGGAATCTTCTCCAGTGCTAGTGGGCATCACCCAATCTGTTGAGGGCTGGATTGGAACAAAAAGATGGGGGAAGGGTCACTTGCTGTCTCTGAGCTGGGACATCCACCTTCTGCCCTTAGACATTGGTGCTGCTAGTTCTGCTAGTTCTGGGGGCTTCAGACTCAGAATGGGACCTACATCATCGGCTCTCCTGGTTCTCCCAGTTTGGACTGGAACTCCATCACACACTTTCCTGGGTCTCCAGTTCGCAGGACCTCTCAGCCTCTATAACCACATGAGCCAGTCTCTCAACATGAATCTCTTTCTGCATATTGTCTCCTACTGGTTCTGTTTCCCTGGAGAATCCTGACTAATATAGCCTGGACTCTCCTAACCAGTTCTCCAGCTGTGATGTGCATCACTTCAGGGAGCTCTTATTAAAATGCAGGCCCTTTTTCTTTTTAGAAGCTATTTTTGTAGGACTCATTTATTTTTATTTTTTTTTATTTGAGTATATTAACAATAAAATGCAGACTCTGATACAGCAGATCTGGGCTGGGATCTGAATGCTGCATTTCTAACAAGCTTCCAGATGAAGTCAAATCTTCACAAAGTGAGGCCAACCAGGGCTGGGTGCTCTGTAGGACAGTCAATAAATGTTAGATATTATTATTATTATTTACTACTACTAACATCATCATTACTCCAAACTCATTAAAGCCCCCTAAATCCTGATGCCACCTACCTGACTCTGAATGTTGTGACCACCTAGAGTTTCCCGTTGTCGTGCTCCACCCGGATCAGAACCACTCCCTTGGAGACCAGCCTATTCAAGGTCAGTCTTGATCCTCTGACTGCTGAGGGTGGATTTCTGGGTTGCTGTATATGCTGGCTCTAAAGTGCAGTGAGACCTGTTTTCCATGACCCATGCTGCCCACAGTTCCTCCCTTCCCCACCATCCCATGACTTGCTGATGTATTTAATGAGTTGTGCCAGGCTCAACAGGGCAGAAGGAGGCCCAGCAGAAGTTAAAGGTAAAATATAACAATATTTTCGTAAAAACCTGAGCTGCTCACCAATAAAAAGTGGTTTACTTATGAGGTCATGACCCCCTATCCTTGCAGGATTCCAGTAGAAGCTAAAAGACACCTGTCACTGCTGTCATGCCAATAACTCCTATCTGGCAAGGAAGGGAAGGAAAACAGAGATTGACCAAACTTTAATCAAATGACATCTGTGAAGCCTGGAGCCTCACGGGTCCTAAAACCATCACACTACTTGTAAGTGACAAGCCAGTTCTCTTCCTTCACCCTATCCACATCAATTCTTAACTTCCCTTCAGGGATCCATGGATTGACCTCCCCTAACAAGACACTGCTCAAACCATGGGCCACAAACCTGCATCAGAACCACCTGGAGAGCTTATTAAAATACAGATTCCTGATCCTCTAATCAAACCTCAAGATTGGAATCCCTGAGGGTAGACCCCGGGGCATCCTATTTTAATAAGCAGGGAGGTAGGAAGTGACTATCATGGGCCAGCTCTGCTGTCGTTCAGGTTCAGGTTGTGATCCTCTGGGCAGGCATCTCTGGCTGGGAGGCCCACATGGGAGCACAATGGAGACACACCGAGCTAGAAGTCTCTTTAAGACAGGAGGGTATCATCTTGAGTGAGCTATTGCCTCAGTGCTTCTGACTCAAGGAAAGCTCATGCCTGGAGAGATAAATCTAGAACTCTGGGTATGAATACCATAGTAAAAAACAAAGGTAAGGAGTGAGAAAACAAAAGAGCCCAAGGTCAAGCCTCTGAGAAGGTTTGATAAGGATGAGCCTCCAAAGGAGGCAGAAAGGAACAGCCAGGGAAGTCAGAGGAAAACAAGACTCTTACCAGAGAGTATTTTCAGAAAGTATTTCATGGTGTTGAAGGCCAATGAGCACTCAAGGGGGAAGAGGACCTAGACTAGTTGAGATGTGGGTGTGACTTGAAATCCCTGGTGACGTAGAGAAGCATTGTTTTGTGGCACAATATTACTATTACATGTTAAGGAATTTGGGCTTGATCTTGAGGGTTTTAGGCAACAGAGTAAGATGCCCAGTTTTGGGAGATGAACTGGAATAAACAAGACTGAAAGAATAGAGACCAATAAAGAGGTTTCTGTGAGTGTCAGATGGTGGGAGGAGCTGCAGAACCCAAGGAAAGTTCGGGAAGTAAAACATAGCAGAAATGCATTATTCACAATGGCCCGAAAGTGGAAACAATCCAGTGTCCATCAACTTGAGAGCAGATAGATAAAACGTTCATCCACACATCCAATTAGGCTGGGAAAAGAAACAAAGTACTGACTCACTCCCACATGGATGAATCTTGAAAACATGATGTGAAGTGGAAGAAGCCAGTCACAGAAGACCACATCTTGTCTGAGTCTAGTTATATAAAGTGTCCACAATAGGCAAGTTTCTGAATACAGAATGTAGATTAGTGGTGGTCTAGGGCTTAGTGAGATGGAGGTGATCAGAGGGGATGGCTGGGGGGATCTAGACTGTTCTTTTTGGAGTAATGAAAATGTTCTAAAATTGATTGTGTCCATGAGTGCACAACCCATGAATATGTAAAAAAACATTACATTGTACACTTCAAATGGGTAGATTGTATGATATGCAAACTATACCTCCGTGAAGTTGGTTTTGTTTTGTTGGGGTTTTTTGTTTGTTTTGTTTTTTGTTTGTTTGTTTTTTAGCAGAAGTTGAAGAGGAGAGAGGCAAGGATGGTTGCCTTCAGGTTTGAGTAGTGTCTCGGGTCAGGTTCCCTAGAAAACCGATTCAGGGCAGCTCCAGTGGCCCAGCAGTTTAGTGCTGCCTTCAGCCCAGGGCATGATCCTGGAGTCCAGGGATTGAATCCCACGTCGGGATCCCCGCATGGAGCCTGCTCCTCCCTCTGCCTGTGTCTCTGCCTCTCTTTCTTTCTGTGTTTCTCATGAATAAATAGATGGAATCTTAAAAAAAAAAAAAAAAAAAAAAGAAAAGAAAAGAAAAGAAAAAAGAAAGAAAGAAAGAAAGAAAGAGAAAAAAGAAAAAAAGAAGAAAGAAAGAAAGAAAAGAAAAAAAGAAAAGAAAAAGAAAAGAAAAGAAAAGAAAAGAAAGAAAAGAAAAGAAGAAGAAAACCGACTCAGAGGCAGAGATCCGTGGGCAGAGTCCACACCCTCAGAGGAGGGAAGCGAAGGTCCTAACATGCAGAGTGAGGAGCTGAGCAGCACAGCAGTTGTCACAAAGCCCTCGCCCACCACACAGGGATCTCTGAGCCTGGGGAAGCCCTTCGCAGCCCACAGTGACCGGCCTGTCACTGGTTGTCTGCAGGAGCGGATGTCACCTTAGATGAGGTGGACAAGGCCCTCCAGCTGAGCACAAATTCTGGAGAGGGACTTAGAGAGCCATCAGCCAGCTGCACTCCAAGCCCTGAGGAAGAGGTCCCTGCCCTGAGAGAGCATCCAGGGGCTCAGCGCAGCCTCCACTATGAACCGCCACCCTGGAAGAATGGGAAGGAGAAGCCAGTTGGATAAGAAACAAGCTCCGTCAGCTGAAGGGGGATGTCGAAAGGAAAGCAAAGCGCATCACGCTGTTAGAAATTGAACATCAGCTCCTTTATACTCTGCAACAACTTTTGCAAAATGGTTTTAATCTTCACATTCAAATTAATATGGTTTTGGCTGCCTGATGTAGATCAATAGTGTACTAAATATGGATTTACACACAAATAGCCCTACAGTCCTATCTGGTCAATAATATGTGTTATTAAAGCTCCCTAAATACATATTTACAGAACTGGACCAATAAGCCAGGCTTTCAAGGGTCCCCCAATGCCTGGTGGGCCTCAGGAGCCCAGCAGCAACCCCACACAGTAGATCAAAAAGAAATGGGACCTGAAATAATCATGGGACCAAGAGTCATGCTTTTTGGGGTGGCTGGGGAGGACTCAACCCTTGTCTCCTTCATGATAGCAGAGCTTACCATTTAACCCCAGCATGGTGTGCTGAGGGCTCTGAGGATTTGGGAAATCTGGGCACCCACCCAAATTCACAGAGTGGATGGAGGAGCCCAGACCAGAACCCTGGCCTGCCCTCTCATGTTCAGCTCTACAGCAGGGTCAGAAGGTAGACTGCTTGAACCTGCCTCTACCTAGTCCTGGTTGAGTGAACTAGGACAGGTTACTTCACCTCACTGTGCCTCTGTTTTCTCTTTGGTGAATTGGAAGTGATGAGTAGAGGCTACTTCGTGAAGTTGTGAAGATTCAGTAAGAGAATTCTCTGAAGGCAGCTAAGCCCGACGCCTGCCTAAATCAGGGAATAAATGGAAGCCACCACATTCCCACATTGCTCCTTCAGCTGTGGGCTTGATTCTGTTTTTCTCACAGGCTGTTATTTCAAACAAGGAGATATCTTCAATATTCCCAGACCTTTAAGGGCATCTGGCACAACTACACAATAGGAGGCCAGGCTACCATTATTTCTTCACTTTGCAGACAATGCTTCTTAAAGTTTCTGACCTGAACCTGAACTCTGAACCGGGGCTCTCCTGAGTCAGGGGAGTGGGAATGGAAGTAGGGTTGAGGTCTTCTTGTCCTCTGTGCACAAGCCGTGACATGGTTAGAACCTCTTGGGAGGTGTTCCCATCCATGTGTATTCACATCACATCATTTCAGGGGCCGGCAAATACCCTCAAATATCTCCTGCTACCCTACATCTGAGTGTCCTAAATGCCTGCATTGGAGATTCATATCTTTGGGTATCCTCTGGGGTTTTCTGCCATTAAAATAGTACTACTTTATGGTCATAATACTGTCAGCTCAAAAACAGAGTCCTAAGACTGGGGTTAAGGAAACCCCTCACAGATTCTGATTTTATTTAGATTAACTTTTTTTTAGAATTTCATCTCACAAAAAGCAGTGAGACTTTAAGATTCGCATAGAGTCCATTTTCTAAAACTACAGGATAAGATGTTACTGCCTTTTCAAAAGTGGCCAGTGGCTCTGAGAAAGTCATCACCAGTGTCAGTGGCTTGGCAGGGGCAAGCGTGGCATGTCCTTGGCAGAGGTGAGAGCAAGACTTTTTGTTGAAGAAGAATGGGAAGGAAGAAATGCCAGCCAGGCCATCAGACCCTGAACCCCATGGTGTCTAGGGAGCAAGGGAGCAGTAGAAACACATCAGAGGGGACCCATGGGGGGGCAGACTGGGAAAGAAAGGGGAGAAGGAGCTCCCCAGGCTTGACCCTGGTCTCTCTCAAGTATCCCACAGGCCACAGGACACCACACCACAAAGCCACCCTGTGGAAACAACCCACTCAGAGTGTCCTCATTGGCTCCATGGTGGAGCAGAGGAGGTGAACTCTGAACAGACCCTGTCTCCATTAGACAACTCTGCCCAGCCTCACTAATCGGGTGACAAGCAGGACACCAATTTCTGTTTCCAAAAGGTCAATCAATAGAATGTGTGCTGGCATTGAGGTTATCGGGCAGCCAGTCAGTCCATCACTGCCCACAGCTCTGCACCTTGTCAGCTTTCTAATGGCCTCTCCCACCTTCAGGGCCCCAGATGCAGGGTGACCAAGCATGGCCAGATCATCACAAATGATAAAGAATGTTAGAAGCAATTGGGACACTCAGAGCACACTCAGAGCTTGTCCTTGTCTTCCTCGGGCTCGAGACTCAGTCAAGAACTCAGCCACTTTGTCCATGTCATGGAGTGAAACCCTTCATTTCCCACTTGTCACACCCATGAGAGCAGCAACTGGGGACAGTAGTCCAGGCCTCCTCACTTCAGCAGAGACAGAGTTGCTCTCCTGACCGCAGGAGGAAAGCGAGGGGCAGGAGTTGAGGCAGCTCTAGCCCATCATCTCCCGGCCTTAGTCTTCCTGTGTGTAACTTCAGAAGGAATCACCCCCCTGGGCCTGTGCCCCTGGGCTGCTATCAGACAGGGGAAACTAAGTGCTTGTAAACATACAGTGTGTCTGAAGAAGAAAAGCCCAGAAGTTGGGAGACTACAGCTTTGATCCCAGTGTGGGTATTGACTAGGAAAACAGTTATAAATAAGTTCTTTGGGGCCTCTGAGCCTCAGTTTACTTACCTGTAAAATGAGACCTCTGGTCCAGATCTCACAAGTCCCTTCCAGCTTGAAGTGAGCAAAAGAAGGGTATTTGGTAACTGAGTGTCTAGGTGCATCACACTTTAGGAAAGATTTAAATGCTCCACATGGGCCCAGAATGCCACTCTGGAGCCCCACCTCCAACTGATGTCTGCAGAATGTGACCCAGGTCTGGCTTTGCCTACCTCCCAATCCAGCCAGGTCTCTAAAAGCCTGACCCCCTCAGTTACCCTGCTCCTGCACCACGGCCTTCTTCTGGATTCCTCAGACTCTGCTTCCTCCTGGCTTTTGCAGATGCTGTTCCCACTGTCCACCTGAATCCGCCTTCCTCGCTGCCCAGTGGGTCTTACTGTCCTGCATCTGTGCGTTTGAGCCCCTTGAGGACAGATGTCAAGTCTACTCTGTCCACCTTGGCATTTCCAGCTCCTAGCCAACATCTACCACATAATGAACATTTTATTAAGCTTGGCAGGGCAACAAATAAATGAGTGCGTGAGTGAACATAAACCTATTCTCAGAGATTTCCAAACTAGAACCTCTACATATTTATGCCTAAAAAATTGTTGCTCACATTAAAACAGCTGAGTGCAATATCTACTAAGAGGCATTTCCCCACTTTCTGACCAACAGAACCTAGTTTGGTTCAATGCTACTCTTCAGATTCCCTTGCAGCTAAGGGTGACCATGTGACTCAGTTTCCAGTCAATGAATTACTAGCAGAAGTCTAATGATTAGGCATCCAGAAAAAATATTATTTTTCTAATAAAAAGAGAAATGCTTTACCAGCAGAACGCAGCACGCAGCACTTTTTGCCATCTGCAAAAGTCCCTGCCTGTAACTTGCACCTGATCCCTTGAGGAAAGCACCCATCTTGGGGCTATGAAGACAAGACCACATTGCAAAGGACAAAGGAACTCAAAAACGCAGTGAGGTCACTGATGACTTGCTTGAATAGCTACATTAGCTCTGGATAACCTATTCCTGGTCCATTTTTCACGTGGGAAAAATAAAATCCCTAATTATTTAAGCCACTGTGGCCACATTCTGTCACAGACAGCCAAGAGGAATCCTGAGTCAGCTGCTAACCAGAAATAAACACTGTAACTATTTAAGCATTCAAAAAAAAAAAAAAACCATTCAATGAGCACCTATTATGAATCAGGTACTACGATAAATACTTTTTATACATTGGAATACAAATCTGGACATGACTCTGCTACTTCCCTCAAACTAAGTAAAAATGTTCTCAATGATAAATGTCTTATGGCAGCTCTCCAATAATTCCTTTGAATTATTTTTTTTAATGTTTCTGTTTCTTATCTTCTGGGAGGTCTCTTCACATATGTCTTGCCTCCCCCAAAGAGCAGGTTGAACTCTGTGAAATTGCTATCTCTATAAGTCAAAAATACATGTTCATTTGGTGTGATTTAACCTAAATGTCACGTCTGACTCCTTAATGTGATTTATAAATTTTTCTCCGTGGTCTTGAATTGACCCCTACAATCCATGCAACTCATAAGTGAATCCCTTGTCAGAAGTTCACTTTTTGTCCCAGAGCCTCCCTGTCCCAGAGTCCTCATCTGTACAATGGAAAGTTTGGGCTAGAATCTCACCAGGTTCTTGCTAACACCGAGTGTAGAAACTGAAAACAGTGATCCTTCCCCCAACACACCTGAGGGCCTCCCTGCCCAGTGAAAATGTCAGCCAGGCTCTGAGCAGTCCCATGTAAATCACAGAATCAGGTGTGGTTGGTGACACAGCAATACCTAAAAGGTCTTGCCCTCCTTCTGCCCCTAAACCCCCAACACTGGCCTGGCCTTCAAGTGCCCCAGTAAGAGCAGCCCAGGCCCGAGGAAGGAGGCTCAGCTCTGGACCAGGTTCTGTGGGTAGATAGGCAGCTCCACAGCCCTGCCCCCATTTCCACTTCTTGGAGAAAGTGCAACAAGAGAGTGCAAGAATGAGAGAGCACCTTAATTACCAACTACCAAAAAATTAATAATAAATACGCCTGTGAACTGGAGCTCTATAGTAACATGCAAACCTGAAGTTCTTTGTGATGGTAGCTTCAAAGGTTATTTAAGAAATTTTTCCTTATTACATTATCTTCTCAATAACCATTTTAAAAGGTGCTGTGAAGCAAGTGGAGCTGAGGAGCAAAGTCCCAAACACCCATATTACTGCTTAACTCCCATGGCTGCCCATCTGGAGTGAGGATGCTCACAGAGTTCCCACAGGCTGCGGCCCAGCACCTCTCACCCCCATCCTGGGGGACAGCTGATCCCTCTCCAGTCTGTCAACTGCCCTTCCCTGATTCATCCATTCTCCCCGGTGAGGACAGCCTGGCCAACGGCCCTCCATGCCCCGGCCATGTGGGCCACCTTGCAGCCACGTTTCTGGGCGAGCTCCAGGGTGAGGGGCACTGCGGGGGTTAATTACACCGGTGCCCGGGCCACCCCCAGCCCAGCCCACTGACAGCTTGGCAACTGCACTACCGTCCAAGAGCAATATGCCAAGCAGCTGGTGGCAGAGAGCTCTGATTTATTAACAGGAGTCCCCGGGATGGCAGCCAAAGTGCCCTTCTATCCAGAGGAGCAGCAAGGCCCTGCAGTCAGCTGATGTGTGCCCTCCATCAGACCCCGCTCACATGGAGGGGACGAAGTTCCACAGGGCACAGGGGCAGTATTCAAACCTTGTCATTTGCACCTCTAGGGGAATGACTGTCAGCTCCTTTCCTTGCTCAGCCAGCTGAGGCATGCATTGGAATGGAAGCCAGCACAGCACATTTGGGTGCCATTTCAAAGCCTGGGGTTGATATCCTGAGAAAAGATGTGGGTCACATGGGGCAATGGGCAAGGCCCCTGGAGTGAAGAGGGAAGGCCCTGAGAGGAGAGGCAGCCAGGCCCCAGCACAACATTGGCATCGCCGTTTTTTCTCCGGCAGCACGAGAGCCCTCTCCACTGCCACCAGCAGTGAGCTGGGGCCCCCTGGCCTCCAGCAGCCAAGGCACCGCTGCGGAGCCTTTGGATGGGAAACCAGGCTGAGGGAACTTACTCGCCATTTGCTTATTCATCCATCCATCCATCCATTCACCTGTCGACTCATCTGTCCTTCCATTCATACTTCACTGTGTAATTACTGACACAAAGTGCCAGCTCTCACGAAGCTCTCATCCTGGTGGCTGAGAGTCTCCTCACCTACAAAGTGGCAGTGCTGGGATGCGCCCAGACATCCTACAGTCATCCTGCAGGGTTGTGGAGAGGACAGCTGTGACCACGCATGTGAAAGAGCTTTATGAGCTGCAGATGTCCACGGGTGTCCTTTCCATCATCTCCAGGCCAGGCTTCCAGGGGAAGGAAGGGGCCACTCGGCAGCACCCCGGGGGCTTCTAACCCTGGCAGTCCACAGACCGAAGCCACAGGCCAATGCTCCTTCAGAATGAGACCATCTCCTGGCAGGCAAGAGACTGAACACTTACCCAGTGCAAGCATTTTTACTGTTTTGTTTTTTTTTTTTCAGCAGTGGAAGGTAGTTGCAATGGAATCATCCATAGTCTAGGAAGCCCCTGGTTTGGCTTTGCCCACCTTCCAGAGGCACGAGGGATGGTGTGAGCTCATGGAAGCTGCAGATGGGCTTGAGAGGGCTGGGACCACAGGTTCACACTCTGCGGTCATCGAGCATCGCGAAGTCAAAGGCTAAAACTTCAAGCACACAAACACTGTGTTTGCAAAGGCACCAACCAGAGACTTATCATTCTTACAAGACTAGAAGGAAGCTGGATCCTCAGATGGAGTTTGTGGATGAGTGCTGTTCTCAACACAAAGCTCCTCAAGTCAGAGAACGGGTCTGCGCCGTGGTACCTGGTGTGCATGAGGCAGTCCCGCCCTGACGGATACAGAATGCGATAAACGTCGCTGAGTGTTTGAAGTAAAAGGCACCAGAAGGAGAGAGGAGCAGGAGATCCAACCTCACCTCCCTAAAATGGGAACTGAGACCTCAGGAAGTAGAGCTCAGTGGATTCCAGAACCTGGCCTCCTGACTGGGTGTTTGGGGCTCTTCCCTCTCCTGGGAGGACAGCACAGGGTGTAGTGTGGGGGGTGATATATTCCCAAGAATTTACTCATTCCTGGTAAAATCTACTTACCTCCTGTAAGCTCCCCTAGCCTCACCTTGTAAAACGGACCATGGCGTTAGCCCATATAATAGGGTCATTGTGAGAACAAAATAGGATCGTACATATTTAGGCACTGTGTAAACTCAGGCTCGGTACCAAAGGACTGGATCATTGTTACCGTGGTTCCCAGGGATGGTAACCAGGGTAATGCAATCCTGATGGCAGAGAAAACACCTTGAAAACCCCTAAAACTGAGCAGTAAGCCCTGAAAACTTCAGATGACAGCTGTCAGCTGGAGTCAGAGTAGCTGGGTCTTTGTGGCCCTGGGGGAGGTGCTGAGGGGGTTCCTTCACACTCTCAGGTTACTGTGAATGTGCAAAAAGTCTCCAGAGATGCCTGGGTGGCTGAGGGGTTGAGCATCTGCCTTCGGCTCAGGGCATGATCCCAAGGTCCTGGGATGGAGTCCCGCATCAGGCTCCCTGAAGTGAGCCTACTTCTCCCTCTGCCTTTGTGTCTTCCTCTCTCTGTGGGTCTCTCATGAATAAATAAATAAAATCATTATACTTAAAAAAAAAAGTCTCCTGCAGGTATATACTTTATGAGTGAGGACTACAACCCCTAAAATTTTAGGCCACCTAAAATTTTACTGCCCCATTTTTAATCCCTCAAACAGGAATACCTGTGTCCTAGATCCATCTCTGCCGTTCAAGTGTGAGTTAACCTGGACCTTGTCATTTCATCCCCCAGGACTCAATTTCTTCCTTTACAAAACAAACACCTGCCCAAGCCACTCTCAGGGCTGTGGTAAGACATTACTATTATCACTGCTGGAAATTTGCATAATTATTGAATTCACCTTGTATGTATTCCTTGCCCAAATGGCCAGTTTCTATTAGTTGACCACACGTGGAAGCTGCATGCCTGGGACAAGGTATCACACACAAACAACTAGTGGAGAATAAAAGTCAAAGCCACCAAATTAAACTAGAGCATTAGGGCCAATATTTATGAATCCAAAAGTCAGTGTTTTGGTTGGATTTTTTTTCCATTTCTCATCAAGTTATTCAGATGGGCATTCCCATTTGTTCTAGATTATGATGTGAGCTCCATGCAACCAGTTTGTTGAGATTCCATGAAAGGCAAGGCACAAGGCAAGGGCCCTTCAAAAATCAAAGTGAGCTTTTAGTCCACAGCATTTGTTCATTTTTAATGTAAGTAATTAAACAAGTGATTTAAAAAAAAAAAGAATTCCAATGCCTTTGGTTAAACACATTAATATAAATGATTAAAAAAGCTAATCTCCTAATGAGTTGAGAATTTTATATTGATTCAGTAATTACAAAGCATATTGCAAAATCAATGATAAATACTCCTGAAATTCCTATTGATTGGCTTACTCTGATAAGATTATATTGAACAGAGATGATAGATTTAAGAGTGTAAATGTGTGTTCATGTTAACACATTCGGTGACAAATGAAAGCACGAGGGTAGACCTCAGGCCAGCTTGGAAGAAGCTCTGCTGGGTACACGTTGTTCATGCTCTTTCTACACACTTGGTTCTGGCTTTCAAAGCTGCTGGTTAATGAAACATAAGATTATTACTCCCTTGTGCATTTAAGTTTTCAGGTCTTTATACAATAATTAATTAGGATTATGTGACAAGAAGAGAATTTCCACCAGGAAAAGAAAAACTAATAGTACTGCTTTAACAAATGATGCTTAAACTCCTATTGACTCAACTTAATTTATTTAATCTTTCTACCTAGACCACCCTGAAGGTAATTATTCACTTTAAATACTCTTACACTAGTATCTTTTAAGTCTGGGATTTCTCACGTAGCCACTTACTGTCTAATAAAGCAGGCTTCCTGGGAATGCAGTGTTTTAAATTATATAGAAATGGGAAAGTCCATAAAACATATACAGAAGTGGTTCTCAAAGTGTGGTCCCAGGAACCACATGGGAACTTGTTAAAAGTGAGAATTCTCTGGGCCTCTCCTCAAACTTACTGAACCAGAAATTTTGGGGTCGAGCCCAGAAACCTGTGTTTTTACAAGGTGATTTCAGTACCAGGCCAGGTTTGACAACCATGACTATAGGTCATCAGGGTTTTCCTGAGCATTTACTATATACGATGCCCCACGATGTAAGGATACAGGGGAACATGTGGCACCTGCCCTCAGGGACCTCACACTCTGGTTAGGGTGTTAAGATTTACATACTCAGTTCCGTCACCAACTAGCTTTAATATCTTGGCAAGACTCAACCCCTCTCTGGACTTGTCTCTTCATGAGGAAGTCAAGGTGAGGAAGTCAAGGTGGCCTAAATACTCTACTAAAGTTGCTCCCAACTCCAGATATCGTTCTATGAGTCTACAAATTGTAGGAGTTTGAATTTTTCCGCAGAAGCTCTATACCGGCAATAGGATTTGGAACAGAAGAGGAAATCTTGCAGGCTACTGGGGCTGACTCCCTTCTGGAAACAGTATGGCCTTCGAATCCCCTACTAAAGGCACTAAGGAGCTCACACGATGAGAGGAGCACTGGGAGTTATACTATGTGTTGGCAAATTGAATTTAAATAAAATATTAAAATACTAAATAAAAAAATAAAATCACTCCTCTGGCTTTCACAGCATGAGCCCAACCCTCTCTGGAAACAGAGACAGGCATCGTAGGGAGAGGGCAGATGCCTCACCCCTCCCCTGGGATTCCACAGACAGTGTCCCCATCTCCAATGAGAATCACTGCTCCAGCCCTTTACCACCTGGTGGCTCTCGGGCGGCAGGGGGCTAGAAGGTTTCCCTAGGACCAGTGGAAGAGAACCACATAACCAAACCTTGAGTAGCAAGGAATACCATTATTTAGCAATATCGACAGAGCTCTGAACTGAACTAGGGGAGACAACTTTCACTTAATAAAAGGATCTGGAGACAGAGAGGCCCATCATGTAAAAAGCCCCTATACCTCCACAACGGTGCCCAGGGCTGCTCCCAGCTGGCCTTTCCTGCTCCTCCCTCCATTCCACTGCCCACCCCTCCGAGCACACATTGTGCTAACAGGGTTCAAAGGTTTTTGATGAAGTGGATGTTCATTCATGGTTCACAGGCCCTAAAGTCATCCTCAGAAAGAATTTCCTAACATGCTCTGCATTGAGACACCATCATTGAAAAACACAGATGATTTTCCAGTGGGAGAGGAGCACACTCATTTAAAAATAGGGCAGACATGAGAAGACTTAACACCCTGGCACGTTAAATGTAATGAATCCTCTTAGTAGTCATGGCATGTTAGAGCTAGAAGTGTCCTCAGAGATAACTGAACCCCCTTGCGTTAGAGTCTATACTGCAAAATTTAGCACTGAATTGTATACTCTTTATTCAAATAATGAATGATGTGTCCATTAATACTGCTCATCTATTAGTTAGGCTTGGAATCAAGACTTGAACCCAGAGCTTTTGCCCTGAGGCCAGTTCTGTCTCTATCATGGAAGGAAGTCTCACTTCTCGCAGAAACAGGGGCTGAGACATTTCTTTATGCATGTCAATTGTTTGTCCTCTCCGTGAAAAGTGTTTTAATGAACAACAGTTTTCATCAGATTTTTAAGTAACAATGACATTGCAAGACCCGCCATATCATTCCTAAGGCTTTGGGCTCCCCTCTGCAACACCAAGGACCCCCCAAAAGGGCTTGTACCTCTCAGAAGCTGTCTTCTGAATTCCCAAACACAGCCAACCTGAGGAAAATGGTTAAGATCCCCTTATCTCCATTCTCTTCTTCTCTCTCGCATTCCTTGGGAAATATTTACACAATTATTTTATATTAAGAGATTATATATTGGTAATAGATTCCTTATCCTGTCTCAAAGGTATGGAAATATTAACAAAAGGCATGACTCTTCCCCCAAAAAAGTGGTGACATTTCTGGCATCAGTGGCTAACAAGTTAGAGAAATTTCTCAGCCACTGATGACAAAGAGAAGCCACTGGTGCCCCTCCATCAACTCAGCATTGCTGATCTGACTCTGCTGGGTGGCTGTCCCCCTTTTGGCAAGGTTTCTCTTATAAATGGCCCAATCGATATTCATTAGGCATTGCCAGCTCCTTGTCTCTCCCTAACTGATTTATCCGCCATGCTATAAAACCCATTAAAAATTAATTCTCTAATAGACAAGGGCTCAAATTGGCTGCCCGGAGGTTCCGGGCACAAGACAGATGTGCATTGCCTCTAGAAAGGAGACACCCAAAGGCAGGGGCAGCCCAAGAGTGGAGCATCCCCTCTTTAAATCCATGCCCAGGGGAACCCATTAGCAACCCTGATGACATCTGTCTGCCCCAAGAAAAGGATGTCCCACAGCCTTCCAAACAGGAAGGGGACACTGGTCTTGCCTTCCTGATCAAGGACTATAAAGTAGAATATCTTGACAATCCCCTGTCCCAAACTGGGACCATGTGGGAGGGAGGAGGATGGGTCATATTCTTTGTTCAAAAGCCCAGCCCTGTTTTTTAGAGAGCTCATTGGAGCTGCAGTGTGGAAACAACAAGAGGGCCAGAAGATTGAGTTTGGGGAACCCAAGAAAACAATATTCAGCTAAGAGTCAGTGGTGGCCTGGCCCAGAGCAGTGACAGCAGCAATGCCCAGAGGGAGCGTACAGAGCATAGCTGATGAGCCAGCAATTGTTCACTGTTAGGCACTCCTGGGGCTGAGAACAGAGCCTGGCAAAAAGAATGAATGGGGGGGGGGGCGTGGCGTGGAATGCCTGGGTGGCTCAGTAGTGGAGCATCTGCCTTCGGCTCAGGGTGTGATCCCGGAGTCCTGGGATCAAGTCCCACATTGGCATCCCTGCAGGGAGCCTACTTCTCCCTCTGCCTATGTTTCTGCTTCTCTCCGTGTCTCTCATGAATAAATAAATAAAACCTTTAAAAAAATGAATGAAAGAGGGGATGAAGGGAGAGAAGAACCCAGAAAATAAGCTGTGGGTCAACCTAAAAGTGACTGATATCCACTGAAAGATTGAGGAATACAACTGACAGATTTGAACCTAAGAATACATTCTCTCTTTTGAAATGCCCTGCAACGGATCTTGACTTTAAAAACAGCACAGGATTGCTCATTAATTCATTCTACAAGTACTTATTCAGCACAAGTACTTATTCAGTACTTATTCACTATGCTGATGCTGGAGACCTAATAATAAAAACAGATACAGTCCATCCAAGCCCTCAAAGAACTTACTTACCTTTTTCTTTTCTTTTCTTTTCTTTTTTTTTTTTTTAACTATAATGTTGACATAGTATTGCCTTCTAGAGAAAGTAAATGGGAGGAGGAGAGCACAGGCTGTTCCCATTTCTCTCCATGGGAATTCCTCACCCAGCAGATCATTAATTGGCCCCTCTCTTCCTGGCACAGTATGCCTGGGAGAAATAACCAGGCCGCCAAGCCAAGCAGCAATGCCAAGCCTCCTACGGGATGGTGAAAAGCAACACGTTGAAGATCTATGTCTCCTTTTGCCTAGTTTCCCTGAGCTCTGACCTGCCCAGCAGAGCATGGCGGTCCCTCTGAGTCTGAATAAAGATCTTCTCACACCCAAGAGCACTTTGCCGCACCTCGACAACAAGGCCAGCTTGCTTGGCCTCTGCAAATTAGCCTGTGCACAGCCGGGCAGGATAGGAGGCGATCGAGTGCCCAGGGACGGGGAGGAAGATGGAGAATCCTTCTCAGATGATGGGGCTGAGCTCAGGGCTGACAGCAGAGGAGTGAAACAGACGCTGTGCTACATCCCAGATAGCAGAATTTGACCACCTCTGCATGTCAACGTTAAAAGAAATACAAAATCCATTTCAGAATGATAAAAACCACCTCCAAAAGGCAGGAATTCTGAGATGAAACAGCAAGTCGTAATTCAAATAGTTTTGAGACTGATTTGGAGAAGCTTATGAAAAGTTCCTGATGGCTAATTAAAAGAAAGTTTGAGGGTATTGGGGGCAAGTTCAAAGCTGTGTAATGCCTGAAGTGGTATCTGTCAAATGCCCTCCATTGGGGACAGATGCTAAGACTGGATGAACCAATGGATGGCTCATGGTGGCACTTCCGATTCCCATGAGACAGTGATGCCCAGTGCAGGTCTGAGGGGCGCCCAGAGGTCTCTACCCCAGCCTTCTCTAGATAACAAGGGCATGACTGGCTTTCCTCATCACTAACCTGGTGGTCGCGGTCACCAGCCCTATCCGGGAGTGCATGGATTTACAGATCCTGTGTACCTTGGTGTACTTTCTCCAAGCAACCTTGCTTTTGCTGTGGCATCTTGTCCCATCATTCCTCAGGACCTGAGGTTAGGCAGGTCCCACCACCCTCAGAGCAGGGTTGAGACCCACAAGTGGAATTTCTACTTACTCTCCCATTGGGAGGCCAGCGTGAGGAACACCCTGTAGAAACTGATGTTGGCCCCCTCCTTCCTCTCTTACCTGGCTCAGAGGGCTGACACTTTTGCCAAGGGCAGCATTCAGTTCACAGGCTCCCAAAAACAAGGGCTCCCAAGCTTCTGTCAGACTCCAACCATCAGGCCCTAGTCACATCTCCTTGCCCATAGAATGGATTGGCTAGTTGGTGTATTTTCTGATTGCCCTACTCTGCACTCCCTTTTCAGTGAGATGGGCAAGTATCTATCAGCCAACAGCTTTGAGGGGACCAGCAGTTTCCCTCCTTGCCATATGGAACAGCCCCTGTGCTGAGCCCATCAGTGAGAGAGGCCCAGAGCCTTCATTCTAGATTTCTTTCCCAGACAGCAGTAGGCTTGGCCCTCACCAGCTTACTGTCCTCTTGCTCCCCCTTGCCTGCTCCTGACACAGAGAACCCGCCCCGCTTCCACCGTCACAACTGACCACAAGGTGAAAGCATTCTTGCCTCAGAGAGATGGGTTCGGAAACCCCACAGCCACTGGGATGGGGACTCCAATACCCAGGGCTTGGCTGGCTTCAAGAAAAAAGGGGAAGATCTATGACTTGAGCCTTCAAGGTCCTTCTTTCTCATTGCTTCTCCATACTCTTAAACACTGTCCACAGTATCGCCTAGTCACTCATGTATTCATTCAAGAAATACTTAAATCTACCCTGTGCTAAGGTCCTGGGAATAGCGGATGACTAGGATGGGCACGACCCCTGCCTTCTTGGTGTTTTACAGGAAAAAAAAAAAAAAGGAATAGCCTTATCCGTAGGTTCACGTTCAGAGTATCGGCAGAGAGCACAGCGTCTACACTAATGGTGTGGCCACCAGAATTGTGAGTGCCCTCTGCAGAGTGTATTTTGAGTAGAGGGAGCTTTCCAAGACTCAAATCTCACTCCGCGTAGTAACTTTGTCCTCTGGCTCCCCCAATGTTCAGTTCCGCCTGCACCCCTGATGTCTGGCCTCTGCGCCCCCTCCTTCCCTGACTATCCCAGCCCCTCCTCACCCTCTGGCCCGCTCTCTGCCTCCTTCGGCGCCCTTTGCCTTCATTCCCCCCCTCGCTGGAAGCAAGAGTGGCAAGACTAATTTCATTTCTCTTCTTTTCCTTTGGTGAGTCGATCTGTGACAACCCTTTTTATGCATTTAATTCATTCTCAATTTCTCATAATCAGGGGGATGGTATCCCCTAAGGTTAGGCGAGAGCTTGTCAGGAAGGGGAAAAAAAGGCAGCGTAAATTCACAGAGGTAATCATAGTCTATCTGCACTTCCCACTGCCCGTGGAGCTATTAACTAATATCACTCTCTAATCTTTTTTGTACTTATTTATTTTGTAGCGAGAAACTAGTGTTATAAACACCCCTACTGTCAAAACTTGTCATCCCCATTACCTCAAGGCGGGCTTCATCTCTGTTATTCTAATTTCAGAGTTTCTCAAATTCACAGCCGCTGGAAATTGAGTACAAAATCCATTATCATTTGTATATTTTAATTATGCAAATGAGGCAGCTCAGCTGCGATGTCCGGGACCTGCAGGGATGCCTGACTTGATTCTGGGTGATTACAATTTATCCAGTCGAGTCACTTTAATTGTAACAAGCTAATTACATTGTTTCATTTGGCTTTAACAAAAGAAAAAGAGACAGGAAACTGGATGGGGCTCAGGGCCCCCCCACCCCCCGCCGGAACAGACCGCGGCCTCTCACCAGCACTGGCGTGGAGGCTGCCCAGGGCCTGGGTGGAAGGCGTCCCTGGCCAGTGGAGAGCCTGTTGGGCCACCCCAGAGGAAGCGCAGCCAGGGGCCGGGTAGCTGAAAGCAGCTGCCACCCCCACCCCAGGCAGGGGCCTGGCCACCGGTGGTCTCTGTCAGAGAGGCAGGAGGAGGTTCCTCGCAGCCAGGACTCTATCCAGTGCTCAGCCACATCTGACCATCCCACAGAAGGGCCTTTCCCGCTCAGGACACCCACCAGGCTGATGTCTTTAAGAACGCACCTAATTTCCACTGTTGGTGGATCTGCGCGTGCATCTGATGTTTCTGGATGCATCCAAGGCTTCCTCCTGTCACTGAGCATCATGACCACTGAGAAGCCAGAGGAAGGGTTTCCCATGGTCAGACAGCAAAGAATGTAGAAGTAGGCAGGGAAGCAGAGGGCAGAGAGGTGAGAGAGGGAACCGGAGGCAAATTCTACAGTACGGGGACGTCGCTTTACTCATTTCTTCTTCAAGGTCATGTTTCTATGTCTGTGATCAGGGGTGAACACGTGTTCATTTGACCCGAAGCTGTTTTCTCTCCCTTGTCCTTCTATGCCTGCCAGCAAGAGACAAGGTGCTCAGGTTTGCAAGTTCAATGTTTTAGCAGACAGAGAATCCCCAGGAAGCATGGAGGGGCTCATGTACATTAACACAGGACCATTCTGCATTAACAGTTACAGCAGGGCCACAATTACAGTGTTGCTACAAAGCATCAACTGTCTACAGGCATTAATGCGAGTCTAGAATGTGGCCAAATCCTTTTTTTTTTTTAAGTAATTCTTTAGTTCACCCCCATTCCAGCACAAGGGTCCCTGATCTTTCCACCCGAGTCTGGGCCAGATAAATCCTGGGGCCTCAGCTGCCTAACACAGCAATAGACTCAATACAAATGTCCAGGAATGAGATTCATGCCTACGAATGTCAACAAATCAATTCATCCACAAATACTTATTGAGGTTTATGGAGATTCTCTTAGAAGCATGGCCTCTACTTTCAAGACCATGATTGCTACTTACTAGGCTCCTCCATTCCTTGTACTACGTACTATACTCCAAGGGCAGAAATGAGGCTTACATGTTGACCAAGCAGGAGTGCTCAAGAAGGTCTAAGGGGGGACACATCTGCAGGGCCAGAGTAGTCAGTATTTCCAACACTCAACTTCATGGTTTTAGGGCCTGGATTCGAGGTGAGGCTGACACTGAGCAGGGTGAGGGCTGCGGTCCTGATGTGGCTCTGTTACAAAGGATGCCCACAGGTAACATGAGCATAAGGGGTTGCAGGTGTGATAAAAACAACACATCTGAGGGCTGGGGCTCTAGTCAGGGCAGCACCAGTACGGAGTGAAAGGGTTTGGTGCCCGACTTAGAGTTGCCAAGCAAGTGAAGCAAAGGGCATGGTCTTCCCTAGTGAGTCTACCATGTAAAGGGCTATACATATGTCTGCAATGCAATTGTAGGACATCAGTGAGCCCAGAGAGCCTGGGGGATGGAGACAGGGAACAGCTGAACAATGGGGTCCTGTGTCAGCAGGGTTCAGGATGAAATGCTTCTGGATGAGCTTGGGAGGAGGGCGGGTTGTGCCTTGAGAGAGATTTTTTGAAAGGAGGAGGTTGTGTCTCAGTGGATATGTGGAAGAGGTTTATGGAAAAGGAGGAACCACATGGGCAGAGATGCAGAAGGAAGAGCCACACCAGGCAGGGGCAGAAGCTGGAAGAAGGTGGATGGAGAGAAGGCTGGTGGGCGCAGAGGAGGCGAGCATGACACGACTCTGTGAATGGAACACCTGCTTCTGTGCCACAGAGTTCGAGGTTGGCAGTAGCTTCTCCTTCCCCTGCTGGTGGGACACACAAAACAGGACACCTGGTGTCCTGCCCAGGATCAAATTGCATACAAGGTCCCCTAACAAATACATGTGGAAGGGGAGGGAAAAGAGGAGGGGGAGAATGGGAATGGGAGGTGGCACACTTTGGGAACAAGGAAATGAGGTTTTTCCTCCCAGACCCCCCACTGACCAGCTGAGTGGCCAAGGTTAAGTCACTGAAGGGCTGGGAACCTGTTTCATCAGAGGTTGTGGGGTGGTGGTGGGGGGACAGCAAGCCCACCTAGAATCAAGAATTTGGTGTATTTATCTCTTACTCCACAGCATCAGTCTCTACTAAGAAATGCTGCTCTGCATTGGGGTGAGTGGTTGGGACCAAAAGAAAAACAACTGAGGCCGCTGCTTCTGCCTGAATTCTCCAGCTCGAAGTAAATTCGAGCCAGATGCCCAGCTCCTCATCGCTCCATCAGATGACTCCACGGAGTAATTATAATACTTTATGGGCATTAACTCACTGATTCTCATCATGCCCTGGGAGGGAAGCACTCAGATCATTATCCTCCCCGTACCCAGGGAGGAGCATCTCATTCTTTCCATGTGTGCATCCCGACAGCACCTGTCCCCCTGAATGCACGGGAGCGGGAGCGCCAGGATCAGCAGCACACCAGAAAGATAGATGAGCTGGAGTCAAGGTTCTGGGAAAAGGATGGAGGGGAGGAAGGTCCAACAGCGGAGGGAAGAAAGATGAATCGAGAGGGAGGGAATTGGCTGAGCTCAACTCGGTGGTGTCTGAGGGAAGCTGAGAACCAGTTACAAATACTGAAACAAGCTGGGCTTGAAAGAGGGAAAGAAGGCAGGGGGCAGCCCTGGGCCAACCCCAGGTGGGGTGGAGTAGAACAGGGAGGAGGGGGCCATCCTGAGTCCCCCCACCCCCCGGGGACAGCCCTGGGTGTGGCTGGACAGGACGTGGCACAAGCACTCCCCTGGTCTCCCAGCCCCCTTCAAAGCCTCCCCACACTGGGGCAGATCCCAAGGTCCCCTCCATCTCAGGAAGTCTTACAATTGTTAAATTTTATTTATTTTTCTAAAGATTTATTTATTTCTTTTACAGACAGAGAGAGAGAGAGAGAGGATGAGTGGACAGAGGGGCAGAGGGAGAGGGAGAGGGAGAGGGAATCCCAAGCAGACTCCCTCACAGATTGTGAACCCCAACCCAGGGCTCAGTCTCATGACCCTGAGACCATAGACCTGAGCCAAAATCATGGGTCAGACACCGAACTGACACAGCTACCCAGAGTTTAAAACTATCTTATTTTACTGCTCAGTGAACTGACCCCAGAAGAGGGTAAGGAGGTGACCCATGGTCACACAGCAAGGGGGTATGGTCTCTGGGATGGGACCACACATCTCCTAACTGCCACTGGCTTTGTTGTGCCTTCATCTCTCCTCTCTCAATTCCTCCTCATACTTACAGAAACTATCACCTTGTGGCACCAGATTTTATGCTCTGGAACCATTCATCCATCTCTCTCCAAGTAAATCAGAGAGTGGATTTGTGCCAGAACCACATCAGAAGTGTCCCTTTTGGGGAGAGCCCAACATGGGATGAGGCCCCTGGAACAGGGGAGGGTAGTACCCTGCTTGATGATTGCATGTGCAGAGTGTCCCCCGGAGGTGCCAAATCTCCAGGAAGGAGGATCAGAAATACTGGGGTGGGGGCACTTAGAATCAGCTGGAGAGTAAGCCAGGAGGAGAGTGATAAAACCATGAGCGTCTCCACCACCATCCCTTGGAATACCCACCAAGCAGTCCCCAAAGTGCTAGAACAGATAAGGACTTGGAGCAAACTGAGTCCATCTGTCTGCACTGAAGGGAATGACACCCCACCTGACAGATGATGCAGGGGTGTGTTCTGACGACATCTTAATCCCAAAATTAGGCTCAATCCTCCAGTCCCCTCTAGTGTCCATTCACCTGCCCCCACTTTCGGACACGTGCTGGAATCTGAGGCCCACGCTCATCTCCCAGTAGTTTGTTGTCTCCCAGTAGAAAACATGCCAGCCAGACTGCTCCAGGCCTCGGCTCCAGGGTGACCACCTGCTAGCTGTGTGACTTTGGGCCATTATCAGAACCACCCCAGGCCTCCAATTTATCAGTACCATGCAAGCAACAGCAGTATTGGCCTCGTAGAGTTATCGTTAGGGTCAAATGTTTTAATATGTCAAAACCATCCGGGAAAATTCCTGACCCTTACTAAGTGCTCCGTGAGTATCAGATGGTTCCCGCCTCACCACAGCCCCCCCACACCCTCCCCAACCCTGTGAGTTGGTTGAGCTGCAAGGACGTCCCCTTCACCCCTTCTCCAGCGAGCCCTTGTGTGCTACACTGGCAGCTGAGAACACACAGGCCAGAAGAGCCACCTCCCCTCAACACAAGGGCTCCAGCCTAGCAAAGAAGCCTGCTGACCATGCGGCCAGTGCACCCCTGCCCAGGAAGGGGAGGCCGCCAGGCCAGGGATTCGCTCACACGTGTCCCCGTCCCTTCAGCCTGGGAAGGAGGTCACATCGGTACTAGATGCTTCCGTGAAGACCCAGGCACTTGTGGCCTCTGCCCCGTGGGCCACCTGCAGGACGCCCTCAAAGGACTTCCATTCCAGGACAGAGCCCAGAGACTCCTGGAAACACGGCTGGCATTCTCGGGCAGGATTAAATGTCCACAACCCACATGGCCAAGACTCCGCGCATCCATGGGAAGGGGCGTCATGTGTTCCCTTCCCAGCAGTTTGTGAAGGACCCAGGGAGGGTGCCCTCTCTGCAGGAGGCCTGGAGCCAGGGCTGTGTCTGCTCCCTTGTGTGCCTTTGCACGGCGGTGCCTGTTGGTTCACTTTCCCTGGTGTTCAGATTCCTTCCCCGACCCACATGGTCAGCCCCCAGGCAGACTGCTACTCAGTGGCCCAAGGGAAGGACTCCGAGACGGGCAGGACACCGGCGCCCAGGGCTGACCTGGCCTGCAGGTCATGGGCACATCTTCTGCTGGGCTCTCTGTCCAACATTCCTTTATCAGAAGACAGAGTTTTCCCCAAATGAAGCATTGGGTGAGGCTGGCACTTGCCAGTACTTCTGCTTAGAGCCTGTCACCCTAGGGCCACACAAGCAGGGCACATGGGGTCAGCCGCTGTGGCCAAGTGCGGCTTCTACGCCGGGCACTCCTGCATCACCTCTTAGTCCCCACGGCAGTTCCTAGTCTAGGCCCAACTCACAGATGAGAAAACCGAGGCTGGAGGAGGCGGGGCCATTTGCCCAGTGGCATGAATCTCCAAGGCCAGGCTGGGCCCAGCCCTGGGTAGCTGGCTTAGTGTTAGGGAGACGCTTCCCTTAACCCGGGCCGATGAGGCAGACTCAGTGAGTGGAACCAGGCCCAAGGACGCTGCCCAGCCTACGCAGGCAGAGAATGGTGAGACACGGCCTGGGGAGACAAGGAGATGGGTCAGAGAAGGGGGAGAGCTGGAGAGGAGGCACAAGACTCCCCTGAGGCTGAGGGAATCCTTTCCCAGACACTTTCTCTCTCCGTTCCCTAACTCCCCTCCTACTGCTCATTCGCCGATGAGCTGGCCTTGGCTATGCACATGTGATCTTGCCTTAGATCTTATTTTCGGGGGCTGATTTCCCTTTGTCCTGTATCCACGCAGTGCCAAGACCACCGTAGCACTGAATGCGAGAATTATCGAAAGCAGGGAGCCCTGCTGGGCCTGGGTAGGTCCCTCTCCAGAATCACCATCCAAAGGCCGACCTGCAGCCACCTGGTCTCCATCCGTCTGTGGCTCAGAAAGAACAGATACCCCCTCCCCCATCTACACCTGCCATCCGATAGATGGAGGGCTCTAAATAATTCACAAGAATCATTTTGTAACGCACTGACCCTGGAACACGGCACATCACTCATTGTGATACCCTTGCTCTCCCCTGCTCCCTCTCCGTCCTTCTCATTCCGACAGCTCAGCCTCCTCTCTTGGGTGCCCACCAACAGGCCCCCTTCCTTTCTTACAAGCTACATGATGCCAGCAAAGGTGTTCAGTCTCCAAGACTCCTTTGAAAAGACGAGAGGAGTGGTGCAAGTGGCTGGTTGGGGTCGGGGTCAGGGTTGAGGGGAAGGTATTGGTGCCCTGGTTGCCCCGGCACCAGTCAGGGAATGTATCCAGCTCCTGGGACCCACCCAGGAGCTCTGGCCTCATGAGAGGTAACCCAAAAGAACCATCAGCCTGGAAGAGGAATCTGATGACAGTCTGAGTGGCCCTGCCCTCCAGGGACTTGCCTCCAGTGGGGTGAGAAGCCACACACGGGAAATCCTGAGAGATCTGGACAAGTTCTCCCAAAGAATGTTCTCTGTCCCTGAATTTCATGCCAGTCTATTAATACTGTGTGCCCAGGCCTGTGAAGATGAACGTGGAAGGACACATGGGAAAACTAGGTGCCTTTGTCTGAATGTTTGTCACCCAACCAGGAGATGGGGACTCATGCACAAAACCACTAGGGGAAGAAACACGAAGGTGTGGAATGTTTTTGGAAGAGACATACAAGACACTGGTGCTGCTTCCCCCTGCCCCAGTTACCTCTGGAGAAGGGGAATAGGAGAAGGGAAAAGAAGAACAATGCTTTTTTTTTCTTCCCCAGCTTTATTGAGGTATAACCAAAAAATGAAATTGTATACATTTAAAGTGTATGATGAGACAATTTGATATATGCATCCTTCGTGGAACGACAACAATCAGGTTAATTGGCACATCCATCACCTCACCTAGTGTCTAGTATGTGTGTGTGTGTGTGTGTGTGTGTGTGTGTGTGTAGTGGGAACAATTCAGATCTAGTTTCTTAGATCCATACTCATCAGGGATATTGACCTGTAATCTTCTTGTCCTACGGTGTCTTTGTCCGACGTTGGTATCAAGGTAACGCTGACTTTGGAAAATGAGTTTGGAAGTGTTCCTTGCCCCACTCTTCCTTCCTTCCTTCCTACCCTCCTTCCTTCCTTCATTTATTTATTTATTTATTTATTTATTGGAGAGTTTGAGAAGGGATGGTATTAATCCTTCTTTAAACATTTCATAAAATTCATCAAAAAAAGCTCTCCTGATCCTGGACTTTACTTTGTTGAGGAGTTTTTGATGACTCTTTACTGGTCTCTTCAGGTTTTTCCATTTTTTTCATTATTCAGGCTTGGCAGGTTGCATGTTTCTGGGAGCTCATCCATTTCTTCTCAGGCATCCAACTCGTTGCTGTAGAACTGTTTACTTTGTCTCTTACAATCCTTTGTGTTGCTGTGGCATCGATGGAAATATCTCCTTCGTTTCTGATTCTATTTATTTGAGAGTTTTTTTCCACTTAGATTCACTAAAGCTCTGTCAATTTTGTTTACCTTTAAAAAAAAGAAATCACCTCTTAGTTTTGCTGATCTTTTCTACTGTTTTTCTGATCTCTATTCCATTTATTTCTGTTCTAATCTTTGTCATTTCCTTCCTCTGTTCACTCTGGGTCTGGTATATTCTTCTTCTATTGGTTCTTATTAGTTCCAGAAGATTTTTCATAAATTCTTTGAGGTTCTCTACATAGACAATCATGTCATTAGATCACCAGTTTATTATATTTTAATAAGGCTGTATCATCTCAGGACCAGCCAGACGGAAGAGACGCACAGGACAAGGTGTGTAGAAGGGGCAGGGCTTCCACGGGCCTCCAGGTGCACAGACCCGGCCCCCCTACCAGCTCACCAGCCCTGAAGCTCCTCAGAGCTGTGCTTTTCCTTTTCACTTATTACACTCTCCCATCAGAATTTTTTTTACAACAATGTATTACTTGTTAAAATACACTTATAGAAAGAGCCCAAATCCAGACTGGACTGTAAGCCACTCTGAGGGTCTGTGTTGTGTGTCTCTTCTGTTTCTGTGTCCTCACCATCTGGAACATTCCCTGGGCAGCAGAGATGCTCAATCAAGAGTTGCCGAGTATGGAATAAAGATGGTGCTATTGTAAGCTGGAAACTAAGGGTGGAAAATAATCTTAGAGGGAAGGGTGGTAGTGGGAAGATGACCATAACAGCTTCAACAAGGAACCAGACTGGGGGGGTGAATAACTGTGTATGATGACAGATGTTAACTCGACGTATCATGGTGATCATTTTGCAATATATACAAATACTGAATCATTATGTTGTACACCTGAATCTAATATAATTTGGTATGTCAATTATATCTCAATTAAAATAAAATTTGATAGGGAGGCTGAAGGAGGATTTTAAAATTCGAAGTCACTTTTGAACTTTTATAAACAGTTTAACCAAACATCCTTAACCTAAAGAAAATTAAAAATTGAGACAAATATGCTTTAAAAAAAAAAGATGAAGAAGAAGCAACTATAAAATATTTAAAGGAGCAGAAAGGCTGGGAGTAAATGGTCAAGGCTCAAGGGAAAATGTGAGCCATCAGCAAGCATTTTTTGAGGAGGGAAAAAAGGAAGGGAGGAAAGGAGGAAGGGAGGGAGAAAGGCAGGGAGAAAGGGAGGGAGGGAAGAAAGAATGACGTGAGCCAAGGCAGGAAGGCAGAGAGGGGGAAACAGTGACGGCCAGTGAATGCAAGAGTATAGAGATAAAACGAGGGAGGCAGCATGGAGCCCATTTATGGAAGATGTTGACTCTGGCCTAAAGGCTTGAAGGGCACACCCCGTCTGTGCTCCAGGCAGGTCTGGGCACTGCAGAGCCAGACAACCAGTCTGGTGCACCCTGGCCACAGACTCCTTCACCACACTCTCCTGCCCCAAGCCAGCAGCTCCCAACCCCAAATGGTGTGGAGCCCACAGCCTCTGAATCCCCAAAGAGGAGGAGAGAAGACAGTGAATGCAGGATCCCAGCCCCTGCTCCCTGAGGTTCTGATTGCACAAGGAGTACCCAGGCCCCAAAGGGCCAGAAGAAAGTTGGGTTTGGGTACCATTGACCTAAACCATCTCATTCTTTACAAGTCCTGAGAAAACAATTTCCACAGAATCTTTCAGAATTAAAATAACTCCCAGCCACTTTGCCCTTGCTTGCTTCCCACTCCAGCATCTACAAAAAAGACATTTACTGGGTCTACATGTCCATTCAGCTGCTAGAACAAAATACCAGGGGCTCAACCAACAGAGATTTATTATCTCACAGTTCTGGAAGCTAAACGTCCATGGTCAGGGTGCCAGCATGGCGGGGTTCTGGTGAGAGCCTTCTCTATGGTTTGCTGTGTCCTCAAAAGGCAGTGAGTTCTGGTCTCTCTTCCTCTTCTTGTGAGGGCCCTAATCCCATCATAGGGGCCCCACCCTCATGACCTCATCTAAATTTAATTATCTACAATAAGTGCCATGGTTTCATACCATCATATTTGGGAGTTAGGGCTTTAACATATGAATTGGGGGCATGGAAGGACACACAAACATTCAGCCCTTAACACTGGGGGGGGGGGGGTGGGAAATACAAGCTACCTTTCCCAGACTTTATTGCAGCAATGAGTGATAGTGTGACCCACAATGAAATATAAAAAGAAGTCTGAGAGACTTTTGGAAAAGACATTTTTTTTTGCCATGGAAGGGAAGAAAACACTGCCCTTTTGTCAACCCCATACTCCCAACCACTTCTTGCCCCATATCTTTGAATATTGTTATGATACCTGGAGCTGCTACATCCCACCTGGGACCATAAGGCAACACACCAAAGGACAGAAAGACAAACTTCTAAGGATGGTGTCACTGGAAGGATGGCTTTGATAGCAGTGCTGAGCTCAGATGTGGCCTAGATGACCCACCTCTGGACCTCTACTCAGAACCTTCTACCTCTGGACCTGAAGATGACTGAAGGGGGGTATGTAAGTCCTTGTGGGCCAGACTCCTTGTTCCTTGCAGCCAGGGGCATCTCACTACCCACTCATACGGCTTCAGAATGAGGAAGCCTGGACCCAAAGCCCTTCAGATCATCTTAGTGGATGCAGCAGTGTGAGTGCGCATTCTTGCACAAAAGCTGTAGAGAATCACTGCTGAAACCAACCTATTTTCACCTTTACCCATTAAATAATCTTAGTTCCCTCCTTTACATTTTCCTAAAGGAAAGAGACGAGATGTAACAGGCACGCATGCTTGGGCTCCGCCTGACGTTCAAGATCCCATCTCACCTGGTTTCACAAAGGAGCTTTGATAGAGGACAGAGCTCAGGGGCGGCCTAACTTTCCAGGCTTGGGGGCAACAACAAAACTCTTTGTCTACTCACTGCTTCCCTTTAGGTCCCGCTGAAACCTAGAGAATATAGGCTTTCCTCTTTCCTGTGATAAGAACAACAACAGTGGGATGGTTGAAAGCCATGAACCTGAGAGGTGAGATGGGTCCAAGTCGGGAGGCTCCTGCTCTGGCTTCCAAGCCATAGATATTTACACTTCCCTCACAGACCCTTACCTTTATGATTTCTAAGGAAAGGACAGTACCATATTATTAAAGCCAGTGGGTTGTGGTGAGAATTAAGTGAGGTCACACAGTAGAGAAAGTTGCAAGAAGACTTCAAAATGTATATATGATGTTTCTGGAAACTTGTTTTAAAAATAAAGAAAGATCTGAAACCAATATTAGCAAAGGCTAACGTGTTAATTCTGAGCAGGTTTAAAGAGTTTATCCTCTCCATACTTTTCTGTACTTTTGAAATATTCCATAACTTATGTATCAAAAAAAAGTCAGGCATAGTGAATGACCCGGAGCAGGTAGCTCGTTTGCGGTCACCCCCAAAAGAGTTCTGTTTGGAGGTACAGGTGAGTGAAAAGAGGGACCCAGCAATTCCCACTGATGCCAAGATACGCACGGTTGGCCTGCAGCCTGGGTTACCTGCAGGCACAGCCCTCCCGGACGCCTGGAAACAGGGGACAGACAACCTCAGAGGACATGCTGCAGGCTCTGGACAAGAAATAGTAGCACCGTTTTATCAAAACTGTTTCGTCATAACACAGATTTGGGGCACTTAACTGGCACCCAGTAAATCCCTGCCATGAGGCAGATGGACCGAGATAGGACCCAGCCCAGCGTAAATTCCCAAGGAACAAGTGGTGCATGTACCATATCTTTGGTGTCACCTTTGGTGTCTGACTCTGCCCGCAAAAGCCTCATTTCTTGGTATGGCTGTGAACTTCATACTCTTTCCCATACTCATAGGAAAAGGACAATTGGGATGCCTGGGTGGCTCAGAGCTGGTCCTGGGATTGAATCCCCCATCGGTCTCCCTGCAGGGAGCCTGTCTCTCCCTCTGCCTGGTCTCTGCCTCTCTCTCTATGCCTCTCATGAATAAATAAATAAAATTTATAAAAAAAAGAAAGAAAGAAAAGGAAAGTCACTTCCCCAATCCTGCACTCACCCTTTCCCTCACAAAAAGTGGAGTCTATAAAACACGAGGCTCCTTGGGGTGTAGATCCAGTGTGATTCTGAACCCCACTCAGGAGCTTTTGAGCAAAACAAACATGAAAAACATATTACATTTTCACCAGTTTGATCCCAAATAATGCCAGTCCTAGGACTCGAAAGCTCCAGGTCCTGGTGAAAGCCTGGCTTAATGACACCGATGGGCTTCCAGAAGGAGTAAGGAAGCAGTAAACACTGCCAAAGCTTCCTCTCCTCCTGGGCCCTGGTTCATTTTGGTGAGGTTCCTATGTCCATTTTTGCAGGCTCACCTTTGGCAAAATTGTGGTGCCCCAAAGCTTGGGCTTCAGTATTCACTTTGGCCTTTATGAACCTCTCCTTGTCCCCCAGCCCAGCCCCTGCCCCATGGACCCAACACATTCCTCCTGCCCCAGGCTCCCCTGCAGTATGGCAGTGATCACACAGCTAATAATTGTGTGGAATTGCCCCTGAGTGGAATGTTGGCAAGTTGTGAGGAGTAAAATATTTTTACTTAGTCTGCTAGGCAGTGGGAGAGTAAAGCCAGAAAGGCCTGGGCTTGAGTATAATCCTCTTCCAATTTCTCTACAAATGAAAAAAGGTAAGATTATTTGGTGGGAAGAGGAAAATGTTAATCCACTTAAATGTATCACAACTGACAGAATTTCAAAAGTGAAATCCTTGAGGCAGCTCAAGGGAAACTGAGGAAACACAGTCCCTTAAATTAGAGCAGTTTTTGAATATTTGGCTGACATTTGTTTCGTGCCTACAAGTGGCTGGGCGCCCAGGCAGGCATTTCATAGGCTTTGTTTCACAGGCTTTGGATCCTAAAAGATCAGATTCTCTTCCACTGTTTTACAGAGACTCAAAATGGTTCAAGGTCACAGGGTAGCAAGTGACAGGACAGACCTGGGATTTGTAACCATCGAACTCCAGCAGCTCTGATGTTCCCACTGGTGGCCCTCATTGCTCTGGAGACCTACTGTGACTGGCACCCATACAACCAGTCTGGGCTTCTACCCCAGGCCCTGGCCAGAGGGCAGCTTTCATGAGGCAGCAAAACCAAGGTTAGTGGGAAGTTGCCGGCCTGGCAACAAGCTTGGCCTGGGGTGGAGGTCTCCTTGAGACTAAACAGCTCTGTGATCTAAGCAAGTTATTCACCTCATCTAAGCAAGTTATTCTTCCTTTTCCATAAAATTAGGACTAGAGCAGTGACAGCAAGTTGTCTGGAGCAGCAGAAACTTTTCTTTTTTTCCAAATGAAATCATACACGAATCACAATAAAACAAGTTCAAATGAGATTGCCCTGGTCAGTACTGGTGTAGAAGATGGGGAAGGCAAAGATCCAGATGCTGCAGACAGGTTGTTTAATCCATTTGTTGTTTTTTTTTTTAAAGATTGTATTTATTTATTCATGAGAGACACAAAGAGAGAGGCAGAGACACAGGCAGAGGGAGAAGCAGGCTCCATGCAGGAAGCCTGATGTGGGACTTGATCCTGGACTCCAAGATCACACCCTGGGCTGAAGGTGGTGCTAAACCGCTGAGCCACCTGGGGATCCCTAATCTGTATTTTTAAATTGCATGTTACAGTTGGGGAAACAGGAGTCCGGAGAGCTGAGCACATTGGGAAAGTTTCCATAGCTGCTCAGAGGCAGAACTGGGACTCTCAAGCCAGGCGAGCTCACTCAAATCCTGTCCCCCACTGTCTCACCCTTCCCTCCTCCCGGCAGGAGCCAGGCTAACGCTCGTTTGAGGTGGCACATTGACAACAAGCCATCAGACACAGAAGTTAAGGTTCATAATGGCAATAATCTCCCACATTGGCCCATGCTGAATGGGAGGCTGCTAGGTAGGCAGATATAAATATAGACTTTATTATAACACATCACGAGGCAGGGGAGTTAATGTCATTGGCAGAACATTCATTTCCACATTTCCTTACTTTTGCACGTCTTAATTTGCAACTTAATGTGGCATTATCATAATTTTTTTGCATTATGTAATGATCAAAGGGAGGCGTATCATATTTATTGATTTATTTGATTTATTTAAAATGTAACCATGGCCCCAGGGCGGGTGCATGTACAAAATACAAATGCAACAGTTAAATTGAATCCGGCAGATAAATTCCCCATTAAAAAAAAGACATTTCAGGACTGTCAAGACCATGAGAAATGTCTTCCCAGAATCGTTAGGAGAGAAGGAATCTTGAGAGGTCATCTGGTCCAACCCTCTGCCTCGGGCAGAATTGCTCCTATCCCCCAAAACTGAGCGCCAACTGAGCTTTCAGACAATCTCCAGGCAGGGCCACAGTCTACCATATTGTCCCACCTCTGTCCTCAACCCCAAAGCCAGAATCTTTCCCCTGGGTCAGTCAACCAACCATTCTGCCCCTGGAATCCACGTCCTCACCTTTGACTCCTTTGGTTTATAATCACGCATTTTTAAAAACCATTCCTCATTCCATGTCTTGCCTATTTATTTCCCATTCCACACCTCTGCCTCCCAAAAGACCCACGTTAGTTAGGTCGTCAGGTCCCTTTTGTAGAATTTCAGAGTCTCCCAGTGAGAAAGAGAACAGATCCAGCACTCTACCCAGAGCAGAAACTTCTTAGACACAGGCTCGACTGCTGGACATCCAGTTTTTCTATAGCTTTCCAAAACTGAGGGGCCCATTATTGACCAAGAGACACTAATCCTGAGTCTGAGCCTATGGGGACACTCACTCTCTGTTACTTTCTTCCAGCCCAGCTCAGCCCAGGATCCCATTCATTTTCTATGTTTTTTGTTTGTTTGTTTTTAGGATTTGGAATCTTGGGTTGAATTACACTGAACTTGTGTTTCAAAGCACTCCCTTCTTTCAAGATCCCAAACAACCCAAATCCCCTGGATAACAAAAATCCCATTCATCCACTTCAACTCTCCCAGGTCTCACTACTCTTTCCATGTGCTTCTCCAGGAGGCCCCTAAGCATGGTCCTGATCAACCCCTATGCTTCAGTTGCTACCCTACAAAGTTGTCGTCCCTTGTTTGAATAGCAGGAAGATCATTCTCATTCATAGTAGGATTAGCACTCTTTTTTTTAAAAAAAAAGATTTTATTTATTTATTTATGAGAGACAGAGAGAGAGAGAGAGAGAGAGGCAGAGACATAGGCAGAAGCAGAAGCAGACTCCATGTAGGGAGCCTGATGTGGGACTTGATCCTGGGACTCCAAGATCATGCCCTGGACCAAAGGCAGGCACTAAACTGCTGAGCCACCCAGGGATCCCCAGGATTAGCGCTCTTAAAGATGACATTTATAGAAGGGGAATCAGTTCTAGTCCTGTCAACTAACAACTTTTCTGGTCTTTCCTAAATCCACTTTGCATTTCCAGAATGGATGGCTTAGACTGCAGCAGAGCATCTCAAGCTTTTACTTTAGGCCATAGAACCCTTTATTTAAATGAAAGCTGTCTTAGGCTGCTCTAGCTGCCCTAACAAAACTCCAAAGACTGTGGTGCTTACACAACAGACATTTGTTTTCTCACAGTTCTGGAGGGCAGAAGGTCCAAGTTCAGGGCTCTGACAGTGTTCAGTTTTGGGTGACAGCTCTCTTCTTGGCTTGTAGAAGGCTACTCTGTCCTCATGTGGTCTTTCTTTTGAGCAGGTACAGTGAGAGATAGGTACACACAAAGAGATACACAGAGAGAAAACCCTCTGGTGTCGCTTCTTATGAAGACACTAATCCTACAGAACTGGGACCCCACTCTTATGATCCCATTTAACCTTCATTTCTTCCTTAGAGGCCCCATGTCCTAAAACTATAATACACTCAGGGTTAAGGCTCTAATATATGAATGGGAAGGATGGGGGAGTGGGCTGTACAAACATTCAGCTTTTGACAGAGGCCACTGATCTTTGGTGTTCCTAGACTTGCAACTGCATCACTCCAATCTCTGCCTCTGTCATGACATGAACTTCTTCTCCGGTGTATCTCTCTGTTCACAGGGTGTTGAAGACTGGCAGCATCAGGGCAGCCCTTCTTGCTTAAGGAGATAGTTTCAGTTTCCATCACAGGACACTTTGTCCACTGGGTCTTTGGCCTGAGTGAAGAGATAAGCTGGAAAGAAGAACTTAATCAATTAGAAAGTACAGCCTGAGGTCAAAATGGAGGTAGTTGACATTCTCTTTCAAAGGGAATGATAGGGGGGCACCTGGGTGGCTCAGTAGTTGGGTGTCTGCCTTCAGCTCAGGTCGTGATCCCAGAGTCCTGGAATCAAGTTCCGCTTTGGGCTCCTTAGATGGAGCCTGCTTCTCCTCCCACTGCCTATGTCTCTGCCTCTTTCTGTGTCTCTCATGAATAAATAAATAAATAATCTTTAAAAAAGGGGGGGGGGGAAGATAGAGACCAAATCAAGGTTATTGCTATAAAACTAGGAGGTAGATTCACAAGCAGTAGGAGTGATTAAAAGACTGAGAAAGGCCAACAAAAGGACGTGTGAAGAAGGAGGACTTTTTTTTAAGGAGGTGCATCCCCAGCCCTACCACCACACACCAGAGACCTAGGTGGAGGTCACACCCCTTCAATGGCATAAAGCATTGAGCAACTGGACCTGCTACCTACAAACCACCCTGCTTGCTCCAGAAATCCCTCCCCTCCCAAGCCTCTGCAGCCAAGGACTGTCATCCTGGGGCTGGGAAGGCAGGTATGTGGAAAAGCAGGACATGTCATTACAGACTCTTAGTAGACCCCTTGGTGGTGATGAGCACTTTTCTGGCATCTGCAGAGCTAGAGTCAAGATGGCTTCCCAGCCCTCCTTCCCATGCCCAGATGTGCTAGTGGAACAAGCAAGAAAGGAGTTTGACCATTGGGATGAGTACCTAATGCTCTTCTTATGCTGAGCCTGTGCTGCTTCTGGTAAGGAAGTGTCACGAAGAACAAAGCACTGGTTAGCATACTGAAGGAGCTTTAAAAAAAGCACTAATTTCTTGATGGGAGGGTCCCTCGTGCTGCTTACAATCCAGCTGGAAAGTGATCTTGCTAGGCTTTCTCCTGGAAAGTGGGGGGAAGACATAACTGGATAAATAACATAGGTTCCTTTAAGACAGCTTTCCTTCTTTTCATCCTGCCTCCCTCTTTCCCTTCTTCCTCTCTTCTTTCCCTTCCATTTGAATGAGGACACACTAGGAGTCAAGCACTTTGCTACACCCTGGGGATGAGGCAGTGAAGGAAAGAGATAGTCATGGCACAAGCCCTTGTGGGGCTGAGAGTCTAGGATGAGAATCAGAAACCAAACACATCACTCAATAAATTGCAGACAGACAGTTATGATAAGGAACAAAAGGAGACATAGAGAGTGCGATAAAAACATGGAGCAGGGAGCCTTCACCTGATTGGAGGTGCAGGGAAAATCTTCTGGAGGAAGGGACATTTGCACTGAGTTCTAAAGTATAAGCAGGAATTACCTCAGTCTTAAAGGTCAGGCTGGCCCCAGGCCAAAATCTTCAAGATGAAATTAAGCAATGATGAATGTCAAGTATTTCTATTAAGCTGAAAAACAATGACAGGTGCACCGCAGGCCAACTGGGAAAGATGGCAGCTGTTATGGACTAGAGGTTTGTGTGCCCCCAAAATCCACATGCTGGAAGCGTAATCTGTAATGTGATGGTATTTGGAGGTGAGTCTTTGGGAGATGATCAGGTCATGAGGGCAGAGCCCTCCTGAATGGATTAATGCGTAATGAAAGAGGCCACACCGAGCTCTCTCACCCCTTCCACCATGCAAGGAGATGACAGCAAAACCACAGCCATCTATGAACCAAGAATCCAGTCTCGCCAGACTTCAAAATTGCTGGTGTCTTGATCCTGGACTTCCCAGACTCCAAAGGTGTGAGAAGTAAATAGTTGTGTAAGCCATCCAATCTCTGGTAGTTCATTGTGGCAGCCTGAACAATGACAGCACTTTATATTGAGATGATAAGGGTGTGGGCTGGTTTTTCAGCTCACCATACATTCAGAGTGAATTAACAATGTAATAGAGTTGCTAGAAAAATCAAGCAAATTAAAATCTTGATGTGGATTTAAATTCCATATCAAGGAAGATAAATATGCCCCTGTGCTGTCTTAGACAGACCATATCTGCACTTCTAGTTCCTTCTTCTGGCCTCCAGATTTTAAAAGGAGCACGAAATCTGGTACATGTCCTGAGGAGGAGGCTGAGATGCTGGGAGTCTCCTTCTGCCAGCCATGATGCAATTGGAAATCCTCCACAGTTCCTTGCAAGATCTTTAATATTCTTTGATTGAACTGATTGCTTTTCACAGGGCTGTCGGCAGCTTCCCTTGGCCCTATCATTTCTCTCTCCTGAGGTATGGGGACTTTACTGAGGTGCATAACGTTTATGCAGGGAATGCAGGTGCTTGGAGCTGCTTAAGGCAATGGGCCTCCCACCTGTCCACTGCATCTCTCCTTCTCGGGGCTGCCCTCTGATGGAGTAGACCCTCTACAGCTCGACTTTATCAGTCATCCTCTGAATATGGTTCTGAAGATGATGACTGACTCTTCCTTGCCCCTAACTTCCTTCCACTTGCTGGATTATTCTGTGGAAATATCTGACAAGAGGGAAGAACCGGGTTTCCGCATTATTGTAATGCCAGGCAACTTCTCCAGACAATTTCCACTGCAAATGCTTAATGAAGTAATCAGGAAACCCAGGTGTTAATGAAGCCACAGCCTCCCCAACCAGGATTTAAACAAAAAAAAAACAGAGTGACTTTTCAACGGCTTCTGAAATGGAAGGTTTCTGAACATTCTGACACCAGATGCTATGATCCTCATTAACCCCCGCCCCCCTTTCATTCATCCAAGTACACCTATGTCTGCCATTGCCTGAACACCAAGAAAATCCTTCTTTCTAACTCTTCCAGCAAACATTTCTTGAATACCTTCTATTGACTCCTCCCTATGCCAGGGACATAAAAGAGAATAAAAAATAGCTCTTCTCACACTTGACTGGCAAAAGCACAAAGAAGCTCAATTGCTTTGACAAACTATTCATCAATATCCACTAAAACATACACATGTCCCATGACTGAGCAATTTCCACGCTGAGGCAGAGACCCTGCAGAAATATATGCATACGTTTACCAAAAAACACATACTAGAATATTCATAGCAGCACTATTCGTAAATGGCTAAAACCGAAAACTCCCCAAATGCCCATCAGCTGTAGAGTGGACAAATAAATAAACTGTGGCATATTCCCACGGTGGACAACAGGACAGCAATGAAAATGAATAACCTACAATCACATGCAAGAGTAGGGAAGAATTTTACAAACAAAATGCTGAGAAAAAAAAAAAAGCCAACACAAAAGAATGCCTGCGGTGGGATGCTATGTACCTAAGGCACAAAGCCAGGCAAATGACCTATGCATGGAAGTCAGGATGGGGGCTACCCTGGGCAGGAAGGCTGCATGATGGGGCCTGTAGCAGTTTTGGCAATGTGCTGTTTCTTGACCCAGATACATGCTGGCCACACGGGTGTGCTCAATTTATGAACACCCAGCAAGCTCCATACTTAGGATACATGTGTTGTTTGCTAGGAATAATGAAATTTCAACTTAAAAGTTAAGAAAGAAAGAAAGAAAGAAAGAAAGAAAGAAAGAAAGAAAGAAAGAAAGAAAGAAAGAAAGAAAGAAGAAAGAAAGAAAAAGAAAGAAAGAAAGAAGAAAGAAAGAAAGAAAGAAGAAAGAAAGAAAGAAAGAAAGAAAGAAAGAAAGAAAGAAAGAAAGAAAGAAAGAGGGATCCCTGGGTGGCGCAGCGGTTTGGCGCCTGCCTTTGGCCCAGGGCGCGATCCTGGAGACCCGGAATCGAATCCCACATCAGGCTCCCGGTGCATGGAGCCTGCTTCTCCCTCTGCCTATGTCTCTGCCTCTCTCTCTCTCTGTGACTATCATAAATAAAAAAAGAAAGAAAGAAAGAAAGAAAGAAAGAAAGAAAGAAAGAGAAAGAAAGAAAGAAAGAAAGAAAGAAAGAAAGAAAGAAAGAAGAAAAAGAAAGAAAGAGAAAAAAGAAGAAAGAAAGAAAGAAAGAAAGAAAGAAAGAAAGAAAGAAAGAAAGAGAAAGAAAGAAAGAAAGAAGGAAGGAAAGAAAGAGAAAGAAAGAAAGAAAGAAGAAAGAAAGAAAGAAAGAGAGAAAGAAAGAAAGAAAGAAAGAAAGAAAGAAAGAAAGAAAGAAAGAAAGAAAACAATTCTGGCCTAGGATGGCAGAGTGTATTGGGCAGACAGGACACAGACATGCTAAAAGGTGTCATCTTAGTTGGCTCCAGTCACTTGAACAAGACACTGTAGACTGAGGAGCTTAAACAACAGAAATATATTTACTCACCCTTCTGGAGGTAGAAGCCCAAGATAGGGTGTCAGTATGGTCAGGTTGGTGAGGTCACTACGGTGACCAGTATGGTCAGCATGGTGAGGGCTGTGTTCCCAGCTTGTAGACAGACATGTTCCTATTGTGTGTTCACATGGCCTTTCCTCTGCGCAGGTGTGCAAACAGAGTTCTCTCTCTCTCCCTCTTATAAGGCTACCAATCCTTTCAGGTTAGGGCCCCAGCCTCATGGCCTCATTTAACCTTAATTACATCCTAAAAGTCCTACCCCCAAATACAATCACATCATGATTAGGGCTTCAATATATGAATTTTGAGGTGACACGTTTCAGTCCGTGGGAAGTGTTGTGCCCTAGAAACCTTCAATGAATACAAAAGTTATCATTAGACAGCATGGGATTCAGGCCAAATAAAAGTCATAGACAGTAAGAGTATGTGCAGAGAAAGACAAGCTTACTTAGGGCTGATGTGAGAGGAACCATCTTCCTGGAAAAGAAGCCCTTGAGACACCTGTTGGAAGACGAGAGAGAGGGCTGGTCACTTGGGAAGCAAAGACACTGACTGAAGAAGCACAACACATAAAAGACACAGGGAAATGGACCAGATGATAGCAGGGTGTTTGCAAAATGTGTCATCTCATGCTGGGCTGGCCATGAGAGGGTGAATGCCCCAGAGGTCGGAGAAGAACCCAGTGGAACCGTCCAGAGCAGACCCAGCTGCCAGGCGGGGAGGAAGTCCTAGTGGATGTGGAGACAGGCAGTCACCAGGTCAGCAGGTCCAGCGCCAGGGGCTGCATGGCTGGCAGGCAGAAAGGCAGCAGCTGGAGTGTCAGGTGGGGAGGATGAGGACAGGTGTGGGAGGAGGCAGCCAGAGCATCATACAGCTGGGGGATCCAGGCCAGACTGAGGTGGGTCTTGAGTGATCTTCATCCCGTGGGCAGTTTTAAGAAAAGGACGCATAGCTGCTCAGCTCACAAACGGAGGCCTTGCCCATGCCTTGGCTGACAGCCATGCTAACACCACTTTGATGATGTAGTGATGACTGATTCTGCTGAGTAAGAACCCCTGTGCTGTGGCTGCATTACAAATGCTTCTCCTGTCATCATTCAATCACTTTAACCAAGAATTTGTCATCAGATCTCAGACTTTTCTAGTTGAAAGGGCCTCAGAGTCACTAATCCAGCGTCCCCCAATGCACTCAGGTCAGCCATTCACTCGGGGGTTAGATGGATTAAATCTGTATTTGAATTTCTGTAGAAATTATTTGTAACTATATTTGACAGGATTGTCAAAAAGTCCCATTGGTGTGTTGGAGGATTAGTGAGGGAAACAATGTCCAGATTGTGACATCCCCACCTGACGGGTGCTTGAGACAATGGCAGATGTCCACACAGAAGCAGCACCGGTGCTATGGAATGATGGGAAACAAACTTCCTAAAACACAGAGTAACTCTCTAAACAACCACATCAGAGGCTGAGTTTAATTTTTAAATGGTTATAAACATGGCCTCTTGAGATCCTCCCTGCCAGTCTTATTCAATCTCCTGACTGAATCTCCAACAGGCCCGGCCTCAGAAAGGTTATCAATTGGTGTCACAAAGACCCAAAGCCATGGCAGGGAAGCCCTCCCTGCAACACTTAGTTAATACTGGAACTCTCGCTTCGGATTTTGATCCCTCTTAAAACCTCCCACCCCGGAGACTTTACAACTCAGAAGGAGTTAATTCATCTGCAGCACTTCTTCCAGGGAGAGAGGACAGGCAAATGTTGACAACTCCCCATTTGAGAAGTGTTCTTCCCTCTTGGTTTTCTTCCTACTTCCCTGGCCTCTCCTTCTTCCCTTCGCTGGGCCCTGCTCCTCTACTTGGTCTCTAAATACTGGCCTTCTCAGAGCTATGTCAGGGCTCCTCTCCTCTCTGGCTCTACTCCTTGGATGAGTTCATTCAGGCCATGTCTTGATTTCCAGCATGCCTAGGGCTGCCATATGTGTGTCTTCAGGCTCCTGAGTTAGTCAGAGCTCTTCAAAGAAATAGAACCGGGAAGAAGGAGGGAAGGAGGGAGGGAGGGAGAGAGAGAGAGAGAGAGAGAGAGAGAGAGAGAGAGAGAGAGAAGAAGAAGAAGAAGAAGAAGAAGAAGAAGAAGAAGAAGAAAAAGGAGGAGGAGGAGGAGGAGGAAGAAGAAAAAGGAGGAGGAGAAGGAGGAGGAGGAAGAGGAAGAGGAAGAGGAGGAGATTTATTATTATCAAACAATCATGGAGACTGAGAAGTCCCAGGATCTGCCATCTGCAAGCCAGAGACCCAGGAAAGCCCAGGGTGAAAGACAGTCCACACCTGAAGGCCTGAGAATCTGAGAGCTGATGGGGTAAGTCCCAGTCTGAATCCAAAGCCCTGAGAACCAGGAGCACCAATGTCTGAGGGCAGAAGAACATAGATGTCTCAGCTCAAGCAGAGAATGGATCTGCCCTTCCTCAACTTTTTGGTTTTATTTATCCCCTCGCTAGTTTGGAAGATGCCCACTCACACTGGTGAGAGTATCTCCTTTACTCGGTCTACCAATTAAATGCTGATCTCTCCCTCAATACACCCCTGCAGACACACCTAGAAACAACCCTTTAGCAGTTGTCTGGGCATCCTGTAACCCATAAAATTAACCATCACGGCCCCAGAGGGCCACACTCATATATTCATTTGCTCCCTGACATGTGCACCTGCTACCAGTACACCTGGCTGAATCGGCTACTAAAACTTCCCAGTCCCTTTGGGTTAGAAGCGGTAGGCCTGAAGCTCTTTTCAGTGCCCTATGTGAGCTGGCCTCTTCCTGTGTCTCCAAAGTCATCCTCTCCCCTGTCCCCCTGTCCCTCTCCTGTTTTGCTAACTCACTTGCTCTTCCCTTGATAGAACCTCGGCTGCAACTCTCCCCACGGCTTGAATGCTCAACTCCAAGACTGCAAGTGCCACCTTGTTGAGATGTTTTCTCCTGCCCTCCCCATCTAATCTCACCTTTCCTGTCCCACTACCCCCAGATCACCTTTGCAGCCCTCCTTTCTGTCTGAAACCATCTTGTTCATGTGCCTGTTCACTTGTTTATTATCCACTCCCTCTGCCCCCTAAAAAATAAGCTCCAGGAGAGAGTGGACCTTGCCTGCCTCGTTCAGCACTCTGTCTCCAGTCCCTGGAGCAGGACCTGCACAGAGATGCAGCTGAGTAAATGTTCATTGAATAAGTGAATGAAATCCTCCAAAGATAACAGAAGAGAAAGCATCACTGAGACCAACCTCTCTCATCTCACAGTTTTCCTAAGGGACCAGATCTGTCCCACACATGGTAGGGGGTGAGAGTCTGGAGGTCAGGAGCACAGATTGAAAGGCCAGGGACTGGAGACCTTCCACCCATCTGGGTAGGTCCACATCCTGAGTGGGAATAGCCTTAATAAGAATCAGCCCAGACAGGGGCACCTGGCTGGCTCAGTCAGTGGAGGATGCAACTCTTGATATCAGCATTGTGAATTTGAGCCCCATGTTGGATGTAAAGGTGACTTTTAAAAAATGAAATCTTAAAAAGAAAAAAAGAAAAGAATAGGCAATAAAAGAAAAGAATCAGCAAAGATGCTAAGGAAGCCCAGCCTGGACAAGTGAATATTCAGAAGGAACATGCCCTTTGTCTTCACTTCACCAAAGGCTGAGGCTTGAAAGGGATTTTGCAGGTTTCCCACTGTTTCCTCCGCACTTTTGCACATGCTGATCCTTCACTGGAATATTTTCCTCTCCTTCATCCTTCCAGTCCACTCCCCGGCTGCAGGCTGAACGGTGGCTTCCCAAAGATATCAGTACCGAATCTCCAGAACCATAAATGTCACTTTATAAGGACAAAGGTTCTTGTAGATGTGATCGAGTTAAGGATCTTGAGATGGGGAGGGTATCCTGGATTACCCAGGTGGACCTAAATGAGATCCTAGGGATGCTTGTAAGAGGGAGGCAGAGGGAGACCTGACACAGAAGAGGAGGAGGAGGAGGCCTGAGAAGGTGGAGGCAGACCCTGGGCAGCTGTGGTCACCAGCCACAGAACAGCAGCCACCAGAAGCTAGAAGAAGAAAGCATGGGATTTCTCCCCTAAAGCCTCTGAAAGGAGCGTGACCTTGTCAACATCCTGATTTCAGCCCAGAGAAATTGAGTTCAGACCCCAGAACTGTGAGTGAATGGATTTCAAGCCACCAAGGTAGTGATAATTTGTGCTGCAGTCTAGTGAAACTAATACAGAGATAGAGGCATCAGGAGCCTTGGATTCTCCTGCAGCCTCTCCTCTCAGCTTGCCGACGGCCACTTCTCACCCTGTCCTCACAGGGCCACCCCTCAGTGCCCGTGTGCCTCCATTCTAATCTCCTCTTCTTGTGAGGACATCCATCCTACTGGCTTAGGACCCACCCTCTAGAACCTGATCTTACCTTAATCACCTCTTTAGAGGCTCTACCTCCAAATACAGTCACATTTTGAGGTGCTGGGAGTTAGGAGTCCAGTGCATGAATTTGGGAGAATGTGATCCAGCCCGGAACACTTTCTAACTTGAGTATTTTCTGATTCTAAAAACGAAAGAAACCAACTTTGCATGGCAGGATGGGGAGGGAGAGGGGAAGGAGGGAGAGGGGAAGGAGGAAGAGGAGTAAATGTAATCAGGTCGCCAGTGGGCCCCAATCCCTGTGTGACTAGTACCCCACCACCCAGCCTTTAGAACAACAAGAAATGGTCCCTGTCCCAAGCAGCTGACAGTGCCCATGGGGAGCCCAGACACACACAGGAGGTTAACTGAAAATATGGGATAATTTGTAGGACAGACCCTCCAGGAGGCTGGAGATGGGCTGTCTGGAGGAAGCAGGAGTTTGGTTGGCTTTACAGGAAGAGCACCAACAGGCAGAGAGAAGGAGCAAGGGGACTCTGGGTGAGGGCACAGCCCAGGCAAAGGCTTCCCAGCAACAGAAATGTGTGTGTGGATGGCTGTGTCATTTCCTGAGGATGCTGGACCCAATTATCACAAACCTGATGGTTCAAAACAACAGATATTTTTCCTCCTACTGCTCTGGAGGCCAGAGGTATGAAATCAGTACCACAGCACCAAAATCAAGGTGTCAGGAGGGACACGCTTCCTTCAGAGGCTCTAACGGAAAGTTCTTCTTAACTTTCAGCTTCCGGTGCCTGCTGTTCCCTGGCTGGTGGCCACATCTGCCTAGGGGCTGCCTCCACCTTCTCAGGCCTTCTCCTCCTCCTCTTCTGTGTCAGGTGTCCCTCTGCCTCCCTCTTACAAGCACCCCTAGGATCTCATATTGGATGCCCTATATGGTAATATTCACAAGTCCCAGGGATTGGGACTTGACTGTATCTGGGGATGGGGTGTAGGGGTGCATTTTTCAGCCTTCTATACTTTTAGGGAAAGTCAGAGGGAGGACATCATTCAGGCTGACCAAAATAATCTATGTAGGTGAGAAAATGAGTTAAGAATTACACCAACATTCTAATCACCTGGAGAGTTTTCTGAAAATGACGGTCTCTAAGAAATTCAGAGGCAACCAGCCTAGGATGGAGTCTGAGAATCTGCGTCTCTTGAATCACCCCCATCCATCTACAGCACACAACTGGAAAGGGAATGTGAAAGTCTCCGTACCGATGCAAAAGCATACATGAAGTAGATTAAGTGAGAAAAGTAAAATGTGGAACAATGTGTATAATAAGCCATATTTTGTACAAAAACTATAGAAAAACCCATATGAATATTTGCTTGTAGGAGAATCTCTGAGAGAGTAGAACAGAACCATTAAAAGACACAGTGGGGAGAAGTGCCCTGATGGGGGAGACACATGATTTGTCACTGTATTGCTTTTTAACATTTTTTATATTAAATAAAATTAATTTTTTAAAGCCCCCATAATGAGCCCTGTTAGAAACACTGCTTGGAGCAAACAAGTGATAGGCTCTCTGTCGTATCCATTCTGGTGGGTGGATGGAAATGGGGAGCAGACCCTTGTGTCTTTGTGCAATCTCAATGCCCCACGATGAAGTTCACATTAGACATAGAAGAACTTACCTGTGGACGTATGTTCCAACCAGTGAGCCAGGGGAAGCGCTTCCTGAAGCTCATGCCACAGCTACCAGAACCCGGGGAAGCCCACCTACAAAACCACAAGAAGGAATCCTAGGTCTCAGGGACCGCCTGGTATGATCTTTTTAATATTCAAGTGGGAATTCCTTCTCCTTTCTAGTGTCATGAGTATTTCTCCTAAGTGATGGTTGAGTGTCCGTTTCTACCTCCAGACACAGAAAGACCCTTCGGCATGCCATTCCTCCTGCCAACTGCCTTGCGTGAGCAATCCTCTCCTGCCCACCCCACCCGCCACCCATCATATCCCATCCCTGCTCCAAGCTACAAAGAGATGCCCAGACAGGGAGCTGGTCAGCTGGGAATTAGATGGAGAGAATTACATGTGAAAAAAAAAAAAAAAAAAAAGGTCGTCAGCACAATGGCCTAAGGGTTCAATCTTTCCTGTCCGTGATGAGAGCAGATGCAGCAAAGCCTGCTTCATGAAAGCCAGATCAGCGGGGACCAGGGGTCAATGAGGCCAGGCTTGCAGGGAGCTTCTGGAAGGTGCCAGCAGACACCAGTAGGCTGGCTGTGGGAAGAGGCATGGGCCGAGAGGCAGCAACCCCTACTGCCGTTAGCTGCCCCAGCCAGCTCTCTCCGCTTCCCACATGGACCCAAGGATGCACACAGGCACATACACACAAGCTGGCAGGTGCATCAAACACACGGGAAGCCTGGTTCGGGTGCAGAGGTCAGGTGCTTCATCCAGGTGATTCTGGTCCAGCTGCCACTTAACTGCACAGTTTCAGGCAGGGCTCACCTGTGGGGTCCAAAGTGCTCTCTGGACCAGTTTTCTTATCTGTCATCAGCTTGCCATCACCTGCAGAATGCTTCCAGAACCCAAACACTTCTCACCACCTCTAATGCTACTAGCATGGTCCAGGCTTACCCACACACACACACTTACCTTGATTCTCCATCACACTCCTCACTGACCTCCCTGCTTCCATCTTCTCCCACCTACTGTCTACTCACTCATCAGCCAGAGGGAGCCTCTTAAGGTCCAACTATATTGTGTCGCTGCTCAGCACAGAAACCTGCAGTGACTCCTCACCTCACTCAGAGCAAAAGCCAGGGTACCTGCAAAGGCCTGCAAGGTCTTTTCTGTCTGGTGCGCACCATCCTACTCCCATCCCACCACCTCTCTTATCATCTCCTACCTACCATTGTTCCTTATCACTACCCTGCCATTCCTCAAAACTGCCAGTAAGAGCCCACCTCAGGGCCTTTGCAGATGCTGTTCATCCCCCACCCAGGAATGAATGTTCTTTCACTCTTCCTTCATATACTCACATGGCCGCTCCTTCACCTGTTTCATATTTTATTCAAATGTCACTTTCCCAGAAGAGCCCTCTCTGGCTACCTTGTTTAACATAGCACCCCCTTCCTCCACTCCATCTCTGGCACTATCTATTCCCCTTACCTGCTTGATAATTTTGCATATTCATCACTCTCTGATACAATAGATATTTTATGCCTGGTTTGTTTGTTGTGTGCTCCCAACCCCCACCCAGCACGTAGTTCCACCGGGCCAGGGATTTTACACCATTGTGCTCAATACTATTATCTCCTGCCACCCCTAAAACAGGGTCTAGCATGTTTCAGGTACTCCAAAAACATGTGCTAACTATTGGATGGGTGGAAGAGAGGAGGAAAGTGCCTCAGTCTCTCCCAGGCTGAGAGCCTATTAGCTTGCAAGCCCCTGACCTGCTGAAGAGCAGCTTCAGCCCCGTGCCCAGCGGTCAGCCCTCTCTGGGCACCCACCGGGCACTGCCCCCGCCACCTCTCAACTGCGGGCTGCAGTCAAAGAATTTAGCTTTCCAAAGCCCATGTGTCCAACCTGGGTTAGATAGAACCTAGACAGGACAGAGAAGAAGGAGCTGATGCTTTCACCAGGATCACCCGCAACCCACGACTTCCAGAAGATCACATTAGTAAGTGTGCCAAGGAGCAAACACAGGCAAACAGGTCAGAGAAGCACCCACCCCTGAGCCTCAGGGAAGTGAGAGGTCAGCGGCCTTCTAGGGAAGAAGGCATAAGGTCCTTCAGGGGATTGGTGCGCAGCGCAAGTCATTCCCCTGAGTCAAATGCACTGCATTTCACATTTGTCTTTTTTGGATAGGGCCGCGGGCTGGGGGGCATGGCCCTCGTACAGCCTAATGAGAAACGTGACAGAGACGCTATCCACAAATCTGTAGGTTCTCAGTTGGTCTCCTGTGTGTTACTATATTTGCTTTCACGATAGTATTACACAAGGAGCAGAAAAGGAGAGATCACCTGAGTCTACAGATGAGGAAAAAGAGGCAAAGTCAGGCTTTGCAACAGACATCGCAGGCTGGGGCTGGTCAACACTCGCTCTGCCCATCCATCCTGGAAGGGCTAGAGCTGCTTCCCCATCGACAGCGCCTCATTCTGAAGCTGCAAGGTGGCCCCCAGCCCTCCAGGTCTGGCTGTTAGCTCCTGAGTGTCCCCGCCAGCAGCTGGGCTCGCAGCGGGCATGCATGTACTCTGAGATGCTACCCTGTTCAAACAGCTCCTTCCTCTGTGGCATCAGAGTCACAGTCTCCAGAGAAGAATCCAAGGATGAGAGAGTCTCAGCGGTTGGTTAGTCCCCACTAACCAGGTGTGATAGACACACAGATGCACCACCCAGGGCTTTCTTCAAGGACTCGGGTGGCCCCTCTGCCCAGGAGTGTGATCAGTGGTCAGCCCTCAGCTATCCACCCCTTCGGGACTGCCTCACCTGCAGGGAGCTGCCTTGCTCGAAATCATGCTCTTCCAGGGACATCCTACTTCCAGTGACTAATGAAGGCAAAACTCTAAAGGCCGGACTATGAAATGCCCAATGTAGGACAACCCCACGGAGCCATCTCAGCTCCCTGCGGAGTCATCCAGGCTATGGCTAGGCTTGCATCACATACCAACCTCTCTGCACAAGGGAATCTACCAGCCAGGTTCTATGTGGAGTTGACGGAATGTCACAGGGGGGAGGGCTGTGGCCTCTCAGGACAGGACCTAGCAGTCGCTCTAGGGCCCGTGTGTCTGCGAGCCTGACCTTTCCCCGGGACCAACCTTAGAGGCACTGTTGCCCTGGCTCAGGAGTCTATTCCCCTTCTTCATCTTTCTTGGTGGGGGGTGTGTTCACCCTTTGTCTTGTAATTTTCCCCCAGGAAGCAAAAGATATTGTTTACCAGCACAATTCATGGGAACCCATTGTTCCCACTACAGAGCCAGTTAAACAAAGAAAGGGCAGGGTAATAATTATCTCATCCAGATGGCAGCCAGCAGCCAACCCGGGGGAATTAGATTTCTCAGCCCAACCCTACTGGGGCTCCTAGGAAACATTTCATTCTTCCCCTTGGCCTCCCCAGATCAGTTCAAGATACTTGTGATCACTGGGAAATAGTCCCTCATTACAGGAGGGAATTAGGTGGAAAGAAAAAAGCTACCTCAGGGTCAGAAAACTGGGCTTCTATCCTTCTATCACTTGCTTGGCTGTGGAACCTAAGACAGCTCACTTACTTTCACTTATTCAATTTCTTCACTTGTGGGACGCCTGGGTGGCTCAGCAGTTGAGCATCTACCTTTGGCTCAGGATGGGATCTCAGAGTCCTGGGATCGAGCCCCACATCAGGCTCCCCACAGGAAGCCTGCTTCTCCCTCTGCCTGTGTCTCTGCCTCTCTCTGTGTTTCTCATGAATAAATAAATAAAATCTTTTAAAAAAATTTGTTGGGGATCCCTGGGTGGCTCAGCAGTTTGGCGCCTGCCTTTGGCCCAGGGCATGATCCTGGAGTCCTGGGATCAAGTCCCATGTTGGGCTCCCTGCCTGGAGCCTGCTTCTCTCTCTCTCTCTCTCTCTCTCTCTCTCTCTCTCTGTCTCTATGAATAAATAAATAAATAAAATCTTTTAAAATTTTTTTCTTCACTTGTAAAACAAAATAAAAATGGACACCTGGTTCAACGAGGAGGGTGCTTTCACCTGTAAATAACCAAAAACTTCAACTCCCATTGGCTTAAGTCAAAGGAAAGTTGTGGTCCTCCTTAGTCGATCAGAGGCATAGCTCCAGATTTGGCTCAGTGATGTCTTAAGGCTTGTGCTTCCTTCTCTCTCCCAGCTCTGTCCTATTCTGTCTAACACTTGCTCTCCTCATGTTCCCAAGATGGCTGCAGTGGCAATGAGGCTGTGAGCTTCCATATTCATCCCCCGTAACTCCTGCCAGGAGGCTGCCGGGCCCCAATTGGCTCAGAGGCATGAAGATCCTCCATCTTCATGGAGCTGGGGATGGCATCCACCAGGGTTCAGTTTGAAAGAAAGAGTAAGGAGAATGGAGGCTGAATAGGCTACTAACAGTGTCCCCCCCACATTTCATGGTCTCTTAAATAGATTAGCTGTTGGACACCTCCAGGTGATGCGCAGAATAAAACTCTGAGAGCCATCTATAACTGCAAGGCATTATTATGAAAAGCAAAATGAGAACTAACTAAAAACCAACTCATAGGGAAAGATATGACTTATTTTTTATATTTTTCTTCTGAGTTACTCGAATCTTCATTCCTACGAATCCGATATGAGGTATCCATGGTTCCTGCATTTCAGTGCTTCCTGTGATTTTCCCAGAACAGACACTGTTGGCTACCAACTCAATAAACAATGATTGCCCCTAATTGTACACATACACACACACTCCCATGTACTCTTACATCTTAGTGGCTGATAGACCTTCAGTATCAATTTTGTTCAAGTGTCACTGTCAGGTAAGACCATCCTCTACCAGGCCATATATTTAGGAAATGTGGCTCTCCTCTTGAGACCACTAGGGAGTTAATCATGATTGGTCTAGAACAATCACAGTTGTATGTCAGTCCCTTTGACAATGATTGATTTAGAGTGGACTCGGGAGCAAATCTTGGCCAACAGGACTTGGGAAAAAATTAGCTAGGGAACTTCAGCTAATAAAGTAAATGGGAGGAGCACCTGCTGTAGCTCATTGGTCAAGGAGAGAGGTCAGCTGATGGTCTTCTCTAGTTAACAACCCCCTGGGAGACTGTGTCATCAGAGTATAGGATACTCATCAGCTTTTCTGCCATTCTTCCTCTGCCCATAATTTCTCAGCAAGCAAGGAACTTGGAATGAAGCCTCAACCCTCTTCCTTAAAACTAGGGTCCATGCCTGGATTATCAGATTCCCCCTCTTTCCTCTTTACATGTCTTACCCCAAGTTGCCTCATCTTTACCTTTAGCCTCAGATGTAAGTGGAAGGAGGGGCGAGGACATTGGAAGCAGGCTACATTCCAATTACATTATATTCTCAAAAGCTGAAAATTAATAATTACACATCCCAGGCAAGTTGCCTTGAAGACACCACAAAGGGCTGTTGTTGCTAGAGAAAAACTGTAAGGTATATCTGGCCCTTTTGACCCAGATGTCAAACTTGCAAAGAAACAGAAAGGCAGAATTACCTAATAGGGAACTGTTCTATAGATGCTGATAGAGCCCCCCATTCCTCATTCTCTGGATTCCTGCTCTCCAGGCCAAATCCAACCTTGGGAACTTTCGGAGCCCAGCAGGCTATAATGAGCCCAACTAAACTTAATGAGCTTGCCATTATTCGTCTCTGCCAACAGCCAAAAAGCAAAGCATGGCATGGCAAAAATTTTACACACACATATACTAACTAAATAATAATAAATATTTCTTGACTCAGAAATTGCCAATCAATAGGACAAACTGGCCTGGAGGTGTCTGATGGGAACAAGTCAGGGAAGGAAAAATGGCTTTCCCACCTCCCCCCAAAAGTGGGATGCAATTGGAAATGTTCCATGTTCCTGGGCTCAATATCACCAGCCCTAATTTATCATCATCTTTATATATTCTTATATAAGTAGTAATACAGATCACCCCAGCCAATTAATCAATCTGTAATTAGGAACTGACACGAACATTTACTACCATCAGGCATAATTTATATGATTACAGATGATTAAATAAAATGTAATTGAGTGAACAAGCAATTTGTTAAGCACATCTAGACACAGCCATATCACCTAGGGCTGCAAGCTCCCTGACTCCCCTCCTACAGCGGGTCAGGAAGCATGGTCTTGGGAGCTCAGCCCTTGGGGTATCCGGAAAACTGAGAGGAAATGACACATTTCCAAGAAGGTCCAGATGGGAGCCAGGGTGAGGAACCAAGCCATAATGTTCTTGAGGGACTTCAAGGCCAAATGTTTTCTTTTCTTTTTTTTTTTTTTTTTTTTTTTTTAATTTTTTATTTATTTATGATAGTCACACAGAGAGAGAGAGAGAGAGGCAGAGACACAGGCAGAGGGAGAAGCAGGCTCCATGCACCAGGAGCCCGACGTGGGATTCGATCCCGGGTCTCCAGGATCGCGCCCTGGGCCAAAGGCAGGCGCCAAACCGCTGCGCCACCCAGGGATCCCGGCCAAATGTTTTCTAAAAGAGGTCACCGGATTTTCAGAAATCCTCAGACTACAAAGAAAACAGAGAAAGGAAAAATGGTTAAATTAAATGCCCTAGAGCAAAACTGTGCCTCCTATTTCCATTCTGGTCCACTGACCCTAAAACTGTGCTCACTGGTCACCTCAAAGGACCCCCACTACCCAGAAGCCCATCAGCATTGTTCCAGGAGCATTTGTAACCATGAAGGAGAACCTAGTTTTTTGTTGTTTTTTTTTAAGATTGTATTCATTTATTTGACAGAGAGAGATATTGAGCACAAATACGGAGAGGAACAGAAAGAGGGAGAAGCAGACTCCTCACTGAACAGGGAGCCAATGTGGGGATGGATCCCAGGACCCCGAGAGCTGAAGGCAGACGCTTCACTGACTGAGCCACCCAGGAGCCCCAAGGAGAACCTAATTAAACACAAAGTTTGCACGTGGCAGGAAATGCCCTTACTCCTGAAAGAGAAATTTTCAATGACATCAAGAACCAAATTCTTTGTTATACCTTATTAGTCCTTCTACCTTTAGGTTTTATCCCTCCTCCTCCATTCCAGTTAAATAGCTTAAAGTTAAATTTAATGTATATTTAGTGGGTGATATGGTGTTATCACATTAAGATTGCCAGATTTAGCAAATAAAAATGCAAGATTCCCAGTTAAATTTGAGTTTCAGATAAAAAATGAATATTTTCTTTTTAGTATAAGTGTGTCCCATTCAACACAACCTTTTGTTCCATTTGTTATCTCATAAAGTTCTCAAGACAATGCAATGAACTATAATCTCCATGCTTCAGTTGAGGAAACTCATCTGACTTTGCTCTTGCTGCTCCCTCCACTAGGAAGTCTGTGCCCCAACCACCTTTGCCAAGCTAATTCTTACTTGTCCACTGAAGTTTAGGGCAGGTTTTACCTCGATCAGGAAACCATTCTCCACCCTCTCTGATCTCACGATCACTTATCCCTATTTCTATCATAGCACTTAGCTTGTTGGTTAAGTAATAGCTTTTTATTACCCACCCCCTTCAAATGAGTGGAGCCCCTCAAGACTTGCTTAATTTGCAATTATCTCTGTGACCTCACCACCCAGCCCCATGCCTGGTACACAGTGGACTCTAAATGCTTCCAGATAAGAGATGTTAATATTTGCATGCTGAAATGGTTAAGTGTGAAGTATGCTGACATCTGCACTGACTTTGAGATGCACCATGATGCATCCTGAGAGAGAAAAAGACATGTTCTAGATTTTCAGGAGAATAGCAAGAAACAAGGCCAGAGGGGTAAAGGTAGGTGCAAGGCAGATTATTAAGGGCTTTAGAACCAGGTAAAGGAATTTAAATTCATTACAAGGAATTAAAGGTGGACTGAATGGTTTTGAGCATGGTCGTGGCAGGACATGGACATGATAGGTTTGAGATTCTGTTTGTCATAGTAATACTGGCCTCAGGGTAGAGAGACAACCCATAGAAACACAAAAGGAGGGAAGATTGTAGTCCAGATGACAGCATTGAGGATGCATTCAAGCCATATGTGGGAGCCACTATTTGACAAAGAAAGAATATCTATGATAAAAGGACAAGAAATTATTAAATAAACAAAAAGCCATAGCTACAACTCATCTACAACCCAATTTCAAAATGAGCAAAGGATTTGCACTGGCATTTCTCCAAGAAAAGTATACAAAGGCTAAGTACATGAAAAGATGTTCCACATCATCAGTTGTTAAGGAAATGCAAACTATGTTAGTCTGCTCATAGTGCTATCATGAAAGACTACAGTCTGGTCCCATAGGGGGACCCAAGCAACAGAAATGTATTTCCTTGGTTCTAGAGGCTGGAGGTCCAAGACCAGAATGCCAGTGTGGTAGGTTTTCTGAGGAGTCTCTCTTCCTGGCTTGTAAATGGCTGGTTTCTGGCTGTGTCCTCTCATGGCTTTTCTCCTGTGCACATGTGGAGATAAGAAATTGAGCTCTCTGGTGTCTTTTCTCTTAAGGACCTGAATCCTATTGGATCAGGTCCCACTCTTATGACTTTATTTAACCTTTATTTAACTTTAATTACTTCCTTAGAGGCCCTTTCGAGTTGTAAAATGCAGTCATATTCCCACTCTGATAAAATTAGGTGCAGAGAAAGGGCAGCAGAAGGAGGAGACAAAGAGAACCTCGTGGATTTTTACTCTTTGTTTGCAACAGTTCCTGAAGACCAGCATCTTCACTGCAGTGTGCTTGTTCAACCATTCCTTGGATTCCATGGGTCAATACATCTTTTTGCTAAAGCTAGCCAGAGTTGTGCTATTGCTACCAGCAAAATACTCCTAGTATAGATGAAGCAATTGAATGAGGCTCACAGGGATCCATAATTACATAGCTAGGGTTTATTCCCAACACTAATTCTAAAACATATATATCTACATACACACACACTCACATGCACATACACCCCATATGTATACCATATACATATATACATATTCATCACCGGCATAGATTTAATTGGCCTGGGGAAGACTTCAAGAGAATATGATATATTCTATGCCATTCAAGTTACAAACTGTTAACCACCTGAGGACAGGAAGAGACTGGCATGTGTGTCTTTGTGCTCTAACACAGCTTGACCCCCAGGAGGCACTTGACAAATGTTTGTTGGGAAATAAGATCCCCAACCTCAGAAGTATTTGAGCAAGGACAGGTCATTGTGTCTGAGATGCTGTAGAAGAGACTTCTGCTCAAGAAAATAGACAGAATATAGCCAAATCTCTCCTCCTCCTCAGAACGTGAGTTACAAGAAAACAGTGGCTTTTTCTTCCCCTTAGTCCTGGGGCATATTAGACAATATCCAAAGAGTTCATCTGGGTGGTGTTGACTCTAGGAGGAAAGACAGGAAGCAACAAAGGGAGCAGTAAACTTCAAGTCTTCCCGCACAAGCTCTCCTCTTCCAGGCTTCCTTTCATTCCAGGCCAATCACAGACACCTAGAAAGCCTCATCTGTACCAGAGGTCATCTGACCACTTACCTGCACCAAAGTGTTTTGTGGGTTCATTGGAGCACTGCTTCTCAAATTTAAAAAGTCACCCCAGGTGTTTTGTTAAAGTACAGCTTCTGAAGGGCACCTGGGTGGCTCAGTTGGTTAGGCCTCCAACTCTTGATTTCAGCTCATGTCATGATCTCAAGGTTGTGATATTGAGCCCCACATCTGGTCCACGCTGAATGTGGAGCCTGCTTAAGATTCTCTCTCTCTCTCTTCCTCTGCCTCTCTCCCCACCACTCTCTCCTGCTCAAAAAAAAAAAAAAAAACTTAAAAAGTATTTATTTATTCATGAGAGACACAGAGAGAGAGGCAGAGACATAGGCAGAGGGAGAAGCAGGCAAGCAGGCGCCCCGCAAGGACCCCGATGCAGGACTCGATCCCAGGACCCCGGGATCACGCCCTGAGCTGAAGGCAGATGTTCAACTGCTGAGCCACCCAGGCATCCCCCCCTGGGTAGTTTGCATTAAATGCAGAGTTTGGAGGAATTTTTTTGAAAGATGAAATTAAAAAAAAAAGAAAGATGAAATTATGAAGATATTTATAAATGCTCTTAGAAAAACACGAAGAAGCCACTTCAAAAAATTTTCTTCTATTATATGATTTATATGATTAGAAGTTACGTTTTAAAAAATTGTTTTTAATGCAGCTTTTGACTCAGTAGATCTGGGGCAGAACCTAAGATTCTGCCTTCCTGAGCTCTCAAGTGGTGCTGATACTGACGATTCTAGTCTGTCCACTGACTAGAGTCCTGTAGCAAAGCCTTAGAAGATCACCAAAGACAGAAACTCTTAAATCCTGGAAAGAGTAAGCTAATTGACCTTACTTAAGGAAAGAGAGTAAAGAAGACAATGGAATGTTCTCTAAGGTCAATTACTAATCAGTAACTTCAGAAAATAGATTTAGCCCTTGGGTGGGGCAGCAGGTCTGGGAGACTGGGAGGAGACCATCCTATGGGAAACACACAGAGTTAGAAAGGAAGACCAAACACAACAGAGAATCCAACCACTGCTTTAATATTTCACAGCGAAGATGTTTCAATCATGGCCAACAGAAGTAGGGAAATGACCTTGCTCAAATTCCCCAGTTCTCTGGCTGTGTGCAAGAATTCCAGACCTTCCAGGGGCAACTGAGTTGAGCATTTGACTCTTGGTTTCAAGTAAGGTTGCGGTCTCGCTGTCATGGGGTCAAGCCCCTCATCAGGTTCTGTGCTCAGTGCAGAATCTGCTATTAATTCCCTCTCCCTCTGCCTCCCTCACTCGTTCTCTCTCTCTCTCTCTCTTCTCTCTCTTCCTTTCTGTCTGTCTCTCTCTCTCAAATAAATCTTTTGTAAAAAATAATACTCTAGGCCTTCAGTCATTAATGAAGTTTCATCTCTAACCCAACATTTACAACACTCTGCCAATGTGAATTTTCAAGCCTCTGAACTCCATCTGGGCCCCCTAAAAGAACCAGGCCAACAGCCCAACAGATTGGATTGCCTTGAAGGAAGTCCCACCTTCCTTCTCTCTGGATTGGCAGGAAACTGTGCAGAAGACAGAAATCTTATTGCCATCAGCATAAATTTTAAGTCATGTGGCCAAAAGTTAAGATCCTGACACTGACATTTATCTAAGTATCTTAGATTCTTGCTCTATAACATGATAAAATAATAATACTCATCTATCTCCCCAGTGCTATTAACATCATCAGCATTTGTAGGAGTGATTAATTAGTTGATACTCTCATGATTAAGATAATAGTTTGCATTAAATGCAGAGTTTGGAGGAACTTTTTTGAAAGATTAAATTATGAAAATATTTATAAATACTCTTAGAAAAACATGAAGTAGAAGCCACTTCAAAAAAATTCTTCTATTATATGATTAGAAGTTAAGAGAAAATTTCTTAGAACAAAAATTTCTGAATATTAAATGAGTGTTCATCCTCCAGGGTAACCCTTCCACAGTTTAGACTAGTGATTCACAACTGGATTTGAGGGGACTGTTGATGGTCAGAGCCTTTTCAATTCAAACACACCTCTCCCTCCACCAAATCCTGGTCCCTTCTGCCCTATACAAATCTTTGCATCTGTTGATGATGCTATTATGCTGAGCATTTGGGAGCTTCTTTTCTTGCTAACCTCCACCTCCAGCTGGCCCTGCAAGAAAGTTAGTCACATTACCTCCTCTTAGGCAAGCATAACCTTCTCCAGCCTCTCAAACTCATCTTATTCACCAGATTTGGTTCCAAATAAATAGTGTTGACTATTTCCAAACAAGTTCTTCCCCTTTGAGGATATGCAAAAAAATATCCTACCAGCCTTGAGTACACGTGCTAAGAAAAACACACTTTGCTCTAAAGCAAAATTCATACGTGACTTCCTTTTCAAATTTCTAACACAGTGCTCTATGGTCCATCACCTCCAATTAATACATGGAAGCATGATCCTCAACATCACAGTTTTGGCATGGGGTCTTTGGGAAGTGGTAAGGGTTAAATTAGATCATAAGGGTAGGGCCATCATGATGACATTAATGCTTTTATAAAAAGAGAAAAGGCCATGAGATCTCTCTCTTTCTCCCCCATCTCACCATTTACACTCACTAAGGAAAGATTATGTGAGGACTTAAACAGAAGATCGTAATCTGAAAACTAGGAAGTGGGTCCTCACCAGACACAGAATCTGGCACCACCTTGGTCTTGGACTTTCCAACCTCGAGAACTACACGAAATAAACATTTGTTGTTCAAGTCACCAAGTTTGTGGTACTTTGTTATAGTGACCTGAACTAAGACATAGAGTTTTCAATTATTTAATCATTCAATGAATAAAGAGTAACTCTGACTTGACAGGGAGGCTGAGTTTGGTTCATGTATTCTCTGGATCACAGCTGTGTATTCCTGTGGAGATGGTTTAAGTTTATTAATTAACAGCGGTCCTCTTTTTCCCTCCTACATACAGGGTATAGGGTTTCTAAGAGCTTTTGAGAGATTTATTTTTATCCTTCGAGTGGATAAAAGACATTAATGAAACCATTTGAGACTTCAGGGACTGGGCTCCACCCACAGAAGCCAAGCGGAGGCAAGCATGAGTGACTGTTGATTATTAAATGTCCTCTTAGCAAAGGAGCATCACCAGACTGGGCTGATGGGCATTTAAGTGTGTGGAAAGTAGGGAAAGTACCATATATGCATTATGCATAAAGAGTCACCCCAGTTTTCTTACACAAAACAATTAATGAAATCACTTTGAGAAAATGTAGACCTTCCCCTCCCCCACTCAACTACCAGCTGGTCCAGCCCTTGAACATATAGCACCACGTTATGATGGCTCTAACAATTTGGGTCAGCACAATGTTTAAACTCTTAAGTGGAACCACTAATCTCCATTAATCTGACTGTAAAGATGAGACATAATGCTTAATACAAAAGCATAAGAGTTGGTAATGCATGTTCCTCTGATAGGCTGCCTTAATACATACCAACTCCTGCCCAAAGGGCAGGGTCTTTGGGATTGTATCTGACCATTCAAAATCTATTCCTGAACCTCCCTGGAAATCTCTCCATGCAAGAGGACAAGGATCTAAGGGGAGCTTCCACAATGATGCTCATAAAGACATTCATTCTGTGGAACTTCTGACACTCCAGACCTCCACCCACTACCATCCCCTCTTCCAAATGGTCAGCTCAACAGTGAATGGGTCCTGAATTTGGGGCTTGACAGAGCTGTGACCCTGTTACTAGTTCAGATGACTATAGGCTGAATGGAGTCGTGGACAGAGTAGATGATTCACATGTATGTGACACTCACCATGGCTAACACATGAGGGAAACACAATGGAGTTCTCTTCCTGGTAAGGAGTACTTTGGGACTTTAGGAACCCCCAACTTATAGAATAAGCGATTTCCCCATCTTTCCTTATTCCTACTTTCCCCATCTTTCCTTATCCCTACTGCATCTTCTGCTGGGTCTATTTCTCAAACTATAGTCCTGAACCACCTGCAGAAAAATCACTGAAGCCGTGGTTAAAAAGTGACATTCCTGAACCCCTCCCCTAGACCTACCTAATCAGAATCTCTCAGGAGGAGACTCAAGAAAACCACGTTTTAAACAAACTCTACCAGTGAGCCTTAAACACAAAACGTTAGAACCACTAACTTTTGTAAAGCTATCGTAGGAACCCAGCTGAAGAATGGCTGTGTATGAGATAATCTAACCCTGGCACAGTTATTGTGGACCAGAAATTTCCATGCTATGATTCCCGGGCAAATTATTTTTTTCTTTTTAAAGATTTTATTTATTTATTCATGACAGTCACAGAGAGAGAAAGGCAGAGACACAGGTGGAGAGAGAAGCAGGCTCCATGCGGGGAGCCTGATGTGGAACTCCAGGATCACACCCTGAGCGAAGGCAGATGCTCAACCTCTGAGCCACCCAGGCGTCCCTCCCAGGAAAATTCTTAAAGCAAAAGTTACACATATCAAGTGAAAAAATACATACAGAATTAGGACACAGAAAGGTGATGACATCAGTTTTTGGTACCTACCGTGACTGTGTTTTCCCTTTTGTTGTTTTGCAATAATCATAGCTAAAACTCATTGAGTGCTTCAAATGTGCCCAGTGCTCCATATATATTAACTCATTAAATTCTCATAACAATCCTATAAATAGAACTTTAACTATTAGTACTCATGGGAGGACAGTGAAAGCTTTAGAGAGGGGTGACATTTAATTAGGCTATGGAAGATTGGTGGGATTATATCATTTTCTACATCTTACTTATTAATACAGCTACCACCAGGCAGGATCAGCATGGCCTTTCTATGCCAAAGTTTCCACCACTAACTCCGTAAAAAGGAGGGAGAACAAAAGCTAGGTTAATGTTGGTGGCTACTGACACCATGAATTCTAAGGCTGACTCTTTATATAAGTTCCTAAATTTGTAATTAACTACTGAGAACTCTATCCTAACCCAAAGAATAACTCTTTTCATGGAATTTCAAGATGCTGGCTGCCCACTCTATGCATAGCTAAAGCCACATCTGTTCTGTTTTCTGACGAACTTAAGCTGTGCCAGGAGCCAGAAAAATCAAGGCTTAAATCATGAACATGAGAATCCAGATCATTCCTACAAGATTCTCTTCTATGGTAGCTATTGTCTTTAACTGCCAATCCCAGTGCCTATCCCCGATGTCAGATGACAGCCCCACCCTTCTGGTAACAGCCCCCAAACCCAGGAGCTCTGAGATAGATTAGTGATGGCTCCATCCTCTTGGCCACATTGGGGACAGCAGCCACAGTGACCAGGGATAGGTTTATGACCCAACACAGAGTCAATCAGAACCCCCTCCTGGAGTTTTCCTGGTTAGGAAGTACTAAAAAGTTGTGAATCTAGGGCTTCTGGTGGCCATGTTCCCTATCCTATAGAGAAATCTGTCTGCATTAAAGAATGAAATTAAACAGGAATGAGATAGACAAAGATGGAAGGAAAAAGAGGAATTGACTGCCATCTTTTGAGTACCTGAGGCCATCTCCAGTACTGCCCTGTGTTCAGTTATGTGACAGAGGCCAATAAACTTCCCCTTGGATATTCAAACTAGCTCAAGATGCATTTCTTGATGTGGTTAACTTATCACCAAAAAATTTCCAACTCATGAGATATGTCTCACTCGCCATTTAATTCAAGATCCCATGGACACAAGAATAGAAAATAACTTGCATTAGCATTGATGTTTGGTGTTCAGCCATTTGTTCACATGTGCATTTATCCTGTAAATGTTCCATATGTGCCGTGTGATGAGCACTTTGACAAGACACTGAGGACACAGGGGCAAACCAAATGGTCCTTGTGAAACTTATAGTCCAAACAATCACAAAAATAATGTTTAAGTTGCAAGTAAGTTAAATGCTACAAAAGATAATGATAATAGGAATCCAATATACTGGAGAATAGGAGTGGGAGCAGAGAAGTCTCCTCTACAGGAGTGGCTTTTGATATTACTACTGAAATCTAACAGATGAGTAGGAACCATCTGGGGAACGACTGGCTTGTGAGCTTTCTAGCAGAGGAAACTGTACTGTGAAACACTCAAGGCTTGAAAGAAACACAAAAGGAGCAGAAGAGGATAGTGTTTGAAGTGGAATGAGATCAAAATAAGACTGAAGGGACAAGTAAGGGGACAAGACTCATGGATGATAGGATATGTGGATGATCTTTGGCAGCCTTTGGAAGGTTCTAGATAGGAGGATGATGTAAGTGGGTTACATTTTAAGAGGATGGCTCTGGTGGCTTTTTTAAGAGGATGGCTCTGGTGGCTTTAGGAGGTACAAAGAGGCAATAGTGGGCACAGCAGGAGAGTAAGAAGGTGATACCAGCCACCCAGGCAGGAGACAAATATGGCTTGGACCAAACTGGTCACGGGGGTAAGTAGATTTAAGACTTATTTAAAAGACAGAACAGAATGTGATATTGATCTGCTACAATGAGGGGAGAAGATGACTCCAGTTTCTGGCATGAGCAACTGAGTAATTTGTGATACCACTGATTGATCTGAGAATGCTGGAAAAGGAGTAGGTTTTGAGGGGAGGAGAATCTAAGTTCAATGTAAGAAAGTTTCATCTTAAGATGACTGTGAGACATCAAATGGAAACAGCCAATAGGCAAATGTATGCATTATCTCACTTGAAACAACAGATTGATGTGACAGATTTTACTGTACTCATTTTTCAGGTAAGGAAAGTAAATTTGCCTAATCTACACATCAACTTGGGTGAATTATTGGGAGTAGAACCTAAATTCTCTACAACTTAATCCAAGTATTTTCAGTGAGCCATGCTGAGTCCTTCTACATCTGACTGATTAAACAAACCAAAAATAACATAATAGGATAGGAGACTTTGGCACACGAGGCATCACATCAATCCAAAGTTCTGTGATACCAGTATTGTGCTGTCCAACATGTGGTGTCAGCTTGACCACCTAGCAAGGCATATAGAATCCATCCTTGTACTTCATATTGCTGACAATCGGTCTTCCACTGAGAAGTGAGTGCCCAGCTCCACTGGAGTTTAAAGCTTCATCCGGGCTTCACATTTATACCAAACACTGTAACCATTATTGGTAAAAACTGTCAAAATACATTCATTCTAATCATGAGAAGGAAACTATTTCTCAAATTAGTTGTTTTACCAACAGCACCTACCAGCTATATATCCAGATGAAAGAGACAAGTGGAGTTTTGTTTAAAAAAAAATCAATAGATTGGCTCTTATGGAAGTCATTAATGCAAACTGTTTAGCAAGAGAGCCTGATTTTTCATTCCTGGTTGGCATTCCATAAAAAAAAAAAAACAAAACTGTTGCACTGAGTCTCTAAACAAATCTATGATTAATAATCATATTCACATTGCCTGTCAATGTTCCTTGGTCCACTGACTGGAAAGGAAGGGACATGTGTGGTTCAGAGGAGAAGCTAAAACTGGCTGCACAGGGGAGGGCCAACCTGGGCTGGACCCGTATGTGGAAGGTGCCACTTCAGATTCTTCATCAGGGGTACAAGATACTAAAAGCAATATTTGCAAAAAGCTCAGCATGGTGCTACATTCAGTCTTTTGACACGACCCTAGTGTAAAGTTCCTAACAAAAGGAAGAGTACCTTGGGGATGGGGCCACTTGTTTTCCATCTTTGTGGCAACTCTTCCTACCCCAGCCCCCAATTCAGTAGCTTATGCATGGGAAGGAAGCATGTGAGCAGCAAGGGTGAGAGGCCCTGGGAAGGGTTTTATGGCAGATGCTGATGTTTTTGCCCTATCTACTATTATATAGTATAGTGGGCTTTTTCTAACCCTTAAATCGACTTTTATGGATTTTTGACTTTTTGCATGGGAGGTAGCCTTGATTTCACTCCTAAACAGAACTTGCCAACCAAAAACCCCAACTGGCACTTACAGTGAGAAAATAGTTTTGAATTTCTTAGTTGGTCTCAGATAATGAAGCTGGAGTTTCCCACCACACAGAAAATGTAGGAAGCTTTCCAGAACTTTCTGTGTTTAACCTGGTTTTGGTTCTAGTAGCACCAGTCTTGCCATACTTGAGACTGATCTGGCCTTTGAGTTTGCAGCACTTCTGGAGGAACCAGCTGGGTGTTCTCTGGCTCTCCCTGGGGAAGTCACATCACGCCCATGTGGGGGCAAACCAGGAATCAGGATACCTGGAGTCCTGTACTCTCTGTCACTTCCTCAGTATGGGGCCTTGGACAAGCTGTTCCATCTCTCTGTACCTCAGTCTCTTTATCTAGCAGGAGTGAGGATGGACCTAGAGACAGTCTCTGAAATCCATTCCAGAGGTAAAACACTATGGATCATTTATTAGTTAAAAAGCTCTCTTCTCATACATTTCCAATGGGAATTCTATATCACATGCTACAGAGAGAAGTAAGAGAAAGATGTCACTTCAGGAATTAAAATGCACATGCAGACAAGTGGGGCAGCTCACAGCAGCCCCTAAGCCACGGTCAACCATCTTTGTCTGCATTTAACTCCACTCTGTGAGTGTGTGAGCTCAGGTATTAAAGAGGCAGCTGGTAAGGACCCTCTAGGGAACTCCCACAGTGAGGTCCCAGGTGCTTCCCTCATGGCCCTGCCAAGGTTGAGTTAAGAATTCTCCAGGTAGGAACTCTTCTGAGATTATTTTCTGCTTAAGTTTTTGGAAAGTTTCCCCTGAGAAACCATGCTTTAGGAAATGGACAGCCATACTGGGGAGGGGGGTTCTACTGAACTATTTCTGATGGGGTAAAATTTGTCTTGATGGGGGTACCTCTGCAGCTTCAGTCTCCCCCTGAATTCCACTCCCATCTCCACAGGAACACATTCCCCACCCCACCCCTTAGAACAGGAGTCCCCAAAGGAGAGGGGCTCTGTTTGTTTAAAAAAAAAAAAAAAAGCCATTCTCTTGGCCATTAATCATGTCTCTAAGAGCGTTTATTAATGCCCTGTCAATTGTTCAGAGTGAAGGCAGCCTGTCAGCTGTCCTCCCTCCCCCTTAGCTGTGTGCAAACACTGGTGATTAAGCGCCAGATTTAACATCCTCATGAATATTTAAGAGGCTGTTTTTGAAAGTTTCCTGTCCTTTTACACTAATAGCCCCATTAAAACCTGTTTACAAGCCAGTCAAGAGAGTAACTGCATGCACTTAAAACATGAGAGTACTCCCCCAAGAGGGGCACATGACCATGTGAGGATCAATACACGGCTTAAAGTAAGACTGTCTGCCCACCCCCAGTGGAGCCCAGCCCCACCAGAGCCACAGAAAGGAGTTGGAAAAATCCCAACTTGTTAATTAGGCCAATGAGAGGGTTGTGGGGGAGCAAGCCCTGCTCCTGGGCTACCTGCTGCCCTATGTGGGGTGACCCCAGCTCCAGAGACTTTCCAGAAGTTGTCCAAAAAATGTCAACAGCAGCAGGAAGTTTGTCTTTGGGCCTGCTCATGTCCTAGATGTGGCCTTCCTGACTCTACTCCCAGCCGTGGACCCTTCCTCTGTTCCATGACCCATCAGATGAATCTCCTATGATGAGTTAATCAAATCTTAAGGAAAGGAAGATAATGAGACTCCAAAGGGATGAGAGGCAAATTTGTGAGGAAGATATTGGGGATGGCACAGTGTCTCTTTACTGCACAGCAGAGGCTGACTCCTCCATCAGCACCTGAAGATGACTTCCTGTAGTTGGGGAAGACAGAAGTATGGAAAACCACTTCCTCTCATAATAACCTGATGTTTTCTCCTTCTGAGGAGAAGAATGAATGTGCTAGTGAAACTAGGACAGCCCGAGGGCACCAGGTACACCTCTGTTCCCAGCCCTAGCAAGTAACACTCCCCAAGATGGCAGGTGCATGGAAGGACCTCTCTTACTCCAGATGGGGGAAACTCTCCAACACTAGGTCTGCTTCCCCACCCATTGCCTGGGTCTGTGCTGAAAAAGTCTAAGAATCACCCTGAGAGCAAGGAGACAAGCCCCAAAACTCACCATCTGAATTCTTAGTGTTCTTTGCAAAGTTCACATATGGAGCATCTCATGTTCCAACCACATCATGGAGTCCCCTCCACATACAGACGAGGACTGCTCTGCTTTCTGACACGGTGTCTGGCCCAGAGATGAATTTTCCTTTCTTTTATAATGGAACACTATGCATACAAGGAAAACTTTTCAGCAGCAGATGAAAAATTTTTGTTTTTACATTCAACAAACACTTGTTCTTGTCAGACCCTAATTTTTGTTAATTTGGTAAATACAAATTGGATCTAATTTTTTTAATGTCCATTTTACTGATTACATATGATATTAAAATATTATCATACATATAAGCTTTAGTATATTCTTATAGAAGATAATAAGGTTGTAGCAGTACTCACTGATCTGGAACATAGTCATCTGGAAATATCCTGTCTCTGGAGATTCTACAAGAAGCAAAATTTAAGCCAAAAGGCTTTTGAGCAGCTAAAATAAATACTGCAAGATCTGTGCACTAAAATTTTAGCATTTACTCAACAGGCCTGCATTTCAGCGGATTAATGAAATTTTTAATATAATTCTAATAAATCTAACTCTTTGTTTCTGTAGTCAATTGGAAAGAAGGAGGGAAAAAAAAAAAGAAAGAAGGATTGCTAGAGACAGACACGTTGACGGTGGGAAGAAATCACAGCTCCGGACACTGAGTGAGAACAAACATCCTCAGAAAGCGAGTCAAGATCCCCAACAGCACAGCACCCCAGGTCACTTATTATTCCAGGGCAAAGAGCTTTCCACAACTCCACAGGTCCCTAGTTGTCAATAAGAAAGTAATAAGCTATAACGCCATGTGCATAATGAAGTAGGGAAGCGTGTGACACTATTCTTTTAAAAGTCCATCTATCAGAGTTAAAATTTCTTTAGGTTGGAGCTTAAAGAGCTAAGCCTTCAGCTATCCAGAAATGCATCTCCAGAATGACTCATTTATCCTCTGCTTTTTTGTCTTTTATCTATTCGTATTTCGTGTTTCCATCAAAGAGCATTCAAAAAACTGGAGGGGTGCCTGAGTGGCTCAGTCGGTTAAGCATTAGACTCTTGATTTTGGCTCAGGCCACGATCTCAAGTGGGAGGGGGCGGGGGTCATGGGATGGAGCCCTGAGCCAGGCTCCACGCTCAGCAAAGGGTCTGCTTGAGATTCTCTCTCTCTCTCTCCCTCTGCCTATCCCCCTGCTCATTCTCTCTCTCTCTCTCTCTCTCTCTCTCTCTCTCTTTCCAAAATAAATAAATAAACCTTTTAAAAAAGGAAGACTTGAAACGAATTTGTAAACTAGGAAGACAGGTTGCCACACTAAGATGCTGATTTCACTGCTTTACAAGCAATGATGTGCTGGGGCTGGGCCACTGGGGCACCCAGGACCCGAGGGTTATATTTTCAGGAATTTTGTGAGCTAATGTTAAACACAGCCATTATTAGACAATGAGCTATATAAACTTGGAATCAAATAAATTATACTGAAAACAGAGGTAATAAGTCATCAAAACTCATCACTTCTTGATCAGTTTCCTAGACTTTACTCTGTCTATACCCTGGCAGCTGTTTGTGTCTATTGTCTCTGTGTGGAAACAATGCCTCATTGTGGTGGACCACTGCCCATCTGGCTAAACCCCACATTTAGTGACGTTACCTTGGCAGCTTAAAATGGCCATGGTGGGAGCATTTACACCACAGAAATTGGCAAACGCTACAAATAGAGTTTGTTCATTTCCCCCCTCAAGAGGTGGTTGTTAAGCATTTGCCAATACGTCACTGTTTATAGGCTATTGAGCATTTAAGTACGGGGGAAAGTTGCTGTACAGCGAAGAAGAGTGATGGATTGGTTTTCAGTGACCTACATGCCTGTCCTGTCTCTGTTTCTAACTATATGATCTCAGGCAAGTGACCTGCTCCCTCGGAGCCTCCCTTCCCCCATCTGTAAAAGGGGAAGATTCAACTAGCCAATCTCAAGGGCCCCTTCTGGTTATAGCACTATCTGATCTATGATGCCCCATTTACTTTTATTTTATTCTTTTAAGTTTTCATTTCAATTCTGGTTAGTTAACATACAGTGTTATATTAGTTTCAGGTGAATAACATAGTAAGTTAACACTTTCACACATCACCCTGTGCCTCATTTACTGTTAGGTTCAGCTAGCTTGGAGGTAACATATGTTGGCCCTTGGCCAATGGGAGGCAAGGAGTTTAGATATCCAGCAACTCCCTCCTTTTTTCAAATGTTTCCCAGAAGAAAGTGATGGTAACCATGGTAAAGCAGCCAAAAGGACCCAGACCAGGTGAAATCAGATCACAGAACATGAGGGACCTGTTTACTTTCATTGCAACTTGCCATTAACACCGGCAGTGACATTTCTGAGAATCCATGCATTCTCTAAATAATATAAGCCTCAAGAAATCCCATAACTATTCAGTGCTATGATCCAGAGACTGTCAGAGTGATGCCCTGGAAAATGAAAAGGCTTTGGAGTCAGAAGATCTGGCTTTTGGTTCATGACATCCCAATTTGCTTCTACTGCTTATATAAGCCCAAACTAGTGAAGCCTCCTCCACACCACAGTTTCCAATTAAATGTGAACAATTGCTGGTCATACAGATTGAGTGCAACCTTTCTGGAGAGACATTTGGGTGGTACTTATTCAAAGCAAGTTGTTTATCATATGACTCAGCAACAGTTCTCTGGAGTTTGTATCCCAGAGAAATTCTCATTCAGGCCCATCACCAGCGGTGAAGATGTTTGTGTGTACAGAGCTGGAGGCCATCAAGGTTTCCACTAGGGGACATGGATGAATAAAACATGATGGACCTATACCATGGAGTATTATACAGCATTTAGAGGTAGGGGGGTAGATATATATAGCAACTTGGATCATTCTTGAAAACATAGTGTAGAGTGGAAAAAAAACAAAGCAGAGTGAGATCTACAGAATATTACCACTTATGTAAATGAAAACTTCATGCACACTAAACAATATACACATTTTACATGTGCACATATAAATAACAAGGTAAACAGGAGACACATTTAGAATGATTGCTTATATGGAAGAAGGGAAATGTGAGTGGCAGAGAGTAATAAGAGGGAATGGATTGATTAATTAATTATTAAGACAAGAGAAGGGCAGGGTATAAACTGTAGATGCTAGTGTGCCATGTGCCATGTGCTGAGAAATATGATTAACTCAGCCCTCTGAACCTAAGCCCAATAAAAAATAATGTAAATTGTAATAATTCTTTCCCTACCCCACACAGCTTTTGTGAGGGTCATATGGATAATATACGTGAAAATTATTTACAAACCATGAAATGCTACTCAGATATGTAATTAGTATCATCATCTTTACAGAGCAGCTGAGAAATAGTCAAGGGGAATTAAAGAAAAAATCAAGATATATGCAAAGGGTCTGATCTTTCTGTCTTAAGTTTGACTATTAAGGTTAAAAATCCCTTAATTAAATGTGCCTCTGTAAATTACACATGCTTAGATAAAAATTATGGTCAGTCTTAATTCTTCTTCTGGGTAACATATTTGTGTAGACACTGCTGATTGCTTGTTTCCTTAGGGATATGGTACCCTACTATTGTTCCCTTAGCCTTTATTCCCAAAGATCAACAGTGATTAGTCCAAGATGAGCCCAGTAGTGCCACTTCCAATGCAAGTGAGTGCCTTAGTTAGGGGCATGGCACTCAGTTTTGGTAAAAGATATGAAAGGGGAGTTTTGTTTAGAGAGATCTCCTGGAAGAATTTTTTTCCCTGTTAGAAAAGGAGAGAGAGACAGAGAGATACAGTTGAGGGCTTCCATTTCCTCTTCCCTTGAAGCATGAGTTCTTGAAGATTTGCTCTCTGCCACTCAGGCAGCCACTTGTGATCTTGTGGCAAGAAGTCTAAGAACCAAAAGCTAACAATCTGGGGTTGAGTGACATTAAAAAAAAAGAACCTGGATCCTAGATGACACCAGATGGTCGAGCTACCATACCAAATCTAAAACTGTCCAGACTTCTAGCCATTTGAGTTCATTAAATGTCTTTTTTATATTAACCATGGCTATATATTAGCCACTGTTTGCCAGATGTTATTGGCCGCCAAACACTTCCTGACTGGCATATTTAACCTGGCCCATCCCAAAGAAGAGATCTTCATTTCCTATGCATGTTCTAGATAAACATCTTCCTCTTCCCAGCTTCCCAACATTATCCTACTTGTTATATTTGGCAACCTCTACAGAAGGGGAGAGCTAACATAAGTGGAAAAAAAAACCTGGGTCTCTGTTTGGAATGTCAGGAATTCTGAAAAGGTACCACCTACCCAATTTTAACTCTAAAGCCAAAGATGATGAGAAATGCCCGGTAAGAAGTGATCATGGGCAAATGTGTGGGCTGGAGAGGAAAAGACTTGAAGCTGCATGAGAATTGCTTTGAAGTTTTTTAAGACCTGGGTGTAGAAGAGGACCCAGGCTATTGTGTGTTGTTCCACTGGACCCCTGGGGGAAAGTTAAGGGAGATGAGTTTTAGCTTAATACTTCTAATTAGAGTTGCCCAACTCCCGGACACCTTCTCCTATATGGCTTCTGGACCCTGGATATGACCACAACAAAGCATTATATTATAATTTATGTTATATAGCAAGTCTTTAAGGTCCAATCCAAGTCCAAGAGTCTAAAATTACATAATATTCTTTAAAAATGCAAATTATCTTCAAGGTCAAAATTTAGTGAATACAAGTGAAGGCAGAAGCCCTTGATGGAGGTAACCATGCAGAGTAGAGAATCTAAGGCTATCGAAGTTTATATTCCAACTCTGCATCTTTGGAGAAAAGAAGATATGATCATTTCCTTTAAAAGGTAAAATCAGAATTATTATATGATCCAGCAATTCCACTTCTGCATATATACCCAAAATGATAAAGACAGAAACTCAAAGAGATATTCACACAACCATGTCCATAGCAGCATTATTTATAATATCCAATAGATGGAAGCCACCCAAAGCCACCTATAAGCAAAATATGGTCTATACCTACAATGGAATATTATTCAGTCTCAAAAAGGATGAAAATTCTGACACATGCTACAACATGAACAAACCTTGAGAGTGTTATAAGCCAGTCACAAAAAAGACAAATGCTGTGTGATCCCACTTACATGAGGTAGCAAGAAGAGTCAAATTCACAGAGCTGGAAAGTAGAATGGTGGTTGTCACTGTTGTTTAATGGGTACAGACTTTCAGTTTCACAGGATGAAAAGAGTTCTGGAGATTGGTTGCACAATAATGTGAGTATACTTAACACTATTGAACTGTGTATTTAAAAAGGTTAAGATGATAATTTTATGTTATGTGTACGTTACCACAATTTTAAAAAGAGAGAGAAAAAAGAAGTGGTTGTTAGGCATCTGTATAGCCCTCAGACCCAGGAGATCTTTTCTCCACAGTCTTGGATGCGAGGATTCCACTCCCTCTATACCCAGAACAAAGGCAGCAAGGAGGAAGTGGAGGTACATACAGTCACTGCTCAGAATCTCTGCCCAGAAACTAGCCCTGCTTTGAGGGAGTCATCGTCTCCCTCCTACAAATTGCATTGCCCTGATTCCTGCTGTAGCCCAGTTGGGGAAAATGATTTTGCCTGTGATCATTAGTGACATTAATGACATTCACATTAGTGACAGCCAAGACCAGAACCGTCAGAGTTTCAAGAACTGACCCCTCACTCACAGGTAGTTTGGTGGAAGTATTATTTAGCACTGCTAAAGAACTTCATATTTGCAAAGTGCTTTATGCCCATCTATTATTCATGCAGTAATGAGAATACTTAGATTGCGCCTTTTCTCCAAGGAGCTCAAAGCACTTTGTAAATGTTAACTCATTCACCCCCTATGTCCCAGTGGGACAGACAGAAATCCTCACCCCTTGGCTCTGCACTTGGTAAAGAGTAAGCCCAGCAAAGGCAGCAGTTGTGATGAAAAGCAGGCTCAGAACCAGGAACCTCCAAGTTCCTGTCCCCTCATTGTCTTCTATCTATCTAAACAGTATTCCTGCTATTGAAATAAAAGCCCTAGAATCCAATGAGATCGTTCTCTGAGGCTGAACAGCATGTATGATGGCAGAGGAAAAAACTTAATTCATTAGGAAGGGGAAGAGAAAGGTAATCAGGCTTTCTAGCCATGTAACAGCCAACATTTGCTGAGTGTTCACGATTCACCAGATTCACAACCCCTAAGTCACCCTCTTAAATCTTCATCTTACTCCTGTGGTTGGGTAATGATCATCCCCCTTCTTCATAGAAGGAAACTGGGCTGGGAGAGGTTATGAAGGCTTTCTGAAGGCCACCCTGGACAGTGGCAGGCAGCACTGTGACTAGAATCCAGGTCGAACTCCAGGACTTGTGCTCTAAAACCACATGTGAAACTCCTTTTTCCCAGTGTGAAGGGATAATCATGCCAGAATCCATTACTCAGTAATGTTACAAAATCCCATCCTTGGAAAAGCTACCTATTGAAGTCAATAAGGAGGGAGAGAGATGAAGGAAGACCTTCCAAAAGGACGTTCTCACCCTTTTCTCTGACATCCCATCACCTGGGACTTGCATCTAGCATAGCATGAGCCATGTCACAAGATAGCTACTCACAAGGTTGTAAGCTCTGTATCTCTGTCATCTTTACATCTCTAGCACTAAGCCCAGTATGCATTTGTGGCAGCAGAGGGAAGACAAGACTTTGAGACAGGCCTTAATGCATATCTGAACCAATTGTTGATGATTTAATGATTTTACATTTTAAGCTATTGATGTGGGTCATAAGTTTCATTTTGAAATTTCACTCTCTACCCCCTCATCTTCCACAAATACGGAACAACTGATCAACAGAGAGTATTGAGTACCTGCAGCATGACCGGGATGTGGGTTATACTAAAGATATCAACGAGGTGGTCTGTCTTAATTCCTCCCAGAGTTTATATTCCAGTTAAAGTCATGAAGGTAGCTTTGCGCAGTGGCAGCATCGTAGCCAATGAGGTTTATCCGAGGCACGATTATTGCTAATTAAAGTCATGATGGTACCACACAAGAGGCAATTAATGAATGACACAAGTTAAATGTACATGCTAAACTGTGGTTTAGATCTGAGAGCTTTGGGCAGTTGAGACCAGACTTTCCCACTGAGAGGACATTTGGAGCTGAGATAGGGCAATGAGTGTGAGCTGTGCGCTGGAGGAGGAAAAGCCCATCAGGACCAGGGACGGTGGGAGGAGGTGGGGGTGGGCATTACAAAGGTTTTTCTCTACCAGTCACAGATGTTTCCAGAATTCCTTGAAAACCGGCCACTGGCATGGAATGTGCAAAAAGCTGTCCAGCATTCGCCTCAGCAATCAGACAACAAAAAGACATTAAAGGCATTCAAATTGGCAAAGAAGAAGTCAAACTCTCCCTCTTCGCCGATGACATGATACTCTACATAGAAAACCCAAAAGCCTCCACCCCAAGATTGCTAGAACTCATACAGAAATTTGGTAGCGTGGCAGGATACAAAATCAATGCCCAGAAATCAATGGCATTTCTATACACTAACAATGAGACTGAAGAAAGAGAAATTAAGGAGTCAATCCCATTTACAATTGCACCCAAAAGCATAAGATACCTAGGAATAAACCTAACCAAAGAGGTAAAAGATCTATACCCTAAAAACTATAGAACACTTCTGAAAGAAATTGAGGAAGACACAAAGAGATGGAAAAATATTCCATGCTCATGGATTGGCAGAATTAATATTGTAAAAATGTCAATGTTACCCAGGGCAATTTATACGTTTAATGCAATCCCTATCAAAATACCATGGACTTTCTTCAGAGAGTTAGAATAAATTATTTTAAGATTTGTGTGGAATCAGAAAAAAACCCGAATAGCCAGGGGAATTTTAAAAAAGAAAACCATAGCTGGGGGCATCACAATGCCAGATTTCAGGTTGTACTACAAAGCTGTGGTCATCAAGACAGTGTGGTACTGGCACAAAAACAGATACATAGATCAATGGAACAGAATAGAGAACCCAGAAGTGGACCCTGAAATGTATGGTCATCTAATATTCGATAAAGGAGGAAAGACTATCCATTGGAAGAAAGACAGTCTCTTCAATAAATGGTGCTGGGAAAATTGGACATCCACATGCAGAAGAATGAAACTGGACCACTCTCTTTCACCATACACAAAGATAAACTCAAAATGGATGAAAGATCTAAATGTGAGACAAGATTCCATCAAAATCCTAGAGGAGAACACAGGCAACACCCTTTTTGAACTTGGCCACAGTAATTTCTTGCAAGATACATCCACGAAGGCAAAAGAAACAAAAGCAAAAATGAACTATTGGGACTTCATCAAGATAAGAAGCTTTTGCACAGCAAAGGATACAGTCAACAAAACTAAAAGACAACCTACAGAATGGGAGAAGATATTTGCAAATGACATATCAGATAAAGGGCTAGTTTCCAAAATCTATAAAGAACTTATTAAACTCAACACCAAAGAAACAAACAATCCAATCATGAAATGGGCAAAAGACATGAAGAGAAATCTCAGAGGAAGACATGGACATGGCCAACATGCACATGAGAAAATGTTCTGCATCACTTGCCATCAGGGAAATACAAATCAAAACCACAATGAGATACCACCTCACACCAGTGAGAATGGGGAAAACTAACAAGGCAGGAAACCACAAATGTTGGAGAGGATGCGGAGAAAAGGGAACCCTCTTACACTGTTGGTGGGAATGTGAACTGGTGCAGCCACTCTGGAAAACTGTGTGGAGGTTCCTCAAAGAGTTAAAAATAGACCTGCCCTATGACCCAGCAATTGCACTGTTGGGGATTTACCCCAAAGATTCAGATGCAATGAAACGTCGGGACACCTGCACCCCGATGTTTCTATCAGCAATGGCCACAATAGCCAAACTGTGGAAGGAGCCTCGGTGTCCATCGAAAGATGAATGGATAAAGAAGATGTGGTTTATGTATACAATGGAATATTACTCAGCAATTAGAAACGACAAATACCCACCATTTGCTTCAACGTGGATGGAACTGGAGGGTATTATGCTGAGTGAAATAAGTCAATCGGAGAAGGACAAACAGTGTATGTTCTCATTCATTTGGGGAATATGAATAATAGTGAAAGGGAATATAAAGGAAGGGAAAAGAAATGTTGGGAAATATCAGGAAGGGAGACGGAACATAAAGACTCCTAACTCGGGGAAATGAACTAGGGGTGGTGGAAGGGGAGGAGGGCGGGTGTTGGAGGGGAATGGGTGACGGGCACTGAGGTGGACACTTGACGGGATGAGCACTGGGTGTTTTTCTGTATGTTGGTAAATTGAACACCAATAAAAATTAATTAAAAAAAAAAAAGCTGTCCAGCATTAACCCAGTTCCAAGGAATCATTTCTCTACCCCCTTTGTTCACCTAACAAAAAAAGGAGTAGGGCTTTATTTTTTTTTATTTTTTTTTTTTATTTTTATTTTTTTTTAGGAGTAGGGCTTTAAACTGGAGTGTCCTCTTTTAATGAATACCAACTCACGGGGGTTTGTGACTTGAGTCAGAAAACCTGGCAATCCATGAAGGAGCAATGCATTCTGAACAATATTAGAACTTCCTAGTACTGCAGTAATATGAACTTCAACCACTGACTAAAGACTGCTCCATGAATTAGCAGTAGTCATAGAAGTCTAAGAACAAATATCCCAGGTATTTTTTAAAATATTTTATTTATTTATTCATGAGAGACACAGAGAGAGAGAGAGAGGCAGAGACACAGGCAGAGCGAGAAGCAGGCCGGATGCGGGACTTGATCCCAGGACTCCAGGATCACGCCCTGGGCCAGAGGCAGGCACTAAACCACTGAGCCACCCAGGGATCCCCTATCCCAGGTATTAAACGTAACAACTAATGTAATTGTCAAATACAGATGGAAAAACTAAAAAGGGACCCGGGTAGAAAGTGAAAATGCCTGCCACAGTATAGTCAGCTCAGAAATGAAAACACATTTCCCTTGTTCCTTGTGGCCCCAGCTCCTTATTATGGTGATATTATTATTATTGTACAATCCTCGCTGTTGGCATCAGGATGTCTTCTCTTCACTAAGCTCCGTTTCCTTGAGAAGACTGAAAATTTAGCATTCCCTGGTTAAGCTGCAATCTAAACTCCCATATTTTTCTCATTCTGGAGAGCAAATCCATACATAAAGACACATACACACAGACACACACACACACACACACACATGCACCCAAATAGTAGCTGGTTTTATGCATCAGTGCAATCAGTAGATGCCTATAAGTTGAAGACCTTAGAAACATCTCTGGCCACGTCACTTGAAGCAATCTCCCTCACTAGCCTCACGACACCATCTTCAGGGCAGCTTGATGAAAAGGCTCCTGGACTCACACTGAACACCCCCTTGAAGTATTTTTACCTAAAAAAAAAAAAATCAAATTTGAATCTGATAATACCACTAGATTTTACAACCAATTTATAGAAAATAAATCAGATAAAGAAAACACATAGACAAGATCACAGGGATGCAGCCAAAAAAAATCAAACTGAGAAAAATTCTATAAGAACAAACAACTCGGTTTCTTCGAAAATAAATTATAAGGATAAGAAGAGATGGAAGGGGGATTTATAGATTAAAAGTTAAAAGACAAGCAGTAATTGTGCTCCTTGGTATTTACCCAAAGGAGCTAAAAATTTATGTCCACACAAAAACCTGCATAGAGATGTTTGTAGCTCTGTTCATAACTGCTCAAACTTGGAAGCAATCAAGGTGTCCCTCAATAGGTAAATGGGTGAATAAATTGTGATCCATCCAGACAATGGAATGTTATTCAAGTGCTAAAAAGAAATGAGCTACCAATCCACAAAAAGACATGAAGGGAACTTAAATGCATATTACCAATTGGAAGAAGTGATTCTGAAAAGGCTACATACTGTGACAATGGAATTCAACTCTAGGACATTCCATAAAGCGCAGACCACGGAAACAGTAAAAATAGTGGTTGCCAGGGATTGGGCGAAGGGAATCATGAACAAGAAAGCACAGAGGATGTTTAGAAGAGTGAAACTAGTCTGTTGGATATTATAATGGTGGGTACATGTTGTTATATATTTGTCCAAACCCACAAAACGTACAGCACCAAGAATGAACCTTAATGTAAGCTGTGGTCTTTGGGTGATTATGATGTGTCAGTGTCGGCTCACAGATTGTAACAAATGTCCCACTCTGGTGGGGGTTGTTGATAATGGGGGCAGCTGTGCAGGAGGCAGGGGTCAGGAACGGGCCATATTGGAGATCTCTACATCTTCCTCTCAGTTTTGCTGTGAACTTAAAACTGTTTTAAAATAAAGTCTACTTTTTTTAAGTTACATCCAGTGCAACATTTGGACTTTATTTGGACATTGATTCAGACCAAAACACACACACACACACACACACACACACACACACATATAAAATGTTTGTAAAAATATGGATATACCAAGAAAATTTAAACACTGGATATTTGGTGTCATGTTTTCAGTGCAATAAAGGTATTGTGGTTATGTTTTTTTTTCTAAAGACTACTTTTGTTTCAGAAATATTTCCTGAAATAATTACAGACAAAATGCTACCGTGTCTCTATTTACTTCAAAAAGCCAGTGGGGCTGGGGGATGAGGAGTAGAGAGAGATGAGCTAAGACTGGCCTTGAGCCTGGGCAATCGGTAAGCCGGGATCCATTACACTGTATCCTTCACTTTGGTATGTATTGGAAACTTCACATCATAAAGCATATGTTCTTCTCTTCTCTGCTCTCCTATTGCTTTGGTGTTTTACATTTTCATGCTTGATTTTTCTCCCTGCTGTGTGTTCCATGTGTCAGTCCTCTTTCCAGACTACACTGGAAGACAGCAGACTTCCCGCTCTTTCCTCCCACAGGATCCCAGCAGATCTGAGCTCTCCGTTGATCATAGGACTGGCACATGGGCAACAACGCCACTTACCCAGTTGCTGAAGCTGGCCGTGGGATTGACCCCTCACCCAACCTCCTGGTGCCCCTCCATTTCCCTCCTAGTTAGCTCTGCTGTCATCGCCCCACCCCCTCAGCCACCCACCCCCAGCTCGGGCCACTGTTGATCTGGCCAAACCAGCCTCCTGGCTTGCACCCTTCCAATGTGTTCTACACAGACCATCAAGGCATCAATTCTAGGATGTAATTGCGGTCATGTCACTCCTCTGTTTCAGGTAATCTGGGTGGCTGTTCGTTGTCCTCCAGATGATACCCAGTCTCACTCCCTGCCTCAGAGGCCCCTGGTGATGTGGATCTTCCTTCCTCCCAGGCCTCACCTGCTCCCACTCCATCTAAGCTTTAGCCAGACTGAATATTTTTCAGTCCTTCTCAAGGAACTATGCTCTCTCTCTTACAGCCTTCCAGAGGCCTTTTGGGGGGAGCCTGAAACACTTCCCCCACCCACCTCTCCTAACTCAATTGCTGGTCTCAGCTGACACACCACTTTTTCCTGGAAGACTTTCTGGAAAACCCTGCACTGGGTTACATGCGCCTCCACTGTGTTTTCAGAGCACTCTGCATTATAATTTGCTTCCCCTCTGTTTCCTCTTCCCCACAGCCTGTTCACAACCTTTTTAACAACCAAGATCTGATTTCAACTCAGGTCATGATTTCAGGGTCCTGGGATCAAGCCCCATGTTGGGTACCCCCTCAGCAGAGAATCTGAGATTTTCTCTCCCTCTCCCTCTGCCCTTCCTCCTTCTCATGCTCTCTCTTTCTGTCTCTCTCTCAAACAAATATTTTAATAATAATAATAATAATAATAATAATAATAATGTTGACTTACCTAAAGTCCTGCCTGGTAGAGAAAGGGAGATAATCAGTGATTTCTCAAGCTGCAACCCTGCCATGAGGATTCTTGGTTAAACAAGACTCTTAAAGGGTGTCTAGGGCAGTGAGTTGTAGGGACCAGGGAAGGCCAGCCAGGGGAGGGGGGGGGCGGGGGGGGGGCAGGGCCACTGGCTTTTAGTATTTGTTCTGTAATCAAACCACTTGGCTGTGTGTCCTATGAGCTTCCATTTCCTTTTACATAAAATACACCACTGGGGCAGTGATTTCTGCACTCTCAGCTTCAACATGCTTTGAATCCATGGCCAAATCAGTAGGACAAAGAATCAGATGTCACAAAGAACTTTTAGTGAATGGAAAAAGTTCCCCCATGTCTTGGTTGGATTTCCCCCAGAAACAGCCTGGAAGACAAGAATTTGAGTGCAAATACTTTATTTGGGAGTTGATTCCAACAAGCACCAGAAGGGAAGTAAGAAAGTAACACAGGGAAGAAAAGGCAGGTAACAGCATGTGAGCCAGCAATCAGGTGACCACTGAGGGGAAGCTCAGTCATGCCAATAGACAGTGTAGAACAGGCCAGAGTTGTCCAGTTTGAGGGACAAGTACTCAGGTACTCAGGACGTTTATATACCTGCTTCCATCAATCGTTGCCTCAAAGCCATACCCAAGGGCATGAAGTCCCCAACACTCCCAGCCTGCAAGGAGAGTCCGTTTTACTGGGAAGTCACACAGGCTTTCTCTTGGAAGCCTGGACATCCACTAGAACAGTTAGTGTCAAAAGGATATGGGGCAGGACACCAACAGCGACAACCTGGTGACTTAACCGGGTGCATCCTTACCTCTTGCTCTTTGTCCTGCTCTTTCCAAGACAGTCAGAAGCAAATGAAATCAGGTCTCAAGATCTGGCAATGGCTGAAATTATTCATTGTGATTTTTATTGTTCCACCTATGTTTATTTGTGCATTTCTTATTTATATAAGACAAGGGAAACGTGCCGATTCTGCAGCTCCTGGGTGGTGTGACCTTGAAGGCTATGCCGGAATCTCTTGGAAGTGCCCAGAGCGGCAGTTTCAAATCTTTCTCACCTGAAGAACACTTTGTCATGTTTCTGGGCCCCTCTTGTTTGTTTGTTTGTTTGTTTGTTTGTTTGTTTGTTTTTACAGCTTCAGGGAAGGACTCGAATTCCATCCTAATTAGATGTATAAAACTTCACCTGTTTTGAATCTACCTACATGCAAATGAGCCCCTGAGAAGGTTCCTTAGGATGGAGAAAGGGGTTTGGATATTGCCTTGGATTTTTTTTTAATCCTACGTAGGCATAGGCATCCTTTTTAACAACAAAGATCAGATTTCCCCCTGAAATATTAAAAAAAAATCAGAAATAAAAATCAAATTTCCATTACATTTCTTTTACTCTCTTTTTTTTTTTTAAACTATTGAATTCAGTCCAACAGCTGGTGTTTTGGTTGTGATTTTTTCTGCTGTTGTGATTGTATCCATGACTCAGATGACCATCCTGGCTGCTTTTTTTCACTCATCAGTGCATCATTTTGGCACTGTGCAGACACAGCTTGAGGCGATTTGGAGGCAGTGACTGGTAACTGCACCAGAAGAAAATCTGCAGATTCTGTCTGGGGCTTGTCTTCGTTTCAAACGCAGGTGACTAAATGACACCTGCCTGCCTGTCCCTCCTCCACCGACAACACACACGTTCACTGTCATGGGCTTCAGCCAACTCCATACAGTGTAGCGCTCAAAAGGAACTCATCAGAAGACTTGGAAATGACAGAGCGAACACCAGGAGCTTGTTTCTAATGATATTTTCAATCACCAAGGATTTCTCTCTAAGCCATGTTTGTCTGTTTTTTTCAAAATAATAATAACACTATCCTTCCCCCAAAACGGGGCAAAAAACTCATTGAAAAGGGGTCGATGGTCTGGGATTGAAACTCTGGGAACCTCCCTCCCTCTCTTCCAGTTAATGGGTCAGGCCAGCCAGCCAGTGACAACATGCTGAGAAGCTAGAAATTTCCCTCTAAAATGATTCGTATGGTTTAAAAATAGAAAGAACAGCAGCGGCTTTTTGTTTGCTTGTTTGTTTGTCTTTATCAACTGCTGCTCTCACATAACAAGAGGCAGTGCGAACTGAGAAATCAAAGAGAAGGAAAATCCAGAGACTCTCCAAAAGCTTTACTTCTCAAATCAATGGATAAACCAAGACCACATTCTCCTGCTCCATTTCCCTTAGTCACCAATATGGGGCAGAACGGGTGGTGGGAAGAGCATTGTCCCAGTGAGTCTGTGGTGGGTTTGGGCTCCAGTTCTGGTTCTCTGTGAAATTGGGCAGGTCTCCTCACTTCCCTGGGCCTCAGTCCCTCACTTCTGATTCCTGCCCTTGCCAACTCAACTACAAATACTGACATGCATTAAGCTGGTCAGAGACTTTAGCAATTCCCAATGCATTCTAAGAAATGGTTGTTTTTAACAACCCACTGCAAGTGCAAAGGGATGAGCAAAGCTGTATAAGAGAAGTATATACAGGTGTATAGGAGGGAAGCACATGCTAAACAAAGTGTCCCCAAAGGTAAGACTCCCAATGAGACTATGCAGGTAAGGGAGGATAGGAGGTAGCAGGCAAGGCTGGGATGGCCTTCTGCTCAGAATGCGAATAATTTCCCCTCATTATCTGAGATCTGAACAGGTGAGCACGTGACTTTAGTCAGAGGCATTTGTCAGCCTTCTATTTCAGGTAGATGAAATATCTGAAGATCTCTTTTCATGAAAACGTCTAAAATACTGGGTAAATGTAAAAATTACATTTCTAAATGCACTGGTGAACTGACACAATCATACAAAACACACAAACATCAAAAATAAAGTAAAAGCAAGAATTCCAAGGGGAAATGAGTGGCAGGGCTGCTATGGGGATCACTTCTGAAACCTGAACACCCTGAGTTTACACTTTGTTTTCATTTGTCTTCTTGTGGTTTTTTTTTTAAGATTTTATTTTTAAGTAATCTTTACACCAACGTGGGGCTTGAATTTACAACTCCGAGATCAAGTCACACTCTGCCAAATGAGCCAGTCAGGCACCCTCCAAGTTTCCACTTTGTTGGCTGCATTAGAGATAAGGTCGGAGACCCTGACATAAAACTAGAATCACAAAGAACTACACCCTTTATAAACAGCAAATGACAAATAATTCTGCTGCTGAGACATGTGTCTATTTCAGCCACCATTGGGTGGGAAAAAAAATTTTCTTCCATCAGAATCTGTATTTTATAACCTGGACCTCACACAGGATTTTGGTCTGAATTTGTGCTACTTATGTGGTCCAATTAATCTCAAGATTAGGCTTCAGTTGAAAATGATCTTGGGAACAGGAATGAACCTCAAAAACATTATACACATTATGTGAAAGAAGCCAGATATTATATGATTTCATGTATAGGAAATGCCAGAAAAGGCAAAAATTACAGAAGATGAAAGTAGACTAGTGATTGCCTGGGGCTGAGGGGTGGGAATGCCAGATAACTTTAAATGGTCAAAGGGATCTCTGAAGAATTACAGAAAAGTTTTAAAATTTGGTAATAGTGATGAGTGCACATCTTTGCAAACGTACTATAGCTCACTGCTATAGTATGCTTAAAATACGATAGCTCACTGCTATATATGCTTAAAATGGGAGAAATTTACAATATGTACATGATAGCTCAACAAAGTTGTTTTTAAAATTGCCCTGGGCTGATAGTATCTGGGTGGCTAGCTAAAGGAATGCAAGTCCTCTCTGCAGGACTATAACTTCATAAAGAATTCCCACAGATTAAAGTTCCGAATAAGGGATGCCTGGATGGCTCAGCGGTTATGCTCTGCTTTCGGCTCAGGGCATGATCCTGGAGTTCAGAGATTGAGTCCTACATCGGGCTCCCTGAGGAGAGTCTGCTTCTCCCTCTGCCTATGTCTCTGCCTCTTTCTGTGTGTCTCTCATGAATAAATAAATAAAATCTTTAAATAAATAAAGTTCCAAATAAAATTAGCAACTCATAGTTAAAAATCATAAAACACACAAGAAGCCAAGATATTATGAGTTAGTTAGATCTAACAAAAACACAGATAACAGATCCAGCCAACAAAGACTTCATGTAATGGAATTAACACAAAATAAACAATAACTATAATTTTATTCATTAAAACTATGCAGTAAAAGGGACACTTGGAAATAAATGCAAGCAACAAGGCTCTACGTACAACCAAATAGAATCAGAGAGATATTCCAGAAATTTTATATGCATATTTGAAATGGAAACTTTAATAAACTGCTTAAATGGTAGAATAATAGTAGCTAAAGAAAGAATTATCAAACTGCAAGGTAGATCTAAAGAAATTAATCAGAAGTCAGAGCAAAAAACAAGTTTACAAGACATGTCGGATAGGTGGAGAAGAAGGTGGTCTACATGATGAACCAGAATGCCTAAAAAAGACCATAGAGAACATGGAAGAGGTAGTAACTGAAGAGATTATGGCTAAGAATTTTTCAGAACTGTTAAAAAAAAAATCAGTCCTCAAAATCAGGAGTCCCCAAATAATCCTAATCAAGGAAAACAAATCTAGTTATCATAGCATAATTGAAACACATCAAGGATAAAAAGAAAACATTCAAAATAGGACTCCTAGGTGACTTGGTCATTGAGTGTCCAACTCTTGGTTTCAGCTCAGGTCTGACCTCAGGGTTGTGGGATTGAGCACCGAGTGGGACTCCATGTTCAGCAGGGAGTCTGCTTGAGATTCTTTCTCCCTCTGCCCTTCCCCTACTCTAAAATAAATAAATAAATCTTTAAAAAAAAAAAGAAAAGAAACGTTGAAAATAGGCAGGAGGGAGTGAGTGATCCTCAGTAAAGGAATGGCAGTTAGAAGGATGGCTAATTTCTCAGGGCAGCCATGAAAGCCAGGAAACAATGAGCTAATACTGCCAATGTGCTGAGAGAAAGTAACAGTCAACTTAGAATTCTATAGCCACAAAAACTATCTTTCATGCAGTAACTGAAAATATTTTTTAGACAAAATAAGAGAAAGAAAGCAAAGGGGAGAACACACCCCCAACAAATCCTCATTAAAGAAAATTCCAAAGAATATACTACAGGCAGGCAGAAAATAATTCCTACAGGCAAAGAAAAAGGAACAATAAATGAAAAATCCTGCTAAATGAGTGAATAAACAATAGACAAAAATGGTGACATATGTGAAAGTCAATGACTATACAGCTACATTAATATAAATAAATCACTGGCTCTATGCAACAATATTAATAATGTCCAACTTGCATAACTAAATAACAAGAATAAAATGCAACAGAACTGAGTAGAAAGGAACAGTAGCTGGTAAATTGGGCAAGAGATAATTTGAGTTAAAGTATTATAGTCTTTGTATTGCTCAGGAGGATGATAAAGATATTTAGACTTTGTTAAGTTACTTAGACAATTTAAAATAACCATAATGGGGCACCTGGCTGACTCAGTTGGAAGAGCATATGACTCTTTTATTTTTTTTAATATTTTATTTATTTACTCATGAGATACACAGAGAGAGAGAGGCAGAGACACAGGCAGAGGGAGAAGCAGGCTCCATGCTGGGAGCCTGACACAGGACTTGATCCCTGGACTCCAGGATCACGTCCTGGGCCAAAGGCAGGCTTCCAACCACTGAGCCACCTGGGGACCCCCAAGCATGTGACTCTTGATCTCAACCTCAGGTCATGAGTTCAAGTGCCATTTTGGGCATAGAGATTACTTAAATAAATAAATAAGCTTTTTAAAAATAAAATAACCATAATAATTGTAAAGTAGCATATAAATGATAAAATAAATGCAAAATAAGATGAGAACATTAATTTTAAAAAATTAACTCAACCCAAAAGAAAGGAAGAATGAATAAAACAGAAAAGCAGGGCAGATAATATATCAAGGTGAAATGTTAGATATAAATTCAAATGTATCACTAATCAAAATAAATCCATTTCAATACATCAAATTACCTGGTTAAGGGCAGCTCGGGAGGCTCAGCCATTTAACACCACCTTCGGCCCAGGGCATGATCCTGGAGACCCAGGACCGAGTCCCTCGTCAGGTTCCCTGCATGAAGCCTGCTTCTCCCTCTGCCTGTGTCTTTGCCTCTGTGTGTGTGTGTGTGTGTGTGTGTGTGTGTGTGTGTGTGTGTCTCATGAATAAAAAAATAAAATCTTAATAAAAAAAAAAAGAATTACTTGGTTAAAACACATTGTTGGCTATACTAGTCAATATAGGCCAAGATGCACTGAGGTTAAAAGTAAGTGACTCCAGGGGCACCTGGGTAGTTCAATCAGTTAAGTGTTCAACTCTTGATTTCAGCTCAGGTCATGAACTCAGGGTCCTGAGATCGAGTCCCATTTGGACTTCGTACTCAGTGGGGAGTCTGCTTGAGATTCTCTCTCTCCCCCTGCCCCTCTCCCCCACCTCTCAAAATAAATAAATCTTTTTTTAAAAATGTGACCCCAGAATCTTAGTAGCTTACAACAGAGATCTTTGCTTCCATTATTTATTGCTTCAAAAAAAAATACCCTAAACCTAAAACGACAACCATTTATTACTTCTCATGATACTGTGTTTGGTTGGGCAGTTCTGTGCTTACTCACAGAGCTGCATTCCTCTGCTGGGTCATGGGAGATGCAAGGTCTAACACAGCCTCATCTTAGTAGGAACAACGAGAAGGCTGAAACCTGTCAGAGTCCCCTGGTACTTAAGGGTAAGGGTAACTTACCTTTTATAAGGGTAACTTTAAAAAAAAAAAAAAAGAGTATTAGTTAGAAATGCTACTGAAGTGTGAACTAGTTAGGTGAGGAGAGAGGTGGAAACCACAAAATACCTGGATGATATACAATCCTAAGAATCAATAAAATTTCAGAGAATATTAGATGTTATGCTAACTGACATTGATAGTTATGGATTATTATGGAGCCTGTGCCCAAGAAGTCAAGCTATTGGGAAGAATCTCGAGAGGTTTAGGTCACTGCTGTGTTCACTACCCACACCAAGCACCCCACTGCCATTTAAAGACCTCTACTCTGGTTAGAAACTGAGTACTGGCATTCCCCCAAATTTCATCAAGTCCAGCCCACTCCACCATGGGTCACGGATATGGGAAAATGTTAGGACATGCATCTTGGATGAATCAAATCATCAGCAAGCATTACTGACCACCCTTTATGTGTTCACCTCTCCGCTATGAGCTAGCAAATGCCAGGCTAGGAGATAACCTTGAAGGTCAGGAAGACAATATCTAAACATCTAAATAATCAAAGACCAGTACAAAGGCTTATATAGAACAGATAGCTATGGCCTGTCCTCTGATCTTCAAAAGGCAGTGATGAGCCACAAGGATATCTGTGCTTTGGTTGGCCATTTAGGATACACTTAATGGATAACAAATTCTGGCAAACCATAAGGTGGTATGTAAGTGATAAGGCAGGTGGTGGAGAGTCCAGGTACTAGAAAAGATCAGAGGAGGGAAAAACTGACAAGGATTGAAATAGTAGTATTGAAGGAGGGGAATTAAAGCCGAACCTCAACTGATAACCCAAAATTATCCCCGGAGAAGAGAGAGAAAACTTTTACAAATGGTATGGACTTGAACAAAACTACCCTCCCTAGAAGGTTCCCAAGGAATGTGATAGAGGGAGGAACAGAAGAAAATATCCCACCAAGTGACACATTATCACTACCTCAGTTTGGACCCCAAATCCCAACACAAAAATACTTTAGTGAGAAGTTAGGCCTGACAGCCCACTCTTTCTCCTAAGTTGGTCAAGCCTCCAACTAAAGCTGAAGGCCAGGAAGCCTCCTATTCAGCTCCACTTTTGTCAATGCCCATTCTCAAGTGCATATCTTACCATCGTCTTAGTTATGAAAAACAGAGCAATGCCAACACAACCACGCACTGACCGATGAACGTGGCCTATCTGCTTCATAAGAGCTGACTGATTCAATTATCATTCCTCCTCCTTAGGAAGGGAGGAGAATGGAGATGAATGCCTGAGCACTATGTACCAACTGGACCATACATTGCCAAGTGCAACCAGAGTCATAAGAGGTTTCTACCAATATATTAAGAGGCAGGCCGGCAGCCAGAAGGAATAGAGAGGAGTGTCTGCCTTCACTGGTTCTGGATGGCAGGTGCAGGGATTGCTAAAGCTGACACTTGGCTGTGTTTAACTTTTCTCCAGGTCTCTTTCTTGTTTCTTTCCTTCTCTACCACAGTAGGAAGATTCATTTCTTCAGGTATCTCTGTAACAAGAAATGCAGAATCCAGAAAGTATTTATTTGGTTTGGAGTTCTGGTGTTTTTAGAATCATGTGTGTTCTATTGGCACCACAAAAGTCTGCCAAATCTCTGCCCCAGAACTTCAATGCACAGAAAGGGTTTATCTTCTCTGTACCCCTATATTGTTTTTATTCTGAATCACACAGACTTGAGTGCATGCTGGCCCGTCCTGTACTGTCTCTGTAATGTCAATGTTAACCCTGTCTTGCCAAGTAAAATATGAGGGCCTTCTGGGCACCATGCTTGAACCCCCACATGGAGCCTCACAGGTTCCAGGCAGGGCAAACCCTTGGCAAAGTTGTAAAGTGTTTCTTCCTCGAGGGCCCTTTATGTTTGCTCACATGTCCCTTTATGAGCTGTGCCATTTCCTCCCTGATCCCAGGTAGCTGGCAGCTTCAGACTTCTTATACCTTCAAGCTAATCAAAATAAAATCTTGGGAAATATCCAATAAACTAATTCATTCTAATATAGAAATGGTTGCTTGAGTTTAAGGAAATGCCCCCACAAATATATCACCGTTAGAATTTCAAGTACTACCAGGTTGGCAAGGACATGATTTTCAGGGGCCGAGAGCTTTGCAGAAGCCTCTGAAATTCTAGAATTTCCACTTGAGTCCTGCATCTAACTCTTTGGGTCTATACAAAAGCCTATCTATCAATTATTTTCCTACCTCCTACTTCCTGCTAGAGCCAGCCTTTTAAATTATAAAAAAAAAAAAAAAAAAAAAATCTGTGGGATATTTATTGTCTTCCTGGGCAAGAAAAAAAAGATGGAAACGTCATCAGCCCCTCTTTCAAGTGCCTTATTGCAGTGGAATAGCTTGACTATCAAATAAGTTCACATCATATAATGATAAATCTGGATTATATTAAATATTATATTATTATGTAATTATGTTATATTAAATACATGTCAGTTGCTTTATTAGCCAGATGAATACAGAATGTATGTCACCCAAAAGGCAGGGCAGATAAATTCTCCGTTTGGAGCTAATAAAGTGCTATTAAAACTGTATTGTCAAATTATTTCATTCATAATACAAATATATGATACATCACAGTTAAGACACTGCTATGGTCTAAACATTTGTGTTCTGCCAAATTCACATGTTGAAATACTAACTCCCTAAAGGGATGGTATTAGTAGCTGGGGCCCTTAGGAGGTGTTTTAAGTCCTGAAGGTGAGAGCCTCATGCATGGGATTTGTGCCTCATAAAAAAGGCCTCAGAAAGATCTGTAGACCCTGCCACCATGTAAGTGAAAAGGTGCCAGCTATGAGCCCGGAAGAGGGCCCTCACCTGACCTTGATGGCACCTCGATCCTAGAATTCCCAGCCCCCTGGGAACTGTAAAAAAGAAAATTTTGTTATTTGTAAGGCACCTAGTCTGTGACATTTTGTTACAGCAGCCTGAACAGATGAATACAGACAATCCTGAGCTGTCTAAAGGCCAGCTTAGATTATGGGCCTGCAGTATTTGGGTTTCTGCCACTACCTCGCAGGCATGACTTAGCAGGTAAGAATCTCCTGCTGTCTACTCTCACAGATCCCATTTTTCAAGGGTTAAGAGAGTGATTTGTTTTAATCTGGGTGATAAAGATTTGCATTGACCTAAAACCAGGTATCAACAAGGGAATAGCTCCTGGGAGGCCCCTGTGACAGTGTATAGAGTTTAGTGGGACAAAAGAACACAAGGGGCCATCAACCAGCAGGTTTACTGGTGCTCAGTGGGGCCAGAGCCTGTCTGCTTCCCTAAATAGAACTCTGGATATATTTCAGGCTACACACACACCTCGAGAGAAAGTCCAAACCTTTTAGGATGGAGCAGATCACATGCACTTTCCTACAGCCCTTGGTATAAGGTTAAAATGTGTGTGTCAGTTGGGTCCAGATATTTGTCTTCTTTGACAATGCTGCCCACCTCTTTCCAGGCCACACCCTGTGGAGAAAGACAAGTCCATGCCTGTGGTTCATTCTTCTCCATTCAGTATTTCTTTTTTCGAAATATTTTATTTAACTTCAATCTGCCAACATATAGTATAACACCCAGTCCTCATCCCATCAAGTGCCCTCCTCAGTGTCTGTCCACTGAGGACAGTTACCCCACACCTTCACTCTCCTCTCCTTCTGCAACTCTTTGTTTGTTTCCCAGAGTTAGGAATCTCTCCTGGTTTGTCTTCCTCTCTCTAATTTCCCCCCACTCAGTTTTCTTTTAGAGTGTGTTGCTGAGTCCCAGCTATAAGGTAGCCCTGGCTTTGTGGAGTGCCTGAGTCTGCCTCTCTAGGCAGGCAGGTAGGCAGGATGTGTGTGATAGTAAGGTACTTCAGGTTACTGATATCCGTGAAGAAGCTTAAGCTGGTGGCTGCTGGGAAGCGACAGAGAGGTACAACCTACTTCTGTAGCCACCGTCTACTTGCCCCACCTTCACTCAGCCCCTGGGTTCTGACTATGTGGATGTCAATAGAGAAGTCATCATCTTCCACTGAGACTTTGATGGAGAGGAAAGGAGAACAGTCTGGCACCAGTTTGGCCCAAGCCTTATGCCCCTGAGCAAGTTACTGGCCTCTATGGCAGGGTTCCTCAAAATACACTCCAGAATTCCAGATTCAGAATCACCTGCTATAGATCTGGGCTCCATTCCAGGCTGAGTGACAGAGTCAGTCTCTAGGAGGAGTACCGAATTTCCATTTGAGAACCAGAGTCAAAGGCCTCTAGGTTTATTATCTGGAAAATGGGACTAACACAAGCCCTATATGCTTAATGAGATTGTTAGAAGGATCAAAATATTATGGGGTCTGTTAAAATAGTACATGGTCTGACTTATTGATTAGCAGCACATTTGGGATCCAAACAGATCTGTGCTTGATACCTGGTTTTGCCACTTACCAGCTATGTGGCCTTGAGAAAACTTATCCCCTCTACATGCCAAATTTCAGTCTGTAAAATGTGGCTAATAATACCTAGCTCCTGGAAACCACATGAGGACTAAATTAAATAAAGCGTGTATGTAAAACATTTCACGTATGCCCAGCATGTGGAAAATATTTCAATCGTGGGCACATTTTTCCTCCTCTCCAGAAAATATCTCAGACTCGAGTCAGAGCATCCCTCCTGTTTTAGTACCACACTGAGTCTCTTTTCCTGAAAAACTTCTCAGTTCTGTTTTAAGTCCTGCCTTCATAAGCAAGGGCCCAGGCCCCCTCAGTTCCTATTAAGACAGCCTTGCAAAGAGTTTCTAGGCTGCTTACTCAGGACTCATAAATTGGTATCTTTGCTTTCTGAGCAGTTCCAAAGAGTTGATTCTCTTCTAGTCCCCCCTACTCCACATCTTCTATCTCCACATACAGACCTAAACTATGGGGTAGTAGCCTTGCCACCATGGCCACCACAGTCACCCATCAAGAATGTTAAAAATATTCTAGCATATTAACCGACCATTGATATCTCAGGATACATCTTCACAGCAGCCGGTACAAGCAAGGATTGCAAAAGAAATAAAGGAAAGGCAACCCAAAAGCTTGGCTTAAGCTGGTCCTGGCAAATCTCTAGCAGGTGTGTCCTCTAGCCTCCTCTGCCCTAGTTCTCAATATCTCAGATCTGGAAAGAATAAGGATAAGAACTATTGGGTGGTGCTTGAAGAAAAGCACTTGACAGAGGGAGTCAATTCTAAAGTCTCCAGCTGGGACTGTCCCAAAGAGGTCCTCCTCCACCAGTCAATTCTTAGTGATCCAAAAATGTGCTTCTTTATCCTACTGTCAATAGAAATAAAGGCTATCCTACTTCCGGGTCTTTGCATTAGGAAAGGAAAAAAATAAAGGAAGAGAATCTATTTCCGGTATAACTAACATGGGGCAAGAGGGACCTTTGGGAAACGTCTGCCCCAACAACTTTTCTCCCAGAGTGGAGGAAAAGAAATGCCTCCATTTGGGTGCGAGCCTTGGAGCTCCCCGCAGACATCTAACTGGATTCCAAACTCGGAAATCCCGGGAAAGAGGCGCGTCTCCCGCAGGGCAGTCAACTTGCACGCATTTCTGATCCCATCGCTGCCCTCCGTTATTTCAGGCACCCTGATCGCCTGGGGTAGGGATTTTTTTTTTTTTTTTTAATATACTTTCAGAGCACTGTGGGCTGGAGAGTGGCCTTTCCGCAGGCAAGTCCCGAGCGGCGGTCCTCAGGGCACGGGGCGCGAGAAGGCGCTGTCGCCGCAGAGCCGAGCGGAGGGGCAGGACGAGGCCCGCGCGGAGCTGGAGAAAAGCAGCGACCCACAGCCACGACCCCCCGGGCTGAGCCTTGCCCCTGGGACCTGCGTCCCGGCCCTGGGCCCACACCCCCGGGAAGCTCCCGCCCGCCTCCGCCCTGCTCCGCGCGGTGGGTCCCGCAGCAGTTCCGCAGGGGAGCGGCCGACTCCCGGGAATGCGGGGCGCGCAGCGCAGCCTGACCCTCCGCGGTGCACCCAGTCTGATCCCGCAGCATTTCTTGACTCCAGACTGAAAAAGGGAAGGGGTGGGGGTAGACCGACAGTTAAAAACCTTCCCCTCCTGCCTCCCAAGATTCCCAATGGCACACACACGCCTCAGAGAAAGGCCCAACGCACTCCGGCCGCCCCTTCGGCGCGGCAGCGCTCGCCTGCAGAATTCAAGACCCTTCGCGGAGAGGCAATCCCGTCCGTCCACTGGCTTCCTGGAGGAGTTGCTGCTCTCGCGAAGGAAGCGAGCGGCAGGGCGCCTGCGGAAGCAACGGGCCACCCTGATTAGGAGCTTCAGATTGAAAGGAGGGCAAGTGCCTTCAGGCATTTGCTCCAGGCCCAGAGGCAGGGCTCAGGGCTCTCCCTGGACCACCCCCGGGGTTGGGGGGTGGGGGTGGAGGGAGTCTCCCGCAGCCTGCGGGAGCCGGGCCAGCTGCAGTGCCGAGCTAGAAGTTTCCTGTCGCTCCTACGCAGGGGGCGCCTAGGGCAGCGGTGCGGCGCTGCTTTCTTGCTCCTACCGGGAGAAAGCAGAGCTAGGGGCGAGGAGGAGGCGAAAGGTCCTTTTCTAAACCATACCTTCACGCATTAACACTCGCTCGTCCTTTCTCCACGCAGCCTGGGGACCTCCGAGCTGAGTCCCATCCAAACCGTGGGATGCTCAGAACACGCGGGCACCTTCTTCCCAGAACCCGCCCAGTTAGGGCTGAACTGCTTGCACGCTTCCTCTCGGTTATTCAATGGAATGGCCATACAGTTTTCTCGTTGCTTGGGCGTGATTCACTCTGCGAGATTCTCCTGTCTCCATTTCTTTTCCATAAAGAGGGCAGTTTCCCCCGGACATTATCACAAATACTGCCCTTATCCCATCAGCTCCCAAGCAGTGGAGCAGAGAGCAAAAAGGGGGAAAGAAGAGATCTGAGCCCCCAATCAGATCTCTACTGATCTAGCCTAAAACACTTGTCTCCTCCAACCTCACACGCACCTACCCCCAAAAAAACACTCTCATTTGTAGCGAAGCGTCTCCAAGCAGAGGGTCTCGAAGCTTGCAGCAGGTAGCCAGAGACCTAGATTTTTTTCTCCAGAAACCAGTGCAAAGTAAAGGGAGTGGAGGGACGATGCCCAGAACCCGGAGACTGGAATTGACCTTGGGATTAAAAAGCATGTTTAATCCGGGGATTCTCTTCCACACTCTGGGCCAGCACACCCCACCTCCCACCCAACAGGTTTGCAAACCCAGTGTCAAGCGGGAGGAACTTGAGCCAGGAGAGGTCATTGCAGGGCTCTGAGACGAAAAGCCCGGTTTATCTGGGAGCGGGGACTCCAGTATTCGGAGGCACTCAAGTCGCTGGGTCGCAAACTTGACCCGCTCACCTGCTCCACCAGGGCCGGCGGCGGCGGCTGGCGCGCTGTGGACTAGTGGCGCACAGTCGGTCTGCGGTGCCTTCCACCCGCCAGCATCGGGCTGTTCTCTTAATGAATTACTAATGAGTTAAAATTGGGCAGCAGGCTTAATTAAAGCGTAGAGGCAATGTGTTTACCACATTGTAATTGAACTCATTAGGGCTATGGCTTTTTGTTTTTTAAGCAGCCGCCTTCCTTCTCCGCGTCGAATAATCTATGGGAAGCGTTTATTAGAGAAGGAGGGGGTAGGGGAGAAACAGCCCATCAATTCTTTCAAGGAAAGAGACAGGGTGAGAGTGGAAAGGGGGATACGCGACCTCCATTGCGTGGATATCTTGACGGAGTCAGGGCTAGATCGAGGCTTCCAAGACGTTCCAAGGGTAGAGTGGCTCGGTGAGCGCTGCCGGCGCTTGGAAAGTTGCCAAAGGAGGGACCAGGCCGGAACCGAAAGGCTGCCTTTGTAACCCCGCGCGCTCCTCCCGAATTCAGCCGGCATCCCATATTCTCACCACCACTAACCCTGAGCGCTGGACTCCCACTGGAACCCCAGGCCGGCGCTCGCCCCAACAAGCGGTCTGACACTTCACAATCAGATGGATTCAGCTAACTTTTCTTGTTAAAGCAACATAAGAGTTTGGCCCTAAAGCCTTTCTTCCCGGCTGTGCTGAGAACTCACTACTGTCTCCAGTATTCCCACCACCGCCCCCCCCCCCCACACACACACACCTAACACACACTCACATCTTCTGGTTCTGGAGACACACAGTGGGTACCTTTAACTCGTGCTCCTTATGGGCTCCGCCCTCCCGGCCAGACCTCACCTCGAGTGGTTGTTCCCCGGGGGCACTGGGGGAGGGGTGCCTGCTAGTAGTGACTGCCCAAGGGCCGCGTGGGAGAGGCGCACCTGCGCGCCCCGGGATAACCCTTCTCCTGGCAGGGAGCCCAAGCTGCCAGCCCGGGCTGCACGTCCCCAAGGCAAATTGCTCCTTCTTGCCCCTGGCCCCACTCCAATTATCAGGCCTCCAACCCTTGCCTCCTTTCTCTGCTGTTCGGACCACGGGGCGTGGAAAGGTGGGGGTGGGGGGCTGGGGCTGGCTCTGCGCTCCTCGCCTTGCGCTGCCCTGCCTGACCAACAGGCGGCGTCGGAGATCTAGGTCTGAGCTGGGGAGTGGGGGGTGCGGATCTAAGCGAGCTAAGCCGAGAAGCCGGGCGCGAGGAGAGCGACCCTCACCCCAAACTTACGAACTTGCCCGGGCGAGGAGTGGAAAGAGCTGGGTGGCTTGCGGGGGACCTCCGAGAAGGGGGAGAGGAGGGACGGGACAGAGTCGCGGCGGAAGACCCGACCGCAAGCCGGAGTGCGCTGAGGCCGGCGGGCCGAGGGCAGCGGAGGCGGATCCCGCTCCGGGGAGGCGGTAGGCGCCGCGGGAGGCAGAGAGCGCGGTGGAGCCGCGGAGCGAGAGGCCGGCCGGGAGGCCCGAGCGCGGGGTCCGGAGGCCGCGAGGGCGGCGCAGTCAGGTAAGTGGCCTCGGCCTCCGCCCTCGGCCTCCCCTTCTTTGGAGAAAACTGGGTGGAAAGGCACTCCAGGAACTTCCGGCCCCGTACAGCCCCCAGCTGACCCCTACCTCCACCCTTCCCCTCCCGCCCTACACGCACACCCATTCCCACGTCCTCACCCGGCATCGTTGGTGGGTTTTTTCTCAAATTCTCCCACCCTGCCCATCCCTCAGCCATCCCACCTCCTCTCTCTGCCCGACCCGGGAGGTTCAGGTAAATTGTCTCTAATTTGTTGCTAAAAGATTAATTGCAGAGGGTGGGTCGATTTGATTAAGGCAATTAATCTTTGGTTACAGCGTTCTAGTGTCACTTGTGTCGGGGGGGGGAGGTATAGAAAGAGATAGAGTAAGAAGCAAATGAGATTTTTTTGGAGAACTGTGGAAAGAGGTTACCCCTCCTGGGACCGGAGCTGCATCTTCGCGCCCGCACCCCTGCAGCCCGCAGCCCCGCGCCCGCTGCGCGGCTTCAGCACCTCCAAGCCTGGACAGCGGCTCCCGCGAGCGCGCCCGGTAACTTCCGGGTTCCAGGAGTTTACACTTGGCAGGCAGGGACCGGAGCTGGCCCGGAGGCAGGTTCCCCCCCACCCCCCCCCCAACTCTCCCCCCTTCCGCCCTGTCCTCGGTCCAACCATTGGGCTTCCCTTTCACCACTTCACGGCAGGGTCCGACCCAATAGAGAGGGGGAAAGGAGAAAACCCCCACACGCTCCTAGAAAAGTTCCTAAAGCTTAGAGTTTTCTCTTTTCATGAATAATTAACGCTCGTCATAAATAACTGATGTGAGGCAGCGGAGAAGGGAAGAGGGAGGAGGCAGGCGAGAGAGAGCCAGGGCGGCCAAAGAGAGATCGAAGAGTTTGTTAAAGGACCATTAAGGAGGCCTTGCTGGGAACGGCATTCCTCCGTAGATCACGCAGAACGGTTCCATCCAGACCTGGGGTAAAAGCCGGGAGGGGAGGCGCCCAGGGGAGGGAGGGGTTGTGCAGAGCAAGCCCGGAGCACCCATTCAGGACCCGGTCTCAGTACCTTAGCCGTCCCCTCTCTTCCACCCAGGACTCATCTTCCCAGAGCCCGCTGAACCTCTCTACTCACCCTCTGGTCATCTGTCATCCCGAATCCCCGCCGCTCCCCCACCCCCAGCCGCCCACGCCCAAAGTGCAAAAATCCTAGGTTAGATAGTAGAGACCCAGGGATGAACCTGGACTTTGAGCTATGTCAATTCTGTCCAGGCCTGTGGCAGGTCCTGGTAAATCCCAAATAATTTGCAGGCACCTTCCCAAACCACCACCCTCAATCCCAGACCATACCATGTCATTCTTTTCCAGCTGATCCAGAGTTTTGAGACTCCAGGTTCAAGCTTTTCTCTTCCATCTGCCCATGCCAGAACCTGGAAGAACGGGGTATTTACACACACACACACACACATACACACACATACGCAGCTCTATGCTCTTCTACTGCCCTTCCATCATGTCCAATTCCTCACTTCTTCTATGAGACGAGCATACTGACTGCTGGTACGTTGTGTCCATCCTATCTGAACTGAGATGCTTAGGCAGGGGTCCCAGAACGTGGAAGAGAGTCCAAAAGGAAACCCTTGCCCCTAGGTTGGAGGCCTGTGCCAGGGCCTTTTGAACCCCTCTAGGAGACATTGGCCTCTCAGCAGTCAGCCTCAAATGGCCAGTGCATGTTTTTAGAGTGAAAGTACTGAAGGTCCCTCAGCCTAGCAGCCAGCACAGTCCTTCATAAGGGCTCCTTGAGGCCATCCCACAAGCAAAGCCATGTCTTTTCCTAGTACAATTTGGCATAGGCCCTGGGAAGAAGATATTGGAGACTGTACCAGCCACCACTGGCTGTGAGATTAGGTTTTGATTTCGGGGCTAGCAGGAGCCTCTTTTTTGAGACTTTCCATTGGTTAACAACTTCCACCACGCCTCCTTCCTTCATGATCCGCTCCTGACCTCTGGATATGCCAAAGGTCATCCTTGCTTTTCTGGGTTGGGAGCTGAGGGTAGCTTCCAAAGAGGAAAGTTGGTGGCCAAGCCTCAAGGAGCCTAGATTTTTTTAATGAAAATTCTTTCTTCTCTTTATGTTATACAAAAGGAAACACTGAAACCAGTCTTATTTTCTTGACCACTTCATCCCCAACCCAACACTCTCCAAACCCTGAGCTCTTACCTTTTTAACAACTGAGAAGTTCTGGATGGGGAAGGGAAATGAAGAGAGAATAGGAAGGTTTTAGGAAATTGTCTCCCTGCCTCGACAGAGATAGAACAACCCAGAAGAATTGTGAAACTAGACAAAGGGGTGAGAAGAAGTCAGATCTAGGGGGTTGGGGGGCGGGTAGCCCTGGAGCCATGGGTTGTTTACTTCTCATATAAAATATAACTCCCCCAAGCAGGAAGTTACTGCAAACAAGAATCAATAATGAATGAATCTCCTGTAATAAAATACTTACATAATTAGCACAAGTCAAGTGGTTGCATTATGTTAACCTTTTGCAACTCTGAGCTGGAAAATTTTGCTCCAGAATTCCTCAGAATGCCGTTTTCATTCTCAAGAGAGGGTGAGAGCCAAGTGTTCATCCAGCCTTCCACTCTGTTATAATATGGTTTTCCATTTCTGAACCAGAACATAAGTACTTCTGAAATATAACAGAAAACTCTCTTTGGTGAATTCAAAACAGTCATTAACATTCAGTTTTAAGTGAATGTTAACAGTAAATAAAGAAATCTCTTGATTGTAATAGTAGTAACAAAGCAATAATTACCCAGTAGGTGGTCATCAGTAATGATAAATGTATCATTATTACTGTGTGAGTCTGGGAACTCAGTTTTGGAAACTACTTCAGACTTTTTAGTAGCATGGCTGGTTACAAAGCATTTCTTAGCCTGCAAAAGCCATATAATTTTATACACAATTTAGGTGAAAATAAATTTAAATCTGTATATTACATTTTTAATTTCAAGTTAGTAATTAAAGTTGGTTCATTATATCTCCTCTGAAACCCTCAGTGCTCATCTCCGTGGTTTGTTTGTACAATTTGTTTCTAAGACACCCAAGGTTACACAGTTCTAAAAGATAGAAAATTTAATTATTTGCCAACATTAAGAGTTTGTCGATGATATCATAATGCATCTTGAAAAAGTTTGGGATTGGTATTGCCTTTGGTCTGGTTAGCTGTTTTCACTTTGAGCCCCTAATCCCAAGGATAAAAGCCTTTTTTGTTTAAAAGAAATTACTTTTAAATACACAAAAATAGAAAATGCCTCGGAATGTTCACTGGTTGCTATGTTTTTGGGGAAAAAAAATCAATGACTCAGATTTCTACCCCCCTCTTTCCTGGGATTTATTTTGCTAATATCTAATTTCACCTCTTGCTACCACTGAGTTAACGACTGCAGGCAGGAGGAACGCTGAAAGCATGATGATCACTGGGTAGTCAGAGAGCACATGATAGTTTAATAGTGTATTAGCTAATGGGATCAAGCTCAATGGCAAAGTAGCGAATTTTCTAACAGGGAAGGATGGGAGGAAAGAGAACAGGAAAGGAGGGGAAATGCCTTCATTTCCCCAGGAAATAAAATCCAATGTTCCTTCCACCAGTGTCAGTTGGGAAGATGTTAAATGTATATCTATGTCATTTTCTCTCTTGTGACATGTCAACAGACAATACATACCCCCTCCCCCAACTCCCACTCATCTGCCTCCCCTCCCAAGCTTTAAAAGGTCCTGCTCCACACCCTTTATGCTTCTTCAGCTTCAGTTGCTTCTTAAATTGATTCCTTGAAACAAAAGAGCCAGGTATTTAAAAGAAAAAAAAAAAGTCCCAAATCACATTTCTTATTCTTGGTGTTAGTTGGAATCTTCCTACAATTAAAGAATCTTTTGCATAAATCCACCCAAATACTTGCCTTGGTTTTCTCTCCCACAGACCTCTATTTCTTGCTCCACTTTCTCCCTCTCCTTTTCTCCCTTTTTTCTCCCTTCTTTAGGAGTGGCAATCAAAAAAGGCAAGCATCTTGCCTCATTATTCATTATTATAGCAGCATCTTTGAGACGCATCTTTGCCAATGAAAACTCCATGTAGATGCCTATCCTTTTGTTGTAGCGACCTAGGTTATTCAGGAGCAGAGACAAAAGCCTGAAGTGATGTGATCTAAATGAGCTCTGGGGTTTTCCAGCTGGGACCACCTCCATTTCAAAGGACCCCCCTCCTTCCCAATATGAGGAGGAGGGAAGTGGAAGGGGCGGGTACATATGTGTATGCATGCACAGAAAGCGAAAGAGGAGAGGGAAGGGAGAGAGCCTAGTGGGCTATTCCTTGTGCCAGAGTTCCTCTTCCATGCACATTCACAGGTGTGTTCAAGGAGCATGTATCCATGGGCATATGTGTATCCTCAGGTATTTTGTGTGCCTTTGAATTTTATCTTGGTCAAGCAATATTTGCTAAATAACCATCAAGTGTGGCAAGGACATGTTCCATTCTGGATTTTATTACTTCATGTAAACTATGTGCACTTGTGTGCACCTTGCTGTGTTTACAAGTTTGTGAGGATCCGTGAAGAAATGTGAATTCTTTGTTATAAAAAAGAGAGTTCAATAGCAAAGGCTTCCATTAGTCCCTGGACTCTGTGAACTGGTAGGGTAGGAGGTTTCTCTGCCACTTACCCAAGGGCAGATTTTCTTGTGAGAATGATTTCCTTTGATTAAGGGGACTTAAGTCTTGGTTCCTTCTCCCACAGTCTATTTCATACAGTTGTTTGCATGAAGGATAAGGAGTCTCCCTGATTTCCATAGTCATTGGCTCATGAGGATCTCAGGGGATCACTGGGGCAGGGATACAGGTGCAAATGTATTCATTTTCCCTTCCTTTCCCCAATCACGGTTTAGATTTTTATGCTTGTGCTCCCATTGCACTTCTCTCAGGCTTCCCTGCCCTGGGGAAAAGGCCCTTGTTTATAGACAACATTTTGGAGAAGCCTCAAAGAACAAGAGCCAGCCTCAGAATGCTCAGAGGCTTTTCTCATTTCTTCCATATCTTCCATCATGGATGAGTCTTTAGTTTGCTCCTGGTCCTGTGTTTGCTTCATGTACTCCAGCTATGGCAATGGAGGAAAAACCAAGGAGCCTGAGCTGAGCTTGCCAGGCTGCAGAAAGGTCCTTTGGATAGAAAGTGAGAACTGAGGGCTATCGGCAGTTATTATCATTATGGTCATTTTCATTGCTAATTTTTATTATCAACACATTTAAAATGGGTTAAGGAAACACTAGCTGGTGTTCTGACTACCTGTATACAAAATAAACACTAGACCAATTAAAGGCAGGATAAAGTTCTAATGAAAGGGACTAAGGTTCCTCCAGAGAACTTGGTTCCCTCTCTACTCACCCCTAAGCTAAAATGCCTTTGATGTCTTTTATTCTGGGACTGTTGAACATTTCTAATGTTATCTTGTAACAGTACAGGCCTAGCTCTTGTCCCCATCCTCTGAGGAAGGTGCTACCACATATTAAATGACTACTGTGTGCCAAATACTTTACATGTATTACCTTATTTAATTCTCAAACACCCCCTGTGAGTTACATATCAATCTCCTCATTTTGCAGATGAAGAAATTGGGGCTTAGGGAGGTTAGACATAAAAGCAAAACTCCACAGCTACTAAGTGATTGTGGAGATAATCATACCATCTCATCTGACTGAATCTCCTGTACTTTCTGATATACCCGAATTCTTGTATCCCTTCCAGTTCTGCCAACCTTCCAGTTCCCTTCTGGGCCATGCGAGACTCCTTTTGCAGACTTGGAACATTCTCACCCTACCCGATGCAGGAATATTAAATCTCAGGGACACTGAAGCGGTAGTATTTCTGCCTAAGAGCTGAGAATGGGGTAAGAGGGAATGAATGAGAGGGATAGGAGATATTTCTTTTATCTGTGGCTGTCATGGGTTCTCCATTACCAAACCTGGGACTGGAGGAAGAGAAAATATGTGGTATTTGTCGCTGTGATGACTTTATATGAAGGCCTTTATCTTCCTTGTGGGTCGATGTAGAAACAGCCCACGGAGATGGGGCAAGTGTGGCAGAGTCCGGAGGATGTTTCTGTGCCCCCACTCTGCTTGCCTTTTAAGTCTACACAGCCAGTGTGGAGCCCGGAGCCGAATCTAGGGCCCTGTTGGTTACAGGATGGGAGCCTTCTCCGGGGAGGGCCTTGCATGCAGTAGGATCTGCTACGCCTCTGAGCGGCGCGTTCGCGTCAGCACCTCGAACAGCTCCTGCCCCTGCTTTGGTCTTGGGCTCGAACCCACAAGGTCCACCACCGCCGGTGGGGACCAGCCCGCGTCCAAAGTGGAGGACTCCCGGCCAGGTCTGGGTTCGCTCTGACCAGTTCTTAGAAGCTGTAGCTGGAAACCTCCATCCAGGCTGCCTCGCCGGCCCGGTGAGTCTGCATCCAGGCGTCGCCCCTCCAGTTCCGAGGGGGGCCCGGCTCGGTTTGCGGTTTTCCTTTGGGTCCGGTGTCTGGGCTCCTTTACCTGTCCCTGGCCTGGGTGAACCGCAGCCGCCCGGAACGGAGATGAGAGTGGAAATGCTCTCCTCCGTGCGGTGATACATCATGCAAACGGGTGACACCAGTTTAACCAATAAAACAATTTGAATCAATTAGCCGGCCGAGGAGAGTCCCGACGTGTAAAATGCATGTCAGCTCGAATAGGAAAGCATTGATTAACTCGGCCCCGACATGCCGCCTCCCACCACTGCCGGCTCCTCCCTGAGCCTGCCAGGGTCTCAGGGGCGAGAGCAAGGACTGACAAGAATCAGGCACCCCTGGTCCGAGAGAGGAAAATAGAAGGGCAGTGGAGGACCACCAGGAGAGTGATTCAAACTGAGGAGAATGCAAAGAGTCAAAGAGAGAGTGGGTGGCAAAAAGTTACTCACAGACTCAAAACATATAAACAGGATGCAATTTTGCAGTCCAGCTGTGGATTCTCTGGAACATGGAGTCTGGCATTGAACAATTGTTCTCTACCTTCACCTTCCAAAAATATAATTGGCCTGACAGCCCAAACAGGCGCCCAAGACACACTGGGGAAATAAGATTTTGCGCTATCTTAGAATTTTTTGTGAAGGTACTTAACCTAACATCACACGTTTCTCTTTCCAATGAAGGGTTATTGCATTAAAATAAAATCACAGGTTTGTATGGCATTAAGACCCCAATGTAATGTATAAATATTTGTGTTTAAAAATCAGGGAAGAAGGTGGCTACAGGTACCACTGAGTGTGGATTCACTTTTCAGGTTAATCTGGGATGGGATGGAAGATACAGATTGATCCTGTTTCTCTTTTCAAGGAAAGATATTTTTGAAGACGTGTTTCAAAATAAGGATCTGTAAGAGGAAAAGGAGTTTGAGAGGGGGTGGGGGGGGGTGGGGAGTGCGGTGGGTAAAGATAGGAACAGTTCCATAAAACAGGGAAGACCCCATGGTGCTTCCTCCTCCAGGCATTTCCCTGTGGTACATTAATGAGTTGATACGACTTTCCGACTTTATTCCCTGTTTTCAAGTCTTAAAATCCACCCCACTGTCAGGTCCTTTCCAAGCAGCTCATGCTTTCTTTCTAGCAGTCTGGGCTCTAGAAAAGTAAGAAAGCGGAGACTTTGCTTTGTGGGAGCCCCTAACCACCACCCCCCCTGGGGGGGGGGGGTAGGGGCAGGAAAGGTAGGAAAAAACAGGCCTGGCTCTGGAATCTTCATAACAACACAAAACCTTTGGCCTTAGGAGGAAAGAGATTTGTGGATGACAATGACGCTCTTTTGGCTAAAGGGCTGGGTGGCTCAAAACCTGAGTTTTTGTTTTGTTTTGTTTGTTTTGTTTTGTTTTGTTTTGTTTTAGGATGGGAGGCTTTGAAAGCAACGGGGAAGGAGCACTCCAGTAACTCCAGCCCCTTTGGACAGAGCCTAATTTGTGCAGCAAATGCCTTTAGAAACTAGGAAATGGGGGAAAAAGTTATTTCACTGACGTTTGAAACTTACGTCCCCCAAAAGAAAAACAATTCTCATGGCTCTGAAATTGTGTTTTTGGCATTTTGATTCAAGACAGCCACAAATCCTATACCCCTCACTTTTTGGTTCGATCCACTCTCCTTTGGTTTTCTTGACTTTCAATGAAGTGTTAAAATCGCACACTTTGCCTTTTGTAGTTAGTGGTGGTTCATTGTTAATGCTCTATGATGGAGTCTGGTTGGGCTTCCCAGGTAGTGGAGGTTGCCTGGTCACTTCCACAATGTGACTGTCCTATTCTGAGCCTGTGTTTACCAGGCAGCAATAGAAAACTCAGCCGTGACACTAAAGGAAAAACTTAAAGGGTCCCCCAATCCCAGCCCCTGTCGGTATCCTTCTTAGAATGTCCTCCAAATAGATAGCCTTTTCCCTTTCTGGTAAACGAGGGGTAGTCATTTTGACTCCTGACAGCTGATCAATTAGGAGGCAATATACTGACACTTCACGATATCTTAGGGTATGCCTCACCTTGGAGAAGCTGTGGGGAATGGTTCGTTCTCATCCCATTGCCTTTATCTTATTTGAAGGCTGACTCGGGTTTGGGGGCCTCCCTGCTTTCCTAACTCACTTTTTCCTTGTGCTGAGGTGGCCTGCATGGGTCTTATAAAATGGGTTAGAAAACTGTTCTGAATGAAGTTGAGAGATGAGTGCACACATGCAGTCATTGGCGTCCTTACTTAACCATACATATGGTAAAATAGAGAATGCTACAATGACTTTCTGTATCTTGTCCTAAAAAGCAAACGTATGCATTCGAAAGCAAGGACACTCTTCAAGCTTCCTTCCAAGTTTTTAGACTGGGAACCCCACGCAGAAACTTCTCCCTTTTTTCTCATTTCACAGCGTTTCAAACGAGGCGATGAAGTTAATCTATTCTCCAGCTGACTGTGGTTTCTCCATCTCCGGAGGCACAGTGAGGCCACTGGTTTGCACCGTGTACCAGAGGGATCATTCACGAAGGAGGGTGGCTCAGAGAAATAAGGGGAGGAGACAACAACGGGCAGGGATACAGTCCATTTAGAGACGCCCTTCTACAATCCCGGGCCTCCAGGATCCAGGTCCCCAGGATGCACGCAGACTATTGGACTCCCGCTCCCAAATCAGAGCTGGGGCTCCGGCACTATCGCTGCGTTTTTTCGCTCTGGGGTGGAGAGGTGTTGTCAGTTGCGGGCTGGTTAGGTGTTAGCTTTCTTGCCTGCTGAGAAAGGATCTCGAGGTTGCTCGCTCTCCCTTTCCCTCCCCCCTCCCTCCCTGTAACACGCCAGCCCTTTAATGTGGAGTGTCAGGGAGACGGTGACGTCACCTTGCCCGCTGGGTGGCGTCCCCTCGGTCCGACAGGAGTTCAGAGACAGAGAAAGGCGCTGTCAGACTGCGCTCCACCTGGGGCTCGCCTGCCGCGGGTTTCCGCGCGCCCACACTTTCTGCGGTCGAGGGGCCGCCCCGCCACAATTCGGGCTGTCCTTCTCCTCCGGCCCCGGGTTCAAGCGCCCTTAGCGCCGACGAGCGCCCGGATCTTCACGCGGAGCCCTCCGGAGTCCCGCCCGCTGGATTCGAGGACCCGCTTGGATGCTTCGCCTCCGAGCGCCCTCGGAAGATGGGCCGGCAGCCGCGCGCGTAAAGACGCCTCGGGGTTACCAGGTACTGCTGCCCCGCCGGCCCTGCCTCGGCACAGAGTCCCGCCGCGGGGTGGTCGGGGTGAGGCCGAGGGGCAGCGGCGGGCTGCGGTGGCCACTGGGTGGGAAGCCAGGGGAGTTAAGTTGGGGGTCGCTGGCTCCTGAGTCGGATAGGGAAGTTCGCCAGCGTCCCTTCTCGGGTCAACTAACTTTTGTCTCTTCTCGCCTCACTCGCTTAAAAAAAAAAAAAAAAAGCCTCAACCCTCTTATTGGTGTCTCTGCTCTGATAGGAGCTTCTGGGAGGGTTTGGGGTGAACGTGGAGGACATCCAGGAGGAGACATCCTGCCCAATCTACCGCTGCTAAGGCTGCGGGTACCCGCCAGGGCCGAGCCCTAGAGCGCCGTTGCGCCGTCGCTCCGGAGCGAGAGTTCCCGTGATCCCAGGGTCGTGTTACGATCTTAAGAATCCTGTTTGGGAGGGAAATGAGCTTTGAAGGACCATTTGGCAAAGCTAGGGCCGGTTACGTTAGGCCCAGGTATCGCCGTGCCTTGAACTGCCGTTTAACGCCCTGTCCCCTGGAAATATTGTCGCCGACCCATCCGAAGCGACAAGCCAGGCTCTCGCCTCGTTTGATTGTGTCGAGGTTTGTTCAACCTTCATGGAGGCCGCGGAGGGTAATGAGAGCTGAGGATCCAGGGGGCATCAGGGCAAAGGCATCGGGATAGATGTTGCAGGGGCCCAGAGAGGGCGAGGATAGGACAGTTTGGGTGAAAGAGTAGGGTAATGTATCCTCTGAAATCACTCTAATGGCAAACTCCAGTGTACTTGGCCAACAGTGGCGATGCTACTGGCCATCGGTGATTTTCCAGGGCAAAGGGTAGCAGTGGCAGCCGCGCCCCACATGACATGTAGCTGTGGAAAGGCCGTGGTCTGTCTTCCTAGGGAATGGACAACTTTGTTGCTTTTGACTTAGCAGCATTTATCACAAAGATTTCTTTCGCTTACTTCTTGTGTGTTTTCAAATTACTCGATATTTTCCCGTTATGGTATCTCCAGGACCAAAGATGATAGGAATTTTACAGCAGGCCCAATCCTGGGCTTCTGCTTTCAACACTCCCACAGATGACCTAGCCCACGGATTATCTAAAGCGTGGGTCATCTCTCCCCCCCTTAAAGATACAGGGATGTCCACACAGATCAGAAAAAGAAGTGTCACAGAGAGTGGTTCATCTCCCAACTAACCTGGGCTTTTATTTTTTTTTTTAAATTTTTTATTTATTTATGATAGTCACAGAGAGAGAGAGAGGCAGAGACACAGGCGGAGGGAGAAGCAGGCTCCATGCACCGGGAGCCTGATGTGGGATTCGATCCCGGGTCTCCAGGATCGCGCCCTGGGCCAAAGGCAGGGGCCAAACCGCTGCGCCACCCAGGGATCCCCATAACCTGGCCTTTTAAAGCCCGCCACTAATGATCTCCACGAATTGTTACTTTCTTTGCCCTGTTTCTGGGCTTCGCAAACTTGCCTGTACTTATTTGCTCATTGTCATGGAAATGACTGAACACAGTTTTTAAATGGCTACACGTCCACAACTTCATCCTTTTAAACTGCTTCTCTGGAACCAGAACCACTGAGTTCAGCAAGTGGCTTTTGAAAGACTGGAAGTACGACCACCTATACTGGTGCAGTCACGCATATGGCTTTGTACATTTTCCCATCTTTCAAAAAAGTTCTAATTACGGTATCAAAATATCTAAACGGCAAAGACGGGAGAGGAGGGATTTCGTTTTGCTTTAATAAGTTGTGTCTCAACCGGTAGTGCGTTTCCCCCCCCCCCCCCACCAAGGAAAAACCACAAATACCACAAAAACTTTTTTTTTTAAGGTTTGGGTTTATTTAAAAAAAAAATCAATCTATTTTCAAGCAAATGTAAATAGTCTCTCTTTTTAAATTTGGGTTTCAATGGCCAAACGCCATGTCCCCATAATTTTGATACTTGTTATAGTCACAACTGTCATCATTACTTCCTCATTTCTAGCAGGCATGCCATTTTATTCTATCAGCTTCTATACATCGGGGATAAGGTTTTGAGTTTCTTAGGAATTGACTGTTGCTGTTTTTTTTAAAGACACACAGTTAACTTTGTTTGGATGTGTCTAGAATAGAAGAAAAGTGCTTCCCAATCTCTTCGTTTCCAAAGGGCAGCCTTGAAGACAACTAAGGGAGGCCCACCTCCCTGTGCCTGAAACCTGGTCCCAAGGGACCAGCGCTTGGCCCAGCGCTAATCTTGTCTCAACCAGAGCAAGGGAGTTATTCTGATTCTTCCGTAAGCGACTCAAACCACCCCCTCTGTTTTGGGCTGAAAGGGCTCTAGTCAACGCTTTCTCCTTTCCATTGCAGTCTCCAAGACAGACCCGGAGGGCTCGGCCCGCGCTTCCGCGGCGCAGGAAATGGCTTCCAGCCCGCTGCCGGGGCCCAACGACATCCTGCTGGCATCGCCCTCGAGCGCCTTCCAGCCCGACGCGCTGAGCCAGCCGCGGCCGGGCCACGCCAACCTCAAACCCAACCAGGTGGGCCAGGTGATCCTCTACGGCATCCCCATCGTGTCGCTGGTGATCGACGGCCAGGAGCGCCTGTGCCTGGCGCAGATCTCCAACACGCTCCTCAAGAACTTCAGCTACAACGAGATCCACAACCGGCGCGTGGCGCTGGGCATCACGTGCGTGCAGTGCACGCCGGTGCAGCTGGAGATCCTGCGGCGCGCCGGGGCCATGCCCATCTCCTCGCGCCGCTGCGGCATGATCACCAAGCGGGAGGCCGAGCGCCTGTGCAAGTCGTTCCTGGGCGAAAACAGGCCGCCCAAGCTGCCCGACAACTTCGCCTTCGACGTGTCCCACGAGTGCGCCTGGGGCTGCCGCGGCAGCTTCATCCCCGCGCGCTACAACAGCTCCCGCGCCAAGTGCATCAAGTGCAGCTACTGCAGCATGTACTTCTCGCCCAACAAGTTCATCTTCCACTCGCACCGGACGCCCGACGCCAAGTACACGCAGCCGGACGCAGCCAACTTCAACTCGTGGCGCCGTCACCTCAAGCTCACGGACAAGAGTCCCCAGGACGAGCTCGTCTTCGCCTGGGAGGACGTCAAGGCCATGTTCAACGGCGGCAGCCGCAAGCGCGCGCTGCCCCAGCCCGGCGCGCATCCCGCCTGCCACCCGCTCAGCTCCGTCAAGGCGGCCGCGGTGGCGGCGGCGGCGGCGGTGGCGGGAGGCGGGGGCCTGCTGGGCCCGCACCTGCTCGGGGCGCCCCCGCCGCCGCCGCCGCCGCCCCCCCTGGCCGAGCTGGCCGGCGCGCCCCTCGCCCACCACAAGCGGCCGCGCTTCGACGACGACGACGACTCGCTGCAGGAGGCGGCCGTGGTGGCGGCCGCCAGCCTCTCGGCCGCCGCCGCCAGCCTGTCGGTGGCCGCGGCCTCGGGCGGCTCCGGGGCGGGCGCGGGCGGCGGGGGCGGCTGCGCGGGCGGCGGGGGCGGGGGCGCGGGCGCGGGCGCGGGCGCGGCGGCCGGAGCCAAAGGCCCGCGCAGCTACCCGGTCATCCCGGTGCCCAGCAAGGGCTCCTTCGGGGGAGTGCTGCAGAAGTTCCCGGGCTGCGGGGGGCTCTTCCCGCACCCCTACACCTTCCCCGCCGCAGCCGCCGCCTTCGGCCTGTGCCACAAGAAGGAGGACGCGGGCGCGGCGGCCGAGGCCCTGGGGGGCGCGGGCGCGGGCGCGGGCGCGGGCGCGGCGGGCGCGGCGCCCAAGGCCGGCCTGTCCGGCCTCTTCTGGCCCGCGGGCCGCAAGGACGCTTTCTACCCGCCGTTCTGCATGTTCTGGCCTCCGCGGACCCCAGGCGGGCTGCCGGTGCCCACGTACCTGCAGCCGCCGCCCCAGCCGCCCTCGGCGCTCGGCTGCGCGCTGGGAGAAAGCCCGGCCTTGCTGCGCCAGGCCTTCCTGGACCTGGCCGAGCCCGGCGGCGCGGCTGCGGGCGCCGACGCCGCGCCCCCGCCCCCGCCCGGCCAGCCGCCCCCCGTGGTGGCCAACGGCCCGGGCTCCGGCCCCCCGCCTCCCGCCGGGGCCGCGGGCGCCCGCGACGCTCTCTTCGAGTCGCCCCCGGGCGGCAGCGGCGGGGACTGCAGCGCCGGCTCCACGCCGCCCGCGGACCCCGGCGCCGCGTCGGGGGCCGGGGCCGCGGCCACCGCGGCGGGCTCGGCGGGAGCGCGAGTGCCCGCGCCCCACCACCCGCACCTCCTGGAGGGGCGCAAGGCGGGCGGGGGCAGCTACCACCACTCGAGCGCCTTCCGGCCCGTGGGCGGCAAGGACGACGCCGAGAGCCTGGCCAAGCTGCACGGGGCGTCGGCGGGGGCGCCGCACGCGGCCCCCGCGCACCACCACCACCACCACCACCACCACCCGCACCACCACCACCACCACCCCCCGCAGCCGCCGTCGCCGCTGCTGCTGCTGCCCCCGCAGCCCGACGAGCCGGGCCCCGAGCGCCACCACCCGGGCCCGCCGCCGCCGCCGCCGCCGCCGCCCCCGCTGACCCTGCAGCCGCACCACCGAGGCCTCCTGTCCCCCGGGGGCACCAGCTGCAGCTACCCCAGCGAGGACAGCTCCGAGGACGAGGACGACGAGGAGGAGCAGGAGGTGGACGTGGACGTGGAGGGCCACAAGCCCCCCGAGGGCGAAGAAGAGGAGGAAGGTCGCGACCCCGACGACGAGGAGGAGGAAGACGAGGAGGCGGGGGTCCTGCTCGGGGACCCCCTAGTCGGGGGCGGCCGGTACCTCCAGGGCCGGGGGCTGTCAGAGAAGGGGAGCAGCCGGGACCGCGCGCCGGCCGCGCCGGGCGCTTTCCCGCTCGCCCTGAACTCGTCCCGGCTGCTGCCGGAGGACGGGAAGCTGGGGGACCCCGGCGGCTCCGACCTGCCCCCGCCCCCGCCCCCGCCCCCGCCCCCGCCCCCGGCCTCGCAGAAAGCAAGCGGCGGCGGCGGCGGCAGCCCGGGCACGGGCAGCCCGGTCCACCATCCATCACTGGAGGAGCAGCCCTCCTACAAAGATGTAAATATCCCCTTTAGGCTCCTTCAAGCTAATTATTATTATTTAAATGCACCTTTAGGCTGAATCAGTTACATATGCGCAGGAAAGATGAATCACCAGATTTCCCCACAGAAATGAAATATTCAGTGTGTTTGGGAGGGCTTCTTTACTGCCAGTGGTCCTCCATAAAAAGGTGGTTTCTGGTCTCTCTTTTACAAAGCCTTTCAAAGGCTTCGGGGCCTCGATTCCCTCCTACGTTTAAGTTGGCTGCTTAGACAAGTTGGAAGACTCCTTAACTGACCGAGTTCTTCCTCTGATCCACCGACCCCCTCTGTTCCCCACCACCACCCCCCCACCGCCCCCCGCCCCAGCTGAGCAGAATTGTTCCCCCCAAAGCAGTGAGACCACAAAACTGGAGCAGCCTGAAGAGTCCTGTTCCCTTTCTTCCCAGTAGTTAAGCACCTCCCCCCGCCGTGACCCAAAAAAGATTGAAAATACATTGACTCCAAAAGTTAAATTCAGTTTCCTTTGAACTGCTTTAATCGAGGTTTGAAATCCAGAGCTCTCCAGCCAGAATGGACACCTCTGTAAAATACTGTGTCCATGTCCAGTAAAACAAAAGATAGACTCTCCAGCAGGACCAGCTTCTCCCAAACCAATCTCCACAGACACACAAGTGCTACTGGGACCCCCCCAAAAAACCACAGTTACGTTTAAGTGGCTCAGCATTCAGTGTTCACTCGAGTGTGCACAGGGACACACTCAAGGGCTTCTGAGTAAAGTGAATCTGTCCTAATGTCACGGAGATTTGACAAATCAGGGGCCACGTTTATTTACAGAGCCCACCATAGGTGTGTATTTAATTAACATATTACTTCTTAGAGGACAGTTGCAGGTACATGCAGTTGTACGCATGTATTTAGGTACCACGACTCTTCAAAGAAGATAATCATCAAAAAATGATGTCTCCTGAGGCTCCATGGAGTCACTTTTATTGATGCTTCTTCCTGCTGACTGTTGACATTAGCATATGGTTTGATCCAGGCATTGATTTGTGTATCTAATTCCTCTCCACACAGAATCAGAAAGCTAAGGAAAATAACCAAGTTATTTTACCTACAAAGGACGACAGCAACTTTTCAGGTAAAAGAAAAATAAGCCACGAGTTTTCTTTCCTGCATTTCACCATTTGTGTGACACTTATATGGAGCATCTCACACCCCCACCTCCCTTCCATGGATTTTCATCTATTGGATTTCATGCCTCCCTTCCATGGATTTTCATCTATTGGATTTTCATGCCCTTTCATATGTGTGTGTGTGTGTGTGTGTGTGTGTGTGTGTGTGTGTGTGTGTGTAGTGTATTTTAAAGGGCAACACTTAGTTTTTTTCTTAGTTGCCAAGCAATGGCGATTTTCCAAATAACAGTGCTGTTGCCCCCCTTCTCAACCTAAGTCTTTACCATCAGCACTGGAAACATACACAGATACATAAATACAGGTTAAAATTCTTGGATGTCTTTGTTTGCCACTTGTCAGTGTGATCACTTGTAGATTTTGTGTTTTGTTTGATTCTAGACAAGAACAAGGAGCATAGCTTTTTCATCACAGACTCTGATGCTTCTGGAGGAGATTTTTGGAGAGAAAGATCAGGTATGCTGGGGACAAATAGGAGGAATGAATAGTCAGATGCCGGAGAGAGGGGCTGAAATTCATAATCAAAAGACTGAATATTTAGTACAAGGGTAAAGATTAAAAAAAAAAGAAGAAGAACAATTCCTAGTAGATATAACTAAGAAAAACACAAATGGGAAAGCAGTGACATTAATAGCAATAAGATTATTAATTGCTGGGCATATTTCAGAAGAAAATTCAGAAATATATCAGGTTACACAATGAAACAGGCTGGAAAAGCATAAAATGACAATAATTGAAATGTTCTCTTAGAAACCTTCCATTAAAAAGGATCACAGCTTATTGCTTTTAATATCTGTCAGAAAGACATTAAAGGTGTTTTATGACATCTATGCCAACATTTATATTATCTCCATGATAATGATCTCTACACAAAATGTATAATACATTTACAAAAATTACATTATACAAATTAAATGAAACCACCTTTTACTGATTGCTAAATGTCTCCAAGGGGTTTGGGGAAGACGTGATTAGAAGTTTTGATACTAAGTTGTCTATTGCAGTGTCTTAAGGAGAGGGTTTTGTTTCTTGGGAAAAAGGAATCTAATTTTCCATTTATGTAATGCAAACTGCCTTGGCTTTGAGTATTCACGGTTAATTGACTGTCAAACGAGGTTGTTATCCTGCGGCAATGTCTGCAAATTTGCCTGTCAAATGAGACAGAGAGAGCCAGCTAGGAAGTGAGGGAGAGGGAGAAAAGAGTGGTTTGGGGCGCAGAAATAAAGAAAATGGGATCTTAAAGGAATCTTATATAACAGCAAAGTCCAATGAAAAAGGTCTCCAAACCTTTGTTTTTATTTTCTCGTAAAGTAACTCCTCAATATTTTAAATGGCAAAAGGCAAATACCTATTTTCATGAAAAACCTAGCTTTCTATATCGTGGAAAGAGAGCTTTCTAGATCATCGGATATTTCCAAATTATTTCATGAATATATTCTATAAATATTGATCAACATCCCAGTTTGGTTGACAGTGCTAAGGAGTTAGTAAGAATCATTTTGTGGTGTATCCTTGGTTATCCTTGTGGTTAAATCCACGTGAAATACACAGCGTTGCTTTTTTGTACATGCTGGCTTTACCTGTTTGTTAGCACGCTTTCAGTGTTTTTTTATTATTATCATTTCAGTACACTAAAGCCTTGCACTCTTTGAAACTTCATAAAATTACCTTTCACAAATTTACTCTTAAGTGTCTAATATGATACTGTTGTTAAATGTGGCTTCTTTTCTGTGACAAGCTGAAGTGTACACTGTAGGGTCACAAAGGCAATGATATTTGGCCAGAAACTACTCCCTTCCTAGTGTGATATTTCACAAAATTGAGGCCTGAAATGAAAAAGATTGCTACCAAGGAATTTCTAATGGGTTAGCACATACACACAAGAAAAGGTTCCTAATTCTATTCGATTGATTCTGTAATATCTAGCCATTTCCCAGACATTTCTGGATAGTCAATTGCTTTTGTTTGTTTGATATGTGTAGAAATTAATAGCCACTGGAAACAACACATTCATGAATATGAAAAAACAATTTTAGCAACATTCCTCAGCCCCAGATCAAATGCTATTTAGCGGCTCTATATAGCTAAAAATAGATTTAAAAGTAGCCCAATTTCTCCCATGCCTGGAAACCGCAGATGGGAGTCTCTATGTACTCTGGTGAATGCAAATTAACTCGGGCTGTTTCAACAGCTGAAGTGGAGGGAGGCCTGTGTTGGGTCTGTGCTGTACAAGCAGTGAGCGCTTAGGTAATTCTCATACCCCTCTACCAAAATACACCAAGCTCAGAGAATTTAAAAGCTGTGTCACATCCTGGTGGCACCATCAATCACTTCCTCTGCGAGGGGGAGATTTTATTTGGTTTTGTTTTATTTTATGTATGACCTCGTTTTGTGAGGAGGCCCCACGAAGCTCAAAGTCCAATAAAATAAGAAAACTTTCATATAGCCGCGACTGTGTATTTTTTAGTAATGTAGTCCATTCAGAGGCAGGACATGGACTCCACTTTTGATTTACTAATCTTAAGACAGGTTTTAATGTAGTGGTGCTTGTTAAAATTAGTACACTGTAATTTACTTGCATTAATTTTAAGGTTGGATTCAGAAGTTTTTATTTCGGAGTCGGCTGTTGGTGATATTAAAGCTCAAATTGTAGTGTACATGCATTTAATATAAAATAACACATTTAGAGAATAATTCACACCAGACCTTACACTTCATTTAGGTAAATCATAAATCATCGTAAGTCTGCTTGTGCTAAGCTGTTACTCTATTCGGGTGCAAATTTTGAAGGAAATAAAAATTTGTAAATCTTCTATAAAAGATGTAAAATATGTATAGCTTTTCAAGAGGTAGCAATTATTTGAACAAAAGTATGAGATAGTTTGAAATTTAAGTTGCTACAATTTAAAGGAATTTCCATAGATTTAATGAGAAAATCCAAATTCCACAAACTGAAATAATTTCTTCTTAGGAATTTTAATTCCTACAAGACACTTAATAGCTAGTATTCATATTTGTTATAAAATTTTCAAGTTCACATTTTAACAAATGTGCATACCCATCAGAAATCTAAAGTTTTGAAACATACTGATTCCTTCACAAAGTTATGTTCTCTTCATGTATATTAATAGTCCCTGTAGATCTGTTAAAAACTGAACTTCTCCATCTTCCTCCAATTTGGACGGGTAGGCTGGTTCCATTTGAGAACATGTTCCTCTTGTCCTTGGAAGTGGTTTGGTTCCCCCATGCTTAGTAAGTTCAGTAAACCCTGAAAAGCCATCAGAACTCCAGAATGGATAGAAACCACAGAATCCACTGTTGTTTGATATTCATACAGAAATACAAATGCCAAAAGGAACTAAGGAAAAGTATAGTCAGGATCAGTGTATACATAAAAATTCCACAGTGCCTGGAGCTCAGGGTAGTACAGTCAATAGTTATGTTGGTAATAATACCAAGTCATACTATTGATATATTACTGGTCCCTTCCTCACAATAATTAATTTGATACAGATTCCCAGAGAAACTTGCTCCACATTGATTTTCCATATTACAATTTTATTCTCACATTATTCAGAAATGTATGTAGGTAGTAGGTTTTATTATATTATACTATGTTGAATGGGAGACAGGTGGGACATGGAAGAGATGACAAATATTACTGAAATGAACGAATGCTCATTTTGTTAAATTTATCTTGGAATCTTGGGTCAGAAGAATGTCATCCTTTTGGTTCTTTTGCTGAGCATGTGGAGATGAGTTTTAAGCCCGAAAAATGTTAAGGAGTTTGGATTGTTGTGAGACTAACCTTGGTGTACCTTCAGCTGTCCTGTTTTGCAGGGAAGATTAACTCATGGTCTTTGTATTGAAATGCCTTTTTGAGAAAAATCCCAGAGTGAGCACCTACTTAGCCAGTGTTTTGGTATTAAATGTATTTACTTGTGATCAGACTCCAAGAATTTATTCATTTAGCAAAGCGTCAAAAATCCAGAAGACCCAATAAAATTATGAAGACCTGTGATTAGCTGCTTTGAAGTGGTAGCAGTAGAATGTTTTATCCAGAACACTCTGTTCATGAATAGCAATATTTCTTCCCATGCAACAACTGTTAACTTCCACTCTAAATGATCACATTAATTTATTAATCTACTCAGTTACTCCGCAAGTACTTCCAAATGCCTATCCTGTGCTAGATGCTTTGCTAGGCACTGGGAATTCAGAGATAGAATCCATACCAATCTATGTCCTCTGGTTGCTTCCAATTAAAAGAAGGGAATGCCAAATGAATCCTATAATATTGGTCAGATAAGGTTTATGGAACTGTGTATTCCTTTAGCTAGTGTTTAATTCAATCATTATTATTGGAAAATACCAGGATTTTATGTCAGCACATATTCAGTATAACATAGAAAAATGAAATGTCTTTTCAAATTATCTAAGGGTGCAATTTTTTATTTTGATTTGAATTTTTCACTCCTGTGGCCATTATCAAGGAATTTCTATGTCCTTTCTCAAAACAAGTAAAGGTATAGATATATCTTTAAAATATGGATTCTAGCTTCAACTGTTTCCCAGTATAAGTTTAGTTTAGCAACAATACCTAAGTCCAGTTTTGTGTTGTTTTTTTTTTTTTTTAGTTCATCACTTTAATTAAATTTAGTCTCCCTTCAACTTTTTTTTCTTTTTAAGATTTTATTTATTTATTCATGAGAGACACACAGAGAGAGAGGCAGAGACACAGGTAGAGGGAGAAGCAGACTCCATGCAGGGAGCCGACGTGGGACTCCATCCCAGGTCTCCAGGATGATGCCCTGGGCCAAAGGCAGCGCTAAACCACTGAACCACCTGGGCTGCCCTCCCTTCAACCTTTCAGCCTTATTAGTAACTATTACTTTTCAGGAATCTAAAGGATAATATCTTCAAATGAATTTTTAAGAACTTCCCTGCTAAGAATCATTAGCCTTACACACAGCAGGTAGTGTATTTCTATATAAATAGAAGGCCGAAATATGAAGTTTTTAAACAGCCAAAATTCCTCAGAAGCCTGTAGAACTTCTATCCATGGGTCTCTTTAAAATTAGACCCATGGCTTAAAGCCAAGTAATATAGTTTAGGGGGGTTGGTAGTTTGGTCAAAATATTACCTACTGAAAAATATAAATGACAGCATTTTGCTTGCAATCCCAGAGTAAGGTTTTGCATATCCATTTTGAATAACTTTAGTGAAGTTAAGTGATTTGAAATTGAATGCAGTGGGGTAAGCTGGTGAGACAGCTCAAAGCTATGGCAGGTCAAGGAAATCACGGAAGTGGAGTCATCCCCGATTTCAATACATTTCATTGTAGAAACGCTGGCACCATTGGACTCTGAGCGTGGCTGCATCTTGTTATATGTATAGAAGTTTTAAAATCAATTTGATTTCACTGGTATGATTCTCTAGTGTACTTAATATGCTATGGACGGATTTCTGAGAATAGTAAGAAGCAGTTACACTTCTCATGAATATATAGCGAATGAGGCACTCTGATTTATTATTCCATTCAATCCTAGAACATGCTTACGATTTTTTTAAAAGGAAAAGAAGAAAAAGAAAAATTCTAGGAAGTACAACTGGTAGATCTGAGTTTTAATTCTCTCACTAGGTGACTTTGGATAAATACCTTAATTGCTTTGTGCCCTGTAAAATTCGATAAAATCTCCCACCTCTGAATTACTGTAGACATTTTTGTGAACAATGAATTTTGAGGTTTTTCAATATATGTATTCAAAATTAAATTATCTCCATATTTCAGATATCAGTCTCTTTTTATTTATTAAAAAAAAAATCCCCCCCTCTTACTAATGGTTTTTTTTAAAAATGTGTATGGAATTTAAGGAGATAGGGAAGGACAGTAAAGAATTCTCCAGAAAAAAAATAGCATTTATTTAAAGTACAAGTTCTGAAACTCCAGAGAATTTTAAATGAACTCAAGATATACTAATTCAAGAAGCAATGTGTATACAAACTTGCAACAAATTTTGATCGTGAAATATAAAGTTCGCTGTAACTCTGTTTGTTATAATTTCCCTACTATTAATTTTATTCTTACTACTTTTTTTTCCCCACTAATGGAGTTAATATTTAGTTAGTTCATTCGGTAGCATACCCTCTCCAGGGGTATTGATTTTCTTTTCTCTTCTGTTCTGTGACCTCACTGAAGTGCCAAACGTCACAGGGGAAGAATTTAATGTAGAATTTAACACCAAGAAATTGGCAGAAGTCTGTGTCCTACTGATAGAGGAGAAAACTATTTAACCTTGCTTTCTGTGTCATTGATTTTTTAATGCCCTAATGCAAAGTGTTCTTAAAAACTTCTCTAAACCATATGTTGTGCTACATTCTGGTAATTGTTAAGTGTACTAGTTATGCTTACTGCAGATGAACTTTGACCCCATCCCCATTGTATCTCTAAGATTGGTTGTAAGAAAAGAGAAAGTAAAAATTCCTGGAAATTGACATTAAAACCAGAATATAAAACTAAGATTAATTATTAGAATTCAGCGTTTATTTGGGAGTTAAACATGTATAAGTGGAGTCTGTTCCACGGAAGGCCAGGTCCTGGGCAGATGTTGCTAGGAAGCAGAGGCAGAGAGTTAGGAGGCTGAGAACCTCAGTCCAGGAACAACCACAATCTCCACAATCACAACTGCTCTTCCAGGATCTGCTCTCTGGCCCTGGAGCAAGTAGGGTAGCACTGGAGAGCCCACCCACCAACTCTGGAAACATCTGGATGTTTGACTGAAATCTTCACTCCTCATCTAAATGTTAGAGGGCACATGTGCCTTATGTAGAGGCACAACCCCAAACCAAAATAGTTTCATTGACTAAATTTATCCTTCAGTGTACAATTAAATGAAACCCTTTCTTTGCACAATGGGAACATTTTCTCCAAATGTTTGTCATCAAGTGTTGTCAACAACAGTCCCAAAGGAACATAGAAGCCCTTATAGTGATAAGCAGCTCAGGCCCTGGGGCTGTTGCCTGGGGCAGTGCCTCTGAATGCTGGTTCCAGGCTCCAGGGAGTAGAGACCTGAGGAGGAAGTGAGAGAGAGGATATTTCCATAGAAGGGATGGGTGAATGTCAACACTTTAACTCTTCATCCAAATGAAGAGTACAGGGATCCCTGGGTGGCACAGCGGTTTAGCGCCTGCCTTTGGCCCAGGGTGCGATCCTGGAAACCTGGGATCGAATCCCACGTCGGGCTCCTGGTGCATGGAGCCTGCTTCTCCCTCTGCCTGTGTCTCTGCCTCTCTCTCTCTCTCTCTCTCTGTGACTATCATAAATAAATAAAAAATTATTTAAAAAAAAAAAAAAACAAATGAAGAGTACATTTCATATTGTACCCTGCATACTTCACAAACCCTATATGCATGCGGGGTACAATATCTAAATGCTCTTGTTTCTTAAATTCAAGTTTTAGCCTGAGAAGAGTAATTATCTATTTAATCAGCTTTTTGTCCTGTCCCATGACCACCAACTTAACAGGTCATCTGACCTTCATTTGGCTCTTAAAACTAAATAAGCTCTGAAAATGTAAGGTATTTTTACTCTTGGAGGCCACAGCAGACATATACATTAATACATTAATATTTTCGTGTCTTGGTTAAAAGTCAGTGCTATGATTTTAGCTCTGAAAGCAAATTTCAAAATGTCAGACAGAAACAAAAATTGAGGGATCCCTGGGTGGCGCAGAGGTTTGGCGCCTGCCTTTGGCCCAGGGCGCGATCCTGGAGACCCGGGATCAAATCCCACATCGGGCTCCCGGCATGGAGCCTGCTTCTCCCTCTGCCTGTGTCTCTGCCTCTCTCTCTCTCTATCTGTGTGTGACTATCATAAATAAATAAAAATTAAAAAAAAAAAACAAAAATTGAAACATCACAAACTCTCCCAGTAAACCAAAAATATAGAGTATGTCTTCAACTATCTGAATGGATCAAAATGTGCTTTTTTCATTTGTAGGAATGAGTTAGTGCTTAAACAGCCTTGTAACAATGGAGGATTTAAAGCAGCATTGCTTGGTATTTCTTTTGCAAACCAGATTGGATTTAGTTAAGAGCAAACAGTGTTTGTGCCCCTCCCTGAGGTAGAGATGATGGGGTGACCTGCTGGGTAAGGTCTCTCTGCCCTCCAAAAACAAATTATCTAGCTGGGGGAAACTGGACTTACAGAGCTGAAACCCTGCAATGTCAGGTGGTAGAGTAAGGACAATAAACACTTGGAACTTGAGCCCAGGAAGGAATGGCTCAGCAGCATTTGCAGATGTTGAGAAAGACTTGATGGAAGAGTAGGGGCCTTGGGTGGACAGGCAGGGCTGGGGCGGCGGGGGGGTGGGGGTGGGGGGAACCTTGGGAAGGGTGAAGACAGAAGGCCGAGCCAGCAGATATGAAGACTCTTCCAAGCTCCAAGCAGAGGAAAGGGTTTGTGCTTGCTGAGAGAGAAAGGCAGCTGGGTGTAGCTGAATGGAACAAGGTTACAGGAGAACCTAGAGGCATTGGCACAGGGTAATCTAGAGTGAATTATGCAGTGTAGACCATGGGAAGCCACTGCGAGTTTCTTAAGCAGAGGTGTGTCATGATACTTAAGAGAAAGTAATTACCCTTGTACCTTGAAAGGTGGTGCTAATGAATCGGTGGAGAAGGTTTTATTTGAACCTGTTTGGATTTGTTTTGTTTTGTTTTGTTTTCCACTGGATATTCCCCTTTCCCCCTCATTTGCTTTTTACTGCTCGTGCCTGCTTTACTGTGGCATATTCTCCTGCCCAGCCCTCCTGCCCTTCCAGTTTCTGCTGGCTCTGTGAGGGCAGAACCAAGTGTGGGGTGGAACTTTCACCTGGAATGTGGGACCACTGGTGCCTGGGGATCCTGGAGAGACCTTGGGAGCAGGAAGCATGTGACCCCAGGCTCTCCAGCTTGCGCTGCAGGGGTGTAGTTTCCCAGATGTGGCACCATGCTGCCCTGAGCACCTGGATTCATGGGCAGCGGTGCGAGTCACAGCAAACTGGCTCCATGAACATGCACTTGTAGAGTCCTGCTGCAGGCATGTCCCAGAGTGGCAGCTTCTGGTCACATCAGTCCACCAGATGCATTTTATGCCCTCATTATCCATTACTCCCTAACTCTAGGCCACCCAACTATTATCTTTTACAGTCTGAATTAATGATATATTTTAGGACTGGCCTCTAAGAAAAATAATCCTTCCATATTATAATTTTCCCTCTATCACTCTACACAATGAAGATCTCCTCCTGCTTTTTTGTTACTTTTTTTTTTTAAGGGGAAATAGAGTGAGAAGGTTGTAATTTTTGGATGTCTCCAAACCCATTCATTAATTTTGGAAAAGTAAAATGCATTTAGCCTAATGGAATATTTATAAAAATTGGAAGCTCATTGTCAACTAAATCTCATTTATTTAATCTAGTATTAGACTGCTTTTTTTTTTTTTTAACCAGATGGAAAACATTAGCAGTAATACTGAACAAACATATCCAGGCTCCCAGAGGTCATTTTTAACCACCATTAACAATCTGGTTTCACAGATTAGTAATATACAAAAGGCAACAGTCCAGTAAAAGATATACGAAAGGCAACTGAAGTGTCTGTGCTCTTTATTTACCTAACATTTAAACCATTAAAAAAAAAAAAAACCTTTATAAGTGAGATATTTGAAATCTTCCAAGCTCCACATTGGCAGGTTTTACCAGGAAATTGCCAGCATATCTATTTGAGAGAGACACTGTTGTAAAATATTAATAAAAGCTCCACGAAGCCGATGAAGAGAAAAACTTATTAATATCATCGGTAGATTTGTGTGTGGTTAATGTAGTTTCCATAACTAGCTATTTGTTTAATGGTTTCACACCTATGTGAACCTCCTAACCGTGAAGTAGAAAAGAAATGCATGTTTACATATCATATTTCAATTTTTAAATTTAATTATCCAACTAAAATGTAAGATAAACAGTCTATAAAACACACTCATGAATCAAAAGGTCTGTAATGTGATAAGGACACAGCTTCCAGAGTTGCCTATTCAGAAACAAACAATCTCATTTAAATCGTGTTTCAAGTGGCTGGGATGGTGAAGTCTCATTCTGCCCTGTAGGTGGATGCAGAGGTACACGCATGCTTGTTTCTTCTCTTGTTCAGACTCAGTATTGTATGTGAGTATGAAACAGCTATGCATTTAAGTGGTTGACTGAGACTGGAGTAAACAGAGATAAAACTGCACATAATATGCATTTATTTTCATTTCAAAATACCATTATTCTTGGTTTATATATTTATACTTTATTATCAACCTTCATGTTACTCTCCTTTTAGATGGTAGAATTTTATAGGAATTAGATTGAAGTGTATATATAAAATGCTTCACAGATATTTTCATTATTCTATATGAAGAAGAAAGCCAAGGTTTTAATGCTCAAAGCCGATAGAGGTCATGTCCAAGACCAAAGTGAGAATGAGGTCGTACATTTATGATCTAGGTAGTAGAGAAAATGCCCGTCGTTAAGGAACTCGGGGATGCCTAAGATAGGATTGTCCTGATGATGGGAAGAGGAAGCACCTTTTCATCACTATGCACGTATGCAGGAATATTTGCATATATGTAAATTCACATACATGTATCTACCTATAGACGTATATGCATCCACTCATTTCTGCGAATACTCACTCCCCACGGTCATTGGATAGAATGCAGAATCACCATTTATAATATCACATTAAAAATATTCCTGTCTGTCCTTGACACCGTAGGCCACTGCTTCATGAAGAAATTCTGTTTCCCTTTTTGCAGGAATGTTTACCTTGATGGCGAAATCGCCCAGTATTCCTACAAGTGCCTGGGGCCATTACATTCTGTTTCTTGCTGAGGAAGGGAAATGCGTGAAGAGTGAGGAGAAAATTGAAATGATGCATTCTGACCCACCATAGTGTAGAACTTATGACCTCTTGGGGTTCCTTTCAGTAACAACTGAAAACACTTTCTTGAATACCTATTCAGTGTCTGGTATTTTGCTAGGCACTGGCCGTGAAGGAAACACAGAACCCCTGCCTTCAAGTAGCACAAAGACTGGGGGATGTGGAATGTGAGTAAGCAGATAAGACCATGGAAACAGAGGAAGGAGCTACTCCAGGGGGTCAACGAAGAGGGAATTGTGAAACCTGAAGGCACCTTTGTCTGGACTATTGTACATGAAAATGGAAAGCTTAATTATATCCTTGTGTGGATGTTTGCAGATAGCAGGTTGAAATTAGAAAAACAAATTCTGGCTAGCTAAATGCTTGGATTCCTTTGGTTTATTTATGTCTTCTAGATTATGTAGACTCAACTTATGACTGTCCATAAATACATTTTCTTAGCTTGTCATCATTCTAGTTAGCACATAAACAAAATAGGTAAGAACGGTATCTGACCTTTACCCACAATCTAGTCTTTATTGGTTGAAGACTGAGTAGTTCCAAAACAATCAGCAAGCATGAGATACTACAAAGTAACATGACTTATTTCACGCCTCTGTTTTAGGTTGATTAAAAAAACAACCAACGATCAATTATTAGGAAATCGCTCCAGGCTTATGCGTTCTCTCCTGAGGACGACAAAAGCCGCCTCCTGTTTCTTTCTAACTGCCCCAAATTGTGATGACCCAAGAAGGCAGGTGGTTTCTGCTTCCACAACCTTGAGAGTCTTCCACTTGCCACTAGGCTCCTTCGCTTCTGGAAGAGAGGAACTCTGTTCAGAATTCTTCCAGATGTGTTAACAATTCAACCTCCTTCTGTGCCCAGCTAGCAAGTACCTGCCTTGGAGAGGGTGGGTAGTGGTGGGGGCTGGGAGGGGGCTGCCCCTTCAGGTTAGGTGGACGGCATCCTCTTGTAGCTCCCGTGCTGCATCAGGGGATTTGCACATGAGAAAGTGAGGACAACATTTGGTTCTGAGAACTTCCACTTTCAAGTCATTATTAACCAAGCTCCTTCACAGATAGTAAAAGAAAATGAAAAGAGGGGCACCTGAGTGGCTCAGTCAGTTGAGCATCTGACTCTTGGTTTCAGCTCAGGTCATGATCTCAGGGTTGTGAGAACCAGCCCCGTGTTGGGCAGGTGCTCCGTGCTGAGTCTGCTTGAGTTCTCTCTTCCTCTCCCTCTCTCTCAAATAAATAAATACAATATTTTTTTAAAAAGAAAATCAGAAAACAGACTACACAGAACCAATATTTTTTTCTCCTTTTTTTTAAAGGTGAACACACGCAAGAGACAAATTCACCTCATTCACTCAAAAAGGATGTTGAAAATATGGGGAAAGGTAAAGAAAAGTTTTAATTCTGTAGAACTTCTCATAGCTTCAAAAGACCATGGAGATAATAGGAGGATATTTTTGTTCTACACCATATTTTAAGCTTGACAAGCAACATATGAATAATATATGGACCATTGGGTGGATATAATTGAGATTAATGCATGCATATCAATCAATACATGACACTGTAATATAATACTTTAAAATAATATATTACATTGATTTATATTCATGGATTTCTGCACAAAATCTATCCTATGTCTATGCAACACTTTTTAAACTGGTAAAATATTTTGTCTTATAATAATAAATTGCCATATATAACAGTTCTCTGGAGAGTTATTTGTAAAGATTAGTAAAATGACTCTTCTGTTTTTCTTTATTAGAAGAACTTCAGAAGGTTTTATTTGAACAAATAGATTTACGGAGACGACTAGAACAAGAATTCCAAGTGTTAAAAGGAAATACGTCTTTCCCAGTATTCAGTAAGAAATCACTTTTATTTTATTGCATTATGATATGTGATGACGTTTCTATTATTAGGCTTAAAAATAGGCTTCTGAGTATGAAGTGCTTGTATAAAGTGCCATAGGGTCTTCCCATGGCCTCCGTCTACATGTTTGGAAATTTTAGCCTGTTACTTTTGCTTTGAATCAGCTCACAGATAAAATTTCTTCTGAGAACCTTTTGGTATTTATTATATTGATATATGTGTATCTGTGTGTATGTACTATGTATATTTAAAATATGCATGCAAATATATCATTAAATATGTAGACGTATTTAAATACTCTATTTTTAGATTGTATATTTTAAAACAAAATAATTACTCAGGGTTTTTTATTCTCCAAGGTAGGAAAAACAAAAGAACAATTATTTTTTATTCTTGGCTATAGCTGGAGAGCTTCCTGGTGCTTGAAATGTATATAAATATGAAGATTTATAATTTAATGATTCAATGTACGTATATTTATTTTATTGACTGAGATTAGTATAATTTAGCAATTTGAGATTCTCCATTCATATTTAATGTTAAAATTCCATTCCAAATTTGGTGGCAGATACTGTAGCATAAAATGTGTCAATTCTATTCCCAGAGTCCTAGAATTTAATGCTAGGTGTCCAAATTTCTAAAATTCACCAGCCTTGGGCTGGATCACATTTGGACAAATATGTCACAGTGGTGCTTTTTCAAACTTTTTGGAGTTTCCTTTAGTCATATTCCTTGTTCCAGAGAAAGGAAAGCAGGAAAGAAAATAGTATATAAATGTATGTTTTGAATTCTGTAAATTTAATACTAGCTTTTTTTCTGGGTCTCTTTTTTAAAATGTCAGCATGCCCCTCCTTTATTAATCCAAGAATCACAAAACTCACATTGGCAATTCCTGTGCTAGGGCCACAGACCAGCATCTGGGAGAAGATTTTTCAGTACTTGTGACAATTTTAATAATATGAGCATGAAGGCCTGCGTTCACCAGGGCTACTCAAATGAGATTGTCAGCACAGCTAAAAGACATGCTTTCTCAGGTAGCCTCTTTGAAGAGGACTGGGTTCCTGGCACATCTCAAACTGAGGTCACCGAACACTTAGCAGGGGTAGAAAACAAGGAGGATGCACAATGGAAGAGAGAGCTCTGACCACAAGGAGCAATAGGGTCTGCCAAGTTTGTGATCTCTCAGTAGCCACAGGGGAGGCTCGGAATTTGCAGTGCTTCAGTGTTTTGAATCTCGAGACTGCCTGCTGAGGCCCCACGTAAGATGGAAGGGTGGAGAATGGCCTATAGCTTTAGATAGTGTGTTAGGATCATCGTGACATTGTAGCTTCGAGAAAAAGAGAAAGAAACATTTAAAAAATATCTCTGACATCGGAAAAGCCAAGTGCTTCTAAAGGATCCACGATCCTCTCTCATTTCTAAAACAATATTTTAATACCCAGTTCTTTGCAGCAATGAGGAGATATTGAATTATTTGTTTCCCCTACAAGCTGATACTTATCTCATTGTTAAGTTTGCAATCCTAGCTTTTAGATCCAGCAGAGAGGGTCAAAGTTCCACTGAACTGCTCAAGTACCCACCTAGCTCCCCATAAAGTCAGTGTATCCATAATTTATCCCCTTTATAAAAGTCAATTAATCATTTTAAGGAATTAAGTAATTTATAATGATTGGCACTTCTTCTTAATTGCTCTGCCATCCTATATATACACGTTTCTGTTAAAAAGATGTTCAAATGTTATAGTACGACTGGCCCATTTTGATTCAGACCTATCATTCATTCACCCTTTTGAATTAAAACTAATCCCCTATGATTGCCACATACATGAAACACTTCAATTAAACAACAACAAAAATGTTCCTGTTTTTTATCTGCAACGTCCTCCGCTGACCAAGGAAGTGGCATGTGTGTGCCCAAGTTTGAATAATGCGTGGTTTAGACACACCACAAAGAGGCAGTTAATTTCACACCGATGGAAATAGCAAATGTGCATTACGTGCTTGTTAACTAAATGTGAGAGGCCGTGAGGCTGGCAGGCGGATCTAGATTCACTCAGATGGAGCGGGAGGCACGGAACTTGGTGAAGCCACATCAGAAGAAAGCGTAGAGGGATCCCGGCCAGAGTTTCAAAGAGCCTTTTACTAGGAAGGGGACACTGAGTCAGGACCCTTGCGGTGGACTTAGAACACCCTGGACCTCGGCCCAGCTATCGGCCCAGCTATCGTGTGTGAGAATTAGGAACCCAGACCTGGGTTCGCTCTGGGCCTCCGCCACTTCCTGGCCGTGGGACCTTGGAAACCGTCAAGTGGGCCAGATAATTCCTATCTCGTGGGAGGATGCGAGGAGTAAATGAGAGGAAGGGCCTGAAGGGCTCAATACTGTCAGCTGTGAGGCTGGTGGTGGCGAGGAGGTAGGAGGAGGAGGAGGAGGAGGTTCTTAGCACTGAGCTCCAGAAAAGCGTTTCTAAACTAGCTCCGGATTTCGGATTTCGGAGTTCCTGTAGCCTTCTTGCTGTGGTTCTGAAGGCTAATAAGGACTGCAGGAGTGAAATCTGGGTACAGAGAGGATAAGGCAAAGATCAGAAGGAGGGGGAGGAGAAAGCAAGTCTCCATCCTTGGGGGCAGATATTTGGTGGAGGAAGAATAAGCAAGGATCTCTACTTGCTGTCAGTCTGGAAGTCATTGTTGCCACCAAAATCATTGCGTCCCCTTCCCCCCACTCCATGCTCCCTTCTCTGCCGGCATCCTATACCTTCCGTTGTTATGGCATCCGTCCTTGGAGGTCTTTTTTCATTCATTTTACTCTCTTGCCACTAGCCACGGGTACCAACTTGGCCCTGAACTGGAGACCTACCAAAAAGTTGCTGGGATGAGGCAACCAGCGGAGAAGGCCGCTACCTCCCTCCCCTGTCACTACAGTGGGGTGCCCTGGGCTCTCTCCTCCCTTCTCCACTCCAGCTCTTTCTGCCCATTGCCATGAGCCCAGTCTTACAAAGCTCTACCTTTGGCTTCAGATCTTCCACCCAAGAAAGCATAGTGATGCCTCTTGTTGATCGTGTTGTATCTAACCCCTGACTGGCTTTCAAAACCCTCTGTAATTGGCCAATAATTAACCTCTCTTTTCTTATTTCCACTTCCTTCCTTGCTGAGCTCCAGTCACCCTACAGATCACTTCTCTCCCCTTGCTTTCCACCTTCTCGGATTATGTTTCTCTAGTCTGGAATGCCTCCCCTCATCGAAGCATTCCTAATCGTTTGGGACACAGGTTGAGCCACCACCTACAGGAAGCCTTCCTACTCTTACAGTAGGCATTTCTTGTGAGCACAGGACATCCTCTCAGTAAATGATACACATTCTGGTTTTACATCCAAAAAGATTAAAACCGACAATGAGGGATAAGATTGGGAAACTGAAAACTGGTTTGTAGGAGATTAGTGAGGGCTCATAGGTGGAGTCCTTGGAATTTGCATGTGACAAATTCATGACACTTGAGAGAATTAAAGGAAAGTCCAGTCAGTTACAACAGGGAAGGCCCTACGGACTTCCTCGACTAGGGGCTTCGAGAAATATTTCAGGAGTAGATTTTGACTATGTCGACATTTTAGATTCTTATAAAAGCTACTCTTCCATGATACTGTTAAGGTTTTATTTTACTTTTATTAAAAAACAAACTACATTTCATCCACTTGAATATGGTTATCCCATCTTTCTTTCACCTCTAGCTGGTACTGCAATCATTCTGTGTTGAGTGGTTTTCTCTCTCCTTTTGTGTCATCCTCCAGAGAGGGAGTGATGAGGGAATTCTAAATCACGGTACAGATGAAAAGGTCCTGCAGTTGTTAAAAGTAGGGATAACAAAATGAAAAAGATGTAAACAAAGTAAACCCCAAAGCTTACTCCTTGATGAGTAGGATCTACTGGGTGGACCAGATGTACCATATGAGTTTTCTTTTTTCTGGTCTTGGGAACATAGCCTATATACTTTTTTGCTGTTTGTGAAATACCGGGCTTTCAAACTATCCGTGTCTGCAGAGCATAGCCCTTGCCACTATGTTGGCTGGCACACTGCACATCAGTGCTTTCCTCTGTACCTCCTTTTATTCTATTGTTTTCCAGAAATAGTTGGATTTTAAATGATTCTCATTAGAGAAATTGGCTTAATGATTTTTTTATCTCCCCTTAAATTGTGCCTTCGTCAACCTTTAGAACATAGCAGAAATTTAAGTGTTTTTTTTCCATTTGCCAATTAACAATTTTTATATCTCAAAAGTTATACCCATGCTTGTTGTAGGAAACCATAAACACTGAAATACAAAGAAAAGGGAAGAAAAAAATCACCCATAATATTGTCATCTGGAGATAACCAATGTTAACATTTTGGAGTTTCAGCTTTCTCAATGCATAGTGAGTCCTATATTTTTTTAACAAAATGAAATAGTATACACCCCATTTTTTGCTCTCTTATTTTTCTCTTAACATGAGCCTCTTTCCATTACCACACAGCTGTCACAAACGTCCTTTCTTTTTAAAACATTTTTATTTGAGTGTGATGGACACACAATGTTACATTAGCATTAGGTGTACAGTGTAGTGATTCAACTTCTCTGTGTGCTATGCTACACTCACCACAAAAATGGCTTCCATCTGTCACCATAAAATACTATTATAGTACCATTGACTATTCCCTATGCTGGGCCTTAAGTTCCCATACCTTATTCATTTCCTGTCTTTCTCAGTCTGACTTACTTCACTTAACAAATAATACCTTCTAGGTCCATCCATGTTGTCCCAAATGGGGAGAAAAAAACCCTCATCCTCTTTTATGGCTGTGCGGTATTCCATTGTATGTATCTATACCGCATATTCTTTATTCATCTTAGGTTGCTTTCATATATTGGTTATTGTAAATAATGCTGTAATAAACGTAGAGGTCCATATATCTTTTCGAATTAGTGTTTTTGTTTTCTTTGGGTAAATACTCAGTAGTGGAATTTTTTGATCCCTGATTTTTTGATCAGATGGTATTTCTATTTTTAATTTTTTGAGGAGCCTTCATACTGTTTTCCACAGTGGCTGCACAAGTGTAAATTTCCATGAATGATGCACAAGGGTTCCTTTTTCTTCATGTCCTCACCAACATTAGTTGTTTCTTCTGCTTTTGGTTTTACCTGTCCTGACTGGGGTAAGGTGTAACCACATCTCGTCGTGTTTTTTATTTGCATTTCCTTGCTGATGAGTGATACTTAGCATCTTTTCATGTGTCTCTTGTCCATCTGGCTATCTTCTTTGGGAAAATGTCTATTTAGGTTCTCTGCCCATTTTTTCATCAGATTGGTCTTTTTTTGGCATTGAGCTGTAAAATTTCCTTACACATTTTGGACATTAACCCCTCATTAAATATATCGCTTACAAATATTTTCTCCCATTCAGTACGTTGACTTTTTGCTTTGTGGATGGCTTCCCTCACTGTGCAAAAGCTTTTTATTTTGATGTAGTCCTAATTGTTTATTTTTGCTTTTGTTTCCCTTGACTGAGGGGACATACCCAGAAAACTGTTGCTATGGCTGATGTCAGAGAAATTACTGCCTGTGTTCTCTTTGTGGCTTCAGGTCTCACATTTAGGTATTTAATTCATTTTGAGTTTATAAATGTACTTTTATGTTAGACATTAAAGTTATCAAAGTTTTAGATAATGGGCATCACTGAAACTAAATCCTTGCACATATCTATGATGATTCCCCTACAATAAACCCCTGAAACGATTGCTGTGTTAAAGATTAGGGATTTCTTACAGTTCTTGATATATCATTTCTAGTTGCTTTCCAGAAAATTTGTACTAATTTATACTCCCATTCTTGGAACACCACATCCTGCCTTTTCTTTTAATCTCTGCTAATTTAAAAAATGGTAGCTCATATCATTTCCTTTCAATGCTAGGGATGGTGAGCACTTTTCATGTCTACTTTCCATCTGTAGGTTTTGTGAATGCCCATTATATTCTCTTCTAGTATTTCTTTTAATATGTTCTTCATATTTATTTCCAAGAATTCTTTGAATACTAATATATTAATTTTTCATCACATCACAAATATTCTTTTGTTTGTATCAGTTACCTTTAGATGTTGACCATGACCTTTTGTGTATTGAGGGCTCAATTTGTTTGTAGTTTATTCTCATACCAAAGTTTTAAATTTTTGATGAAATCTATCAGTTTTTTCCTTTTCTGGTTCTTCTATCTTTGATACTCTTCCCTACCCAAATTTTATAAAAATATTCACCATTTTTTCTAACACTTTAATGGCTTTATTTTTTTTTTCATTTTGACTTAAAGAATTATATTAAATGTACCATCATAGACGAATGAGCATGAATTAAGTAAGGCTTAAGTACCACCATTCCACTCTGAATTGTTTTTAGCATCTTCTGGAATCCCAAAGAAGGTGTTACAGTCAGTATTTGGTGGATAATGGGGTACAGGGGTTTCTTCTACCCCCTTTGCTGCAACCAACTGAGCCACTTGCTCTTTCCAGTGCCTCTTCCCATATATTTGTATAAAATAATGTTCTCTACATATATCTGCTCAAGCATTGCTTGCTCCCTAACTCCCCAAGAGGATAAGGATAACCTTTGCATTATGCCATTTACTTACCCCTATCACAGTACCCTTCACATCAAATTCAGAGGTGAGAGTAGGGAATGGGTCTTTTAAATGCATATAAAAGGCAAAACTGTGGAAACAACAAATGATCAATGGTTGCCAGGGGTGGATGAAGGAGAGGGATGAATAGCCAGAGCACAGAGGTTTTTAGGGCAGTAAAAATACTCTATGTTTTCTCTATTATCATACTGGTGGATATTCTTATATTATAATGGTGAATATATGTCATTGTATATTTGTCCAAATCCATAGAATGTGCAATACCAAGAGTGGACCCTAAGATAAACTATGGACTTCTGATGATTATGATGTGTCCCCATAGGTTCATCCATTGTAATCAATGTCCCACTCTGGTGGGGGTGTTGATAATGAGGGAGGATATGCAGGGGTGTGGGCAGAGGGTATATGGGAAATCTCTGTACGTACCCCTTAATTTTGTTGTGAACCTAAAACTACCCTAAAAAAATATATATATATATATATATAAATAAATTAACTAATTTAAAAAACATGCTTGAGGGTAGGAAAGGATTTCAAATAGTATAGAAAGGTAGAAGTCAAAAAATATAAAAAGGACAATGTTTTTAATTTCCAAATACCCATGATCTCATGAATGGTTGAATGGTAAAGGATTTATTATCTTGAAAGAGATAGGAAGCCATCATGGATTTTTCAGCAGAAGAAGGAAACGGATTTGCAGAGGGAGGAACCAGAAGCCAGGTGGTGAGTTGGGAAGCTAGTTAGGGAAGAGGGGTCTGTGTTGGGGAGGCAACAGTGGCAAAGGGAGTGGAGTATGGAGGCAGACTGGGAAGGATTCACACACCAGAGACTGAGGTGAAAGGAAGAACAGAGGGAAAGATGTGACAAAGTTCTGGTTTTTCCCAACTACTGCCTTGACTATCCACCACAGATGCAATAGGAAATAGTGCAAGGTTCTCATTTAAGGCAGAAAATGCCAAAGTTAGCCAGGGTCCATGCTTTTTTTTTTTTTTTAAGGTCCACACTTCTTTTAAAAAGACCACATGGAGAGGTTGCAATGACACAACACACCTTAGAAAGTCATTTCCCAATGAAAATTATCACTATGTAGAATGGCAAAGATAGTTTGCTTATCAGTATCTCCTCAAGCTCCCCCCACTCTGTTCTCAGATGCAGACAAGGACTACAAAATAAGGCTGACAGGAAGTAAGAGAGTTTGCAGGTTGGGAGAGTCAGAGGATGTTTATCACTCTCTTGTGAGTGCAGCAAGGCTTTGTCATATCAGTCGGGAGGCATGGCATGCACAAAGGTCCACATTTCTTATGATCAACATAGAAGTATCTAAGGTTCACCCCCTCACCCACTCACACTAGACTTCTACAGACAGTGGAAGCTCTCAATACCTGTGACCTGCTCAGGAAGGCAAAGGTAGAGATCATGACTGCACCAGACATTCCTGACTAGTTATCGTAAGCGAGGGGTCCTCTATCTAGATGAGCTATGGAATGCTGTGAACTATGAGATACAGACCTTACTCTCTCAAAATTTGCTGTCTCTTCTGACTGTAGAGCCTTTAAAACATCCCTTCCAACGGCCATATTATTTACTTTAGAAAATACCATAATCCTTTCTAAAAATACCAAAAAGGGGAGATGGGCCTCTCTGGGACCATCAGTAATATTTTTACTAAAAATACTAAGAGAAGATATTGCAACGTTAATTGATGTCTTTCTCTCTTTCTCTCTCTCCTACCAGATAATTTTCAGGATCAGATGAAGAGGGAACTAGCCTACCGAGAAGAAATGGTGCAACAGTTACAAATTGTAAGATGATTTCTACTTAAAAATCTATGCAACTTGATGAGTTTGTTTTCAAACCACTCAATTGTATGAAACTATTCACATTTTTGCCGTGAAACCCTTTGGTCCACCTACCACTTACCTCTCAGCTGGTTTAGATGCTAATTACCAAAAGATTTACTTAGATACAGGATAAACAGATGTGTCAGTACGTTTCCTCGAAATGTAACTACCTACCATGTGTTAATAGACAGATGTGTAAATTGTCTCTGTGGGTGAACCAGAGGTACCTGCGTCATCTCCCACTGTGCAAACGTGTGAACGCGGTGCTAGGATGCACTAGAGGCTCAGTGAAGGGCAATTGTCTTCTTTCTGTCTCTCTTTTTGTTACCCAGACCTGAGCCAGTCCCTCTGCTGCCAATAAACTTAGTATAAATACACTTAATCAATTAAATTCACTTGAAAGGTGATGAAAAGAAATGATTCTTTCCAAATGAAGTGTGTTATTCCTAATCATATTGAAAAGTGGACACTAAGAGGTATTTATGTGGGACCAGGGAAGCAGGAAGGTGCCTGGTAAATAAATGTAGTGGGGGCTTTGGTTGCCTTTTTGATTTTTTTATTGAATTCGCTACCCTTCATCCCCTTGCAGATATATCTGGTATTAATCATTAGTGCTTTTGAAACAGTCTCCCATAGTCTTCATTTACATGAGTACAATGGGAAAAACAATTTCTGTTCCATTTTGTAAGATATTTTTAATCACCTGGATAAAGACATACACTGATCCTTAGTGATATTCCCAGCATGATTATTATAATTTGAGTTGCTTGACATTTCTGAGCTGGTCCACGTTACCTTTATCTTATTAAGCATGGACCTATGCATACCTGCCTGTCATGTCCAGAGAGCCAGATATCTAGCTCTCTATCAGAATAACTCAAGGAAGATAGGTATTAATGTTTTCTTTCTGCATCGGAGAAATCATGCATGTGTTAATGGAGATTGCTGGGAGTCATTTTTAAAACAACCTTGTAGCTCACGAGGTTTCTCCCCATTGTGGGGCTCCATTAAAAGTGCTACTTACACTCTTAACATTCCCACTGGTTTTATTGGTCTCAAGTACTGGTTAACATTCTCTGTTCTGAAAGCCACCTCAACATAAGATGCCTCTTAAACAGGACCTTTCTTCTTGTTTTGGCTTTGTTTGTGTTCGTTTTGTTTGCAGCTAAAATCACAGGAAGGGATGGGGTGCAGAAGGACTTTTCTTAATTGATTGACAACTAAGCCCCCAAAGAGGTTTAATAAAATGTATGTACTGCTCTTAGCTTTTGATACCTAGGTAATAAGAGCTATTAATTACTTGCTCTGCATATGTTTATTGTTTTCGTTGTCCGAAGGAAGAATTTATTTTTGTTTAAAGATGTTATGTTTAAGTGATTTCTACACCCAACATGAGCTCGAGCTCCCTATCCAGAGATCAAGAATCACATGTTGACTGACTGAGCCAGAGGCACCCCCATCCAAAGGAAGAATTTAAATATAGATTTAGAGATAGAGGGATGAAAAAATTTTAAGATGTTACTGATTTCACTTTCAGATTCTTAAAACAAAAGTTGCCACACATGCAACGAAAAATTTGTGATTTGCAGGGAGGCAGTTGTCAAGTATAGCACCATGGGCTTTAGGAAAGGAGACTAAGTATTTATTTCAGTGCTACTGTTTAAAGTCAGTTATGTAGCTTTAATGTCTTAATTATCTTTGACATTTGGTTTCTTTAGTAAAAGAAGAAATGATACTGCATCCATGTGTTAGGCAGGCAGTATTGATGGAAGAAAAAGTGTCTTCTGAGATATTTGGTACCTGGAAGATAGAAACTGATATTACTAAACATTTTTATTATACTGTATTGCTAAATACTTCATCATCATATATTCATTTACCTAGGCAAGCATTATTCATTCAGATTTCTCTATATAGTAAATTACTCCTGGTCACAAGTTAAATTCTTTGGGAGAAGCCAGAAAATTTTCCCCCAGCCCTTGTAGGTACCATATAATTTCTGAAATCCATAAAAGCACATCCACGCCAACAACATGAAAATAGGTGCACAAGGCATGATTTCTCCCTCCTGCTGCTTCTTCTCCTGTGTCCCCTTCCCTAAGATGGGGAGGGTCTTCACGTGGCCTCCAGGACCTAGCATGGTGTGTAGCATCAAATGGCTATCAATAAATATTTGCTGAATGAATCACCACCCAGCGATGACCCCTGAGTCAACTCTGATACTCTCATCACATAATCCTCTTAATTCTTTTCCAAATTTCCCTGGCTTGTTCTTAATTTCCTCAAATTTTCTTTTGTGCTAAAAAACAACTACTAAAATGACTCAAGGAAGGCATACTGGTGAATTGTGGGGGAGCTTCTGTTTTACTGCACTGTCCTTGGGATCTGCACACTTCAGTTCAAGACTGCTCCCATATACTCCATGAAGAGTCAGTTCTTCCACCAAAGCAACTCATTGTAGGGTCTGACTGAGTAAGTTAGTAAGGCACACGTGCATAATAAACCTGAAATGCCCGTGCACGTCATCCAGTGTTATGCCAGTATGAGGAATCAATTTCATGCTCCCCCTTTCAAAGCAGTACCTCTAATAGTGGGATTTTTCAAGTCCTGGTGGCTAGATAGATTTTTGTGCAAAAAGGACCTGTGTTCACGTTATGCCATCTGCTTTAGAACTGAAGCAGCAGATTCAAGATTACCTGAACAGAAATGTATCTCATCCCTTATTCAGCTTGTTTTACTTGTTAAGTACTTGGGGTGGGGAGGGAGCCAGAGAGGGTAATATCTTTAGAAAATTCTATCTAAAGATTTTCAGTAAGTTACTAAGTATCACAATTATTGACTTTCTTAATATTTTTAATTAAATGATCTAATTCAACAGTAAATATGTTTACGTGGTTTGCTTCCCGAGAATAGGGGAATTCACTCAATATTATTTGATTGTTTTATATTTAAATTATTTTATATTTAAGGCTTACAGAGCATATATTACAGGAGAGTCATTTGCCTACAGAATAGGCACTTTTTTTCCCCTCTAGATGAAATAAAAACCCATCCCATCCTACAATCATAGAGAATTCAAATATATTAAAGCCATCATATTTTATAACAATTCCCATAGACCCACAGTACATTTATCCTATGCTGTTACACAGTGTTCTTATTCAAAAGATTATATCGAAAGCATCTTGGGTATCATTGCTATAGAAGGAAAACTTATGAATTTCTTTGGCTTCTGCATTTTTAGATTCTCCACTGACTATAATTTCTGCACCACTGCTTCCTTTTTCAGTTTGTTAAATGCAGAGTTGTGATGACTATATAGTCAAATAATTGACTCTGTCTGTACATTTATAAATGTGCATCTCTCAATGTGAGATTTAAAGCATATGCAGTTTATTTAACATTTATACATGGACAGCAAGCTAACTTTTTTAAAAAAAATAGCTTAACATTAGAGTATATAGTACTTCACACATTTGTGTTCTCCTGCCCTGGGCTTTCAAATGCCTTAAATGGGTACGCCTGGGTGGCTCAGCGGTTGAGTTTCTGCCTTCGGCTCAGGGCGTGATCCTGGAGTTCCCGGATCCAGTCCCACATCGGGCTCCCTGCATGGAGCCTGCTTCTCCCTCCGCCTGTGTCTCTGCCTCTCTCTGTTTCTCCCATGAATAAATAAATTAAAAAAAAACACAAATGCCTAAAATGTTTCCCTTAAGCCAGAGTTATTTCTACAAGCAAAGAAATATATTCTTCTCACTATGAACCCAAACACAAAGGTTTTAAAATGTAACAAGTTCATGAAAATGTTAGCATGTAGTGTATGTAGTACAGAGCAAAAAAAAAAATCTCATTCACAAATGGATTGTGATTCTAGGAAAACCTTGTTCAATGTTGAAAACAAAACCCATCATCCTGTACCATTAAGAAAGTGAAGAAGTTAAATGCAATGTTACATATCGATTTTATCTAACTTTTTTATTTTATCTAATTTTTTAAAGATTAAAAAAAGAAGCTAAGGATATTTTACTCAGCGTATAAACTTTTGGTTACGGTTTTTTTTCAAAGGCTGAAATGTGATATAATTTACACATTATGATGCCTGGGTAATTTTTGTTTCATGTTAACTTGGCAACAATTTTTTCAAGTGAGTGCTTCTGTATAGAAGCTACTACTGTAGGTTTGTTGAAGACATGCTCTTCTGGACTCATAGCTCTTGAGGACATTGCGAAGCTGCAAAAGAGAGCCTGTGATAAATGGCTAGACCCCAGATTCGTATCCTTTGAACTTGCGGGATTGGTAGAGGCACTGGAGAAAATGTGCTAGTGTCAAAGTGCCCTCTGCTGTTTCTCCAGAACACTGCAGCCGCATGCAGCCGGGGGGCGGAGGGGGGGGGCTGGTCTCAAAGTTCTTCATTAAAAGCCTCAATTAAAATTATGCTCAATCAATAGATTTAGTACTAATGTTTTGTTCACTGTGGACTTGTAAAAAAGCTGTTTTACAACCTCCCAATGGTGGGAGCACAGAGCTTTCTCGCAGGGAAAGGAACAAGGTCTTGATTGTTGCTGGATGGGGCCTTCCTTCTTTGGCAGGGGCACAGCTCTTTGGTGATGGGGTCTTTCTTTGGAGATTCTCCAAGATTCATTAGGATGAGAACTTGTCCAAACGTCTGCCATCTCAACCCATGTTAAAACAGGGTTAACATGTTTTTTGAAAGGTTAGGCACTGTTTTTGGCACTAAGTTTTTAGGAAAACATCCCTAGGCCACTAGAGGATGTTGGTTTTGTGGCTAAATATGTGAGAAAAGCAGGTCCCTGCAAGTCAGAAGACTTGATGCTGCCTTCACATTCTCCAGCAGGAGACAGACTTTGACTACAGTGGCTCCTTTTCTGATTATTGATCGATTGCCACGTATCTTGACAAGGCAATCACGGTTCCCTAGTTATGCGGCCTACTCCACTTTCTCCTTTTGACATGTTAACCCACCTGAATGTCTGAACTCAGGCTAGTTCTTTCTTGGCACAAACTAGGATGTTATCTTTTTATACTTTTGATAGACTAACACCAACTAGGTAATTAATTTAGAACTTCTATAACTTTGAGGGATTTTTTTTTCTATGCCAATCTTGGTGATTTCTAAGCTGGTCAAGGTGAAAAGAAAGGCTTTATAAGTTCTAGTACAGGAAATTTACGTGGACTACTTTGCTCAAATGGAGCTCTAGTAGCCAGAGCTACCTGGTTGGGGAGTGTTTGCCAAGGTCTCTGTGAATCCAGGATTGCATTTCATGGAATCCAAAGAACTGCCAATGATAAGCAGCACCATTACTTGATGTATCACAAGAAAAGAAACTCCCGACTATTTTTCTAAGATACCATCAATAATGAGACACCTAATTTAAGAGATGTTAAGATGGGAAGGGGGAAAAAAAGTATGTTTTAGAATCGAGGAAATAGGGTAATTTCCATGAACAGCTGAGCTATGTGCTAGTATATTTTTTATCATTCATGATTTAGGACTTAGCATTAAGAATATATGATCTTCAGCTCACAACCTTAGGCTTTTTTGGTCTTTGATTTTGTTTGGCTTTTATTTCATTTTGTTTTAATGAAATGAATGCAACAATGTTTGAGTGGGAGTGATACTTCAAACAGATGTAAATTCCAGTCTGGAGATTTGGGACTCAAATGTGCTTTTGTGGAAATGTCCTTTTTTTCTCCCCTGGGTCCTTTATTTCTTTTCCATCTCAGCTTCCCAGTTTAATGAAATGCTACATTGTTGTTTCTGAGGGGAAAAGAAAAGAGAAAGAGAAAGAAGAAAGAAGGAAGGGAGGGAGGGAGGAAAGAGGGAAGGAAGGAAAGAAGTAGGCATTCTGACTTAAATCTGAAAGCAGAGCCCTTCAGACACTTTTCTTCGGGTTGGGATGAGTAGTTTATTGGCTTTGATGAGACAGTCCATGGTGATGTTACCTTGTGTGTGCCTGGGACGGAACAGACACTTTCTAAATTGTTGTGGCACCAAATCTTGATGTTGAGGACTCTCAATGAATGTGGCATACAAATACATTGTATTAGGTAATTTCTCATACCTCAAGGTTTATATCATTTCTGCTTGTTATCCTAAGCAGTAGAATTCCATTCAAGGCTCTGTTATATCATGCATCTAAAGAGAGAGGTGATCCCTGTGTTTTGGCATATCACAACAAACACCGTGATGGAAAATGTGTGTCTCGGTTAATAGCAGGTGTAGCATAACCTAGAGGGAGAAGAAGAGGTAACTAGAGTAGGTGCCTATGTCACTGTCCGTGTCACGGTTATCCAGCTCATCTCAGCTCACATCCTAAAATGTGAGATTGGCACTCTGAACCTTTTATGGCACTAACTAGATGAATCGTTAATTTTAATGCTGTTGTCTGAGGCCTTTATTAGAGATGAGCCTATCAGATGCATCCATGTTGTGTTTGTGTATCAAAATACTGATATGGTTGTTAGGCTTTTCTCTCTCTCCCTCTCCCTCTCTCTCTCCCTCTTTTTACCATTAAAAAGACTGATTCAACTGGTCAGTTATTACGGCAAAATGGTCCAGATAATTTTAGTCACTCGCATCATTGTAGATTCATAGTTCCTTCCCATTGGAAAAGGCTCATATTTATGGATAGGACCAGGAGAACATAGCACAGATAGACTGGAAATGTGGAGAATGTACATGTATACCGTATTCAAAAAGCATTGCCTAATTGGATGAAAATAATTGTATTTCCCTCACCACTTTTACATAACAGCCACATTTCAAGTTATATTCTAGAATATTCATTTCTTTAAGTGTAAAATACTCATTTCTTTTAAGTGTAAAATAGATTCAAATCTTTAGAATCCTGAGTTTAGCCTTATAATGATGAAGGTAAGTAACATAAGGATAGAGTAACTTAACTGGGGTTAATGGAGAGGTAAATCTAAATAATACATGTAGTCCAACTTCAGCTATTTGAATCTTCTAATGAAAAGTAGCATATCAAATAGGATAGGCTTTCTTTCAAAGTCCCAGCACTGAAAAGTACTTTTCAAGTTTATCCAGGTAGCATTCTCAGGGGCATATTTTCCACTCAGTGCAATTATTTCTGATGCTTCTTAGTAGTTATTGGGAAATTACTGAGAGTAATAATTCGTGTTGAGTTAGTTCAGCTTACCTGTGATTTATAATGACAGCATATCTTGTCACTGTAATTAAATGAAGGATAACATTGAACTACTTTGTAATCACATCCTTTTCTCTTTACTTGGGATGTATATTATAACGTAACTTTGTTTTCTACCTAAACAGTTTCATATTATTAAATGCAAATTTAAAACATTCTGAAAGGGAATCCTGGGTGGCTCAGCAGTTTAGCACCTGCCTTCAGCCCAGGGCGTGATCCTGGAGTCCGGAGATTGAGTCCCATGTCAGGCTCCCTGCATGGAGCCTGCTTCTCCCCCTGCCTGTGTCTCTGCCCCTTCCCTCTCTCTCTGTGTGTGTCTCTCATGAATAAATAAAATATTTTTAAATAAATAAAACATTCTGAAAGTGAAATGTCACATCCTGACCTCAGAGACTAGCTCTAGCAAGAGTCTGGTGTGATCACCAGTTCTATCCTTGATAGGTTTCTTTTTTTTTTTTTTAAGATTTTATTTTTTTTATTTATTTATTCATGAGAGACACAGAGAGAGGTCTGTAGGCTCTTAAGGCAGAGACACAGGCAGAGGAAGAAGCAGGCTCCCTAAGGGGAGCCCAGTGTGGGACTCGATCCCAGGACCCCAGGATCAAACCCTGAGCCAAAGGCAGGCGCTCAACCACTGAGCCACCCAGGTGCCACTGTCCTTGATAAGCTTTTTAACAGGCCTCAGGAATTGCTATATCCTGTTGATATATATATATATATATATATATATATATATATATATATATATCTGTTGATGAACAGATAGACCTTTTCTTCTTAGAGGGGAATTCACTGGCATTCAAATTGTTAGGCAGGATGAAGGGTATGTATCTATCTTCAAGTTTAGCTTATCTGAATAGTCTTGCTTGTTTTTATCTTACAGATCCCCTATGCAGCAAGCTTGATCAGGAAAGAAAAGCTTGGTGCCCATCTCAGCAAAAGCTAAAAGGTAAGCTTACCAGAAGAAAGCGATTTTCCTGAACCCTGAATTCTTAATTGCTCAGCCATGTTCTTTACTGGTGTTTTCGAAATAACAAAGGGATTAGTCAAGTTGCATTCTGTATTTCAGCCAATATACAGATGAACTTTTTTATGTCCGGGCGTGGGACTTCCCAACCAAGTAGACATGTGCATTTTATAGATTCTTTGGAAAAGTCCTAAAACTAAGGAAATTCTTTACTCCTTTGCAGAAGCAATCTTTGTTCTGTTCTAAGGTATTCTGTTCTCTGATATTCTCCCTGACGCCTCAATTACTGCTCCTCCATGAAAGTGGAGTGTCGGTGATCATTTTCTCTGCCTTTCCTTTGCTGCCAAAAGTCTTCCTCAAATCCGGCTTCCAGGGAGCTAATAACAGATGGTGATGTGAACAATTGCTGCAACATGGACCTTTGAGAACATCTGCTATAGGAAGAGTCATCCATTCCTTCCCTAAACCAATCACTGTTCCTCTAGAGCTGAAGCCAGGTTCAAGATCATATCCCTGGCAAGGATTTAAAAGACAAATTCTCTGGGCTCTTAAGGCAAAGAAGACAGTAAAAATTCAGTAACTGTAGTCAGAACATACCTAAACATCTCAAAAGCAACTTTTTGATTATATAAAAGATATATACATAATTGTTAGAATCAAAGGGATATAGAAACTAAGGCTTGTTTCTGTAACCATACATCAGGATGACCTAACAACTAGAATTGCTAAATCAGGAAAAAACACGGATGTCAGAGGGAGCATTTGTAAGTGCTCATGGCCAACTAGGATTGCAGTCATTTATCAGTTTGACCTGTTCCCATCAGAATCCTTCTTCCCAGGCCTTCCCTCTGGAACATATTTTCAACTTAATAGAATTTATTGGCAAAAAGAATTCTATACAATGCAGGCTTGTGGTTCCTTTTCTTTCCTTCCCATCTCTTTCTGCATATCAAAATCCTCCTCCATCTTTGTACAAATGACAATCCCACCTCTTGTCATCGCCTTTGTTAGTGATAATCTTCAGCATTTGTCTTAAATAATGATAATTACATCTCTTAACATTTCATCAAGAGCTCAAAACTCTTTCCAAGACAGTCTCTCATTCATATGCTTTCCCTTAATTTTATACACAAAGAACTGAGGTATGGAGAAGAGAGATGTGATGTTTTATATCCATACTGCAAAGCTAGAAAAAGATCCTAGGGCTCCTGACTCAGTGCCAACTTGCTCTTAATGCATGCACTTCCTCTCCTCTTTGAGCAGATGTTTTGCAAGGGAGACAGTCACATAATAAGTCATTGTGTTCCCATCTCCACGAGTTCATACACAAATGGGCCTGTGAGTTGGCTCTGTGCTATATATGTAAATATTCTTAAGTCTGAAGTTTATGTTGGATAGTTTCTTTCTCATTAGAGGAGACAAGTTTGTACCATTTGCATGAAATGAATCATTTTAGAACAGTCAGACCTCACTAAATCTTAACCAAGAATACCAAGGTAATCAAGGCAAGAATCACCCAAATAAACTCATAGGTGTAATAATTTGAAAATGTCAAAGTAATTTTCTTTCAAGTTAAAGAGACTATATTAGCATGTGTTCTTTTTAAATAACATTTTTATTGAAGTATAACACACACTCATCAAAGTCCAGGCAGAACTCATCAAGTCATACAAGTCATGAAGTCAACAAGTCAAAATTCAATGGATTTTCACAAGATGAACTCACTTAGGTTTCCAGCACCCAGACAGCCTCCCTGCACCCCTCTCCTGTTGCTCTCCTACCCAACAAAGATCAGTTTTGCCTGGCTTTGAACTTTAGTAAAGGACATTGTATAGAATGTTCTCTTGTATCTGGCTTCTTTTACTCTGTGTTTGTGAGATTCACCCTTTGGAATGTGGTCTGATTCCCACTCAGGAACTTCAGTAAACTCTCTTTTTTACTCCTTCTGATTCCCCAACTCATCTCCCCTGCTTACCACGAACTGCTCTTGCACCTACAAAATGAAGACTCACTGCCCAGAAAATGTGTCTTTGATGGTGACATCGAGTACCACTAGGTGGAAAGAAAAAAAAAAAAAGATTGATTTGTGTTTAGTAACTAATGCTTCCTTCATGCTGATTTTGTTTCCATCCTTGCAGACAACAGGGATTTCTCTAAGTAGACCCTGGTGCTTTCAGAAGATTAGTGGTTACTTAAATGCTGAGCTAAATCAGCCAAGCAGAGAATCATGACCATATTGTTAGAAGCAGTATTTGATTCTCAACATGCCAAGCCTGCAAGGAATTACCCCAAGAGAGATTACAAAATAAAAATCATTACGCCAAGGGAGAGAGACAAATTCTGCCTTGCTGAGTGACCACAGGTTTCCAAATTAGGGACTGATGCATTAACGTCTTATGCAAGAGTGACCGTTAAGGTAGTATGCTGTGCTCTGGCCACCCAGTGGATTCCAATATGACTATTAAGAGGAGGAAGCTTTTCAAAACCACAGGCAATCCACTTAATAAGCCAAGCAAGTATTGCCACATATCACTGCTCTACAAATCTTTTTTGCCCTACATTAGGACAGAAGAAACTCCATGTTGAGTCAAATAAAGGTCCACCCAGGCCAGGGTACTAACTGTAATTCCATTAGAAGAGCCAAATTGTTGTTCTTAACAATACTGACCTCAAAATTCAGGCACGTGCACTGAATGCTCGTAGCTTTTCCTTGATAACTCCTTAAAGACCCATTACTCATGGATTTATCTAAACCTTTCTTCAACCTAGGCATAGTCCCCTTTGGGGCAATGAATTCTATTTGGTTAGCTACCAGCTGTGTTAAGTGTAGTTTGCTTTCTTTATCTTCAAACAAACTACCTCCTAAAACAAGCCATAGTAGATCAGCCATCAGACTACTTTGCATATTTGTTTCATTGTAAGCTCACGAGTACAATAGAAATGATTTGAAAAAAAATTTTTCAAAATGTTGAGTGTATTACCCTTGCATTTAGGACTGGTCTTAACACCAGAATTATTCCCCACAGTCTCTCTTATCTGTGGTTGTTTCTGTGACCTGTGTCCTGTACAGACACACAATGTAATCTTTGTGATATCTGCACCCCCAAAGAAGTGCCACATCAATACAAATTTAATTATTACTTTACACTTTTTCTTCCAAACACCTTTTAACATTAAACAAATGTCCTCCATATAGCTGGTTGCAGCATCTAGGTCTTTCAGTCATTTTACACTAGTGGAAAGTGGATCATGGGAAATAACTTGTTCATAGTCATACAGAACCTCATGACCAAGCCAGAAATAGTAATGACCATCATTTATTGAACACTAATTATGCAGGATGCTGGGCTCAATTCTTTGCCACATTATATATCTCTATAATGTAGATCTTATCATTTCTATTCATACATGGGAAAATTTAGGTTCAGTGAGGTCACTTAGCTAGCAAGTGACAGAGCCAAGGTTCAATCCAGGTCCATTTGACTCTAGAACACTTCTCTGTCTCCCACGGATCATTGGGCTTGTTTGGAAGGGGTCTGCCTCCTAAATCTCTCACTCCCTCCCTATGTCATCTTGAACGGAATATCATGTAATCTCTTTGAGGCTCACTCTCATCTATAAAATGTGGGCAATCAAGCCTGATCAAAGTCTCTGCCAGTTCTAAAATGTTGATTATCACTCTTGCATACCATACTTCTGCCCCTTTCCTACAAAGGGGCTGCTTTTATTAAAGTATGCTCAAGACTATATGTAACACCCTAGGGCATGACCAACCTACTTTTATCTTATGTCTGCATTTTCTTCATCACAAATGTCTACTTTGCATACTTCTGGAGAGTTTGAGAATTTCTCTTCCTATACTGACAATATCTACCTCTTTGGTAAAGTCCTGTTACTTCTATTTCAGTTCTGGAGTAATTGCTTCAAAAATAATAACAAGAAAAAGCTCTTAAAAGGATATATAGGGATTGTAATGGAACACTCTGTGTCTTCCTTTTGTATAGATCAAAGACAAAGGGAAGGAATAGCATATCCATTCCTTTCATCCATAGTCAGACATAGAGGACCAGGTTCTTTCAAGAGTCTCCATTGAAAATGATGATGTGCTCCTACCCTGCTCAGTGCTTTATGTCAATTCTCTTATTTAATCTCCAAAGCAACCCATTGAAAGATTGCTACTTTCACCATTTTCTACAGCAGGGAAAACTGACATGCAGAGACCTGAGAATGTGATCTGTAGTCTCACTGGGAGCAAGTGGCAGGATTTGCACCAAGCTTCCTGGCTCTGCCACCCACATTTCATCTGCTTTCCTTGGATTCATACCTCCAGCGATCATGGCCTAATTTGCATTCTCTATTATAAGTTATAAATATACAGTTAATAGCCAATCCAATGGTTTTGTTGATGTTGAATCACAAAAACTCCAGTCATGCTTCTGCAGTTGCATTAACACCTCAGGACAAGAAAAATGGATGTAACCGGCCATCCAGCCAAAGCTAGCAGGGCACTGGCACATGAACTTCTGTCTGTCCCTCTCATGGCAGGCTGTTGGAAGCAAACCAGAGCTTCTAGAACCTAGCAAACAGGGCTTTACTGTAAGAAATGCATAGCAAACCAGCACACTCTGATTTAACAGTTCTAGTTTGGCTCCGTGTCCACAGAGACGCATAAACTAAGAGAGCAGGCAAATATATGTACAAAGAGCAGATGCTCTCACAATCACTGTTGAAACATTTCACCCAAACTGTATGAAAAGTGTCTTCTCTCAAGATATACTAAATGTTAGTTGGCATGTTCTGAATCGTGCTGAAGTCCTCATTCTGTACATTTTGTCTCATCCCAGGTGCACAGAACCACTCACTCTTGTTCTCTTGTAAGATACAGCCTGCCACTGAGCACTTCTGACCCACATAAAGACTGCGAATTGAAAGGGCTTGGGAATCAAATACAAAATCAGGTTCGGGAGAACCCAAGGACAAGTGACCTCAAAGCAGCACGGACAACCATGTAAAATAGACTGTAGTGGCCATTAATTAGTGGGGGGAGGGGGGCGCCAACCAGAGCAGCCAATGCTTGTTGCTTCTTTTGGTGGAACCAAAGTTTGAGTCTTTGTGTTTTTCAAAGCCAACTGAATCCAGAGTGGAGTGCTGTTAGCCAATTGGGGTGGGAAATCCGTGGACGGTCCCAAGTGATCTCAGTGCTGCACACCTGGAAAAGGTGGTTCTGCAAGACTGTCTGTTACGTTTGAAGCAGTGATTCTTGGTGGAAACACAAGACCTGTCCTAGGAGTAGGGAGCACGTTTCTACAGCTGGGATGGCCTTTGCCGTCCAAACCTGCTTTTCACAGCAAACTGGACAGACTTACCCGTGGCCCCTTCCTCTCTGGTACTTTGCCTGCTGTATGAATGAAGATTGTATTCCTCTGGAAATATTTTACAGTTTAATATTGAGTGTAATTAAGAATATAATCATGTTATCAAAAATGGTATTTAACTCTGTTGTAGTTTCTTTAACATTCATGTGGATAAAAAAAGTCTATAATAAAAAAAACTATGAAGTAATAGTGGTGTTCATGTAGTTAAATGCATATTTGATTGGGGGCAGCTAATAGGAATGAATACTTTTTAGAATTATTTTGATATAAAATACTTGAATAAATTATTTTTGAAAATGGAACTCCTTCAAAAATTATTATTAAAGTCTAGGTTAGCCTTTGGCCACTGTCAGCAGCTGAAGTCCTCCCCATCATTCTAGGATCTTTGTATGGCTAGGGGAAGCTTCTGTGTTCCTGCTAGGTCTTCTGATAATGTTGGTGATGGTTGATATGGTGCTACCCTCCTTACTATGATGTTGAATCAAAGCCTGAGATCCCCCCTTTCCTTAAAGAATTATTTATTTGAGAGAGACGGATAGGGTGGAGGGAGAGGCAGAAGAAGAGGGAGAGGGAGAGAGAGATTCCTCAAGCAGATACCCCTCTAAGTGTGAAGCCCAATGCAGAGCTCCATCCCATGACCCGAGATCATGACCTGAGCTGAAATCAAGAGTCAGATGCTTAAGCAACTGAGCCACCCAGCCCCCCACCTCCTGTGAAATTCCTTGTATGCCAAAAATTCTGCCTCTCAGATGAGACAGAAGGACCAAAATGGTGACTCCTTTGGAGCAAGGATTTCTAAGTTCTTGCTGAGTTGCACAGAAATCTACAGAAATCTCTTACCATGAGGTTGCCAAGCACCATCCTAACTGAAGAGACGCCTTGCCAGTGGCATTCTTGACAGATTTCAAAACAGGCTTAAAATGCCTCACCAGGCTATTTGATAGTTTTCCCCCCACCATCTTCATTATCATGAACTATTAAAAAAAATCACAATTTGGCCCTTGAAAAAAAATGTTTTTAACCTTTGGTTGTCGCATTAAGAACTCAAAGGAGAGCTGCTCATTGGTGATTGTCTTCCTAGCCCAAGAATAGCAAGAACAGGAAGCTGGTCAGAGGAGGGATCTAAGCAGGTCCTGGAATCAGAAGACAGAGTCCCAGTGATTACTAGTGGAGAATAATATGAGGGTGCAGTGACGGACCACGCAGGACAGAATGCTCTCTGAGGGGTCCTGGCCTGGGTGTGAGCACGAGGCTCACGCAGCTCTTCAGATGAGGTTGGTCCACGTTCCTGAAATTGGCAGCTGGGCTTAGGAGGATAAGCGGCCCGTCAAGTTGGTGGAGCGTTTTCTCCACAGAAGCTTTACATGACACAGAGGGTTGGAAGCCCAGCACCCTTAGCTTTGTACTTCAAGCCAATTCTTTCAGAGGTGACAGAAAGAGCTCCTGGGAGCCCGAACAATGGTGAGCAGGGAGAGAGGCAGGGAGAGAGGCTGAAGTAATGGACAGACTTACTTATGGCCTTTGCCCTGCAGCTGCATTGATGGGCAGCATAAACTAGCCTGAAATATCATTCTTTTTTTTTTTCTAATTGCACCTTGAAATGTCTCATTAGTGCTGAAATATCAACAAATAATTTTGAAGCAAAAGGGAAATTAGAACTGGATAGCTTGACAAGAATATCTGAGAGCCTGGAGTTAGTAACTGTGCCATAGCTCTGAACTGAATTAATGTCCAAACTCTTGGGGAAGCCCACCGGCCTCATGGATGCTGGTGGTATATTGTGACTTTCAGTTCTCCTCCTAAACTCCAAACTCCATAGAAGCCCAGTTGTGCCTCTTTTCCAAGAGCACTTGGAAACTGCTGTTGTCTTTATTCTCATGACCTTTGAGTCTCCCCATTTCTTGAGGTATTTTATCAAACTCAGTCTATTTCTTACAAACAGTAGAGCCCAAGAATCCTCCGGGTAACCATGAAGTTATACACCCAAACCCAAAACCTTCAGAGAAAAAAAGTCCGACAGATGACACGGACACATCATTAATCGATATATTTTCTCACTAAGGAAAGTGAAAACCTCTTCTTTATTCTAGCAATGCTTTGATGCTCCTAAGTTGGAACAAAAAGAATTTGTCCCTAAAACCGGATGTGATTGGGTGATCCGAGCTGCCCTATGGAAACAGACAGGACATCCATCTAAAGTGCTGTATGGGGCTAAAAATAAAGCCACTCTTCAGAAGGACAAATAAAAATTCTTGGCTCCACAAAATGACAGCAGAAAAATGCTGTGCTCTTTTCTTTGACCATTTTATCATGTTAAAACTCCAAGGTCAAGCCAACTATTAGCTAATGAAGAATAAGGGCAATGCATATAAAATTCTCTATTTCAATTCCAGATGAAATCATAAGATCAGAAGCAGCCATAGAAAATCAAAGCAGAAATCCAGTCCCAAACAATAAAGCATTTCCTATTGGGATAGACATTGCAGACAGATGCTTTTGGTCCTTAGGACGCCTGAGTAATTGCTCATCTATTTGCCACAGGCAAGGAGAACGGGACATCACATCCCACTTTCCTTAGATTGAGCAATGAGTGTAGCCTCAGCTCTGTGGAAAATAGAGGAGAATTCTCTCCTAGCTACAGGGAATATGACCAAGCAGATAGTATCTTTTTCATTTAAGGATAAGAGTTAAAACAGCCTTGGTCAGCAGTGAGGAGGGTCAGAAAAGAGGAATCCCACCAGCATGCTAAGAATGTGTAAGTATCTCATTTAATGGGGATGCTTCTAGTTGACTCCAGGCCCAATGACAGAGCTCCTTTGTCTCTCTACACAGTTGAGGACACAAAGTTCAAGTCTGACCTCCTAACATGATTCCCCATACACAACTTACACAGTTTGTAATTACACATTCCTTCCTTTCATAGGAAGATGTGCACTGTACACTTCATGAGAGCAGGGGAAATGTTCATTTCAGTGCTCCACCATCTCTCCACTGCTGAGCACAATCCCTGGCATGTAGTTACTACATAAAATATTTTTGTTGGTTAAGTGGATGTCATTTACTTTATTTGAGTCAATCCCAAAATCTGATTGTTTCACTGTTATCACTTTAAACTCAAGGAACATTGACATTTCATTTGGTTTCAAATGACCGTATGTGGCAAATGTTAGTTACCATGCAACAGTATCCATTCCTGGTGGCAATGCACTCAGATAAAAGACTGCATCTCCCAGGCTTACTTGCAACTAGATGTGGCCATGTGACTGTGTTCTGGCCAATAAGATGTAAGTAGAAATATGTGGCATTTTCAGGAATTCAATTCTAAAGAGTTTCACGTAGGCAATATTTCTCTTTTCCCTTCCCTTTCCTTCTTTCCCGGTGTCTGGAATATGGAGGGAGCCCCAGAAGCCATCTTGGGCCATGTGGTGACTTTGAAGATAGAAGCCATATGCTAGTATGCAACAGAAACATAATAGAAACCTGAGTCCCTAACAGCTACTGAACCAGCGTTCTAACTCTGGACTGCCCACTTCCAAACTTCTTTTATTTTGGAGAGAAATAAAATTCTATTTTGTTTAAACCACTGTTATTTTAGATTTTCTGTTAACTCTGATTACAGAATCCTTTTCTCTATTTGGGGGCTCAGTGATCAGTTAACAGTAACACAACTTCTTATTAGTGTAACAACTTTCCAATGCATATTTATGCCAGTCATGCCATCTTACGTTCTCATTAGCCCTTTGCTTTGGCTAAGGGAGGTCAGTGGGTATGAAGACTGGTTAGTTGCAGAGTTAAGCCTCAAATCTCCTTACTGCTATAGCCAGCTTTTCCTGCTCAATCTCTTGGCCTCACCACCAGAGCTGAACCAGTCTGTCACATCTCTGATATCCCCCATTGCAATATAGATGGGTGAAGATGACAGAAGAGCTGGATGTGAACTTGATCTGCTCCTCAGAGTAGGACAGGAACTGGGTTGGAAAGGTACACTATCCAAAAGACCTCACAGGTTCTTGTATGATGCAAGCAAAGCTGTGACCTGGTGTGTAGCTAGGACCACAAAGAGAATAGAGCTCAGCAGCACATATATCCCGGGAGCAGAAGGTAGTCAGTCATCATCATCCTTGATAGTGGATCCCTGCTGCTCACTTAGCATTCATGGTCACATTCCAACCTTGGGAAAATATACCACAGAGAATAAATAGGGTGGCAAGAAGCAAGCCCAGTACTTGACTTGGGGATATGACGGTCAGAGAGGAATTTGACCCAGGAACCCATGTGGGCACTTGGTTCCCCTAGTCAGAGGGCAGCAAGGCTACTTGGGAGATTGAGTAATTGCTCTGGGACCCCTAGACTTGGACCAGGAACCACTACACAGGACTAGAAGGGAGCTAAGACTTTCTAAATGCCTCTGGACTCCAGTCTTGATGTAGGCTCTGAAACAATGTTGTAGCTTCAGGAGGAAGAACGGAAAGACAGCTGGTCTTGAACTGAAAAAGAATCCAAAAAATACTAAGAGCTGAGAATACCTTGCTGCAAATGGCCACTTATTTCCACACCAGGCCTAATATACAAATAATTTAGAAGTAATAAACTCAAGTTATCTAAAGTAAATAATCATTCTGAAAAGCCACGACTCTGTACCAAATTAGGAACTTCTCTGAAAGCATTGTTAACGTCTGGAGTTTTCAAACAATAAAATTCATTCTTCTCATCCAACTTTTACATCATCTCACTATTAAGGACAGTGGCTTCCTGGATAATTGTTAATGATGGTTTTCTTTATTATATTTTAGACCATTTAGCGAAGTTTATTGATTTATACTTCCTTGTAATTAGTTGTAGTGATTAAAATAGCTTTTATGGCCCTCTAGAGATTGACTTTTTAAAGAATCAACATTTACCCCAAATTGTGTGCTTTAAAACATGGTTAAATACTGTTTGAATTCAGTACTAAAACATCATTGGTGAAACTGTGATTTTATATGTAGTTGCTTTCTCATCCCTCTGCTCATATGGCACTATCATCCAATTACTTGGCAGCCAATAATAATAACAGCAGCCAACTTTCATTGAGTGATTACAATAAGCAGAACATTGTACTAAGTGTCTTAAAACATTATTTCATTTAATTCTCTCAAAAACCCTATGAGGCAGAGACTATTTAACTATTTAATTGAAATCTGAGGAGTTAAGTCACTTAGCTGAGAAGTAGAAAATTAAGAATTCAAAACTTTGGCCACTATAACTTTAAAATCTCTGCTTTTAGGGATCCCTGGGTGGCGCAGTGGTTTGGCGCCTGCCTTTGGCCCAGGGCGCGATCCTGGAGACCTGGGATCGAATCCCACGTCGGGCTCCCGGTGCATGGAGCCTGCTTCTCCCTCTGCCTGTGTCTCTGCCTCTCTCTCTCTCTGTGTGTGTGTGACTATCATAAATAAATAAAAATTTTTAAAAAATAAAAAAAATAAAATCTCTCCTTTTAGCCACTGAACTCCAGTGCACATTGCCAGGGGAGCCAAGCAAGATCCTTTGTACACATGGGTAAACTGGCAGCCCCCTGAATGACATTTGAAGGACGCTGGAGACCTTTCTTAAACAAAAATACCTATCCTCACCAAACTCACTTGAAGCTGAAATTTGTCCATTGGCATGATTCCTCTAACTAAGGTATTTTATGTTCCTGGAAATATAAGTACTCTAACACAGTGCTACTTGAAATGTGGTCTAAAGCTAAAACAATAAAAAGAAGAAAACATAAGAGTAAATCTTTATGACCTTGGGTTAGGCAATGGTGTCTTAAATACAGCACCAAAAGCACAAGAGACAGAAAAAAATAGATAAATTGGACTTCATAAACATTACAAACTTCAGTGCTATAGATACTATCAAGAATATGAAAAGACAGCCTACAGAATGGGAGAAAATATTTGTAAATTATATACCTGATAAGAGATTGTATCCAAAATATATAAAGAACTCTTACAAGTCAATAATAAAAATACAACCTAAATAAGAAATGGGCAAAAGATTTGAACAGACATTTTTCCAGAGAAGATACACAAATGTCCAGTAAACATGTGAAAAGATGCTCAACATCATGAGTCATCAGGGAAATGCAAACAAAATCAGTGAACCCACTTCACCTTACTTCAAAAACCATTTCATATCCACTGGGATGACTGCTTTCAAAAAGACAGACAGTTACAGATTTGGTAAAGATGTGAGATAAATTGGAACCCTTGTACATTGCTGTGGCAATGAATCAGTCTGTCACATCTCTGATATCCCCCATTGCAATATAGATGGGGGATATATATAAGATATATATCTTATATATCTTAAAATATAAGATGGTTGCACCATCTTATATTTTCCAAACTGTGGAAAACAGTTTGGCAGTTCCTTAAAAAAAATTAAACATAGAATTATCATGCCACTTATTAATTCTACTCCCAGAATATACTCAAAAGTATTGGAAACAGGTACTTATATATTTGCATACAACTGCTCATAGCAGCACTATTTACAATAGTCAAAAGGTAGAAATGACTCATATGTCCATCAGTGAATGAATGGATAACCAAAATATGATGTAAAATATTATTCAGTCATGAGAAGAAATGAAGTATTGACACATGCTACAACATGGATGAACCTTAAAAACATTATTCTAAGTAAAACAAGCCAGACATAAAAGGTCACAGAATGTATGATTCCATTTATGTGAAATTCTAGAATGGCAAATTCATAGAGATAGAAATCAGATCGATGGTTTTCAAGGCAGGTGGGGGGACAGATTTTGTAGAAACTACTTAATGGGTACAGGTTTTCTTTGGAGTGATAAAAATATTTTGAAAGGAAATAGAGGTAATAGTGTCCACAAATCGTGAGTGTGTTGAATAGCACTGAAATGTCCTTTGAAATGGGTAATTTTATGTTACAGGAATTTCACCTCAAAAAAAATAAAAAACCTTTTATAAATTTAACAAAAGATACGTAAGACGTTTCTAGCGAAAACCTCAAAATATTGTTGAAAGAAATTTAAAAGACTTAAAACACTTGAGAAATATCTTATATCATGAGTTGGTAGATTCATTATTGTTAAGATATCAGTTTTCCCCAAATGTGTTTATAGGTTCAGCACAATTTCAATCAAACTCCCAAAAAGACTTTTGGAAGAAACTGGCAAGATGACCCTGTAATAAAACACAAGTACAAAGGACCTAGGATACCCAAAGCACTTTTGAAAATGAAGAGCAAGTTTCCAGGAATTTATACTCCTTGATTTCAAAACTTACTATAAAGTCATAGCAATCCTAACACTGTGTGGCACTGGCTTCAGGTTTGGCAAACATCAGTGAAACTGAATACAGAGCCCAGACATAGACCAGACCTATATGGCCATTCGATATTTGACAAAGATGCCAAAGAAATGGTCAAAGGAAAGTCTCTTTAACAAAATGGTGCTGGAATAAATAATTCTATGTCCATATGAAAAAACAATTGATTTCAACCTCTACTTCACACCGTATACAAAATCTAATCTGAGACAGATGATAGACTGAAATGTAAAACTTGAAATCCTAAAAATTTCAGAGTAAAACGTGGGAGAATATCTTCATGACCAGGAGGTAGGCAAAGATTTCTTATATGTACAAAGCAATAGTCACCAAAAACAAAAACAAAAAACAGAAAAAAACCAACCTGATAAATTAGACTTCATCAAAATTAGAAGTTTGTGCTCATCATAACACCAATAAGAAAATGACGTGCAAACCACAGACTGGGAGAAAACAGGCAAACATATATCTGACAAAGAATTTGTATCTAGCCTATATAAAGGACTCCTTCATCTTATTAAAATAAGAAGCAATCCGACTTAGGGACGCCTGGGTGGCTCAGTGGTTGAGCGTCTGCCTTCGGCTCAAGGCGTGATCTCTCATGAATGAATGAATAAAATCTTAAAAAAAAAAAAAAAAACTCAGCACACACACACAAAAAAAAACTCAGCAAAAGAATTGAATAGACTTTAAAAAAAAAGAATTGAGTGGACTTGTCATAAAAGAAAAGATACAAATTATCAATAAACATATGAAAAAGTGACTAACACCATTTGTCATCAGGAGATAAGTTAAAACCCCAATGAGATACCACTGGTACACTCTAGAATGACTAAATTTAAAGGACTGACGAATCCCTACACTGACAAAGTTTTTTTGTTTGTTTGTTTTTAAAGATTTATTTATTTATTCATGAGAAACACAGAGAGAAAGAGAGGCAGCAACCAGGCAGAGGGAGAGGGAGAAGCAGGCTCCATGCAGGAAGCCTGACATGGGACTCGATCCTGGGTCTCTAGGATCATGCCCTGGGCTGAAGGCGGCGCTAAACCCCTACACTGACAAAGTTGTAGAGTGACTAAAACTCATATGTTGAATTTAGGGTGAGAGCAGCTCGGGTGGCTCAGCGGTTTAGCGCCTGCCTTTGGCCCAGGGTGTGATCCTGGAGACCCGGGATCAAGTCCCACATCAGGCTCCCTGCATGGAGCCTGCTTCACCCTCTGCCTGTGTCTCTGCCTCTCTCTCTTTTTGTGAGCCTCTTATGAATAAATAAATAAAATCTTAAAAAAAAAAAAAAAAGGAATACAGGATGGTATAAATTCTTTAGGAAGAGGTCTGGAAATTTCAAGGCTAAGCCAGAGTCCCCAGAAAGGGAAATTTAAGAACAGCAATCATGAGAAGGCAACTAGGCTTTTGAAAAATGTACTGTGCCTCAACTTACCTTTTAAAAAGGCAGAAGAGCCAGGCATAAAAAAGAGGGAGCAGCAGACCCACTGCTGGGCTGGAAACACTATTTGATCATTTCCCAACTTCCATTCCTGCCTTTGTGAATCCGCTTCTGTGATGCTCATGGATCCTTGTGAGGCTTGGATGCAGAGAGATTTCAGGGTTTCTTTGTTTTTTTTGCTTTTAAAGATTTTATTTATTTATTCATGAAAGACACACACAAAGAGAGAGGCAGAGACACAGGCAGAGGGAGAAGCTGGCTCCATGCAGGGAGCCCGACGTGGGAATCGATCCCAGGACCCTGGGATCACGCCCTGAGCCAAATCCAGATAGATGCTCAACCACTGAGCCACCCAGGTGCCTCCGAGATTTTATTCTTGCTATATATGTTGGTTAGCCAACTTCCATTGCCTGAAGTAACTTGAACAGGCCTCTGCAAACTATACCAAACCTGTAAACAAATGCTTAACCCATTGGCTGTGTTTCTTTTATATAGTCTCATTTTTACTTACGTCTGTGCCTAAAGATATAAAAGACATTTTCTGTATTCTCTGCTCAAGGAAAAGTATGTTTGGGGGGAAAAACTACATGGCTTTTCCATCTCTTAGAAAAACAAAAGCTGTTCCATCATATGACAGGTTTTTAGAACTCTCACAGTCCCCAAATCCTTAAGTCCCCATAAACAGTCCCCAAATCCTTAAGTCCCCATAAGCAGACTTCCTGGTATACTTTGATCTCCCCTTCCTCCCAAACCCCCGCCACAGTCGCCACCACCTTTCCTTCTTGTATAAAATGGATTCAACCAAGATTAATAAGATAATGCTTGTAAAAGACATCTTTTCTTTAACAAGCTACATAAATAACAACAGGCATAAGAAAGTCCCTTGGGATACTACTTAATTCTCCAAACTCCTGGGAGGTTTTCTTACTTGAACATTAACAAGGAAGGAAAAATCTTGAAAACAACAGATGTAGGCATATCATCTTCTGGAACAGAACCTTTAATTCTTCACTCCCAATAAGCCAAGGCTAGTTGACCTTTATAGCATACTACAGCACCAAATTAATTGGGGAGAGTGTTTCTACACAGATGAAGACTCAAAAACTAATACTAGAAAAATAAGTATGAGCTAAGGTTTTGTACCACCACTTTCATCTTGCAAATTTTTGATGCTACCTGTTATCTACAAAATAAATCCCAAGTCCTACCTGTTGTTGAGGCTCCATACACTTTGGACCCAGCTTACATCTGCCATCTCACAGCTGGACTCTCCCTACATTGGCCCATCATTGCTATCTTCTTGTCTTTGCTGGGTACCAATCCCCACTTGGAAGGTCCTCCTTCCCTGTTTCTTCTTGCCTAATCTGTGTTTAACACTCAAGGTCCAGCAGCTCAAGTCCATCCCTTGCCCTAGCTCTCTAAACCCTTAGATTTTTCACCCTTCTCTAAATCCTATAAGGGTATGAGGTTTTCCGCATCAGTTGCTTGGCCCTTCTTATGTGTTGCCTTACGTTTCTCATTGCTCCTCTTTGTCTTATTGTGCGCCCTGTGAGACTGTAAACTCCTCAGGGCAGGAACATATCGCCCTAGTCCTGTGCTGCACTCCTCTTGGTTGGATAAGTGTTTCCTAATGCAGACGACTTGGATGTTTCAAATGCTCTAAACTTGCATACAGGGACACCTGGGTGCCTCAGTGGCTGAGTGTTTGCTTTTGGCTCAGGTCGTGATCCCGGAGTCCTGGGATCCGGTGCCTGCATCAGGCTCCCCACAGGGAGCCTGCTTTTCCCTCTGCCTGCGTTTCTGCCTCTCTCTGTGTGTCTTTCCTGAATAAATAAATAAAATCTTTGAAAAAAACCCAAAAACTTGTATACAGGTTTGTAGAGAACTTATGAGAACTTGGGGAAGATTCAATATATAGAAATGTGGCTAACTAAGCTCATCTGTGTTCTGAGCCACAGTTCATTCATTATCACTGCTCCTTCCCACTCCCCCACCTGTCCCCTTGAGAGTCTGTCCTCTCTATGTATATACACACAGATGCTTCTTGAGTTTCTTAAACCTTCATGTATTATGTAGCTTTGCTCCATATCCAAAGTAGGTTAACTACACTAATAACACCAGCAGATGACTCTGGTGGTAGTTGGTATGGTGCCTGTGAATTTAAGAATCCATGAACTTACCACAGTTTTTCTTGAACTCTGTTTTCTTCTCAAGCTGCTGCCTCCTTTCTCCTTCCTGTCACCATCGATTTCTTTTTCTTAATTCTTCTTAGATTTATTTGTGCCCAGGACCTGGCTTCTGCCCTGAGAGATGGCCACATTTAACTTGACCTCTGTATCTGGATCATGAGTTGGTTGTTTTGCATTTTATTTTGAGTCATAAGTATATTTATCTCTTATTGAGAGAAAGGGGTGCTCACTTGCTCTCTCTCTCTCCCTGTATTTGTAGTTAAGGTAGATTAAGAAATGCTGCAGTAACAAATAAAATCCTGAAATCTCAGTTGGTCAGTGGCCTAACATTATAAAATTTTATTTCTTGATCATATCACAGTCCACCACAGTCCACAGGGGAAAGTTTTCATCCGTGCTGTGACTCTGACAACTTTGAGATCTTTGGAGCTCTCCACTGGAACCAGTCTACCCGGTCAACTAACACTGGCGGAGAAAGATCAAACAGAAAATCCACTGTTTCCACACTGCCCTGGCCTGAAAATAAAATTCACATTCCATTGGCCAGAATTCAATTACACATTCCTAACTAAGGATAGGGAATACTGAAAAATGTAAACAACCTGTGTACCTAGGAAGGATTCAGCTGGATATTGCTCAGCACAGTCAATACCACATCTTCTCACTTTATCTTCCAATGGATTCCTATGTTACTTATTACCTGAAATCTATTTCTATTTATTTTTTCTATAAGAGACTCTTCACAGAGCATAATGACTTCTTGGTTCTAATTTGGAAATCGGTGCTTTTAGGACTATGACATATCTCTCATCTTCGATTTTTTATTGCCTGCTTAGTTTAGTTCTGTCACTTCTTAGAACTGTTTTTTGTTATTGTTGCTGGTGGTGGTGGTGGTGGTGGTGGTGGTTTTTGTTTTTTGTTTTTGTTAATCCATTGCTGGAGCACATCACCAAAAGGATGTTTGAAATGTACCTCCTTTGAAGTATACATTTCTTGAAGACAGGGCATCTGTTGTGCTTATTGTTATATGTCTACTGCCTAAAATAAAGCCGAAAGAGGTACATGGTACATATGTGTTAACTAGGCAAGAACTTTTTGAGAGTTTTGCATGTTTAAAAGTCTTTATAAAAAATAATTTTGGGCGGCTCCTGGGTGGCTTAGTTGGTTAGGTGTTCAACTCTTGATTTCAGCTCAGGTCATGATCTCAGTGTTGTGAGATCGAGCCCCTTGTTGATTCTCTCCCCCTCTGCCCCACCCCCCTCTCTTAAAAAATAAAACGAAATAAATAACAATAATAATTTTGTTTGAGACCCTTGGGTAGCTCAGTCAGTGAAACATCTGATTCTTGATCTCAGCTCAGGTCTTGATCTCAAGGTCATGAAATTCAGCCCCTGCACTGGGCTCCATGCTGGGTATGGAGCCTACTTTAATAACAAATATATAATAATAATAATAATAATAATAATAATAATTTTGTTTAATAAGTGTTAGTTTTGGGGCACCTGGGTGGCTCAGTCGGTGAAGCGTCTACCTTTGGCTCAGGTCATGATCTCAGGATTCTGGATTGAGCCCCACTTGGGACTCCCTGCTCAGTGGTGAACCTGCTTCTCCTTCTGCCTCTCCCCCTGCTTGTGCTCTCTCTCTCTCTCTCTCTCGCTCTCTCTCTCTCATCAAATAAATAAATAAATAAATAACATCTTTTTTTAAAAGTTAGTTTTTCCCTTATCTTTAAAATCTTTATTTTACCGTCACCATTAATAGCTAGTTGGATTGGGCAGCCCTGCTGGCGCAGCGGTTTAGCGCCGCCTGCAGCCCAGGGTGTGATCCTGGAGACCCTGGATTGAGTCTCATGGCAGGCTCTCTGTATGATGCCTGCTTCTCCCTCTGCCTGTGTCTCTGCCTCTCTCTCTGTCTCTATGAATAAATAAATAAAATATTTTTAAAAATAGATAGTTGGATTGGCTATAGAATTTTAGGCCTAAAATTATTTTCTTTTGAAACCTTGGAAGAAGTGCACTGCTGTCCTCCATATTTAGTGCTAATCGACTTATTTCTTTATAGGTAACAGTTTTCCTCCCTTGAAGTTTTTAGAATCTTTAATAGGATTTTAAATTTAAGGCGTAATAAGGTTTTGAAATTTCATGATGATGGGTCCGGCTAATGCTTTTTTTTTTTTTTTTATGTATTTATTTAGTGAGTTAAGTTTTTACCATTTAACCTGCTATGTACCCAGTAAGTCTTTAGTCTTTTCAGTTTGACCACTCATGTACTTTTCATCTCTGGAAATTTTTATTTATATTATTTCCTGTCCTGTATTTCTATCTTTATGAAACTCTCATTTTCCCTATGCTTTCTATATTTCTATACCTGTCTCATACTCTTATCTCTGTTTTTTTTTCCCCCTTTATATTCTTGGATAGTCCCTCAACTTTATCTTCCAGTGAAACTTTTTGGAGGGATATCATGGTTTTAATTTTCAGAATTCATTCTTTTTCTCTGATTGTTCCTTCTGCACAGAAATATCTGAAAACAATTATTTTAAATGCCTTTAAATCACTTTTATTATCACCAATTAGCATTTTTTCTTTTTTGAATAAAGTATAATTAATATACATTGTTATATTAGTTTCAGGTATACAGTCTTCTTTTTTTTTTTCTGAATTCTCTCTGCCCCCATCTGAGGTAAGTTTCACTGAGTTTTTCATATTAGTCTTTCCTTTTCATCTTGCTAGTTTTTGCCATGTGTCCAGATTGCCTGTTTGTATTTAATAATAATAAACTTGAATGGATATTTATATAAATGGTGTGTGGAGAAATATCTAACTGGAAGCTCTGAGTACTTGGAAAAGTTTGAAATCAGCAGCTTAGCTGTAGACTGAACTAGTAGGGAACCAGTAGTCAAGCTAACAGCCTCCCAAACACCAAAAGAACAGCCCTACTCTAAGCAGCAACGCGCACATTAGAATCCTTAGCTCTTCTCAGATATTTTCATTTCCTAAAAATAAAGTCCTTTCAGTCTTGCCCAGGGGCAAATGCAGACTGGTTGCTATGTTGTCCAAGCACTTTGGGAGTCAGGGCTGGGAAAGCTAAGTACCGCATATAAAGATCATCAATCAACCCATCTGTTCTCAGTCTTGCTTCTCCTTCTGGATCTCGATTGCACCTTCAACTCTGAATCAGGAGATTTTGTAAAACTCTTCAGGAGAACGACTTCCACCCCTCCACTATGACCTCTTCGTGGTTCGTTCTGGACTACAGGTTCATCCTCTGAGTGTCATCCATCAATATGCTTCCTCCTTTTTTTTTTTCTTATTTTCCACACATTGTTGAAATGTCTTATGTTCCTCTACATCTTTACTATTAGAAATGCCTTTCCCTTTTTCATTTGTAATGTAATGGAGTCTCAGGAAGTAGTGACGAGAAAAACATGCACTTGATGTGCCTTCTTGAACTAGAAGCAAAGCATATATATTTTAAAGGCCCCCAGGTGATTATGATCAGACAAATTTGGGAGACACTGTCCTAAACTATTTTTTATCTTTACTTTCCCTTTATTTTAAGCACTGAGCGTTCATGGCTTTGTGACTCCTTGCATTCTATGCTTTGATTTTCCTACTAGTTGATCATTTTCATCAGAGCAGGAGCATGTCTGATTATTCTTTGCGCTTAGCCTACTGTGCTTCACCCAACCCCTGAACAATGAGGGCATGGCTTAGAAGTTCAATACATTCTCCTTGAGTAACAGAATGAACAAATGCATAGGTGAGCGAAGGAATGATACAAGTTTGAGTAAGTAGTTTCTCTAGTTTCCTATCCTGCTTTTATTTACTCAGTGGTGGTTTTTGTTGGTGGTGGGTGTTTTTTTTTTTTTTTCATAGAACTAGTCAGCTATACGTAGCCATTCAGAATTAATTCCCTTTAAAAATAGATACAGTGAGTCACTTTTATTTTTTAAGGAAACTTTCCATTTCCAAGAGCCCTATTTCCAGAAACACTTTATAATGCACAAGCTTTCAGCTTGCAAATGGTTTCATTTGAGTCTCATACCAGGAATAGCTTGTATGAATCCATAAACATGAATGAGGCTCTTCTTGTGGGATTTTCCTATTTTAGCCCAATGCTTACCTCAAATAGAACCCATTTAGTTGAATTCTGCTGCCATAAACCCATTTAAACTCACGGTTGCTATTGTAAAAAACAAAATTAAAAGCAAACATACCTCAGTCACCATTGATTCATATCTCAGACAGATGATAAAATAAATATATCTACTAAAATATAGTAGGACAAAAACGTCAAAAACCAATAATCCATTTTTATCATTCTTCAAGGTGAGTCTAAATTTTTGATAAATAGCATACATAATCCTTACCTTAATGAACTAGTTTTTAATGAACACAGGAATAGAAACACTGAGATTTAAAAATAGGAGTGGAAAGAGAGCAGCCAACACATTTATTATAGACTTATTCTAAGATCTGACTTGCAAACATTTTTCTTCTTTTCCACATACCTGATATTTTCCATTGAGTGTGTGAAAAGTTTTAGTCAGTTTCAATAGTGACTATTTTCTTCAATCAAGTGTTTTCATTTTGTTACAGATGATTCCGGTATTGCGCGTAATATTTAAATCAGCCAGGACCATGAGGATACAATCAGCAAAATTCAGAATGTGAGAAGTTCTACAAGAAAAATGACCCAGTTCTCTCAACAAATAAATTACATCCTTACTAAACTTTGAAAGAGTACTTGGGCTGCTCTGGGGACAATAAACTATAGAAAAGCAAAAACCATGGAGACTGGTTAGGAGCTATTGCACTAATCTATACAAGAGATGATTGTGGCTTGCACCAGGGTATTAGTGGTAGAGAAAGAAGTAGTCAGACTTGCCTATATATTGAAGTTAGAGTCAATAGAACTTGCCAATAGATCACGGAGATAGAGTGAAGGACAATCCAATGATTTTTCCTTGAACCACTGGAAGGACAGCGTTGCCATCAATTGAAATGGATGGCTTCAAGAGAAGTGGGTTTCAGAGGGAAATCAGGAATTCAATTTTGGGCAAGGTAAGTTTGAGATGCCTATTAGACACCCAAGTGATAGTCATCTGGATATATCAGCTAAGGGTTCATGAGTGAGTTCCAAGTAGGAGATACAAATTTGGGAGTCTTTAGAGTATAGAAATGTTGTCAAGCTGTTAGAATAAATTAAATCACCAAGAGTGACTGTGAGTAGAAATCTGTTGCTTCAAAGATACTATGGAACAATCCCAATATTTAGTGACTTAAAACAACAGTCATCTGTTATGGATCTGTACCTGGATAAGGGTTTGCTGATTAAGGCTGGGCCTGAGTGGGGGTAATTTGGCTCTGCTTCAAGTATCTCTCATCCTTCTAGAATGAGTGGACTGGCTCAGGCACGGTTGTTGTTTGTCTTTTTTTCGCCCATGGCAATGTCAAAGGCACAAGAAAGAAACATACAATGCCTTTTGAGGTCCAGACTCAGAGTTGGCCCAGTATTACTTCCTTCTTAGTCTTTGGCCAAAGCAAGTCATATAGCTGAACCCAAAGCCAAGGATCAGCCAAATGATAAGGCAAAGTCACTAGTATATGGAAGGGATAAATTTGAGTTCAATAATGCCAATTTCTCATAAGTCCAAGGAGGAGTCCATCCTGGAGCACTTACCTTTAAAAGACTCCCCACTGAGTAGGGAGCCTGATACACGACACATGGGGTTATATCTCAGATCCTGAGATCATGACCTGAGCAGAAGGCAGATGCTTACTGACTGAGCCACCTGGGCACCCCTGAAAGTTCTAATTTTAAATAGGCCATATCCAGTTGGGGCTTTTTTTTCAAGCTACTGAAATATAGAATATGCATTTTACCCATTTCTTTTTTGGGGGGAAGATTTTTTTCTAAACTGAAACAACTGTTTAATAAATATATTTTTAAAACTCCAGGCTTTTAAATTTTTAGGAACTGTGGACATCAGAGGAACAATTCTTTTAAAAAATATAATCTGCTATTATCAGCTTAGTCTACAAGCCTGGATTTTTGAAAAATAGTGGATCAGAAAATGTGGTACTAGTACTCGTACACTATCTTATATTTTAAGCTGCTTTTGCTAGATCTAGAGATTTGGGGGGGCTGAAGGAGCCTTAGAGATCATAATCACCTAATTTTATAGATGAAGTAACAGAGGCCCAGAGAGGTTAACCTGATTCTTTTGAAAATAAAAGAACTGAATCATGTGAGTCGTGACCCAGGGACGAGTGACACAAAGAGGTAACTGTGAGAGGCTTTACCCCACCTCTTCTGCATCTATCCCCATAATCTCCAGGCATCCTCCATGACTCCCCCTTCTCAGGAAATACACAATATTAGTAAAAACTGTGATTCACTACTCAATGAAAGCTTCCAGACAGGCCCCCTGGGTGTCCTTCCTACTCTCCCAGCCCAAGGTAGAAATCCTGGATTGGTCAGTGTGCATTTACAGGAGGACCTTCTTTCTCTATCACCAGGGTCTAGAGTTTTGTGGGCCTTGAAAAACCGAAGGATTTGTTGGTATCCTGTTGTTTTTTTTATTTCCTTTACTTTATCTACTTCTGCCTCTCACTACCTCATTTGCATTTAGGGCTGATTTTGGAGGTAGTGTTTATGTCTGTGGGAAATAACGCATCTCTTCTTCCCTGTAGGTACTGACTAGCTGGCCTATTTAAGCTTAATTTCTTCTTGGGAGATTAACTAATTATTCTTTTCTTTGGGGGGCTGTGGGGGCTAGTGTCTCTTCCAGCAGCAGCAGCAGCAGCAGCAGCAGCAGCAGCAGCATGCACATGAGCTTCCAAAGTCCTTCCTGGGACTAATGTGCTGCCTTTCTATTTACTATTTTAGGGGACCATGAGAAGTTCAGAATGTGATTAATTTGTATACTTGGCCTCAAACAATATCTAAAATTCAACATGATCAGACTCAGCTTCTTACTGCTGCTGTCAAAGACAAACAAAGCTAGACGGCAGTTACAATGGTAAAGACAGATTTTCATCAGTAATGTACTATTGCACTAGGCAAGAGGGTCAAATGCAAACTGACCTCAATTTCAGTTTGTACAGAGGTTACTGAGCATTTTAAAGGGGGAAGAAAGGGAGGTGAACAGGGGCTCCACAGAGTCAGGGAAGTGAAAAATTATAGAAGGGTGGTCAGTGTAAATGTTGACTGGCCGGTTGTGATGGTTAGCTCACAAGTATCAAAGTTAGGATTGTACCCACCCACAGACAATGGGAAACAGAGGCCCTATTTCCCAATGGGAACATTTTTTTTAAGATTTTATTTATTTGTTCATGAGAGACACACACACACAGAGAGAGAGGCAGAGACACAGGCAGAGGGAAAAGCTGGGTACATGCAGGGAGCCCAACGTGGGATTTGATCCTAGGACTCCAGGATCACACTCTGGGCTGAAGGCAGCGCTAAACTGCTGAGCCACCCGGGCTGCCCCCAATGGTTACATTTTAAAGGAATGGCTTTCAGGTCAGAGATACATATTATAGGAGATGGCATATATATCTCAAAGGGACAGGGGGAGGATTCACAGTTGTTGACCCTTTTTAAATGATCTAAGAAAGGGTGGTCAGGGGCCTATTTTCAGGTTGGCTAGAACAAACAGTAAATTCTTTGGGCAACGTTGAGCTTTCACAGGCAGACACTTTGAGGGGTCCTTGGGTCATCCTAGGGATGTGGCCTTGAGCTGTTAGAAGCTATGTTACTGTTTAAGTCATTTAATGCAGGGCTAAGAGAGTGGATGAAATCTTTTGTGTTGAGAACTTCTAGTTTTTATAGGCTGAGGTTAAGGCCTAGTACAGAAGAGGGCTTAGAGGATCCCGGCTAGTTTGATCAAAGAAAGTATGTTTCTCACGGAGTAATTTTAGCATACGTAATTTTATTTTAATTAAAAAAAAAAACTTACTTGCCAAAGCCTCTTTATCTGTAAAATAGGAATATGAACGTCCTATAGAGCTCCCAGGACATCTACTACAATGCTGTCTGATAAACATACTGTGCAAGCCTCACGTGTCATTTGTGTCCTCATAGACACATTAAAAAAAAAGTAGAAGTAAAAAAAAAAAAAAGTAGAAGTAAACAGTAAAAGCTATTTTATTTTTTAGGATTTTATTTATTTACAAGAAAGAGAGAGAGCGCACAAGCAGGGGGAGTGGCAGAGAGAGGGAGAAGCAGTCCTCGGCTGAGCAGGGAGCCTGACGCTGGATCCCAGGAGCCCGGAATCATGACCTGAGCCCACGGCAGCCTCCTAACCCACTGAGCCACCCAGGGGCGCCTGGTAAAAGTCAATAATTCATTTTATTTACCCAATATATTCAAAATATCATTTCAACCTGTAATCAACATTTAAAAATTAATGGGAGGTTTTACGTTGTTTTCGTCCTAAGTCTTTGAAACCGGCGTGTACAGTCTCACACTTTACAGCACCTCCACCGGCCACAGGCCCAGCCTCCCGCAGCCACGCGCGGCCGCCGGCCGCACGCGACGCACGGCCCGCACCGCCCGCACCGCCGCCCACCGCCGCCCACCGCCGCCCACACGGCCCCTGCTGACGTCAGCGAGGGGCGGGTCCCAGCCAGATGGGGCGGAGCTTGTGAGAGCGCGTTTGGGGCCTTCTGGGCTCCCGTAGGGGAGCGCCGGCCGTGGCGGCGCCACGTCCCCTGCGGCGGCGGGAGAAAGATCGGCTGGGCCTCGGGGCGGCTCCGGGCGGCCATGGCCTTTACGTTGTACTCGCTGCTGCAGGCGGCCCTGCTCTGCGTCAACGCCATCGCGGTGCTGCACGAGGAGCGTTTCCTCAAGAACAGTGAGTGGGGCCACGGGCCGGGCTGAGGGGGGCGGGGGGCGGCGGCGGCGGCGGCCAGTCAGGCCCAGTCAGGCCCAGTCAGGCCGCGGGGAGGGGACAGCCTGGGCTGCGACCGACGGGAGGCCCTTCCTTGGAGGGAGGAAGCCGAGCCACTTCCCGTGTCACCGAGCTTGATCGTTGCACGGACGCCCCGTGTGCGGGACGCCGGGAGTCGGGATGGGGAGCGGTGCGGGGCAGGGCCTGGGACGCCCCCCGCGGGACCTTAGCTTAGGTTAGCGATCTGACGCGCTCCTCCGTGACCGCCGGCGGCGGAGCGAACCCGGGCTCCGAGGCTCCGTTACGGAGGGAGGGGCGTGGCTCGCTTTGGAGCTTGGGGTGATGAGAGGAATGAACTTGGTGAAGGCCGTAGGGTTCCCGGGTGTTGGAGGCTGGGGGGAAAGGGGAGGTGTTCGGGTTAGCAGGGCATCCGGCCGCCCACGTTCCAAGGAAAGTTTGTTCACGGTTTAGTGGGTGTCTGCCGTGTGCCAGGCTAGAATCTGAGAGTGCCAAGACGAGGACGGCCCAGTTGTGCCCGCGGTGACCACACAGGCCGGCGACAGACAGACCACTTCTGGCCGCCTGAGGCGAAACTGAGACGGGGCGCAGGTCACGCGGAGGTGTAGGTGTACCAGATAAAGCGTAGCGTCGCTTGTCTGTCAGCACACCAGGGATGTCTGTGTGAGACACTGAAGCTCACCCACCAGCAAGATTAACATCGATTCATTCATTCCTTCGGATTTACTGGGCACAGATTATGTGCCGGGCCCATGTAGTTTGGAGTGGAGGTTTCCGCGGTCACCCTGCCCTTCTAATGGCAGTTAATTTAAGTGAAAAATGAACAAGTGGCAATGACAAGTTCGCAGGATATTGTGAACGAAAAGGGCAGGGAGGGCAGCCCTGGGTGGCTCAGCGGTTTAGTGCTGCCTTTGGCTGAGGGCGTGATCCTGGAGACCCGGAATCGAGTCCCGTGTCAGGCTCCCAGCGTGGAGCCTGCTTCTCCCTCTGCCTGTGTCTCTGCCTCTCTCTCTCTCTCTCTCTCTCTCTCTCTCTCTCTCTCAGTGTCTCTCATGAATGGATAAATAAAATCTTAAAAAAGAAAAGGGCAGGGAAACACTGACCTGTGAATCTCTGAACACTTCACAGAGGAAGTGTGTCTAGCCAAAAACCTAGTGAGTGAGTAAACGTTAATTGGGTGAAGGGTTGGGAGGGTGAGGAGTAAGAGCTTATGTGAAAACTGGGGCAGGTGAAAACCAGGTCTGAAGCAGGACAGTGACATGACCAGAGTTGTGTTATATGCAAGATCCTTACTGCAGTGTGGATTATGGATTAGAAGGGTAGAATAGTGGGCGTGGGAAGTACCATGCCAAACAGGGCAAGTGGAAGTGGTGGGTATCCCAGTTGAGTGGGTCTGGTAATAATAATAATGAACACCTAACAGTGCATAGCAGAGGCTTCATCAAGTGCTTTACTTATATTGTGTAGCCTTCACAACAACCCTGTGAGATGGGTCCTATTTTCATCCCCACTTTACGGATGGGAAACCTGAAGTACAAAAGAAAGTCGGTAACTTTTTCCATGATCACACAGCTAGAAAGTGGCAGAGCTAGGGTTTACCTTAGGCATTCTGACTCATGAGTTCATTTCATCCCAACTATACTACACAGAAAAGTAGAAGATATATGGGGGTTGAATTGTATCCCCCCCCCCAAAAGATTCATTGAAGTCCTAACCTTTGGTACCTGTGTAGGTGACCTTATTTCGAAATAGGGTCTTTGCAGGTATAATCAAGTTGAGATAAGGTCACACTGGGTTAGGATCGCCCTAGATCCAATGAGGTGTCCATATAAGGAGAGAGAGATACAGAAACACGGGGCAAGAAGGCCAGATGACAACAGAGGCAGAGATTGGAGTGTTGCAGCCAGAAGGCAAAGAATGCCAAGGATTGCCAGTAACTACCAGAAGCAACGAGAGGCGTGGATGATGATCCTCAGACCCCTAAAAGGAACTAAACCTGATAACACCTTGATTTTGAACTTGTAGTCTCCAGAACTGGGAGAAAATACATTTCTGTTAAGCCGTTCAGTTTGTGGCATTTTGTTGTGGTATTCCTAGGAGACTAATACACATCAGAAGATATTTTAAAGATAGAAAAGGCAGAATGTACTGTTTGGGCATTGGGATTGTGGGAAAGAGAAAAAAGTCAAAAGATCTCTAGGTTTTCTGGCTTGGCAATCAAGTGGATTATAGTACCTTTACCAAGTTAGAGAATCCTGGAGGAAAAATGAGGGCAACGGTGGTGGGTAAGAAGGTGAAAATATAATAAAATAAGTTTTGGACATAGTGAATTTGAGATTTCTGTGAGATATGCAAGTGAAGATGTGGAATAGTCAGTTGGAGTTAAGTCCATAGAACAGAAGCAAGAGCCACGGTGGAGATTGAATTTGAGTTTGTCAACCACAGATGATAAATGAAGCTGTGTAAAGAGATGAAATTGCTCAGGGAAAGAATACAATACAAAGAGAATTGGTGACCAGGACAGTCCCAGAATCTCTTCTAATATTTAATGTTTAGATAGAGATGAAAGAACTGACAGGAGAAATTGATGAGTGAGTAAAACGAGAAATGGGAAAATAGAGACAGTGGAGTTTCACAGAAGTCAAGGAGTGTTTGAAGGAGACATAGTACAACAGGGGAATGTTCTGAGAAATAAGCAAAGGACAGAAAAATGCCCTAAGGATTTAGGTAATAGAAGTCATTGGTGACTTTATACAAGCTGTTAAAACTGTGAATAAAATCGAAACTGGAATGTGTTGGGAAGTGAGTGGAAAGTGACAACAGGGAGATCACTGTAACCAACACAGTAATAAGGAACAAGTTTGAACTACTGCAAGAATTACCGAAAGGTGACATAGACACAAAGTGAGCTGTTGGAAAAAAAAAATGGCACCGACAGACTTGCTTGACACAGGATTCCCACAAACCTTCAGTACGTGGAAAACACACTATCTGAGAAGTGCAATAAAACAAGGTGTGCCTGTATAACACTGTATAAGTTTCAAGTGTACGGTGATCATTCTGTACAGGTATCTACTGTAAAATGCTTACCACCATTAGTGGTGGTGAGAACACTTAAAATTTACTCTCAAAGCAACTTTTCAGCGTATAGTACAGTACGGTTAACTATGGTTAACAGTAGTCACCATGCTGTACATTAGATTCCTGGAACTTACTTGCAACTGAAAAGTTGACCAGGAGTTTCCCATTTCCGTCACCACTCAACCCTTGGCAACCACCATTCTAGTCTCTATTTCTGTGAATTTGATGTTTTTAGATTCTACATATAAGTGAGATAAAATATTTGGATTATTTCTCCTACTGTAATACCCTTAAGATTTACTCATGTTACAAATGGCAGGTTTCCCTTCTTTTTTATGGCTGAATAATATCTCATTTTATATATACACCACTTTTTTTTTCATTCGTCTGTGCATATGTATATTGTTTCCATACCTTCGCTATTGTGAATAATGCTGAAATGAACATGGGAGTGCAAATATCTCTTCAAGAGAGCGATTTCATCTCTTGGAGAAATACTCAGAAGTGGGATTGCTGGATCATATAGCAGTGCTATTTTTAAATTTTTAAAAAAGATTTATTTGTTAGAGAGAGTGGGGGCAGAGGGAGGGAGACTCTCAGGCAGCCTCCCTGCTGAGCGTGGGGCTCGATCTCATGACAATTACAACCTGGGCCAAAACCAAGAGTTGGATGCTTAACCAACTGAGCCACCGAGGCATCTCAGTAGTTCTATATTTTTAATTTTTTGAGGAACCTCCATACTCTTCTTCAGTGTGGCTGTACCCATTTACATTTCTGTTAACTATGCACAAGGGTTCCCTTTTCCACATACTTTTATTCATTATTTCAGCTTTATGTATAGTTTGAAATCCGAGGGCATGATGCCTCCAGCCTTCCTCTTAAGATTGCTTTGGTTATTTGAAATCTATTGTAGTAACACAGCTGATGTCACTTCTGTTTAGTGTTGTACTGGATATTCTAGCCAGGGCAATTAGATGAGTAAAAAGAAATAAGAGACATCCAGATAGTGAGGTTGAAAAAGTAAAAATATCTCTTGTTTGCAGATGATATAATCCTGTGTATATATGGGGGGGGGGGGTGTTACTAAAAAACTTCGAACAAATAAATGAGTCCAGTAAGTTTGCAGTTCCTGATGAGATCAGGAACAAAAATTAGTTGTTTTTCAATACATAAACAATGAACAATTTAAGATGAAATTAAAGAAACAATTTCATTTACAATATAAATAGTAAAATACTTAGGGATAAATTTAACTGAAGTGCAAGTCTCATACTATGAAAACTGTAGGGCATTGTTGAATGGAATTAAAGAATAAAGATATTCTTAAAGTTAATTAAAATAAAGACATCCGTGTTCAGGGATCAGAAGACTTGATATCATTAGGATGACAATACTTAATATTATTGATTTACAGATTTAATGCAGTGTCTATCATAATCCCAGTTGACTTTTTGCAGAAACTGGTAAGTTGCTTATAGAAGAAATGGACCCAGAATTGCCTAAACGATCTTGAAAGAGAATACAATGCCCAGACCTTGCTTCAGACCGGCATTTAAATTTTCCAAAAGTGAAGTTCAGCAGTGTCTTCTCCAGATTTCTGCAGGTGACTTAGCTTTCTGCCCCTAAATTAAAATCAACCACTACAAACTGTTCAAATGGCCCAGAAATGTTAATACTTCGCCCCCTAGAACTTTATCTTCATTTCCTTTTCTCTGCAGAAGTAGCACAGATATTTTCTCTGAACATGTGTTTTGAATATGGTCTCAGAGCTAAGGCATAAATGCCACATTGGCTTGTCTAAGTGGATAAGCTGTTGTTTTAAAATATCTCACAGTGCCCGGCTGGCTCAGTCTGTAGAGCATGCCACTCTTGATTTCAGGATTAGAAGTTCAAGTCCCACATTGGTGTGGTGCTGACTTAAAAAAAAAAAACACCTCCCTTTATTCAAGGGCAGCTGGCTGACTCAGAGGACCATGTGACTCTTGATCTTGGGGTTGTGAGTTCGAGGGCCATGTTGGGTATAGCAATTACTACCTAAAAAGTGAAATATCTGAATATGTTTTTAAATAGAATTTTAAAATCTTTTAAGCATTTGTTAAATATTATTCACGTAGGCTCTTAACTCTTGCCTAGATTTTTATAGTAACCGTCTCACTGGTCACCCTCCCTCCAGTTTTGTTTCTCTCTGTTCTACCTTCAAGTAAGGTGAACGTGTTCCTCAAGGGTTTGAAGTTCTTGAGTTCTTTTCTTTAGTACCCATAGCCTCCAATATAAAAGTCACACTCCCTTATGTGACTTACAAGCTCACCATAACATGTCCCTTCTTCTCTGTCCTCCCTTTCTTTTTCCCTTCCCCAGTATTTAACCTGTGTGCATTCTTTCCGTGGGGCTCTCCTTCACTGCTGAGCCTTTATACATACATACATTGTCTGCCTTTGGCAACATTGACTTACCTCGGGCTGTTCTTTTAAAGCCTACATCCGCCATTTGCCTCTCCCAGAAACCATCACTGACCTGTTCCATGGGTTGTAGCACCACTGCAGTTTCCTTTCAGGTCTTCTCCAGTGGACTGATGACAAAGTATCATAGACTGGGTAGCTTGAACAACAGAAATTGATTTTCTCACAGTTCTAGATAGAGATTGGAAGTCTTAAGATCCAGGTCGAGTTCTGGTGAGGGCTATCTTCCTGGCTTGTAGATGGCCGTCTTCTCACTGTGTCCCCATATGGCTAGGTGAGGGAGACAGGAAGGAATCAAGATCTCTCTCTTCCTCTTTTTTGTAAGACTGCAGTCCTATCAGATTAAGATACTACCCTTACAATCCATTTAACTGTAATTACCTCCTTAAGACCCCATTTCCACATGGGCTTCAACATAGGAATTTAGGGGGAACACAATTCAATCCATAGCCAATAGTGAAATTATTACAAGGTATTACTGATTCAGGGTTAAAAAACTGCTCTAGAGCCAGTCAACATTAGAGTTTAGAGTAGTGAGGGCTGTATGAGCTGAAGTAATGGAGGGAGAATTCCTAAAGGAAGTAGATGATAAGCAGTTAACCAGGTGTGCACAAATACAGAGAAATGAGCAAGGCATCCTACAAGCCTTGTGTGATAGTCATGGTATGAGCATGGCAGTTTATAAAACATTGAGAAAACCATGCAGACATGTAGGTTTCTCTGTAAATACATACTCCTAAAAAGCATTTATTGCATTCCATCCCAGATTAAGTAGAAATTACTATGTTGAACTGGGAATTAATTACATTGATCCAAGAGAGATTAGTCCAAGTATAACAGATCATTTACTTCAATATTGATCTTTTTGATCAAGGTAATTTTTTTTTAAACTTAGATTAGCAGAGTTATTTATTCTGGAGTTTTGGGGCACTTTTGCACCTGTGATAGCATTTGATTCACATGTGAACTTGGTGACACTGACAGAATGAAGCACACTCGTCTCTTTTGCACGCATGGAAGCTAATCTTAGACTGAAATTTGCCCAGGGTCAGCCAGCCTTCAAAACTGTATTAATATGTTTAATACTAATACTAACTGCACTAATACTTTCCTTCCGCATGTATCTTACTGAGGGTTATTGGCTGAATCTGGATGGATTGCCATTTTGTGTACGACTTTTTGAAGTCTGAGCAACAGAAGAACATTTTTGGTGTTTGCAATAAGTAATTTTTTTATATTTAACTCGATTCCTGAAATTATGGCAGCAACCAGTTCTGGCTGGTCTTATCGTTTTTTTTTCTAGGCCCTCTAGCTATGGAAGTGTCAAGAGAGCTACAGAATTAAGTCTTTTTCCTTTAAAAAAAAAAAAAAAAAAAAAAAGCAAAAGCAAAGCTCTTTAAAGCTTTGGCCAGTTTCCTTAGGAAAACAACTGAGACTCCCTAAGTAGCAGTTGGAAGGAGAACTATTTGTTATAGTAAAAGATAATCCATGGCATCTGGTCCTTTACTGGTCACCTTTGTGTTTGCCCATGGAATATCTAGACAAATTATTTACTCTCTCTACCTAAAATTTAGTTTTCTTTTCATTCTGGTGACATGAGAATAGAGACTAGGCTAAAAATAATTAATAACCTACTATTTTTTAAAAATTACTTCAGTGCTGATGCTTAAAATGTGGCACTCCCAATATTGTAGAGTTTTATCCTGTTGTGTTGAACAGTTTATTCAGTGTTGGAAAATACTTTTTTTTTTTCAGGCAGTCTCTCCTCTTATAGTGTAAAAACATATATTTAGACATCTTTGAAACAGATCTAAAAGAAAAAAGATTGTTGGGAATTAGGCTTTCTAACAAAAATTGAGTACATGATCCATAATATACTGAAAACAAGTCCTTTTTACCATCTAAAAGATTGTGGCTGTGAGTGGAGAGGACTGATAATTTTAGCAATGAAAAATTCAAAAAAAGCAAGTAAAGGAAAAAAAACCAACAATGCCATTTAAAGCTGGTTTTAAAACAGAATTCTAATATCCAGAGTGACTCATGGGTGAAGCCTTTCCATTTGTAGACCCTGTCCCTGCCCTCAGGGTATTCATGCCCTGGAGAGGAAGGCCTAATTACAGAGGGGTTTCCCCAGTGGGTATCATTACAGGGTTTCTTTTTAAATTTCATATTTCTTTTTATCAAAGCAGTGTAAATGTGTGTGTCTGGTTGTTAAAGTAAAAAAGTTCTTGTGTTTATGAAGATAGAAGCCTCCTGCCCCGTCTCTCGTCAACCTGAGCCCTGTTTCTCAAAAGCACTTATTTTCAACTCTTCCAAGTTTTGAGCCACTGATATACTGCTGTGGAAGGGTTTAGTATCATTATACCATCAGCAGCACATTTGTGCTCATGAGAGCATAAGTACACACACTTTTCCCCTCCCCCATCTCCCATCTCCAACCGATTGTTGGCAATATTGGTATTCCATATTTATATTACTGTCACTGAGTATTGCTCACTGCTGAACAATAAAAAACGATGTCATTTTTCTAGTTGATTTGTGGTTTGGATATAGAATTCTAGAGTGGAACTAATTTTTCCGTGTTTTGAAGAACTGTTCCACCTAATTTTCTCATTTCTAGTACTGACATAAAGAACTCTGATGCCATTCTGTTCCCTGATTCTTTGTAGAACCCTGACTTGTCTCTCTGAAAGCCTTTAGGGTGTTCTATCTTCAGAGGGCTGAGATTTTATAAAAATGTAGCAACATGTGGGCTTTTTTTGTTGGTTTTTGTTTTTTCTAATTCATTGGGTTGTTCTCTGGATCCTTTTGTTTAACAGCTCATGTCCTTCAGTTCTGCACTATTACCTCTTAATATTTCTTTGGTATTTCTTCCTATTTTTTCTTCTCTCTGGAACTCCACTTATTTTGATAGATTGATATTCTTTCTTTTTCCCTTAGCCTTGTCTGATAGGTTTCCTCAACTTAATCTGTCAACCTCTTGAACTTCTTATGATAATGTAGCAAGAATAAGAGCTCTGTCTTAATTCCTTAATGTTCCTTTTTTATGGTATACTGTTCTTGTTTCATAAGTACAGTAGCTTTTGTGGATGTTCATTTTTAAAAATGTTTTCTTCCAAGGTTCCTGGCTGGCTCGGTCAGTAGAGCATGAGACTCCTGATCTTGAGGTCATGAATTTGAGCACCTTTTTGGCATAGAGATTATTTTTAAAAATAAAGAATAAACCAGTCACTTAAAAAAATAGTAAAAATGCTTTCTTCTACTTCTTGCATTGTCTCTTCCTCAAGTCTCCTTTTTCTGTTTTTGCTCTGTCTTTCCATGTTACAGATTGTTTCTTCTTGACAGTTCATTTTTAGGTGTAGAGCACAGAGAGGCTCACTGGAAGCTGTGTGTGTGTGGTTGGGACTTGTTTACTGGAGGGCCTCACTGGTGCTTGAAGAAGTTGTCTTGTTGAGACCCACTCCCCCAGCCACCCATGACAATATCTGAAGTTTTTCTTCCTGGGCAGCTGGCCAATTTCCAAGTAATTTTCTGACTTCCTGCCTGCAGGATGTGTTACATGACCAGATTTAGAGATGAGCAGAGGAGATGGGCAAGAGTCTGACACTGGTGTGCAGACCTTCATTCCCAGTACTCACAGCTGATGTCCCCAGGCCCAGAGCTTCTGTGGTTCTCTGCTGAGAGTAAACCTGTTGTCTTTGATGACAACAAAGTCATCACACTTACATCGAGTGTGCTTCTCACACACTCTTGGGAAAGAGATTGGAGGGTGGGGGGGTGGAGCTAACTGCTCTTAATGTAGACTGTCAGTGAGTCCTTCTGTTTTTTGTCCCCGTTGCCCAAACTGGTACTCTGAGGTTTCTCTCACCTTCCCAGGGTTCTCATTCTTAGCACAAGTTACCTGAGTGTTTTATTATGTGCTCCCTGCAGAGTTTAGGTTTCTGCTTTCTCCACTAAGTCAGTTACTCTTCATTTATTTTTTATCGTCCAAATTTTGATTGACTTCACTGTCCTGAAGACTTCTCTTTTATTAACCTATATCCTTTATTGTCATTTTTAGCAGGGTTTCAGGAGAAAGCTAAAATAAAAATGAGTATCCATTGGTGAGGTTCAAAGTTCAGGACATGCTACCCCAAAATATGACACCTTGGCATTATTAAGTATCTTCAGCTGAAGGAGTTTGAGAAAATTGCAGAAGCAGGACAGTCACTCTTAGCATCCGCTCCCCATTCTCCTTGCCCTCTTTGCTCAAAGCCGGCACTTAGTCTCCCATGTGAAGGATACCCTCCCTGTACCTGGAGGAAGGGAGACATCTGTATCACCAGAGAAGAAGGCTGTAGAAACAAACCTTGTTACTTTTCCATCATTTATTACCACCACTCCCAGTTCAAACTCCTTTATCTTATCAGTTCCTCACAAATGTCTCAAAAGCTTTCTGCTCTAGTCACTTCTTTGGGTCTTCATTCTCTTCTGAAGGTTCCCATGTACATGTAAAAAGTTAATAGAATTTGTATGCTTTTCCTCTTTATCTGCTTTAAGATTTTATTTGAGAGAGAAAGGCAGAAGGAGAGAGACACAGGGCTCAGGCCCACGACCCTGAGATCATGACCTGAGCTGAAACCAAGAGTCACCAATTGAGCCACCCAGGTGCCCCTTATCATTGTCATTTTTAGGCCTAGTCAGGGACCTTAGGAGGGTCAGGGTTAACTTTCCTCTCCAACCCCATCATGTTGAATCAGAGCCATACTGCTCTTTTATTGTACAGAGCTGTTAAAGAGGTTTCTGCAGGTTATCCCAGCCATATTGCTTCTCCATAGACATCTTCCTGTAGCAGTTATGCAGGCTGGAAGGTTGGAAACTGACACAGCTGATGGTAGGTGGTCATTTTATGTGTCCTTTATGTCTAGAGATGGATATGAAATAGTTTTTTTACTGTGCTGTAAGTGGGTGAAGGCTGGTGCTACAATTGAACTTAGATTACAAAAAGAGGACTGCCATTTAGTGGACAATACTGATGGAACTACTTGAACACTGAGACAGTTACTTGGAGGAAGGACATCATGGTAAAGCTAATAATAGAGTAAAAGCAAATGTTGAAGTGGAATAAGTATATTTGCTTGCTGGAGAGAGTAGATCCTGAGTAGGAGGGTGATGCCCAGGCAGGTATATTTTCTAAAATTACTTTTAGCTTGAATAGATGTGTACATTTAATATTGGAGGATCTCTTTCCCCTTTTTCCTAAAGCTACAGTGGAATGGTCTACGGTTTCATGTTATAACTTCCTGTGTCATAAAAATTAAGAAATAGAGTTCTTTGGAACTGTGATCCTAGAATATACCTTATTTCACCTTATCCAGATTAACTCGGGCTTTTATCATTCACTTCAATTCCATAAACATTTACTAAGTACTTGCTGGGGGTAGGGGTGTGGGAAAGGGGGAAGGTGAAGAAAGTCTCAATTTAGTCCCCATCTCTCAGGATTTTATAGTCTAATGAGAGACACTTGGAAAGAGCTAACCAAGAAAGAGAACAAAATCACCACAGTCAGGAGGCTGTTTGGGGAGCAGAGAGAAGGAAGGTTTATTATGACATGAGAAGGAACGAGGAAAGGCCCTGACACAGAAGTCTGACCGAGATTCAGAAGCTGCCTTTCACATGTCCGGCAGATAGTGGGCATCGAGTGTGAAGAGGAATACTTGGAAGGTGTAGTAGTGGGATATAGGGCCAGGTCAGTTTCAGGAGTTCGAACTATATTTGGTAGGCAGTGGGAATCATCACGTGATTGCGAGGTGGGAAGACCTGACCCTGTAAGGGAGGAAACTCAAGGGGTTGGGACAGCTGGATTACAGAGGCATCTGTTGAAAAGAGTTCGGCAAGAGATCATAGAGGCTAATTGTAGCCACTGTAATGGTGGCTGTAGTGTGCAAACGCAAAACAGCGACACCCCTGTGGACTGGGTCAGTTGTCAGCACAACTCGAGCTAGGCCTTGAAGGGAGAGTGTGAGTCAGAACACATCAGCTCTCTTATGACTTGAACTTTAAATTAGTTTTATCCCACAACATATCTCAGGGTTGATGGGACCAAAAAAGCAAGCAACCATTTTTTAAGTTTTATGTCAACCAAATAAAAGTTGATTAAATGAAGTGCAGTCTTGTTTCCTGAGACTTGATTCTTCCATGTATAAAATAAAGACCATCTTCAAGTTTAAGGGCCAGCATGTCAGGAACTAAGCCCTATAGTCATAGGAGATACAAAGTAATGTAAGGTATGAAAAAATGGCCCTGAAATGCAGACATGAGAAAGATAAGTTGCAGAAATAAGGACTTGTATAGGTCTTAAGAAGAATATATGGCAATAAAGAAAGAACTAGCAGATAGAGGGAAAGAAATAATGGTTTATAATATCAGGAAAGTGATACAGAAGATGATAAGACTATTTTATGGAGAATAAGTGGCGTAGTGGGCTAAATTCCACAGCTAGAATTGAGAAATGAAGAGAGTGATGAAGGGGGGAAAAGATGTCCCCCTGCCAGCAGGATAGAGCATCCTCTGAAAGCCTAAGCAAGCCGTGGCCATTAAAATTTCCCCAGTGTAAAATAAATAAATAAATAAATAAATAAAATAAAATAAAATTTCCCCAGTGTAGATAGTGCATCTCAACATTTTTATAGTGATAATTGTGTTGGGTTTTATAAATTGTGAATTGAGTTAATCAATTATTGAGTTTGACAGTATACTTTGGTTTCCAGTTCCAACCTGAAAAATGTTTTGTTTGAAAAAAGAGGAAAAAAAGTCAGGATGTCACAACAGTCATCTTCACTGAATTAAATGCCATGGAATAATTTATAATTTAGACTGTAATCTATTTTATAAAATCAACGTGAAAATGAAATAAGATTGTTGGTGCTATCAAAAGTAAAAAATATGCTCTACAATATTTAATCAGTATTGTAACTTTTAAGTCAGCTAACTTTATATTTTATGTCTTTAACAAAGACTCAAGCTAATCTTGATTCAACGATGACTAATGAGGGAGCAAGGCAAGTACATAATAAATTTTAACACAGCTAATCATTTTTTCATATTATGCAGTTGGCTGGGGAGCAGACCAGGGAATTGGTGGATTCGGAGAGGAGCCAGGAATTAAATCTCAGCTAATGAACCTTATTCGATCTGTAAGAACTGTGATGAGAGGTAAGAAGAAAAACTAGTGAAACACTTTTTAAGTTTTAATTTTGTGGTTTTGATTTAAGTAGCAAAGCTTCTGAGAGTAAATACTATCACACACCGTTTTTGCAGTGAAGTTTTTTTTTCTCTTTATCCTGGCTTTACTGTTTAGTAGTTACTAGTTTCTTTCTTAGTTTACCTCTTCTGTCTAAACCACTTGATGAAAATGGAATGCTCAACGGTATAATCTGTTCCTGTGTTACCTCTCAGACCTGAAAGCAGTGTTCTCACCTTTTGGAAATTCTGTTGCTTCAATAGTAAAGTCATCTAGAGTCCTAGAAGGCTTTAAGAGAAAAATAAAGATCCCATATCTGCCAGTCTATTGGAAATTATTTTAGAGCAACTGGCAAAAGGATTCAGAAGTTTTTATTTAAAATTATTAAAATTAGGGTCTCTGTCTCCCTCTTTCTTTGTTAGCTGTTTTGATCACAACTTTGGGTAGAATGATAAATAAGTTCATTCTTAATTTAGTGGTGAAACTGTGGAATCTTTTTTTTTTTTTAAGATTTTATTTATTCATGAGAGACACACAGAGAGCGAGAAAGAGAGAGAGAGAGGCAGAGACAGACACAGACAGAACGAGAAGCAGGCTCTATGCAGGGAGCCCGATGTGGGACTCGATCCCAGGACTCCAGGATCACGCCCTGGGCCAAAGGCAGGCACTAAACCACTAAGCCACCCAGGGTTCCCTGTGGAATCTTTACTCTTTATTTGTAATGTCAAAAGTCACAGCCATGTGGATCTACTTCTGCCTGGGCCTGGTGTGTTTCTGTGTTCCAGCCCTGCACCAGCACCATTCACAGATATTTCATATTGAGCTACTTGTACCAGTGTGATCCTTACCTCAATCACACAAGCCTTCTTTAAAATAAGTTTTGGGTTTTATGATCCATTGCATGTTCTCTTGTTAGAACTATTTGCAACATGATTATGAATGACATATTGTTCGATATTTTCATCCTTCCTGGATTCTAGTAACTATTACTTAGGGTTTTTTCTGCTATTTTCTTCACAGTAACAAACTTTCTTTTTTCTTTGCAGTGCCATTGATAATAATAAACTCAATTGCCATTGTATTACTTTTATTATTTGGGTGAAGAATGGTGGTTGAAATGAAGACTCAGAAGAAGAGATGCCAGCAGAAGTTATTATGTCAGTCATTATTGGAATATACATGTCTTAGCTGGTCGTCCTCGCACTTGACAAAAATGTAAACTTGACAATAAAACCAGAGTCCCTATTTATCTGATTTTTAAAAAAATGTTGCACTTATAGTTTCATTACAAAAAGATGAGATCATCAGAGGCAGTAACTATCCAGGATTGGAATACATTTGACAGTTAATAAAAGTTCATGCTGTCGTAAAGATTGTTAGAAGGGTACAGGACTGTCACTTGTTTATAGAGGTTTTTCTCTCACTTCTCAGGGATAATTTTTTTTTCAAAGTTTTGAAGTTCCTTGTTACTTAACTATGACGTGAGAATGATTATCTTCCTAGATAAAATGTAAAGGATTTTTTAAAAGTAATTACATATAAAATGATAAATTGATAATTTGGATAATTTAACTTTCAACTCTTTGTCTATATATATCATTTCGGCTATAACATTCAAATTTATAGCAACTATTGAACAGTACTCTCTGACTTCAGGGAGAATTCTAATTTTATGTTAGTCATACAATGATTATGTTTTTAAGTTCTTTTTCATGCATTTATTATTTTATTAATTGGCCTGAACGATAAGACCAGACCACTATCTACATATTTCCATTGGTAGAAAAATCTAAGTGGAAGGTTTATGCCCTTTTTACAATAATGACTTCTTTTTCAAAATCAACCTAAATATTAGCCTGCAAAGCAATCCTGTTAATCACAATCACAAACTATACTATTTAAGAAAACTATTGTGAAGCGTTTACCTCTCCCCCAAATTATCACGTTTCCATTTTTTGGAGTAGCATGTTAAGGGGTATAAGTTTTAATTCTTCATTCTGTCAATAGAGATTCATGCTACGTAATAAGCTTTTTGTTTTGTTTTTATATTCTTAAACCATTCCATATTTGCTCATCCCATAATATAGTTTTATGCAGGAAGATTAAGATTATGTAAATGGGCTTTCTGGAAATTATCAGTTATAATAGTTTAAAGGGATAGAGTGGCATCTTTGTTTATAGAACATTTGTAAATAAAGTTAAATTTCTAAGTCAAGCACTTGTTTTTGTGCCTTGCCTATCAGTGTTAACTGAATTAATCTCATTTCATGTGTGCCACACTGGTTATATATTTTCTTTGCTGTAAAATCACTGAGTATAGATTTGATGAAAGTAAATGTTATAGTCAATGAATTAATGGAATTTGCTGATGACTGTCAAGGAGACTCATGAGCAACTTTTTATTCCATGACTTAGGTTACTTCTAAAACTTTGGAGTAGGTACTGAACGCTGGTTGGCCATGCCTGAATTCAAGATAGATGATCTTTGGGCCGCAGGCTTGCAGCTGAACCAAACAGTTGTACTAGGGATTCTTAGTTGATTATCTGGCTTATGTGAATAAGTAACATATCTGGCACTTAGAAGCAGTGTTCTTTTGGCCTCACAAAGATCCAATGCTTGAGGCCAAGTTTAAGTCACTGAACAGATTCAACAGATACAGTTAACTGAGAGCATTCCCATTTCTCCACAGGCCATACAGAATTTTTAAAAGAAAGAAAAGAGAGACCTTGGTCTGACGCCATGTTCTTGTAAAACTTCATACCTTCATGCACATTTAATAGCAGGATACCATCCAAGTTCAGACTCCATTGGAGAGCAGTCATAGCAGGGCAGCATCTGAGTATTCTGTAGCTAAGTGGTTCTGAGGAGAGTGAAACACTAAATATAAAAATGTTTCAGCTCTGGAGGCCACAGTTCTAGCTTCAGTGTGCCTGAAGGGAGGTCTGTAAGCTTTCACAGGTTAGTCCTGATTTCTCCAGAGCAGTTGAGATTCCATAACTATAAGTATCTTGGTTGACAGTAACTTGAATATCTCCTTGTCTGCTCACATCCTCCCCCTTAGCCATTCTCATTGTTAATTGGTGATCATTCTATACTCTAAATATCTGAAATGTTGGTGGTCCTTATGTATTCTGATCCTGTGTCTATATGCTTCTCACCTATCAAGAAGGATCTTGGTTCAAGTGTAGATGTTAACCAGATTCATACCCGAGTCCTTAATTACAGTGGTTTTCAAGTTTTGATCATTAATGCTAGAACCAGATTCCAAAAGGGATAACACAAAACTGTAATGCTACACTATCTAGAACAGATGAGAGCAGTCCATTTATTTCTAGTTGAAGCAGGGATGGGGCCCAGAAGCCCACGGTTCAACCTCTACCCTACCCTTGTCATCCTTCCTAAGGTACTTCCATAAAACTCTTAAGTTTTCAAAACTTAGTTTAAAAAGTATCTTTAAAAATAAATTAAAAAAAATAAAAGTATCTTTAAAAAAATCTCTAGTTAGAGTAGGCAGTGTGATCTGTAGTCTACGGATATATGCTATCACTCGATTGTACATGTACTCATGAAATGACTTGAGAGAAAGCAATGAATTTGTAGTAAAAAGAATGGGAGGCAGGATATTTCTAAAATGCCAAACAAAACCTTTTATCATGACTTAAGACAAACTTCGTAAGACCTCAGTTTTCAGTCGCTTCATCTGTAAAACTGGTTAAGAACTATTTCAGAAGAGAACTCTCCAGGTAATTTATATATGTATACCTTTTCCAGGTCACTAATCTTTGATTCTAGATGTACCTCAACCAAAGAATTGTTCTCCCGAAGTGTTTTTGGTGAAATAAATCACTTTCTCAGTGCCTCATAGTTTCAAAGTTATTTCAGATAATAAAACTTTGATACTAAGCAAAATGGATTTATTTTTTGCTGAAATTTTTCTTGGCTCCTGATTGGTCATTAGATGCTAGGTGTTATGAAAACATTCTGTGCAAGGACCTGGGACACATAGTGGGCAATGCCCAAGGGTATTGATCAAGGTGAGTTTTGGAATCTTGTTTTTATTTCAGTTCTTATACGGCTTTATTCCCCCTTTGTGTTTTTGCACCATCTTTCTCTTTTCCAAATTCATTCCCTCCTTTTTTTCTTTGTCAATAACATTTCTTTTCATTATTGAAGTAGTGTTGGTGTACAATGCTAATACATCCAGGTATATAGCATAGTGACTTGACAGTTCTATACATTGTGTGGTGCTTACCTCTATAAGTGTAGTCACCATCTGTTTAGACATCCTATCCCTTCTTTACTCATCTTGGCCTTTGGCAAGCAAAATCATTTGAGACTTTTGAGGGGAAGTCATTAGTCCTGTTCACTTATTCCACGTTATAGTGAATGACGCCATTATTTATACTACCAAATAGGCCAAGCCTGGAATTTAGTAATTCTCTTGATGCCTTCCTCTCCCTTGCCATTTAATCTGTCAACAATTTGTATTTTACCCCCTAAAGATCTCTTGAATTTGCTTTGTTTCCCCATAAATTTAAGCATCTCTCTTGTAGCTCTGCAGTAGCTTACCTGCAGTAGCTTACCTGGTCTTGCGTACAATTTGGCCCCTCTTCCATCCATTCTCCATACTGCAGCCAGAGTAAGCATTTGGAAAATTGCAAGTCTTAATATTACCCACTTGCTTAAAATCCTTCAGTGCTGTTTCAGTCTGGTCACAGCTCTTAGTTCTGAAGGGGAAACTAGGAGCAGATTGCTTCAACCAAGTATGCCCTCACATAGAAAAGAGACAACAAATATGAATAAACTGAAACCAACCTCCAGATTCAGTGGGGAGGAAAAGTAGAGGGTCACCAGTGCAGAGAAGAGTTCTATCATACCGTGGCAGACGGCAGCACCGGACAAGAGGGGATGTTGGATGGGTTCTAGCAGCATGAATCCCCAATCAAGGAGTTCCCTATGTGTAAACCAGAGTGTGTATCCCGTTATGTCAGACTGCTCTAGCTAGGGTTTCATCTAGTCGTTTTTCATAGAGATTGCATAGGATAACCGGCTTTGCACTCAAAGTTTATTTGGATTAAAAGCAGGCCGTGTGGATCAAAGAGACTCCCAGCATGTGCGCCGGAGGGGAGCAAGCAGTGAGGGAGATGGTTCCCCGCACTTCCAGATACTGATCCTCTAGGGACGACAGGCAAGGCCTGTGTTTGCTCTCCAACCGGAGGCAGGATTGGCGAGTTGGCAGCCTAAGGTTTGGCAATAGCTGGCGTAGGAAAAGAGGAACTTCAATGCCTGAGAGGGTGGTTAACAGCTACAAGTGCCAGGTGCTAGTCAAGCAGCAAAGCAGTTAATAACTTCAGAGATCGGGTATTTCAAGGAGAGTATCAAGGGGATGACTTCTGAGTTACCCCTCGAGAATGGGCATGACCCGTGCAGTGAGGGGAGGGTGCGGCAAGGAAAGGTACTCCACACGTGACTCACCAATGGCTCTAGAAGGGGAAAGAGCCGCTGAGCAAAAAGGCAGCGGTTTCGTTTCTCCTGCATCTGCGGCTAAGCACGCCACGCCCTTGAGGTGTCAGGAGCAACATTCCCACCTCCAAGGTGCTGAAGGAGCGAGACTAGACTCCCGAGCGCGCCCCCGCAGCCCGGAGGGAGCCGTGGGCGGATGGGGCGGAGCCGGGCCGGGGAGAGGCGGGACTTCCGGTGCGGCGGCCGGCCCAGTTTCCGGCGACTCCGGCCGCCTGCCTGCGGCTTCGGACTGACCTGAAGGACGCTGCGGACGGCGGGGCTGTGCTGACTTTCCTGGGAGCGGGGCTACTGCTGAGGACGGCGTGCGGAGCAGGGGTGAGGAACCGCTGCGGGACGGGCGACCTCTCGCCCGTGCGGAGGCAGCATTTCTTTGTGAGAGAGCTGGGGGACACAGCCGTTGCGTCTCAGGCCACCCCTTCCTGGGCCGCGGACCAACCCGCGCGCGCCCTCCGTGACGACGGTCCCGCCCCTCGCTGCTGCTGGGCCACCACGCATGCGCGCGGCTCCAAGCCCCTCCCCGCGGGCCGGGGCGGGGCTGCGGGCTCGGGGGCGCCCGGCGGCTGGGTGTGGTGGACCTTCCCCTGGACTGGATTCCCAAGCCGGCACCCTTTCCGGTCAGTCAGGCCAGGGCCCGAGTGGTGCACTAGGGCCCGTTCCCACCCAGGAGATGGGGGAGATCGCAGTTGTCAGTGCCGAGAGGTTACGGAGACGGATTCACGAACTGGGTTAACTCAGCATCCTGCCCTGAGCGATCAGTAGTGCAGCGGAAAAGGCAACGCTGCTCCTCTTTCTTCAGAGAGCTTAACAGTGTGGACCCAGTGATAAGTGGGATAATGGGAACACACTGGTGCGGGGGTGGGGGGCTCCTGGCCCAGCCCTGGGCGAAGAGGAGTTGGACTCCGCAATGCCAGAGGGAAGGGATGCTGATCTGGGACCTATGAACTGCAGGAGTTGGCCAGAGAAAGGGAGGGTGCAGGGGACGGGGGTGGTAGGAGGCCGAGAACCAAAGTGGTTCCAGACAGAAGTCCAGCGATGAGGGAGGTCAGGGGTAGGCCTGGTAGGCCCCTGCAGTGCCGTGAAACCTTGCTGTGGGAGCAGAGACCGAGGAGTTGGAGAGGTAAGGCCGGGCTCTGCACACCAGTGTCCATCGCTCACTCTCTCCTGAGGGCAGTGCAGAACAACTGGAAGATTTTTTAACTGGTTAGTGACCGAATAATAGTGTCATTTACTGAGTGCATATACAGTGGTTCCAGACTCCTACTGGAAGTACGTAGGGAAGAAAAGAGAATTTGTATTCCCCGGAGGTCTAGGAGGCATTTTTACAAAGCCCTAACCTCCCAGGAGAAAATTGTTTGTTGAAACTTCCTGTTCTAAATATTTATAAGACACACAAGACTTGAATGATAAACCAGAGCATATACTAGGTTTGGTATAAAATGTTTCCTCAGATCCTCAGGTTATTCTGATGCTCTAGGACTTTGCATCATATATATCCTGTGATTTCTGTAGTCCTTGACCACATGCATCATGTACCCTCCCCCCACCCCCAGGTACATAACCCAGCCTTTCTGTGTGCAGAACACTGTTCACAATACATGTGTTACTTTCTTTGATTGTCCTACCAACCATTAGAAATGGGAGTAATTCTTTATACTCAAACACTGAAGAACCTGCAGCTGAGAGGTTAAAAAAATCGCCCATGTTCACCCAGCTAGTGAGTTGACCTTCAAACCCAGGCGCTTTGCAACCCCTTAGTTCTGGGACTTCACTACTTCACTTCGGGAAATGGATTTGGGGCTGGAAATAAGGAGATTTGAAGCAGAGAAGACATTTAGGGAATTGTTGAAACAGGCTAGATGAGAGGTGATTTCAAAACCCAAGATAGTTTTAGTAACGATGAAGAGAAGTGAGTGGATTCAAAGGACGTAGAGCTGCCACGATTTGGCATTTGACGGAATAGGAGGAAGGAGTGGGGAGAGCCTGGTGGCTACATCTGGGTTGCTGGGGCGGCCATTCACTCATAAGGATGGTAGGAAAAAGAGCAGCTTTGAGGATAACAAGGGCTTGTTGGACTGAGATGCACCACAGTATTCACGAGGAGATGTCCTTCTGATGTATCTTGAAGACTTCCCTTCAGCGTGAGAGAATTTACCTTTCTTCTTTGCGTTGAATATGTTCCGTTCATTATCAGTTATTGATGACTTTCTGAGTTGTTGATGACCTACTTTCTAAGATATATCCCCAGTAACCTCTTCAAACTATGGGAGATGGCGGGACATGGACTACTTCTGAAGCCTTTGCCTGTCTTTTGGAGGTGATACATGTATTTTACAATTAATTTTATCAAATACTGACCTGTAGTTCAAGTAACAAGTATTAAAAAAGTTCAGACGAGATCATGGCTGAAGTGGTCAAGGCCTATACTGGGGCTAATTGAGTAAATGTGTGTGTGTGTGTGTGTGTGTATTTAGATTTTATTTATTCATGAAAGACACAGAAGCAGAGACACAGGCCAAGGGAGAAGCAGGCTCCCTGCGAGGAGCCAGATACAGGACTCGATCCTAGGACCCTGGGACCACACCTTGAGCCAAAGGCCAATGCTCAACCACTGAGCCACCCAGATACCCAAGGAAGTATATTTTGAGGTTGGAGTGGGGTACCTCAGGTTTTTTTTTCTTCTAGGCCTCAATCACTCTCAGATATGTAATGCTCCAGCATTTTAGAATTTAAAAGTTATGTTCTGTGGGCGTCTGGGTGACTCAGTGGTTGAGCGTCTTCTGCCTTTAGCTCAGGTCGTGATCCCCAGGTCCTGGGATCGAGTCCTACATTGGGCTCTCTGTGGGGCGCCTGCTTGAACTGCCTGTGTCTCTGCCTCTCTTTCTGCGTCTCTCATGAATGGATGAGTAAAATCTTTAAAAAAAAATTATGTTCTGTGAAACTGATGAAAGCAAAAATACAGGTTTTTTAAATGCTTTGGTTACATTAAGCCTATGTGGATGCTTCGGTAAGGATTAATATTACCAGTATTTATTATGACCATTTGCTAGCTCTAGTTGTACAGGTTTATTTTTTTTTAAACAGTACAATTCTTTTGTTGTTTATCCAGTCTTGTTTATATTTTGTTCTTTAATTACCTTCAAGTTAACATTTTTTTTTTTTTTTTTTTTTTTTTTTTTTTTTTAACATTTTTTATTAAGTACAGATGTTGCCCATTGTTCTACTGGGTTGTTTGTCTTAATATTTATAGTTTATGTTTTCTGGATTCTGGTCTTTTCTTACATGTGTTGGAAATTTGTTTTTCACTCTATATATTTTCACACTTTCTCTCTTTTCAGTACTTAAAAAATTTTTTTTCCAGCGATTGAATTCATTGGCCTTTTCCTCTTTGGTAGTGCTTTTTATGTCTTAAAAAGCCATTCCTATTCTCAAGTCATGAAGATATTCTCCTACTTAAAAACTTTACAGTTTTTGCTACCATAAACAGATGGTTATTTCATCTATCTGGGGGAAAAACTTTGTGTGATGTTATAGGGGAGTGCAATTTAATTTTTTCTTCTGTGGGTATTCAGTTGTTCTAATGTTATTGACCATGTCATTGTTTCTTCATGGATCTGAAATTACCTCTGTCATGTCTGGTTTCTACACATGGGGTAGGGGGTTGTTTTCTGGATTCTCTCTTCTGTTCCAGTGATCAGTTTGCCTTTATGTGCTAATACCACAACATCTTAATTACAAGACCTCATTAATCAAATCTAGATATTAGGTAAAGCAAGGTCCTACCTTCTTTTTCTTCTTCAGTCTTGGCTGAGGTATCTTGGCTGTCTTTGGCCATTTGCAGTGATATATATATAGCTTTTAGAATCAGCTTATCAAGTTCTACAAAACACTTTTTGAGATAGTGTTTCAAATTGTACTCAATCTATAGATCATTATAGGGAAAATTGACATCTTTACAATATCAGGTCTTTTAATCCATGAAAATGGTACCTCTCTATATATTTGACTTTTTTGTGGCTTTCATTGAAGTTTTTTTGTTTTTTATTTTTAAAGATTTTATTTATTTATTCATGAGAGACACAGAGAGGCAGAGACACAGGCAGAGGGAGCAGCAGGCTCCATGCAGGGAGCCCACTGTGACTCGATCCCAGGACCTTGGGATCATGACATGAACCAAAAGCAGATGCTCAACCACTGAGCCACCTAGGTGCCCCTTCTTTGAAGTTTTTAAATTTTGACATAAAAATGTTGACATCTTTTTTTTTTTTTTTTTTATGTTGACATCTTTTATTAGACTTTCCCTGGTAACTTTATATTTTATGATACTATTGCAAGTAATATTTTTAAATTAGTTTTCTAATTATTTTTAGTGACATGTAAATGAAAATAATTTTTAATATTAATTGCTATACTTTCCTGCTGTCTTAGAATCTTGAATTTTTTGTATATACATTCATAACATGTATCAATAGCAATAGTTTTCTCTTTTCCAATCCTTATACCTTGTTTTTCTTTTTTTTTTTTTTTTTTTTTATAATTTTTTTTTTTTTTATTTATGATAGAGAGAGAGAGAGAGAGAGAGAGAGACAGGCGGAGGGAGAAGCAGGCTCCATGCACCGGGAGCCTGATGTGGGATTCGATCCCGGGTCTCCAGGATCGCGCCCTGGGCCAAAGGCAGGCACCAAACCGCTGCGCCACCCAGGGATCCCATTATACCTTGTTTTTCTTGCCTACTATACTAGCTAGGGTATTATTTACACTGTTAAATGGAAGTGGTGATAGTAGCATCCTTTTGTTATTCCTATCTCAAAGAAAATATTTCCAGTATATTGCTGATAAGACTAATGTTGGCTGCAGCCTTTTTGTAGATAGTCCTTATCAGCTTACAGAAGTTCCTTTCCATTTTTATGTGCTCAGAGTATTTAGCATGTACACATGCTGAATTTTATCAATGCTTTTTCTGTGTGAATTGACATGCTCAGACATTATTTTACTTCTTCCATCTATTAATATAAACAACAGTGATTGGTTTTCTAATTTAAACCAACCTAAGAAAAAATAAAAAAATAAACCAACCTAAGTAGGATAACCCCAATTTGGTCATAATTCTTTTAATATATTACTAGGTTGACAGTTATTTTCTTTCAGCACATTAAAAATGTTATTTTAATGTATTTGGACTTGTCATTGTTGCTAGTGTGAAGTCAGCTACCAGTCTATTGGGTCTTTGAAAGTCATGTGTCTTTTCCCTTGGCTGCCTGCAGGATCTTTGCCTTGCTTCCAGTGTACAGTTATGAATTTCTTTTTATTTGTCTTGCTTGGAATGCTTTGGGCTTTCTGAATCTGCACATGGATAGTTCCTCATGTTTTTGTTTTGTTTTGTTTTGTTTTGCACAGATTTTTCAGCCTTGTCTTTTATTTGTTAAACTTGTAGGCCTATCAGACCTATCCAGTGATCTGTCTGATAATCACATTATCACAGGAGCCCTTACAGGACTGCTTTATCCACTGTTGTTTCTGTAGGATCTTCTCCCTTATGATCTTTGTTTCTTTAGGTTACTTACTCATTATGCTTAGAATGTTATTTGATTCTATTTATGGAATTTTGTGGCTGTTTGGGCTGAAAGTAATGAGGAGGGTTTGCACTTACTTCAGCCAGGCACCTGCTAGTTAAGATCATTGTAATTAAAATCCTGAAGGTTTTCTAATGACTTATCTTCAGTAATTTGAATTTGGTCTACAGACTGGGTCCAGGGCTGGCTTATGGTTACTCATTCTTTGTGGTACTTTCTTCCTTTTACTCTTTGGGCCAAGTTTCATAGCAGTTTATTTTCTTGTAATTGATTGAGACAGGGTGGGGTGGGAATGTCAGTGATGGTTTATCTCTGGCTCATCCTTACACTGAAGGCTCTGCTTTTAGATTGGGAGGATCTGTCTCTTCAGGTGGGCTCTGAGGTTTATTTTTTGTTCCCTAAAGGGATTGGGACAAGAGGGAGCTAAACATAACTTAATGTGGGCAAATGCTCTTAGGGCCAGAACAGGCTACAGTATTCTACTCATCTCCTTGTTTCTTGCTTTGACTCAATCTAAGAAATTCTTATTTTCTTCCTTGCTCCTTGAAGCTTTATACACACACACACACACATATACATATACATAATACACATACACACATATACACATACATATACACACACACATATACATACACCTTGAACAACATGGGTTTAAACTGTGCTCATCCACTTATACAGGATTATTTTCAATAAATACAGTGTAATACTGTAAATGTATTTTCCTTGTGATTTTTTAATACTTTTTTCTAGCTTATTGTAAAAATAGAACATGCAATACATATGACGTACAAAATACTTGTTAATCAACTGTTTATGTTATCAGTAAGGCTTCTAGTCAACAGTAGGCTATTAATAGTTAAGTTCAGGTGGAATCAAAAATGATACTTGGATTTCCAACTGTGCAGGGGTCAGCCTCCCTAGCCCGCATGTTTTTCAGGGGTCAAGTGTGTGTGTGTGTGTGTGTGTGTGTGTGTGTGTGTATGTATTTTACTCTAGTATTGTTAAGTTTAATTTGGAGAGCTAATTTGGTTACGTAGCCAGTTATATTATTGGAAACGCAACTTCAAGAATGATTTTTTTAAAAAGAAGCATACCAGAGTTTATTCATCCACAAATATGTATTTACTTTTCAAAGTAGTCTGTGTAGGAGACTACAAGTTTCTGTCATTGCTCAGGATATTTTTGGAATTGGTTTCAGAACTAGTAGCATATTCTTTTAAATATCTTTATTGGCTATAGTTGTCCTCCTTTAAAGATGTAACTCGGGCTTATCAGAGGATCCAGCAGTCACACTTCTGTTTACCCAAATAGTTGAAAACTTCTGTTAACAGAAAAGCCTGTGCATGAATGTTTATAACTACTTTATTCATGATCACTGAAAACCAGAAATACCAAGGTAAAATTCGACAGGAGAATGGATAAACTGTGGTATGTCCACATTTTGGGTTACTGTTCAATAACAAGAGAAATGAGCTTTATTGATTCTGGCAAAAACATGGATGGATCTTCATTGTATTTTACTAAGTAAAAGAAGCCCACCCCAAAAGGCTACATATTCTGTGATTTTATTCATATGACATTCTGAAAAAGAACTAGGGACAAAGAATATCAGTGGTTGCCGAGAATTGGTAGAGGGAAGAGCAGTTGATTACAGGGGAGGTACACGGGGAACTTATAGGATAATATCTTTGATACTTGTATGTCTGAAATATTTTATTATAAAAACAAAAAATGGAAGAAAAAATGAATAAGCTTAAAAAAAACTAAAAATGAAGTTCCCTCCTCTTCTCTTTAGCTTACCCGGTGTTCTTACTTATTCTGTTATTTTTAAACCATGCATATGCCTTATACTCCACTGTATATACAATGTAGCTCATAATAAGCAAATTTTAAAGGGGAAAATATGCAAAAGGAAAGTTGGATGTGGTTAAGGTAAGGAAACCATCTCTTGACTAAACTGACTGTATAGCTTGAAATTTCTTTTCTTTAATGACCTGTAAACACTGCTAACTCCTTGACCACTTACGTCATGTCAGGCTATAATAGTAGAGATGGGCAATTAGAACATTTTCTTTCTTTTTTTTTTTTTTTCTGATTTTTAGAATTTATTTATATATACTAAGAGAGCACACATGTCCCTGCAGGGAGAGGGGCAGAGGAAGAGGGAGAGAGAGAATCATAAGCAGACTCCACCCCAGTCTGCTGTGGCTTTATCTCAGAATCTGGAGATCATAACCTGAGCTGAAGACAAGTGTCAGACACTTAACCGACTGAGCCATCCAAGTACCCTTGAACATTTTCATCTTATATAGCAAAAGATGAAAAAGATTTTGCCAGTGGTTTAAGGTTTTCCATCCATCTATTCTTCAGAGTACATTTGTTCATATTAAAATAAATGAATGGGGACGCCTGGGTGACTCCCCAGGCGCTGAGCATCTGCCTTTGGCCCAGGCGTGATCCCGGGCCGGGGTCCGGTATGAACACCTCACATCAGGCTTCTTGTAGGGAGCCTGCTTCTTCCTCTGCCTATATCTCTGCCTCTCTCTTTGTACCTCTCATGAATAAATAAATAAAAATCTTTTAAAAAATAAGATAAAATAACATAAATGAATTGTTCCACCAAAGAATTATTTTAAGAAATCTGAAAGTAAATAGTAACTTCTCTTTTTTAATACTATTCCCCTTCCTACAGCTTTAATTCAAGATATAAAAAAACAAAAACAAAAACAAAAAACAAAACCAACCATTCTAAAAGTTTCATGAATCAAATTATGGATTTTGGATTTTTAAAAACACATTCTTTTCTAAAAGAGAAGCAGCTTAACACTAAGCAGTATCTTTCTGGATATGAATGATATTTTTGAAGACTTACCCGTTTTTAATTGTCCATTGTTTCCTAAACTGTATTTTTAATTTCATTTGCTCTCTCCTAGGGAATGAAGGATGGCAGCACGCCGTGCGTTAAAAGCTGTTTTGGTGGATCTCAATGGCACACTTCACATTGAAGATGCAGCTGTGCCAGGCGCACAGGAAGCTCTTAAAAGGCAAGCTATTCTCCAGGTTCAGCTGACAAATATGTTTGTAAGTGCCATATTACCAAGGCAGATCATTAGCTAAATGGATGGCCTTAAGATGGCATTTCACCAGCTTACCATATATACAGGAACTGCCTTGGGTTTAGCCACAAGATATATGCACTGTAATTTCCTGCAAACACCAGTTTCTAAACCTTTATTAGGTTTGGCCTTTTGATCTAGTCTTTTTGTTCTTTGTGTGTGTGTCTTTATCTAAGTCTACTTATTCTATATCTCTGCCTAAGAGATATCTAAGTCTACTTATTCTATATCTCTGCCTAAGTCAGTAATGTAAATTTTGGAATGAAAACTTAAGATTCTAAAGTATGGAATAAATAGTGTTGGAAAATCACAGATGAACCCTGGAATCACAAAATGAAACACACACATGCACAAAGGCATAGCTCTGCCCTCTACCCCTTCACCCAAAATCTAGCATTGAGTGTGCTGTGCAACTGCTCAAATAAAATTCAGTTAAAAGACTTGAAATTTTATATTGGTTTCCATCAACAAAATGTAATGCTTTTGAAGGTTAGAGACTATCTTTTTTTTTTTTTTTTTTTCCATTTGAAACACAACTTTATTCTGATTCTAAATGAAAAGGAATGGGAATGGCAGTGACACGAGATTTCACCACTGGATATTGTGATGGGACTATAGCAGTCTCATATCTGAAACTCAGGAGGGAAACAGTTGCGTTCCAAAACAGCTAAATATGCAGGTCCAAAAAATGAAGGTGCTTTTTAAACTACCATACTCATTCCAAAGCCCATTCGTCTCCTTCAGCACCCCAAGGTAAAGTTACATATTCAGCTATGTAAGAAAGTGGCAAACACATTCCCCCCTCCTCCCCCGACATCACAGGACAGTTGCCTATAAAACCAGACTTCTGACCCCAGGCTTTCTCACAGGGCACTTTCTCACAGAGAGCGTCCTCGTCCTCATCCAGGAGAGCAGTTGTCTGAGCAGCCTCTAGATCAGGTTCATACTGTCCTGCCAAAGCTAGATCCATGATAATCTCTGGTGGGGCAAGAGCAGGTATGGTGGCAAACTCCCAAGTTAGGGTCTCCATTTATTTTTCTAGCAAGCCCTGTGAAGAGCTTTTCAAAGTTGTAGTTACTTTTGGCAGAAATGTCAATAGTACTAAAGATTCTTCTTTCAGTGGAAGACAATAGATTTTGCCTGAATTGTCCTGTCCTTAATGTCTACTTTGTTGGGACACCTGGGTGGCTCAGTGGTTGAGCATCTGCCTTCAGCTCAGGACGAGATCCTGGAGTTCCAGGATGGAGTCGCTCCCTGTGAGGAGCCTGCTTCTCCCTCTGTGTCTCTGCCTCTCTCTATGTCTCTTATGAATAAATAAATAAAATCTTTAAAAGAAAATATGTCCATTTTGTTGCCACACAGCACAATGGGGATGTTTGCACACTTCTACCAAATCTCTTTGTCAGTTAGACTCATTCTTGTAAATAACTCTTGACATTACATTAAATGTTATAATGACATACAGGGCTTGGATGGAATAGCCATCCCTAAGCCCACCAAATTTCTCCTGACCATCCATTTCCCCTACGTTGAACTTAATAAGCCCTCTGTTGGTATGGACCTCAACACCCAAGGTGGCTGCTACTTCTCAAAATTCACCAGTCAGATGATGTTTCATGAATGTAGTTTTTCCAGTTATCACCATCCCCAACCAACCAGCACAAGTTTGAACTGGACTTGGGGTCCTCCTTGGGCAGCCAATCATGTTGGTGCTTCCAAGGAACATCTCTGGCCCATCTCACTGAGCTCTTATATTTTTGACAGATCAACCACAACACTTAATGCAAGTCTACATATAAATTGGGGATATGGTAAAGACTATCATGAATTCTCTCTCTGGTACCGGCTTACCAGTTTAGGTTCCAGAAGCAGATCATAAACAATCCTGTATGTAGGTAGTTCAGGGGGAAAACACATTTCAGTCTGGACAACTGGAATGTTTCTTTGAGCTTTCCAGACAGCTTCTGCCTATTAACTTAGTAACACTCGAGTGTTGAGCCACTAATTGGGAAGAAGGAAAAAACATTCTGAAGTATCCTCTGTTCTGTTGATATAGATCAGAAGCTGTACCAGCATAGATCGGAGTTCCTACCTGGGTTCTACTGCCACACACACACACCCCAGCTGTGCAAAGCTGAGCAGTCACTTAACTCCTTGGCTTCTGTTGTCCCAAATTTAAGAGAAGGTTGTACTAGTAGATAATCTCTAAGGTAACTTATCTTTCATAATCTGTGAGTACAGTGGTTACCAAGCTTTGTTTTTTTCACTTTACTAAAACCCTGTGGCAAAACTTAATTATAGAAGGCCCTCAAAAAGGTAGACATAGGTTTTACATTTTGACTTTGCATCCTTTGGAGATGAAGCAGTCCACAGGGTGTGGATAATTTGTAAAAAAGCTCATTAGCAGTAAAAATTTTTACATGGTGACTTACTCTTCATTTTCTGACCTTTGGCAAGTGCTATCAAATTAGATTTTATGGGGATTAGGATGTAAAAGCTGCCTATTGACATCTAAATTTTACTTTCCCAGGTTACGTGGTGCTTCTGTAATCGTTAGGTTTGTGACCAATACAACCAAAGAGAGCAAGCAAGACCTTTTGGATAGGTTGAAAAAATTGGAGTTTGATATCTCTGAAGATGAAATATTCACTTCTCTGACTGCAGCCAGAAATTTAGTAGAGCAGAAACAGGTTCGACCCATGCTGCTAGTGGATGATCGGGCACTACCTGATTTCAAAGGTAGGGGAAATTGGAAAGACACAGAAATTGGTTCTTTATACTTGCTTACAAATCATTCTAAAACTGGACATTTACAAGTGTCTTTGTCAGATTGTCTCTTATTATTATGGAAATGGTCAACAGTTTTAATCTAAATTCATGTTTCCCAAACCTGTTTTGACTACAGTCCACGGTATGCACACATAATATAGTAACCCAGCAGATATATGTTTGTGTTTATGTATGTTAAACAATACTTACTATTGGAAATGTACTCCATTCTCTATTTGGTTTATTTAATTGTTTGATTTTCATGCTGCTTAGAGCCCTCCAAATTAGCTTCACAATCTGCTAATGAATCATGGCCCACAGTTTGAAAAAACACAGGTCAAAATCACTTTGTGTATTATAATCCTTAATCTAGGAGTCACTGTATTAGTTTGAATAAATGAGATAAACTAAGATCTACTTACTTAAAAATAAGTCTTGGAATCTTACATTTTATTTCAGTTTTTGTTAATAGAATAAATCTGATCCCACTTAAAAATGATTGATTATAGGGAGTTTATATTTATGCTGGACTTGGCTTTTGAGACTGATGAATAAATCTTAATAATATTGTGAAAAAAGATATTCTGTATAGTGTGAGGTTTTTGCAATGCCCATAAAGTATTTTCAATCAAAATAAAATAAAACTATTTTCTCTTTGGAAAAATTAACAGACTCTGGGAAAATACCCTGGTTTTATGAAGCTTTGCCACATTATTTTATAAATGACAGAGTGAAATGACACAATATGGAAAAATGGGTATAAAAGCCTCATTATAAAACCATATGATGGCTTTACAAATAATGATTAGGGAAATTCAGCATGAATATATTGTATATCATTAGGCAGAACCTCAAAACTTATCAGGAAATAGAACAGTGTATCAAGCAGAATTATAATTTTAAGGAAAAGAAGGCAACAGAAAATACATTTCTTAAAAGGATCTAAATGCTGACAGTAATAAAAAATGGTGCACCTCCTATGGAGATTTGTCAATAGCTAGCAAAATGTATCTGAAGCAGAACTGCCACTTGTAGGAATCTGTTCCTAAGAGGTGGCTACAAAAATACACAATGGCATACAATCAAAGTTGTTTGTTACAGTCTTATTTGAAATAACAAAGGATTGGAAACAACCCAAATGTTCATTGGAAAGGACTGTTTATTTTTATTTATTTTTTTTTTTATTTATTTTTTTTTTTTGGAAAGGACTGTTTAAACTATGATATGTCCACAAAATAGAATGCCTTGTAGCTGAAATATAAGTAAGGGCAAATTCTGTCTCTTGATAAGGAGTGGTCTTCGTAAGCTATATGAAGTGAAAAGGGGAGTTGTAGAAAACCTTACATATTTTCTGTGTAAGAAAATGAGAGGGAAATGGAGATCTATGGATTTGTCTTATAATTGTGAAAGGAAGCTAAAGAAGAATAAATGGAGGGATCCCTGGGTGGCTCAGCGGTTTGGCGCCTGCCTTCAGGCCAGGGCGTGATCCTGGAGTCCCGGGATCGAGTCCCGCATCGGGCTCCCTACATGGAGCCTGCTTCTCCCTCTGCCTGTGTCTCTGCCTCTCTCTCTCTCTCTCTGTGTGTGTGTGTGTGTGTGTGTGTGTGTCATAAATAAATAAATAAAATCTTTAAAAAAAAAAAAAGAAGAAGAATAAATGGGAAACTAGGAAAAGTGGTTATCTAAATGGGAAGGGAGAAACGGATTAGGAGACAAAACTTCTCTAAAAGTACTTTGTATAGCTTTGCCTTTGGAACCATGTAAATATTTTGCATATTTAAAAGACAACAAAATGGTAAAAAATAATCCAGTCCCTGAAAACTAAAATCAAATTGAAACAAGTAAATTTAATTCTGTATCAAGTTGCTGACGTAAACCACTTAGAGAAAAGAGTTACTTCAAATGACTTTAAAATACAATATTTTGATTGTTCATGGTGTGATAAATTCTAAGGGTAAAAACTACATTCGGTAGTCTTAGTGTTATTAGTAATGTTGATAGTATTATTTTTAAATTATAGATACAGGATAAAGCAAAGTAGTAATTATGCTAATATTGGTAGTACCCATGATTTTATGTGTAAGTGAAAGGAGATACAAATATAAAAATCAAATAAGCTGTATATTACTAATTTTGAATCAAAAATGTCATTATCAAAAAAAAAAAAAAGATGTCATTATCAACTCCCTTGTTCTCTGAAAAAATACACATTATCCAGATCTTCCACTGCAAAGACCTGGAAGCAGTGATAGCCAGTGCTCAGATGGTGGTGCACTACCATTTCTGAATTACTCAATACTTGTGGCTACTATAAGGAGGAAGTTGGGAATCTGGGTCTCTGCTCTATTTCTTCCCCTCACATTTTGGTGGAATTGACAATGAGAATGCTTCAGGGCAGGCATTGAGTGAGGCAAATAGGCTTAGTTATATAGATAAGTCACAAAACTTTTTCATCAGACTTTTAATAACTGTAATAGTGAATGTACCTGTTTGGTTTTCACATCTGAAGTTCTGTTATCAGATACCAAGACTTTAAAAATATACTTTAATTATAGAATAATATTTGTGGAACTAAGAGTGGATTAAGCATTAAGTAGAAAACTGTAAAATCTACAGGCATTCCATATGTATCATGTATGTGTTAACCTCAGCTGTGTCAATTAGAAAGTTTAATTTCCTTGCCTCTTAGACTTTTAGTCCCTCATCAGTTGCTATTGATCTGATAGCTCATAGAGAACTCATCGCTCATCTTGTTGATTGTAATCAGTAAAGCTTTTTAAAGTTAGAAATTGTCACTTGTTTGAGAACATCAAGTTACAAGTTTCCATTGAGATCTTCTAGTTACTGAGTAGCTATAACACCATGGAAAAAGAAAATGCAAAAATACTAGGAGACTTTTTTTAAGTATTGCTTATACCTTCAAAGTACATTGGGCAGGATAATATCTTAAATTTCAGAGTATGGCTACAGCAAAAATTTGTATTTGATTGACTAAAGCCATTTTATTATAAAACGTATCATTGCTGTTAACAATTACATATTTTTTTCCATTCCCAGGAATACAAACAAGTGATCCTAACGCTGTGGTCATAGGATTGGCACCAGAACATTTTCATTATCAAATTCTGAATCAAGCCTTCCGGTAAGTCTTTAGCTCTTTATTTTTCATCTGATCATATAATCCCCTCTTCCCTTCCTGAGTCTCTGTCATGGAAGGTTATAGATATATTTTACTTTCTGTACATGAGGATAGATGTCTTCAAGATAACTTCAAGATCAACATTAAATCATATTACTAGCTGGCTTAGTTTTTTAAAAATAATCAGTATGTTAAAAAGTGATGATCACTGGGGTTTTTCTGGTTTGTAGAATCAATTATCTTGGGGCAGAAATTCATAATAAAATTGCAGCTCTGAAGCTAGCAATTTTGTAATGGAACCCAAGTCCATGTGCCCAGTGGGCAGCAAAGCCAGTCACTGAGACATATCAGGTTTGCAGCAAGGAAAGAGTTTATTCAAGAAGCAGCCAAAAGAGACTGGAGGACTAGCTTCTAATCTGCCTCCTCCAAGGAGGGAGAGAACAAATGTTTTATAATCAGAGGGGTTGAGATTATATGCGTATTGATGAAAAGGGCAGGGAAACTTACATAGCTGTTAATGAGAAAAGATGGATTGTGATCATTGAGCAAATGTATGTAACATCCCATGTTCACTTTGGAGTGAGGATTTGACACCAGAATGGGACAAAATTGAGCCCTGACATCAAAATGGTATCTTAGGACAAAGAGAAGAAGGTTGCTAGAGGCATGCTCTGAGAACTGACAAGAACTGAATGGGATCTTGGGTTATATACAGCAAGGAATGTGGGCTTTGCTTGTTCATAGGCTGGAACTGTATCAGATGACCTTGAGTCCAGGCTTCTGCAGAGACAGTTGATGGATATGTTAGTGGGGTCTGAAAAGATAGAATAGCTGATGAGGGGGCAACAGTTCTCTGAAAAACAAGCTTTACACTTTGGGCTTGTTTTAACCTCAATCCTGTGGGGCATGGTTTCAGTTTTATCTTTTATTATTATTCCTGTGATTCTCCATTGATTATGTTGTTCTCTGAAGGAAGGTATTACCTTGGTTAACACTCCAAAACAGTACATGTAATTCTTCCCTCAGTGACAGTCTAAGGAATTGAGAAAAGTTGACAAATTTGACCACACTTTTTTAAGACTTTATTCATTTATTCATGAGAGACACACAAAGAGAGGCAGAGACACAGGCAGAGGGAGAAGCAGGCTCCCTGTGGGGAGTCAGATGCAAGACTCAATCCCAGGACCCCAGGATCACGGCCTGAGCCAAAGGTAGATGCTCAACTGCTGAGCCATCCAGGTGTCCCTTGACCACATTTTCAAAGAAATTATTTGATAAGTGATATTAGTAGTCTGAACTGGGATGGTAGTATACTGGCAGTATGGGATGGTAGCAGTATGGTTGAAGAAGCAGATTTAGGTAGTAGTATCAACATGACTAGATGGTTGGGTTTAGGGGGTGAATAAGACCAGTGAGTCAAGGTGGATGCCCAGATTTCTAACCTGAGCACATGTGACAGAGAACATTTTCTGTTTGGGGTTCAGGGGGTGATAAGTGGCCTTTGCGGTATCTAACTGGAGGTGTTCCAATGGTTGCTGGCAGAAATGTGGAGAAATACAACATAGAAATGTTCTAAATCTTCACTTTTATGTCCATTTTGCTTAAATGAACTTTTCACTTTTGCTTTAAAAAAGGAAGATGGCGGGATCCCTGGGTGGCGCAGCGGTTTGGCGCCTGCCTTTGGCCCAGGGCGTGATCCTCGAGACCCGGGATCAAATCCCACATCGGGCTCCCAGTGCATGGAGCCTGCTTCTCCCTCTGCCTGTGTCTCTGCCTCTCTCTCTGTATGACTATCATAAGTAAATAAAAAAAAAAAAAAAAAAATTAAAAAAAAAAAAAAAGGAAGATGGCATCCTGGTTCTCATACTTAAGAATAGACTCTAGAGTGAGATTGATTTTTTTCCCTAGGATTTTTTATTTTTCATAGGTTTTTCATTTTTCATCTTGTCTTTTACTTCTTTTTTTTTTTTTTTTTTTTTTTATTTATTATTTATGATGGTCACACACAGAGAGAGAGGCAGAGACACAGGCAGAGGGAGAACCAGGCTCCATGCACCGGGAGCCTGACATGGGATTCGATCCCGGGTTTCCAAGATCGCGCCCTGGGCCAAAGGCAGGCGCCAAACCGCTGCGCCACCCAGGGATCCCTTGTCTTTTACTTCTTATCAAACCATTAAACCGTGTTATTTGCCTTTGAATTTATGATAAGTTAAGTAGCTCTAAATATTGCATCAGGATACATTGAACTTGCTTAAAAAATGTTTTTATAATGGCTAGGTAAATTTTTGGTATTTAATTACAAAGAATGCGATAAAAAAACATGATTTTCTTACCAGTATGAAGATCTACAGGAATCATTCTAATGTATACTTGATGTAGAATTCATTTCTTGATGTAGATGTCCAAAAATGAGAATGTTTGTAGAAAACTTTAAAACTCACTACTGGGATCCCTGGGTGGCGCAGCGGTTTAGCGCCTGCCTTTGGCTCAGGGCGCGGTCCTGGAGACCTAGGATCGAATCCCACGTCCGGCTCCCGGTGCATGGAGCCTGCTTCTCCCTCTGCCTATGTCTCTGCCTCTCTCTCTCTCTCTCTCTCTCTGTGTGACTATCATAAATAAATAAAAATAAAAATAAATTTAAAAAAAAAGACTTTTAAAAAAAAAATAAAAATAAAACTCACTACAGGGTTCACACACCTGGCCATGTTATTTGCTGTTGATCTTGGAAATGGCTGTCCTCACAGATGGTCTTTGTGGCCAAAAAGGCACTTTGGGAACAGCTACCTTTTTTTCATATGAACATTAATTTTAGATCCTTGGTTAATAGAAACTACAGCTACTTAATGCACTTTTATTTGTGACTCTCTTAGTCCCTGTGATAGTCAAGTCTTTGTTTAAAAAGAACAAACTCACTTTTTATAGTTTCTCAGTATCCATTCACTGTATTTTATTTCCTGAAGACCCATTGTTATGCCATGTTGCTTGAAGATGTGGGGTACATGGTATTAAAATTTATTTTGCTTCACCTACTTGAGTTATCCTACTTTAGCTTCTTGGGTTGCTGGGGGCAGGAAGGGTGGACTATCTGACCTCCTTAAGTAAGGTTTACCACTATGCCAAAGTCAGTCTTCATGTGAAAAGAAGAACCTGCTATGATTTCTTACTTCTAAACTTAACCCATTACCTTTTATCCATTTCTTTAGCCACAGAATTCAAGGAGAGGGTATTGACTGATTTTAGCTGGTAATTTGGGAAGGACATATTTAATAGGAAGTTGGGAGGTCTCTGTCTTAGATGAATACTAGACTCAGGGTAATAAAAATGTATGTTGACATAATACTGACTTTGTAATTGCTCGGATGCTGTCTAATTAGTACACTTCCCTAACCATATTGATTTTTTTAAACACTACATTTTAAAACATTACAGTGCATTTATAGGTCAACTCTAATTTCACAAATGCACTTAACAGCTGGGTGGAGAATTAACAGAAGGATTTTAGGTCTTGCCCTTCTTTGCATATTGATGTCTCCACAGAGACTATGCCTTCCAACCAATGACTACAGCTGTTTGGATTGTGTGTGGCAAATATAGACATCTCAAATGAACCACCGATTAGTTAAATTACTATTCAGGTTGATAATGAGAATAAGCATTGGATTTTAAACCCCATTGCATAGCTGCCTTGAATAACAGCTTCAGGGACATATTGCCCTCAGGCAGATACATCAACCTTCCATATTACACTGCCTCTTATTTACTGTGTTTTGAATGGATAACCCCCCCTCTCCCTGCAAAACAGACACACACACACACACACACACACACACAAATGCATAGTACAGTCTGTCTACAAATATGTCTTAAATGTCTGACATCCAGAAACCTGAATTTAAAGAATTGATTTAAGGAGAGGATAAGAACGACCTATAGGGAATAGACATGATTAGGGTTTGGATTCTAGAAGACATTCAAATCCTAAAAGCCATAGATGGCTTTCCCCTTTTATCTAATACTGAAAGATACGAAGTATAACATAATGAACACTCTTATGCCTATCAACCAGTTTAAGAATTCTAAATTATGAGCACATTTGATATCCCCTGAATATCGTTCCTTGATTTTATCGCCCAAGACCCAAAAGTAATCATGGTTTTGAATTTTGTGTTTATCATTGTCATATATTTGTTTATACTTATCACATACGGTAGGTATCCCTAAACAATATGTAGTATTATTTTGCATGTTTTATACTTTATGTATTCATCAATTTGCTTTATCCCCTGGTAGTATTGTATGATTCATCAACATGAATATCCATAGCTCTAGTTCATTCATTTTCACAGCTGTAGTACTAGTTTGTAGCAAGGTCTTTTTTCATCTGCTGACCTGAGTTAGAAGCCCAAAGCTTGAGCATTTTATTAATAGACTAATTATAATTAAATTTGATGATCTTTATTAGGAGAAAGGAAGTTAGGCAAGCAGATTGCTTAATAACCTAACTTGAACTTAAGTTACAAGACTAAAAAAAAAAAAAAAAATTCAGCGCAAAAGTATTATGTTTTCATTGTAGGAAAGTTTAAATGCTCAAAAAGGAAAAGAATAAATAAAATTACCTATAATCCTGCCACCTAAAGAGAGCCCAGTTAACATGCTAGCACACAGCTCATTTGTTTCCATGCACATAAATCTTTAGATGAAAATGAGAAGTATACACACACACACTATGTGGTCACTTGCTTTTTTTTTTTTTTTTTTTTTTTTTTTTTTTTTATTTATAATAGTCACATAGAGAGAGAGAGAGGCAGAGACACAGGCAGAGGGAGAAGCAGGCTCCATGCACCGGGAGCCCGATGTGGGATTCGATCCCGGGTCTCCAGGATCGCGCCCTGGGCCAAAGGCAGGTGCCAAACCACTGCGCCACCCAGGGATCCCTGGTCACTTGCTTTTTAAAAACCCCACAATGTATTGTGCATGTTTTTCTATATTCTTAAATAGTCTTCCAAAACATGTTTGATTCCCACAGCATATTCCGCTTCAAAAAGTGCAGTACATTGTGTAGCTGTCGGCTTCCTATCCTTGGTTATTTCCAGGATATTGAGGTTAGTTTTTAAAAAATGAGAACACATATTTTAGGCAGTATTTATGGTTATTCCTTAAGATTGTTTTCAGAAGTATATGGTTGCTGAGTCAAAGGAATTTGGGGAGAAAACTACAGAGAATTGTTTAGCCTAGGAAAAATTAGGGTTTTTTTCCTCCTAACTTAAGAGTAGCTTCTTAAAATGTCATTAAAACTGAAAGTAAATGACACCCCAAGTTTCACAGTTAAATGCAGAGATGAAGGCTACTTAAGAATAACGTTTTGAAACTTTGTTGATGATTTATTTCCTATAACTGTTGCCAGATACAGGAATCCTCTGAAAGTCTTAGAGGTGTGCAAAAATTAGGGTGTTTTGTTGTTGTTGTTGTTGTATTGGGTTTTTTGTTGTTGTTGTTTTGGTTTGGGGAGGAGATTCTTATCTCCATAAATGGTTTTTCTGTTCAGTGTTGAATTGCTTTCTTTTCCCTGTCTCCTTAAGAAAAACTAAAACGTTTAATTACTTCAGTATATTCAGTTCCTTAGAAAGGGAAGAAAAAAACCAATAGTAATGGCCTTAGTTATTAAGGCATTTGGACAGGAACTCCTGAATTTTTTCTTATTGTTTAGAGCCCTGGGCATGAGGAATTCCAGAGCAATGTGGCAGCAAGGCTTAAAGTAGAAATAATTTCTGTGGGCTTTTTCTATTTTGAAAGGGCTGACTGCTATGCAGTTTTTTAAATTAAAGTCCAGACTGTAAAAATAAAACACTTTGGATGTAGGAAATTGTTTAAGACTTAAGAACTTGAGTTATGTGAAGCATTCCGTTAGTATATGCAGGAGGACAGCTTTATATGCCAGTCTGAAAATCAGGATACAGAACTGAATTGAGTATCAGTCACTAACTACTCTTATTTTTTAACTAATTGGGGAAATTCTTTTATGGTCCAGGCACTCTAGCTACTCCAAGTAAAAGCTTCTAGCGAATAAATCACATAAATATACTACTACTGATCTTTTAAAATTTGATGTAAAATATGCATGGTAAGGTATACAAATTGTCAGTATACAACTCAGTAAAATTGTACACATAGCTATGCCTATGTAATCCCCACTCTGATCAAGAGATGGAACATTTACAGCACCCTGAAAGGCTCCCTACCCCGGCAACACCACCCCCTTTCTTAAGGTCACCACTGTGATTTCTGTGTGTACTGCCAGTTCTTGATCTTCATATGAATGAAATCATAATTGTAACATATTCATCTGTTTTTGAGATTACCCAAGTTGTTGCATGTAGCAATACTTAGGTTTTGTTTTGTTTCTCTTTTTATTGTTGGCCTTTTTGTGCAGTAGTCCATGGTGTGGCTATTCCACAATGTATTTATTTATTCTGCCATTAATGGGCATTTAGATTGTTTCCAGTTCTGGCTGTTATGAATAAAGCTGCTACAAACATTCTCCTACCTGTCTTTGGGTGGCATATGTACTCATTTCTCTCAAGTCTGCATCCAGGAATTAAATTACTGGGTAATAGGATATGTACTTGTTTAGATTTAGTAAATATTGCCAAACAATTTTTCCAAAGTGATTATACCAAGTCTTATGTTCCCACTAGTTACTAATGAGAGTTCTATCTACTAATGAGAGTTCTATCTGCCCCCCCATTCTCACCAGTCCCTTGCCAGTCTGTGCGATTGTAGCTATTCTATTTGGTGTGTATAGTGTATCTTACTGAACTTTAATTTGTATTTCCCATATGCATAGTGATAACTTTATGATGTGCCCATTCAGTTCTTTTGCCTTTTCTGGTTGGGTTGTATTTTTCTTATTGATTTGTAGGAGCTCTTTATTTGTTATATGTACAAGCCTTTGGTTAAGATATATGTACTGCAGCGATCTTATTCGCTTATTCTTATCTGTGGTTTGCCTCTGTTAGTAGTAGGAGAATACATTATAGAATATTGAGAATACTAACTGTATATGAGAACATGGAGTTCTTAATTTTGATGGAATCCAATTTGTCAATATTTTCTTCTGTTCTGCTTAAGAAATCTTTGCCTACCCCATAGTCATGAAGGTATTTTCCTGTTTTTTTCTACCAGCTTTACTGTCTACCTTTAATAAATAAGTCTAAGGTCTATTTTGAATTAATTTTTGTGAATTATGTGATGTAAATTTTCATTTTTCTTCCGATACAGATAGCCAGTTGTTTCAGCAGCATTTATTGCAAAGAGCCACTCTTTTTATTATAGAATTGCAGTAGTGCTTCTGGTGCTTTTGACATAAATCAAGGGACTATAAATGTATGGCTGTCTTTCTGGATTTTTTATCTGTACTTACGCTGCTCCATACTGTCACGAATACTGTAGCTTTAGAAGTCTTAATATCCAGTAGTGTACATTCTTCAACTTTAATCTTGTTTAAGATTGTCTTGGCCATTCTACATCTTTAGAATTTCCACATAAATTTTGGAATCAACTTGTCAATTTACACACACAAAAAAAAGCCCCCTGGGAGTGTGATTGATAAATCTATGAATCAGGGTGGAATTTACATCTGAACAGTGATGTCTCTTCCAGTCTATGAAAATGGAATAATCTCCATTTATTTAGGTTTGGTCTTTACACTCTCTCAGCAATGTTTTTGCAGTTTATTTAGAGTATGGGTCTTAGACTTTTTGTTAAATTAATCTATGTATTTCATGTTGTTTGATGCTATTATAAATGGTATTTTATTAAATTTCATTTTTAAAGGTCTTGCTAGCACAAATGAATATAATTGAGTTTTTTATATGTTAACCTCCTATTTATTGATTTTATATTTTCTTGCTAATTCTAGTAAATTATTTGTGGAGTCTTGTTTTGTTTTGGTTATAGGGTTTGGGTTTTTTTAAATTTTATTTATTTATTCATGAGAGACACAGAGAGAGTGGCAGAGACACAGGCAGAGGGAGAAGCAGGCTCCTTACAGGGAGCCTTTGTGGGACTTGATCCCAGAACTCTGGGACCACGCCCTGAGCCAAAACCCGATGCTCAACCATTGTGCCACCCAGGCGTCCCTTGTAGAGTCTTTTGGACTGGATTTTCTACACAGACAGTTGTGTCCCCTATAAATAATGACAGTTTTACTTTTTCCCTGCCAATCTTTATGTTTTCATTTCTTTTTCTTGCTTTATTTTACTGTCTGTACTAAGACACAACTGCAGTACTAAGTAGAAGTGCTGATAATAAATAGCCTGGTATTGATGAGACAGTTACTCTGTCAGTCTGACACTGGAAATATTTTGAAGGTTTCAATTAATTGTTAATGAGATTTTTCTTTGATATATTTCATGATTTATTGTTTTAATTTGAGCTTTTGGTAGTTTGCCTTTCTCAGGTTGATTGGTATTAGTTTTATTTTTTTTTTTTAAGATTTTATTTATTCATGAGAGACACACAGAGAGATAGAGGCAGAGACACAGGCAGAGGGAGAAGCAGGCTCAATGCAGGGAGCCCAGCGTGGGACTCAATCCCAGGTCTCCAAGATCAGGTCTGGGGTGCTAAACCACTGATCCACCTCGGCTGCCCCGATTGGTATTAGTTTTAAGTGTATTATTGAGTATCAAGGTTTTGACAATCATTTATTTCAATGGTTCTCAACCAGGGACACTTTTGCTTCCCAGGGAACATTTGACAATGTCTAGAGACGTTTTTGGTTGTCACAGCTGGGGATGAGGATTGCTACTGGCATCTAGTGGGTAGAGGCCAGGGATGCTACTAGGACAGACACCAGTGAGTGCATTTGCTAGTCCAAAATGTCAGTCATGCTGAGAATGAAAAGCCCTGATCTGTATCACCCTCTTCATTTTATAAGAAACTGAGGCCCACAAATATGAAGTGATTTGCTGTTACCTATTTTAAGTAGCAGAGATCCCACACTTCCTATATTTATGAAGAAAAGTAATTGTCATCATCTGATAGATACTATGAAAAGGTTTGCTTATATATTCTCTATTCCTCAAGAAGGTAAGCATCACTCCTCATATTATATACATCAGGACATCGAGACAGGCGGACCTTCATCCATTAATTTATTCAGTAAACATTTAGGGAGAGGTGCCAGAGTTTTTTGTTTGTGTTTTAGAAGTAGGAGATACAGGGATGAGTAAAACTGATGGGCATAGTGGAAATTATATTCTAGTGAGGAAGACAGACCAGTAACAGTTGAGTAAGGATGATGAACTATGGAAAGTGATACAAAGAAAAAAAGGGTGAGGAGAGAAGAGATTAGAGGCAAGGAGGAAGCCCACCTCGATATGGAGGTTGGAAATGCTTCTTTATTATGCTGACATTGAAGCTGAGACCCAAAAAAGGAGCAGAAGATAGCTGTGGTAAAAGTCTGGGGGACTGTGTCAGGTGGAGGGAACAGTGTGGATGTGGGCTAATGCGAAAGAGAGTGACATGGTTATGAAGTGAGAAGAGACTATTGTGTCTGGCATACCACCATCGAGAGGGAAGGTGACTTAAGACTGGAGACATAGGGCAAAGCCTTAAGCTGCAGTGAGGACTTTGCATTTTATACTATTTGCAGTGAGAAGTTGCTGACTATTTGCAGTGAGAAGTTGCTGAGGTCTTCTGAGCAGGGGAGGGAAGTGATCTCCTCTGTATGTTTAAAACTGCCACTATTGGGATCCCTGGGTGGCGCAGCGGTTTAGCGCCTGCCTTTGGCCCAGGGCGCGATCCTGGAGACCCGGGATCGAATCCCACGTCGGGCTCCCGGTGCATGGAGCCTGCTTCTCCCTCTTCCTGTGTCTCTGCCTCTCTCTCTCTCTCTCTCTGTGTCTCTCATAAATAAATAAAATCTTTAAAAAAAAAAAAAACTGCCACTATTGCCTGTACAGTCGATTGGAACAATGGAGCAAGAGTAGAAAGCAGGAAGGCTGGTTAAGAGACCATTGCAGAAGTTCAGGAGAGAAGGAAGACAGTTTTGAGATATTTTATTCTTGTTTTGGAATTGGAAATTACTGGATATGGGAGTATCCATACTCCCATACATAGGGTGTGGGAGGATGGGCAAAAGGGAAAAGGCAAGGATGGCTACTAGGAGTCTGGCTAAGGACCTGGGTTGAATATATTGAGATGGGAAAGATTGGAGGAATGACCGTTTTCAGGGGGGGCAGGAAGAAAAGGACTAACTAGTTTGTACATATGGGAGTGTCTGACAGTTACTAAAGCTGCCGTGTGATTTCATTTCCAAATGCTCCATTTTCAGTGGAAATGATGAAAAGTTTATTGTTTTCCTAGAAACGTTATTTAGAAAGACCGTATAGTACATTTGGAAGAGTACTAGGTTGGTTTTCAGAAGCTCTCTGGGTTCTACGCTCCTCAGTGGTGCGATGATTTTGGCCACCATCTCCGGATGATCTCTTCATCCAACAATGGGTGTGTGGACTTGATGTTCCTTGAGGTCCCTTTTCAGCAGTGTTTTGTAGCTGTGAACATAAGCTGTCCCCTCAGTTTTTCTCTCACTGCTCCGCCTAGAATGTCTGTATCGTCACCCTGCTCCCGGACTAGGACTTGTTATGGGTTTACTTTGCCTACATGGAGTTTACAGCCACAGATATTTGAATCAGGCCTTTCTTGTGCCTTTTCCCCCCTTATTTCTTGAACCTCAATAGTTTTATAGTTAGATATAGACAGAAAATTCTCAGATTTCCTGATGTTGCATTCCTTGTTCTAACAAAAGCAATTGATCCTTTGTTGCCCTGACTAGGAGTGTAAAAACACTCCAAGTATTGCAGTCCAATGTTTAACTATAAAAGATCTTTTTTAATCTGTGTCCTAGCAAACATTCACCTTTTGGTCCATCCTGGATATGCCTTGGCTCTTCAAAGATTCAGTAAAGCCCACATTGTGCAGAGAAGGTGGGTAACAGCAGGAACCACTTCCCTGAGAAATGCCTGTCCTCTCCAGCCTAGTGTAGAACCGGTTCCCATTTAGAGAAATGTGGAGGAACCCACAGTTCAGCCCTTCCAGGGAAGGCACTAAAGTACTGCCTAGGAATTAAGTACACACATCAATCAAGCTAAGTCTTATCCCCAGTTAATATATAATAAAATATTAACAAAGCTAAATCAAATGAGTTTTCAGTTTAGCTATATAAGTGGAAAGCAATTTTGAGGTCTGTTGCATAAAGAATTCCAGTTCCGTGGTAGAGTAGCAAATAAATGGGATTGGGGGTGGGGTGACAAGGTGGGGGGGTAGATAAATCACCGGTTATTATCTCATTGCTATCAGCAATGGTTCTTTAAGGCCAACATAGTGGCTTTATCAGGTTTTCTAACAGTTGGATTTCAAGATTTGTTTGAAGAAGTAAATTTGTATTAATTCTAGTGAATACATTTGAAGGATCCATCCTGTGCTGTGAGCAATTCATAGTAACTAACAATAAGGCCCTGTAATAGTCCAGTATTGGTTTTTACTTAATAAAATATTTAATCATAAATGTCTGAATTCTGCATCTCCCACAGGAAGGCATTTCTGTGCCCACTGACAAGGATAATTTAGCAGTTTCATAGTTGAGCGCTTAATTACTCATAATTGTGAAGGGTAAGATGTGATGAATTCCTCCTCAATGGACATACTAAATATTTTAACTAAGGAGATGACTTAAAGTAAATTAAGCTAGTGAGATCATTTATTACAACATTGGTTAAAAGCAGTTTAAGAAATCTATCCTGTCCCACATTCCATTAGATGAGAATATGTGCATGATTGTTCCTGCTCTGTGACATCTGCAGGCTGCACTGTTGGGATGGAAGGCAGGTGTTTGGGGATGGGGGTTGGGAAGAGAGTATGAAGAAGTTGGTGTGGTTTTCTGGATTTGTGCTGTTAGGTTTTGCCTGAGTCACTCATGAGGATCCTTAGCTATATGTGGAGTTTAGTTCTCAAACTAATGGGAACATCCTTTATGTCCTTTTGGTTGGTCTGAGAGCATTTGTCCTACATCAGAACAAAGGAAAGGACTTGACAGCATGGGTCTCCCTTAAACCTCGTTGGTGCATTCTTCAGGGAAGATGGGCTGAAGCAGTCAGAGGTAGAATGAAGAGGTAAAGGTACAAGCAGAATGTATTTGTAAAATGCTTTTTCTAAATTTCTGAATATAAGACTTATATTTTGGAGTAGAGGAAAGAGGGATCCAGGTATTTCCGGAGTTAGTAGCTGAATGTGTCAGCTACAGTTACGTCGTATTGTAAAAGGCTCCAGAGCCCTCCTGCTTACCATTAGGGAAGGTTGAAACAACTTGTCTCATTAAGTTAAGCTTCATCCCTTGAGTGTCTTATTTAGCTTTACTTCTCTTCGTTCTCTTTCCCCAGTGATTTGGGTAAAGTATCTGAAAACCACTAAAGGTAAAAGGTTGAAGCAATCCCAAATTTAATAATCTATCACCTTTTCTTCGCGTATCTGAGTGTAATTCCCAGCAGTTCTTTGCGAATTCATTAGAAGACAGCAAGTCATTAAAAGTTAATAAGAAACTATTTGTTTCCGTGAGTGTGAATAAAACCACTTTGTGAGTCTGACATTCTTTTCCAGCCACAAAAGCCTTGCTTTTAGCCAATTTCCATTTTCTCTATCTCCCTAGCTTACTCCTGGATGGGGCACCTCTGATAGCAATCCACAAAGCCAGATATTACAAGAGGAAAGATGGCCTAGCCCTGGGGCCTGGACCATTTGTGACAGCTTTGGAGTATGCCACAGACAGCAAAGCCACAGTAGTGGGGAAACCAGAGAAAACATTCTTTTTGGAAGCATTGCGGGGCACTGGCTGTGAACCTGAGGAGGCCATCATGATAGGAGATGTAAGTAGTAAAGCCCAGGAAATGCCCAGAGCTTACCTGTCACGCTGGGAAGAGCCAACTTGGAAGTACTGCTTTGAAACACTAGCAGACTCTTATGGCAGCTATCAGATGGTAGTAATTGGGTACCTATAAACAGCTTACCAGAAGATGGTTAGTGATATTCTTCTAAAGAATTGAAATTTTGAGGGACGCCTGGGTGGCTCAGTGGTTGAGTGTCTGCCTTCCACTCGGCATGATCCCGGGATCCCGGGATCCTGGGATCAGGTTCTGCATCTGACTCCCCTCAGGGAGCCTGCTTCTCCCTCTGCCTGTGTCTCTGCCTCTCTCTCTCTCTGTGTGTCTCTCATGAATAAATAATTTTTTTAATCTTAAAAAAAATTGAAATTTTGATTATTTCTGACATTGTTCATAGTGTGATGAGATATATGTACAATCAAAAGGCCATTAAATGCAAGTCAATTAAGTGCTTTATATATCTATTGGAAGAAAACTTTACACAAATTTAAGTTTTTTTGAGTGTTACATATGCAGGGAGCAATGTATACCTACAGAATTCTATTATTATTGATGTTTTTCCTAGTATATGCTTTATAGAAGAACTTCCCAGTCAGTGTGCCACAAATAGCTCCAGATATTGATTGCCTCAGCCCTCTGAGTGGTAGGGCTGGACCTGGATGACGGGAGGCTCTAGCCAGTGACCTCTGGCCATGAGCACCTTACCAGTTTTCCCCAGCATCCTGGGAAAACATTATTTTCTACATGTGCCATGAGGGGAAAAGAGCTAGAAAGCACACTGCCTGTGGCAAGGATTATATTTCAATTTTAAGTAAATCCATTAGGCTAGAAGGGACCATGGAGGTTGTCTGTTCCAAACCTTGTCATTTGATAGACTAGGATGCGGAGGCCCAGAGAGGTAAAGCTCCTTGCCTAAATTCCCACAGCTAATTAGTGGCACAGCTGGAAGTGGAATTCAAGGCTCTGGACTTCCTCAAAAAAATTCTGGATCCCTTGCTTGCTTCACTTGTATAGTGCAGACACATCCCGGTGCTCATTTCCACTCCCTTACTCATGAACCCAAATAGGATAGTCACTGACCTTGATGTTGCTTTGAGAAACCATCTTTTCAGTCACCTTTTCCTCTTGGCAAACCTTTAGCTAACTTTCCTGGGCAAATGTGTGTTTGAAGAAGTGGAGGCGTCAGAATTCTTTATCTCAGGAGTTACCAGTGTTGGGACAGGGTGGAGAGAGGCACATGGTGGAAGTGTTCAGCTGCATGGAAGGTTTTTGTTATCCCAGAGATGGTGGGTTTTCCCTCCCTTTCCTTGCCCACTTTTTCCCACCTTCCTTCTTCCTTCCTTCCTTCTCCCCCATCTCTGCCATTTCACTAGGACAAGTTTAGATGCAACGCAAGGTAGTAAGTTAGACCTTAAATGAAGATCTAACTTTGATACTCTAAAACTTATTTCCAGGGTCTATTGTTGAATGATATTAATGATTTTTACTACTGAGGAAAAGAGTTCTTCAGGCACGATCTGAATGAGTCCTGTCTATAAAGTGCTATAAAGACATAAGATGAAAAAAAAAACAAAAAAAAAAAAACAAAACAAAACAAAAAAAGACATAAGATGGCAGGATTGATTTTCTTTCTCTTTCTCTTTCTCTTTCTCTTTCTCTTTCTCTTTCTTTTTCTTTCTTTCTTTCTTTCTTTCTTTCTTTCTTTGGGAGAGGGAAAGGGGTAAAGGGGGAGAGAGAATCCCTAAGCAGACTCCATGCCCAGCACAGAGCCTGGCATCTGACACAGGGCTTGATCTTACAACCTTGAGATCTTGAGCCAAAATCAAGAATCAGATGTTCAAACCAGCTGAGCCACCCAGGCACCCCCAAGGGCTGATTTTCTTGGTATTTCTTCCAGTCCTTGGATTTTTATTAACTCGTGTTTATCATCACAGTCAAACAAGCATATTCATCTTATCTTGGGTAAGAAGTGGAAAGAGGAGGTGCCTTTCTAACCGATCTGTTATATCCAAGAGTGAAGAGAATCTCAGTATTCTGATTTTGCTTGATCTTATGTTTGAGGGACGACTGGCTGGACTGGCTGGAAAGTAAGTATAGTGTGTTTACATGGGCTGCAGCAGAGCTGTCTTCTGAATGCAGTCCATTCACAGTCTGCAGTTGGATCATTCCCCTTCAAAGCTGCCAAATGAACAGAATGCTTTTTCCCATGATCTATTTTAAGAGGACACAGATGTACGTGAGGAAAACATGAACCATAGATGCACTCTTTGCGTTTGATCACTAGAATTAGACTACATTAGACTACTCTGTTGTACACTTTCCACTTCTCCAACACCTCCTTTTCCAGATGGCATGCTTCCTCAGATGGTTCCATGTGGACTTACCTCCTTTTCCCCTCTTGTATTTTAATAAAAGATAATGCCATCACAGTTTGCCATCCCAGCCTAATCAGTCAACTATCAATTGATAGTGTTTTGGTGACAAGCTAACTGAAGACAGTGAACTAAATGCTTTCTTTATGCTTTCCTAGGACTGCAGGGATGATGTTGGTGGAGCTCAGAATGTCGGCATGCTGGGCATCTTAGTAAAAACTGGTATGTATCTTCTGTATAAGCCTTCTCTAAAGCAAGATGGTAAAACACACGGTTGCTTAAAGAACAGTCTTTGCAGAAATGACAAAGCCCACTGGGCACATTCATTCTCTTTCTGTCACAAAGCAAAAATAAAATGGGCTCAGGATCTTAGCAAAAAAAGACATTGTGGGAAGGCCGGTGCTGCATAAAACTAGGAAGATGAGTTTAGAGGTCATTTTAAAACTTAACCAGAGGGGCACCTGGGTGGCTCAGTGGTTGAGCAGTCTGCCTTCGGCTCAGGGCGTGATCCCAGGGTCGTGGGATAGAGTCCCACATTGGGGGGCACACAGAGGGCCTGCTTCTCCCTCTGCCTGTGTCTCTGCCTTTCTCTGTGTCTCATGAATAAATAAAATCTTTTTAAAAAAATAAAAATAAAACTTACCCAGAGATATTCATGCTGGTCGACAATTAGTATTTATGATTTTCTTGATACACAAATCACCACATTGAATGGACCAAAGACCACTGACTTTGTGATACTCTATAAAAGTATCTCTCTTTCCTTTTTTTTTTTTTTTTTTTGGTGCCAGCTATAAGATACTAGGAACTAGTAGGCTAAGGGATCTGATACTTTCTGTTGAACATTTGCATTTTTTTAAAAAAATCACACAGAAAACTATTATCTTTCACTTACTGTTTTAGGAATTATTTCCTGTTCCAAAATTAGGTATACTCTTTGTAGCCCCTCAAAGTAAATTTAAGGTAAGAGCAGGAATGTACTGGGGAGGACTGAGCTAATACAGTATTATGACTCCAGAGGACCCATTAGTGTTCTGGGTCCTGGCCTCAGTGTGCAATGACTAGCTGTGCAGGGGCATGTGTCTGGTTTCATATAATGCAAGTGAAACCATTTAAGAGGTTTTTCCTAAAAACGAAGATTTAAAGTTTCAGAAGAGCCACAATATGGAAATTTTTTAGAAAAAGTACATTCATTTACTCCTGACATTTATTCAAGAAAATGTGGTTGCATAAAAGCTATTTTAAATTTAAAAATAGAAACAAAGCGTAGCTCCAGCTACCATTGAATAAGAAGTATTTGGCAAGGCCCTGTATGAACAGAGTTCAGACTGTGCCAGGATCAGAGGGAATTGTTGGAGCCTTGCAGACAGTGGTTCCAGTCATTCCAGAATGAACGGTGTGTTTGTTGACATTTCTCAGTCAAAATGATTAGCACCATCCCGAAAACATTACTACCCTTTGATGTTAGCAAAAAAGAGGAAGTATCAAGAAAAACTCCATAAAAGTCACACTCATCATCCCTCACTCTATCTTAATTTTCAAATTGCTGCCATTCAGTATTTTCTGGTCACCAAGGAAATCTTCAGACAACTATTTTTCCTCTTGCGTATTAGTCCTGCGAACATTTTTTCTCTTTAGCTCACATAATTAAGGATTTATACTAAGCATTAAAACCATCCTAGGCCAGTGTCTTGTAGGCTCTGCTCCCCCTCCCCTTGGCTGGCCTCTGTGGCTGCTCCCTTTTCCTACTGGCAGGTGATTGTGATCAGCCTGTCAACAGAGCCATCCAGTTAGTCTTAGAGAAGCCAGCAACGTCACACAGCCAAACTGAAAATGTATCACCAATAAAGCAGCTGAGTCCAGCGCAGAGAAATAGGCCTATTTGTCCTGTTGGTGTCTGGTCAGAAAAATCCCAAGTAAGCCCACTGTTCTAAAGGCACACAAAATGGCTGGCTCCGTTGATAAATTTGAGCAAGTACTAGGCTTCCCAATGTTGAAAATTATTGTAAGGATTTTAATCTAGTCCATAAGTGCTTCTTGTGGATGCTCTTAAGCAATTTTGTTTCATCGTGAGTAGCACATGGTAGAAGCTCGGTATACACTTGCCCAGTGATTTATTAATAAAGATTTGCGACTAGTGCTACCCAGAATTTGTTTTGTTTAGCATGTAAAACAGTCACCTAGAAAAGATGGAGTCATCCTTTATCTAATATCAAAATGGCTTCCTGTCTCCCCTTCTGCTCAGCATCTATTCATCTAGGAAAGCACAGACTGCCACAGTGAGTGAGGCAGTGAGTGGTGGCAGCCTGCTTCATCCACTGAGCCCACATTAGTGAGCACCTGCTTTATGCCAGACACCATTTGAGGTGCTGGAACTCTCACACCTATATAAGGCACTGTGTCAATGTGTACTTTGTAGAAATCCCCACTTGCAGGCCTAGACAGTAAAAGCATTCTGCAAGCCCTTATCTTCGTCAAGATAAGTCAAGAAAGTTGACTTTCACATACACTCCCTTAGGCCACTGAATCCACTCCCTTAGGCCACTGAATCCAGGAAGTAGGTATGTGACTTATATATGAGACCAGTAGTTAGTGACATATATGAGACCAAGTAGAAAATGTGGCAAGAGTTTGTACTAAATGGAATTTAAGCTTGAGAAAAAACTAGCAGCAGAGTTTTCTGTGTGGCCCATACTGTGGACAGGTGTCTTGAGGATGTTGAGGTGAGTGAGGCAGATACTCATTACCTTTATACATTTGATGCTGGCTCCATTCCTGTAGGAATTCACAGTAAGACAAGATGCAGTGCATCTGGTGTGAAATGGGCTTTTCAGGCTTTGTTTGCTGGGCAAAGCCTCATAAAGAGGTACGTAAAGGATGGTGGGAACTGTAGGAAACAGTGGGTCTGTTGTTAGGGGAGCTGGATTTAGGCAGAGAGTGCTGGAGAATGCAGGGGGATAAGTGGCAGAGATGACAGAAAAAGGGATGAAAGAGCAAAGAAAAGGGGAAGTGCAGAGGCAGGCCAAGAGGCTATAGAGCACTTGGCCTTGTTCCCCAGGACTTCAGCTGAAGCAGTCTGCCTGCTTGCCTGCCTGCCTGCCTGCCTTAAAAAAATTGTGGAATGCTCACCACATGTTAGTCATTATGTTTGGTGCTGGGAATGAATACATTGGGGAAAATAACATAGTCCCTGCTCTCAGAGAACTCACAGACATTAAAGGATAAATATGTAATTGCAACACATTATAAATATTGTGTAGGCAAAGAACAGGGTGCTGAGAGAGAGAATAACCGGGAGGAGATCTTACGGGGATGGGAATATGGATTTTGGCCTGAAGCATGCAGAGGGAAGTGGGGGTGAGAAGCCTATTGCCAGCAAAGGAGATGGCAGGTGTGAAGGTCCTCAGAGAGCCAGGTCCCATCCAGGACTGCAGTCTTGTGGAAGCACACCCAGAGGGTGGGGGGGTGCTGGGCCAGATGACAAAGGGCAGTGGTAGGGATTTGCACTCTTTCTGAAGGGCAGTGGGACCCTTCTTAAGCATTGTACCTGCCCCGTGGTGCCCTGCTGGGCAGACTGTCCTGCCTGGCTCAGGCCTGAGTGCATGCATCACTTTCTATCCTCACCCCTGGGTGCTCATTCATCAGACTCACAGGATCCTTACATAGCAGCAGCACATGCTGTTTCCAGTCACCCTCAGGAGCTGACAAAGCCTCTGCCCTGTGGTGTCCCGGCTTCCTGTGAAAAGCATTAATTCAGTCACCATGCCTATCTTTAGGGCTGTTGGGGAAGAAGATGATTTCCCCAGCTCTGGATATCTGAAAGAAACTTTAGCTGCCAGCTGCCAGCTGCCCTGGCCCTATGAGTGTCTGTTGTGAAAGACCAGAGTCCTGGGAAAATGCTGGATGTGAGATTTCTTTGAATTGCCTCATTGCATCTGAAAGCTTCAATAAGAGATGCTTCGGGAGATGGGGAGCCCCTGATTCTCCAGTACTTGCCAGAGTGGTTCTGTGGTGGCCCAGGTGCTCATGGGATGTGATTAATGTGGCATTCTAGCAGGAGCCTTTGTTCACTGGCTTTACTTTCATTTCAGGGAAATACCGAGCAGCAGATGAAGAAAAAATTAATCCACCTCCTTACTTAACTTGTGAGAGCTTCCCTCATGCTGTGGACCACATTCTGCAGCATCTACTGTCTTCCTCTGTGTGAATCAGAAGCAACTGGAGATGTATCTTTTCATTGCTCACAATGAACCCCTCCCCATCTCCACGCCAGCATAGACAGGGACCAGCACTCCTCTATTGTGCATTAATTAGAAAGAAAGGTATTGAACTGCAGCCAGCCACTACGCCTTGCTTATCCCTTTTATTTTGCAAAAGAAGATGAGAAAGGGGAAGCTGTGATTTTCTACCATTCCTTTTAAAATATTCATCAGGTTAGTCAGGGCTGGGAGGGAGAGCCTACTGCAGGGCGTCGTCGTGTTCTCTGCTGTCTCCTCACTGGGACAGTGGGAGTGGGGAGTGTTCAGATTGTGAATAAAATTGAGTGGCGTTTTTTAAATTATAAAATAATGTGTTGAAAAGTACATTAGGCTATAGTTTTAATATTAAGTTCAACTGTGAAATCCATCAGAAGTGCCAAGTGGAATGAATACAAGTCAGAAGAAGCAAAATAAATTGTCCTTTAGCCCAAGTGATCAAGTGAATTTGCCTTAATGGATGTTGAAAACCAGATTATCTACTGTATTATTCCCAGCACGGGTGACTTCTTTTTCTCTTCATTAGCCAGAGATGACTAATTTAAATTTAGAACCTGATTTTAATTTAAAATAATATTTCCATTAATAACCTATTCATTGCAGATACCTATTATACTGTGTAACAGTTGTTTTGGAAATTTTATGTAAAATTAAAACTATCAGTATTTTACAGATGTTTTAATTAGACATTGTTATTAACAGGAACAGTGCAGAAACTAAAATCAAGCCTTTAATGTCTTATAGACCATGCATTTTTGAAGTTAGCGTCCACCAGGGTCCTATTAACTGTACATTTGCAAGATTTCATTATTTTTGCCTCTGACACTATGGGAAAAATCTTTGAGAAGCTATTGGGACAGATTCAAGCTTTTATGTACTTGGTTACTACAGCTGTAAAATGAAATCTCGTCTGGTAGCATGGATTATTCTTCTCGTGTTAGACCCACCAAAATGAAGGGGACTAAGTAGGTAATGATTTTCCTAGTGCATTTGCATACTGTGATAATCCTGGGCCTTGGCAATTGTTTTACAGGACTCTTGGGCATTGAATTATTAGCATGTAATTGTACATCATTGTGGCGTTCACCTTATTGAAGCACACACCGATGTTAATGAGCTTCGGGCTTTGATGCTTGTTTAGAGATCAGCTTGATCTTGGACGGCAGAGAGGAAAGCTAAATAAATGGCAGCTCCCTCTCCTTTTGGTGGTCTTTTGATCACTCTGTTCTTGTCTCTGCGGATGCCCTGACTTAGTACTAACACAGCCTAGAGTGCAAAGGACAGATGTGATAGGACTGCCACCACAGATCCGAAGCATGAGTGGAATGGCCAGGAGCATAAGTTTGGGGGCCTGACCAGCAGTTACACAGCTCTGTGCCCTTGGGCAAGTCACCTAAGCTCTCACACCCCTGTAAAATGGAGACAGTGCCAGCACCCACCATGTAGGCTTGTGGTGAGGGTTAAATGCATGACCAGTGTCTTAAGTATTGAGAGTAGAATCAGGCAGATGCTGAGTGCTGTGTGTTTTGGGGCGGACGTAGCAGGACTGTCCACACTGAGTGATCTGAAAAGTCTCGATAGAATTCATCTCAAAAGTCAGTTCAATGGGGAAAGTCTTCCTGGGGATTAAAAAGAAAGAGACACTGTACTCCATTTAAACTCGCACACGCAGAGGCACATAGAGAAGCTCAGAGTGCAGGTAGAGCATGCCGCTTGTGCCTGATGGATGTCCTGCATTCAGCTTGGGCCTGTTGCCTGGGTGCCTGGGTCAATGATTCCTTGGCTCAAGCACCATTGAGTGCTGGTTGCTACGTGCTAAGTGCCATGCTAGGAAGTAATCAAGTGTACAAGAGAAGGATTTTACCCTGAGGACCCTTACTGGTGGAGGAGCTAGGGAGAACACACAAGATGCTATTAGTACTCCAGTGGCCTTCCTCTGAGATGTCTGCCTGACTGCAGGTGGAATGAGGCGTCCCCTCCTTCGTGCTCTCATAGCACTTATTACATTACACTTCGCTACTCACACGTCCCTTCTCCCTACCAGACAGGACAGTGTCTCGTTCTTCCTATACCTCCTGCAACCCAGTTAGGCACTCAGATGGTTACGGAACCAATACAAACTAGTAAATGCTATAGGAATTTAATGTTAGAAGGTATAGTGATGAGTAGGAAGGAGAAAATTTTCATTTTGGATTTGTTTCCCATAGGAGAGGCCACATTAGACACTCGGAGATAAGGGATCTGATGCTCTAGAGACAGGTTAGAGCTAAAGCAAGGAAGCAGACATCACTGATGTGCCAGGACTCAAATAATGACAGGAATAGGTAAGGCCATGTGAGAATAAGGTCCCCAGCCAAGAAAGAGGCTTCTTTCCTCCATTCTAGTTTGGCTGTATTTAACAAACACAGAGCTTGTTAGCTGACACGTCCACAGTGAGCTTCAGGAAGATAAATGAAAATCTTGTTTTAGATCCAGGTTACTATAAACATTGCCAGCACAGCCGGTTGGTCTGCCTTGGGCTTCATGGAGGATATTTAATAACTGAAGTACCTGAAAGACTTTGTTTTTCCAGCCATCCCATTTAAAGCGCTTTCCTGTGGTATGACCTCAAGGACAGTGTTTGCATCATTTTTAGTACAATCCTCTCTTAGGCCCAGAAGAGGCACCAAGTGCCATTTTGGAACTGGAAAAGGTAGTAGACAACACTCACTAGTCAAGAGCGGATTACTGAGCATCTGCTCTAAGCCAGGGTTGTGCTGGGTGTGGAAGAAGGCAAAGCATCAGCCCAGTGGTGGAGACATGGTTGTCCCACCACTTCACTCTCATCCTTCCAGAATTAGCTAGTTGTGCAGTAGCTCTTCTACCCACCATTCTGCATCTGTCGGAGCTGATCGGGGCCGTTGGAATACTGTAGTCACTGATGTCAGAAAGTCCCTTGGAAGGATAGTGTCATCACCTCACCCTTAATCTCACACTTAGAAATTATTGTACCACGTTGGACCAGAAAGTTAAAAACACACCTGCATGGGTTATGTTCATTTGGTTTGGGATCAGTAGTGGTTCCTGAAGAATGAAACTGAAATCCTTGGGCACCTACAATAAAGAATTTTTAAAACACTAATCTATTTCACTAAAATACTCCACCTTAACCAGCAGAATCCCTTTTTCATATTAGCAGATGCTTGCATAAAGCCATGTTTGTGGGGATCCCTGGGTGGCGCAGCGGTTTGGCGCCTGCCTTTGGCCCAGGGCGCGATCCTGGGGACCCGGGATCGAATCCCGCGTCGGGCTCCCGGTGCATGGAGCCTGCTTCTCCCTCTGCGTGTGTCTCTGCCTCTCTCTCTCTCTCTCTGTGTGTGACTATCATAAATAAATTAAAAAATTTAAAAAAAAGACACTAATGCTATAAAAAAAAAAAAAAGCCATGTTTGTGTTATCAAGTTCCTTTGGCATAAGTCACAAAAACTTTTCTTTTACATAAACTAGGACCTTTGCTGACTTTATTAGGCCAGCCATCAAGGCCTGTCACCCTGAAGCATGCTGCTTTGTTTAAGGGACAACCAGAATGAGACACCAGAGCACCAGAAATCATTTATCATTGAAATTATATATCCTTTAAAATCAATTTTGAATACCTTCCTCTTTTCTATGCTTACCTTCACATCCTACATAACTCAACTCCTGTTTGTTTCACTGGCTAATGCACCTGAGAATACCAAATTATAAATGCAACTGTGGGTAAGGTACAAAGGAGGACAGCAGAGAGTAGCTCCAGTTATTAAGATGCATATCTTCTAGTTGGGAAATCAAAGCATATAAAAATACACCTGAATAGTCCAGAGGACTCTGACAAGTTCAAAGTATGTTATAGAAGTCCTCTCAGAGAAGTGGTCATGTGCAGTGAACTATGTGCTTTGGAACAATAATCACAGCTTCTAGCCTGTGAAACAGATAAAGCGCTCATTTTAAAGAATGTTGTTTTAAAGGATATTTCATTCAATGGCAGTGACAAAAGTACCACAACCATGGGAGGCTAACATTTTGAGTAGGGTAAAAAGACAAAACCTACACACAACTACTTAATGCAATCGATCTATGGCTACATGATGAACAGGAAAACAAGGGAGAGGATTATTTCAGATAAGGCTGTGATGGCTTGATGGTGACGTAAATAAGATGCAGGGACAAGCTACGAATTCTAACAAATACTTAACCTTTGTTGCCAACATCTGGGCATCAAGAGATCTCAAATGCAAATCGGATACTGCTGGTTTTCCTAGGAAGACCAAGATCTGGCAACATTGGGTCATGAGAGCTATACCACTGCTACGTTATTCAAGTAGTCTCACCCTTTCCCAGCCCTCACCTCTTCCTTCTTTTATACCCAGCTTACTTTACTCATGTGTTACTATGTTCCAAGTTCCTACAGGTATTGTGACTTCTGCATTTTGACAAAATACCACATGTTGGATGAAGTTAAATTTTCCTCCAACAATAGGCCACGTTCCTATATCCCTATAAACTCGGGTTTACTTCTAATCCACTCTTTAAATAATAGAGACTCTAAACATAGACTACTATGTCTTAGTTTGTCTCTATTTCTCAGAGCTCCACTAAAATCAAGGTAAAGAAATAAAGAAGGTATAAGCTCAAGGAGAGCCACGAGAGCAGATACCAGTGGACGAGAGGCTATGATAATTTGAAGGGCGGAGAGTGGATGGGTTGTTAACAAAAATCGGCGCAAAGAAAAACAACCCAAACAGCCTGTGGAACCTCAAAGATCCAAGGCTTGGAGACACCAGGTAGAGTGGAGGTGAGGTGTGAGGTAGGTTGAGAAGCAAGGAATTAGTTTGAAGCCCATAAACAGAATGGTTGGAGCCCCAGAAACTTTCCCAGCTCTGAGCAGCCAGATGCATACCCCCAGCCAAGGTAGAAGAAAGGAAGTTTATTCTCTAGAAAGGTGGAGCCAAGTAAGGCCTTGGGGAGAGCAGGCATGGTGGTGAGCCCAGGGGAACTACAGGCCTGAAAATTGGGACTGGGTACATCTCTGCTTATTCTATAATGGTTCCTGGTGCCTTTCTCTTAAAACACCAGGACCAGAGTGTATGGGAATGGAATGGACAGTTTATCCAATATTGCCCATTTGGAAACTAATACTGATAGATATCTGACAGATCTGGGAATATGCTGCAAAAAAATAAGAATAGATACTTCAAAAATCAAGCAAATGATAAAACAAGGCACCTATTAATGCCTGAAAAGACAAAACCAACGTAAAGGGAATGTAATTTTGATTCACTAGTTGGCTCTGCATGAACAGTATGTGTTCTCATAGAAATACTGATTACTGAGTTAACCTAGATGGTGGGGAAAGACCTGTGTATTGGTAGGGACACAGCAGAGGGATGAAAGAGCTACATCTCATTTCATCCAAAGCGGGAAGCCCTTAGTCTATAAAACAGATAAAAAAAAGTCACTGAAATAAAAGGACCTGCAAACATACTTGCATAATTATTTGGAGACAAACTTTCTAAGGGAAAGAGGAGGATTGAATATGCAACTCAACAAGATGGAAGTATTACAAAGATGAACTTAGAGATTCTTAAGAGGAATGAAGGAAGGATGTGGAGGCATGCCAGGACATAGTGGTATGTAGGGTTGTATGTGCCATGAGGGATGGCCAAACCCTGCTGATCCTGAATGGCGTAAGGGAAGAGCGGTACGCTAAAAGATGCCAGACGTCAAAAGGCATGCTTTCCCCAGGGGCTGTGTCCTCTGCCCCTTTGCCTGTTCACTTTTAACTACACACACACACAAACCAGAACAAATTAGCAACAATTGAGGTTCTATCCAAGTGAGATCTTGTGAAAACAGAAAGGATGGTAGTGGCCTAAGCTCCAAGAAATGCCTGCTGACAGCCTGACAAAATGATCCCAAAGCACAGAAAGCAGATGGTGGAAGTTGAACAGAATGGCAGCCTGAGACGTAAATTTCGTGTACAGACTTCTACCTCTGGGGTAGCACTAATGTTGCATAGTGCAACACCATGATCACAAAGAAGTTTAAGTTCAGCCTATACTAAGTTGGAATATCTTTGTTTATTTTTAATTTGTTATATAGATGGTGTATTTTCAGTTTGGCTACATTGCCCAGGAAATGGCATTTTTAAAGGCATTAGAGAATATTCTGTTCAAAATAATCAGTATCCCCCCTAAAGTCCTTTGTTTTTGTTTAAAATTAGGGTAAAATCCTTTGGAATATTTAGCTATCCAAAATGCCCCTTTCCTGCAAGTTTTTCTTTGGAGGAGGAGTGTGCCTTGCAGGGATGAAGAAAATGAGGTGAGGAAGGGGAAAAGGAGGTGACTACCACAGGTGAGTTCTAGCTGAGAAGAGGGGTGGTGGCATCACTTAGAGACGTGATTATCATCTGAAAGTAGATGCCTCAAATCATGAGATTCTGAAGGAGATGCTTCCAACTGTTGACAAGCCCCTGAGAAGATGTGGGGGAGCCAAAGAGCAGGGGTGACCTAGGACAGCGATTGTGGAATCTCTGGTTCCCCATCCTAAGCTTCAGATCCACTGAGGAGCTGTTCAGTGGGAAGAGGGCTGAGCACATGGGAAGGGGAGAGTCAAAAGATGTTCCTAGGAGCCAGAACTCAGAGGGCTCAGACTGGAAGCTGGTGGGGGGTTGGGGGGACCGCCACCCTGCTACTAGCTCTAGACTCAAGAAGCTCCTGTCCTGAAGTAGATCTGAGACTCTGTGGGTGGGAGCTAGTCTGGTCAGGCTTTGCTGCTGATAAAACTGGTTGGGGTCAGAGTTAGGGAGGGCCGATGAGGTTGCGGATGTTGGCAGAAGAAACACTCTACATGTCCTTCCCTGTGCCCATTCTTAACCACCCTGGAGCCCATCAACTGGGCGGATAGTCTGTCAAGTTCAGCTTCCACTTGGCTCCTCAACTCAGAGCCACTCTGTGCATTCCAACACAACTTCCTAAACTACATCTTTTTCTTCAAAATGAAAATACCAATTCACAAACAAAGAACACTGTAAGAAACTGTTCATCAGAATTGTGCGGGGTCTAGTTGTGAGAAAAGTCTTTGTGTGACTAATAGCATATACACTTGTAAATGACATCTTCAGTATTTTGCTGGCATCAATGACGAAAAATTAACACAAATACCTCTTATTTCCAAAATAGTATAGTTGTTCAAACAAACTCCATCTTCAAGGATAATTTTTCTGTTCCAATCATTGTTCCTCTGCTTACACTAAGAAATTAGGAGGCCTCTGTGGTTGATCCTGGCCAGGGCAGGATAAATGTGATTTCATACAGACTCGAACTCACTTTGCCAGGCTGAGTATCTTTGAGTCAGATTCTTTGCTGAAGGCTTGGTGTGAGCTAGCACATCTAAGAAGTCAGCAGTGGTCACTGTATCCAGCTGGATTCCAGGTAAATTGCTGCTCTCTGGATAAAAACACAACAGTAACAGCACAATAATTGACCTTATGGTGATCAGTGCTCTTGAAATGCTAATAGATCTTTTTTTCAAGACAATGCATAATGCAGCATTCTTAATGGTTAATGCGGCAAGGGGCAAGACTAAAGAGAGCTGGGGAAGAAATTCTTTAATGGGCAATTCAGCAACTCAAGCCCAGATAAAAAATATGACTTAAATGCATCATTATCAAAGTAGTGTTTAATAGTTATAGAGTGCCGCAAATGGATCCAGCCCAACATCATAGTGTGCCAAAGAAATAAAAGCCTGAGCCCCAGGGAGTTTATCACCTGGGACAAAGTTGATCCAAAACAGAACAATAGAGGAGAAATGAGTTGAGTACAGGAAGGACAATTTGACCAAAGAACGTTGCAAGTGTGAAGAGCCACCCAAGAACAGGAGCAAGGCTCCATCTGCTGGTGAAAGTTGGGTTTTTTTAACACATTCCTCTCCCATAGTACCTTTGCTGTGATCCCGGCCATACCTGATGGATGATTTTCAAGGGCACTGAAGATCTTCCTCATAGGCCGCATGGCTGCTTCCCTGCAGACGAGCTTAATGTCTGAACCTGAGTAGCCCTCCGTCTCCTGAAACAGCCACAGACCAGCTGTTGGTCCCTAGCACTAGCTGAGTGCTAGTGGTGATTACGTTCTTATAGGCAAGACCCTGTATGAGAGCCACTTTTTCGGACCTGTATCTGTCCCCCAGGAACACTACACAAAGATTCCCACAGCTATGATGCTTGTAAGGGGAGAGGCTGCTTACGCGTTTGGATAACCTGAGAAGCTGAGCAATAAAGAAAACTTCCTACCACCATCCAGATATATGCTGTAAGATGCTGGCGGAGAGCAGACCACCCGTGGTAGCCTGATGGGGCCCTTGTGTCCCAACCTAAGGATGATCACATTTGGTAAACACTTCGGTTCTTGTAAATAAGATCATACTTGCCTTTGAGGAACCGCAGAGAACATCATATGTTCAAGTGTCCACTCATGGGGGGCAGTGACAGCAGTGACCAGGAGGGTGGCAGGCCCACACCCTCATTTCCATTTGTAAGAGACTTCTTGTGAATCATCACTAGTCCTTTGCAGCCTAGGGGTTACCCATTTTGCAGATGAAGAAACAGGCTTCTAGAGTAAGTGGTTTCCCCAAGGCCACACAGCTAATAAGGGGCGGGACCAGGATTTGACCCTCCTGAGAACCCTGTGCTATTCCCACGACATCACTCCACCCTGTTCCTCCCTGCTGGAATGTTTCTGAGGGACGGAGAGCTCACTCTTTGACGTTGCACTGCTGGGGCAGCTCCGGTCTTTCCTGAGTGACTCAAGGCATATGCCCCAAACAGCTCAGGAGAGGACCCAGCCCAGAAGGTTTGCATAGCGGCCGCCAGGCCTGCAGGCGCTCCCTCCAGGGCAGCCTACCTGGCTCAGCACGCTGTACTCCAGCTCGGTGCGCAGCTCTAGGGCTCTGCTCTTGCTCACAGGGGGCAGCCAGTGGTAGATCATGGCCCGCCTGGCCTCCCGGCTCGGGAGATCAACCAGAATCCTTTTCTCCAGGCGGCGTAACATGGCACAGTCCAGCTCCCTGAGATCACATAGGAAATAAGGGACATGCCTGGAGCAGTAAACTCACTTCTTAAGCAACAACTATATTGTAAGAACAATTTAGCCATTGTAGGAAGCAATTCTGTGTTTTAACTGTTACTCTATACCTATACCTGAGCAAATAGGACAATTACTTCATGTTGTTTGGGAGAAAGAATTGATTAAAAAAAGGAAATGCATTCCCCAAAACACCTCATGTAAAGGAGATAAACTTAGGTGATTTAAATTGGGGGGAAAAATCCAACTAACAACAACCAAATATGAGTATTCCCATTCCAGTTGTACCATGAATTATTTAGTCTGATCCTGCCAGTGAGTTATCGTTCCTGACAATAACTTGGGCACTCTGGGAAGTACATTAATTCTTCCCAAACTCTCATACATTCTAGAGCAAGTGGCTGTCTCACTCCATTGCTCTGCTGAACTCCAAAAGAGCAAAAGCTCCTTCCAGGGTGCTCAGTGCAAATGTAGCCCTTTGAGACCCTCGTGCCTGCTCCTCCCAAAACACCGTCAGGCCAGCATTATGCAATTTTGCATCTGCAAGCCAATTCTCTCAACTTCTTAATATAAAATTTCCAAACAAATAGAAAAGTGGAATAAAACAATGGATATCCATTTACCTTCCACCCTAATTCAACGGCAGTTAACTGTTTCATCATATTTGCTTCATATCTATTTATCCAGCCAAGTTATTTCAAAGTAAATTACATCATGAAAGGCCACCCCTTAATGCTTTCACATTTCCCCCGATAAGGACATTTTCTTAGATAGCTTCGACTATTATGACATCCAACAGAATTAACACTGAATGCATAATGTGCCTAATGCTCATTCCATATTCAAATGTTTCCAGTGATCCCCCAAATATCTTTTCCAACCCAAATCCAATCAAGGATCATGTATTACATATGGTTATATCTCCTAACTCTCTTATCATGTAGACCAATCTCCTTGTCCTGGCTTTGGACTTGGCCTTGACCAAGATAAGACACATTCTGGACTCACCTGATGTTTTCATCATGATTTTGTGTAAGTAATTGGTTCTATGCCCTGTCATCTAAGATGGAATTTAGGTCCAAAAGCTTAATTAGAATCAGGGTAATGATTCTTGGTGAGTATATTTCATAGATGATGTCTTCATATTCAATACACCAGGATCCACAGGTTGGTGTGTCTCACCATTAGTGATGTGGTCTTATTGGGATCACCTGGTGACCACAGATGTCTCCATTGTAAACATCTCTTTGCAAGTAGTAAGCATTCCATATACAGTACGTTGGCACCACGTGAATACCCCTTTCCCCATCCCCTCTCAACTAGTGGTTTTAGCATCTGTCAATGATCTTTGAATTGGTTATTTCATAAGACTGCAAGATAGTGATTTAAATTTTTTTTTCATTCCAAATGTATTATTTGGCGCTGTTTGATAAAATAAGTTTTCCCTCATTAACTGGGGCTCTTTGGTCCCCTTGAATTACTGTGCATATTAATAGTTCATTTTGAGTGTGAGTTTGTGAACTCTTTATATGTTAAGATTTCAGGTTCTTAGAAGGAAAGGAAATGTCTATTTGATTTCCTAGTATAGAAATTAGGTGGTGCCTGTGTGTTGGTCTGGCATAACCATTAGTAAAGAGTAATGGTGAAAGCATCCTCACCAGATATTTCTCATTCATAAAGACACAAAACTTTCAGCGCATCTTTCTGTTTCTCTTACTCTCAGTCTGAATCTCTATGCTGATACTGCTCCCTGTTACCTTGAAAAATGAAAACACTCTTTCAGGGAGCATATGTGAATCCTAATGTGGTGAGACAAGATTTCTTTAAAAATTCTTTTCTTTACCTGTTTTTACTCCAGTCCTGAGCTGAGGCTCCATAGTCTGGGGGTGCTTTACCAGCAGTTAACAATCACCTATTGCTTTTTTCCATTTGTTTTGTTCTTTATCAGCCAAGCCCTGTTGAAATTTTATTTCACATCAGAGACTCAGAGCTGCTCCCCCACCCCTGCCCGTGCAGCCATTCCCCATCTCAAAGCCAACATTTGTATTCAAGGCACAGAGTCAAGGAAACGTCACAAAACTCTATGAAATTATTTTTTGTGTTTGAAACCTTAATAAAAGCTTTTCCTTAAGTAGTAGTTCCTAAGCGGTAGGCACCGGCTTCAGCATTTTACAGATATTAACTCACTTAATCCTCACAACAACCGTCTGAGATAGGTACTATTTTTATACCCATTTTAAGGTAAGGAAACTGAGGCATGGAGGTTGAGTTGCTTGCTTGAGGTCAGAAAGCTAGGGGATAGTAGCAGTGGATTTGAATCCAAACAGTGAGACCCCAAAGCATGCCCCTTGGGCACCCGTCTGATGCCAGTACAATAACGGCAAGTAGACTGCTGACCATGATGAAATCTCAGGACCCCAAGGACAAAGAGAGGATCATAAAAGCTTCCGGGGAGAAAAAAAGCAGATTACCGACAAAGGATCAGTAATAAGACTTCTCATCAACAATGCGAGACATTAAAGGAAAATAGAGCAATGCCTTCAGACTGCTGAGGAAGAATAATTTCCAACATAGAAGTCTGTATCTTGATCAGGCAACTAAGTTAGCGGACAGAAAAAAGATATGTTCAACACACGAAGCCTAAAAGTTACCTGCCACTCACCCTTTATCAGGAAGGTACTGAAAGACCAAAGGGAGAGAGTAAACCAAACCAAAGGGCTATACAAGATCCCAGAAACAGAAAGAAAAAGGAATCCCTGGGATGACAAGGTGAGGTGCCAGGGTCTCCTAATCCTACTGGGTGCAGAGGATCATCAGGTCAGGGTGGTGTTGGCAAGAAGATTCTAGCAGATATGTCTCCAAGAAGATGAAATGGATAAGAATACCAAGGATGTTTGAATGAATCCAGAGTGGATTTGGACAGCAGAGAATTGTGACTGAATGGAGGAGGTGGTAGGAAAGGAAAGATGGGGAGGGAGGGAACATGTAATGGAGAAGAAACCATTAAATTCACATTTTAGGAATTCAGTTCAGGTCAGCAATTCTGACCACTTGCCACCACGCATGTTGTCCCCACTAAGTCTCCAGAACACAGAAATTAATGAGACACACTCCCTCCCTATAACTAGAGATACTACTAGGGAGGTTTTGGTCTTGGACTGCAGGAATGTTTAAACGTCGAAGATAAAAATGGGACTTGAGATCAGACTACAACCCAAGAAGGAAACAGACTGCCCTGAAGGAAACTGCAGAGCTGGGGGTGACAAGCAGTTGCTGTATTTCTTTCAAGGGCTTTCCTTGGGCCAGCTGCCCCTCCTTCAACGGCAGGAGACTGCCGAAGGGATGTTCTCTTACAGGGGTACCTTCTCCTGGGTCTCCCCATCCCGTCTAGAGTGACTTCTTATTGAAAGGAAGACCAGACCCCCAGCATGCCTTAGGAAAATGGAGTCATGCAGGAGGTGGGAAAACAATACCTCACTATAGATGTCTGTATTGATCAGCTAATGCCCTAAAGCAAGAGATTTACCTCAAAACTGCTTGTGGGCACAAAATAAGTGCAACTCTCTGACAGCCAGGTCTGATGAATGCACTTTTAATGACATCAATAATAATATAATCATACAAGGGAGGAAACAAAGGACAAATGGAATGTACCCAGGAATTATTCTTTATGCCAATATAGTTATATGAAAGAATTTAACGTGTGGCAACCAGAAAACACTCCCTTTAGTTCCTGCACTTTGATTCTTGACTAGTTATTCTGTTCTCATGTCTCCTTTTTGGAGCTTATCTGGTGCTTTCATCACTTCAAAAGGTGAAAGCAACCAGCAGGAGTGACAGGAGACACAGCAGAGCCTCACAAGGCCTCAGGCCAGGCTGCGGGGCCTCTGATCACTGGCCTCCCAGAGAGTTGCCTGGGCCCAGGGGCCTTGGACCCCAGCCCCAAGGGCTTCTGCCCCACACCTGAACTCAGGGCCTTGCCTCAGCCCTTTGCCTGTGTCCCCTGTTAAACCATGAGGTTCCTGGGACAGAGATAATTCCAAATTGTACAGAATTTGAAAACAGAACATAATTCTATTTCATTCATTCAGTAGCTAAAACATATTAGGTTGAAACTATCAGCACAGCAGGAAGAAAAGAACTTTCAGGGGCAACTGGGTGGCTCAGTCAGTTAAGCCTCTGCCTTTGGCTCAGGTCATGATTCTGGGGACCTGGGATGGAGCCCCACATAGGGCTCCCTGCCCAGTGGGGAGTCTAATTCTCCCTCTCCCTCTGTTCCTCCCTCTGCTTATGTGTTCACTCGTGCTCTCTCTCTCTCTCTCTCTCTCTCTGTCAAATAAATATTTTTTTTAAAAAAGGAATCACGTTGTAAGCAGCCTTTGCAGTACATCCATAACCAACACAAAGGGAGAGATCATGGCGGCCCTTAAAGAGCAGAGTAAGGAACTGCAGTATTCTGTAGATAATGGGGAGCCAGTGAATAAAGCATTACTTTGTCTCCCACCGTGAACCCCACGTAAGCTGATTTTTATCTCCATTTCCCATGTAGGCCAAACTGGTCAGTTTGCTGTTCTCTGAATCCACGATTTGCCATCCTCGTTGAGCTTCTACTCACGCAATGTTCACCTACTTTGTCTCCCAAGAGCCAAGTCATTTTTACAAGCCTGGTTCAAGTGTGCTCTAGTCCAGAAAAGGCTTTTTTTTCTTTCTTTTAAATTTCTGTTCTAAGAAATGGCCTCTTCCCTGTACAATTGTATTTTACTTATTGTTTGTATCATTCACATAGGACTGGCTATATCCTCATCTCATATTATTTGTGTTTATATCTCATTCATTGTCCCAGCAGATAGTCAGGTTCCAGAGGCCAAGAATCATGGACCATAATCCATCCATCATGCAGAATACACAGACTAGGTGCTCAATAAATACTATTTGGATGAATGAATGAATTTTTGGTGCAGGGCTACTGTTTTCATGTAAAAGGGTCTGCTTCCTTAAAGCCCAGCATTTATATACGAAAGTTTACCTAATTTGTTGAAAATTAGCATTGTATAGTCATTAGCTCTAATTAATAGAGAAAGTCAGTATCAACTTGAGCAATGAGAATAAAACTTTCTATTTTCATCTTTAGTGAAGAAAATGGAAACAATGATTTTTAGGGGATGATTCATCAAACTCACTTAGCTAGGCAATGCTTTTGAAGATGAATTGAAAGATGCCCAGGGCACCTGGGTGGCTCAGTCGGTTAACTTCTGCCTTGGGCTCAGGTCATGATCCCAGAGTCTCGCAGTGGAGCCCCAAGTCAGGCTCCTTGTTCAGTAGGGAGTCTACTTCTCCTTTTCCCTCTGCCCCTCCCTCAGCTTGTGCGCTCTCTCTCTCTCTCTCTCTCTCTCTCTCTCTCAAATAAATAAATAGAATCTTTTTTAAAAAGATGAGTCCCCAGGTAGGAGTCTCCAGCCTCTCATCTCCAGAGACTTCTCATTCTGAGGAGTGAATTCACAGGCCTGAGACAAGAGGATCCAGCAGGAAAGTCTAGAACATAATCAGTTCAGTTTATACCCTACCGATATTTGGATTAAGAGCATCATTTCTTTATAATAAAGAGTAAAAATTACTTCTAATTACTACAATACCAACAAAGAAGATATAGTCCCATTCCTCTTGCCAGCAAATATATTATCAATAATTGATTTTAAAAATGGGAAGATTGGGCAGCCCCGGTGGTGCAGCAGTTTAGTGCCGCCTGCCGCCCAGGGCGTGATCCTGGAGTCCTGGGATCAGGTCCCACGTCGGGTTCCCTGCATGGAACCTACTTCTCTCTCTCCCTGTGTCTCTGCCTCTCTCTCTCTCTCTCTCTCATAAATAAAGTCTTTTTTAAAAAATGGGAAGATTGTTTCCAGCAAAATGAAGAACTCCAGGTATCCAGAAATCTCTTGTTATAAAGCCCCTTTAAAAACGATGAATTGTAGAAAAACACTTTTGGACACATGATAAATGAGCCCACAAGGGAGCAGGGCCAAAATCCTTGAGGACTAAAAATGAAGAGGAAGCTGAAAATCAACACTGAGCAGTTGAAGCTGAAGCTGTGTCTGATTTGAGTTGTTTGCCTCTTAGTTACAAAAAGGTTCAGATCTGGAAGCTTACGTGTGGGGTAGCATAGGCAGCCTTGGGCCCATTCAAGATGGGAGGTGGAATCAAGGCCCGTCACATAAAACAACCAGAGGACACATCCTCTGTGAAAGGGTGGGTTAGCAAAATATGTCCACTACCAAAGAAGGAACAGGAAACCCGTCTTGTACTTTAGGGTTGGAAAAAGTCTTCCTTCATAATTCAGAACTACAGACCTACCCCCATGGGCAAGATCAGAGAAACCTTAAGTTGAGGATTGCCTTAAGTGGTCTAAAGCTTGATACAGTCCAACATACATTTTCTCTGGAAGGGCACATGCAAGGCTCACAGAGTCTCCTTTATTAAATGTAATGTAAGCTCACCATCTAAAATGACACGACCTGTAACAAACCACCAGGAATGAAAGTAGGATGAACTAATGGAATTAGACTCCACTAATTTGGAGCATAAAATCATTGTGTTTAAGATGTATCACAGCTCAAAGGCAACCAAAGAGAAGGGAAGAGACTTTCACTTCTGACCAAGATGGAACAGCCCTCCCCTCCTAGAACCAAACAAAACAAAACAAAACAAAACAACAAAAATCCCTGGACATGATAGAGCAAACAAGTACCAGGAAACACTGAAACAGGCTAGGCCCCCCAGCACTTGAGGGATGATGTGGCTCCTCTGGATTTTCTTTCTGCCTCTCGTATGCCCCTAGCAGGGTACTGGAGAAGCCACGCCCCAAAACCGTTAACATGCACAGGCAAAAGGCCATTCCCTTTATCCAAAGGACTATGAACACCTTTTTGATGATACCTGCTGGGAGCTGAGTCATGGTGGGAGGAGCGTGATTCAGCAGGCTGATGCCGTTTTAAAACCCTCAAGAAAAAGAAAAAAAAAATTGAATAATCATGGCCCACCCAAAGAGTGGATTTCTACATGGAATTGGGCAGATTTTCAAACTTGTCCACAATATATGAAGGAAAAGAAAAAAAAAACAGGCCATAAAACAAATGCATCCATGGAATGATCATATTTTTTTTTTATCATGTGTGTGTACACTGGACACACACAAGACTCTGGGAAGATTTATATTTGCCAGGGTATAGTTACAGGGGACCGTTCACTTTCTCTTTTTTTTAAAAAAATATTTTATTTATTCATTCAGAGAGAGAGAGAGGCAGAGACACAGGCAGAGGGAGAAGTAGGCTCCATGCAGGGAGCCTGACATGGGACTCGATCCTGGGACTCCAGGATCATATCCTGGGCTGAAGGCAGCGCTAAACCGCTGAGCCACCCGGGCTGCCCGGGACCGTTCACTTTCAAGCAATACCAAAGCATAGAAAATATTTTTAACAAACATGGATTACTTTTCTGCATAGCCAAAACAGTCAAAGTATTTCCCTCTTTGGGGGAAAAAAATTACCGTGGAAAGCTACACAGGCAACCGATGATAATAACTAAACCATTTTCACCAGGTGTATACAAAAATGCTCATACCTGTGTCACAATGGTAAGGTTATCAGTACTTTTTTTCTAGCTCTCAAATTACCCATAAAACAGTTATATTAATTTCATACTTTGTAAAATTTGGTTTTAAAATTATAGTTCATGTGTCAACCTGCTATTAAGAAGCAAAAGTAATGCCACAGGAGGCCAGGTTGAAAGACATTTATGTCTGACAGAACCAAGCAAATGGAGTACGATGTGAAGGGGACGAGGGCAAGGTGACTAGTAGCCACCTCCTGCTTAGTCAGTCCTGTGCCTTCCCCACTGCACCCACTCAGCCACACCACACCCTTCTTTCCTGGTTGTGTCAGAGTCACCCATCAACCTCATGTGGACAATCACAGACTCCATACCATTGCATGGCATTGTGACGTCATGTATGGACAGAAGCAATCTCCAGCAAAACAGTCTGACCACTGGTAAGGACCAAAATAACAGTGAACAGTAAAAAGCCTACAGGCATGATGGAATGCAACTGCAGTGAAAGATGCAGTCCTCAGATCAGACTGAGTTCATGCACACTAGTTTCCCAAAGCATTCTCAAATGGAACACTGGTCTTGTGAGATGCTCTTTGAGGAAAAGATTTTGGGGCCAAGTAAGTATGGAAAGTACTGCTTTCTCATAGCTTCTCTTGGAGAGTCCCAACACACAATAACATCTGAAAGGCACTGGGAAGTCCTGCCATAGGGGGACACCAGTTGTACTGTCTTTAATTCGATACCTCTTGAACTTGTTGATCACTAGATTCTTCTCTTCGGATAAGGCTTACTGACCTATGGCAGACCACTCTCAGAGAGATGTTGGTCTAGAGGGTGATGACAGCCGAGGCATGAGCCTTTTCCCTGGAGCCCACGAAATGCATGAGAGATTGTGGAAGAACTGGGGTTATGTGTGCTGAGCTCTTAAATCGCATGCACACACTTTTATAGAACTATCACAGCAAAGAGAAGACAGATACAGGAAGAAGTCAGTTTACATAGGTAAGTTCTCACACATTTCCAGTGCAATAATCTCTTGGATCTTAAGCTTTCTTCTGAATAATAGGATTGGGGTTGATTTGTGTGTTTTTAATCCAAAGTTTGATCATACTCAGTGTCTGATTTTTAAGAAAGATAGTGGACTCTCTAGCCCTTCTGCAATAGAAAATAAGAGAGGAGTTTCATCATGCTTCACACATAAAATTTCCACACCTTATTTGTACAAACTACCATCAAGTTAAATAGACATCTAAAGATGGCATTTGCCTTAATGGCCTTGTTCAGTATTTTCTTTCCCTCTGGACTCTTAGGCCTGAGTTTGTGTGTACTTAACAACTGAGGTGGGTCAAATTAGCCCTAATTGTGCTCACTGAACATTTCTTACATGGCTGTTCTTTCAATGATAATACTACAAATGCAACATTTGTTATTCTCCTCATTGTTTATTTACACATCAAATGACACAGATGCTGCGCTGTTATTTCTTGCCTCCTTCTAGTCATCTCTGTGATGCTATAGATGAGAGAAGGTGCTCCTTGGAGCAGCACCAAGTAAAAGATGCTGCGTGCCATCTCACTGCCAAAAAGGGAAAAATGACTAACCTTTGAGACAGAATGGACTCTCCAGGGAAAATGATAAGCTCACAAGTAGTAAACAATAGCTTAGTGCCCTGAAAGATGCTAGAGGTGAGAAGTACCACTAGCCAACCATGAAGAATCTCTTTTGGGATTTTAAGATTGGGTTTTTATATAGTTTGGTATGATTTAGTTATTTCCCCCAGAAAGACAGTCTGCTTTAATCAGATAATTTTATTCCCTCATGTAAGACCCTGAAGCCAAGCTAAAGGTCTGTTCCAATATCTTCGATAAGAATGCAGTATTTCCTAATAGGTGGAGTATGTATGGGCAGTATGTAGCAAGGGGCTTAAAAACCACCCATATCCTTTTATACAGTAATCCTACTTCTGGAAATCTGTCCTAAAGAAAAAAAATAAATTTTGGTCAAAGATTTTTATTCAAGGAAGTTCATTTCAGTGTTATTTATAATAGGGAAAAGTTGGGAGTATCATATATGTTCAACAGGAAAGGAATGATTAACTAAATTGTGGTATATTCACATGTGGGAATTTTGGACAGCCATTACAAAATCCAATTTTCAAAGATTATTTAATGACTTTGGAAATGTTCTCACTATAATGTTAAGTAATGAAAGCAGGACACTAGTGGGAATACAAAATGTACAACCTCTATGGAGGGAAATTTGGCAATCTCTACTATAATTTCATGCACATTAACCCTTTGACCCAGCAGTTCTATTTCCAGGAACCTGTCCCAAAGATACACTGGCAAATACACAAAGTGATATATGCGCACTATTATTCATTGCAGCATTATACATAATAGCAAGAGTAGGAATAACCCAAATGCCCATCATCAGGTGATTGGGATAGATTATCATGTGCACAAAATGGAACATACACAGCTGTAAAGGGAGAGAGGAAGAACTTTCTGCTCAAAACATTGTCTAAAAAAAATTAAAGATACAGAACAATTTATATAATATGCCACCTTATCTGTTAGTTAACCAAATTCAATGATTTTATGAAGTTAAAAAAAAAAAAAAAACACCTTGAGAGTTCATCAGTGGGGCATGTGACAGTTTGTCTCTATATAGTGTCTGTCACTTACTTCTGTTCAACGAGTCTCGGCTAGGGATGATTTTATCTACCAGGGAACATTTGGCAATGTCAGAAAGCAAATTTTGGTTGTTACAATGGGGGGTCATGCTACTGGTATCTTGCAAGGAAAGGCCAGAATGCTACTCAGCCTCATACAATGTGCAGGACAGCCCCCACAGCAAAGCATTATCTGGCCCAAAATGTCAGTAGTGCTGAGGTTAAGAAATCCTGAATTAGCACTTCCATCTTAGGCTAGGTATGTACCATCTTCCTCACCAAAATGTTGCTGTCATGAGAGTATTGGTACTATTAATGAGAAACTCTGTTACATACACAAATACAAAATATATCTACATATGAGGATTAAGTGAATATTAATATGAATGTTAAGAACTAAGATTTTCACAATTAGAGAAAAGATACAAATAAAAAAATCAAATAATTTAGCTCTTATAATCTTAAATTCAAATGGGAAATACTTGTATAAAGTCATTATTTGCTTCTTTTGAAAACTATGCATTTCCCTATTTCTGCCCAATCAAAAAGCCAAGAAGCAATGATATAACCCAGTTAGCAAGGAGCACCCCTTATCGTGAGATTGCCATCTCTAAATATTATTTTTCCCATTAAAGGATACAAGGAGTGCAATCCAGACAATTTAGATGTATCCAGGACAGTCTCCCTGGCAATCAAGTCAGTGGCGAGTGGGAAAAAAAGGGAAAGGCGGTCTGTTCAGACTAAAGGACACTTAAGAGAAAAACCAATTACAAAATGCAAACCTTGTTTGGATTCTGGTTCAGTAAATCAATTGTAAAAGGACATTTTGGAACAATATGGGAAATCTGGATATAAACTGGGTATTAGATGATATGGAGAGATTACTGTTAATTTGTTGGGGAGTGGTAATGACATAGTACAGTCTAAGAAAATGTCCTTTTCAAAAAAAAAGATGTGTACTGAAGTACATTTGTGAGAAGTGACATGATGATGGGCACATGACAATCTGGGATATACTTTAAGGTACTGCAACAAAACGAGGGAGGGGCAGGCACATATTAAATCAATTGGGCAAGATGTTAATTACCGAAGCTGGGAAATGGTGGGTATTTTTCCACTTCTATATTGTCTGTTTGGAGTTTTTGAGGATAAGAAGTGGTTTTTTGTTTTTGTTTTGTTTTGTTTTGAGCCCAGCATTGCTCAAAGATGGGTCAGAAAGAACACATTGGTTCCAAGATACATTGTAATGATGCAGGCAAAGCTCAAAAGCATGTGCATATTTGCCATTTACCTTCATGAAGGGCAATTCTTTTGGAAAAGCCTTCTAAGCTTCTTTAACATTTGATTGGTTGCCTTTTTTCTTCCTTGATTATCTTATTGGGGGTTTACCCCAAAAAAACCGATTTCCCACCTCAGGGAAATTGCAGCAGCACAGTAACTTCCTCAACAAAGTCCTAGGTAGTCACCGGGAATAGAAGAGAACCTTCTGTGTAGGTCTCCTTGGGGAGCACGGACATTCCCAGAGCCATGCACCCTCTCCAGTTGACGACTTCCATAGTCCCCCTTGGACAGGAGTTAAAGTGCTAATGATTGACTCTATTTCAAACGGATGAAGCAATGGAGATTCTCTGTGGGATTTTACAATCACATTGAAAATGACAGTTCTCTGCTTGGACTCCACTCTAATATTTGTATGTAAATACCTCTATTGTGAACATATAAAATGTGGATCGCCTTACACATTAGTGAAATTGGGTAAATTCAAGGGAAGGTGGAACTAGGTTGAAATTAGGAATTGATTTAAAATAATAGATTACATGTGAAAATCATCTCTCTCTCTCTCTCTCTTTTTTTTTCATCTTTTTTCAGTGACTTCTTTGGGAGCAAGAGAAACAACAGAAGAGCTTTTGTTTTCATCTTTGAATGTGGAAACAGAAATGGTAGGGGTGAGGGTGAGGAAATAGTGTCAGAAGTCTCAGCTCTGTTGCAGATTTGCTGTTGACTTTGGGTAGATTTACCTTCCTTAACCTTGGTCCCTGTCTGTGAATGGGAAGAACAGCATTTCCTTATCTGTCTCCTGTCTTACCTGCAGCTCAAAAGAAATAATGTATGTGAAGATATTCTTGGAACTATAAAGGGATTATAATTGTTTTTTAAATATACTCTCCAAGTAAATACTGTTTTTCCCTCATCAACATCTCTTATTTCCCAATTCCACTTCTAGAATTGTTCATAAACTACTCTGGGATATGGTTTGAATAAAAGACTCTGAGAGTAGATTATATTTTCAATTAGAAATTATTTAGCTTCCTATTTACTATGCAACATTAAAGATTTTACTCCTAATTTTTTAAAACAAGTTTGATTTTAATACCGTTATAAGTATAAACATATTATTTCTGGAATATTCCTTGAATCCTGCCTGAAAACTTTAGCATTTTATAGTTCTCTGCAAAGCCCTGCTTAAATATAGTAAATAATTTGACTTGAAAGTTAAAATGTCCATTTTTTTTAAAGATTTTATTTATTTATTCATTAGAGAAACAGAGAAAGAGAGAAAGGCAGAGACACAGGCAGAGGGAGAAGCAGAAAGCCCGACATGGGACTCGATCCTGGGTCTCCAGGATCAGGCCCTGGGCTGAAGGCGGCGCTAAACCACTGAGCTACCCGGGCTGCCCTGTCCATTTTTTTTTTTTTAAGATTTTTATTTATTTGGAAAAAAAAAAAAGGGATCCCTGGGTGGCGCAGAGGTTTAGCGCCTGCATTTGGCCCAGGGCACGATCCTGGAGACCCAGTATCGAATCCCACGTCGGGCTCCCGGTGCATGGAGCCTGCTTCTCCCTCTGCCTGTGCTGTCTCTGCCTGTGTCTCTGCCTTTCTCTCTCTGATCTCTCATGAATATGTAAATAAAATCTTTTTTAAAAAAAAAAGATTTTTATTTATTTGAGTGGGGGGAGAGCACAAACAGGGGGAGAGGCAGAGGGAGAGGGAGAAACAGGCTCCTCACTGAGCATGGAGCCCAGCATGAGACTTGACATGGAGCTCGATCCCAGGACTCTGAGACTGTGGCCTGAGCTGAAGTCAGACACTTAACTGACTCAGCCACCCAGGCACCCCAAAATGTCCATTTAAATATTGTTAGTGGGCAGCCCCTGTGGTGCAGCGGTTTGGAGCTGCCTGCGGCCTGGGGTGTGATCCTGGAGACCAGGGATCAAGTCCCACGTCGGGCTCCCTGCATGGAGCCTGCTTCTCCCTCTGCCTGTGTCTCTGCCTCTCTCTCTTTCTCTCTCTGTGAATAAATAAATAAAATCTTTAAAAAATAATAAAATAAATAAATAAATATTGTTAGTGGTAGGCAGAGTTATGTTATGTTGTTATGTTATGTATGTTATGTTCCTCCTATTGAGGCAGATTCTGTCCTCTACAGATCACAAGGACTGAGGACTTGACCAGGAAAAACTTCAGGTTACTCTTCCAGGGGTGGAACCAAACACTGAGCCTTTGCCCAAAATGGTCAATATAATGTCTTCATCCATACTCAGTGGCTCATGAAATGTATTCAAGAGGCACCTGAGTGGCTCAGTCAGTTAAACATTGGACTCTCTATTTCGGCTCAGGTCATGATAATCAGGGTCATGAGATCAAGCCCCGCATCGGGCTTCACACTAAGTGGAAAGTCTGCTTGAGATTCTCTCTTTCCATCTCTCTTCCTCTGCCCCTCTCCTGCTCACTCTTTCTTTATCTCTCTCTCTCAAATAAATACATCTTTTTAAAAAGTGTATTCAAAAAAATGTATTCTAAAATCTCTTACCATGGGAGGTTAGAGGCTGCTAAGACAAACACGAGATCCTCTGAGCGAGCCAGCCCATCCATTTGCACTAGTAACTCTGTCTTCATCCGAAGGCTTCCTTCATGCTCTCCCCTACAGAGACACAGAGGTGAGATTCTCCCAAGACACAGAGCCTTTGCTTCCAGGACAGGAGTGGCACTCACAGCAATGAATCAGTGCCCATAGAACAGGTTCTCTGCCTCATTCTTAGGAGCCACTCATACTAGAGTTGGAGGAAGCAAGCGCTTTGGTACTGTTTTCACGTAGAGGGTGGTAGAAAGGAAATAAATGAATATAGTGGCAATAATGAAAAGAAAACCAACGGTTGGTAGTGAAAGAGAAAACAGCTGAAGGGTAGAAAGATCCCTGATGGATTTAATGCAGCCTTGCTGTGTCTACCTGCAGTACTACTTGCCCTTGGTAAGAACGCTATAATTGAGAAGAATCCTTTCATTTCTACAGCAGACATGAATGTACTTTTATACACAGCATTTCTTTTAGTATAACTTGTGGATATAATCTACTGAAGAAGAGAGATGAGCTACTACAATGAATCTGTTGCATTCTTGTCTAATAAGAGGCAAGATAATGACGTGGAAAGTATGCTTTCCTAGCACAGCAGATGAGGGCTATCTTCTGTGCAAATTCACCTTCTGAGCCCTACTTCCACCATGGCCAAAGACCCTTCCACCAAGAAAGAGCTCACTACAGGACCAAACAATCTAAATTGGCTCTAAATACTGACCATGTTCAGCAGGCTTTCCTTCCTCCTCACTTATATAGATTGACGATAAAAAATGCCTTTCTTAAAAAAAAAAAGATTTTACTTATTCATCCATGAGAGACATACAGAGAGGCAGAGACATAGGCAGAGGGAGAAGCAGACTCCATGCAGGGAGCCCAATGTGGGATTCAATCCTGGGATCCTAGGATCACGACCTGAGCCAAAGGCAGATGCTCAACCACTGAGCCACCCAGATGCCCCCAAAATGCCCTTCTTGGACAATACAACATTCAGCCTCTCATCTCTGCATACGAATGGTGGCAGCATAGATTAGGCATGTGTTTTTTAAAAACTGTGCTGCTCACTATCATACAACCTTTTTCTAAGAGAAAGGGCAGTCTCACGGGGTAGTTTTATATTTATTTAGCATTCACTCATGATTATTCTTTTAACATCATATGACCCAAGAAGTCTTCAGAGCACCTGCCCTTATTCCCTGATCCTTTGAAGACTCTAGTTTTCGAGTTCAAGTTCCAGACAAGGAAGCTGACATTCAGCTCAAAACCTGGAGCACTTTCAAAGATAGCTGATGAAGTCTACTAATGCACACTTTCAAAGCTGTGGGGAACCCTAGAAATGGAGATCAACAAAGCGAACGGAAGAACAAGTGCACAGATAACAATAATAAGGCAGGCCAGGTGGGCTGGGTCTTCGCAGAGGGAATGACCACTAGGGTGGTCTGTCTTGTGGGTGCCCAGCTGGGTGCTTATGCACTTGTCTGTAGAAAGAGACAGGGTGTCCCAGCCTAGCTGCCTAGCACCCATTAAGCCATGGCAATTGTCCCATTTAAATCAATGCCATCAATGCCATGCCTCTTGGGTGCATCTTAATGGTTCCTCTTCTGTTAGGAAAATGATCTTCAATAAGTAAAATTTCATAAATTATATTGTAGTTATATGTCCAAGAAGCTAAATATTTGCCTTTTATTACTATTAGCTCTGCCTTGATGATGGATCATTAGAGGCCATTAAAAAATGCAGCTGCGTTGAGATTTCCCAGAGACCTATTTTTCCAAGCCAGGTTTAGTAAAAAGTTTCAAAGAAGAATACTTCTGATGAAGACAAAAAGACTTTAACACACACACACACACACACACACACACACACACACGTACACACACACAGCAGGCTCATTGCAGTCTGAGATGTGTTCTTTCCTACAGGGGACATTAGTGGACATTTAATCTTTAGAGATAACATATGTGACAGATGTAAAATCAGACAAGCTGAGCCACAACTGTGGCTGATGTCACAGAGAAGTGGTGGCTTCCCTGGCCTCACACACCTTGTCAAGGGCTTCCTCTTGGGACTTGGCCTTTGTAGCCCCGTTCCCCACAGGCAGCCCCTCTGGCTCCAGAGGAGGTGGTCACAGGCAGCTATTTTGAGCCAGCAAGACCGTTATGGCAGCCTGGGATTGTGGGGCTGGGTGATCTTCAGGCCTGAAAACCACTCTGTGGGGAAAGGGGGAGGGAGGATGACATTTCCTCCGGTTATAAAAACTACTTAAATCAGCTATTCAGTTAACAGGATCTAATTTAAAGACCTTTCCATGTGTCTGCAGAAAATTTGTGGGCTTATTAATAGGCTCATTCTGCTGGTAAATGTCGATGAGCTTCCGACCATCAAACACACTTACAAGAGGGGAGAAGTGATGACCAAAAAAAAAACCAAACCAAAACAAAACAAAACAAAAAAAACCCTGTTACCCAGGAGCCGTGCCTCTCTGACTCATCACTGACTCCAGCTCGTCCAGGAAGATGGTGGAGGGGGCGTGATAGCGGGCAAGTTCAAATAACACCTGGTTGGGAGAAAAGCAACCACAGGTTCAAACTGATATACTTAAGTTAAAGTTCACATATGCTCCCAGAGATTAAAAGCTTAGGATGGCTGTAATATTAAGCATATATAAATAAATATTAAGTACTCTGTTCTTTCATAATAACTTTATGATCTTTGCAATTATTTCTCCTTAGCACAACCCCATGGATGGTGCAATTATTTCCATTTATCACTTGATAAAATTAGAGCCAGAGAGAGTTAGTGGTTAGCTAAGGATTACTAATCATAAGTGGGAGAGCTTAAGATAAAACTCAGTTCCTGAGCTTCTAGTCAGTTAGGTAGCCCCTGAGACTCCCTGCCAATCACATGTTCCACATGGACACAAAAGCCTTGGAATGTGTAAAGTCATTTGATGACTTTCCTTTAACCTTTAGGGACAATGAGGGTTATTCTCAGAAGGAAGAACTATAGGAAGAGGATACAGTTCGGGTCATGGGTAACAAGGCTGAAAAATTTTGCTCCTTTCTGCTCTCCAAATTACTCCATGGGGTCCCCATATAACTCCAAACACTGTTGTTTGGTAGGCTCAGGTACTTGAAAGCAATTCCCAATTGAATAAAATGTTTCATTCCAAAATAAAATATTATAGACTGTACAAGAACAGGAAAGCAGCCAGCAAAAGAACAGACATATAAAAACAAAATAAAGAGCTCTAAAGGGAGATGTGGTGGTGATGAAAAGAGTATAAAAAACTAAACCTTTTTTTTTTAACCTTGAAACTGATCTCTTGAGCACCATATACAATTCTTCACTGGTTGATCGGAGAAAGCAGTAGAGATTTAGAAAAGAATAGAGGTTCTTTAATAGGCATAGGGGATTTATTCTCCATGTCACTTAGCACTAGCAAAGCATCACAGAATAAATAGGAGAAGAGCCCAGAAAAGGCCAAATTGCGGTTTTCATGAGTAGTGGCAGGTTATACCTTACAGGTCTCCCTGTCACTGAGTGGAAATTCCTCACCTTCACCACTGCTTGCACGTATGGTGCATCCATGCTCATCCTCAAGTATTTTTCTTTCACAGAATCCTATTTCATTCGGCCAAGACAATTGGCTCAGCCTAATGAACTGAGAGAACAGTGTCAATGCTGGGACATGCATCACAAATGCCTTTTAGATACAATAGAGACCCTCTCATTAGAAGCCAGTAATTGTTTTTCTTATCACAAAAAAAAGAAGCCCAAATATAACTGATATTAAGGATGACTACAACAGCATCAATCTACCCAATGAAAAGTAGAATATCAGAACTCTTTAATAGAAGCATACATGTTTTTTAGGTGCTCCCTAATGTGCAGAAAGACCAAGAGGTTCTACAAGACCAAACATCTAATTGGAAGGAGAACCACATATGGAGCCTATGTCTCCATATTGACCATACCGCTGCTCTTTCCAGTGCCAGAGAATATATAGAATTCCAGATAAGTGCTCGGAAGCATTAGTCTAAAATTTTGAAAAGTACTTGGAGGAAGTTAAATCATATGATTAGGGGGCAGAGGGACAGTGTTGAAAGATGTAAGCACCAACAGGTGTGTGCATTTGCTAAAGAGACCACTCAACTATTCAATAGCATCAATTCCTAGGAGGCACGAACATTAGGAGGGGAGGGAGGAACATAACCCAAGGGTTCCCTATAAATAACTTTTTAATTGGAATAGAAAGAGAATCAAATGGTAGGAAAGAGTCTCTGATTTAGGGGAAGGTCCTGAAGGGCTCTCTTTATCTGAAAGCTTGATAGTAAAGATCTTAACAGCATGACCAAGATTTTCCAGGTGAGGATCTTTCAAAGAGCTCAGAAAATAATATCTGAAAGGATAGAAGATAAGATCCTTCAAGGTTAACAGAGGTTATCTGTTTTCCTCTTGAATTATTTTTTTAAATATTCAACCAAAAATGCATTTCACAGAAAAAAAGAGAATATAAATACAAACCTATAAAAAGATGCTCAAGTTCATTCAGAATTAAATAAATGTATATTTGAGAACTGAAAAATTAATTTCATTATCAGATCGACAACGATTTTTAAATTTGTGTTAGCCAGGGAAGGCGAAGCAAACATGCACATCGCTGATGGATGTGTAAACTGGTGCAATGCTGTTGTCAGGCAGTTTGGCAATCAGTGATTTTTTATTCTCTGACCTAGCAACTCTACTTCAGAGAAATTGTCCTACACTACTATGTATGCAATGACATATATATATAGTAAGATGGTTTACTGTAGCTGTGTCTGTGATAACAAGAGACTAGAAACAACCTAAATGTCCGTTAAGAAGAGACTAGTCAGGGCAGCCTGGGTGGCTCAGCAGTTTAGCCGCTGCCTTTAGCCCAGGGCGTGATCCTGGAGACCCAAGATCGAGTCCCATGTCAGGCTCCCTGCATGGAGCCTGCTTCTCCCTCTGCCTGTGTCTCTACCTCTCTCTCTCTGTGTCTCTCATGAATGAATGAATGAATAAATAAATAAATAAATAAATAAATAAATAAATAAATAAAATCTTTAAAAAAAAAAGAAAAGAAAAAGACTAGTTAAATACGTTTTAGTATATGCAGGCAATGAAATACTGTGCAGATTTATAAAAGAACATGTTCTGTCTATAATAGTGTGCAACAACAGCCAAGTTATATTGTTGAGTGTGGAAAAAAACCAAAAGGCATATAGAGGGTATGTGTAGTATGTTCCTACTTGTATTTAATAAGGAAGGGAGATATAGATGAAGTTGTTGGCATTAATATATAGATACATGTTCTGGAAGACTGCACTAGCAAACTACAGTAGTTGCCTGTGGGGAGAGAGCTCAGGGGTCTATATGCCCTTTTGTACCCCCCCCCTTTTTTTCAAAAATACTATTTTTAAAAAAGATTTATTTATTTATTTTGGAGAGAGAGAGAGAGAGTGCGCGCGCGAGTGGGGGGAGGGACAGAGGGAGAAAATCCTTAAGCAAATTCCCTGCTGAGCATGGAGCCTAACACAGGGCTGGATCCCAGGACTCTGAGATCATGACCTGAGCCAAAATAAAGAATCAGCCGCTTAACTGACAGAGCCACTGGGCACCCCAATACTAATTATTTTTTAAATATATGGTAAAGGAAGGGGAGAGATTGGGGGAGGAATCTTTTCCTCATCCTTAGAATTCTAACAAAATTATACTGAAGCAAAGGAAAATTTAAGTGACTAAAATGCTCATGCAGAATGGAGAGTCCTTGTTAAATGACTTTTCTGGCTATCTAACATTAAACAAAACAATTCTTGTAGTGGTTTCTATTTTCATTAAGAATATTCATAAAACAGGCGCCTGGGTGGCTCAGTCAGTTGAGCATCTATCTTCAGCTCAGGCTATGATCCCGAGGTCCTGGGATTGAGCCCTGAGTCAGACTCTCTGCTCAGTGGGGAGTCTGCTTCTCCTCTGCCTCTTCCCATGCTCATGCTTGCGCTTTTGCTCTCACTCTCCCTTTCTCTGAAACAAATATTCATAAAATATTTGAATTTCTTCTTCTGTTTAGAGAAGTCCTGTCCAGGGAACATAATGTAATTTTTCTTTGAGCATTTTGCAGTGTTTTGTGCTTAAAGTTGTAAAAACCACTTTTCATGACAGGAGATGAATCTAAACTGATTCAGGGGGCATCTTGTAAAAGTTTTATTGTTCCTCAGCACATAGAAATGGAATGTTAAAAAAATAAGTCTTCAGGCTGATGAAGATTTTATATAGTTAGTTGGATTTTAGCTAATTGAAATCAAGTCAACTAGAATCACACAGAACCCACAAATTTAGGAACAGGTAAGTTCACACCCCACCTTTGGACCTGGCAGTAAGACTCAAAGAACAATGAAACAGATGTCAACATGGATTTCCAAAATTACAAGACAAATTACAGTCTTGAAGGGGTGATAAAATTCATAAAAATTTACACATTTGAAGTAACTAGAGAAAAGTATCAAAGAAATAAAGAATGGATCATTTTAGGTAAATCAATCCTATAAGAATATTCTACTATGACTTTCAAGTAAGCCTTAATATTTTAGAAATGAGTCATCCAAGGGAATGTAACTTAAGCATAATATTTTAGAGTAAATTCCTTTCAGAAAATATATTGTATTTACATTGACTTAGTATTGATTACCTAACCAGTTGTTCTACGGAATTCAACAGTTTAACAGGATTTCTGAGAAGGGCCCACCTTACACTGAGGCATAAATCATAACAGGAGTTCTCATAAGGTGACTGGAAAGTATAGTAAAATTTTATAATATAATTTTATATTATATTTTACATAAAATATATTTTATATTTCTCTCCTAAGGAGAGGAAGAAAACTGTAAGGCTATGGGGCACTGTGGGGGAAAGTTGCTCAGAGCATCTGAAAAAAATAATTGTTTTCAATTTCTTGATTCTTTGTGAGAGTATTTATTGTAGGGACTAGCATATAGTAGTAGCCTCTCAATAAATGTTAACCGAATATACTGCACATGTTTAATAATAGATGGTTCTTGAATGAAGAAAAAAAATATTCCACTTCATAAACAACCTTTGTCCCAGCTTCCACTGCTAAGCCACGTGAATCAAAAAAGGACTATAGGTCATGTTCCCAGAAGAAAGGAGATGGTGTTTTGCTGATGGGGACAGGATTAATATCCACACATAATAGTCAGTCCATCTCCTGGGCTTTTGGTAATCAAGATCCAGGATAAATTCTAACATATAAATCATTTTAAAACAAATAAGCTCTATCATCATTTTGTACCACTATGTCCTGCTGGAACTTATTCTACAAAAAACAAAATCAAGAATTCCTACCCGAACAAGTTTTTCTGAATCCCCTCTCCATTTGCTGACGATGGTAGATGCAGAAATGTTAAAGAAGGTTGTTTTGCACTCCGTGGCCACAGCTTTGGCCAGCAAAGTCTTTCCTGTCCCTAGAGACACATGGGGAGCAAACGTGAGTGACACATGAACTCCATGCCTCTGCACACATACACAAGTCAGTTTCACAGGTTAAAAAGGAGGTAGTTACCCAGTGGTCATTAGCCCCAGTCCTGAATGAGGATAGGTAGTACAACTCTGCATACACACTTAATACCAAGACCAAAACAGAGGGGCACCTGGGTGGCTCAGTCAGTTGGGCGTCTGCCTTTGGCTTGGGTCATGATCTCAGGGTCCTGGGATCAGAACCCCATGTTGCGCCCCCTTCTCAGTGGGGAGCCTGCTACTCCCTCTCCCTCTGCCCCTCCCTTCTGCTCATATACATTCTCTCTTTCTCTCTCTCTGACTTTTTCTCCCAAGTGGATAAATAAAATCTGAAAAAAAAAAAAAGACTAAAACATAAAGATTCCTTTACCTGGAGGGCCATAGAGCAGTAGTCCTTTCCAGGGGGAAAGAATTCCTGTAAACAGCTGTGGGTACTATGGAAACAAGGAACAAAAATGAGGTTTGGTATCAGGATGTCAGCCGTTTGCACAGACAAATGAATGAAATTGGACTGATACACAGCTCAACTCAAAGAGTCAAGCCTTTTCTTACGGCTGCCCACTTCTTCATGTTATTTATCCCAGTTTTCCTTTTGCACTCAATAGCAATGCCTGGTTTAATTTTTGTGGCTTTTTAAAAAGAGCGATTTTTTTTAAAAGATTTTACTTATTTATTCATGAGAAACACAAAGAGGCAGAGATTTATGTAGGCAGAGGGAAAAGCAGGCTCCGTACACGGAGCCTGATGCGAGACTCAATCCCAGGGCCCAGGGATTACAATCTGAGCCAAAGGCAGATGCCACCCAGGTGCCCCAAAAAGAGCGATTTTTTTTTAAGGAAAAGAAAGGCATATGTAGGTATTTTTCCTGCAAACATAACATCATTTCCCCCAGAGTTCTATATACAGGGTATTTGGCAATCTTTTAACTTTGGGAACCAGGAATGCCCTCTAAGATAAACACTTAACCCAACAAACAAAGGTGCCTGCGAATAAAGCACAAAGCTGTGGCAAAGCTTGATTAAGAAGTTGGGAACATTCGATGCTGAATGTATTATGAGATACTGACTTCAAACAAGACATGCATGGACTTCAGTGGTTCTCTCCCATTAGGTCAAATTCAGGCAGCCTTGGAGGGCAGAAAGAGATGATGGAGAACAAGAGAGAAGGAAAAACAATAGTAAAATTATAACTAGCTATTAGGTTCTTGCTGATGCTATACCAAATTCTCGATGCCATCACTTACAAAGCTTCTCACTCCATGGAGATAACCTATCCAGGGTTTCAATGAGGTGCTCTGTCCTTTCCCAGAAGACTTTTACTGTAGAGTCACTGAGAGGAAAGGGTCAATGAATTTCTACTAATTCTGAATACCAGTATATTTCTTTCACCTGTGTCTGAACACAGGAAGAAAGAGGTGGGGAAAGACGATCAAAAATCATTGATTTTTGTCTCATTTGAATAGAAGCAGCCAAAAATCATGGGCTTCGTGGGCTCCCTGGTAAGAGTAAAGAGATTTTTTAATATAATAAACGTGTTATCTTGACTGCGGGAGGTTCCAGAAAATGGCCAAAAATTATCTGCAGCTCCTTCCACTGAGAGACCGAGTGTATTTCTCCACAACTTGAGCCTGGAGTTGGCCTTGTGACTTTGGCCAATGAGATATCAGCAAATATAAGAAGGGACTTGAAAATATAAGGACTCAGGCAGCCCGGGTGGCTCAGCGGTTTAGCGCCTGCCTTCAGCCCAGGGCTGAAACTAGACTCCTGGGATTGAGTCTCATGTCGGGCTCCCTGCATGGAGCCTGCTTCTCCCTCTGCCTGTGTCTCTGCCTCTCTCTCTCTCTCTGTGTCTCTCATGAATAAATAAATAGAATCAAGAAAGAAAGAAAGAAAGAAAGAAAGAAAGAAAGAAAGAAAGAAAGAAAGAAAGAAAGAAAGAAAGAAAGAAAGAAAGAAAGAAAGAAAAGAAAGAAAGAAAAAATATAAGGACTCTAAGAAGAGACCTGGGAAATGCTGTTGGATTGTGACTGGCCCTTTCTTGCTTCTGTCCAGGAAGCCTGTGCCACCAACAGGAAGAAGACAGGCCTGCCTGCTGGAGGATGAGAGGCACATGGAGAAAAGTCTCAGTTATCCCATCTATTCCAGCTTTCCTGGTCATGCTGGCTGATGCCCCAGACATGTGAGTGAGCCCAGTACCACATAGAAAAGAGATGAGCTGGCCCCACTGAGCCCAGCCCAGATTGTCTACAGCTACAACTGTACACAGTCATTTATTTGTGCAGAGTAAGGCATGAAGTTTTGGGGTGGTGTGTCATACAGCCAAAGCTATGTGGTACCCAGACTTTCTCATCACACAGTTGTAAACCCAACATAGAAATTCTTATTTTTCTATTCTCCTTCCTGTTTAGTGAACCACTCTGAACAAAGACTTATCGGGAAAAAGCAATGAGCATTACACGATGGCTTTACTGGCCAGTGCCCTAGAAGGGGCTGTCTATTCTTTACAAAAAATGAAAAGCAAAACCCCAGAAGATGGAGAGGGAGGGGCGTAAGATCTATAGGAACAAAGTAAGAGGCCCTCTCCTACAAGAGGTATTTCTACTATAATAAGTATATTTTGAGGGAGGCAGGCTATTCAAAACAATCTATAGTAACTAACAAATCATATATATTACAATCTTAGATCTTAAATAATCACTTGAACAGACCTCTGCCTTGAACCAATATGTGACACGATTTCAAATTGCCTACAATGGACCGGGCCTTGGTACTCCAGTGTTTAACCAAATATTGTGACGCAGGCAAAAAGTTAACTCGATGACAGAAGAACATCCTGTCCTTCTCTTCCTGACAGGTGCATGACATACAGTCGGTCCAGTGGATAATGAATAGAAACAAGCCCCAAGAGGCTTCCCATCCTTACCCTTATAGGGTACACAACAGCTTCTTTGACTAACTGCTTGGCTGTGTCGAGTCCGATAATGTCATCCCACTTGATGTTTGGATTATGGAGATAAATGTCCTGCAATGCACATGTGATCATTTTGTTAAAACTAATGTTTTCCTCTGCAGCTGTAATAAACACAGGAACAGCAGGATACTTGACTTACAATAGGATATAAAGTGCTGGTGATAAAAAACTTTTCACATTAGATATATGTACATATACACGTTGTAATTATGGGCTAGTTCACCAAATGGATGCCATGAACATGTTCAGTGATTTTCCCCAAAGAAGAGATTGATGATATAATATGGAAATTGTAAGAGGGAACAAAATCTCCTAACGACAGACTATACCTGTCTTCAGTCAATAGCAAACCATGCTGAATTATGACTGTAATCAAAGAAGCTACAGAATATGCCTTCAAATTACATGGGCTTTTATGGCAAAACAGAGTTCCTAGCCAGCACCTGGCCTCGCTTTGCTCCTTGATCTCACAAATGCTTTCTTAATCTGTGGCCTAAAAGAGATAATGCTTCTCTGAAACCAATTTCTCTTTTTCCCTGGTGATCTTTCCCCACTTTCCATCAGGAACAATTGCTTCTACAAAATTCGAGGAAGCCAACAAGCAAGCAAAAGTGCAGTTTGCCCTTTTTTGGTGGAGCCCTGTAGCAACCATCTGGGGCAATCAATTAAGGTAGCTTTTATTAATAACTAATTTACAGTTTCCAAACTTCAATTCCACAAGACGCCTTGGAACAGCCACTCAGGGCCTTTCTCAGTAGGAGCTGTTCCAAGCATACTGAGTATTTAGAGTGTTACATTGCGAAAAGCTTCCTTTTAAAAGTCATTCAGAGTGACTACAGAACAATCTGGAAACTATGTGTATATTTATTTCATTTTTTTAACATTCATTTATCTATTTGAGAGTATGTGTGTGCATGTGGTTGGGGGGAGGGGCAGAGAGAGACTCTTCAAGCAGACTCCACCACAAGCCTCCATCTCATGATCCTGAGATCATGACCTGAGCCAAAACCAAGGGTCACATGCTTAACCAATTAAGCCACACAGGCACCCCTGTATTTATCTAATTTTTAAATAAATAATACATACACATGGTTCAAAATATTAAAAAATATGTTTTTTCAATGTTAGTGAGATGTTACTTCCCCATCCCTGTCCCCTGCCCTCCCACATCTCTCCACCATGGCTGCCATTTCTATTAGAGAAAGTACTCATAACAAGTGATTTGGGTCCTACGTTAACAGGCATGATCCATTGATATGACGACAGAGAAAGGCCTCCATCTTCCAGAATCTTGGGAGAATCCCCCCTACCTTTAGATTGTGAATCTGCAGGCTAGCCCACCACCCACTCACATTCTTATTACCACACTTTGTTAGGAAAAGCTTCGCATAGAGTGGGGATTCATGGACCTTGGAATTCAAAGCATCCATAGATCAGAGCCATATTTCTTGCCCCCTACTAGAGCTGACATTGAGTCCCACAAGCCAGTATTTAATTGCCCAACAGGAAGGAAGTTCCTCCTTAAAAAAAAAAAAAAAGGAAGTTCCTCCTTATAGCAACAAAAGCTATCAGTCGGGAGGTGGTGATCTCCCCATCACTGTAAGCATTCTAGCAGAGACTGGATGACTGCTTCCCTTGGTACTATAGGAAAGATGCCCAGTGGAATATTTCAGGCTACTTCTCCTCTACAACTCTGTCACCACCACAAAATAAATTTATTTATTCATGAGAGACACACAGAGAGAGAGAGAGACAGAGATAGAGAGAGAGAGGCAGAGACACAGGCAGAGGGAATAGCAGGCTCCATGCAGGAAGCCTGATGTGGGACTCGATCCCAGGTCTCCAGGATCACACCCCAGGCTGAACGTGGTGCTAAACCGCTGAGCCACCTGGGCTGCCTGGGACTATTGATTTTTATGGGCATAAATAATTTTTTTCTCTGCTCTCCTTTGCGTTCTAATTACCACAACTGGACTCAGACCTCATCCTCCCTCACTAGTGATAACTTGAGAGTTGGTCTCTTCATCACCATTTCTTTGATATTCATCTGCCACGCTGTCATCAGGACAAACTGAAAGCACATTTGAGTATCCCACTCTCCGATGGACACCTTTCAAAGATTTCCCCATGTCCTATAGGCCACTTCCAGCCCCAGGCTAGCCCTCACTATGCTCATTACTCAGGAACTCTGGCCTCTCTCTGTAGCCCCATTCCCCATCACTCCTTGTGGCTCATTCAGCTCTAAGCTGTACAATTTCACAGGTATGTTACTTGGCCCAGAACCCTCTACCCTCCCTCTTGTGCTTTTGCATGTGCCTATTTTTAATGTATCTTCTTCCCTAATGCTTTCCCTAACCTTTGGCACAAAACAACCCCTCCTTTATGTTTTCCCAGTACACCTTACCCATGGGTTGAGAGACTCTTATAAGGCAAGGACCTGATATCATTCACATCTTTGTGTTTCCAGCCCCCAGCATGTGCTTGATACCTAATAGGTGCAGTAACAGCTGCTGAACTGAACTGCCAGAGCTAGGGAACCCCTTAATTACTGCAGAAGAGCTGTGCATTTTTTGGATCATATAAAACATCTCCCTGAGTCTGCCCAGGTTTCAGTCTTTCATTAAATATGAGGTTGCTGGATATCAGATAAGTACCCTATAACTCAGGAATCTATTCTGTTCCCAAGGAACATGCTCAAAGTCACACAGCTACACAGAGAAGGATATAGAAGTCAAATCCAGGTCACTTGATTCTAGAGCCAGTGTTGTTAACTGTGAAACTTCACTGCTTTTAAATTCTGGAGGGTAAGGGAGGTGAGGTGAGTGAGGAGATGAGGTCACTGGGAAATGGGCATTAAGGAGGGCATGTGGTGGGATGAGCACTGGGTGTTACGTGCAACTGATGAATCACTGAACTCTACATCTGAAACTAATGATGTACTATATGTTGGCTAATTGAATTTAAATTTTAAAAAAATAAGAAAATAAAATAAATAAACAACAAATAAGTTCTGAAGGGTAAGCTTAAAAATCAGTAGTCTGGTCAATAAGCTCTTTCCTGCAAATCTTATTTTGCATGGAAATTTCCAATTATGAAATCATCAGACTCCCAACATCTCTGTTTCTAAACTTTAACTGTTTAACCAAGACACAGACATGCTCTTGCCTTCTTTAAGAGGCTTTCTTTCCTCAACTCTTGGCTCTGCTCTAAAACCTTTCACCTGTCCCTTCCCTTCTAAGTATTTTTCCCTTTTGATTTTCTTGGCCTCTGTAGTGAGATGGTGGGCTTTTTGTATTGTAATTTTATGATTCTATAATTTATTTATCATGCATTATTGTGCCTCTAAACAATATGAGTGCCTTTGCAAGTTGGGGCACTTTATAAATAAATTATCATATTTATTGTTATTAATAAAAGAAGCAGCCCACAATGCTCCAGGAGCCCCAGTCCGCCTCTGTAAATTTGTGAATTGAATATCAGATCTTACCCGGCTCACCATGGCTGCCAATTCTCGCATCTCACTATTCATGCCAATAAATGCACTCAGAGGTTTCAACAATCGTTCCTGACAATGGGAACAGAAAGCTTTACGTTACAATATTGCTCATAATTTAGGAAGCAAAGCAGGGCACGGATCTCAGTGACATTAAGTGGTGGTAGTTTGCTGTGACCTTCGACTTGATCTCAAGGTTTCTCTGGACTCAAACTTATATTTCTGAACTTCGTCTAGATGTTGGTAGTTTGCAAGATGAATGTCACATCTTAGCCACTTACTGAGGGGTCTGGGTTACAGTCAAAGCTGTTCAAGCCAAGTTCATTGGTTGCTCCTTTGATGGCATCTGTGAGCAGCCCTCGGAAGTCAATGATTTGGCCCTGAAAGGGAGTAATCGTTATTTATGCCATTAAAACATGAGGGAAGACTCTCCCTAATAGCTCAGCTTCATAAATCAAGACACATTCATGTACCTTGGTATGTAGGGCAAACTTAAGTGAGGCTTTAAAAAGAACCTGCACTAATAATGAAGGAGATGATTTCCTCAAGTTGGGCCCTCCAGGAAAAAGGAAAAATTAAGTTGCAGATATACTCTTCAGAATGAAGCTGATTTGAATGAAAATTCACAAGCACTTTTCCGTTCCTGACACCACTCCATCTGTTTCCTTACAGGCCGAGCTCCCCCACATTGTCTGGTCCTTTGAAACATTCCACACACAGGAAGAACTCATTGGCGCAAGAGTAATGATAGCTCCCCCTTACTGACTCTCATATACATTCTCGGAGTAGAGTCCCAGGCCAGGATTTAAACCCAGATCTCTGTGTCCTGTACTCCTCCCAATGCTGCCCCGTCTCCCCTACAACCAGAAGGAAAAAGCAAGGATGCCTGCAAAAAATGAGTAACAACAGCAGTAGCCAGCACTTACTGAGTGTGTATTATATGCTGGGCACTATGCTGATGCTCTCCACTCCATCATCTCCAGCAATCACTCATATAGTTGAGGCCCTTACAAGGAGCCAGATCAAGCCCACGTGAGCTTCCCTGACTTCCAGGGAGATGATCACAGCTTCCCCTCCAAGTACACACAGCAGGAGTTTCGTTTGCCCAAGAGCTGGCCAGAGGTAAATCGGAAGTCCTGTAACCTGAGAACTTACCCAAAGAGAGAGATGGCTCTTACAAGAAATACAAGCCTGAAAGTTACAATCAAGAAGAACCTGTTCATGTGGATACTGCTTCCCATTTTAACCTGCCCTTTGCCCACATCCATCCAATCCAAGCCTTTTCTATTTGAGCAGCTCTTATTTGTGAATCAAGACATGAGGTTCATTATGGAACAGGTAGAAATATCCAATAAGCACAAGATCCACCCTATTTCAACTGAGGTTTCATGGTTCATATGAAATTACATTAAAACCTAGAGCCATACCTCCAGCGGGAAAAGTGCCACTAGTCAACTACCACAGACAGGGAGGAGAAGGATGAGTATGCCACCATGACTCCTTCAATAATGTAGAACACCAGCGTTTAACATTTCAATCACAGGACTTTTAAGCTCACATTGATGTTAGAAGCCATCTCTTCCAAACCCCTGAGTTTACAACTAGGGAGACTGAGCTCCTTAGAGACGGGGCAGTTCATTTAAGACCACTCATCCAGAAAGGAGATTCAGACCAGAATTCCAGGGCTTTCTACTCTTCATCCAGCTCTCTTCTCAGCACACCTCACAGCCAGACTTTGACTATTATATCTTAGCTTTTCTATTTGATAAAAATGACATTTTTTATTTTCATTTTTTAGAATGAAAAGGGATTTCCCCTTTTGGTACTAGGTTCATGAATTTCACTTACTTTTTGTGGGCGGACATTTTCTTCTCCATTGCCTTTGTTGATTCCTGATATACTCAAGCCAAAGTCAGCACTCTCCATGTGAGAATTATTGACAGCCTCCTGAAGAAAGAGGAAGACAGCAAGAAGTCAGCTGTGGAAAGCAAGTTCCAGATGCTGGTGGAAACTACCTATCCCTCCATCCAAAAATCACATGCTGGGTATCATTTCAGTACATGGGAACCCCATGTGTAACTCAGACACATCTGTGCAGTGCCAACAAGATGAATCCACTGCCTGCCTGTGCCATGGGGAAAGAAGTGTCACTGGAAGCCATGGGCACCAAGCAGCTTTTCCAATGGAGGAAACTATTGTGCCTCAGCCCAAAACCACTCACTAGCTTGTCTTTTCTCCTGTGACCAGAAGTGTTTGATGCCAGGAGTGGCTGAGTTTGGAGATGGAGCAGAGTTAGTAGTCAACCAGCCTCCCGTGGGATTCTCCTGCCTGACCTTCACCTCCCTTCCACCTGAGTCAGACTCCAATGGCCAGAAGTGAACAACTTCCTTGAGAGTGAGAGATTCCTTCTGACAATTGTTTCATGATGACTCCTTTCTATCCTTCTAGACATCTTTGACATCCATTCAACCCATTCCTTTTCACAATTTCAATTGATTCTCTTTCCTCTGAAAGCTGATATGCTGGTCCTAACTGAGGAGGTCCTAGGTATGGATCCATTGATTTCACCCACCTGCTGGGCTCTCTCCTCCTGCTGCTCACCCTGTCCCCAAGATTGTCCAGTGTGGAGGTCTGGAGTAGCAACCAACTATGTGTGCTTTGGAGAAACCCAGCTGTTCCGGAGACTATCCCTGGCCTAATCCTAGGAGCCCAGGGATGTGCTTTGGGACAGGAAGACTTGCCACCTACAGTTACTTCAAATGGAATGAGTAGTAACCAGGCCCCCTGTCCTTACTGGCCCCCTGGCTCATCCTTCAAAGCCTATTACCCAGCACTCTGACCAGGGGAAAGGCTGCAGGGAGGAAGGAGACCTCCCACTCAAATTAAGAAACAGGAAAACTAGATATTTGCCTGTGATTTTAATCTGGAAGAAAATCTACAATTTAGCAAAATCACACAGCATTCTAAAAACATAGGTCCTCAAAAAATAAATAAATGTGACTTTTTTCTTGGGGCTATTTCTCAGCCACCTGCAATTTTACCAATGCCAAGAAAAGCTGTTGAGACCTGTTTAGGTTGCTCCTTTTGGTTGGATTTGGCATCCCCTGACTTCCCCACTGTGGTTCTGGACCGTGGCTGCTGCTGACTGATCCTCGGAAGATTTTGACAACTGTCGCTCATCACCCTAGGGGAGAGAACAAAGACCTTGGAGGAAATTATTCTAACCACTTAATTTGAGGTGATTAAACAACTTCTGTGGCACACATTAAAAAAAAAAAGGGTTCTAGAAATATAGGCAGATGTGCCACAATGAGGCCCCTGCATCTCCATTGTCTTCCCACCCTGTCCATCCTGGTTCTGACTTGCTCCAGTCTACCTGTTGGGTTCCTCCAAGACCAGAGTAGAGGGCCCGCCTCCTCCTGGAGGCCCCTGACCCCCCTCTTCATTTTCCCTCATACCACCTGGCTCCAGCCCTTCTGCACATAGCTCTGTATTCTCAAAAACACATGACTTTGCAAGCATTCTTCCAATATTTCTTCCACCTTCCTTAAAGAACAATATGCAGACCAGAGGGCAGGTTGTGGGGAGGAAGGAGGAAGCCTAGAGATTTGCCTGTGGTTTTGATCCCATGTGCTGAGTATACTAAAAATATCTCTCATCATGCTGTATACCATCAACACAGAAGGGACTTGTGGAAAGGAAGCAAACCTTACCTCATCTTTATTGTCACAGACCTTCATATTTGCAAAACAAATGTTCACCAAATTATGTTCACTTAAAGCAAAACAGACTGGTGGGGCGGGAAGTCAAGTAGTGGCTACCTCTGGTGAAGATGGGGAGTATTGACTGGGAAGGGAGCCTGCTGGGGGTCATGGCACTTACCAGAGTATATATATGTTTGACTGCATAGATGTTATATATATCAACACAAAGGTAAAATAAATTTGTTCACTAGGTCCTCACAATGAGACACCAAGTTCAGTACTGGAATATTGTTAGATAGAAGATGACATCAGAGAGAGGCGAGGCTGCGTGGGGGGCACAACATGAACTCCCACATCAGAAGCTGTTTGGTTTCCTCATTTCCTTTGTCCTTATGTGTGAGATGTGTTTGCAGGAGTTCAACTGGAAGCATTTCTCCCATGTTCTAAGAGGTCCCAGAGAGCAGCTATTTCTCCAGACCCAAACCAATAATAACACCAGTGTCCATACAAGGTGACCCCAGTGTTGGCCCATTGGGGCAAGTGACCTGAGAGGTAGACTGCATTTGTTTTACATTTATAAATTAGAAATTAAAATGCTGGTCCCTCAGACCTTGTGCTGGCACAAAATGAAATATCTAGGAAATGAATACCAAACATTTTACAAGGGCAAATCCTTTTGAATAGCACTGATTTAAATGAAGTGAGGTCATATAGATATATACAGTTAAACTTGCCTAACATTGCTGAGCCGGCAGGGAGCTGGGAACCTGTTTTCCCACTATTGATGTCCCTTTAGAAGCAAGTGATGCACAGATTTGCTTGAACATAATCAAAGACAAGTGCTTTATGTGCAAAGTAATGAAATTCATTTCCAGTCAGCTCTAACAATTATAGAATTCTTCCTAATATGGAACCAAATTCGCCCTGCTGTAACTTTAGTTGCCACTCCTAGGTGTGCCCTGTGGAATTTTACAAAGAAGGCCTAGTCCCTCTTTAGAGAGTGAGGACTGGTACTGTGTAGTTCTAGGGGCACTTCCTCCCCAAGTCTTCCATTCTTCAGGCTAAAACATCTCCAGTTTCTCCAATGATTCCTAAGGTTACCTGGCTCCCAAATTTATCCTCATTCTGGTCACCTTTCCTTTGCCCACTGTCTTCTGACCAGAATAGAGTCACCTCCTATTTTGTGGATACTATATTTCCATCAGTGAGGCCCAAGACCCCATTAGCTATCACATCACAGTGTTGACTCACACTGTATCTGCTGTTAACTCAAATTTCTGGGTCCCTGGCTTCATAATGAGGGAGCTATTTGTCATTAATCTTTGGCTAGAGCTTACACTTTATTTCACTGAGGGCCCATCTTCCAAATTGTCAAGATTTTCTGGCATCCTAATTCTATTATCCATCACATTGAATAACCATTCCTCCATTGGGTCACCTGCAAATCTGTAAACTGGGAGCTTGCTCTCTGGTGTTAGATGCTAAAACTAGGAAAAGGTACTTTCATTTGTGAATAACCAGTCTCATGACACAACCTCTCATTTCAATAGCCATCTTCAATTACAAAATTATAAATAAACAGCGTTCTTGACTTTCCTAATGATCCTTCTTGACTCCAACTACTTGCCATCTGACCTCTATGCTTGCCACATACAAATGTCTGCTCAAAGAGAAGTTGAAGACACCCAAGCTGTCAAGCTCTATCCCTAAAGAGAAGCAAAGTGCTCAAAAGACGTTTGCTCATGGATTATTCTGCCAGGTGGGGAATTCTGGGGAAGTTCCAGGCATGAACATGTGGCTGAAAAATAATCAGAATCCAAATGCATGCCAAAGCTGGCCTCTTAAAATGCTCCTCACTGTTCCTGTTCAAAAGTAGTTATTGTTTATTGTCAGAGTCTCACTAGCTTTGTGGAAACTATAAATAAAAGGATAACACTTTGGTCAAAACAATAAGACTGTTCCTAAAGAACAGCACAAAGCAAAGGTGGCCTCAGGCAGAGCATTATTGAAAGGATTATCATGAAACATGCATGAGTGCTCCCTACATATGGGGACCTCACATTGTGTCAGAAACTTGCTGCAAGCTTGTCAGTAGCAGAGCCGGGAACTGAACCTGGATCTTTTCATTTCTGAGGTCTGTATTCTTCATAGCACAGGGCCTCAGAAGAGCACCAGTGAATGCAGTTATTGGTGGTAAAACCAGGAGAACCAACAGACATTGGCACAGGTCCTAGACATCTGTAATGTGAGGGGAACCCATGGCTGGGTCCACCAAGGTCAGATAATCATAATCTGCAATTGCTTGGAAGACAGACATGAAGCTAAGCCGGAGAATCTTCTGGAAAGGGATTCCACAAACTCCTATTTTTGGATTGGTCAAGATGAATTACCATTCACTTTACCTTCTGGTCTTCCCTCCACTTCTTTGTGGTAAATTATTTTCTGCTGTGGCAAAACAAATATTGGGAGGAAAAGGAAAGAATTTAATTTTTAAGAGAAAGTGATTTGTCAAGAATGTCTGTCCTTTCACATTACTCTTAAAATTTGTGCTACCGCCTTGTGGGATCCAGGAGCTCTAAGCTATTCTCACGTAGAAAGAAGCGAAACTACCAGCAAAGAGAAAGAAGCCCATGTTTCCCAAGCATTTCCACCCAGAGAAAGACCCCAAAGCCCTCAGATATTAAACATATTGGAAGCCATGGACCTGGTGGCAGCTTCAGTGTAGGCCAGTTGACAGGTACCATTTCATTAAGTTTTCATGAACTTGACACCATTTTGCTATGGTCTGTGGGACACCAGGATGATTGCATGAATACTTATCAGTTGCACTCTGCCAGTTTACCTTAAAATAAACGCATTATGTCCCAGATCCCAGGAGATGATGGTTCCAAATTAGATCAGAACCAGCAATCTAGAAATTAGATCATGTCAGTAATAGTCCTGGTGGCTCAGTGGTTAGGTGTCAGTGCTTTCTCTGCCAAAACCCAGGTCCAACAGCCAGCCAAGGACATGGAGCTCTGAACCCTGCACTGGGAAGGAACTCAGATAAAATATCCCTTCCAGCTCTGAGATTCACCCCTGGCTATTTTTAATTGACATTCCTCTTGGTTTCCTGGTCCCCACATGAAATGTTAAAGTCTGTGGCTTAACAAGTGCCTTGTAAACAGAACAATGATCTCCCTTGGTTTATAATTACTTCCCCCATTTACAGACTTCTAAGTCAATGTTACTACAAAGCATAGGGCCCTCACTTTAGATCTTTCCTCCAGCCAGCCTCCTTGACTGCTAACCTATACTGGGTCTTTGCATTATATTGATCATTATCTGGATTGATGGCCCTCAAAAGCATTTCATTATCTATACATGAGCTATTAGCTTCACCAATACTCATTTTCATGTTATTTTCAAGATAGACAATAGGTCTTCCTAACAAAAAAAAAAAGTCTTCTGTCATTTATCCTCTTCCAGCAGCTCTTTCCATCTCTAAAGAAATGAAAGTAATGTTGGTATTCTAAAAAGTAACTGTGATATGCTGGGATTTTGCTTTCCTTGACCTAAAACATATATTTCTCAAACAAATGCCTACCTGGCTATAGGGACACCACTGCCCAGACGATCACATTTACATTGTCTGTACAGGATCTAATAGAGGCTATACAGTCTTTCTGGGCTAATCTTTCAGTACAGGATGGTGGTAGCATCTATCTGGGTATACAATGAGGAAGAAAAACTAATCTTAAAGATGAGATAAAACCTTATTTCTAGAAAATAGCCATGTACCTGTGTCTGATGCTTTTTTGACAATTTTGGGGTATTTCTGAAATTTCACAAAATAGTAGCTCTCATATTCCATCAAAATAGTTTCAAGGTCAATGTTGTCACAAACTTCAAATCGTCGTAACCCCAGTTTAGTTTCTTGCTCCAAAGCATTGGCTGCATCGATATATCTGGCCATTTCACAGAAGAAAACAAACAAACAAAATAACTCTGGGTAAAATGGATAAAGGCAAAATGGCATGACAAGTCCAAAGATATTCAATGCAAATAGTAAGTTCATATTAATACATTAGATGAAAATTAGAATATATGAAAAAAAGAAAAAAATTAGAATATATGAGGTTTGTCTGTAGAGTAAGGAGGCTCACATTCAGTAAGTATCTCCATGTAGTGTTTTTCAAGGCAGTTGAAAGAAGCTATAGACTTACTCTAATGATGTCATCATTGTTCAAAATATTTTTGGGGGGGATCCCTGGGTGGTGCAGCGGTTTAGCGCCTGCCTTTGGCCCAGGGCGTGATCCTGGAGACCCGGGATCGAATCCCACATCGGGCTCCTGATACATGGAGCCTGCTTCTCCCTCTGCCTATGTCTCTGCCTCTCTCTCTCTCTCTGTGTGTGTGTGTGACTATCATAAATAAAATAAAAAAAAAACATTTTTGGACACACTTAAAAGTAAAATAAGTAAAATCGACTAATTGAAGATGTTTTGTGCTTTACCTTTACTTATTTTCAGCCAAAAGTGGGTATTTGCCCAACTCAATTACCACCAAAAGAGTAGGTCATGAGTTCTGAAGAAAATTCCAAAAACATGTTGGTCAATATCATTGAGGAAATTTAGTATCAGAAGACATCATGTGCTTGGATGTATTACTTCTGGTAATTTTTTCTGCAGTCACACATTATGCTACCAGCTGACTGTGGATGTAAGTACTGTCTTCACCAGGGGTTCTCTGCTGTCATTTGTAACTTGTTCAGTTGTCAGGCTGTCCGACTTAAGAGGTCTTAGCAACAAAAACAAATGCTTTGTCTCACAATCCTCCGAAAGTGGAAAGATTTTCCAGGTCTTACTTGTAGCTCCTGACTTCTTATTAAAACCAATGACTGGGCAGCCCGGGTGTCTCAGTGGTTTAGTGCCGCCTTCAGCCCAGGGTGTGATCCTGGAGACTTGGGATCAAGTCCCATGTCGGGCTTCCTGCATGACCCCTGCTTCTCCCTCTGCCCATGTCTCTGCCTCTGTGTGCGTGTGTGTGATTGTGTGTGTGTCTCATGAATAAATAAATTAAATCTTTTAAAAAAATGACTCTCTCCTGAAAAATGTGCAAATGTGCACAAATTAGCATACGATTTCATCTCAGGACTTCAGATTAAGAATTCCTGCTACATCAAAAAAAAAAAAAGAATTCCTGCTACAGGATAGAGTTCCTTCTGTTTGATTCCAATCTGGGAAGGTAGGAGAAAACTATTTTTATTATGCTCCCTTCCCTTCTCCAGATTCAGGTCAGTTAGAAGCTTGAACTTTCTTAAACGAGGTTGCCAGGATTATTTCCAGTGACCTTGCTACATTTAAAGAGATGACAGTCAGCCTCTTTACTTACTGATGGCTCACCAAGCTTCCTTTTTTTTTTTCACCAAGCTTCTATACTATTTCTTAATCCTCATTTTAGAGATGGAAAAACTAAATCTGTGCTTTTATTAATAATTTAAAAAAAAAATTTAAAAAAAAAATAATTTTTGTTTAGTATAAAGTAACACATGCTTTGAGAAAAAAAACTAGAAAATATATAAATGCAAAAGAAAATTCCACTGTCTTTCCCTATCTTTCCATACATTTTTAATGACTAAATACATATATACTTACATATATGCACTTGTAAGCACATATATCTATACCTACACACACACACACACGCATATATATAAACAAAGATGGGAACACACACTATAGATTGCTTATAGTCTTTACTTACATCATATTATATTGAACCTTTTTCCAGGACCATGGTTTTGACTTAAACAAAAATTATAATAGATGTTGACAGGCCCCATATTTCCTAAACTAATTGATTGGGGGAATAAAACTGCTTCTGTGTGTTCCTACTACAGTGTTTGAGCTTGAATGCAATCTGAATTTAACAAGGTTGGCAGGAGGAGCCACTAGAGGTTCTCAAGGAACAGAGTGACAGGACAGGACATCAGGAAGAGGAGTGAGCAGTAATGAGCAAGACACAGTAGGAGAGATGGAAAGGCTGTTAATGGCACTCAGGCCCAAAGAGCTGAATGTATAGTCTTAGAGGAACCAGCACCAGTGATCCTCCAGTGTGTAATCACCAGTTCTCCCACACACATTCGAACTGTGGTCTTTCCATTTACCTAATTGTTCCACTTAGGCCATGCCGCTTCTTTCTTTCTTTCTCTGTGCACCTGCCTAGAATGTCTGTCATCTGTATTCTATACATCTTTCAAGACCAGCTCACATCATCTTCTCTACAAAGCTTTTTCTGATGGTTTATTCCAATCCACTATAATCTATCCTCTTTGTGAGGACAGATTCTTAGTATTTTGTTAAATGTGGGTCTACTTTTCTGACAGTTTACTTTTCATCTTGACTATCTACTCACAAGTACCTTAGCCAACGGGTCTTACTCAGGAAAATGATCAACTCTAGTAGAATTTTCATTAATTCGAGATGCAAGGGGCCATCTCGTGGTATAAAAGGGAAATGCATGCTTTGTAAATAGGCAGTAAGCACTTGAGGAGAACGGATAAACTATGCTGACTTTTCCCTGTTTGTCTTTTTGTTTTCACAGTTCTCCTTTCCAATAGTTTCTTGGCATGGTTGCCATTTGGGGCTGGATAGCTCTCTTGTGGTTTGCTGTCCAGTGAGTTAAAGGACGTTTAGCAGCATCCCTGCCCTCTCCCCGCTAGGTGCCACTGTGACAGTGAAAATCCCCCCCTGACATTGCCAAATGTCCCCCAAGAGGCAAAGTCACCCCAGTTGAGAACCGCTGCTCTAACTTGAAAGTTCAAGCCCTAAGCCTGGAACCTGAATATTTTCTTCCTGGCTGAAACTTGGAAAGAAAGGAAACTCAAAATAGTGGATGAGCTCTGTTCCTCATAAAACCCAGAACACTTGCAGCCTTCATTGTAAGGGCTTGCATGTTTCTGCATCAGGTAGGTAGCCAAACTCAGATGCTTCCAAATTTCCTCCCCTGCTCCCCTGCCAGTTATCGAATGGCACTGCCAGGAAAAGAGAGCCAAGCACAGGTCATCAGGTAAATTTGATAACTTTATTTTGAGGGGAGGAGAATTGAGGGATAACAATGTTATCTCTGTGTACATAGACAGCCGTAGGACCCGGGAACCTCATTTGATAGGCCTGAATCCTGAATGGGGAAGGGAAGGTATCCCAGGAACCCAGTAGCTTTGATGAAGTTTTCAAATGTGTAATGGGAATAATATCTATGTAAATGAGGCAATAAAAGGATGTCTCTGGGTTGCTGAAGGTGGGGGCAGGGATAGGCAGAGCACAAGGCATTCTTAGGGCGAAGCTATTGGATATGATACTACAATGCTGAATACATGACATTATGCATCTATCAAAGCTCATGGAACTCTACAGCACAAGAGTAAACCATGATGTAAAGTATGGATGTTAGCTAACAGTAATGTACCAAGATTGGCTCACCAGTTGTGACAAATGCACCACCCCAATGTAAGACAATAATAGGGGAGACTGGCTGCAGTGAGGGGATTCCCAGTATATGGGAACTCTCTACTTTCTTTTCAGTTTTTCCATGAATAGAAAACTGCTCTAAAAAAATAAATTCTATTAACTATTTTATAAGTGTGTATCTGGAAAAGTGGAGGTCAGAGAAAGAAAGGAATCATCTCTGTAAATATTTATAATGCAACATACCCTTCTTGTGTTAAGTAATGCAAAATCAAAATAAGAAGATTTTTTCGTCGTGCTTCTGTCCTCATCTGGCACTGTGAACAAAAAGGAAAATTTTAGATGGGATGACGATGAGATACAACACTCTTTTTGTAGCGATAAACCCTTGAAGGTAAATGAAACCCGTCAAAACCAAGAAGCGTGACTTAAAGGCTGGAAGGCAGTTTGAAGTCTCCAAGGATATATAAAGTTATTTTCCACTGTCGCCTTCTTAGAGCTGCCTTCTCAATTGTAAACTGAAGGTACGGTGATTGAAATTAGAATTGCACTTTACTAGTCAACTTCTTACTGCCAAACTAATTGGCATTTTATTACTCATAACTGCAAAGAAGCAAATATATACACTCTTATTTGGGCCAGGTTAAGGAAAGTGATGGTAAATGGAAACTCGGGAGCTAGAAATCAGCTCTGACATCACAGGTACTTAACCTGCTGTAACATCCTCACTTCACTCAGAGCCCCACTCACTCCCAGCACAAACGTGGCAATGAGTTCCAAAAAGCCATTCGGCAGGGGACTATATAGACAAACATTTAGGATATCCACTAAGAGTAGCAGAGGCAGGAAAGGGAAATTCTTTTTTGTTGTTGTTGTTTAAGGATTTTATTTATTTATTCATGAAAGACACAGAGAGAGAGAGGCAGAGACACAGGCAGAGGGAGAAGCCTCCCGGGGTGCCCGGAAAGGGAAATTCCTGTGTAATAATGTCCTTCTTCAAACTGGATGCATCTGTACATTTATTCAGTGTTCACGTGCTATAGTTATCAGATATCTCAAATTCCCCTGAAATGTACTCATAAAATACCTACTTTCACTAATGCCTCCCTTATTTGAGAGTGGCTTAGCTAACATCTTTATCTAAAGAGAATACAGGTAAGAACTGGATAAAAGCAAAAAAGGTCCCTGAGTGGCCCAAATGTATCATAAAATCTATGCACGAATACTTCATGCTCACAACACATACGAAAACTTTTCAGACATTCATCCAAAGCTTTTTAAAAATTGATGTAATGAGGGCAGCCCTGGTGGCTCAGCGGTTTAGTGCCTGCCTTCGGCCCAGGGCGTGATCTTGGAGGCCGAGGATCGAGTCCCATGTCAGGCTCCCTGCATGGAGCCTGCTTCTCCCTCTGCCTGTGTCTCTGCCTCTCTCTCTCTCTCTCTCTCTCATTCTCTCTCTGTCTCTCATGAATGGATAAATAAAATCTTTAAAAAAAATTGATGTAATGAAATGAAAAGAGGCATTCAGTTATTTAAAAATCAAACACTACTATAAGTTATTGTTCTTCTTACATTGCTTTTTTATTGTGCTGAAACACACGTAACATAAAATGTACCATTTCCCCCATTTGTACATAGAGTTTGGGGGCATTAAGCACATTTCTACTGTTGTGCAACCATCACCACCACCCGTCTTCAGAGCTTTTTTATTTCTCCCAATTGAAACTTTGTATTCATTAAACTATAATGCCTTCACCCTTTTACTTTCTATCTCTATGACTTTGCCTCCACTAGGTACCCCATGGAAGGAGACTCATAGTAGGATTTGTCCTTTGGTGTCTAGTTTATTTCACTGAGCATGTCATCAGGGTTCATCATGTTGCAATATGTGTCCAAATTTGGTTCCTTTTTAAGGTTGAATAATAGCACTATACATTTTTAAAGAAAAAACAATAGTCCTCTGCCCCCTTGGCTACCCCATCCCCCTACTCACTCCCTAGAGGCAATAACCTTCACTACTTTTGTTGTTTCTTCTGATAGTCACCTCCATATTTCTAAATATACCAGTGCTCCATGATATGTGAACATTAGGTATTAACTAGTCACGTCCTGTTAAGGTAGAGGAGAACTAAGCTGTCATCCATCATCCCACCTTCCCCTCCCCTTACACTTATATCAATATTCAGTGATTTTATTATTGTAACCATGTAAACAATGTTCACTGCTGAGTCAGAAAGTTCTTTTCCATTTCCGTAAATTTTCTTTGGAATGAATAATTGCCTCATATATATATATTTTTTAGCTTGGTTACTTTTGTGCATACTTATTGCTAATTTTCAAACAGCAGCACACCTCTCGAGGCCCCTCATAGGGATTCCTGGGTGGCTCAGTGGTTAAGCATAAGCCTTCGGCTCAGGTCGTGATCCTGGAGACCGGGATCGAGTCCCCCATTGGGCTCCCTGAATGGAGCCTGCTTCTCCCTCTGTCTATGTCTCTGCCTCTCTCTCTCTCTCTTTCATGAATAAATAAAATCTTAAAAAATATATAAAATAAAGGCCCCTCATATCATATTCCTCACCATTAAATAGATAGGTACTGAGTCACTGACACCCCCTGCCCCCCCATTCCCATTCCCCCGAGGCTTCCTTCCTTTTAACGCAATAGAGTTGTCTCAGAATATGTGACAGGAAAGAAGGCTTAGGATTGCTCTGTGGAACTCCTGTTGCCTTACCATGTGTGTATAGGCATTGGATCCCAATCTACAATGTCTCACAGCTGGTCACAGTAACAGTAGCTTTGAAGCCACTACACAAAATGACACTCAACACTGGCAATGTTCGCTCATCCTTCCGAAGATGTTGACACAGAACTTTTAATAAAGACTGAAACCGGGATCCCTGGGTGGCGCAGCGGTTTGGCGCCTGCCTTTGGCCCAGGGCGTGATCCTGGAGACCCAGGATCGAATCCCACATCAGGCTCCCGGTGCATGGAGTCTGCTTCTCCTTCTGCCTATGTCTCTGCCTCTCTCTCTCTGTGACTATCATAATTAAATTAAAAAAAAAAAAAAAAAGACTGAAACCTTTCGAATTTACCATAGTTAGTAACTTTGACTTTGGTAGTCAAAACCTACCCTCCTCCCCCCTTCTATAATTTGATTTGCCTTGCCTGTAGTGCCATCTAGTGTATTAGGAGGGGAAGCACCTTATGAAATCCAGATTAGTTCCAAATTATTTGTTGGCACGTGATGATAATCATCAAAAAATTCAGTCCAGATCAAGTTCCCAAAATAAAAATATAACCACTTGTTAAATATGCAGTAATAAAATTGATAGGTTACGTTTCTAACTATACAAATTCTCAAGTTCACACTTGGGGTTTTGACTAAAAATTTTAAGAGTCTAGAAGGTACTGGGAGATCATTGAGTCTCAGGAACCTGAGATCCACATAAACTAAGGGATTCGCTCAAAAGCCTGCAGAGTTGAGATCAGAAGCACGCCCCCCAGTCATATCCCTGCATTCACCCCCTCCTCATCAATCTCCACTCCCCCCCCTGCACATTAGCCACAGACCGGAGAGAAGCTACTATTTTAACTTGCTAAAAACTGCGTGCCAAATTTGCTAGAATCAAACAATGGTGGTTACCAGATAGTCTTTCTTAGCTGACGTTACACAGTAACACGTGAATACTGTCTCTTACAACCCCTCAAATCTAAAATCCCACCATTTTAGTGGCCATTTCAAAGCAATTACTGTCTGGCCTTCTTTCAAAAAATTAGTCTGTCTGCTGCACCAGGAGTGGTGTGCTTCATCAGAGATCATGCTTTTTAAATTTCTCAATGGTTACAGTCTGGCTGTGAATGAAGCTGATCCATTTCATTTGTACATAGAGATCTTCCAGAACAAAAGGATTTGAATTAAAAAGCCATAAAAGCCATGTCTGTTCTCAGAAGGACTTCACTGGACATTGACTAGTGCTGTTTCCAACTGGACAGTGTTTTGCAAACTGTGGGGTGCTGTGCCCATAGCAGGGTCAGTGATCAGTGAGTGCTCAACAGCTGTTAGTTGCTTTGTTCATGCCTTTCAGAGTCTCTCCATCCTTCACTCTGGAAGCAGGCACTTCTTACTCTAAACATGCTCTGGTATACATGTTCTGAGTAGGATGCTGAGAAGAATTAGGTAGGGAGCGTTTTACTTTGGTCCTGAGGACTGTATACCCTGAACTGGGTTTGGCTGATAGCTCTGAATTTCCTAAAGATGGGGGTCTGGGAAGAACCAGAAAACTTACTAGGGGCACAGAAAAAAGATCTTGGGAGAGATGGTTTTAAAAGGGGATGGGAGAGGGGCACCTGGCTGGTTCAGTGGGTGGAGCGTGCGACTCTTGATCTCAGGGTTGTGAGTTCAAGCCTCACACTGGGTATAGAGTTCAGAGAAAAGAAAAAGAAGGAAAGGAGATGGGAGGGCAGGGGAGGATGGAAGACTGGCAACAGGTAACAGTTAAGGGGTACAGAGTTTCTTTTGGGGGGTAGTGAAAATGTTCTGAGGATCTGAAAAAGTGGTGAGGGTTGTGTATCTCTGTAAAAAGACTTGGGGTGAGTTGCATGGTATGTGAATTATATCTTGAATCAGGCTGTTTTAAAATGCCAAAAACAAATGGGGAGAGGTAGAGAAAAGAAGGCTAAAATGAATGTAAGTAATTTGAGTCACTTTTGTACCCTGATACATGAACAAATGATTTGACTGAAAGTAGAAGTCATTTCATGCAACATTTTGGAGTGACTCAAAATGGAAAGGGTGGGAAGGAAGAGCTGTGGATCACCCACAGCACTGTGAGAGCCGGCCCACCACCCTGATGCAGAGCCTGGTCCCACAGGCCAGGGGGACTGCCAGAGGCGTGCCTTTAAGTGCTCTGATGACTTAGCCAGAGCAAGCGAGCTCAGTCGGCGTGAGCAAAGCCACTTGTGCCAGACAGAGGAGGAGATGCAAAACCCCTAGAGGGCTTTCATTTCCCTTTACTGTATACCTTTTCTTTCTGGTTTTGTCATCATTGGCCAAGCACATAAAAGTTGAAGAGACCACCTTGAGTATTATTAATAATTCTTCAGTTCAATGGACAAAAATAAGCTGTTTTCAGTAAGAATCCCAAATTTCTTTAAATGCAGAAATTTTGAAAGTGTTATCCAGATAATAGCCAGGCCTGGCAAGGTGTGAAAGAATAGGCACTCAGATATAACTGGTGGAAATGTAAACTAGTACAACCCTTTTATAGGGCAAACTGGCAAAATCTATCAATATGAAAAATGCATGTACTTGTGTGACCCAGCAATTCCACTCTCAGCAATTTACACTATAGAAGATCAATTATACTATGTTATAGAAATAGTCCATGTATGCACAATGATTAATGTTCAAGGATGTTTAATACAGCATTATTTGTATTTTTAAAAAAGTAGAAATAGGCTATAAATGTCCATTAGTGGTTAAATAAGTCACGGCACAAGCTCACTGTGGAAAGCAATGCACCCGTAAGAAGAATGAGGTGGATCTCTATATACACTGACGAGGAAAGATTCTGAAGACATCGCATTTTCTCTCCATTCATTCACTGCCCCCCCCCCACAAATATTGTGCTACTCAGGGAAAGAAAGTTTAAAACACAAGCTTGAATTAAATTTGACAAAGAATAACTTCAAATAGTACAGTTTTAAAAGACTCTTCATTCTATCCACTATTTTTAATTTTTCATGTAATAGTTCAGAAAGGGATTACGAATATATCAACATATGTATGCACAACTCTTTTAGAATTTACAAAAGTGGAATCATTTTGTTTATACCGTTGGGCATCTTGCTTTTGCTTTTTTTTCCCCTCCACTTAAAAATATGTCTTGAAAATCTTTCTATTTCAGCATATATAGATCTAACTAATTCTAAGACATATTATGAAGTGGAAAGCCACAGAAATACATGTCCACAATCTTTCACTCAGAAAAAGTAAGGAGTAAAAACCTATATATGTAATTACCTCTGGGTAGAGGAAAGGGTCAGGGCCATAGCAACATAAGTGTCAATCCGTATACTTTTGAATTGTTTAAATTTAATGTTGGCAAGTAAAAAGCAAACAAAACCTCAACTTGAGTTCAGCTGTTCACAGATCGGAAAATCTCTAGGTCAAGGAATTACATCCACCACCTTGGCAAAGAGCCACTCTGACATCAGGTTTCCTGCTCCATCCTCGGGAGGTATGGGGCGCAGGGCAATGTTCTCCTTCACTGGGAGGGAAAGATCCATACAAAGTCACCCAAAGCCAACCAGGTGAACTCACTGTAGAGCAGCATGAAGAGAAGGCCAAGCTCTCATTCTTGGTGGGGGAGGCACCTCTGGATCCTTAGGCTGATCTGGGAAAAGTTGACCATATTCTTCAAAGAATATAAATAACCTATCAGAGAGGCTTGTCCAGGGGTCTGACTACATTCCTAGAAAATGGTAGCTCTCCCAACTCCAGTGAACAGTATTTCTGGGGGGTTTTGGCTGGAATCACAAAGTTTGGCAAATAGTCCTGGTGTCTATGACAGGCAATGGGGATTGAGGGCCACCCATTGGTTTAGTGATTTAGAATTCTGTATCAAGCACATGGCAAAACAGCTTGTACTTGGGAGCTCTGGGCCTTAAAATAATACTTCAGCTCTTTCTTTGAAATGACTTTGATGCGAATTCAGAATTTAGTAAGAATAGTAATAGAAATAAGAAGTAATAGAAATAAGAAGTAAGAATATACTACTCAAATACTTCATGCTAAATATTTAAGATGTGCTCTTTACTTGAAACACAGAATGTGGTCTCATGAATTTGTTAATTAAGGGTGTAAAGTTTACTGGATCTTCAACGTCTTTACACTCATGCCATTCAAATTAGCATAGAGAGTTGTCTTCTCAATGAAAAAACTAAGAATGGGCCACCAACATACGGTCAATTTAAACTGTAAAGGATGGTGTGCCCCTGAAATGGACACAATTAGATGCTCAATTAATTTCTGTCTACCAAAGAAAGGAGGTCCAGAAGTGAACATCTAACTGCAGTATCTCATTTGTCTCTGCTTCAATGATCTGGCTGTTTTCTTCTTCATTTCCTTTGTGGGCAATTGTGCAACAAAAATGCCTCCATTATCAAATTCAAAATTGAATCCTATGATACTGTAGCCTGAGGAAAAGGAAGCATTGAATATCATCCCTAGTTTTACACCCAGAAGATATTTAGGAAATGTTACTGTATATACACCACATGCAACATTAGCGCTTTTAATTTCTTTTTTACGGGTGCAATGGAGATTAATTTGCATGAGCTCGTTTCAATTTCTGTAATAAGATCCAAATTTTGCATTAAGCTTTCCATCTCAAAAACAAACAGTTAAAAAGGACACATTTCTTCTCTCAAATGTTTTTATTATAGTTGTATTTTACAGTCCCTGCATCTAATATTCACTTAAAAGCTTGAATATATACCCATCAGTTCTAATTTGTTTTTTTGTTTGTTTCCTGATTACCTCCTGGTTCTACCAGGAAACTTCCTAAGTTTCAAATGCTGTACAACTTGACAAAGCACTAGAACTACCAAAAAAGTGGCTACAGATCCAGGAAAGGCGCTTATTGTATTTAATATAAAGTCAGAACTGGTCAGGGGCACCTGAGTGGCTCAGCGGTTGAGCATCTGCTTTGGGCTCAGGTCATGATCCTGGGGTCCTGGGATGGAGTCCCACATCAAGCTCCCCACAGGGAGCCTGCTTCTCCCTCTGCCTATGTCTCTGCCTCTCTCTGTGTGTCTCTCCTGAATAAATAAATAAAATCTTAACAAAAAAAAGTCAGAGCTGGTGAGCTATGCTCAGGAATACTGTTCCATGAGAGGAGGCATTTGTTGTTAATCCTGAACCGGTTATGGAACTTGGGATTTCAGAGAAGTATAAAGTCTACTGACACAGGAGATTTTCCATACCATGCCATTGTTATTCAACACTGATCTAGATTATGGAATTATGATATTTGTGTTTTTTTCAAAAGCTCATGCTTATGCCGGTTACTTTCTGTTTATAGCAGAGCTGCATCATAGGGAGATGAGGCTGCTGTCATACATGTTATCAGTCCCCTGATGTGCACAAGGTGAAGTCTGTGGTATCGCCTATGAGGTAAATCAAAGGACTTAACTGAAATCCAGCAAGCCTTTATTTTTTTTTAATTATTTATTTATTTATGATAGTCACAGAGAGAGGGAGAGAGAGAGAGAGGCAGAGGGAGAAGCAGGCTCCATGCACCGGGAGCCGACGTGGGATTCGATCCCGGGTCTCCAGGATCGCGCCCTGGGCCAAAGGCAGGTGTCAAACCACTGCGCCACCCAGGGATCCCCCAGCAAGCCTTTAGAACCAGCTCCTCATTCACCAGAGAAAGAGTAGCAGGTGAGACCTCAAGGAAGCAATCAGACAAATCTAGAAGGGGAGGTATTCTGGAGAACAATTCTGATGGTTTCTTAAACAACTTGGTGTCGTTAAAAATAAAAATAAAAAAATAGAGAAGGTGGGGGTAGAGGAAGCTGTGCTGAGTCAGAGAGACATGAGGATACAACAGCCAGATACAATGCATGATCCTGGTTAGAGAGAACCAGTTGGCTAAAGAACAGTACTTAATATGACTTCATTTTGATAAAAAAATATGCATGTGTGCATATATCTGTATATACACACATAGAAAAGGTTCTGGAAGAGTGTCTGCCCATATATTTTGGTTAACACCATAGTGTTTCTGGGTTGTGGGAATGTGGTGTTTTTTATTTTACTTATTCCCTTTGTTACCTATCATTTCTTTAAACTTGATTTATGATTAAGGAAGTAATCATGTGATATTAGGACTGCCCATTGATACTACTGAGAATATCAAAAACAATAATAACTGTCAGGAATTCTTAAATCTAATAAATTCTGAGACTTGGGATATTCTTCAAACCTAGAATAATGGGGAAAATATAGGCTACTATATAAATTAAATAATGTTTAGACAACTGGAAAGAATTGAGGGAAAAGTTGAATAATACCTCACAATGTATACTTATAGAAATATAATATACTTATAGTATAGAAATACTTATAGAATTTAAATTTAAAAATTTAAATATAAAAAAATGAAGGAAGAACAATGATGGAACTCTCCTGATTTGGGCAAGAGGTCTGTCCAGATGCATTCCTGGAGATCTAACTAGCACCTAATCAGGTCTGACCTAATCAAAGGAGCTGTAATCGATGCTGCCATTTTAAGTTAAGACTATTAAGTGATTGTTTTTAGTGGTAATAATAGTAATAATAAAATGCAGTCCTTCTAAGAGAAGGGCAAGTGCCTCCAAGGATAATTGGGCCGGGGAGGGGAGCTGGTACTCAGGCTGACATGACTCAGGCCCTATTGTGGATGTTCAGGTGGTCAGAGCAAATGGTATTCATTCATTCAAGAATGTATTTGAATGTCATACACTGCTTTGGGGGCAAGCCAGATGTAGGAACTGTTACCATCCTCACGGGGCTAAAGTGTTCAACTTTAGACTAATCTTTCCTGTCTCTAGGCCTCAATTCTTCCACCTTAGACCTAAGCTACTTAGATTCAGATTACAGCTTCTCTCTGTTATGTGACCTCATGCAAGTTAATTTAATCTCTGTAAGTCTCAGTTTGCTCAGCCATAAAACGGGGACTACAACTCATTTTGTTGGGTTAAGTCGAGGTTACAATTAAGATAGTCAACAGCAGGCACAAGGCACTAGGTTGGTCACTGATGATTGTCAGGACCCAGGCAGGGTGGGGAGGCCCAGGAACCACCCACAGGAGTTCTGTTCATTGAGGCAGTGCTGCTCACAGCCCCCCAGCGGAGGGTGCGTGGAATACTTCTGGGGCTAGGATCTGGTCAGACTGCCTCCTTCCTCCAGGGCTGCATGCTGCAGTGGGTCCACACCCCGAGGACCAGAAGCCACGTTGCCGGGAGCACCCAGGCCGCAGACCCAGCTCCCCTGAGTGCACCGGTCCGGTGCCAGGCCCACCCAAGGCAGGAGGCACAATGCAAGCTGGGCTCGGGCGGTGGTGGTGAGGTCGGGGCACCCACTCATGCTGGATCTGTGGAGGTGCCCAGCCACCAGCCTCCACCTACGGAAGCTGCAGCAAGATTTGAAGAGACTGAGACCATCCACCTGGCCCAGGGCAGCAGGACTTGCCTGCACAGACACTAGCACATCCTCAGCCCGGCCAGGGCTGTGATCCAGGAGAAGTTGACTCCCGTGGATTAGATCCCGTGGATCAGACCCTGAGCCCTACTTTGAGGATTCCCCAAAGTGCCCTGGAACCACTATTCATGAGGCCAGAATGGAGGGAAACTTCCCTCAACCCTGCAAAGCCTCCAGCAGCCCATCAGACTGTCCTGAGCACAGACAGAAGAAAAATGCAGAAAAGCCTCCAAGCTCCACAGGCCCCACACAGTGTCCCAAAGCCGTGTGAGAGGAAACAAGGAAGAGCCACAGTGTTGCTCCAGTGTAGTCCTCAAAGCAGGAACCTTCTGGTTCCAAGAGGTCCCCTCCGTCATCTGCGAGTCCCAGGAACTGTCTGGGGATTTGCACAGATGCCCCGTGCAGGCCCACGTTGCATGCCAGAGGCCTAGAGAAAACCACTCTGATGCCCCTCGGGAAAAGCGGGGGTGGAGGGGTTGCCCCAGGCAAGAACAACACCTTGGTGGCTCCAAGGGGAAGGGGCATCAATCTTTCCAAAAGGACAAACTCCTAATGGGTACGAAAGATGGGAGAAGTCCAATGCTTTGGTCACCCAGAAGTCACACCAGGGAGGAAAGCCCAAAACCTCCATCCTGAGATAACACAAAGAAGAAATGCCCTCTGCAGGGATGTCAAGAAAGAAAGAAAGAAGATCACTGCATCCTTAAGTTTTCACCTCCATGAGAGGTTGCTTCAGATTCCTTAAAAAAGAAAAGCGCATGGCTCCAGAAAACCAAATCAGACAAAAACAAGCAAAGTCTAGACCGCTTAGACGTTAGGAAAGTAGGCAGGAGGTCTGTTGCCCAAGGTGAAAGAGAAAAGTTCCAACAACCCAAGGACTCAGGAAGGGAAAATTAAAACTTCTAATGTGGATAGAAAGTCAGTGGGCTCCCTCCATGAAGCGGAGGCAGATCTGCATGATGAGGGATCCCCGGGTGGCGCAGCGGTTTGGCGCCTGCCTTTGGCTCAGGGCGCGATCCTGGAGACCCAGGATCGAATCCCATGTTGGGCTCCCGGTGCATGGAGCCTGCTTCTCCCTCTGCCTGTGTCTCTGCCTCTCTCTCTCTCCTCTCTCTCTCTCTCTCCCTCTCTCTCTCTCTCTCTCTGTGTGTGTGACTATCATAAATAAAAATTAAAAAAAAAAAAGATCTGCATGATGATGTGGAGCCACCCAACTTGCCTTTGGAGGCAAACTTAACTATGTCTGGTCCTGGAAGGGGGCGGGGGGAGGAAGAAGCAAAAGATCGTGAAAACTTCAGCTACTGCACTCGGGGAAAAAGGACTTAAAAAAAGATTCTAAAAGCACTCGTGAAAACTTGGACTCGGGCCAGAGGTTACCTAAGGTGAACAAAATCGAGTCCAGAAGCTGCAGTGGTCTGGAGCCCCATCAGCCAAGCTGAAAGAGGTCCCTACTGGTGTTGCCAGAGCTGCCACTACCCGGGGTACAGGCCAGTCACCCACCACTTCTGCTTTGGGTTGACCACCCTCTTTCCAACCAAAGCAAGAAGCACTGCCTTCACCCCAGGGAGCAGAAGCAGCTGGGTTTCCTGGACACTGAATGAATTCTAAGATGCAAATGTCTTCTGGTTCCCAGTGTGCCTATCTCCACAAAATGACAATTTTGTGCCAACAGTGGACCTGGGTACTTAAAAACACCTCTATCGTTGAAGTAGAAGGAGTCACACATTCTCTCCTTGAACCCATTTTGGAGACTTTATGCCCATCAGCTATATTGCATAAATACAATCATGTACTAGTTGGAGAAACATAGATTATAGAAAATTCATTGTCACCAAAACTCTAAGAGGGTCTAGAAGAGCATGAAGCGTGATGGGAGACATACGTGCGGCCTCAGGATGCCCGAGAACGGCAGCTACGTACTGACAATGAATATCGGGGCTGCACCTGCCAATAAGCCCAAAGGCTGATGGGCAAAGCTGGTCCTTCTCAACCGTGTGGCCCAGCCCCCTTCTGATGTTTGAGGGGGCCAGAATTCTGAAAGGAGCAGCAGCTCATCAAGCCAGCACCATACCCCACAGGGAGCAGCCGCACTCTTTGCAGCAGTGCCAGAACAACAGCTTGAACTCTTCGCCAAGGAGCCGGCCTGTGACTGCCGGAGCTCCGGCAGTGCCCACTGGGCGTGGTGGTCAGCAGTGGGAAACCCGCCAAGAAAAATTGCCCCAGTGATGCCCAAGATGATGAAAAGATTTCAAGAAGAGATCTTCCCAACGATAAACTGAGGACTTGCCCTGGACATGGAATGTGCTGGGAGGAAAAGGCGGGCAGTGGAGGTTCGGGGATGGGACTTCCTAAGGAGACCAGAATCTTGGGCTTTGTGGAAACTTTTGGGCTCTTGACTCCTGTACTTTTCAGAAGTTGTGCCTGTGGGCATCTGTGCAACAGCCTCCCTGCCTGGAGAATACTTTCAAATTCTGAGGATGTGAAGAAGTCTCAGTTTCACTGAGGATTTGAAGATTCGTTATACTTTGTCAAGTTGCCACTCAGTAAACAATAAGACAGCGTTTTAGTTAAAAAATAGTATCCCCAGATTGTACTTAATAAATAAAACTACTTGGCATGGTTGGTGTGTGTGTGTGTGTTTTAATCTCAGAGAAAACAAGGCCTTCTTGGACAGAAACCCCAGAAACCATTCATTAAAAAAAGTGATAAATTTAGCTACATAAAAATTTTAGAAATCAAAAACAAGATCAAAGGACAACAATCTGGGAAAGATATCTACAATTTTTATTAACATTCAAAAGACCAACTTCCTTTATATATCATAAGTACCTATAAATCAATGGGAAAAAAAGACCAACAATTTACTATAAAAATGTGCAAAACACAGGAAAAGATAGTCCACTGGAAAGGAAACACAAATGGCTCATAAATATACGATAAGATACCCAATCTTATACAAAAGCAAATGAAAGGCATAATGTGATACAAATTTTTACCAATTTGATGAGTAAAGTTCAAAAGGACAGCCTGCTGCATCAGAGCAAATTATCATGCATTTCTAGGAGACCTATAAATTGATACAACTTTTACTAAGTTACTAGGCAAAATGTTGAATGTATATATTCTTTGGTACAGCCACATCAGTTTTAGGATGAGACTGAATATATAAATGGACAGTGGTCAGACCCACATAAGCTCATGAAGCCAAACCACAATCTCTGCAGCAACCATCTCAGAAAACCAAACCACAAACTCTGTAGCAGTCCAGGAAACAAAATCACAGCCTCTGTAGTAACTGGCCCAGAATGATCAAGATTTGATCAACACCTGCCAGCCTCCCGATTTTTGCCCGTAGTTTCCAAATCAGGACCAAGCAGGAAAAGCCAACTGTGCTCTCCAAATCAGCCCCAGAAGGTGCCCTGCTTCTAGTTAGCCTGCCTTCAGCTTTCCCAAGTCAATACCCTGTAGTCAGAAAATACCTGAAACCTTCCCTTTTTTTCACTGTAAAGCTTTCCTACTCCCTGACTTGCCTTGGAGTCTCTGCTAGATGAAAGTGATGGTACCTGAGTCCCTTGCTACAGCAAATTCTCAATAAATGGCTTCTGTTCTCATTTGGATGGTTTTCATTTATTTCCAAGAGAATTTTATTCTACAGATGCATGTATGTCAAATATACAGACATAAAAACTCTTTAATAGAGCAGCTTCACTTATAGAATTTTACCCTACAGATATACCTGTGTGTGTGTATGTATGTGTATGTATTCAGTAATGCACAGACCTGACCAAGGCATTTGAAGTCACTTTTCCTCAAGTTCATTTGCCTGCTTCTAAAAGGCTGAGTAGTATATTTGACAACCTCAAGGTGCTAAAGGTGCAGAAGTAGGAATCCAGGACCCAGCATAACAGGAAACCGTGGTAAAACCTGTAAAGGGCTCAGTCCCAAGAAAAAGGACAAAGGAGAAGTTAAACTGCCTAAGCTCAATCTCCCATTCTTTATGTGATCCAGAAATATCTCAGTTCCTGAAACTGGATTAAAATGTTCCTGGATTGAGGGGCTCCTGGGCAGCTCAGCTGATTAAGTGTCCGACTCTTGATCTCAGCTCAGGTCTCGATCTCAAGGTCATGAGTTCAGGTCCCTTGTTGGGCTCCATGCTAGATGTGGGGCCTACATTAAAAAAAAAAAAAAAAAAAAGATGTCCTGGATTGCTAGTACCTCCCCCCTCAGGAACAATAATGCTTCTTATCCCCACTTCTATTCAACATTATATCAGAAGTCTTAACCAGTAAAACTAGGCAAGAAAAACAAATGGCATAAGAATTAAAAGGAAAGAATAAACTCTGACTTTATTCAAGGATAATGACTGTATAAAGAAGTCAAAAGAATCCACAAATAATCCTAGAATGAATAAATGAATTTTTCAATGCTGCTCAAATCAGTATACAAAAATCAATTGTATCTCTACATATCAATAATAAACACAAGATGAAGTTAAAAAACAAGAAACCATTTACAATGATGTGAAAACCATTTACAATAGTATCAAGAAACTAAAAGTCTATCTAATAAAAGATGGGCAAAATCTCTATGTAGAAAACTCTAAATTGCTACTGAAAAAAATTAAGGAAGTTGGAATATAAAGGATAGGCATTGATCAGAAGATTCATTTTTTGTCAGTTCTCCTCAAGTTTATCTTCAGATTCAATTCCATCCAAGTCAAAATCTGGTAATCCTTGTGGATTTTGACAAGTTGTTTCTAAAATACATGTATTGTCAGTAATGGTAACTATTTGACAACAAAGAACCACTAGAAATCTTTTCTTTTTTTAATTTTTTAAAAAGATTTTATTTATTTATTTGAGAGAGAAACAGAGATAGCGACAGAAAGCATGAGCCCGGGAGGAAAGAGAGAAGCAGACTCCCCACTGAGCAGGGAGCCAGATGCAGAGCTCAATCCTAGGACCCTAGGATCATGACCTGAGCAAAAGGGAGATGCTTAACCTATCGAGCCACCCAGGCACTTCAAGTCTTTGCTTTCACAGGTATCAAGATTGTGCAACTACAGTTATTAAGAGAGTGTGGTATTAGCACAGGAAATAGACAAGACCAGTGCAACAGACTCAAGGGCCCAGAAACAATTCTGCATATACACAGATGAAGAACAGTGTGGGAAAGGACACCTTTTTGGTAAATGCTTTGGAAAAATTGTATGTCCTACCTTATACCTTACACACAGATGTGTGTGTGTGTGTGCATGCACACACAAACCAGTTTCAAATGGATTACAGTTCTAAATGTGGACACAGTAAGATTGTCAGACTATAAGAGAACATCTTCATGATTTTGGAATAGGAAAGATTTTCTGAGGATACAAAACACCCACTAGCTATAGAAGAAAAGATGAATAAAGCGACCTTTATTAAAATATAAATTTGTGTTCATAAAAGAGAACATATTGGCATGCTGCAAATATCAGCACTTAAAAGAATTAATATGCAAATATATAGTGAGTTCCCCCCAAAATCAATTAAAAAGACAAAATAACCCAAAAGATGCACAAGAGAAATAGGTGCTTTGCAAAATGAGGTATCCAAATGGCTAATACACAAACCAAAAGGTACTTGACCTCATTTGTAATCAAGGAGACATAAAATAAAGGATAAATAATTGATAATACCAAATAGTGCTCAGGATGTGGAACGATGGCGATTCTCATGCATTGCGAGGGCAATATAAACTGATAAAATCACCGTAGCAAATTGTTGGGCATACCCTAATAAAGTTGGACTTATGGCTGCTCTTTGTTTCACAATTGCTCTCCTTGGGCTTCTGTTTACCTGTTAGCTTCCTTCCCTACTACAATATAACCACCATGCAGGTAGAAGCAGTGTCTTTTTCTCAGTACCGTATCTCCGGAACTTAATGTAGCTGACTCAGGCTCTCCAGAAATCTTTGTGAAAAGACTTACAAGACAGGTAATAAAGTAAGGCAGAAATACAGAATGAAGAAAACGATCTCTTCCATGAAAAGAAAAAATACTTAAATACATATGCACTTACGACAGGCAAATATATTTCTAAATAGATACAGAATAAACACAGACAACAGTTCCTGACAAGTGAGAAGGCAGAGACGGAGAGTGGGTGGCGAGTAGGGAAGAAGGCATTTACTTTCCATTGTATATCTTTCTGTTAAGTACCGTTTGAGTTTTTAGGCCATGTTTGAAATCACCTTTATTAAGGCATCATTTACACATGGCCCAGTGTACTCATTCCCAGGCCCGGACACATTCATTTTCAGTGTCCGGGCCTGGGAATGTGTGCACATACAGAATCAATGCCGTAATCCACATTTAGAATATCTCTATCATCACCCCAACATGTCCCTTCTGCCCCTATGGTTGTTGGCAGAGTTCAGTTCCTCATGAGCTGGAGGACTGTGGGCCTCAGTTTCTTGTTGGCTGTTGGCTGGACACTTCCTTCAGTTCCTTGCCACATGCATGTCTCCAGAGGGCCCCTTGTAACACAGCAGCTTGCTTTGTCACAGCCAACAAGTGTGTATTCTGCATGGGAGGTTTTGAGTTTCTTGGATCTGTGGGAAAATTTTGGCCACGATGTCTTTGTATTTTTTTTTTCTCCTCTTCCTCTCTGCTCTGGGATATGAACTGCATCTATGTCTGACTACTTGCCATTGTCCTTCATGTCACTGAGGCTTTGTCCATTTTTTTTTTCTTCAACTTTTTCCCATGTGCTGCAGGTTAGATAGTTTCCAGTGAGTCTTTCTGATTAAAATATTGTCCTCTTCAACTCTGCGAGTTGTGTTTTATTCTTTTTGTATCTTCTGGTCTTTTCCTCTTTAGAATTATTTTGTCCTTAAATCCTTAAACATATTTATAATCGCTATTTTTAAAGTCCTTGTCTGCTAATTCTGTCTCCTGCATATTTCAGAATCTATTTCTGTTGACTGATTTTTGTCCTGGTTTTGTTATCTTTTCCTGTTTCTAATAACCGATAGTGGTGTGTGTGTGTGTGTGTGTGTGTGTGTGTGTGTGTGTGTGTGTTTTAATCAGATCCCAGTTTTTGTGAATGCCTGGATTTTCTTGTCTTCTTTTAAGTGTGTTGAGTTTTATTTAGCAGATAGTTATTTGCAGGTAAGTCTGATTCTACCAAGCCTTCCTTTTAAGCTTTGTTGAGAGAGAGAGATCTACAGTAGCCTTACTCTAGGGCTAGTTTAGCTTTCTCCTAATGCACGGCCTTACTGGTACCTCTAGAGTGCTCTGCTGCTCCACAGCGTTTCTCCACTTGTTGGTCTTGGCGTTACAATGTCTCTCAATGTTATAAGGAGGTTATATGAATACCACTAGTTGTTCAGCTTATCATTCCTTGGTAACTGGCTTTTCCCCAGCTTTGTACATTTTCACTCTATGAATGAATGCACAGCTCAGTTTTCATCCAAAACCTCAGAAATATGGAACAATTTGTTTGCACAGCTCACTCCTCTCTGGTCCCCTTTCTTCCCACTATTAACCATCTAAGTCCACACTCAAGTCATGATCTCAGGGTCATGGGATTAAACCCCACATCAGGCTCCAAGCTCAGTAAGGAGTCTGTTTGAGATTCTCTTCCTCTTCTCCTGCTCTCACATGCACATACATGCTCTCTGTGTCTCTCAAATAAATAAAATCTTTAAGAAGGAGAGAGAGAGAGAGAGAGAGAGACATCTGGGTGGTGAGATATATACATTTTACATTTAAAAATAAAACCTGGGGCATCTGGGTGGCTCAGTGGTTGAGTGTCTGCCTTCGGCTGAGGTTGTGATCCTGGGGTCCTGGGATTGAGTCCCACATCCAGCTCTCCCTGCAGGGAGCCTGCTGCTCCCTCTGCCTGTGTCTCTCTGCCTCTTTCTGTGTGTCTCTCATGAATAAATGAATAAAATCTTAAAATAAAATAAAATAAAACCTAAAAAATGTTATTTTTCCAAAAGAAGGGGTATTTTTTTTTTTAAGATTTTATTCATTTGTTCATGAGCGACACAGAGAGAGAGAGAGAGAGGCAGAGACACAGGCAGAGGGAGAAGCAGGCTCCACCCAGGGAGCCAGATGTGGGATCGATCCAGGGCCTCCAGGATCACACCCTGGGCTGCAGGCGGCGCTAAACCACTGTGCCACCGGGTCTGCCCCAAGGAGGGATATTTTTAACCCAAACCATCAAATATACAAATTCATATCTGTATACTTTCATATTATCTTCTAGTGGTTAAAAGAGAAATAAGGTGCAAAAACAAGTCTCCAAAGAGTAGCAGTGTGACATTAGCAAAATGTTCCAGGTTGAATGATTAGTCTCCCTTTCTTGGTCCACATCCCACAGTTGCCACAGCATCTTAGGAGATGCCTGCAAGGCTGCTGCAGTGGTCAGTAGTGAAGTGGTTAATCTTCTTTATGCAAGAGCAGAGAAGAGCACTTAAAATATAAAAGTTACTTAAAATTCAGCTTTGCTTTATGGTGATTTAGAGTTTGTTTAATTAGTATTTAGAACTGCACATTGTTTATTGCTATTGGTATTTCAATAGATGCTTAAATGTTTGAACATTTAAAGTTTAATAAGCCTCAGTTCTTTCAAGAAAAACATTGATGTAATTAAATTTTCAATTACTCTTTTTTTTAGGGGCCTGTGCAATTAATAAAAGCTAAGGCATTTAACAACACTCGTTTAAAAACCTAGTCAACCACCTCATTAATTAGCTAACACTTATAGCAGGTATTTTTTTAATATAAAAGTCTCACAGAGGCAAAGTCACAACTTCTGAAAAGTATATATAATGACATATGAAAATAAATAAAATTAACTTTGTTCCAGGATTATTCTGTGTGTACACATGAATGTGTGGATCAATTATAGCATTCCAGAGAGCATTCTTGTGCATTGATACCAATTACTGTTTACTTGTTTTGAATTGTATGGTCAAATTAAAAACACTAAAGCAATTGTTCCTCAGAGCTTCCTTGCCCTTAGCACATTTAAGAGGATCTTAAATTCAAGTTGAAAAAAAGAAAGTCACAGAAGTCTACAAATTGGAAAAAGTCTTATTTTAATCAGATACTACATTTATTTTGAGGTTTTTGTTGTTGTTTTATTTTTGTTTTTTTTTTGTTTTTTTTTTTTAATTTTATTTATTTATGATAGTCATACAGAGAGAAAGAGAGAGGCAGAGACACAGGCGGAGGGAGAAGCAGGCTCCATGCGCCGGGAGCCTGATGTGGGATTCGATCCCGGGTCTCCAGGATCGCGCCCTGGGCCAAAGGCAGGCGCCAAACCGCTGCGCCACCCAGGGATCCCTATTTTTGTTTTTGTTCAAGGTTTCCCTCTCCTTTCTTCTTTTTTAAATTTTTTTATTTAAATTCAACTTAATTAACATATAATGTATTACTAGTTTCAGAGGTAGAATTTAGTGATTCATCACTTACATGTAACACCCAATGCTTATTACATCAAGTGCCCTCCTTAATGCCCATCACCCAATTACCCCGTCCCCTCCACCCATCTCCCCTTCAACAAACCCAGTTTGTTTCCTATAGTTAGAGTCTCTTGGGGTACCTGGGTGTCTCAGTTGGTTAAGCATCTGCCTTCAGCTCAGGTCATGATCTCAGGGTCTTGAGACCGAGTCCCACATTGGGCTCCCTGCTCAGTGAGGGGTCTGCTTCTCCCCCTCCCTCTGCCCCTCCTTCTGCTTGTGCTTTCTCTCTCTCAGATAAATAAATAAAATCTTTTTTAAAAGTCTCTTATGGTTTGTGTCCCTTCCTGTTTTTATCTAATTTTATTTTTCCTTCCCATCCGCTGTGTTCATCTGTTTTGTTTCCTAAATTCCACATCAGTGAAATCATATGGTATTTGTCTTTCTCTGACTGATTTATTTTGCTTAGCATAATACCCTCTAGTTCCATGCACGTCGTTGCAAATGGCAAGATTTCATTCTTTTTTATCGCTGAGTAATACACCTGTGTGTGTGTGTGTGTACCACATCTTTATCCATTCATCTGTTGGTGGGCATCTGGGCTCTTTCCATATTTTGGCTATTGTGGACATTGCTGCTATAAACATTGGGGTGCATGTGCCCCTTTGAATCACTATGTTTGTATCCTTTGGATAAATACCTAGTAGTGCAATTGCTGGGCCTTGGGGAAGCTCTATTTTTAACTTTTTGAGGAACCTCCATACTGTTTTCCAGAATAGCTGCACCAGCTTGCATTCCCACCAACAGTGCATAAAGGCTCCCCTTTCTTCACATCCTTGCCAACATCAGTTGTTTACTGAGTTGTTAATTTTAGCCATTTTGATTGGTGTGAGGTGATATCTCACTGTGGTTTTGAGTTGTATTTCCCTGTACGGACTGATAAGTTGAGCATTTTTTCATGTGTTCATTGGTCATTTGTATGTCTTCTTTAGGGAGAAATATCTGTTCATGTCTTCTGCCCATTTCTTGACTGGAATATTTGCTTTTGGGTGTTGAGTTTGATAGGTTATTTAAAGATTTTGGATACTAGTCATTTATCTGATAAGACATTTGCAAATATCTTCTCCCATCCTGTAGGTTGTCTTTTAATTTTGTCGACTGTTTTGCTGTGCAAAAGTTTTTTATCTTGAAGTCCCAATAGTTCATTTTTGCTTTTGTTTCCCTTGCCTTTGATGTATTACTGTCTCATATTTAGTCTTTCATCCATTTTGAGTCTATTTTTGTGTATGGTGTGAGGAAATGGTCCAGTTTCATTCTTCCGTATGGGGCTACCCAATTTTCCCAACACCATTTGTTGAAGAGACTCTTTTTTCCATTGGATATTCTTTCCTGCCTTATCGAAGATTAATTGAGGGTCCATTTCTGGGTTCTCTATTCTGTTCCATTGATCTATGTGTCTGTTTTGGGGTCAGTAACATACTGGGGTTTTTTTGTTTGTTTTTAAAGAACTTGGTTTTTTTGTTTTGTCTTGTTTTGTTTTTTGTTTTTTTAATCATGAGAGACACAGAAAGAGAGACATATGCAGAGGAGGGAGCAGGCTCCCAGCTGGGAGCCCGATGTGGGACTCGATCCCAAGACCCCAGGATCACGACCTGAGCCAAAGGCAGACACTCAACCACTGAGCCACCCAGGTGCCCCAGTACCATATTGTTTTGATGATTACATCTCTGTAATACAGCTTGAAGTTTGGAATTGTGATGCCACCAGCTTTGATTTTCTTTTTCAACATTTCTTTAGCTATTCAGTCTTTTCTGGTTCCAGTCCCTGAGCATGGAATGGTTTTATTTAAATTCAATTTCATTAACATATGGTGTTTTTATCAAGAAAGGATGCTGTATATTGTCAAATGCTTTCTCTGCATCTATTGAGAGAATCATGTGGTTCTTGTCCTTTATTTTATGGTGCTGTATCACACTGATTGATTTGTGGGTACTGAACCACCTTTGTAGCCATGGAATAAATCCCACTTGGTCATGGTGAATAATCCTTTTAATGCACTGTTGGATCCTATTAACTAGTATCTTGGTGAGAATTTTTGCATCTGTATTCATGAGGGATATTGATCTATAATTCTCCTTTTTAGTGGGATATTTTTTATTGGTTTTGGGATCAAGATAATGCTGGCATCACAGAATGAGTTTGCACATTTTCCTTCCATTTCTATTTTTTGAAACAGCTTCAGAAGAATAGGTATTAATTTTACTTTAAATGTTTGGTAGAATTCCACTAGGAAGCCATCTCACCCTGGACTCTAATTTGTTGGGAGATTTTTTATTACTGCTTCAATATCTTTGCTGGTTATGGGTCTGTTCAGGTTTTCTATTTCTTCCTGTTTCAGTTTTGGTAGTTTATGTTTCCAGGAATGCATCCATTTCTTCCAGATTTGCCTAATTTTTTGGCATATCATTGCTTATAATATTCTCATATAAATGTATTTCTTGGGACACCTGGGTGGCTCAGCGGTTGGGCGTCTGCCTTCAGCTCAGGAAGTGATCCTGGTCTGAGACCGAGTCCCGCATCGGGCTCCCTGCAGGGAGCCTGCTTCTCCCTCTGCCAGTGTCTCTGCCTCATTCTCTGTCTCCCATGAATAAATAAATAAAATCTTTCAAAAATAAATAAGTTTTAAAAATTTATGACTTCGGTGTTGGTTGTGAAACAAAAAGTCTCAAATGCACAATCTACCCATACACCTAAAGGAGCTGGAAAAAGAACAGCAAATAAAGCCTAAATCCAGGAGGAGTAAGAGAAATCATAAAGATTAGAGCACAAATTGATGATACAGAAATAAAAAAAACAACAGAACAGATCAGCAAAACTAGGAGCTGGTTCTTTGAAAGAATTACTAAGATTGATAAACCCTTTGCTCGTTAGTTTTTTTATTGTTTTGTTAGCTGTACAGAAGCTGTTTCTCTTGATGAAGCCCTAGTAGTTCATTTTTACTTTTGTTTCCCTTGTCTCCAGAGACGTGTCTATTAAGAAGTTGGTATAGCCAAGGTCAAAAAAGGTTGCTGCCTGTGTTCTCCTCTAGGATTGTGATGGTTTCCTGTCTCATATTTGGTCTTTCATCCATTTGGAATTTATTTTTGAGTGTGGTATAAGAAAGTGGTCCAGTTTCACTTTATTCTTCTGCATGTGGCTGTCCAGCTTTCCCAAAACCATCTGTTAAAGAAAAGCTCTTTTATCCATTATATATTTCTTCCTGCTTTCTCAAAGATTAGTTGAGCATATAGTTGTGGGTCCATATCTGAGTTTTTTATTCTGTTCCATTGATCTATGTGTCTGTTTTTATGCCAGTTCCATACTGTTTTGATGAGTATAGCTTTGTAGTAGTGAGTATGCTTCAGGATACTCTCTCTCTTCCCTCTGCCCTTCTTCTAAAATTGTTGAATAAATCTTAAAAAAATAAAAATAAATCACAATTAAATACTAACTTGTATGGTACAGAGTATGTGGAGTTCAGAAACATGTAAGATTAAAGAGAATGTGCCTGGATCAGTGGGAGGCAAAGCAGAAAGTGGTAAGGAAGAGACCAGACATGAAAGCTGGGCCACATCATTGCAGTGCTCTGTAGGTCACATGGTTTGGAGGTTTTATCCTAAGTGTAATGAAAAGCCCATAAAAGGATGCCAATCAGGGAGTGACACAATTTTAAGATCATTGGATGAAGAATGGACTAGAGGGAGGTAAAATCCAACAGGAAGAATAGTTAGGAGGCTATTGCAGTGGTATAGGTAAGAGATTATGGTGGCTTGGATCAGAATCTTGGCTGTGGAGATAGGGATGATTAATGACCTATTATAGAAATAGAATCAGTAAGAATGCTGATGTCTTCCTTATGTAGAGGACAGAAAGAAGGGACTAGGAGGAAGGATCTAAGGATGACTCCCAGAACTCTCTTTTGAGCAACTGGCAGATGGTGGTTTCACATTCCTAGGTGGAGGAAGACTGGGAACGGTACAGGTACAGGTTTTAGAAGGGAAGCAAAAAGTAAGCTATTGAACAAATTAAGATGCAGATACTTGAGATACCCCACCAGATTTGTCAGGTAATCAGTTGGTTCATTGTCCTCTCTGTATTCCATCTTCTAGAATACCATGTGGTCTTGGGACCCAGCAAAGAAATCCATTCTAAAATCAGTTTAGGGGGTAGGGGTTGTTGGCATATAGATGGCACTGGATATCATGAAAATGTATGGGACCATTTAGGGCAGTGGTTTTCAAACCTGTGTGTGTGTTTATAATGGACTTTTCAAGACTCCATCCCAGATTGTTTCTGATTCAGTAAGGAAGTCATGGTGAGGTCCAGGAATCTGCTTTATTAAAAGCCAACGCAAAAGGCTCTGATGCAGGTAATTTGGGTTAGATTGAAATGAGCTTGAGGACAATCCAGACATAAGACACTAGCAACACCAACCCTTTCCAGAAGCTGGAGAGAAATAGAAAGTGGTTGGTAGGTAGAGGGGAATGTAAGGCCAACTAGAGGGTTCTATCTTCTTCCGTATTATTAGTTATCTCTGAGGTGGGAGACAGTAGGGCAGCGGTTCATAACCTTGGCTATACACTGTAATCACACTGCTGGGCTTAAAAAAAAAAAAAAAAAAAGTCGATGCACAGAATCCACCCAAAATCAGTAAATCAGAATCTCCAGAGGTATCAGTATTTTTTTCACTTTACTTGTATTTATCCCCCCTCCTCTCAAAGCATTGTTTTTATTTCCCCAATGCCTGGCACTGAGTATGTCCTCAATTCATGTGCAGTATTGTGGAAAGTACAGCTGGCCAGTTAGCAGATGATACAACAGAAACCCCTGTATGTGCTGTAAAGTTCAAGTAATCTCCGTGAGAAGAGGATTACAGCCCAAGAACTGGAGGCCCGAGAGGGGAATTAAATACCTAAGTTCTTGGTAAGTAGCCTGGTAAGTGGAGAATCAGGGTCCCAACCCCCAGGTCAGAGCTGCCCTGCCTTTCAACAAGCTTCATTTTGACCACACCTGCTCACCCATCAAGACAGCGGGTCTAACAAATACCACACCGTTCCCTAAATCACAAACTGCAGTCCCTTTCCTTAAACCTGTAGGCACCCCCAACCCCGCCTGGGTCCCAGACCCGTCCTATCCCCATCACAGGCTCCAGCCCAGCCAGCGGACTGGACCAGTGGGGATTACGGAATAAGATCCCTCCCTGCGCCTGCGCCACTCGGCTGGGAGAGGGCGGGGCAGGAATCCCTCTGTCGCCATAGCAACCGGAGACAAGCAAACCGGGCCGCCGCAACAGGAGGGAGGCGCTGCTGGTACAGTTCTTTTTTTGTATTTTGCTTTCCTTACCGCTTCCCGTGCCTGGTGCGTGACCTTGAGGGTCTGGTAAGAAAGCTCCATCAGCCTCCGCGTTAGGGCCGTTGCGGTGAAAAGGGCCCGTCGCTCGCTGGACCGCTACTCCCGGAGGAAGCGGCTTGGGGAAACCTGACGCTTAACCAGCCCGCCCCCTTTCACGATTGGCTGGAGCCGAAACAGCTCGGCCAATCGCGGGGCACAAATGGATTCTTTCTCATGCCAATCAATATTAAAATAAGCGCGGTCGGTCCGGAGCGTTGACCAATCAAGAGAGGGAGGAGGAGTGATTGACAAGGCTTGGGGCGGGCTTTGAAACTGTCTAGGTTCGCTGAGTTGTCTCGAAAAGGCTAGTTACCCAGTTTCTGGTTTCGGCAGTTGTTCGGGCCTTTGTGACCCAACGCTTGCGTGCCCAAGAGTACACTTTGACATCCCGTCTTTTCTAGGCCCCCTTCTCCCTCTGAATTAAGGCAAAGGTGCGGAAAGAACTTCGAAATGTCGGCAAGTGGTCCTTTTAGACGGGAAAAATCTGCTGTGGACTTTGGGTGTCGGAGGCTTTCTGGGGTGCAGAGTGTGCATCAGCCTATCCCTTCTCCTCGACTCCCTCCACCTCAGACCTATGCTCCTTAGAAGCGGACAGACATGGACTTTACACTTTGCTCCATGTTCTTGTGTTAACTACTTTGTGTCTTCACAGTCTTTCTGTTTCTGCTGTTAATCCTACTCTGAACCATCCCCTCCTCGTTATCTTCAGGCTGCTTCTTCCATTCTCTACCTTAGGATACAAAAATATTCCAGTTTGCTCAATCTAAAAACAAGAACACGATACCTCTCGTCTTGAAATTGCTGAGTTGAATCACCTCTCTCCCATTCACTTCAAGATTTTTGAAAGGACTGGCTGTCCTCTTCTTCACTCCCTCACCTCCCACCTGTTTCTCAATACATTCCGCCCCTCCTCCTTTGAACCTATTCTTACTAGAGTCTTCAATAACTTCCTAATTAGGAGAGCCAATTATACGTTATTTTACACCTTTATCTTATTTAAATGTAGCGCCATTTGAAACTTAGAAATAGTAACTATAATTTATTAAAACATCTGTAGCACCAGACAACGCACTATATGATTTATGTGGTTAGCTAATTTAATCCTAACACCCCATGGAAAAGTTACTAACACTCCCAATTTATGGTTGTGAAAATGGGCCCAATGAGCCAAATAGCCAATTCTAAGTTATCCAACAAGATAAAGTTAGGAAGCAAAACTAGGTCTCCTTACTGAAGCCAGTGTGCTTTTCCACTATACCATGAGGCCACCCTCCCTGTCTAGTTTCATCTGTCATTCCCACCCCAACCCAGGCAACCCCCCACTTCCCCATCCCCAGCATACAAGAATCTCAACTGCTCCTGAGCAGTTTATTTTCCTTAGAGGATCATTCTGACCTCATTTGCATAATAAAAGCCTGTATTGCCTCTAAGACTCACCCAGGAAATCACTTTCTAGGACAGTTCAATGGAGCCTTTCCAATCACTACACTTAGCCCACCCAGAGTTTAAACAGAGAGAAAATGATTCCTGATTTTTACATACATTTCCCGCTGCACTTAGTACACTGTTTTGTTGACAGGATTTTCAAAAAATTAAAAACATAACATTTCTTTGTATAAACAAACATATGTCAAAGATTTCCCTTAAGTCCTTGAGGGAGGGAGGCAGTTAAATGGTAAAAGTGGTTTAAAGAGCATTTTGAGGTACTAGGTATTCACAGGCATTTAAAGAAAACAGAGTGACACTGCGTGGTTAGATACAAAACTGGTTAATGTTCTACATAGCAATACAACCATAGCCTTTGGAATTTTTTCTCAGGGGCATAGATACATTCCTCTAGTTTGTCCATTTACATTCAAGTTTTAATTAAAATTAAATAAAGTTAAATTTTTAATCCCTCAGTCACACTAGCCATGTCTCTAGTATTTAGCTGTCACATGTAGCTAGTGGCTGAAGAATTGAATAACACACATATAGAACATTTCCATCATCACAGAAAGTCCTATTGGATAGAGATTGACCTCCTAAGCATTGTTCTAGTGTGACATTGGGAGGTCATGCTATACTGTTTTGTGTTATTTCCAAATTTAATGTAATTTTTTCTAAAGAATCTCATTCACATGACCACTGGCTTTCAAACTTTTCTAACCAAGACTCACATTAAGAAATTTGTTTTGATTGACTAATATTTGACAAGTGAGCCAAGAATACTCAGTGGGGGAAAGACAGTCTCTTCAGTAAATGGTGTTGGGAAAACTAGATATTCACATGCACAAGAATGAAGTTGTGCACCCCCATCTTACACTATTCACAAAAATTAACTTGAAACGGATTAAAACCTAAATATAAGACCTGAAACTATAAAACTCCTAGAAGGAAACATAGGGAAAAGCTCCTTAACATAGGCCTTGGCAATGATTTCTTTGGATATGACACCAAAGCACAAGCAACAAAAACAAAAATCAACAGATTAGACTACATCAATCTAGAAAGATTCTTCACAACAAAAGAAATTATCAACAAAACGGAAAGACAACCTATGGAATGGAAGAAAAATATTTGCAAGCCACCTTTCTGAGAGGTTAATATCCAAAATATAGAAGGAACTTACACAACTCCATAGCAAAATAACTCCCAAACAATCCAGTAAAAAAAATGGAAGACATATAGTGAATAACAAATACACAAAAAGGTGCTCAACACCTCTAATCATCAGGGAAATGCAAGTCAAAAGCGCCTGTTAGAATGACTATTATTATGAAGACAAATTTTTTAAAAGGCAGGCAAAGATATGAAGAAGAGGAACTCTTATGTTCTGTTGGTAGCAATATAAATTGGTACAGCCACTAGGGAAAATGGTATGGAGACGCCTCCAAAAAATTAAAAATAGAATTACCATTTAATCTATCAGTTGCACTTCTGGGTATATATCCAAAGGAAATGAAATCACCATCTTGAACAGGTATCTGTATCCTTAAATTCATTGCAGCATTATTGATAATAGCCAAGACATTGAAACAATCTGAGAATCCAGTTAATTATAAAAATACAGGGCAGCCCAGGTGGCTCAGGGGTTTAGTGCTGCCATTAGCCCAGGGCGTGATCCTGGAGATCCAGGACCGGATCCCACATCAGGCTCCCTGCATGGAGCCTGCTTCTCCCTCTGCCTGTGTCTCTGCCTCTCTCTCTGTCTCTCGTGAATAAATGAATAAAATCTTAAAAAAAAAAAAAAAATCTCTTATGTCCTGAAAGAAAAAAATATGCTGTTAACTTAGAATTCTCTAACCAGTGAAAATATTCTTCAGAAATTAAGGCAACTTTGAAAAGGTGACTGCCAGGAGTTGGGAGGTCAGGAAGGAAGCTTTGGAAGCAGTCCAGATGAAGAATAATGAAGCAGGTACTATAATGAGAGGGTATAGTCTCAGGTAAGGTCTTTGGAGATCATCTGGCCAGAGTTACTCCTAGAGTTAGTTTTCTAGAACAGAGATCTTACCACACTACTACCTCCAAAATCCTGTGTGGTGTCCCAGATCATCCAAACTTGGATCTGAACATGTATATCTCTCCCCAGTCTCATCTCACCATGTTTTAAAATTAAGTTTTTAAAAATATTTTTATTTTATTTATTTATTTATTTATTTATTTGAGAGACAGAGAGCAAGCATGAGTAGGAGGGACAGAGGCAGAGAGAAAATCCCAAGTAGACTCTGCACTGAGCAGAGCCTGATGTGGGGCTCAATCCTATGGCCCTAAGGTCATGACCTGAGCGGAAACCAAAAGTCAGACACTTAACCGACTCAGCCACCCAGGCACCCCTTAGTGTTAGTTTTAATTAAATACACTGCTTTAAAAAGAAAAAGCAAAGGCACATGCATAAGTTTTCCCTTTAAGAAACTCAGGGGTGCTGGGGTGGCTCAGTTGGCAGAGCGACTGTCAATCTCAGGGTGGTGAGTTCAAGCCCCACATTGAACATAGAGTTTGCTTAATCAGGAAAAATAGAAATGAATGCAAATTTTCCTTTTTTAAAAAAAAAAATTTTTTATTGACTTATTTGAAAGAAAGACCATGAGAGAGAGGGCACAAGCAGGGGGAGGGGCAGAGCAAGAGGGAGAAGCAAAGTCAGAAAATACAGTTCAACTTCCGTTGGAGAAAACAAATTATTCCACTTTCTTTTTCTCTCACAGCGAGGATGTTCTACAAAGTGAATTCTGACAGTTTTTAAATCATAAGCTTTGATTGATTGATTTTTCTCTTCAAATCAGACTTTAATCCATCAATCCTGGTGCCTTTCTCTCCCCTAGCCCTTCCCTGAGTAAACACCTTGGATTTCTGTATTCACAACCTCACTGTGTCACACCCCCTTTAGTAGGGCTCCTCAAGACATGCGAGAATGAGGGGAAGTTATCAGGAATGACAAGAAATATCCCTGCCTCATTGCAAACCCTGTGACAGTCAACTCTAAGTCATCTCCGAATACATATTGTTAAAAGTCTGTTTTTTATGTTGCTAAAGAAAGAATCCTGCCATTCTTTAAAAACTGTCAACTCTGTCAACAGAAAGAGAAAACGTTTTAATCATATAGCCATTCTGCATTGATATAAATCTCTCTCTGCCAACGATTGTGGAAAAGTGAGAATAACACTTTTTCTGGATCTTCTCCAAGAGCAGAATGAAATCTGGGCTTTGGGGCCCCTAGGTGCCTCAGTAGTTGAGCATCTGCCCTTAGGGCATGATCCCGGGGTCCTGGGATCGAGTCCCACATCAGGCTCCCCACGAGGAGCCTGCTTCTCCCTCTGCCTCTCTGTCTCTGCCTCTCTCTGTGTTTCTCATCAAAAAATAAAATCTTTAAAAAGAAATCTGGGGTTTGCCCCATCATTTTTATCAGTGTCATTTTGTACAGCACCCTACAGGGTATTAAAATGTTGGCTGTCGTTTCCTAACCTCATCTCCGCACAGTGCTGCCTTTGCAGAAATATGGAGCGGCTCTGGCTCCTCTCCAGAGTCACACCAGGATTGCAATTTTCACTGCTCTGTGATTTTAGGGATGGCTTTGGACCTGTTCAAGCCTTGTCTCCTTGTCCGTAAAATGGGAAGAGTAATACCCTCTCATAATGTTACAAGAATTTAATGAGACCACGCATGGGGAAGACTGTCCTAATCAAGTGTCCTTGATTAAGAGGTGGTTTACTGCCTTTAGAATGAATCATCAACAAAACAAAGAGACTTAGCAGCATTCATTTTAAAAAACGAAGGGACTGGATGTCACTGGGAGGACAGAGGGGTGACTATGTCTTTAAGCCCAGGAAACATTGAACAACAAAGTCCAGAAAGGGCAGATACCAGTGCAGCTTCAGCAACCTCAACAGCTGTCCCCTTCATTCAAAAATGTCCTGCCATTAACATGACTCATCTTCAAACTCTTTGAGCCCGCACGACTCTCAGCACAATTTTCAAGAAAAAGCATCTGATTGCTTCCTCCTGGCTAACAGATGGGCTTTTCTCACCCCATGTTCGATCCAGATCCAATTAGCTGGGACTGGGGAGGAGGCTTCTATGTCACAAACAGATTTTTTAGGGCCTATGAAAAGGGGAACAAGACTGACATGCACCCCAAGAAGGATGCGGTCCCAGTGCTTGGAAATGCCTGGTGCATAATGAATGCTTAATGAGTCTTAGCTTTTGTTATCATTGACAGAGTACCCTGTAATTTTCAGCCTCCATCTGTTTGATTGTACCTTTTTTTTTTTATAACCACTAAAGTGTAATCCCCTCCTTTTTGAATGAAAAAGAAATCATTTATTCATTCATCCAAAAAAAATGCATCACACTTAATGATATTCTTAGCAATGGGGTTACAAAAGAGCACCAAGTCCCCACTTTCATGGAATTTATATTCTAGTGGAAGCTGAGGACTCTAGGAATAATTGTACCCATAAACGATTAATTAATATCATTTGATTAGTGAAAGGTTCCAAAAGAAAGGTAAAAGTTTGGGGGCACAAATAATGATAGTGGAAAAAGACTAAGAGCCAAGTGTTGGAGATAACACAAGGGCCTGTGGACTGTGGTAAGGAGTGTAATTTTTATTTTTAGAGTGCTGTAAACCCACTCAAACGTTTTGCATCAGGGGACAGTGAACTCAGATTTATATCTATAAAATATCATGCTGGCTGTTGTGTGGCACATAATCATAGCAGGACAAGATAGAAAGCAACTAAACAAGACAGGAGGCTCCTACAGTCACTCAGGCTGATGGTAGCAGGAGCAGGGAAGTTGTAAAGAAGTATCAGATCTAGGATGTATTTCCTATTTTATTATGAAATATTTCAAGCACACAAATATAGAGGAAAGTAGATTGATACATCCACTTTCCAAATCTGTCACTTTTTTTAAAAAAGATTTTATTTATTTATTCATGGGAGACACAGAGAGAAAGAGAGAGGCAGAGACACAGGCAGAGGGAGAAGCAGGCTCCCTGTGTGGAGCCCGATGTGGGAGTTGATCCCGGGATCCCAGGATCATGAGCTGAGCCAAAGGCAGATGCTCAACCGCTGAGTCACCCGGGTGCCTCCAAATCTGTCATATATTAACACTGTGCCATCTTTGCTTCAAGTGGTTTTTTTTTGTTTTTGAGTTTGTTTGTTTGTTTGTTTTTAAGAAAAAAAAAACTATCATGGAATCCTGCAGAATACCCTACAATCCCATTCCCTTCTCAGAGGTACCCACTGTCCTGGTTTTGGTATTCATCATTCACATGCGTGTTTTTGAAGTTCTATCACATATGTACATATCTGTAAATCTATACCATTGTTTCATATTTCAGAAAAAAATTGTAGAAAGGGTATTTAACCTTTTTCCAACTTGATTTTTTCATTTCACATGGTTTTTGGAATTTGCCTATTTGTTGTGTGTAACTCTGGCTTATTAATTTTTTTTCTTATTTTATACACATAGCATTCTTTTTTTCAGGAACATAGCACACTCTCTTCTTGATGGACAAGGTAAGTTTTTTTTCAGTGCTTCACTATTACAAACAGTGATGTAATAAATACCCTTTTATATACCTCCTACTATGTATGTGCGGTGTAAGAGTTTCTCTAGGTGAGTGCTTCCTAGCCTTTTTCAGGTCACAAAGAAAATGGTAAAATTTCTGTGGCATGTTGATAAACTAGAAGGGACTTAGAACACCTAACTGCGCTTTGCTGAAAGAAAGAAAGAAAGAAAGAAAGAAAGAAAGAAAGAAAGAAAGGAAAGGAAGGGCTAACTGATTGCCAGCCCTTTTCTTTTCTGACATGCAAGTTTAAGGTTATAAATTTCCCTATAACTATGGTTTTCAGTACAACTCACTGATTTTGGTATGTTGTATTTTCATTCAGGTAAATAGTTTTTGCATTTTCGTAGTGATTTTTGTTCATTGGCTCATAGGTTATTTAGAAAGCTACTTCCTAATTTCCAAAAATATGGTGATTTTCTAGTTATCTCTTACTGATTTCTACCTTAATTGTGCACAGATCATAATCTGTATGATTTCAATCCTTTTAAATTTAGTGAAACTCAACAACAACAAGAAAACAATCTGTATTTAAAAATTGGTAAAGGATTTGAGTAGACATTTCTTCAAAGAAGATAGACATGTGGCCAATAAACATATGAAAAGATTTTCAACATTAATAATCACTAGGGAAATGCAAATCAAAATGATGAAACACCAGCTTTCTCCTATTAAGATGGCAACTTTTGAAAAACAGAAAAATAACAAGTATTAATGTGAATGTGGAGAATTTGGAACCCTTGTGCATTGCTGGTAGGAATGTAAAATGGTGCAGCCACTTTTGAAAAGGGTATGGCAGTTCCTTAAAACAAAAAAGCAGAATTACCATGTGCTCCAGCAATTCCACTTCTGAGTAGATACTAAAAAAAAAAAAAAAAAAAAAAATTTGAAAGTAGGGTCTCAAAGAAGTATCTCTCTACCCATGTTCATAGCAGCATTATTCACCATAGTCAAAAGGTAGAAGCAACCTGCTATGGACAGAATGTCTGTGCTCTACTCAACTCCCTGATATCCACCTGCTAAAGGTCTAATTCCCAATGTAATGGTATTCGGGTTTAGATAAGGTTGGAGGGTGGAGGCCCTATGATGGAATTAATGTTCTTATAGGAAGATGACAACCCAGAGCTCTGTCTTTCTGCTATGTAAGAATACAGCAAGAAGGGAGCTATCTGCAAACCAGGAAGGGGGCCCTTATCAGATACCAAATCTTCTGGCACCTTGATCTTGGACTTCCCAGCCTTCAGAACTGTGATTAAAAAAAAAAAAAAAAAGTTGTTAAGCTACCCCGTGTGTGATATTTTGTTTTGGTAGCCCAAACTGACTGAGATAAACCTAAATGTTTATTGACAGATAAATAGATAAACAAAACATTGTATATACATACAAAGGAATATTATTCAGCCTTAAAAAGGAAGAAAATTCTGATGTATGCTATAACAGGGATATAACTCTGAATACACTATTTTAAGGGAAATAAGCCAGTCACAAACAGAAATGCTGTATAATTCCACTTATGTAAGATACTGAGAGTAGTCATAGGAAAAGCAGGATGGTGGTTGCCAGGGGCTAGAGGCAGAGCAGAATAGGGAGTTATTTTTAAATGAGTACAGTTTCAGTTTGGGAAGATAAAAAGAGTTCTGGAGATGGATGGTGACATGGTTGTGCAACAGTGTGACTACTCTAACTTTTTTTTGTTTGTTTTAAGTAGGCTCCACACCCACAGTGGAGGCCAATGTGGAGCTTGAACTCATGACCCTGGGGTCAAGACCTGAGCTGAGATCAAGAGTCAGCCACTTAACTGACTGAGCCACCCAGGTGCCCCCAACATGACTATGCTTTTTTTTTTTTTTTTTAAGATTTCATTTATTTATTTGAGAGAGACAGGGAGACAGAGAGGGCATACATAAAGGGAGGGGTAGAGGGAGAGGGAAAGGGACAAAATGATTTCCCGCTCAGCCAGATCCCAAGACCCTGAGATCATGACCTGAGCCAGTTAGATGCTTGACTGACTGAGCCACCCAGACACCCCCAGTATGACTAATCTTTTTTTTTTTTTTTTTAAGATTTTATTTATTTATTCACAAGAGACGCAGAGAGAAAGGCAGAGACACTGGCAGAGGGAGAAACAGGCTCCTCAGGGGGAATAGTTCTTTGTGTGGCTGGAGGTAGTACTTTGGTATGTGGCCTAAATAGGCTCCTCGCAGGGACTCGATCCCCAGATCAGGATCACTCCCTCAACTAAAGGCAGACGCTCAACCACTGAACCACCCAGGTGCCCATAGTATCAATATTCTTTTTTTTTCAATTTTGTTTATTTATTCATAGAGACAGAGAGAGAGAGAGAGAGAGAGAGAGAGAGAGGCAGAGACACAGGCAGAGGGAGAAGCAGGCTCCATACAGGAAGCCCGACGTGGGACCCCATCCCGGGTCTCCAGGATCACACCCCAGGCTGCAGGTGGTGCTAAACCGCTGCGCCATCAGGGATACCCAGTATCAGTATTCTTTTTTTTTTTTTTTTTTTAGTATCAGTATTCTTAATGGCAGTGAGCTGTACACTTAAAAGGGCTAAGATGGAAAATTTTATGTGTATTTTACCACAATTTTAAAAATTGTTGAGACTTGCTCTATTGTCAGAATATGTTTAATTTTTGGAAATATTCCATATGTGCTTGAAATAATGCATTTTCTGCACATTATAATTCACTTGGTCAAGTTTGCTAATTATGTCATAACAAAAATCTATAACTTTAATGATTTTTTTCTTTGTCTTTTTTATCAATTATGAAGATAGGTATAGTAAAATGCTTCACTATACTTACAGATTAATTCTATTTTTCATTGTAGTTCTGTATAACACATGAAGGTCATGCCATCAGTTGCATACAAACTTAAAACTGCTATATTTTACTGGTGAATTGAACTCCCTCAGGAAAGACCCAAGTATGGCCTCCTCATCATGTATTTATAGTTAGTTCATTTATAGTTCCTCCTGAATCAGAGGCAATTTACTAGTCAGAGGTCATTTTTTAAAAAATTGTAACCCTCTGTTACCCTCCCAGTGAACAAAGCTAGAAAATTACCTGAAGGTCAAGTTCTTAGGCAGGATGGCAAAGGGTTTTGCCCTTTCACTGAGTTTTTTTTTTCATCAGTTTAGAACATCTCAGATTTTTGTCTCTTCACATAATTCTTCTGTCTCATTCTGGCTTTCTTGTTCTTTGAGGACTCCAATTAAACATTTGTTAGACCTTTTCAACATCATCTTCTAGGCCTCCATTATTTTCTTATGCATTTTCCATTTTTTTGTTTTGTTTTCTCTGTGCTTCATTCTGAATAGCCTTCTAGGGTGCCTGTGTAGCTCAGTTGGTTGAGTGTCTGACTCTTGGTTTCAGCTCAGGTTGTGATTTCATGGGTCGTGGGGATGCAGCTCCATGTCAGGCTCCATGCTTGGTGTATGTGTGTGGGGTCTGCTTGAGGACTGTCTCCCTCTGCTCCCCCCCCAATTCACTCTCTCTTATAAAGAAATAAATCTTTAAAAAAATAAATAGCCTTCTGATATACATTCTGGTTATTTTCTCTTAGAGTGTGTATACTATTAAACTTATGCATTGAGTTCTTTCTTTACTTTAAAGATTTTATTTATTCACGAGAGACACAGAAAGGCAGAGATAGGAGAAACAGGCTTCATGCAAGGAGCCCAATGTGGGACTCGATCCTGGGACTCCAGGATCATGCCCTGAGCCAAAGGCAGACACTCAACCACTGAGCCACCCAGGCATCCCTGCATTGAGTTCTTAAACCTCTCAATTCTGGAATAGAGTTTCTGTTAGATTCTTCTTATCAAACTTTTTATTTTTTAGTGTAAGTGTGCTTTGGTTTCAGTCTTATTCTGATTTTTTACTGTGTGCTGGTCCTTTTATTTGGAAAATTATCTGTGCAGGGTGATTTGAGGTTTGGGATCGTGATATAATTTGGAGAGGACTTAATTGTTTCTGCCCAGTGTCTGCAGAGTGCCTCTACAGGACCTGTTTATTTAGTATACAAAGCTTGAGATTTTCTGATTACTGTTAAACCTAATTGCAACCTTTGGAAGTGCTGATTTACATCTTTACCCTATGCAGTCTTTTATTAAAGATGAAGGGTATTTATTAGACTTTCCATCTTCTGTGGCAATAGATTTAGATTTATTTCTCTCTTGCTCAACAATCCTGCAAAAGTCAGAGCTCATATTATAGATTTTACTTTGGATTGTCAAATGCCTTCAGGACAAATGTTTGGTTTAACTGTCTGGATTACTTCTTTCTAAGATTTTAGTTGGATAATTCCTTATATTAGGCATTTGGTTCTGTTTTTCTAAACCCAGATTTTTTAAAAAAGAATTTATTTATTCATGAGAGACACACAGAGAGAGCGAGAGGCAGAGACACAGGCAGAGGGAGAAGCAGGCTTCACTCAGGGAGCCCCACGCAGGACGCAATCCCAGGTCTTCAGGATTGGGCCCTGGGCTGAAGGTGGCACTAAACCGCTGAGCCCCCGGGCTGCCCCTAAACCCAGATTTTTTTTTTAAAGATTTTATTTATTTATTCATGATAGTCACACAGACAGAGACAGAGAGGCAGAGACACAGGCAGAGGGAGAAGCAGGCTCCATGCACCGGGAGCCCGACGTGGGATTTGATCCCGGGTCTCCAGGATCAGGCCCCGGGCCAAAGGCAGGCGCCAAACCGCTGCGCCACCCAGGGATCCCTAAACCCAGATTTTTAGGTTGTTTTCAGGTGGTGAGTTGGATCAAATTACCAAGTTGTTTAATATATATGCTGTGTGAAACCATCCTTGTATTACTAGAGTAAGATGTGTTTATAAGTTAGATGGGAAAACTATTTTTTTTTTTTTTTTTTTAGTTTTGGCGTCAAAGATATTATAGCACTTAAAAATAAGTAGAGAATGTTCTTTCATTTTTTAGTTCTCTCTATATATAGTATTAGACATTAGATCATTGATTGCTTCTTTTGGGAACCTTGACTGGGACGGGGCAAGAAAGAACTTGGAACATTTTGGGGTAATGGTAGTGTTCTGTAACTTAATAAGCATTTTTCAAAACTAACTGAAGAGCTTAAGACATGAGTTCATTGTATGTAAATTATACCTTAATAAAAATTATTGTTCAAATATCTATAATTGTTGAATCTCGTTGGAATATACAGGTGTTCATCGTATTATGCTTTCAACTTTTCTTGGTGTTTAAAAATTTCAGAATAAAAAGTTGTGTATATAAAATTTAAAAATAAATTCATTGTTCGGTTTCCTTGATATTAGTTTCAGTAAAGATTAAGGTCAAACACTATCAGAAAAGTGTAAAGGAGTGAAGAAATATGATTAAAATAGATGTATGCTTGGCAAAGGAAGAAATGTGACTTGGAATTATAGGAGGCTTGAAAATGATTATATGGAGAGAAGAAATTAGTGGAAGAGAGATGTTGAGATCAGGGAGGATTGACGGGTTCAGAGATGGGAAGAAAAAGGATTAATAGGAGGTGCTTGGAACTGAATTCAAAATTTCATGCATGATCTAACTACATTGAGTCTTTTCTAAAGATACTAGGATATAGCATATGGATATATGATTATCTCTTAATATTTTTTGGATATGTTTATCAGCTCTTTAGATACAAAAAATTTATCATCTATCAATTTTTTTTAATTTTTTTTATTTTTTTAATTTATTTATGATAGTCACAGAGAGAGAGAGAGGCAGAGACACAGGCGGAGGGAGAAGCAGGCTCCATGCACCGGGAGCCCGATATGGGACTCGATCCCGGGTCTCCAGGATCACGCCCTGGGCCAAAGGCAGGCACCAAACCGCTGCGCCACCCAGGGATCCCCATCTATCAATTTTTAAGTTCATAAAGTGAAGTTACATACTTTATCTCATTTAATCCTTCAACATTCTGAGTTCAGGAATAATTGTTCATTTTATAGATTAGAAAATGAGGTTGTGACTTTGCTAAAGTCACACAGCTAATAGGTGGAAAAACTACTCCTGAGACTTTTGACTTCATGTAGTATAATCTTAGGACACTTTAATTACAATACTGATTTGTTTTTAAAGATTTTATTTATTTATTCATGAGAGACAGAGAGAGAGGCAGAGACACAGGCAGAGGGAGAAGCGGGCTCTGTGCAAGTAGCCTGGTGCGGAAGTCATCCTGGGACTCCAGGATCATGCCCTGAGCTGAAGGCAGACAGACGCTCAACCACTGAGCGACACAGGTGTCCCAATACTGATGTTTTTTAATTGGAGCTAGGTTAAGGGGGTGGACCAGTTGGGTGATTGTCTAGAACCTCAATCCATAAAAAGTGTTGACACATTTTATCACTGAAAATGTAATGAGGAGGGATGCCTGGCTGGCTGTCTATGGAATGTGTGACTCTTGATCTCGGCGTTGTAAATCCGAGCCCCACGTTGGGTGCAGAGATTACTTAAAAATAAAATCTTAAAAAAAAAAAAGGAAAATGTAATGAGGAGAAAGTTGTATTTAATGGAATTCCTCAAGGGGAATAGTTCTGTGTGTGGCTGGAAGTGGTACTTTGGTATGTGGCCTAACGTGGTGGTGAGATTTTCACACCTTCCTCCTCCTCAGTTCTGCTCCAGGAACATTGCATGTCACGTTATAAGGAAGTTAGATTCAAGTAAGTGCAGAGATATCTTTCTTGTGAGTAGGATATACAAATTTAGACCAGAGCTGAACTGTTTGTGACAGTAAAGAGACAGACCACCCATCTAGTCTTTACCACTCAGGCTTTCGTTAAAACAAATACTGAATGAGTATTAGTATAGTTTAGAAAAGATGCCAAATTAGTAATCTGGTCTAGGGAGACAAGTAGCATTCTATTTCAGATGCTACTAACAGAAAACACTATCTAAAACTATCTGAAACATGGGGATCCCTGGGCGGCTCAGTGGCTTAGTGCCTGCCTTCGGTCCAGAGGGTGATCCTGGAGACCCAGGATCGGGTCCCACATCAGGCTCCCTGCATGGAGCCTGCTTCTCCCTCTGCCTGTGTCTCTGCCTGCCTGTGTCTCTCATGAATAAATAAATAAAATCTTAAAAATAAACAGTAACAGAAAGGCACTAACTTAAGAAAACTAGTAAGAGGCAGGGGTGGGGGTGGGGTTGTCAAAGTTAATTCTGATTTTTTTGGGTGCTTCTTGCCCATGAGATGGATTGGTGCTCAGGCTGGCCCCTCATTGTAGCAAAATGGTTGTAGACCTCCACAAGCTAGAAAGTCTCCTCACCTCTAATCACTGAATAAATTGGCCCACACTTGATCTAATTGGCAAAGCCTTGGGATCCCTGGGTGGCGCAGCGGTTTGGCGCCTGTCTTTGGCCCAGGGCGCGATCCTGGAGACCCGGGATCGAATCCCACATCGGGCTCCCGGTGCATGGAGCCTGCTTCTCCCTCTGCCTGTGTCTCTGCCTCTCTCTCTCTCTCTCTCTCTGTGACTATCATAAATAAAATTAAAAAAAAATTAAAAAAAAAAATAATTGGCAAAGCCTGGAAATGCCCTGTGGTAGTTGGATTTACAGTTCAGCTCTGATGTAATCACTGTGGCAAGGAAGACGTTATTTATTCTTGGGCTAGGCCTGTCTGGGACAGCGCTTAGAGCCGTGCAGTCAAACCTACCAACCGGACAGCGAATACCAGGAACAACTCTCGAACAACTCTCGGTGAGGCCATGCCTTCTCTTAATTTTGTGTTCATGTTGGTCCCTTGTATGCGTTGTAAACTTCTTGGCAGAAGGCTTGTATTCTATTCACCTTTCCCTTCCTTCAAAGCACCTAGTTCACGGTGACCTTCACTTAATGGCTGTTGAACAACGTTAAACTCCAGTGAGGTGTAAACCAAGGCCAAAGGAGGATAAACTAAAATCAAGAAGCAGCCAGGCGAAGACCACAAAGTTAATGGTAGAGAGCCAGCGTTAGAAATCTCTCTAGCTGCTGTTCATTCATTAAACAAACAGGGAATGGGAAGAGGCAGTAGGCAGGCACCAGAATACACAGGGCTCTGCAAATGGTCTCAAGGGTTTTAAAGTTCTCCCCGTGGGTGGGTTTCATCCACCTCTTCAAGGAAATCTGAACCCCCGGGCTTGGTCCAGTGACTTTTCCGAGCAGCTTGACTCAGCATCTTCTCTCATCCTTTATCAGCACGTCACCGGTGCCACCGAGCTTCCCTTCCATCTGTTTTGCCCTTGGCATTTCCTCTTTCCCGGCTATCTGATTTCCCTGACCCCTCGACTTTTTAAAAAACCGGGGATCTTTGGGAGTACTCTTCTTTCGCTCTCGCATTTCACCTTTCCCCAAGTCCCGCCGCTCCACCCTCTCGAGTCTGCAGTCCGTGACATTCAGGCGCCCTTCAAAGCCAAGGCATCAGCCAGGTTAGTACTCGGAGGGCAGAACCCAGCGGCGAGGCCTCGCCCGTCGTGCACCGTGAGCTCGAACAGCGGCTTGGGCAGCACCCGCGCCGAGGCTGTTCCGCCGCTACTGCGGGGGGCGGTTTTCCTGGCGGCTGCTTCCCTTCAGCTACAAGGGCACCGTTAGGATTTTCCCGAAACGTCGCTGCCCGGAGCCCCGGCCACGTCTCCCTCGCCTCCGCCGCTTCCCCGGCCGGGGTCCTCGTCCCAGGGGCGGAGCGGAGGAGGGCACGGCCGCGGGCGCGGCGCCGGAAGGCGTGCGGGGGGCGGGCGGGCGGCGGGAGCGGGCCGCGGGCCCGGGCGGAAGACGTGGGCGGAAGGCGGTGGGCCGGGTGGGCGCGGGGGGCGGGGCCGCGCGCGCCGGGGGCGGAGCTCCCGCGCCGGTCACGTGACAGGCCCGGCGGCGGCGGCGGCGGCAGCGGCGGCGGCGGCGGTGGCCGCGGCGTCTTTAGCGGCGCCCAGTGCAGGATGGTGCTGGAGGCGGCGGCGGCGGCCGTGGTGGCGGCGGCGTCGTTGGCGGCAGCGGGAGGGGGTGCTGTGGCGGCAGCGGCGGCGGCGCCCGCGGGTGGTGTAAAATGGCGGATTTCGAGGAGTTGAGGGTAAGCGGGGGCGCGGGAGTGGAGAGTGGAGGCCGCGGGGGAGGGGAGGGGAGGGGAGGCGAGGCGGGGAAGCCGCAGCGTCGCTCGGCCGCCAGCTTCTTGTTTCGCGGGGACCGGTTGGCGGAGCCGCCAGCCCCGGCCCGAGTGCGAGCGGGGCGCCCGGCGGGCGGGGGAGGGGAGCCGGGCGGCGGAGGGCGGCTGGGCCGCGCGGGGGCGGCGGCGGGCCGGGCCCGGAGCGGCGGTGGGTCGGGCCCGGGGGGCGGGGGCGGGGGGCACACCTGGCGCGGCGCGCGCGGGGCGGGCGGGGCGCGCGGGGCGGGCGGGGGCGCCGCGGCCCGGAGGGTCTCGCGGGCGCCCGACGGCCTGGTGTCCGGGCTGCGGCGGGGCGCGGGGTCCGCCCGTCCGCCTTGGGGGGCCGCTCGGAAGTCCGCGTGGTACTCACTTGCCGGGAGAGTGTTTTCGGCGACGCCGAGGGGCGTTCAGGAGCCCTCCGCCTCTGCTCTCGTGGCTGGTGCTGCCGTTCCGTGAGATCGCTGTTGGGCTCGACCTCACACCGTGGTGTTTTCTTACTGCCCTGGTAAGACGCTCGCAGAGGCCGAGGGGCCGTGAGCTTGGCTTGTGGACTCGGCTCGCTCGGGGGGCGGGGGGGTGCTGGGGGGGAACCTTTTGCTTCCTGGCCTTAGAACAAGGTCACAACTTTATTGTTGGTATCTTTGTAGTCGGGGTTTGAAAACGGGTCTGCTGGGGGGTACAATGGAAAAGATATCCCGGCCCCCCTCCCCGGGGCTGGTAACCTTCAGAGTCCTCAGCTGAAACTGAACTGTGATAAACGGACGGGATTGATTCATTATTATTTTTTATGGATCGCTGAATTACTGGCGACAGAAATGGAGTACTTCAGGACGGAAACCGTGATTTAAAAAAAAAAAAAAGCCTAAGTAGAGCTGAATGCGAACTTGAAATTAACTGCAGTGCTTTTGCATAATAGACTGCGATGTAAGGGTTAATTTTTGGGAATAAGAAGGAAGAGGAATCCGGTCAAAGATTCAGTTCTGTATGTTTGTGGTCCCCCCCCCCTCCCCCCGCGAGGGATGGAGTCGGAAGGATGTTGTCTGCTTACCTGGCTGGTACGATGGACATCAGCAAAAGAACCTATTGGTGTAAGGATCTGAAGGGAGGGTGTGTTATAGTTTGCATAATACCTGCCATTTTCCCTTCTGTCGTTTCAAAACGAATTACTTAATTCCTGGTAAAAAGTACATGAATGCTTTTTTCTTTATATTAGTTTATAGTGTCCCTATATTAGTTTATACGGAGAACCATGCTAGCGGGCAAAGGGTATTCATGTTGGTAAGTGTAGGAGTTTTAACACCTGTGGAGCTTTTGAAACAACCAGGTCTGAGCCTCAGCTGTGTAAATGAATGCATTAGGTTGAGGATTGGTTAAGGAGACAAGTTGGAAGGTCAAATTTTTTTTACGTGCAGTGTCCTTTTAATTTTTGCGCAGTAACATATATATATACAAGTGATCGTCTTCTAGGATTTTTTTTGTTGATGAAAGTTTTTCCAAGACTTGCATTAGACTTTTATAAATGTTGTTTGTCAAGGCTTAATAAAAAGGGGAGGATTTATTTACAAGTATAGGGCAGAAAGAGCAGTCAGTGCTGAAGTTCGAGTGGAGCCAGGATGGAAGCCAAAGATGCTTTTTTTCTCTTTGGATTTACCTGTCCTTTCCCCCTTCTTGCTCCCCACTTTTATCCCCCCCCCCACCTCCTTTCCTCCTTTTCTCCCTCTCCATTTTCTTCCCTCTCCCCCACCTTGCCATCTACAATTCGTTTTGTAGATCAGCTTCATCATCTTTTTCAGCTGTCTTTGCTTCTTCCCACACTTGATGGAAGATGGCACCTCACGTAAGGTGCTCGGCAGAGTCTGGGGAGAATTTTCAGAGGACAAGAAGGGTGTGCAGGTAGATAGATGGTGGAAGAGTTATCCACACCAGTCTTTGCTTTAGTTGCTCAGCAGCATCTTCTACATTTAAAGATGAACTGTCTCCATGTCCTGCACCCATTTCAGTGGTGGTGGTGATGACGATGATGATAATAAATATCCATTACAATATCTCTGGTTATTACGTGCCTGGCTCTGGTCTAAGCACTTTACATACCTGTTTAATTCTTGCAATAATTGTAATAGAATTATTAGAAGAAATTGTCAGAAGAAACTGAGACAGGTTGAGTAGCTCAACATAGCTTGAGCTGGAAGACCTGGGATTTTTAACCTCAGATGTCAAGCTTTAGAGTCCAGGCTCTTCGGAATCTGGGCTCTCCTGCTCTGTGCAGTTTCCTTCAGGTCCACGTGGGGTTGCTAGCCATCAGCCTGGAATCTATGAACTAAATAGAATGACAGCCAGTGTCCTTCTTATGTGACATATAATACTGGAGGGGAAACAGGACAGCTGACTGAAAATCTAATTAGAAAAGAGGAAGAAACATGTAGGGCATTCTAAATGGTCTCTGCTTCAGAATATATTCTGTGGGGGTCAGAGAGATAGTCCGGTAAATTAAAGGACCAGGGAAAACTGGCCAGCATTAGTTTGTTGGCTAACTTGGCAGTAGAGGAAATAGCTGACTTGGAAGTCACATATTTGGCTGCCCATACTGTTGCTGCTGAGAGGATTTCCATTATCTTTATCCATTATCGTTTAGTGCTACTTACTAGGGGCATGTATAACCAGAGCAGGTCCTTTCTGGGGCTGGTGATGCCATCTCCTGTCCTCACTGTGTTTTGGTGACTCTTGTGCCTTTGCTTTGTAAGCTTAGGGTGGAGGTGGAGGTTATTTGATGAGGCAACTCCTGTGGAACCTTAAGAGGCTGCCAGATGATTTTAGTTTTTGAGACTGCTATGTAAGCCAATGCTAGAGGTCTTGTCCGGTCATAGCAGAATGTGGCAGCCTTACACTCTGCTGCTTTCTTTTTAATAGAATACCAGCACACATTTCTTCTAGCTCTTCCAAGAGAGAGGATCTGACTTGCTGAGCTTAGTTGAGGGTCCACTTCTGTTCTAATCAACTATGGCCAGAAAGTTAGTGTCCTGTCACATAAATATGATTCACGAGACGATTTTGATGTATTGGGGGAAAGGAAGGAGCAAGTTTTCTGTAAATAGAAACTGTGGGCTGAGTAGTCAAGGATGATTATAAGTACACATCAAGTATTCGAAGCTTTCAAGGTGCTAGAGAAGAAATTATTCAATTCACTGGTTGCTTGTTTATAGCATTTATGTTGGTAGAAGTTTCAGAGCTAACTAGTTTGCAAATTAGCTAGTTGTGAATTAACGTGGGATAAGCTCATAAGATCTGGTGGTCTGGACTTCTGTCACTGCTACCCCCCTTTCTCTCTACAAAATAATCTCTAGCAGAGCTAAGCACAGGGATAGAGCAGAAGCAGAATAGTCGGGGTTCTGAAGTCCCTCATCTCTTCTTCAACCAGAATGGTTTTTGAAAAAAAAAATTCTTTTTTATTTTTTTTTATTTTAGAGAGAGAGATGAGGGAGGGGGGCAGGAGGGCCAGTGGAGGCTAAGAGGGAGAGAGAATCTCAAGCTGACTTCCCTGAGCTGAAATAAAAAATGAGATGCTTCTTTGATTGTATACTGTGGGTTGCTCGTGCAGTCTTTTGGTAGTCCTTACAAAGGTTCCTGCTACTATTTATTCTGTTCTTTTTATTTTTTACTTTTTATTTATTTATTCTGGTTAATCTACTCTCCTTACTTCACATCACTCAAGTGTGGAGATGGAGGGGGGGGGAATCTCTTGCAGTAACTTTCTTTTTTCCTTCCTTCCTTGGCTTTCTGTCCTGTATTTCTCATCCTTCCTTTTGTGCATTGAGTTTATTATCTCCGTGGCTGTCAGAAAAACGAGTAAATGTGTGCAGTCTTGGTGTGTATTTGGGCTAGTGAAAGAGTGAGTAATCATAACTTTCCTAATAGATACTGGTAAACAAGATGCAGAAGATCTTTGAGGCTAAGAGTCTTGAGTAATACAGAAGATTTTTCTGTCTAGAGGGCTTGAGTGTTGGGTTCTTTACACCTAGCAGGACTTGCCATTGCGGTGGCTTCAGGTGCTGTGAGGATATAGAGGGAGAATAGAAAGTTAATGGGGGATTTGAGGTTAGAATCCCTCATCCCTCCCAACTATTGGGCAAGAAAATAGATTAATAGATATGATAGATGCAATTGAATCTACCGTGTGATTCAAAGCCATGAGTGGTATACAATAAAATTTCCAAGGTGGTTTCACTTGAGTTCATGCTTATGAAAGCACATTCAAAACTCAGTGCTGGGGATCCCTGGGTGGCTCAGCGGTTTAGCTCCTGCCTTTGGCCCAGGACGTGCTTCTGGAGTCCTGGGATTGAGTCCCACATCAGGCTCCCTGCATGGAGCCTGCTTCTCCCTCTGCCTGTGTCTCTGCCTCTTGCTCTCTCTGTGTGTCTCATGAATAAATAAATAAAATCTTAAAAAAACAAAACAAAACAAAACTCAGTGTTTAATTTAAATAGATAATTTTTTAAAAAATATTTTATTTATTAGAGAGAGTGCGCACTGGTGCCTGTGCACAAGAGGAGAGGGGAGAGGGAGAAGCAGGTTACCTGCTGAGCCAGGAGCTTGATGTGGAGAGATCCCAGGACACTGGGATCATGATTTGAGTGGAAGGCAGATGCTTAAGTGCCTAAGCCACCCAGGTGCCCCTAAGTAGATTATTTTATTTTTTTTAAATAGATAATTTTAAATTGTAAACCAAGATATCCTTGGCTATAGGAGATACTTTTGCATTTGTTTGGTCCTTAGGTCTGTGCCCTCCCTCCATGAATATCTTCTCTGATAAAGCTGACACTTTTCTAAATATAACATTCTTCAGATGTTTCTTTTCTCAGCATTTTGCCTTTGTTTTTCTGGATTGGATCTTAGCTAGTTTATTTTTAAATTGAGATATAATTCACATACCATAAACTTCAGCCTTTTAAAGTGGTTTTGGTCTATTCACAAAGTTGTGCAAGCATCACCACTATCTAATTCCGGAACATTTTATCACCCCCAAAAGAAACTCCATGCCCATTAAGCAGTCACTCCCTGTCTTCCTTTTCATCTAGCCCTCAACTTCCAGTAATCTACCTTCTGTCTCTATGGATTTGTCTGTTTTAGGTGTTCTGTGGAAATAGAATCATGCACGTGGCCTTTTGTGTCTGTCTGCTTTCGTTTAACATAACCTTTTCAAGGCTCAAGTTCTGGCGTGTGTCAGTGCTTCATTTCTTTTAATGGTTGAATAATATTCTGTTGTATGGAGTATACCACATTTTGTTTATTCATTCATGAGTTTATGTATATTTGGGTGGTTTCCACTTTTTGACAAGTATGAACATTCATCTGTATATAAGTTTTGTGTGGACACGTTTTCAGTTATTTTTGGTAGTTACCTGGGGGTAGCATTGCTGGGTACCTGTGGTAAGTGTTTGAGGAACTGCCATACTTTCCCCAAACTGCTACATCTTTTTACATTCCTTTTTTTTTTTTTTTTTTAAAGATTTATTTATTTATTTATTTATTCATGATAGACATAGAGAGAGAGAGGCAGAGACACAGGAGGAGAAAGAAGCAGGCTCCATGCCAGGAGCCTGACGCGGGACTCGATCCTGGGACTCCAGGATTGCGCCCTGGGCCAAAGGCAGGCGCTAAACCACTGAGCCACCCAGGGATCCCCTCATTTTACATTCCTACCAGCAGTTATAAGAGTTCTAATTTCTCCACATCCTTACCTGCTTGGATGTGAAGTGTTATCTTATTGTGGTTTGATTTGCATTGCCCTAGTGACCAATGATACTGAGCATCTTTGCATGTGTTTATTGGTCTTTCTTTCTTTCTTTCTTTCCTTTCTTTCCTTTCTTTCCTTTCTTTCTGTGAGAGAGAGGGCATGGAGGGGACAGGCATATGGAGAGGGAGAGTCTCAAGCTGACTCTGCTGATTGTGGAGCTAGATGCGGGTCTTATGACCCACGAGATCATGATCTGAGCTGAAATTAAGACTCAAACGCTTAGGGATGCCTGAGTGGCTCAGTGGTTGAGCGTCTGTCTGCCTTTGTTTCAGCGTATGATCCTGGGGTCCTGGGATTCAGTTCCACATTGGGCTCCATGCAGGTAGCTTACTTCTCCCTCTGGCTACATTTCTGCCTTTGTCTCTGTGTCTCTCGTGAATGAATGAATGAATGAATGAATGAATAAATATATAAATAAATAATTTTTTTTTTTTTAAAGAGTCAAACGCTTAACCAGCTGTGTCACCCAGGTGGCCCCATTTGTATATTTTCTTTAGAAAAATGTCTATTCAAACCTTTAGCCCATTTTAAAATTTTTTTTTGTTTTAAGTTCAAGTTCTTTATAAGATACATGGTTTGCAAATATTTTACTCCTTTTTATGGACTATCTTTTTACTTTCTTCATAATGTACTTAGAAGCACAAAGGTTTTTAAATTTTGACAAAGTTTAATTTATCATCTTTTCTTTTCTTGCTTTTGGTTTTGATAAGAAATCATTGCCTAATCCAGTGTCTTAAAGATTTATGCCTGTTTTCTTTTTTTATTTATTTTTTATTTTTTATTTTTTTAAAGACTAATGAAATTATTTTTTTTAAAATTTTTAAAATTTATTTATGATAGTCACACACAGAGAGAGAGAGAGGCAGAGACACAGGCAGAGGGAGAAGCAGGCTCCATGCACCGGGAGCCCGACGTGGGATTCGATCCCGGGTCTCCAGGATCGCGCCCTGGGCCAAAGGCAGGCGCTAAACCGCTGCGCCACCCAGGGATCCCTTTCTTTCTTTTTTTAAAAAAAGACTTTATTCATGAAAGACAGAGAGGCAGAGACATAGGCAGAGGGAGAAGCAGGCTCCATGCAGGGAGCTTGATGTGGGACTCTATCCCAGGACTCCAGGATCATGCCTTGGGCTTAAGGCAGGTGCTAAACTGCTGAGCCACCCAGGGATCCCCTTATGCCTGTTTTCATATAAGGATTTATATGTATAGTTTTAGTTTTTACATTCAGGTTGATCCATTTTGGGTTAATTTTTGTTTATGGCATGAGGTGTAGGGATCAGACTTCTTTTGCATGTGGATATCTACTTTCCTACATTATTTGTTGAAGAATGATTTTTTTCTCCCTTAAGTTATCTTGACAGTCTATTTTTATTCAGATATCTGAATTTAAGAAATTGCACAGTTGGAATAAAAGTGATATGTTGATACCATAGTCCAGACTATTCTGTGAATGTTTACTTTGAACCCCCGGTAATGTGGCTTTTCTTTCTAGACTTTTTTGGAAGAGTAGTTTGAAACAAATACAAATTTTTGTGATTTTGCAGAGTAATATGAACCTAACAGACATTCAGAGTTCTCCATTTGATTATTCATATAGGTCAGGAAAAGCTTTTTTTTAAAAAATATTTTATTTATTTATTCATTAGAGACAACAGAGAGAGAGAGAGAGAGAGGCAGAGACGCAGGCAGAGGGAGAAAGAAGCAGGCTCCTTGCAGGGAGCCAGATGGTGGGACTCAATCCCCAGACCTGGGATCACGCCCTGAACTAAAAGCAGATGCTCAACCACTGAGCCACCCAAGCGTCTCAGGAGAAGCTATTCTTTTTTTTTTTTTTTTTTTTAATTTTTATTTATTTATGATAGTCACAGAGAGAGAGAGAGAGGCAGAGACACAGGCGGAGGGAGAAGCAAGCTCCATGCACCGGGAGCCTGATGTGGGATTCGATCCCGGGTCTCCAGGATCGCGCCCTGGGCCAAAGGCAGGCGCCAAACCGCTGCGCCACCCAGGGATCCCAGGAGAAGCTATTCTTGATTTTGTTGCAGAAGATGGTGGTTCATTCATTCGTTTGTTTTTTCTTTTCTTCCTTTTTTTTTTTTTTTTTTGACATAACTTTAGGGATGCATGGTTATTGATTGTATGAGCTTGGCCACTTTTTCTTTAAACTGGAAAATGGTTTTTTGTTTTGTTTTTAAAGATTTATTAAGAGGCCTTGTGTACATGTGTACAAATGGGGGCAGAAAAGGGGAGAGAGAATCCCAAGCAGGCTGCATACTCCATGCTCAGCGCAGAGCCTGACATGGACCTGAATCCCACGACCCTGAGATCATGGCCTTAGTCAAAATCAAGAGTCAGACGCTTAACTGACTGAGCCACCCAGGCACCCTAACCTAGAAAACGATTTTATTTTATTTTATTTTTTGAGATTTTATTTATTTTGAGAGAAAGAGTGCACATATGACTATGAGTGGGAGGAGAGGGGCAGAGGCAGAGGGAGAGAGAATCCCAAGCAGAGTCCATGCTGAGAGTGGAGCCCCGTGCTGGGCTTGATCTCAGGATTCTGAGATCATGATCTGAGCTGAAGTGAAGAGTGGGAAGCTTAATTGACTGAGCCATCCAGACACCCCTGAAAAGTAGCTTTAATAACAATTTTTATTCTTATTTCCATTCCTCATTGCTTTTCCCAAATGAAAGCAATACTTGTGCAGATAGTGCAGGAAAATTCAGAAGGAAAAGTAAAGCCCTTTCTTTCCCAGTAGATTCCACTCCTTATATAACTAACTGCTTTTTTTTTTTTTAATCTTTTTTTTTTTTTAAAGATTTATTTATTTATTTATTCAGAGAGAGCGAGAGAGAGGCAGAGACACAGGCAGAGGGAGAAGCAGGCTCCATGCAGGAAGCCTGACGTGGGACTCGAACCCGGGACTCCAGGATCACACCTTGGGCTTCAGGCGGCGCTAAACCGCTGCGCCACCGGGGCTGCCCTAACTGCTTTTTTTTTTTTTTTTTAATTTATGATAGTCACAGAGAGAGAGAGAGAGAGGCAGAGACATAGGCAGAGGGAGAAGCAGGCTCCATGCACCTGGAGCCTGACGTGGGATTCGATCCCGGGTCTCCAGGATCGCGCCCTGGGCCAAAGGCAGGCGCCAAACCGCTGCGCCACCCAGGGATCCCAAACTAACTGCGTTTAATCATGTTTGGGTTTTTTTGTTTTTGTTTTTATTTTTTTTCCTTTAGGTTCATTCCCAAACTCAAAAACACCACATATTTTTCTGTATCTTGATTTTTTTTTTATTCCAATTCTGAACAGTGTATGTTGCTTGACTCTAGTAGGTAAGTTTAGATCATTGTTTTCCACATTATCTGGCATATTGATTTCTACTAGTTATATTATTTTTTTAAGTTTTATTTTATTTTTTATTTTTTTTTTAAGTTTTAATTTAAATTCCAGTTAACGTGCAGTGTAAGAAAAGTTCCAGGTGTACAATGTAGTGATTCATCACTTCTGTACATCAGGTACTGCTCATCACAAGTGCCCGCCTTAATTCCTACCTCACCCATCCCACATCCGTCTCTCCTCTAGTAACCATCAGTTCTCTATAGTTAAAATCTGTTTCTTGGTTTGCCTCAGTTTCTCTTCTTTCCCCTTTGTTTTGTTTCTTAAATTCTACATATGATTGAAATCATATGTCATTTGTCTTTCTCCTAATTATTTCGCTTAGCATATACTCTCTAGCTTCATCCCTGTCATTGCAAATGGCAAGATTTCATTCTTCTGGCTGAGTAATGTTCCATTTTGTATGTATGCGCATGTACATATATATGTGTACGTACGTATATGTGTGTGTATGTATATATACACAGACACACCACATCTATATTCATCTATTGATGGACACTTGGGCTGCTTCCATAATTTGGCTGTTGTAAATAATGCTGTTCTAAGTACTGGGGTGCATATGTCCCTTTGGATTAATATTTTTTTATTCCTTGAGTAAAAACCTAGTAGTGCAATTGCTGAATCATAGATTAGTTCTATTTTTAACTTTTTGAGGAACCTCCATACTGTTTTACAGAGTAGCTGTACCAGTTTGCATTCCCCAACAGTGCAAGAAGGTCCCCCTTGCGCCATGTACTTGCCAACAGTTGTTTTCTGTGTTGATTTTTGCTATCCTGAGAGGTGTGAGGTGATATCTCATTGTAGTTGTGATTTGCATTTTCCTGATGACGAGTGATGTTGAGACTCTTTTTATGTGTTTGTTGGCCACCTGTGTCTTACCAGTTCACTTTTGTTCCTCATTCTCCCGTTAATTATTAACGTTTTGTACTAGTTAAACTTTTGTTTCTTGACCCATCAGTTTTAGATGGTATCTTTTCAGTTGCCAGCATCTCAGGATTTAGCACTCATCCATTTCCCTTTGTTTCTCCTAGCTCTGTCCTTCCTCTTCTTCTAGCCTTCGTTTTCTACTGCGTTGTCAAAATTTTAGCTTTTATTTTATGGTTAAACTTCTCTGTGCTTCTAAGGGAGATTCTAGAAATTGAGTATTTGATCACCTTTTGTAGTATGTATTCTGATAGAAATATTAGTCACTGTGAAACCAAATCACTTGGAGCTGTAGGAGAACTTCTGTTACTAAACCTGTGCTCCTTAAAGGAGATGTATAATAAAGTCCTGCTTGAGTGAGGAGAACTCATGGAAGTTATTTTTAAAATTTAATATTATGTGTTCTTATTTGTAACCAGCTTTTCTTGAAGAGACTTTCTGGAGCTCTCAACCTTCCTTTTTTTAATTTGGACAGCTTGCTTTCTAGATCTGCTATACAGCTGTCATCCTGGGATTACATTGCACTCCTGTATTAGATCTATTGCTTGAATTCCATGTTTTTCTTTTTTAAAAATCCTTTTTTGATATTACGGGAATATAATCTAGAATAGTTGTTTTAGGATGGACATGTGTTGTGATACACAGTCTAATTTCTACAGTATCTGAAAATGACTTACCTTTGTTCCTGTTTGGAAGTTTAGATCTGGAATTATGAAATTGGTAATCAGTTTTTCCTACCCAATTTTGAAAGCTTTGCTTTAGGAAATTAAAATTCTCAGTGTTTCTAATAGAGATCCATTACAAATCTGATAGTTATCCTTTTGTAGTCACCTTGTTTAAAGTCTTTATGGTAATCTTTTTATCTTTGGTATTTTGTGAAATGTGTTTAGTTGTAAGCCTTTTTTCATTCTTGGGGGAGGGGAATGGGTAACTTTTTAGTTCTGAGACTTTGCAAGCCTGGGAAATATCTTTTATTCCTTTTTTTTTTTTATGTTTTTTTTTTTTTTAATTTTTATTTATTTATGATAGTCACACACAGAGAGAGAGAGAGAGAGGCAGAGACACAGGCAGAGGGAGAAGCAGGCTCCATGCACCGGGAGCCCGACGTGGGATTCGATCCCGGGTCTCCAGGATCGCGCCCTGGGCCAAAGGCAGGCGCTAAACCGCTGTGCCACCCAGGGATCCCTCTTTTATTCCTTTGATAATTTCTTTCCCTCTTCTGTTTTCTCTGAGACTTGTTGGGTGAATGTTGGACTTCTAGATTGACATGTATATATCTGAAGATTTCCTTGATTTTGTCTTTGAACTCTTCTGTAGGATTTATTTCTGTGATTATATTTTTTTAGATTATAGGAGCTTTTTCTTTTAAGAGAAATTTGTCCTCAATTTATGGGGAAAAATGCCTCAAATTATCTGATAATGCTAATTTCTTTGAAAAGATCTCTTGAGACAATTTTCTTATTGGAATCATGGTTTGTATTTGGGAATACCATGCTAATTTTTAAAAAATGGTTGTTATTTAAAAGATTATAACAGGTAAGGAAGGTATAGGTAAATAAACATGCATGTAGCCATCATATAAGTTAAACAGCTCATTTCGTTAGGTCAGCAGGGTATTCTTTCCTGATTTTATCCACATTATATAGATATATGAATTTTAAATCATATCTATATGTGTAAATTTTTAATATGTTTAAAATTTTTACACAACTGGAATGATGCTGTATTGGGGTATTTTTTTTGTTTATTATCATTTTTAATTTTCCATGTATAAATACCAGTCTGCCCATTCTCTGGTTGGAAATTTGTGTAGTTTCCTTTTTTTTTTTTCCCCCCCTATTACAGGTCCTCAAATTCCTTATTCAACCTTCCAAAATCCAAAATGTTCTGAAAATGCAAAAAAGAAAAATTCTATAAACTTAACCTGCACTGATTTGACACTATTTGTGATTTTGATTGATCTCATTTAGTGTAAATATTTGTATGTTTCATTGTAGAAATTCCAGGAGTAGAATTGTTGGGATTTAAGGATATGTTCATCTTCAACAGTACTAGATGATGCCATCTTATTTCCCAAAGAGGATTGTATCAGTATTTGCTCTCTCCAGCAATGTAGAAGTTTTCATTGCTTATTAGCTTTCTTACTAACCCTTTTATCAAATTAAAAGTTTTGCCAGTAAGTAAAAATTTCTCCTGTTGGTTTTTAATTTTTCCCTTTGATAATGAAAGTGAGCATCTTTTATTACGCTTATTAACATTTTATTAACTCTTCTGAGATACTATTAACTAGTTTATGTCTTTTGTCTGTGTTTGCATTGGGTTTAAAAATTTTTTTTCTTACTGGTTTGTAATAATTCTACAGTTGGATCTGTGTATGCTTTCTGGATTCTGATCTCTTAATCTGTGCTAACAGCACCATCATGTTGTCTTAATTACTCCAACTCTATAATAACTTTCACAAAAACAAACTTCTATTGATAAGGACTTTCATGTAGGAAATACATAGATCAAGAGAGTACAGCTGGATGAATTTTTCAGTATAACCAAATGCGGATAAAGAAATAGCACATTATCAGCACCCTAGAGACTTCCCTTGAGTTACCTCCCAGTGACTAACCTCTGTCTCCTCAAAGATACTACTGGCTTGATGTTAGTCTTAGATTAGTTTTGTCTGTTTTTTGAACTTTATAAAATGGATCTATATATCTTGTATACATATGTGTATATATTTGTGTATATATTTTTCATGTCTGACTTTTCCCCTCAGTTTTGTTTGCAAGATTCATTTGTATGTAGTTGTAGTTCATTCATTCCCTTCCACTAGCAAAATAATAATTCCAGTTGCTTCACATTCATTCTTGTTCACTTTTAATTTTAGATATTTTGGTGAATGTTTAGTGGTTTTAATTTGCATTCTCCTAATGAATAATGATGTTAAGCCTCTTTTAATATATTTATTTATTGGCCATTTGGATATCTTTTGTGACATGGCTTGCCAATTTTTTACCCATTTTTATACTGAGCCAACTATCTTTTTTATACAGATTTGTAGGAATTCATTGCATGTCCCAGATAACAACTCTTGCAGGTTATATTTTACAAATAATCTCGTTTCCCCGGCCCTGTATGTCTTTTCAAAGATCTTGACTTCTCAACCTATCCATTGTCCTTTCCCCATTGACAGATATTTCTGGGGGAAAAGAGGCATCAAATGTTGGACTCCATTTTCTATACTTTGCTTCTTTTCGTAGTGTTGGCCTCTCACGTCCTTGCTGACTTTATAGTGTTTCATGTCTTTAAATGGATGTTTTTCATATTATGTTCAGTTTTTAAATTTTCATAGGGAAAGTTAGTCTCCGTCTGCTCAATCTTTGAAGGACAAGAAGGAGGCCAAGTTCTGCCTTATAGTTCTTTAGGGAACTTCTTGGCTATTTGATCCTTTGTAAAATTTTAAAATCTTTTTTTTTTTTTTTTAAGTTATGTACACATACAAACACGCATGATCTCTTGGGATTTTGATGGGCAATGCATTGGATCTGTAAATCAGTTTGGAGAGAATTAGGTTTTCTTAACCATGAATATTATAATTGCCATTTATTTGTTAGGTCTTTTACAATGTCTTTCATAAAGTTTTATAATTTTCTTCAACTAAACTATTGCAAATATTTTGTTAGATTTATTTTTAGGTACTTTATTTTTATATCAAGTCATAAATGGTAACTTTTCATAATTCTGTTTTCTACTTTGCTGGTGTATAGAAGTACAGTTTTGACTTTGTGTAACAACCTTGCTGTACTCCTAATTGTGGTAAATTATCTATAGAATTCTTTGGATTTTCTGTGTAGACAGATCTATCTGTGAATAATGACCTCTTTGTTTCCTCCTTTCCAATTCTTATGCCTTTTTTTTTTTTCTTTCTTTTTCTTGTCTTAATGTGCTGGCTAGGATCTCCAGTACAATGTTGAATAGAAGCGGTGATGGGGGCATCCTGATCTTGTTCCTGATTTTAAAGGGAATGCTTTCAAAGTTTCACAGTTAAGTATGATGCTTGCTGTAGGTTTATTGTAGATAATCTTTTCAGGTTAAGGATGTTCCTTTCTATTACTAGTTTGCTAATTTAAAAAAGCCATGAATGGATGTTGAGTTTTATCAAAAGCCTCTTGTGTTTTTTGAGAAGATATTTTTCTTTTGTAATCTGTTAACAGGGTGAAATACCTGTGTTTCAAGCATAAAGTCAATCCTGATTTGTCTCTCTTTTTCATTATTGGACTCAAATTGAAGATAGTTAATTTAAGATTTTTCCTTCTAATAATTAGTAATATTGACCTGTAAAAATATACGCTTCTTTCTCTGGAAGAAATTATGTAAAATTAGAATGATCCGTTAAGTATTTGATAGAATTCCCTATAAAATTGTTCCTGTTTTTTTTTTTTTTTCCTGTGTGTGTGTGTGTGTGTGTGTGAGAGAGAGAGAGACACTTCTTAACCACTGACTGAATTGCTTTGTTGATAGGATTGTTCATATTTTCAACTTTCAAGCCAGTTTCGGTAGGTTATAATTGTATAAGAAGTTGCCCATTTCATTCATGGTCTTGAAATTATATTAAGTTGTTAATCTCTAATTTTGTGTAGTACCTTTTATCTTTTAATGTTAATGTTCCTTTTATCTTTTTTAATGCTTTTTCTTTTGATCAATACTAAAAACTAAAAGCTTGCTAATTTTTAAAAGACTTTTCAAAGAATCAAGGGTTTTTTATGCTTTTCAATGTATCCTTCCCCCATTTTATTAATTTCTGCTCTTTATTTGTATACTTTATCTTTTTGGTGTTTATTTTTATTCTTTCTCTAATTTCTTAAGTTGGACGCCTTGCTTTTTAATTTTCAGTGTTTAACCTAGGTCTCCATTGTTTTCCCTGCATCACACAAGTTTTGATATGCAGTGTTTTCATTATTTTTCACTGTGAATTCCTTAATTTATGAGTTATTTAAAAGTTTTTATTTCCAAATATATGAGAGTTTCGTTAGTTACTGGTTTTTAACTGTGTTGTGGTTAGGAAGCAAGTTTTGTGTGACTCTAATATTTTGAAATCTGCTAAGATTGTGGTCAGTTTTTATTTTTTTTTGTACTTGAAAGCGAATGTGTATTTTCCAGTTGTGAGCACAGTTTTACATATGTCTGGTAGTTAGGCTTGTTAATTCTATTCAAATCTTCCATATCTTTTTAGAGAGAAGTATGCTGATCTTTTAGAAGGATGTTTTTTCCCTAGTTTATGTAGTTATACTGATTTTTTAAAATATATTTTAAATTAAAAAATATATATTTTAAATTATTGCTAATACATGAAAATTAAAGATTATATTTTTCTGTTGAATTGGAGCTTTTACTTTACTCTCTGTCGTTACTCCTTGTGTCTTTGAATGTTCTTTGTATTACTGTTTCATGTTATACCTATACTGTTTCCTTTTGGTCCACGAATCTTGCCTGATTTTTAAAATTCTCCCTACTCCTACATTTTTGTTTTCTTTTGTTTTAGTTTTCTCTTGTGAATATCATGCTGTTGGATTAAAAAATAATCTGCTTTAGTAATCTTGGTCTTTGTAATTTTAAACTTTATTAAGATAATTGTCAGTTTACTCACAGTTGTAAAAAATATTACAGACATTTCATGTACTCTTTACCAAGTTTCTCACAGTGGTAGCATCTTAGAAAACCAAAGAACAACATCACAATAATATTAGAAGGGTATTGACATTGACCCCATCAAGATATAGACCGTTTCCATCACTATAAGGATACCTCTGTCTTTTTTATTGCTACACCCACTTCCTTCCCATCCCCTTAATATCTTAGACCCAGTCATCTGTTTTTCATTTCCGTGGTTTTATTTTTTTCTAAGAATATTACATAAATGGAATCATACAGTATGTTACCTCTTGGGTTTTTTTTTTTCCCCTGATCAGCATCATTCTCTGAAGATTGATTCATGTTTTATGTATCAATAGTTCATCTCTTTATTGCTGAGTATTTCATGGTTTGGATTAGTTTAACCATTTACCTGTTGAAAAACATCCATGTTGGTTAGAGTTTTGGGCTGTTAAGAATAAAACTGCTTTGAGATTTCTGCAGAGGCTTTTTTGTGAACGTAAGTTTTCATTTCTCTGGGATAAAAATACCCAGGAGTGCAATTCCTTGGTTGTATGGTTATTATAAATTTATAGTTTTTAAAGAACTTGCCAAACTGTTTTCCAGAGTGGCTGTACCATTTTACATCCTTACCAGCAATGTATGGAGTGATCCAGTTTCTCTGCATCCTCGCCAGCATTTGGTGTTATCACTGTTTTTCATTTTAGTCATTCTGGTATGTATCTAGTGATACCTCAGTGAGGTTTTAATTTGCACTTCCCCGGTGGCTAATGATAATGTGTTTCATGTGCTTATTTTTTGTCTAACCTTATTGGTGAAATCTGTCTTTATGCCTTTTGCCTTTTTTAAAATTGGATTTTTTTTTTTTCTGTTGGATTTTGAGAGTTCTAGAGATATACTGGGTACTTGTCCTTTGTTGGTATGTGGTTTGCAAATACTGTTGGCAAGCCTGCTGATTGTTTTTTCATCTTTAATGGGGTCTTGCAGAGCACAAGTTTTTAATTTTGGTGAAGTGTAGTGTATATATATTTTTTCTTCTGTCGATTTTTCTTTGAATGTCAAGTCTAAGAACTCTTTGCCTAGCACTAGTTCATGAAGATTTTCTTCTGTTGTTCCCAAAAAGTTTTAAAGCTTTATTCTAACAGTTAAGTCCGTGATCCATTTGGAGTTAATTTTTGTATAAAAAGTAAGTTGTAGTTGGATGTATAGTTTGCTTCAGCACCTTTGTTGAAAGGCAATCTTTCCTCCATTGAGTTTTTTTTTACCTTTGTCAAAAACTATTCGGGCATATTGTGTACGTCTGTCTGTTTTTGGGTTCTATGTTCCATAGACCTGTGTGTTACCTCTTCTAATACTACATACCACACAGTCTTGATTACAGAGCTAAGTTGTTGAAATTGAATAGACTGATTTCTATTTTTTTCATATTGTTTTAGCTCCTCTAGTTCCATTGCCTTTCCATATAAATTTTAGAATAATCTCATCTATAAGAAAGTCTTGGTGGGATTTGGGTAGAAATCCGTGTTAAATGTGTGTCAGTTTAGTGAAAATTGGTGTAGTTACTTTGTTGAGTTTTAAAAGCCATGGAGAATCCATTCATTTAGATTTTCTTAGACTTTTTTCATTAATATTTTGTAGTTTTGAGTATACAAGTCTTGTGTGTATTTTGTTAAATATTTAAACAAGTATTTTCATTTTTTTTGGAGTGAATGTAGTGTTTTTAACTTCTTTCCAGGGATCCCTGGGTGGCGCAGTGGTTTGGCGCTTGCCTTTGGCCCAGGGCGCGATCCTGGAGACCCGGGATCGAATCCCACATCAGGCTCCCGGTGCATGGAGCCTGCTTCTCCCTCTGCCTATGTCTCTGCCTCTCTCTCTCTCTCTCTCTCTCTCTCTGTGACTATCATAAATAAATAAAAATTAAAAAATAAATAAATAAAAATAACTTCTTTCCATATGTCCTTTGTCAGTATATAGAGATATGATTGGCATTTGTGTGTTGCTCTTGCCTCCTGCAACCTTGCTGAACTCAGTCTTGGTTGTAAGAGTTGTTTTATAGATTCTTGGGATCTGCAAATATAGGCAATTTTAAAATTTTTTTTTTCTTTTCAGCTTGTGTGCCTTTTATTTCCTCTTCTTGTCTTTTCCTTTTCCAGAACTTACAGACCTATTCTGATTAATAGGGTGTGAATTGACATTCTTGCCTCATTCCCACTTAGCCTTATTCCCATACATTGTCTTTCACCACTGAGTATAATGTTAGCTCTAGATTTTTTTGTAGGTGATTTCTATCAAGTTGAGGAATTCTGCATTCCTGCCTCTTGAGAATTTTTATTATGAGTGGATATTGAATTTGTCAAATGCTTTCTCTGCATTGACTGCTATGATCATGTGGTTTTCTTTTTTTTAGCTCTTAATAAGGATATACTCCAAAAAAAATATACATTGATTTTTGATTTCACACATTGAACCAGCCTTGTAATCCTGAAATAAAACCTCACTTGGTCATGATATATAATTCTATTTATTTATTTATTTTTATTTATTAAAGATTTTATTTATTCATGAGAGACACAGAGAAAAAGAGGCAGAGACACAGGCAGAGGTCGAAGCAGGCTCCATACAGGGAGCCCAATGTGGGACTCGATCCCAGGACTCCCTCCCGGGACTCCACGATCACACCCTGGGCTGAAGGCAGGTGCCAAACCACTGAGCCACCCAGGGATCCCCTATAATTCTTTTTATATATTACTAAGTTCTATTTGCTAACATTTGTTAAGGATTTTAACATTTATATGTGTGATGGATATTGGTTTATAGTTTTATTTTTCATACTATTTTTATTTAGTTTTGCCATCAGGGTAATACTGGTTATAATTTATAGAATGAATTTGGAAATATTCTGTTTTCTGGAAGAAATTAGATTGGTGTTAATTCTTCTGTAAATGTTGGGTAGAATTCTCCAGTAAAACCATTTAGGCCTGATTATTTTGGGGGAGTTTTACTTTGTAATTTAATTTTTTTGAAGATTTTACTTATTTATTTATTAGAAAGTGCTAGCAGTGGTGGGGAGGACAGACAGGGAGAGAGAGCCTTAAGCCGACTCCATGCTGAGCATGGAGCCTCTTGCTGGGCCGAACCTTGCAACCCTGAGATCATGACCTGAGCCAGAATCAGGAGTTGGGTGCTTAACTAACTGAGCCACCCAGGCACTCCTGTTTTGGGGAGTTTTAAAATTATAAATTAGATTTCCTGAGGGGTTTTTATGTACTTCATTTTTATTTGTTGGGATTATTGATATATTTACATTTATTCTTTTATTCTTCTTCATTTTGTGCTTTCCTACTTTTTCTGTGTTTTGTCTCTCCATGTTACCACCTTTTGGGCTGATTTTTTTCCTGCCCATTTACTTGTGTGAAATTACCTTTTTTTTTTTTTTTTTTTTTGGTTCTCTTGTACACCCTTGGAGTTATCTTGAATTTTCTTTTGAAATTTTGGTACATGTGTGTAAGTCTAAAGCTATCTATTCCTTTAATTACAGGATACTTTAAACTGCTCTGTACTCTACCAACTTAAATGCATGCCATTGCCCTGCAGTTTTGTTTGGTCATTTTTTAGCCTTACAAATGTGATATCCTAATTTTATCTAGTAGATGTTTAAGCTAATCACCTCCCTCCCCAGGCTGTCATTTTCTTTGGTCATCATTCTGCTTAGATTCCTCTAGATTCCTCTGGTACAGCTGTGACGGGCTTTTTATTTTTCTTTCCTTGTGCTAGACATGCTTGCTTTCTCAAATGTTTTCCACCTGCTGCCTCCAAGGCCTTCGAACGCTTTTCTGCAGATATTGATTGGGTGGCTTCTCACTCCTTCAGTTATTCAGTTACCTCTGGAGGTAAACCTTCCCTCTTTAAGATTGCAAATCCTTTACCTCTTCACTCTCTGTTTCCTTTTCTCCCATTATTTTTGACCTTTGTTATTGCCACCTGCCATGTTATATATTTTATTCTTTATGGTAAGTTTTAATTTGTCCAGCCCCTCAGTTATTCTTTGAAGTTTTATTATATTTATAAAATTGAGGGGTAGTAACATCTTTTCAATATTTATTTTATCTAGTAAAATAATATAGTCCTTACTTTAGTCAATGGTTCTTTTATGTCTTGTTTTTATGTAGCTATTACAAAATTTTTAAATTTATGCCTTTGTACTTTATATTTTGTTACTTAGGCTTTTTTAAAATAATGCTTTTTTTCTTATCAGTAACTTGAAAATCTGTATAGATAACTCCGTGAATTTTCTTAACTTATTAGGTCTTATTTTTCAGTGGATGCTTTTATATTTTCAGTATAGACAGTTTTGTCATTTGTAAATTACAAATATTGTTTCTTTTAAAATCTGTATTAGGCCCTCTAGAATAATTTTGTTTTTTTTGTTTGTTTGTTTGTTTTTTAAATTTTTTTAATTTAATTTATTTATGATAGTCATACAGAGAGAAAGAGAGAGAGGCAGAGACACAGGCAGAGGGAGAAGCAGGCTCCATGCACCGGGAGCCTGATGTGGGATTCGATCCCGGGTCTCCAGGATCGCGCCCTGGGCCAAAAGCAGGCGCCAAACCGCTGCGCCACCCAGGGATCCCATGAATGAGAAAACATCTTTCATAGGTTTTTATGATCAAATGTTTCATCTTTAAGGAGGATACTTGTTCTTGATTTCTGATAGCTACCTTTTATCATGTTAACAGTTTCATTCTGTTTCTTTTTATTGAGAGATTTTATAAGTAATGGATAGGACTTCTTCAAATGCCCTCTTGTCATTTATGCAGATAATCATATGGCTTGTTTTGAGCAAATCTTTTTGTATTGCTTTCCTTACTTTAACAGTTATCAGAATAACGAGAGTTGGTTTCTCAACATCCTGTAACAGAGATCAGTGAGTTTTTTTTAAGTATTGTTATTATGAACAAGTGATTTTTAATACATTTGATGTGTTTGAATTGATGCAGTTATTTTCTTTGATGGTTAGATTTTCTTGTCTTGGGCTACTGGGTGGTTTTCTGTGTCCTTCTGACAAGATTCCAGTAGTCTTCAATAATTCCTTTGGTATTTCTGGTATTATAAAATATTCTTGTGCATTTTTTATCCCAGACTTGCAATTAGCCATTTCCTCAAGGAGCCTGGGTTCTCGTTCTCTCTCTTTCTCTCTCTCTCTCTCTCTCCCTTTTTTTGGAGCCTGGTTCTTTTTGTGGGAAATGGTATTTAGACCACAATCTGTTTTTTTCCCTGCAAACAACCAGCAATTTTTGCTTGATTAAATCTAAAATACTTTCAGATTTATGGAAAAGTTGGGAAGATAGTACACAGAGTAGTATATAACCCACAACTAGTTTCCCCCATTGACGCAAACTCTTTATAGTAGAAACATTCTTGCAAAGGTAGAGAATTCCCCATGTACCTTGAGCTTCAGCAGAGATCACCTCTTATCTTTGTACTCTTACTCTTTTTTTATGTCTCCACTCATTCCTGGCAATGACTTTTTTTTCCAGGTTTCAGGTAATATTTTTTATTATTTTCTTAATTGAGGTATTATTGACATATAACATATTAGTTTCAGATGTACAATATTTGTATGCATTGCAGGATGATTACCACAATAAATCTAGTAAATATCCATCATCTTACAGTTACCAAAAATATTTTTCTTGTGATGAGAACTTTTAAGATCTCAGCAACTTTCAAATATACAATATGCTGTTTTGTTTTTGTTTTTGTTTTTTTGTTTTTAAGTAGGTTCCACGCCCAGCGTGGAGCCCAGTGCGGGGTTTGAACTCACGACCCTGAGATCAAGACCTGAACTGAGATCAAGAGTCGGACGCTTAACTGACTGAGCCACCCAGGTGCCCCACAATATACTATTATTAACTGTATTCATCATGCTGAATATTATATCCCCTTTATTTATTTTATAACTGATAGTTTGTACCTTTTGAACCCCTTCACCTGTCCCCTTGAACCACCAGTCTGTTCTCTGTACCTATGAGCTTGGTTTTCTTTTTTTTTGCTTCTAGATTCCACATATAAGTGAGATCCTGTAGTATTTGCCTTTCTCTGCCTGACTTATTTTGCCTAGCATAATGCCCTCAGGGTTCATCCATGTTGTCACAAATCACAAGATTTCATTTTTTTATATGGATGAGTAATATTGTATATATGCATAGAAGTTGCTTTATGTATAAAGCTGTGAGGGGTGCATGTAGATATATAGCTGCTTTATTCATTTATCCATTTATGGACACTTAGGTTGTTTCCATATCTTGGCTATTGTATTTGAGTAATGATGCAGTGAACTTGGCAGTGGTGCACATATCGTTTTGAGTTATAAAGTGTTTAGTTTTTTTCAGGTAAATAACCACAAGTGGAATTGGTGGATTCTTTGGTAGTTCTATTTTTAATTTTTTGAGGAACCTCCATCCGGTTGCCATAGTGGCTGTACCCATTTACCCTATCACTAACAGCACACAAGAGTTTTCCCTCTTCTCTACAATCTCAGTAACTTTGTTGTCTATTTTGATCATAGCTACTCTGACAGGTGTGAGGTGATATCTCATTGTGGTTTTGATTTGCAGTTCCGTGATAATTAGTGATATTGAGCATTATTTCATGTCTCTTTTAGCCACATGTATATGTCTTTATTTTTTTATTTTTATTTTTTTTTTAATTTTTTATTTATTTATGATAGTCACAGAGAGAGAGAGAGAGGCAGAGACACAGGCAGAGGGAGAAGCAGGCTCCATGCCCCGGGAGCCTGATGTGGGATTCGATCCCGGGTCTCCAGGATCGCGCCCTGGGCCAAAGGCAGGCGCCAAACCGCTGCGCCACCCAGGGATCCCTGTATATGTCTTTATTTGAAAAGTGTCTATTCAAATTTTTTGCCCACTTTAAGTTTTTATTTAAATTCCAGTAAGTTAACATATAGTGTAATATTTAAGGTGTACAGTTTAGTGATTCAGCGATTCCATATAACACCCAGTGCTCATCACAAGTGCACTCCTTCATCCCCATCACCATTTTAAACTCATCCTTCCACCTCCCTTTTGATAACTATCAGTTTGTTCTCTGTAGTTAGAGTCTTTCTTGGTTTGCCCCTCTCTTTTTCCCCCTTTGCTTGCTTGTTTGTGTCTTATATTCCACATATGCGTGAAATCATATGGTATTTGTCTTTCTCTGACTGACTTATTTCACTTTAGGGTACTCTGGAGCTAGAACCATCTGTGTCATTGCAAATCTGCCCAATTTTTAATTGGACTTTTTTTGGTTGTTGATTTTTCTAAGTTCTTGATATGTTTTGGATATTCTCACCTTATCCAGATACATGATTTGCAGATATTTTCTTTCATTGCATAGGTTATCTTTTTGTTGATGGTTTCCTTTGTTTTGTGGAAGCTTTTCGGTTTGATGTAGTCCCACTTGGTTTTTTTTGTTGTTGCTTTTGCTTGTGGTATCAGATTCAAAATGACATTGCCAAGGCCTATGTCAAGGAGCTTACCAGCCTTGTTTTCTTCTAGGAGTTTTATGATTTCAGGTCTTATGTTCAGATCTTTGTGTAGTGTTAAGATAATGGTCCAATTTCGTTCTTTAGCATGTAGCAGGTAGCTGTCCAATTTTCCCAGCATCATTTATTGAAGAGACAGTCTTTTCTCCATTGTATAATCTTGGCTCCTTTGTCATGAATTAATTGACCATACATGATAGGGTTTATTTCTGGGCTCTCTAATCTGTCCCATTGATTTATATGTGTTTTCATACAAATGCCTTACTCTTTTGTTTTGTTTTGTTTTTTTAAAGATTTTATTTATTTATTCATGAGAGACAGAGAGATTGGCAGAGACACACAGGCAGAGGGAGAAGCAGGCTCCATGCAGGGAGCTGATGTGGGACTTGATCCCGGGTCCCAGGATCAGGCCCTGGGCCGAAGGCAGGCGCTAAACCGCTGAGCCACCCAGGGATCCTGTAGCTGTGTAATATAGTTTGAAAACAGGGAGCCTGGTGCCTACAACTTTGTTCTACTTTCTTGGAGATTGCTTTGACTATTTGGAGTGTCCTCAAATGATTTTAAAGGAAATTCCATACATTTTATGATTTTTATCTGTAAGTATTTTAGCATGCAACTTTAAGCATAGAAATCATCTTAACCAAGTATTGTACATGGTTTATTTTAAGCTGTTTTTATTTTCCTAAGTTAAACTATATTTGGGTACATTGAGGGCTTTTGTGTTTGTACTCACTGGAAATGTTGATGAATTACAAAAAGATTTCTGTGGTCCATATTGGGAAGTAAGAAGGAATTGGTGGTATACTAGGCTCCTTGTTTCATTTGACTTTTACTTAAATTTTTGTTTTAATAAGTCTGACTCTCTGCCGAGGTTTGGCACACAATAACTTGCATGTTTAAAAAATTTGTGTTCAGATGTTTTTTCATGTTTGACTTCTAACATGTATTTAACTTTCTTCTATTGTTTTGAACAGTTTAAGAAACAATTCAATCTTTTCTTTGAAGGTTTAGTAGAATATATTTATTCATCAAGCTGTTTGGGTCTAGATCTTTTGGAAGTGGAGTGGGCAAGGATAATCAGGTGGAGTAATTTATGTTTTTCTAGCAAATAACTTTAAGTTAGAGTATAGTTGCACACGTTATTCTCTTTATTTAAAGAAATTTGCTGCTGTCTTTCATGTTTTTTTTTTTTTTTTGCATTCTCAAGACTATTTTCTTTCCTTTTTTTGGACTTGATGTTAAATATTTTTCTGCATTTTGCTTTCTAATTTATGATTGGTTTGTTTTTATCCTTTAATTCTGTACTCATTTTGAGGGTGTGTGTTTGCTACTTTTTTGCTTTTTGAAATACTTAATTGTAAATTTTTTATTGTATAATAATAGAAGCATTTATGGAGATGCTCTCCCTAGTTTTGGCTTATTTTACAGATTTTGAAATGTAGTATTCCCTTTATTGTTTCTTTTGATGGTTTTCAATTTCGATTCCTTCAGCCTAAGAGTTAATTTAATCAATGTGTTGGGAGGAAGAGATCCACATACAATCTCTCAAGTAAAAGGGATTTAATTATAGGAAAAATGTGAATTCACAGGAATACAGTGCTAGGAACTAAGGCCTCCTATGACCTCTGAAAAGGGCAATAGTTAGGAATTGGGAGTATCGGGCATCCCGGGTGGCTCAGTGGTTTAGCGCTGCCTTCAGCCCAGGGCATGATCCTGGAGACCTGGGATCGAACCCCGCATCAGGTTCCCTGCATGGAGCCTGCTTCTCCCTCTGCCTGTGTCTCTGCCTCTCTCTGTGTGTGTCTCTCATGAATAAATAAATAAAATATTTTTTAAAAAAGAAATTTGGAGTATCTAATTTGTTACATAGTTTCTTTTACAGGTTGGTCAGTCCTTTGATGTATTGATTATGTATCTGGTGGTTTTTCTTTATGCATTACTATGTATAAGTGAAGAGGGAAGTTATTTTAATATTGTAGTTGGGATAGGCAGTGATAATAATGTGACTTATCAGTTTCCTTCAGCAGTTCCTTTCCCTACCCCATATTCTACATCCTAATGGATGGAGTATCTATCTACAAAGTTTGTGTTGATCTTTATCATGACTTCCAACCTATTAGAGCTTCCCCAAATTCCAGACTGCCTGTGCAGTTTCTATCTCATGCCTAAGAGCTGAAGAGCAATCTCAAGGAAATCTTTTTACTCGTTGGTTATTGCGTGTAACTATCATATTTACTTATTTTTTTTTAAAAGATTTTATTTACGAGAGAGAGGCAGAGACACAGGCAGAGGGAGGGAGAAGCAGGCTTCCCATGGCAAGGCTGATGTGGGACGTGATCCCAGGACCCCAGGATCATGACCTGAGCTGAAGGCAGATGCTCAACCACTGAGCCACCCAGCGTCCCTCATACTTACTTTCTTAATGAGATTTTCTAAATATAGCACCTTTAGTTTGCCTTCATTCCTTGTGTGATGTTCCAATTATATGACCCAGCTTTAATTTTTAAAATAATATTGTTACTTGAATTTGATAAGTTGATTTAAAGACCTAGTCTTAATTTGTATCTTTTGTTTAGAGATCCAAATTGTTCACATATCTTTTTAAAGATCAGTCCTGCCAACATTTCTCTCTAGTTCATAGAATTTCCTTAAAATCATTTACCGAGCATTTATTGAGAAATTCTTTTGCATAGAGCATAAAGCAGTTGTCACCAAAGTATTAGAAGACAGACTTTGGGAGGCAAGATGGACTGGATAAAGTCCACTTGGAAAATATTATACAAAAATTATATTAAAGCTGTAGACATTCGAGGTTGGGAAAACAGTAGCTGAAATCTGTTCTTAGTGGTCTTCATAGCAGGCTCATCTAACTTGGTGACAGCTGAAATTTGGTTGAAGACTGAGTTAAAGTGCTGCCGTTTGTTAAGAGGAAATGGGATCCAACAAGGTTTGTCTAGAAAAACATATTCCTAGAATGGGACTTGGTAAGTTCCATAGAGAGTATCTTAATAGTGAATTCTAAATAGAGGAGTTTTTGTTGTTGTATGTTTTTGAATATAAATAGATGGCTGGAGGGATGAAGTGACTTTTCTAAGCTCCTGAGTCTGGATGCTGGGACTTGTCCCGAATATGACTGCTGGTTGCTGTTGGGAAGCTTTCTGGCAGCATCTTAGGTTCGTGGCCGCCCTTTTCCAGTGGCACTTTGTCTTCACAGCGTTTTGCGATACGGAGACCATCCTTGTCTGCTCTCCTTTCCTTTGCCTTTCCACAACCTGAGGGATTTCTTTTTGCTTCAGAATTTCCTGATTCCACATTCATGTTGTGAGCCCTCAGGTCTTTCTTCCTTTTTGATTGTATATTTACAACAGCTACTGGCTCTAGCCAGTTACATTTGCATTTTTTTGTCACATAAAGTTATCATTGGAAATAAGAGATGTGAGACCTCCCATCACATTTTGAGAGCCAAGCTTAGGATGATTTTGTGTTCTTTTTTGTCATTTCTGAAAAATCTCCTTAAAGCAGAGAATAATCTGAAAATAAATAGAAGGAGGGAAGCAAAGTAATGAATTGAGTTAGATTTCTTTAGAAAATATCCCAGATATCTTTTATATGTATGATTGTGTTAGTGTTCTCATGGTTTAATGTTGCTTACGCTACTGTAGTATAAGCCAGCTTCAGTTCAGGTATTAGGATTGGGGATTTTGGGAAAGATACATTGTGTTCTCGCTTGGCAAGACACTTGAGAAAGCTGTCATAGTCCTTTTTATGCGTGAAACCTTGGGTAGACTGTAACTTGAGGTCAAGTTATTGTCTTGTTTTTCACCTTTGTTGTCCTTAGCATTTGGGGTAAGAGATAAAATCTTTATTTTAATATGTGGAGGAAATGAAGCCAGTTGAAGTGTGAAGACCATGTGTTGTGCTGTATGTTGCTATTAGAGTGTGATTTAGAACTGTACTGTCCAGTGTGGTAGCTGCTGGCCGCATGAGGTTTTGGAAGCACTTGAAATGTGGTTAGTCCAAATGGAGATGTGCTCCCAGTGTGAAATACACTGGATATTGAAGACTTAGTATTAAAAAATATCTCATTGACCCTTTTAAAAGATGGATTTCAAAAAAAAAAAGAGATTTATTTTAGAGAAAGAGCAAGCATACACGCATGCAAGGGGAATGGCAGAGGGAGAGGGAGGGAGAATCTCAAGCAGACTTCCCACTGAGTGGGGCTCAGTTCCACAACCCTAAAATCATGACCTGAGCTGGAACCAAGAATTGGATGCTTAACTGACTGAGCCATGCAGGCACTCCAGAAACAATGGGTTATTTTTGAATTACAAAAATTGATTACATGTTGAAATAATACTTTTGATATATTGTATTAAATAAACCATATCAAAATTTTAACTTTTAATGTAGGTACAAAAAAAATTAGAATTAAATGTGTGGTTCTTTTTTCTGTTGGAACATGCTAGTTGAGAATAAAAAATGGTTGCTAGGAGTACAACTTAGTGTTCTCTGACTTGTACAATATGAAATATGGAAACAGTATATGAAATAGAATTATGATACAACTTGTACATACAGATTACTTTGATATATTTAAATTTATTTACTTTTTAGAAAACAAGTACTCCTTATTCCTGACAACTGTTTAAAAGCCAACCGGAGTTTAAACCATTGTTTCTGGGCTGAAAGTGAGACTTAAAAGTTGAGATCAGAGGACTTTGATGAATCAGTACCAGCTGTAGGTGTTGCCCCGGCAGACCTACCAGGTTGAGAGGGAATCCTAGGTAGCTCTGGAGTGTGTAGCACTCCTCCTGGAGGAGGAGAGATGGGCAAAGTTTCCTTAGGGTTGAATTGTGAGGGTCAGCTCCAAGTCGTACTCTTCTTTCTGACTAGATGGGCCACTTGTGTACAAGTAAATCTGACCCAGGTGTGGTTTAACCTCCCAGATTCTGAAAATCATCAATTAGATAGACTTAAGAGGCAGCAAGTAGTTAAAAGTATTTGCTAGACTGGTTGAATAAGTAGATGGTGAAATCTGAAGCAAGAACTGCTTATAAGCTTCATTTTATACCCAGAACAAGTCAGGAGGGTGGCATGGAGGGAATCTTGCCTTTTAAGATTTACAGCTAATCCTTTCCTTGGCTGCTTTTTTTTTTTTTTTTAAGATTTTATTTATTTATTCACAAGAGACACAGAGATAGGCAGAGAAAGAGGCAGAGGGAGAAGCAGGCTCCATGCGGGGAGCCCAATGTGGGACTCGAACCTGGGACTCCAGGAGTATGTCCTGAGCGGAAGGTAGATGCTCAACTGCTTAGCCACCCAGGCGTCCCCTTTCCTTGGCTTTTCAAAGGTCTTTTTCTTATCAGCTGGAGATTTCAGTTGTTTGAGAACTATGCTCAATAAGATGTATGTGGTTTTTAGCTTTAATATTTAAAAATAACTTATTTTTCTTATGTTCCTTAATAATTTTGAAATTATTAAGTGAAAAATCATGGGATTTTGGATCACAGTTTTGTCTTGATTTTGTAGATTTACTACTTACCATCAGAAGTTATGCATATAGTTTTGCAAAAATCTGATTTTTTGTTTGGTTAATATATAACAGTGCTGTAACATTACATTTTGTATTGATAGGACTTAATTTTGAAAAGGAAATATTCAGTGGTTATGAATTTCATAGTCATAAAGCAAATACGGGTTTATACTTGAGCATAATCACATAAGTGGAAATAGAAACTGATTATCAAAATTAAGAATGCAGCAAACCCTAATTAACACTATGACTTGAATGTAACTTGGGCGGGCAGTGGCTCTAAATAAGATCGATTCTAAGTGGTATGTGATAATGCTGGGTACTAGCGTATACCACATGATAAAATGCTGGTAAATTCAGATTTTACCCTGTATTTTAGATGGGGGTTTTTATGTGCTTGAGGGTGACTCTTGACTTATGTCCTTCTTTTCCCTTTCCTTTTAGAATATGGTTTCTAGCTTTAGGGTTTCTGAACTACAAGTGTTACTAGGCTTTGCTGGACGGAATAAAAGTGGACGCAAACATGACCTCCTGATGAGGGCGTTGCATTTATTGAAGAGTGGCTGCAGCCCTGCGGTTCAGATTAAAATCCGAGAATTGTACAGACGCCGATACCCACGGACTCTTGAAGGACTTTCTGATTTATCCACAATCAAATCTTCAGTTTTCAATTTGGATGGTAGCTCATCACCTGTAGAACCTGACTTGGCTGTGGCTGGAATCCACGCGCTGCCTTCCACCTCAGTTACGCCTCACTCACCATCGTCTCCTGTTGGTTCTGTGCTGCTTCAAGACACTAAGCCCACGTTTGAGATGCAGCAGCCATCTCCCCCAATTCCTCCTGTCCATCCTGACGTGCAGTTAAAAAACTTGCCCTTTTATGATGTCCTTGATGTTCTCATCAAGCCCACGAGTTTAGGTAAGTGTCAGAGAAATCAGTTCCTTTCGGACGAGAGAATAATTAAAGCAAGAGGCCTTCAACTAGTGATTAATGATGTGCTTTTAATACTATAAAATTGAGACATTAATGCCAAATCAATGCCAGATAAAAAATATTGGCAACTGTGACAGAAATCTAGTATAGAATTGTTAATTCATCATACTAGCATTCTTGCAGCTTAGAACTCAAATTAATTCTGTGTGTATGTAGGGACAGGTACAAATATTGCTTGCTGTCTATAATTTGTGTTTTGATATTTTTACAGAGATTTGGTTTCTGTTTAACAACGTTTAAACTGCTTTCCTAAGAAATCTTTTATACTTAATTTTTTTCTAAACTGAGTTTGACACACATGTTTAGCTTTTTTAATATCCATCAGGTGCTCAGAAAATTTAATAAATTTTATCACTACTAAAAATTGGGACTTTAACAAATTTTTACCTACATCAGTGGCCTTCTTTGTTATAATGGTATACTTTCTTACTGCCTAATGAAATCATTACAGAGGTATTTGGATTTTTCAGTGAAATAAATTGTTTGGGAAATAGTATTTCATAGTTAATTTGGGAGATTTTTTTCCCCCTCATCCTGGAAAAACCCTTTTTATTTCGAGTCATATGAGAACTCGCTTAAAAACATCGATGTGCTTTTTTCCTTTTGTATAGGATTATGGTGCTGTGTATCTTGGTTGAGCCAGAAGGAAATTTCGAGGGGTAGAACTGGTTAATGGAGTCAGTATGGTCTGTTTGGTGGCAGACCAAGGTGGCTAATGCTTCTCCCAGCCCCTTTCTCCTCCCTTTAAATGTTTATATCTGGCAATACTTAGCCAGGCAAGTAGAGTAATGCATTTTATTTCTTAATTACATTCATTATGAAATAAGGATTCTGTGTTCACGTTTTATTATTTCTGAAAAGCCCTATGAGTAGAATTATTGCATCAAAGAATAAGAACATTTTAATTTTAGCCTCTTGGAAAGATGTTGGCTAAATTAGTTTGCAGAAGAACGAACCAGTTTACATTACACAAAGTGAGAGAATATCTCTCATTGCCTTTCTTCCTGCCCCGCCTCCCCCCTGCTTTTTTTTAAAGATTTTATTTATTCATGAGAGACAGAGAGAGGCAGAGACACAGGCAGACGGGGAGAAGCAGGCCCTGTGCAGGGAGCCCGATGTGTGACTCAATCTCAGGACTTCAGGATCACGCCTTGGGCTGAAGGCAGGTGCCAAACCGCTGAGCCACCCAGGGATCCCTCTTCTGCCTTTATTCAATGTTACTAGAAACAAATCTTGGTGGTTTTGACAGGTGAAAGCTTGTATCTTGTTTAGATTTTTTATTTTAAAATTAACAGGAACAAATATTTTAAATGTTTATTACCCAGTTGCCTTTCCTTTATGCTTTTACTGTAATCTTTAACTTTTTGTTTTAAAGATTTTATTCATTCATTTGAGGCAGAGCATGAAAGAGCACAAGCAGGGGGTGGAGAGGGACAAAGGGAGAGAAAAGCAGGCTCCCTGCTGAGCAGAGATTCCCCCAACACTGGGTTCCATCCCAGGACCCCAGGATCAGCTGAAGCCAGACGCTTAACTGACTGAGCCACCCAGGCACCCCCATCTTTAACTTTTTTTTAACAGGTTCATTTATCTGGTTAAAATGGTTCCATAATTTTAAAAAAAATTTTTCCTTTTATCATGGTTTTTCATATGTATCAGTGGACCATATCATGGCTCATTCCCATGTTTCTTTCTCAGCAGTTATTGCAAATTTATTTTTTTGTGTGTATTTTGAGAAAGATTCAGACTGGTAATATGCTTTGGTGACCCTGCCTCATGGGACTGTTCAGGAGTATGTTTAAGGTGAGGATTGAGAAGGTAAGAGGGCCTGTGGGATTGTAGTTAACAGTGGAAGGGATTGAAGAGACAGGGTTGCATGCCTGGAAAGAAGATGCAGCTATATGTGTCCTCTCTGCTCATTACCATCAGTGGTGCATCAAGGGATGAACTCTGGAGAGGCTTTAGTGATTTTCTTCCCTTATTTCCCTGCTTTGTTCAAAAATAGAAACTGGAGTTCTCTTGCTTTTCTGTATTTTTCATAGAGTTTCTCTTTCATTAACCTCCATAAGGTTAAAGAACAGTAGTAGTAGGCTTTTAATAAGTTTTTTAAAATAAATATTATTAAAATAAATAATTTAATAAGTTTATTAAAATAATGTTTATTAAAATAAATATAAAATAAATTTCCTATCTCATTTTGCTTAGATAAAATAATGCCCGAGGTACTTTGTGTTAACGAGTAGCTAAGAAAAACCTGCCTTTTGGTCATAGTTTAAATTAGAATGTAAGAGAGAACATATAACCTCAGGGCTTATGAAATATTAGCTCAAGGTAAAAGTTATCTATTCATATGTTTTTTAAGAGTCCTGCCTATCTTTGTTTTTATGAATTTATAAACTGATTCTTGTTTTAAAACAATAAACATTTCCCTGTCTTGCTTTCCCTAAGGAGAAAAAGAATATAGTTTTCTCAATGTATGTAATTTTGTTATGCCAGAGTGATAAAGACGTAATCTAAGAAATGTTCCTTTATACTTGGAGGGAGAAAGTTAGAAAACCGCATCAGCATATAGTCTTCCAAATGAAAGTGGAAAAATTTTAATCATTTCCAGTAATGACCTTAACTTGAAAATTTCAGTGTCACAGGGTCTAAGGCAATGTAATGACATCCAGAAGTTTCCTTAGTTTTTATTAGTTTGGTTTTATGATATTGAAAATATAAAAACAAATTCTGGGGAAGTCCATTTGTTTGGAAACCTGCTATAAGAGAAACTTGTTTACATTTGGGAACTGAGAACTAAAAATCCTCAGGAGTCAAAAGAGGTATCAAATCCGTATTTCAAAGCACATATTCTTGACCTCTGCATGTCAGTCTGTGTATTTTTTATATACAGTTGATTAGATTATTTCTAAGCCATCAACCTATTGTTAAGTAGGAATTAACTGACAACACGAGAGAGACTTAGAAGAGCCATGGTAGAAAAAATCGACACAAGAGGTCAAAAAATATTATTCCCAAACCTCTTGGGATGTTGAAACCAGTAACCTGCTAGTAGTAGCACATGTAGTGATGCTATAAAAAAAAAAAAAAAAAAAGAAAAGAAAAAAAGAACCCCCCCCCCCCAAACAATTATGATGTATATATTCTACTTAGGGAGATATGTTGTATAGTTTTGTAGTTTGGAATTATTTCTATTCAGAATGGTTAAAATAAAAATATTTTAGCATTTAAAATGGCAAACTGTGGTATCTAAAAAACTTGAATGTATACAATAGTAAATGAGGTTCTTTGGGATCCCTGAGTGGCTCAGCGGTTTAGCGCCACCTTTAGCACAGGGCGTGATCGTGGAGTCCTGGGATTGAGTCCCACATCGGGCTCCCTGCATGGGGCCTGCTTCTCCCTCTGCCTGTGTCTCTGCCTCTTTCTCTCTCTGTCTCTCATGAATAAATAAATAAAATCTTAAAAAAAAAAGTGAGGTTCTTTGTAGCTAAGATTTTCCTGTAACAAATGGATAACCTCATAATCCAAAAACTAACAAAATCTGTTCTCTTACCTTAAATAACTATTCTGACTTGCTTTCACAGGCTGTATTTTTCTCTTTTTTTCAGTTGCCTTTTTCTTTTTTTTTAAGATAATTTTTGAGGATGAAATCCTTTGGGAATTTTCTGTTTAAGAAATTTGTCTATATTCAGTTTGCACAAAAGAATATATATAAAACATTAAGGTATAAAGAACATCAATGAAATGAACACTTGTGAAACCACTACCTAGTTTTGTTTTTTGTCTTCTTTTTGTTTGTTTTTTTTTTTTAAGTAGGCTCCATGTCCAGTGTGGAGATAGTGTAGGGCTTGAACTCAGGACCATGAGATTGATACCTCAGCTGAGATTGAGTTGGACGCTTAATCAGCTGAGCCACCCAGGTCCCCTCCCTGCCCCCAGCTAATTTTTTAAAAAGGAGTATTAACATTGCCAGTGTCTTCAAGCCATCTCTTTGCTTTTTCTGAATAAAATAACTATTTTGAATTAATGTTTCTCTCCTTTACTTGTTTTACCATACATAGTTTTTAAAAAGGTAATGTTTAACTAACTTGGCTTTTGAAATTTATGTGATAGTGTGTGTGTGTGTGTATGTATATTTACATATATATGTATATTTACATATATATATATATATATATACTTTTGTGACTAGCTCATTTTGTTCACTCTGTTTTATAAGCATTGTATGTTGATACATCTAGCTGTTGGTATTTTGTGAAATACCTTCAATGTATTTTGAGCCTTTAATTCCTTAAAATTTCTTCATTGTACTTTTCAGATTACAAAAGTAATTTATGCTAGTAATTGAAAATTCAAACATCCTAGAAATATAACAGAAGGGGAAAGTCCCCCCCTTTTTGGAGTGGGGGGGAGTCCCTTTTAATGTCATATATTATCCACCTAGAGTTGTGTCAATAATAAACTCTTTTTCTGCATATGTTATGTCATCTTCTTTCTCTTCTTGTTCATTAAAATAACTTTTTCCAACTGCAGAGCCACTGTGCCACATTTCTAATGAGAGAGGACACTCTTCTAGTATCCTCTGCCAATAGCACCTCTTAAGAGTTTTGCCTCATGATTCTCTTTCTTAAGTGTTCATTGGAAATATATTGTAGATTTGTGGGTTACAACAGATCTGTTACGTGGTAGATGGACCATCACTTAACCACTATTCTATTTTTTTTTTTAATTTTTTTTTTTAATTTTATTTATTTATGATAGTCATACAGAGAGAAAGAGAGAGGCAGAGACACAGGCGGAGGGAGAAGCAGGCTCCATGCGCCGGGAGCCTGATGTGGGATTCGATCCCGGGTCTCCAGGATCGCGCCTTGGGCCAAAGGCAGGCGCCAAACCGCTGCGCCACCCAGGGATCCCTAACCACTATTCTATTGATGGATATTTTTAGTTTTTTATTTATGTGAAAGTATTTTAGTATCTAGCATTGTCAGTCACTATTCTTGCAGTTTTTCAAACATTGCTGCTGTTAACATTTTTGCATATATGCTTCTGAATACTTGGGTGCATATCTATGAAGTGTAATGCCTCTGAGGTTATTGGGTCAAAGAGTTTGCTTGATATTTTGATACTCTGCTCTTGTTTCAGCAGTTGCTTCAGCTGCCTTGTGCCCATTTATAATCCAGCAGTGTATGAATGTACTGTTTTCTCTACACCCTCATCAGTATTGGTCTTTTAATTTATTATTGGTCTTTTAATCTTTAAAAGGTGAAAAATTAATGAGGATCAAAATCTTTTCATATTCTTAAATTCCTGAATATTAGGAAATATTCATTAAGCTTTTGGGTACAGTTAAACAGCTTTAAAGTGCTGTTCATTCACATTAATGGAAAGCCATTAAAATAGAATCTCACTTCTAAGGAATTTGGATAAAATCAGGCACTATCTGCATCGTTTTTATTAACCCAGTTAATGAGTATATAATGATATAATTTGAATATGGCCACATAGTCTAATTACAGAGAAGTCAGCAGTATAAGATGGCCATTAAGAAGTTTGTTATCTAGTTGGGGAAGTACTGCTAACATGAGAGCCAAGTAGCAATGAGTTATATGCCTGTGTGATGAAGAACTATAAATTGTGTCTGAAACTCAAATACTGTATCAGCCTAAGGGATGGGACCTCATGGAGTAGGAGTGAGACATGAAGGAGCTTTGGAGTATGTATTTGTCTACTTTAAATTGATGGCATTTATAGGAGAAGAAAGGGGAGAACTATGAGTAGTCATGAGAGTAGAAATGAAAGTGGCAGAGTTGTGAGACTTGACTGAGGAAACTGTTTTGAATAGAGCATAAGATTTGGGAAGACACTGGAAATGTAGGTTTGCTAGGGAAGAGGTGAGGCCATTGTTATGGAAATGATTATACATAAGGGAGCTTAGACTACTGGGTTCATTCTGAAATAGGACGCTGCTGAGCATTTTTGAGCAGAAGAAGGGTGATGACAAAGACACTGAGGGTGTCCAGCTGTGCACTTATGTTCTGTTGGGAGGCTGGCAGAGATGCAACGTTGCTGTTTTGTATGAACCATAATAGGTTTGAGTTAGGATGGTGGTAGTGAAAAGGGATAGGAAGCAGCTGATAAGAAATTTTTAGAAAGCAGGACTTAATGACTAATTGGATATAGAGGATGAAGAAGAGGATGGGGTAAAGGAAATGATTTCTAGTAAATGGAAAATTGACAATTATTCTGTTTCAGAATCCTGAATTAAAGTCGTTCTTATAAGAAGCATGAAACCTCTACTCTCCCCACATGATCTTTATAGCTGTTGTATAGGGAAAAAAGTCTTTTTGTATTAAACACCACTGATGATTATTAATGTAGTGATGATTTCTTTCTTTTTTTTCTTCTTTTTTTAAAGATTTTGTTTATTCATGAAAGACACAGAGAGGCAGAGACATAGGCAGAGGGAGAAGGACTCCAGGATCATGTCCTGAGCCAAAGGCAGACCCTCAACCACTGAGCCACCCAGGCATCCCAGTGATGGTTTCTATCTAGATAAAATTCTTTCAAATGGCTCAGGTTTCTGGTTGAATTTCATTAAATTAGAAAAGTTTGTGTATATAGGAGGATAATCATTTAAAAAGTGTTCACAAAAAGCAATGTTCAATGATAACTATTTGTAAACATTTGAATATTGGAATGTAGAATCACTTAAGTTTTATTGAAAGCATTCTGTGTGCCTGTTAGTTCCAGTGTGTTAAGAAATGAGTTACCAAAAATGAGCTAATTTGTGAATATAGAACAGAACTTTTTATATTCACTTCTTTTATAATTGTATGACTTTGTTATTTTTTTTCTGTAGTTTTATTTATTTTTGAGGGTTGCTCCCCCTCTTAACTTTTGATGCAGAGATACCATAGGAAAAGGAATAAACTAAGAGTATTCATTGATTGGCAGTGATGGAACAGTTAATTGATGGGTGATAGGGCAGTAGATAGATCAGGATAGAGATCTTAGATGGTATGGTGCACTATAATAAACTGATTTATTCATTGTTACTTTATGATATAAAGTATCAAAATATATTTATTTTATAGATTAGCTAGACTGAGCCATGATATTCCACAAAACTGTCTGTAAAACATCTTGGTTTATTTCTTCCCTGAGTGGGCCATTTTATAAGCCCCTGCTAACCTAGGTACTCATTGCTAGGAAGCATTCTTGACCAAATATAAACTAGCTTATCAAAAGATGTCCATATAACTTTCTGCAATGGGGGAGCTTGAGAAATTTTTTATTTTATTAACAATAGTTCATATTTTTAGGCATGTTAAAATATTTTCTACTTGACTATATCTTACCAAGAAAAAGCCATTATTGAATAGTTGACAAAATGCATCTGTTGGACTGTATTTCTTTTTCTTGAAATTTTGCTCTCTTTAAAAGCAGATACTTTTGATTGGGACCTCTGGAACTGAAAATACATCACATATATATATAGTGCTGCATTGTTTTCAGGATGCTTTCAAATATGTTACTGCATTTGATCCATGAAACAGCCTTTGTTTTTAATTTTTTAAAAATATTTTATTTATTCATGAGAGACCCAGAGAGGCAGAGACATAGGTAGAGGGAGAAGAGAAGCAGGCCCCCTGTGGGGAGCCTGATGTGGGACTTGTTCCCAGGACCCCAGGATCATGACCTGAGCTAAAGGCAGATGCTCAACCACTGAGTCACCCAGGCGCCCCTATTTTTAAATTAAAAAAAAAAATTTTGTGAGCTTGGGAGGGGAGGAATTTTTTTTAAAAGATTTTATTTATTTGAGAGAGCAGGGAGGGAGGGGCAGGGGGAGAGGGAAGGGCAGACTCTTCACTGAGCAGGGAGCCTGACTTGAGGCTTGATCCCAGGACTCTGGGATCTTGACCTGAACTGAAGGAAAGACACTTAACTGAGCTACCCAGGCACCCTGAGAGAGAATCTTAAGCAGACTCAGCACAGAGCCTGATGCAGAACTTGATCTCATGACCTTGTGGTCATGATCCCTACAAAACAGCCTCTTAAAGGCAGATGAAGGGTGCTTGGGTGGCTGGGTCAGTTAAGCATCTGACTCCTGATTTTGGCTCAGGTTATGATCTCAGAGTCCTGAGATGGAGCCCTGCTTTGGGCTCCATCCTCGGTGCAGAGTCTGTGTGTTCTTTCCCTCCTCTCATACTCTTGTTCTCTCCCTCAAATAAATACAATCTTAACATTTTACTAATCCGCCTTTTTAAAAAAATTTCCATTGTAATCAAGGAGTAAAGAAGGACTTGGAGATATTATGTGAATTTCCTAAATCACTTGGATAATAACCAGTAGGCCTAAAATGAGGATACAGGATTATTCTGATTTACTTATGCTTAAAAAGGTAGAAAGAACCAATATCCAGAAACCTAGAGTAGTCATTATGTCATATCATCAAGCCTCATCAGTTAGTAATTATAAATGAAGCTAGATGTAATGATAGAACTTGGAATTTATAAGATTAATGCTCGGAAACCTGGGTGGCTCAGTGGTTGAGCATCTGCCTTGGGCTCACAGTGTGATCCTGGGATCCGGGATGGAGTCCCGCATTGGGCTTCCTGCGAGGAGCTTGCTTCTCCCTCTGCCTATGTCTCTGTCTCTCTGTGTCTGTCTCTCATGGATAAATAAGTTAATCTGTAAAAAAAAAAAAATTAATACATTACTTCATGAAATTGTGGCAATGTTTTACTTATTATTGCTGTATAATATACCATTCCAAAGTACAGTGGTGTAAAACAACCATCTTATTATGTTCATGGATTTTCCCTGTTAAGAATTGGAAGGACAGTATGTGGCTAGCTTATCTCCAGCCCAAGATGTCTGGGGTCTTAGCTGAGAAGACTTAGGGACCGAGGGGTGACTTGATAGCTAGATGCTCGGACCACTTGAAGGCATCTTCACTCATATGTAATATCTGTGCTACCTGTTGGCTTGGACTCAGCTTGGTTTTTGACTAGAATACCTACATAAATAAAGCTTTTTCCTCTGGTCTAGTTTGGGCTGGGTCTCAAGAGTGTGTGTGTGTGTGTGTGTGTGTGTGTGTGTGTGTGTGTGTGGAATGCCATCACTTTGCCATCAATTAAAGCAGTCACAAGGGGCCATTCAAGTTCAAAGGGAGAATGATAGAGACCCCACCGCTTCATTGGAAGGTTATAAGAAGGGTGTGGATGATATTGTTGTAGCTGTCTTTGAAAAATAGAATCTACCTTATGGAGGATTGTTAAAAAAGGAAAGAGTTTGAGTGAAGTCTCGGATTCATGTCCCTGAGTCATGGTCTTTTTCCTTTTTCATTTGCTACGATTAACATGAAAGTGTTCATGTGATCTGTGTAAAATTGGTTTTCTGATCCCAAGTTAGAGACACTGATGGTCAGAAAATGCATGGCAAAACCTGCATTTTTCTGCTTTATATCCTGCCATTCTTTCTCCTCATCTGTATGAAAATGACAGTCTTGCTAATAGATTTACCTTATGGCAAGTTTCGTGTACTTTTGGCTGCTGTTCTGTCATAAAATTGTCTCATAAAAATGGTCAGTGTTAATACAAATTGGGTTTTCTTAGCATCTGCACAATTTTTTTTTGTTGCTCTAAGTTCCTGGAATTCAGTTATGGTGTATAGTGATGAAACATCCATTTTTTTTTTCTTCATAGAAACAGGGTAGTTATTTGGTATTATGCTTTGGACAGAAAATTTACCATCAAATAGATAATAAGTCTAAAAGTATGTCAAAATAAAAGCCTCTGCAAAAATGTGCTAAGATCTAAACTGCTAACATTAAGCTGCAAGTTCTGTAAATTGTACATAAATGTTGGCATATGCTGACTATGGAAGCCTTCCAGTTTCAGTGTAAGTTTCATGGCATGTGGGTACTCCCTGGGTAGGTTGACTCCAGTTACCCAGGCCTGACCTCAGATACTGGCATTTATACTGGGTGAACTGACCAAAGCTGTAGTTGTAGATACCTGGCATTTTTGGTGCACAAGGAGTTGATCCATCTAGATCTGTGTTAATCAAGCTTAGCAGAATGAAGCCAGAATCACAGCTCTTGGGCAGATAGTTTCATTTATCTATCCTTTTTGCTATTGTATCTGTCCTTCTGCCTATCTTAAAAATCCTGCCTTTCAATGCCATTACTTTTGCTTTCAACAGTTGTATTTTTAGAGAAATCATAAGAAAAACCAACATTCTTTTACCCTTACCACTCTATTGTTAGCAGTAGTTTTTATTCTTGAAAATTGGGTTTTGAATTTAGTATCATTTCTTTTTATCCTGACAATTTCCTTTTCTATTACTTATTTGCTTTCAACAAATTCTGTTGGCTTTTGTTTATCTAAAAGTCATCATTTAACCCTGTTTTTGAGGGGTATTGAGTTTTCCAGGTATAGTTTTTTCCTTTCACCACTTTAAAGACTTCTGGCTTACATTGCCTTTATTCATATGGTTTTCCCCTGTATGTAATGTTGTTTTCCCTTGTATGTAATGTTCTTTTCCCCTGACTGCTCTCAAGATTTTATAGTCATTATTGATTTTTAGTAGTTTGATTTTGATGTGACTAGGTAGCTTTCTTTGTATTTACTTTGTTTGAGTTTTGACCTGTAAAGGTCCTCCTCTCTCTGCCCCTGCCAATCAGTTAATCAGTATTCTTTCATTATTTCTGAAACTTTTTTTTTTAAATGCCTTTTTCTCTTCTTCTGGAACTCCATTTATACCTATGTTAGACCTTTTGAGGTTTCTGGTTGAAGGAACTGGTGCTTATACCATTAACTCTGATTGAAAATACAATATGTTCACCTCTTATCTCAAAGCGTATTGAATTTGACGCTTAAGAGGTAATTGGTGACCTTAACTGTGGATAGAGAGGGAAATGGCCTTAACTTTGGGGGGAGAGTGGGAAATGAAATCCACACAAGAGAGAGTTAAAGAGTGAAAAGGATTGAGGAAATGGAGAGACTTAATACTATAGCTGTGTGTTTGTGTTTTTTGCTCCATACTTAGGTTTATGACTTAGCATTTGTTTTATTTTTAGGCCTTCATCATAAACAGCATTCCTCACCCTCCTCTCCTTTTTTTAAATGTTCTAGGAAAATATGAGCCATTTTATGACATGATTTCTAGGCACATAATTGCTATAATAAACTGCTTGTAAAATGTTTTCCCCAGGTACTTAATATTTTTCTTAATTTGGTGTGACTTGTGGATGGAAGTCCTCTGAGATTGGATATTTAACTGGCATCTTGTTTATTTATGTATCAGGAAAACTGGCCAATAACACACGCAAGAGCCATTTTGCCTTGTGAGTTGTTGGCAGTACTTGTTAGGAAGTAGAAGGTCTCTATGCTAGCTTTTGCTTTATTTGCATTATTTTTTATAATGAGCACTAGAACAATGAATAATACATCAGGATGAATCTGCTAAAAAGTTCTTTGTGAAGTAGATTTCAGTTTTTAATAACATGGTTAAGGATGACTTCATTAGGTAATTTTTTAACTAGATAATCTGTATAAAAGTAATTCTGATTTTTCAACTTAAAATTTTTAGGTTGAAAACTTTATTTTATATGAATGTTCTGTGTAACTGAATATAAAGGGTTGAAAACAAAGCACAAAGAAATAAACGAAAGATCACCTGAGTCTAGTGTAGAGCTCTGGAGGCAGTTTTTGACTTCCCCCAAGTTTTCATTTGATAATGCTATAGTCAAGGATGAAATGTCATTTTGAGGAGTTATGTTATATTTTGACTGTGTTATGATTAGTTAGAATAAAGACTGAATGCTTAAAATTGAGTGTGTTTGAAAGTGACTTTCATGACTCCAAGATGACTGCAGTTTACTACTTCTTTATTTTGGAGTATTTTAACCATACAAATTTCAGAATTTGGCAGACTCTTGATCAGAAATGCATTGTTACTGCACATGGTTACATCCTTGGATTTGTATCTTTTGGATATTGGAATGTTATCTTTTTTTTCCCTCCCCAGTTCAAAGCAGTATTCAACGATTTCAAGAGAAGTTTTTTATTTTTGCTCTGACACCTCAGCAAGTAAGAGAGATATGCATATCCAGGTAAGAGGAATGTTTGGAATATATTTCTTCATGAATGTTGATGTATTATTAGTGTGCTAGGGCTGCCATTACAAGCACAACAGACTGGATGGCTTAAACAACAGACATTTATTTTCTCAAAATTGGGGAGGATTGAAGTCCACGATTAAGGTGTCGGCAGATTTGGTTTCTTCTGAGGGCTCTCTCCTTGGCTTGTAGAGGCTGCCTTCTTGCATCATGTGACCTTTCTTCTGTGTGCTTTTGCGTTCCTGGTGTCTTTTCCTCTTATGAGGACGCCTTTTGTATTAGATTAGGGCCCTAACCTTATAACGTTATTCAGCTGTAATTACCGCTTTAAGTTCCCATCTTCACATATGGTCATATTGGGGGGGGGGGGGGTCAGGTCTTCAACCTGATTTTTGGGGAAACAATTCAGTCCATAAGAGTTGGAGTATTGTTTCTTAAGCAAGCAAAGTATATGCTGACTAAAATAATTAATAAATACTCTGTATTAGAAAACTGTTTTAACCTTTAACTAAAACTCCAGCTTATTTTTTGAATTACTTTCTGGTAATAACTTTTTTTAAGGAAGATTTTATTTCAAGTATAGCAGCATAAAAAAGAATTTGTGATAGCAGCCTAAAGGTAAGATATCCCAAAATGTTACCATCCAAACTGAGGCACTTTAAGAGTTAAAATAGATATCGTGTTCTTATCCCAGAAGAATTAATAAACTACACTGTTCTGAGCTTTGTGGTCATCTGGACCGTAAAATTAGTAGAAATCTGAAAACAATTATGAAAAGTACTCTTAACTTTGCCATTCAGAAAAATTGGAGAAACTTAGACACATTTTTAAAGAGCAAATGAATGGAGATGTAAAAGGAAAGAAAAGGAAATATGTAGTGTTTACTTTTCCAATTAAAAATACAGTCCTCTTTGGTGTTAATACATAATAATGTATTATTTTTGTGACTCTTTAAAATTGCATTCTTAAAGATTTACTATAAGAAAACAGACCAGGAGGTTAAATGATTTTTCTGGGATTATGGAGTTAAAAGAATTGAGCAAAGTAGAAGTCTTTTGCCTCCTTTTTGGCTGTTCATTTAATGCTCGTGTACTCTGAAATGTTAATAATTTACAAAAATTAGAATTCTGTAGTTGAGTTTTGGAAATTCTGTATTCAACAACTACATAAGTTTTTTAAGATTGGATTTTTAGGATGCCTGGGTGGTTCAGCGGTTGAACTTCTGCCTTTGGCTCAAAGCCTGATCCCAGATTCCTGGGATTGAGTCCCACATCGGGTTCCTTGCATGAAGCCTCCCTCTGCCTGTATCTCTGCCTCTCCCTTTCTCTGTGTCTCTCATGGATAAATAAATAAAATCTTAAAAAAAAAAAAAAGGTTGGACTTTTTGGTCTTTAATATCTTCATGTGCCTGGTCAAGTCTCTGAAGATGTGAATCCAAACTTACCGGCCTTGTGTCGCTTAAGCACACTGACATCTTGAAGATGCTCTCTTTATGTGGAAGAGTCTGGGACAGTGTTTTAGATTCTTTCATTAATCATATAGAGGGAGAGAGTGCTGTTGTCAGTATCCCAACATGATTGTATGTTCTGACCCTGTGAAGTTTGAGCCCTCACAGAGAATTGCATAGATAGACTGCCTCTTCCACAGGCAGGGGTAAAGTGTTGAAAACTAAAATTTACAAAAGACAGTACAAGAATTAGTCTCAAAAAAGATCCAATAGCCACAATAATAATTTCAGAAAACAAAATTTAGAGGTGAAAGTTATCAAAGAAATGAAATGAATGTAACTTGATGTGGTTCATTTTCACTGGGTGCAAGACGTTGCAGTGAGTTTTTGTAAATTTGGAAGTACTTTAAATCTTGGAGATAGCAATCAACCAACCAGCCGACAAATAAATAGAATAAATTGAAAAAAGTTGTTATATTTATATTATTAATGTTATTTTATATCCAAAACCTATCATTAATACTAAGTTTTGTTTGTTATTCAGTGATAGTCCTTTGCTTGGGATCAACCATTACTGTTTATTAAGTACGAATAATAATTCCTTAATATAAAGCAGTGACTAGCCCATATTCAAGTTTTCTTATTGTTTCAATATTTAAACATGACCCATGTAATTACTTTTGATGTCTTTATCTCCCATGGTTTTTAAAGTACTTTACTTTGAAATAATTATAGATTTATAGAAAAATTATGAAAATAGACATACTCTTTACCCAGCTTCTCTTAACATCTTGCATAATCATAGTGCAATTATCAAAATCAAGAAATTAACCTTGGTGTAATACTGTTAACTAAACTATAGACTTTTCAGATTTCACCAGCTTTTTTTTTTTTCTAGTGAATCTCTATTCCTAGATCCAAACCAAGATCCCAGATTACCTTTAATTGTTATTGCCATTTTAGTCTCTTTTCAGTCTGTGACAGTTTCTTAGTTTTCCTTGTCTTGCATAACTTTTGATACTTTTGAAGAGTCCTGGCCAGATATTTTGTGGAATATTTTTCAATTTGGGTTTGTCTGATATCATGTCTTGAGATTATGCATTTTTAGCAAGAATACCTCAAGTTTTATGCCCTTCTTAGTGTATCATGTTCAGCTGCATAATATTGATACATCTTATTTTTGGCATCGTTAACCTTGATCACTGGGGTAAGGTACTCTCTACTAGATTTTGACACTTTATATAAAGTTACTGTTTTTTCTTTTGTTAGTAATAAATATCTTGGGGGAGATATTTTGAGACAAGGCACACAACCTAGTCTATTTCTCTTCAGATTTTTGCGCACTGATTCAGCATTCACTGATGGATCTTTCTCCTTCAGCAGTTTTGTCATAAACACTCTGTGTGCTTCTCCCTCTGCCTGTGTCTCTGCCTCTCTCTCTCTCTCTCTCTCTCTGTCTCTCTAATAAAATAAAATCTTAAAAAAAAAAAAAAAAGGGCAGCCCCGGTGGCTCAGGGGTTTAGCGCCACCGTCGGCCCAGGGTGTGATCCTAGAGACCCAAGATTGAGTCCCACGTTGGGCTCCCTGCATGGAGCCTGCTTCTCCCTCTGCCTGTGTCTCTGCTTCTCTCTCTCTGTCTCTAATAAATAAATAAATAAAATCTTAAAAAAAAAAAAAAAACAACTTGTGTTCCAATGGTGTGATTTTCTGTTGTTATTTTTTTTCATATTAGTTATTCTTTCATAAGGAAGAGGTGTCCCCTCTCCCCCATTTATTTATTCAGTCATTTACTTTTATCTGTGTAGGCTCTTGAGTACTCTGGATTATAATTCTGTCTTCTGATAATGTTGTTCAAACTGGTCTGCCTCTGTCCCTTGGCTGTTTTTTCAGGTTGGCTCCTGTGCCCTTTGGTATGTCTCCATCTCTTTCCTGAGAACTACTGTACTTTTTGTTTCGTCACCACAGCATGCTCTAGGTTCATTCTGTAATTTCTCTGCCCCAGTTCTGGAATTGTTCACTTCCCCAAGGAGCTCTGGTTTCCTCTCATATTATATTTTTTACCAGCTCTTTGAAAAAAGTGGTTCATTGACTCTGTAGCATCTTACACATTCTGGATTTGGATCCATACATAAATTTTGTGGTGGTGTTTAACTTCTGTGCTTGTGGTGCTCACACTCTGCTGTATATTGAAATCACGGGAGGAGCTTTTAGAACTCTGAATACCATGTTTCATTCATACTAATTCAATTAGAATCTCTGAGGATGGAACCCAAACAGTTTTTAAACTCCCCACTGTTTCCAGTGTTTAACAAATCTGAGAACCACTGCTGTGCATCTAGCTTCTCCCCTTGCCTGCAGTGATAGTGCCCTCTGTGAGGCTTGAATACATTCAGGTTTGGGTTGTTTTGTTCTCTTAATATTGCGTCTTGTAAAGATTGATCAGTGAGTTCAGTTCTCTTTTTGGTTTTAGCACTCCCCTTCCATTTGCTACTACTACCTCTCTAATCATGCTGTTTTAGCATCTCACACTGACTTCTCTTAGACGTGCCCAGGAATCAATCTGTGATTCTCTTCTCACTACTCTGTGGTAGTATCCATAAATGTGCTTTGTTATTTTTATGTTTGTGGCTGCAAAATGTCCGCTTTGCTCTGGAGTCTGTACTCAACTGTCCCTACTTCAGTGACCCACAGGTACCTTAGACACAGCACATCTAGAATTGAACTTGCATTCCTCCCAAACTTGCTTGTTTGTCTTTTGTTCTTTCATTTATTCATTCAGTCTCACAGCATATATTTATTACCTATTATGGGCAATGTTCCAGGCACCAGGAGTGCAAAGTTGAAAAAATAAACTGGCTTCAAGATTTGTACTTGGTATATTTCCTCCCACTATTTCATTAATGGCATGAGATGTGCCCAAAGCCGCCTTTGTACTACCCCACATTTCAATCACCACGTCCTGTCAGTTTGCTGCACTCCACTGATCCTTCTCTTATGTCTCTGACGATTTAAAACTTGATGCAACTCTCCCCTTGAGGGAGCTAGCATGATTTTTGGAGTAATATCAACTGGATGTGGATTCTGGCTCAGCCACTTAAGCCTTCCTGTATGCCCCCCAGGTAAGGTACTAAAACCCATTGAATCTTATTTACCCAGTGTAACATAGGAAAAGTAATCACCACCTCACTCAGTGACTGGGGGGACTGAATGCTATAACTTGCTTTGCCTCTTACCTTGGTGAGTAGCATTTGTCCCATTCCAAAACCTGAGCCCTTACACCCTAGATGCTCCCCTTTCTTATTCTGCCTTCTGTATCTAGTCAGTCATGGAGTCTTGTCCATTTTTTATGCTTAAATATCACTCTGTGATGTTTACATTTAAGTAGGCTTCAAGCCCCCATTTCTGCCCATACCATTTTAGTGGGCCCCTTAACTCTCATGGCTGACTGTGTGATCTTTCTAAAGCCCATTCAGTGTTTTCTCTCTGGTGCTTAAAACCCTGGAATGATAGCTTGTGAAGTCCACACTCCATTGCCTGGCAATTCTCTTCAACATCGTGTTCTGTTCATCTTCTGTCTCATTGCATGTCCTGTCACTCACTCACTCTCTTTCCCGGCAGCTTATTCTCTGACTGCTCTGTTTTTATGCATATCTTCTTTTTTTGTATTCTGCTTGGCGAACCTGAGGTATATTTTAGGGCCAGTTTGAGTCTTAGCTCTTCTATGATGCCTTTCTGGATTTCCCCAAACAGACACTTTGTTTCACTGTACTGTGTACTTATTTTCTATTAAAGGTTCATTGCATTTATTTGATTGCTTGAATTTACAAACTTGATGACAACATCTTCTTTTTATATATATATTTTTAATTAATTAATTAATTAAATTTATGATAGTCACAGAGAGAGAGAGAGAGAGAGAGGCAGAGACATAGGCAGAGGAAGAAGCAGGCTCCATGCACCGGGAGCCCGATATGGGATTCGATCCCGGGTCTCCAGGATCGCGCCCTGGGCCAAACGCAGGTGCCAAACTACTGCGCCACCCAGGGATCCCTCTTTTTATATTCTTGAAGCCTGTCACAGTGCCTGGCATATAGTAAATGCCTGCTTTATATCTGATGAATGAGATCAACATGTGAAGTTCCTAGAACAGTGACTGGCAGAAATGAAATGTCAGAAGATGCTTACTCATTACTCCTCATGTGAAGATGTACAGCACATTGCATTTCCCAGTTTGTTAGTTTCCCTTACTGGAATGAAGTTAAATCCTTAGGCAAGCTGTTTAAAACCCTATATCATTTTTCCATCTAGCTTTCTAGTTAACGTCTCTTGCCATTTCTGTTTTTTTATGTTTCCCAGCCTAACAAGATTTTGTTAGGTATCGCTGGTTGATCTTCACCCTTTCCTTTTGCTGAGAATGACTAACATAACAGTGGTGAAGCCACTGTTAATGATGGAAGTGTGTCTAATTAGAAATAGGCAGAACCACTGTTGTACAAACCTTTTTTTCTAGTTTGATTAGACTGTGATAATTGCCTTGAACTTTTAAGACAAAGTTAAACTTCTGTTTTTTTCTGTAGCACCTATTTTTTGTAATGCGTTATCACATTTGCCACATTTTATTTTAGTTTTATATATCTGTTACCTCCTAGGATGAGACCTTTGAGAGCAAATGTTGTGTCTTGATTTGTTGCTGAGCTAGCACCCAGACTGTGAAATGTTCTTGCTTTACATAAGTGGAATATGGGTTGCTCACAAGAGGTCATTGTTTAGGGTACAGGGATGTTTTGAATAGACATTTGAGAAGGACAGACGCTACTGGCAAAGGAAAGTGATAGCAGAGTTAATAATAATAATAGCAGCTGGCCGTTCACACTTGTTGAACACTTTATATGTCCAGGCATACATGTATTGTTAACACATTTAATCATTGTGACAACTCCATGAGGTAGGTGCAGTAATTTTCCAAACAGGTTAGATGATTTGCCCCAGGTCCTGCAGTTTGGGACTGTAGAACTCAAGCGAGTCACTGTTGGGCTTTACGGCCTTCCAGTGAACATGATGAAACAGAAGACTGGCTCTTTGAGAGCAAAATGAGCACTAAAGGTACTCTCAAGAAAGGACTGATTTCTAGTACTCTTCTCTTTGACAGTCAAAGATTAATGATAATGGCTAAGGACAATACTTCTACACTGCAGCATGCATTCATGTCACTTGCGGAGCTTGTTAAAGTGCGGATTCCAGTTCTGTAGGTCTGCAGTGGGGCCTGAGATTCTGCATTTCTGACAGGCTCCCAAGCAATCACAATGCTGCTTCACTGTGGACTCCATTTGGACTGGCAAGACTTTGCAAGGTTCAATGCCAAAAATATATGGGACTCTTTTAGGTTCTCATGTAGAAATTCTAAGAGGTTCTGTGTCCTTAATTGGATACTTAATTATAAAGTTGCCATGGTACAGAGATGATACACACATACAGGCACTTGTTCTTCATTTTGGTACCATGTTATAATCACCTGTTGTAAAAACTAATGCTCAGACTGTATTCCAGACCAACAGACTATGTAGTGAATGGGTTGCTATATATATTTTTTAAAAAATCACATGATTAGAATGCTCAGCCATTGTTAACCATTATGAGCAAACAGATTAATTTATTAAACTTTTAGAACTGAGAGAGCTTCTTTTCATATTAATCAAATCTGTTGCCTGTTGAAATACTGTATCACAAAAGTTCCTGTGAATTTAAAATACCTTAAAATTGCTTTAAAGATGTGACTGTTATATAAATGAGGGTTAGCGTCACTGTAGCCTTTTGATTAAGGCTTATGCTTTTGGGAGTGTTCATCTTAAGGAATAAGAATAAAAATATTAACATTTTTTTCTGGTGAAAATGTTCCTATGAATTCTCATTGTGTCTTCTCAACCCAGTTTCTTTCTCTTTCCAACAGGGATTTTTTGCCAGGTGGTAGGAGAGATTATACAGTCCAGGTTCAGTTGAGGTGAGTTTGAAATTTTCTGTTAATTTTATACTTGCTAACTATGTGCATATAGTACTGAACTTGGAATCTGTAAACATGCTTGGGTATACTCTTTAAGAATAATTTCTTGTTTTTTTTTTTTTCTTTAATGCAGACTTTGCCTGGCAGAAACAAGTTGCCCTCAAGAAGACAACTATCCCAATAGTCTATGTATAAAAGTAAATGGGAAGCTGTTTCCTTTGCCTGTAAGTTGCATTTTATTTATCAGGCTCACATGTAAATATAGTCTAAATATTCACAAGGTGAAGAAACAGTGACAACTCAATACCAAGAGCACTCTTAACTATCCAGGTTAAATACTATTTTCCATTAGACGGATTAATGAGAAATGGCTGATTCCAGGTCTGGGGGATATGGAAAAGGTGAGCCTGGAACTTCTTGTGCCAGGAAGCAGGGATGCTGTGAAGGACTCTTAGGATCATATCAGATGGCATAATAAGAGGGCTTGTGTTGCATATATAGAACAGCATGTTGTGATAGTTGTCTGAATTAGCTGGGCCTTCTCCATGAGTGAGATGGTAAAAGGCAGAGGCTGCTGAGAGCAACTGGACATGGAGATCAAGGATTCCAAGCTTGGACCTTGGTGTGCATACCTGGGGTATGAATGCAATGGTATTTGATTGACAACCTGTTGTTTAAGCAGTGAAATAATATATGGGCTTCAGCACTTGTGATACACACATACAGGCACATGCACACAATGGTATATAGCCTGTTTCTGGCTTGGTAGATAATTCTGGAATCCTCAAATCCTGTTAGTCACATCTTAAAATAACACTTAATTGTTAAACTGGATTGTATATCTGTCTCCACTGAGGCTTGGAATAAGTCAGTAAATTAGTGCAGCTGTGTAGAAGGCCAGCAAAGCCATAATCAGAAAAGTAGGAGAGCATGGCCTCTATGTCAAGCACTACAAAGTGGAGGTGTATTCAACCGAGGACATCCCATGAGAACAGTGATTCCACCAGGATGCTAATTGCCATTTCAAGTCAGACACTACAGAGAAGGAAGTGGGAGAGCTGCTTAGCATCCTGCTGAGCATAAGCTGTGGCTCTGGAATAAGTATACAAGCAATACTGAGGAATAGCTGAGTGGGCTGGACAGCATGGTTCGGGTCTCTGGGCTCTACCAGAGCTAGATGATTGTCATTGAGCCTCCCAAAGTGAAGACGACCTGTGGCCAAAGCCAACCCTTATGTCAAAAATCTGATGTGATTATCAGGAGTCCCATTTGTCTCTTCATAGCCTGTGGATTTAAAGACCTAAGAAGTACCTATTGTATGAATTTTAAAGAGCTTGAGTAACTTGCACTGTTGCTGCCTGACTCTTTTTCAATGAGGTCTGTGGGGCTGAAATCATTTGAGGTAGTCCTTTGGGGATGAATGGGGAAATTGCAGAGGCTGAGTAGATGTGGTCAGGAGGATTGCTTACATGGCCCAGTGCATGTTCAAAACCCAGGTGGGATATTTTGCTTCTCAGATTTCTGGCAATGAGCAACAGTAGATTCTTAGGAGCTGCCTCTTATCTGGATGGATCATACAAAGATCTGAACCAAGGGAAGAAGCAGTTTTACTTGGAACTGAGGGATACAGTGGGTGGCCACATGTGTGACAAAGGAATCCTGGAAAAATCAGATTGTGGAATGCCTCTGTGCACACTTTGCTTGGCTGTTCATACCCAGTTTTCCTTGAGATATGTTAAAATTTGTTTGACCTTGACTTTTGTTGCTGTTTAACTCTCTCATCACCCTTAAAGAAAGATCTAACTGTGTAGATCTTTTTGGTATCTAGACCTACCTTGAAGACCTGTCTAGTATCGTGACTGTGCCAGTGATGGAGGCTATCTCAATGTGTGAGGTTCTACTTAAACTCTGGCATTGCTATAGAAAATATGGTGGTTACAGGTGTGTATACACACAAGTTCCACAGAATGCTCCAAAGGGAGCAGTATTTTATTTTGGGATGGTATCTTCATGAGATCTACAGCACCACTGTGAAACTGTTGATAGCTCTGAATTTGTCACTCCTTCACTCTTTTTGGGAGGGAAGAAATTAGGCAGTTGAGTACTTTCTCTGGTACATTGTTATTCAGTCACTGCTGATTTCTTTCCCAAAGACTAACTGACCCTTCAGTACTTGTATTAGGCTGTTTGTGAACTTATCAGTTACTGTGTGATGATTCTGGCACCCTCCTCTGGAACCAGGGGCTTGCTATGTCTCCAGGGGCTCTTGAAAAGGAGGTGAAGAAATGGAGCCTTAGGACAAAGGCAAAGACAGTTTTCAGAAACAGAAAGCAGTGGGGGCTCGGGGATCGGGAGCTTTCCTGACCCGGTAGGGCCATTCCAGAGATCAAATAAATGCTGCCAACCTTTCCCAAAAAGGTTTTTTGGCCCTGTGACTATCTCTGTGGAATAACGGAAATAAATTTATATGCAACTGATAGAAAACTCCTTAAACCATCTCTTGGTCCACAATTGCTATTGATTGGGATAATGAAGTATAGAGCCTTTACTAGCATAAAGCAGGTTTATGAAAATCATGAGTATACTGCAGCCTCAGAAGAGGAAACTCCAGTGACCTTGTAGAAGTTAATATTTTTAGCTCTTTACCACCATGGAGATCCTCAGGGACTTTGTTTCAGTTGACAGGTTACAGAGAAGTTTGATATGTTGGTGATCCTTGCCCATGAAATTAGTTTATTACATGGCAAATCCTAGAGGAATAAGCTCATGGAATTTCCCATGAGAACCGTGAGTATATTTGAATTTGTGTCCTAGAATGAGCACCTCTATGTAGACATTACTGCAGTATCCAGTCATTATGGCACTATAATACTGCATGTGCAAAAAGAAAGCTGAATGGGAAATGGCATTACGTTGATAATTAGCAATGTGTCCCAGGATTCTTAAGGGTCAAATAGTGATGAAAATAGTTTCCTGTGTGCTGTTTTACCCATGTCAAGATGAGTTTTAGAAGATGCCTTGATGCATCGATTTTCTAGATAATCTTAATACAAGGATAGCAGTAAGCAGCTCATAGCAGGACTTGCAGAATGACATGTGCAACATATGAACAGACACAAGTAAAACGGTCTTTGAGAGTATTCCCTCCCCTTTCCCGTCTTTGACTCCCAAGGTTGCCAGTGTACAAACTGATAGCAAGGTGAGAAAATTTTGTGGTTTGAAGGTAGGATGGGGAGAGAATAAAAGACCCTCTTTGCTTAGAGTGATTTTGAGCAGCTGAATTATTTTCTTTTCAAACAGATTTTGAGAAACTTTTATAAATCTCTGGAGCTGGAAGGTTTGGGGTTGTTGTAGAAGGGGTTGAGAGTGAGGAGTATTACTTGGAAAGATTTTGTAGAATGGAGAGGATGTGTGCTTCAGTTCAGATGGCAAAAATCAAATATTTCCTCTTGGTGCAGTCAGAAATCTTCTTGGTGTTAGCCCTCTTATCCTAATAAATTCTCTTTCTGTGTTCATGGTTTTCTTTTTCCTGATACATATTTTTTTCCTGTATGTAGTAGTCATGCACATGGTCTGCCTCACAGTAAATCTGGACTGATTTAACATTTTCTTTTAAACTTGGGCAGTCCGGGTGGCTCAGTGGTTTAGCGCCGCCTTCAGCTCATGGCCTGATCCTGGAGACCTGGGATCGAGTCCCACGTCAGGCTCCCTGCATGGAGCCTGCTTCTCCCTCTGCCTGTGTCTCTGCCTCTCTCTCTCTCTCTCTCTGTCTCTCATGAATAAATAAATAAAATCTTAAAAAAAAAAAAACAAAACCCTCTGCGCCCCAATTTAATGAGATTGGTTTTGCTTAAGATGGGGGTAATGTTGACATCTAAAAAATAATACTCCAGTGGACTCAAAACCATCAAATATATGATCAAGTTTATAATCATGCTGAAGTAAACCGTTGGAGGTTGCACCAATTCAGTATTCTAAAATTGATAAAGATAGAGAATCATTGATTTCAGGGTGGGATCAAATGTTGACACCATCAAGTTTTTTTATGGAAACATTTTAACGTAAGCAAAAGGAATAATGGATTTGAAAACCACTCTTTTCAAATCCATAATTATATTTGATCTAAGTAACCATTAATGGATGCTAAAACCATTAGGTCAAAGCTTGATGGGGAGTGTTACTGTGGAGGGGTCAGGCTGACATAGCTGAATTCCTTATCAGTCTTGACATCAATGTAATTGGGGTAAACTCATTACATGCCTCATGATGTGGGAAGTACATAACATTCTCTATGAAGTTTTGTGACTGAAGATTCAAATCTGAACCAAATCAAGCCTGTGCAACTAGTTACCAGGTTAAAACATCTACAGGAGATAGAGCAGCAGAGCTTTTTACCATGAAGAAGCAGTCTGCCTCATCCAAAAAGTAAGGTCATTCTTTGGGTCAAAATTCAATGAAAAATGACATTGGAAAGGAAGAAGCAAGGGAGAGGGACAATAAAAATTATTCTTACTATAGAACGAAGGAGACTTCAGAGGCAGCTAAAGCACAGTGTGAGGCTCTAGTTTGGATTCTGAATCAGGCTGTAAAAGGACATCTTGTGTACCAAGCTATATAGGGATATGTGATATGTCTTCAATTTACTTTAAAATAATCTGGGTTGGGAGTGAGGTCAAATAGGTAAAGACTCTTAATGAGCAAATATATAGTGAATTGGATGATGAGTATATGGGAGTTCATTATACTTTTTTTTATATATGTTTGAAAACTTTCTATAAAGACGTTTGAGACAACAGTGGGGAAATTTGAATATAGACTGGATACTAAGCAATTTTATAAGAATTCCAGTTAATTTTGTAAGGTTGTATACCTCCTACAAGGCAGTGAAGGATGTTCCCTAGTTGTGATAGAACATGTTCCTTAGCTTTGTCGTGTCATACCACCATACTGTATTTCATTGTTTCTAACATGCATGTTTTTACCATCACTGGAATCCAGAGCTATTTTACAGTTGCTGATGACCAGGTAGCTAGCAGCTGTAATGTATTGTCATTGCCTATATTTTTGCAGCCTTGATGTTATTCCTGCAGCATGACGGGTTAGCTGTGCTCCTTTGTTTTTTTTTTTTTTTAACCAACAAATGATTTAAGAACATTTTAAGGAAGGTTCACGAATCCTGGTGGTTGTCTGAAAAGCTTTGATCGGTACATTCTCATAAGATCCAGACTGTAGCAGCAGTAACACAGACAGTTAATTTAAGGGTATCAGTGACCTGCAAGGAAATTTGAGAGCTATTAGTAGAGTAGTAGAATATAGTTTTAAGAAATACTGGTATCTCCAGAAATCTTAGTGGCATATAGGAAGATACTATGAAACATATACATTGATAACTGAGTAGTAAAAAGTGATTCAGAAGATTCTTCTGTATATTTGAAAAGAATATATTAGCCAGTTCATTTTGCCTATATTTCCTTGCTGTGCTCCAAGTAGTGATACGCTAGGTTGTATCATTAACTGAGTGTTTTTTCCTACTTAGTGGGACACAGTTAAATTATGTCACTGGCATTTTAGATTCAGTGAAATATGATATCTGCTTTTCAATACATAGATGTTTTCATAGCTAAGAAATTTTAATTTTCTAAAAAGTATATTTTTAGTTTTGAAAATTACAAACCGAGAAGTCTTCTGGCAATTGAGAATTGGATGTAACGTGAATCAAATGAATACACTTGTTTAAAACAAATGCTTAATGATTAGAAAAAAGTAGTATAAAGCATAACCAGTATTATAGCCATCAGGCTAATTTAATGCCAGTTGAAATTTTTAAAAAATTTTTTATTTTTAAAGATTTTATTTATTCATGAGAGTCACAGAGAGGCAGAGGGAGAAGCAGGCTCCCTCTGGGGACCCCAGTGTGGGATTTGATCCCAGGACCCTGGGGTCACGACCTGAGCCAAGGCAGCTGCTCAACCACTGAGCCACCCAGGTTTCCCTGCCAGTTGAAATATTGATTATTCTTTCTTAACACGATCTGATTTTAAAAATGACAATTTCTTTTCTACTTGGAGAGAAGGCAGTGGAGAGCATTGTTTTTCATTCATAAAACTTTAGTAATTCCTTTGAAATTAATTTATTTTTTCCCTATAAACTTTAATAAATATATTTTATTTAATTATTTTTGAAAAATTTTAAGTGTTTAAATTTTAATTCCAGTATTATTATTGTTATTTTTTAATTCCAGTATTATTAAATACAGTGCTACATTGGTTTCAGGTGTACAATATAGTGATTCAACAGTTCTGTACATTGCTCAGTGCTCATCATGGGAAGCATACTCTTTAATCTCCATAACCTATTTCATCCACCCTCTACTCCCTTCCCTCCCTCCTCTCTGGTGAGCATCAGTTTATTCTTTGTAGTTAAGAGTCTATTTCTTGGTTTGTCTCTTTTTTTTCCCCTTTATTTGGTTTGTTTCTTAAATTCCACATATGAGTGAACTCATATGGTATCTGTTTTTCTTGACTCACTTCACTTAGCATTATGCTCCCTAGCTCCATCCATGTGGTTGCAAATGGCAGGATTTCTTTTTTTTTTTTAATGGCTGAATAATATTCCATTGTATGTATATACTACTACTTCTTTATCCCTTCATCTGTTGATGGAGACTTGGGCTGTTTGCATGATTTGGCTATTGTAAACAACGCTGCAATAAACATAGAGGTGCATATAACTTTTTGAATTACTGTTTTTATAGGCTTTCGGTTAATACCTACTAGTACGATTACCAGATTGTAGACTAGTTCTGCTTTTCATTTTTTGAGGAACCTCCATACTGTTTTTCACAGTGGCTGCACCTGTTTGCATCCCCACCAACAATGCACAGGATTCTTTTTTCTCCACATCCTCATGAACACTTGTTATTTCTTGTGTTTTTTATTTTAGCCATTCTGACAGATGTGAGGTGATATCTCATTGTAGTTTTGATTTACATTTCCCTGATGATGAATGATGTTGAACATCTTTTCATGTATCGCTTGACCCATGGGTATGTCGTCTTTGGAGAAACATCTGTTCATGTCTTCTGCCCAGTTTTTAACTCGATTATTTGGGGGATTTTTTAAGTGTTGAGTTGTATAAGTTCTTTTTTTTTTTTTTTTTTTTTTTTTAAGTTCTTTATAGATTTTGGATACTGAGCCTTTATCGGATATGTCATTTACAAATACTTTCCACTCAGTAGGTTATTTTTAGTTTCGTTGATTGTTTCATTTGCTGTGCAGAATCTTTTTATTTTGATGTAGTCCCAGTAGTTTAATTTGTTCCTTTATCCTCAAACTGTTTTCCCTCTTTCCCATCCCCACTATTAGAATGCATTTTGAGTGGGAGCTCCTAAGATGAATCAGTACAAGGAGGTGCAACTTTATTATATATAAAAATAAAAAGAGGGGCACCTGGGTGCTCAGTGGTTGAGCATCTGCGTTTGGCACAGGTTGTGATCCTGGGGCCCTGGGTTTGAGTCCCACATTGGGCTCCCCATAGGGAGCCTGCTTCTCCCCCTGCCTGTGTCTCTGCCTCTCTCTCTGTGTCTTTCATGAAAAAATAAATAAAATCTTTAAAAAAAAAAAATTCATAGTCCATATGGCAAGATGTTAGCATCTTTAATTTTAATGGTGGAATTTTTATTTTTATTTATTTATTTTTTTTTACTTTTCTGGACTTGTGAAATATAACCTTTTTATTTTATTTTATTTTATTATTTTTCTTATTTTTTAAAGATTTATTTATTCATTTATGATAGACATATATATAGAGAGAGGCAGAGACATAGGCAGAGGGAGGAGCAGGCTCCATGCCGGGAGCCCGATGTGGGACTTGATCCCAGGATTCCAGGATCACGTCCTGGGCCAAAGGCAGGCGCCAAACCGCTAAGCCACCCAGGGATCCCCCATATAACCTTTTTAAAAGGTCATTTTCCTCTTTTGGATTGGTAACTTTAGGATGAGGATTGTATGATTTCTAGGATAAAATAAGGATAACTGTAATAGAAATTAGGCAAATGTGTATCTATCTTGGAGAAAATGACCCCCAAAAGAGAATTTAAAATTATTTTTCTCTCTCATTCTAGGGTTATGCACCACCACCTAAAAATGGGATTGAACAGAAGCGCCCTGGACGCCCTTTGAATATTACATCTTTAGTTAGGTTATCTTCAGCTGTGCCAAACCAGATCTCCATTTCTTGGGCATCAGAAATTGGAAAGGTAAAGACTTTTCTGGGTAGCATGAAAGTCATCTCACTACGAGTTGTTTTGTCTTTTCTTAGCTCAGGCTACTAGCTCTAACTTGTTAGTTTTCTGATTCTCTAAAAAAACAGTAATTTTCATTTCAGAGGTGGAGATGTAGAGAGTCTTAGGGTTAAAAAGTTTAAGATTTCTTGAACGTCATCTCTTCATTTTCGTGGAGAAGAAGTGAGTGTAATTACAGTATTTCTTAAGGAAACAGCTTAATCACAATTGTGTTTATGTGTTTAGTGTTTTAAGAAACTGGAAACTTCAGGTGATGTTATGTGTTTATGAAGAGGGACAAAAAGCTTTATTAGGGTTTGAGGAAAATGGTTAAATGTGTTTGGAAATAATCTGTTCCAGCCTTTACATAAACAGCTGTTACTTCAGATAATGTGAGAATCTCATGTGAAAATATTTACTTAGAATTACATTATTTTCCCAGTACCTTTAGGTTGATGAACCTGGCTTTCTGCTAATTCTTAGTCTCAAATGTATTATCTCCATTGTGGGATATTGACTAATACAGCATGGAATTTCTGTTTTAGAACTATTTCTTTATATATAGAAATACAGAATGTTGGGATGCCTGGGTGGCTCAGTGGTTGAGCGTCTGCCTTCAGCTCCGGGCATGATCCCAGGTCTAGGGGTTGAGTCCCACATTGGGCTCCCCACGAGGATAGGAAATTGTAGACATTGGAGACCTTGCAGGGTTTTTTTTGCCATGTACTGGGAATGATTTTCTTTCTTTGTAATTAAAATGATTAATTGACTTAAAATTTGCACACTATATTGGGTATTCAGATATTTAAAAAGACTCTTGCAGGACATTACAAATTTTATTTAAAATATTTGACTTGGTAACTGTTAAAAGTATTTTTATAGTAGGATCAATTGAATGAGTATATTTAGTGAAATAGGTTTTTAGCATGTAGGTAGAATTATATTTCATCTCTTCATAGCTCTGTAAATAGCTAATGAAGTTTCTTTTGTTCCAAGATCTAAGAGGTATAGGATTGGATGCTATTATTTTCTGGCCTTGTCTTTTTTATTTTTCTTATTTGTGTGTCTTAAATACTATAGTAGCTGTCCCCTTCCTAATAAAATGTGCATTTGGAAAGAGGGGTTAATTTGTCAAAAGTTTTCTCAGAAGAAAGCTGCTACTGGTTCATTTGAAGATTTGCTCAAGGCCATATAGTCTCTTCTGCCAGAATTAGAACTTTGAAACTCTGGATTTGAAATGTTAATTCAGACCACTAGTGTTTGAACTTTGTTTCTGCAGTGGCTTCCATTTTTCAGTGAAAATACTGACAATCCCATTACATGAAAACAGAACAGTTTTAATGAGAAGTGGGCTTTGGAGGGTACATCCTCATTCATAGCGTGATGGCTCTAAGATAATCAGTTTTGTTAAACTAGAAACACAATTTGAAAACTACTAATCTAAGATATATTATCTTTCATATGGATGTTTTAAAGTGGTAAGTGATGGAGAAATACCTTTAATATGATTTTTATCTTCCCTAAAGTAGCTGCGTTGATTCTGTTCCCTTCCCAGTCCTTGACCTTCCTGTGAATGTTATTTTGAATTTTATTCTTAGAAACCAGAGTTTCTTAGACAAGTATTTTATGTAAATAGACTATTATCTCTCATCTTTAATACAGATTATCTTTCTTTGTAGAATTACTCCATGTCTGTATATCTTGTACGACAGCTCACATCAGCCATGTTATTACAGAGATTAAAAATGAAAGGTATTAGAAACCCTGATCATTCCAGAGCACTAAGTAAGTAATGTTTGTAAGACTGAGCATATGAGATGCTTTAATGGAAAAAAAAAAAAAAAAAAAACCAAAAAACAAACAAACAAAACAAAAAACAAAAAACCAAGCCTCAAATATACATCAATATAGGAGTAGTTTGGGAAGAATTATTCAAAAACCTAAAATGAATTTTGAGTTAAAAATACTCTAAGAACAGAGCCCTATAAATTGGAAAACATTTCTTAGAAATCACTCTCAAGGATCGGTTTTAAATCCCAACCAGTCTGATTTTTGGCTTTTTCATGAAAACTTATTTAGGTAAATGTCAGGTTGATGGTAATTTTAATGCATATGTTGACTTACGAATGGGAATGCAAGTCTTCTGAACCTCCAGTGTATAGTAGGGTGTACATTAAAAAAATTCTGAACTCTTTTTGCAAAAGAAATGTTGATATCTATCAACAATATTTGCATTCTCAGATGTTTTATTTTTGTACCTTGCTTTCATAGTGTATAATAGAAAAAAAGTCTCACCTGAACTGTAAATAATTCAGTTCAGTAACTTAATTTAATTGAATAAGACATTTTTCTGGGAAAGAAAATATTTTTCCCCTAGTTACCTCCCATACCAATGAATGAATTGGAAAGGAGGAAGGATCTACAGATCGAAAAGGGAGCCAAGTAGAGCTGTTGAAATGGTGTTGCGATTCTTGTACTTAAGCCATTCTCCTCTCCTTAGCACAGTAGGGATCTTCTTGCCTAGAACTGGAAGGCAGGGAAATGCTTCTCTCCATTTTTTAGCTTGCTGCAGTTCCAGTGTCTCCCATTTCCTTGCCTGTTCTCTATAATGGTGTTAAGAATTTGGCACCCAGAGGCCATGTGTATACTTATGGGCTTGTAGAGACCATACTTTATATACATTACCTGGTAAATCAAATTGCAGAGTCATTAGCATATTGATTATGGTCTTCAGTTGTCAAAGGGAGTATAAGAATATTTGGCCTTTTTCGTTTACAAATTTAATAGTTGTCGGAAACAACCAATACCTCCTAATAAAAAGTACTCAGTGTGTGTGAGAGGAAAACATTGAAGCTCCAAGTACAGCTCTCCAAGTTCCTTCCCCAATTGTTGTATTGTTCTTCAGGTTTCAACAGCTTTCTGTTTTGAAACTCTTCTTACCTGCAATTTTACTTTTAAAAAGAAATTTAAAAATTAAACATGTGATCCTAGAGTTTGCAAATCTGTAATTCTTTAACCTAATACTGAAAATATGATTGTGTTTTCAGTACATTAATACTTAACATTTTGAGGTTTTTTTTTTTTTGGTTTTCTTTTTGTAGTTTCTTGACCTACTTGAAGTGTTTGGGAAACTTTAAATAAGATGATATATATTTCTATAATTAGACTATCAGAGTTAATTAAAATTTTTTTAAAAATTCTTTTTCTTTCTTTTTAAAGTTAAAGAAAAACTTACTGCAGATCCTGATAGTGAAATTGCTACAACTAGCCTTCGGGTATCCTTGATGTGCCCTGTAAGTAAACTAACAAAACTTTCTGTGTGGGGCCTTTCACTTTTTATGAATTACTAATTTTTCTATATAAGTAAATGTGGGAATGAATGATACATTATGATAGAATTCTGAACTTTTGTCATTTTCTCATTCAGGTATTTTAATGATTAAGCATTATAATTTTAAAGAATGCAAACATTCTTCAAACAATGACTAAGCAAGAAGAGACCTAAAAGGATGTTATATCGATGAGGGAAGAGAGCTTTAGGTTCAGAATAATCTGTCACAGTTTTTTGCTGTAGAAAATCCACAGCTAATAGTAAACATAGAGAATAGAGAGTTGACTCCTTTTATCAGAATATACAGAGAATTGAAAAATAGCACTAAAATTACTGTAGCCTAATGGTAATTGATGGTTCTGGTGTAATGAGTAAGAATGCTTGAGGGATCCCTGGGTGGCTTAGCGGTTTGGCGCCTGCCTTCAGCCCAGGGCGTGATCCTGGAGTCCTGGGATTGAGTCTCGTCTTGGGCTCCCTGCATGGGGCCTGCTTCTCCCTCTGCCTGTCTCTGCCCCTCTCTCTCTCTCTCTCTCTCTTTGTCTCTCATGAATAAATGAATAAAATCTTAAAAATAAAAAAGAATGCTTGAGATGTCTTAGTCTGTAATGTACTTCTAAGTTGCACAATAATTTCTATGTCTCTTTACATAGGGACTACAGGGTAGAAATCAGTCAGCAACTCTCAGATCCTCATGTGTTGGTACTAAGCTAGCTAATTTTGGGGGAAACTACTGAGGACTTGATAAGTTGTCAGAAAGTTAATAATTTGAGCGATAGAACTAACTCACATGAGAAAGCCGAAGACCATACATACATGTATGTAACCTTGCTAATAGAGTATGTATGTAACCTTGCTAATAGAGTACCAAAGAAATGTGAGAGGTCAGGAATAATAGTGGATGAAGGCTTCTTTAAAATCAGTACTGGTGAAGAGGCACCCTTTCCAGACATGAGGAACTTGGTGAGAAAAGTCACAAAATCAGGAGTGTACTTTTGGGGGCACCTTGTGACCAGCCAGCATTGTAAGAAATGTACAATATTTTTTTTTTTTAAATGTACAATATTTAAACAGAGAATTGTGTTGGAGAGAGGGAGAAAGAAAGGAATAATTTATTGAGTTCCTATGATGTGCTCCTTAATTTAACTGTCTTAGTAAGCCTGTGTGGAGTTGTTCCATTTTGCAGATGAGGAAACGGAGACTAAAAGCTGTTGGCTAATCCAACCCACATCACCCAGTTAGTAGTGGAACAAGAATAAAAATTTTGGTCTTCTGACATTATTCTAGTTATCTTACAATATATCATAATCCCAAATTGGGCTAAAATACTTAATATCCTAGTTGTAAGTCCACCTGTCACTTTAGAAACTGGTGTTTGCAGATCCCTTTCTTTCTGAATTTATTTTTTTATTACATTAACTTGAACTAATTTAGCTTTATTGAAAAGGAATAGAAGTGCATGAAATTGGGATTGCTTAGAAATTGGGAACCTGTGGTTATTAGACCCAGAGAGAGGGTCTGCAGTCAACAGCAGGGCAGGAGTGGGGTTATTAATGCTCTGAAAGTGGCGGTAGAGGCCCTAGAGGTCTTGTGTTTGGACCCAGGACATCCTCTTCTACTCCCATGCTGTGTGCAAACCTTGAGGCATGAGTTCTTTTCAGTGTCTTCACATTACCCATTTCCTCCTTCTCATGTTAAAATTGATAATTGTATTGAAATACAGGAAATTGCTGTTTTTTTGGTCAAAAACAGTTGGGTATTGGCAGTTTTCTTACAATTTAACTCTAGTATATTGAGCAGCAAGTGTTAATTGCTGGCTATATTCTGGGCATACTGACTATTGTAAGGGAACTCCTGTTACCTTTATGTTTTAGTAGCAGACTATTTTATCAAGAAGAAAGTGCTTCTGTACAGCTTACCTGAGGAGTTCTAACGATTGCATGATGCCATTTTCTGTCTTGTTTTCTTGGCACTTGCGGGGTTTTTTTTCTCCCCTTTTTTTCCTTCAAATACTGCTGCTATTCTATAGAACAACCAAAACAAAACATAATGGATTGTCAAATTTTGAGAAGAGTGAAAGTGGTACATCAGAGTGATAAGATTCCTTCTATATATGAGTAGAGAACAGTTTCTTTTCAAATGTATCTCTTTTAATAAAATGGACAGTTTTTAAGAACATTAACATTTCAGTTTCTCAATGAAATAAGTAATAAGATCCTGCTTTAAGTTCATTAAATATTTTCTTTTCTTTGCTTACAAGTGAAACAAAGTCTGTTTTGTAGAGTGTCTTTGGAGCTTTTTGAAAAAAATCATCCTACCTGATTTTTTTCAGCATTTTCTAAGAAAAGAGTAAATGGTACTTTTCAGGCTGTAGTAGTGTTAACATGAAGTTGAAACTAACTATAGTATATGATATGCATTAGTTAGAACACCAAACAGATGTTTTGATCAAATTTAACAGATGGATAACAGAAATTAGATGGTGAGAAGAGTTTTTGAGGAAGAGATAACACCAGTATTAGTAGAAGAGTAGAAAGGAGCACAGCCTACTGGCTGCGGAAGTAACACTGGGTATGGTGCAGTGATAGGAGATTGAGAAGCACGGAGTGGATTGTACCCATTTGGAAGGATAAGAGGTGAACCCTGGTATCAGGAGGCAGAAATGAGAGAAAACAATAGCCTTAAGGTAGTGTAAGAAGTATTTGTTGTATTTCATGGTATATTTGTAAAATGATTCAGAATAGATATGAGTCTGGGTAGTGGGGAGCACAGACCAAAGCTTCTATCCTTGGGACCTATGGAAGGCAGTTTTATAGTTGTTCTTGAGGGAGGGATCTGACTAAGTGTGTATAGTTATGTTTCTGAACACAGTGTCTGAATTTTACACAGGGGTTCTATCTTAGTGATACCAGCTGGTGATTTTCTCTGTCCTGCAGAGGTGGGCTTGGGTGGCTGAGGGGTAGAAAAGGGAGCTAGGTTTAATTTTATCTTTTAAGAGTCTAACTTTTGTATAGTTTGGAACCACTGATTTGGGCCATTTTTACTATATACATTCTTTCTTAATTTACATAGATACTAATTAAGCTGCGGTAAAGTGAAAATCAATTTAGATACTCTGGGTGTAACATTTCACCCTGATGTTTATAACAACATTATCCATAATAACCAAATTATGGAAGCAACCCAACTGTCCATGAACTGATGAATGGATAAAGAACAGGTAGGAATATTACTCAGCCATAAAGAGGATGAAGCCTTGCCATTTGTAATGACATATGGAGGGAGCATGAGAGTATTATGCTAAGCAAAACCAGAGAAAGAGAAATACCGTATGATTTCATTAATATGTGGAATTTATGAAACAAATGAGCAAAGGGACAAAAAGAGGCAAACCAAGAAATAGACTGTTAATTATACAGAACAAACTGGTGGTCACCAGAGGGGAAGGGGATGAGGGAATAGATGAAATAGGTTTTGGGGATTAAGGAGTATACTTGTCATGGGTACCACGTGACATATGGAAGGGTTGAATCATTGTATCATATACCTGAAACTAATATTACACTTTATGTTAACTGGAATTTAAGTAAAAATATTTTATGAATCAAAAAAGCATTGCATTGATTAGGCACCATTTCTTTCATTCACTCATTCATTCATTCATTCATTCATCCATCCATCCATCCATCCATTAGTCCCTCCATCATTTGACTAAATACATATTTAACTGCTTTTATTAACACACCAGTTAGGAAATTGATCAGATGCAGCCAGTTGATAATAAATGCTCTTTTTAACTTGGGAAATGTTCATTAACTCTTGTGATGAGACACTTGGAGTAAATTTAAGATCAGCAGCTTCCATAGTTGTGAATGTTTTCAGTTCTCTGTGTTGTGGAAATTCTAAGGCAATGACAAGAGAGATGAAAGTGGCACTAAAGAAGAAGAAAAAAAAGCATGTTCTCATAGTGTGGCTCAGGGATACTTGGGGGCCCCTGAGACACTTTGAAGAGGCTCACAAAGTTAAAGCTATTTTAAAAATAATACTAGGATGCAGTTTTTCCCTTTTCTGCTCTCATTTTCTCATGAGTAGGCAGTGGCATTTAACAGGGGTTACCTGTTGGTGATGTCAGTGCTCCAATGACTGATGGAATGTGTATTTTGTGTATTCTTGTTTTTTAAAAATATCTACTCTAATTTCTACTACAATAAATATCGATAAATGAAATCTGTATACATAAAAACTCCTTGGGGTTCTCAATTTTGAAGAATGTAAAAGGATTCCGAAACCAGTAGTATGAGAACTAGTAGCCAAAAACAAAAATTCACAGTAGGCCGAATTAGAGCATTATTTTAAAGAAACAAATTCTGGAAATTGACAGAGTATAGTACCTACTTTGTTATAAAATTATTCAAATAGAACAAACATTAAAATTTTAAATTGCTAAGGTGTTACTCAGAAGTAATATTACAATAGTATAAAGTATATCTTTCTAGATTGAACTTTATGTTCATAATTGTGTTTATTGGAAAAAATTGTATTGTGCTACATACACTGTTCTGTGGTTTACTGTTTTAAAATTAACAGTATATCTATTAATATCTGTAGATCTGTCTTATTTTAATCACTATAGGTATTTTATTGATTGGATATGGTGCAAATTGTTCAACATATATATTTTTTAAGATTTTTATTTATTTTTTCATGAGAGACACAGAGAGGCAGAGACGTACACAGAAGGAGAAGTATGTTCCTCAAGAGGAGCCTGATGTGGGACTTGATCCCGGGACTGTGGGACCACACCCTGAGCCGAAAGCAGACATTTAACCACTGAGCCACTCAGGCCTCCCTTGTTCAACACTGTTTAGTGATTATTTGGGTTGTTTCCAAATAAGCAATGATGAAAAATTCCTAAGTGAAACACTAGCCAGTAAAATCCACTACTTAAAAAAGAATCCAGTATTGCAAAAGAATAATACATGATAACAAAAGGAATGCAAGTCTGGTTTGATTTTAGAAAAATCTATGAAAAAATTTATGTTAATAATTGAATTGAAAGGGGTGCAGGAAGCCGCTGTGATCATTTCATTAGGTGCTGAGTAGGTGTTTAGACAACATCCATTCCTAATAGAACAAAAACTCTTAGCAAAATAGGAAAAAGTAGATAGATAGTTGAAACCAAGAACCAGCACCATGGGTGATGTCGTAAAACTAGGAGGGTTCTCATGAGAGTGAAAAACATTTGGGTTTGTGTTAGAGTTCCACCAGCTGGGTCTTAGCATGTTATTTGTAGCTTCATGTCACCTCAGCATCCTCACTTCAAAAGCAGAAATACAGGGCAGCCCCAGTAGTGCAGTGGTTTAGCGCCGCCTGCAGCCCAGGGCGTGATCCTGGAGACCCTGGATCGAGTCCCACGTCGGGCTCTGTATGATGCCTGCTTCTCCCTCTGCCTGTGTCTCTGTCTCTATGAATAAATAAATAAAATCTTTAAAAAAAAAAAAAAACAAAAGCAGAAATACAGATACTAGTCTTTCTGCAGTCATAGGGCTGTTAGGAGGATTCTGTGAAATTTATATAGAAATCCTTATCACCCAGTAAGATTCCACATGACTTAAGGGATAGTTTGGTATAAGGAAGGAAAAAAATAGAAGGAAATATCATAAGAAGAGAAATTGCCTCAGGTTCTATTCTCACTTTTTTCCTGTTTTAAATAATGAGTTATATTGTGCTACATTCTTGCACAAATCATTGTAACTTCTAAGGTCCTTTATAGAATTCTGGTTAAACACTCAGATGGAATCAGCATAGCACAGTGATATGGGCTCTGGAGCCAGAGCTGCTTGGTTCAGATACTGGCTCTGCCACTTTCTACCTCTGTAATGGTAGTGTAATGGTGGGTAGTCATTAGTTAGCTTCCTTGTGCCTCAGTGTTCTGGTGGGGCAGGGGTGGGGATGATAATATAGATCAAACATACAGTGCAGTTGTTAGGTTTAAATATAAAGTGTCACTAGGATTAACATAAAGTCATCAATATTGTGCCTTCCATGGAAGTAGAACTATTACAAACAAGTTATTGCTATGGTGATGACTTGGCTGAATTATTTTTTTAAGTTATAGAATAACCAAATGTTTCTTAGAAGAAAGAAATTATAGATAAACCAAAAGGGGGTTAAAAAAAAAAACAGGAGCATTCTAAAAATCCTTACTCCTCAGGCAAAGTTAGTGTAATTTTGCGGTGAATTTTTCTAGACTTTATAGTACCTATGAAGCAGTCCTTCCTTCTTCCCTTTCTTTCCCTTTGCCACTTTCCTAGCCTTTCTTCATTTGTTCTATCATCTGGTGAACAAATACTGAGCACATACTTCATTCTAGGTACTGTGCTGTGACCCTTGGATTGCAGTGGTGAACAGCAACATGGACCTTATCTTTGCGAAGCTTAGAGTCTAGTGGAGAAACAGGTTTTCTGTCAATTACACAGATCTAGTTATAAACTGAGATGTTTTCTCTAAGGAAGTATATAGGGAGGCCTGTTGAAAGGCTCTATAGAAAGACTGAATCTAACCTGGGTGTGTGTCCTGATGTTGGTATACCCTACCAATTGAACAGAGCACTCTGGTTATATAAAAGTATGTTGGAATATCAGCACGTGTGACTATACACAAGTAAAAAAATTTCGTAAGTGAAAAATATATTTGCAGTTCATATCATATACAGAAAGCTGACATAATCCTTCTGTAGATAGATAACCAAAGACTAATAACCAAATGGAAAATGCGAAAAAGTTATGAATAGACAGTTCTTAGAAATACAAATGGCTCTTAGAAGAAAAATTTAAAAAAAGCGCAACTTCACTTAAAATAATAGAAATGTAGTTCACAGCTATAATGGGGTATTTTTCACATATCAGGTTGGCAGAGATCCAAATGAATTATGGCACTGTATTGGTTAAAGGGAACCAGGCACATTTATACATGTATATACATAAATCGATAGGTCACTTCTGTGGAAGGTATTTTGTGAGTGTGACAGAACTCACAAATGCACTTTCCCTTTGGCCCAGAAATGTCACTTTTAGGAGTTTATCCTAAAGATATTTATTGTAGCATTATTTGTCGTCATAAAAGATTGTAAACAATTTAAATGTCTATCACTAGGGCAGGGTACTAGTTAAATAAATAATGATCCTTCATATCATATACTCTATATCAATTGTGATACCTTCAAATCGTGGTAGCTTTCTTGTGTATTGATATATATGAAACTCACCAAGCTATATTATGTGACAGATGGTACAGAATTGTGTGTATTGCATGCTACTATTTCTAGGAAAGTAATTTTTAATACATAGTTGCTTATGCTTGGAATATCGATAAAAGTACATGCAAGATATGAGTAACAGTGGTTCCCTTTAAATAGGGGAATAGGGAGAAAGACAGGTTTTCATTGTTTATATTTTTCTACCTGTGAATTTACATGTTAATTCTTTTTAAAAAATCAAATGGGCTTTTAAAAGTCACAGGGCAGTCAGTGAATACAAACAAAATATGTAGTGATCTAGATGGAAATAAATTCTGGTTTGAATTTTTTTTTTCATTTTGATCTTCTAAGATCTTTTCAGACTTCTATGACTGACTCTTTTATTTGAGGCTTTATTCTCCTTTCTGAAAGGTTTCCCCTGTTGACTTCCCTGTCTTTTAGTTAGGGAAAATGAGGCTGACAATCCCATGCCGTGCAGTGACTTGTACACATCTACAATGTTTTGATGCTGCCCTTTATCTGCAAATGAATGAGAAGAAGCCCACCTGGATCTGTCCTGTGTGTGACAAAAAAGCTGCCTATGAAAGTCTAATTTTAGATGGGTAAGTATATCCCAACATAAATCTTAGCTTATGTAAACATTCAGTACAGCCTCATGTAAATTTTAGTTTAGCATTGTGTTACCCTTTTTACTGTTGGGTTTGTGTACTGTTGGGTTTTGCTAAACTCATGAGGGATATTGGTCTGTTGTTTTCTTGTAATGTCTCTGGTTTTATTTTATTTTTTTAATTTTTAAAGACTTTATTATTTAGAGAGCACAGAGTGGGTGGGAGAGAGGTAGGGAGGCAGAGGGAGAAGCGGAGAGAGAATCTCTCAAGCAGACTGTGCTGAGTGGGAGCCTGACACAGGCCTTGCTCCTACAAACCAATGAGATCATGACCTGTGCTGAAACCAAGAGTCAGATGGGTCCTCAACCGACTGAGCCACCCTGGCACCCCCTTTGTCTGGTTTTAATACCACAGAATGCTAGCCTCATACAAATGAGTTGGGAAGTGTTGGTATTGTGTCTCCTCAAATATTTGGTAGAATTCTTTAGTGAAGATGTTTGGAACTGGGGCTTTCTTTGTGGTAAAGTTTTTAACTACAAATTCATTTTCTTTAATATACATGGGTTTCTTCAGGTTATTTCTTTTTGAGTGAGCCTTAGTGTGACTAGAAGTTTGTCATTTTTTTAAAGATTATATTTATTTATTCATGAGAGACATACAGAGAAAGGCAGAGACATAAGCAGGCTCCCCAGCGGGAGCCCCGATGTGGGACTCGATCCCAGGACCCCAGGATCATGACCTGAACTGAAGGCAGCTGCTCAACCACTGAGCCACCCAGACGTCCCAGAAGTTTGTCAATTTTATTGACAAACGTAAAGTACTAGCTTCTTGTTTTTATTGATTTTTGTCTTTTTTCTGTTTCATTTTTCTATTCTTTGTTACTTTCCTTTTTGTGTTTACTTTCTTTTTTATTTTATTTATTCATGATAGAGAGAGAGAGAGATAGGGGGGCAGAGACACAGGCAGAGGGAGAAGCAGGCTCCATGCTGGGAGCCCGACGTGGGACTCGATCCTGGGACTCCAGGATCAGTCCCAGGGCCAACGGCAGTCACTGAACCGCTGAGCCACCCAGGGATCCCCCTTTTTGTGTTTACTTTCATTTTAATTTGCTCTTTTGTAGTTTTTAGTTTCTTCAGTAGAAACTGATGTTATTGATTTAAGACTTTTTCTAATTTTCTAATATTAGTAAATCAGTGCTATAAATTTTCTTCCAAGTACTGCTTTAGCCATTTTCCACAAATTTTATACATTTTCATTTTCATTCAGTTCAAAATATTTTCTAATTTATGTTTTTATGTTTTCTTTGTCTCATTGGTTGGTTGTTTAGTTTCCAAACATTTGGGCATTTTTCACGTACTTTTCTGAAGATGATTTCAAATTTCATTATGGTCATAGAACATAATTTGTATGAAGAATTAATTTAAATTTATTGAGGTGTTTTCCTGTCCCTAATATTCCTTTCCCCACCCTTATGATCCTTTTTTCTTGATAATAAGCTTAAGTTAGTTTTTTGTATAATAACCTTTATATTTGCTTATGTTTGTTTTATATGTTGTGTTGGAGGTTATTCTTTACTGACAATCCTAGCTAAGAGACCCAGGTGTCTTTCTGTTTAGTCACTGATTTCTTAGATGATACTCAAGTCACTTACTGCTCATTAAAGACCTAAAACCTAGGAGGAAGAGGATGTAATAGTTGTAAAATGTAAAGTATTGAAATACCAAAACAAAAAGGTCAGGTAGCATTATTCTTGTCTCCAAGGCAGTATATGTATTATTTAGTTAGTTCACCTTTGAACAAAGCTGTTGATTACATTTATGTATTTATTAATTCGTTTATAGGCTTTTTATGGAAATTCTCAATGACTGTTCTGATGTGGATGAGATCAAATTCCAAGAGGATGGCACTTGGTGTCCAATGAGACCGAAGAAAGAAGCTATGAAAGTGTCCAGCCAGCCGTGTACAAAAATAGAAAGTATGTGCAGAATGGCCAAAGAGAGCAAAGCAATGAGACTCCTGCAACATTGTCTTTATCATTAACTTTGGCCACTAGAACTACATTTGGAGCTCAGTTTGAGAACTCTATCTTTTGATCATCTGTCACATGTGTAATTTCCCCCAAGTGATTTTTACTCTTTCCTTAAGAAATGTGCTAAAGTTTATACCATCTTATAATTAGATTTTTCATAGTATATTTACATATTTTTATATATAAAATAGATGAAGCACTCATCTAAAATAATTTTAATATATGGTGTTTGTTACAAAATGAAAAGTTGTAAATGACATTTGTATGGACAGTTTTTCAGGATTGTTTTTAGAGTACATTTTGGGAGAACTGCAAGTGGAGGTGTGCCTAGAGAGGCCACAGAGTCCATCAGTGGAGGGTGAGGGCAGGTGCTCACAGATTAGTTGCTAAAAAAGTGAACAGGTTGTTTCCATCTCTTTGTGGGAAAGACTTTGACCATTGCCCTGGTTTCCTCAGATGTATGCTCAGCCTCTGATTCCCTGTAGCTGTCCACACTATGTGGGGAAACTAAAGGCAGAACAATTGGAACCCATAGGTGAACTTAAAGTTTTCTTTTCTTTCTTTCTTCCTTCCCTTTTTTTTTTTTTTTTTCAAAGATTGTACGTATTTATTCATGAGAGATACAGAGAGAGAGGCAGAGACATAGGCCGAGGGAGATGCAGGCTCCCTGCAGGGAGCCAGATGCAGGACTTTATCCCAGGACCCCGGGATCACAACCTGAGCCGGAGGCAAATGCTCAACCACTAAGCCTCCTGGGTGCCCCTTATTTCTTTTTATCTGACATAGTCCACTCACTGCAGTTAAGTTTCATGCTGATTATATTTGAGGTTCTAACAATGTAATGAATAATGGGTACTCAGAGTGAAACAAAAGATTCATGTCAATATTAATCATTCTCCTGGGGCACCTGGGTGGCTCATTTGGTAGAGCATGTGACTTTTGATCCTCAGGGTCGTCAGTATAAGCCCCACATTGGGTGTGAAGCCTACTTAAAAAATTTCATTCTCCCGTGATTGTTACTGAACCTATAGATAGAATGATCAAGTTTTCTCTCGTCTTTGAGAATAGTGATTTAATTGATTAGTTGCTCTTCCATTATCACCAACGTTAGTTTTCTGTTAAACAGATTATAGGACATAATGTAATTTCTGTGAAATGATGAGTTAACATACAGTATATATGGGCAGAAAGAACCTAAGTGATTAGTAGATAATTGATAAGAAAAGCTTTAAATGTCTGAATAACTTAAATGAGAAGTTTGGAATTCTTTTAACTCATCAAGGTGAAAATCTTTATCAACTTCTGGCTTATGGTGAGGGGGCCTATACGTTCTCTGACATGAGTACCATTGCTTTGCTAGAATGAAAGTATCTGATTCTGACTTCACACCTCCACATACCTGTGAGAATACACAGCTACTGAAGCATATACTCTTGTCGGTGGCTGGAGATTGGACCCATAACCCTGGGCTATCTATAAAATGACTGCTTACCTGGGGAGACAGTGTGAGCTGCAGGATCTGAGCAAATCCTTTGGCAGTACTGAAGGCATAAGAGCATGCTGTCCATAGGAGGCTTTGACCCTCTGGAAAGGCATAGAGTTTACCCTTTCCCTTCAGGTAAGCAGTCATTTTACAGATAGATGTCTGGAGTTAAGGAGTTAGTCTCTATCTCTTGGGTAGAGTATGTGGCTTTACTGGCTGTATATTCTCCTGGACTTGCTGCGCAGTTACGATTCTTATGGTTAGAGTTTATTTGTGTTGAATGTTTGATTTTTTTTCTTTTACTTCTCTTCCCTACATCAGGTTCAAGTGTCCTCAGTAAGCCTTGTTCAGTGACTGTAGCCAATGAGACAAGCAAGAAAAAAGTGGATGTTATTGACCTAACGATAGAAAGCTCTTCTGATGAAGAGGAAGACCCTCCTGCCAAAAGGAAATGCATCTTTATGTCAGAAACACAAAGCAGCCCAACCAAAGGGTTTGTTAATTTATAGTTCACTATTGTTTATTACACTTGGAACTAACTGTTCTTGGTACAGGTTTGTAAATGTCTGAGAGTTGCATAACCATAGAAGGCTATTTTCGTTTGCCTTTGTTCAGTTGAAATATTTTCAAGAGAGCACATTGTTTAAAGGAGAGAAATTTTAATGAAATTATTAACATCTTTGGGAAGTGAGAGGTGAAATCTTCTCATGTCTAAGTATTTATTTCATATTTGATTCTTTTTTGTCATTTTGTGGAACCTATTTGTAACGAGTAAGTTTGGCATCACAGACCAACATGAGTAAGTAAGCCTGGCATAAAAATGGAGTGTGGCATTGGGAATCTGACAAGTGCGGATTCCAGTTTTGAAACCATTGCTTACTTGGTCTGGGATCTTGACTGAAATACTTGTTTGAGCCTACTTGTTTGAGCCTCCCTTTTCTACTCTGTAAAATGGAGTCAAATAATGCCTACCTCATAAAATGACTGTCAGGTTTCAATAAGATAGTGAAAGAGCTTAGGCTCAGTGTCAGGCATGTGGTAGTCTCTCAGTAAATGATTGCTTGCCTTCCTATTTCATCCTCTCCAGGGCAAACTGTAGGCAAGTAAATGCGCTCTAGCATGTATGTTTTATGACTCATGTAATTGCTGTCCTATGTAGTAGGTGATAGCTTGGAGTATCTAGCAACAGGCACTTCTTAGAAATTTTGGAAACTGCAAGAAAGTAGCAGGGGGTTTTCCTGACATCTCATGAACATAACATTTTGGACTTGGGTGTGCCATCTTGTCCTTTGGACCTGTCAGTGCACTTATTTTTTTCTAATGGCTTTATTGGAGTATAACTTACATGCCATAAAATTTTCCTATCTTAACTATTAAGTTGTCCAGTTCATTGATTTTTAGTAAATTCAGAGTTGCCCAGTCATCATCACAATTCAGTTGTAGAATATTTCCAACACATAGTAAACTTCCCTCATGTTCACTTTTGCCTGTTATAGATATTTTTAATAAATGGAATTATACTGTCAGTGTATTTTAGTTTAAAAAATCTAGAAGTTGTAGCTACCCAGCTCATTCCATGAAATCTTAATGCCTAAATGAGATTTACACATTAACAACCATGCGTGATAAAGCTGGCTCACATTAGCAAGTTCACTGAAAATTCTAAATTCAGTCTTAAGTCATTTAATTATATGTCAAAATGGCATCCATTACCACAAAGTAGGGTTCATCCAGGAATGCTTCATTGTTAGGAAATACATTGATAAACTGGATTGTGTCATAAGGATAACTATGTAGTCATCTTAATGGAGTCTGGAAAAGTATTTAGTTCATTAATAGCCATTTCTGATGGAAAGTCTTTGAAATAACAGAATTCACTTAATGGTTTGAAGGGTTTACCGCTGAAGCTGATTGATTTATTCTTGGGCTGCATTAATCAAAGAAGCATAGTGTTCAGGATTATATACTCACACTAGTTTTATTCTGTTTACGGCTAGATGATTTTTACTTAATATCATTTTAGATATAAAATGTTGTGCATCAGAAGATGGGAATAGGGTGGTAAAGAGTGCAGACTGTAGCATGATGGATGGATGTATCTAAGGACTGACTCTGTTAAGCCAGGAAAAGAGAAGATGTGATAATGTAAATATCTTGTAGTTCTTAAAAGCAAATCATTGATGAGGTGAATTAAGTTTATTCTATGTTACAACATTTGGGAGATCTAAGTCCAGTGGAGGGAAGATACATGGAAAGACACTTTCAATTAGAGCTGAACATTAGGAAAGTTGATGTTTTGTGCTAAGATCACATTTTCTGTGTTGAGGTAGGATGTATGCCACCTGTCCCAGTGGGTGTCATGGAGACCCATCTATGATTATATCATCTCTGTAATCCCTTCCAATTCTTTTTTTTTTCCCCCCTTCCAACTTTTAATGCTTTTGTGGTTTTGTTCCTGGTCCATCCTTTTCATATTCTGTCTTATGATGCAGCATCTATAATTTTCTTGGTTTTCCTCTGCTGTGTAAGTTTATCATAGGAGTTCTTGGTCAATGATAGTAAGCAAATGAGAAAGAATAGAGAATGAGAGACCAGGAAAACTTGCTTTCAATTACATTCCAGAGAGCAGTTATTTTTTAAGAGGTATTGTTTTAGTAAAATACTTTTTTTAAAAAAGTTGTATTTATTTTAGAGAGAGAGAGAGAGTACACATGAGTGAGAGAAGAAGGGGCAGAGGGAGAGAGAATCCAAGCTGCTACTTGCTGAGTACAGAGCCCGACACAGGGCTTGATCTGAGCTGCAACAGAGTCAGACACTCAACTGACCGAGCCACCCAGGCACCCCTAAAAATTGTTCTTGAAAACAATTTTGCAGTTGTTTTATAATCAAGAGATAGAACACATTCCACCTAGGCATAACTTCTGTTAACATTTTGATAGTTCTCCTTCAAGCCTCTCTCCTTGCGTACTTACTCTAGTCCTTAAATGTGGTCATATAGTAGTTATCAGAAGAGATTGGCATCTTAGTCTAAGACTTTAAAAAAAAAAAGCCTCTGATATTTTTCTACATTAAAGGATAATTTTAAATATTATCTCCCCACCCATTCCCTGAACATTGAATGATTGCTTTGTGATTGATAAGGTATTCTAAAGACCAGAATAGACAAGAATAGGGATAAATATGTATTTCTGTGGATTAAGACTCATTAGGAATTGGTAACAAAATTGAATCTTTTTTGTTTGTATGATAAAGTGGGAGAGCATAGGGAATTTCAGGCTTATGGGTAAAAATTCAAGTTATTGAACTGTTAATTTATTTTCAGACGTGTAAGTCTGGGCCAAGTATGATGAATTCAGTGATCCAGTACATAGTTTAGAATGCTAGTATTTGCTGTCTAGCAGTGTTCCTACAACTTGCCTTTGTGCTGTGATGTTATGGATGAAGCTACAAAAATTTAAAATATGTATGAACACATGCATAATGTGTACCTCTGCCTGTGTATTTGCCAATTCTATGAGGAGGCAGTAACATGTTAACAAACTTTAAATTTTTTAAAATTACTTCATAGTATCACATTTTTATACCCACAGTTCCATCAGATATGGCCATTTACATTTCTCCATGGTCCCTGTTATTCCATACTTATAAATCCATCTATTTTTTGTATAGACATTAGAATCATTTATCTTTCTGAATATAGTCCTTGTGAATATTCTAATTAAACCCAAAATCTGCTACCAGTGCATAATTTGATAATGGTCACAAGTGACTAATTTACCTCTTCTATAAAAATGGAATTTGTGTTAATGGTTGCAAAGTTCAGGTAATAGAAATTAATCTGCACAAAATAGTTTTTCATTTTTGCTGAAGTTTTAGATGTTGATCTAAGAATTTGTACCTTCATTGGATTTTGACATTTTCGTGTTGTCACCGTCAAAATTTTGTATTGGAGAAACAAATAGTAGTTACTTAAAGTTTTGTGTTATGAGAACAGAACCTGTATTAGATGTACTGTGGTGATAGGCCATGTCTTGGGTCGCTGACGTGATGCTACAGCTGTAAGTAATGGAGCCGGGGAGGAAAGTGAGTTTTGTTGTTGTCTTCTATAAATCTGATTCAAGTTCATAGGTCAATTCAGGATCAAGACAAAAGAAACTTTTCAGTGTGAGATACTGAAGAAGGAGAAGGGAGAGCAGGAGGAAGGTAGGCACAGCCGTGTGCACGTGTGTGTATCTTCAAAGTCTTGTCTTTTACATTTCAAAAATATGATTGAGGTATTAATACTGTGAGACAGCCAGAATAATCAGAGCCACTTTTTAAACCCCCTCCTCAGCATGAGCGTACCGGTCTCTCTCCTTAGCCCCTACATCCCCTTCCCCAGTTTTAGATACACATTCTTGTGTGGGAGGTAGGGTCACGTGTAATTTGAAAACCCTTTTGGTGATGACCTGTTGTACTTTCATTCCTGTAAAGGACCATGGTTTTTGTTTTTGTTTTTATAAATTTATTTTTTATTGGTGTTCAATTTGCCAACATACAGAATAACACCCAGTGCTCATACCATCAAGTGTGCTCCCCTTAGTGCCCATCACCCAGTCACCCAGTCACCCCCACCCCCCGCCCACCTCCCCTTCCACCACCCCTAGTTCGTTTCCCAGAGTTAGGAGTCTCTCATGTTCTGTCTCCCTTTCTGATATTTCCCACTCATTTCTTCTCCTTTCCCCTTTATTCCCTTTCACTATTTTTTATATTCCCCAAATGAATGAGACCATATAATGTTTGTCCTTCTCCGATTGACTTATTTCACTCAGCATAATACCCTCCAGTTCCATCCACGTCGAAGCAAATGGTGGGTATTTGTCGTTTCTAATGGCTGAGTAATATTCCATTGTATACACAAACCACATCTTCTTTATCCATTCATCTTCCGATGGACACCGAGGCTCCTTCCACAGTTTGGCTATTGTGGACATTGTTGCTAGAAACATCGGGGTGCAGGTGTCCCGGCATTTCATTGCATCTGTATCTTTGGGAGGACCATGGTTTTAAACCTCTAGGAAAAGATGTGCTTTAATAATACATAATTTATTTTATCTCATCCCCAGTTCTTTCTTTCCTGCCCCACAGAGTCTGCCTTATCTAGTATTGCTCACCTCCTGCCTGTGGTTTTAGAGACCAAGAAGCCTTCTGATTCTAAGCCAGACAGGTTGCTCTTTACATAATGACTTCCATCTTCAACCCTCAACCCTCAACCTTCAATCCTCTGGGAAACGCGTTTGAAATACTAGGCTTCTGCTGTCTCAAGCATATTGTCTCCTGTGGATCCATTTTTAAGACTTTTGAACTCTGACCTATGTTGTTTATTCACTATTCTGAGAATAAACAACACAGTTGCCAGCACAGCTATATATGCCTCTCAAGATGACTTCATTTTTCACATTTCCGACGCTGTCCATATTTTTGACAAATAGTATAGAATAAGAGACAAGATCCTCATGTCATCATGCAAACTAGTTTTAAATGACTCTAGTGTCTTAATAGGTTGTGATATTTCAATGGTTGGAGATTTAAATTGAGGTCATGAAATAGTTCTGTCAGTTGTTTAGAGTTGAAAAGTATCATGCAACTTTGTTATCAATTCTTATCACTAGTGTGTAATAAATCGGAGCAGTAATGGGAAGTATTTCGACCAAAGGAAAGGCCCATCTAGAGGTCCTAGTTGTCCTCGCATTCTAGCTTTGTGATTATGGTGCTAAGTTTCTGTTGGTTTTATTTTTTGTAGTAATTCCTTTCAACTGCATAATTCTGTGCCTCTCTCATTAAGCTTAACAGTAGTTCATTGGCAGTGCTTTGGGATGCTAACATTAATGTCCCTGTGTCCTTGTCCCTTCTCCTTTTTTTAACTTAATAAATTTTATTTTTCAAAATGTACAGTTGGTGGGACTTGCTTATGCATCTTTACTAGCAGCAGGGGCATCTCCACCATTGGTATTTCTGGTGCAAGTCACTTGAATGCTGTGTTTTGAAAACAGTTCAAGGAGTCCTTTACTCAGGAATTCCTGAAGGGGGCTGCCCTGGCCAGGGAATTATGAATCTTCAGTTTCTCAGATACAACAGCTGGGGTTAACTAGCTTATAAATGGGAAATTCCTCACAGAGTTTGACATATAAATAAGAGCAGGTTATTGATCTTAGGTCTCAAACCCTGGCTTTGGACTATTTCTTTTTGGTCTGTCCCCAAATTTGTTCACTGAATCTTTATCTTTCTTAGCTGAGTTTACTGCATCTGTTTTTTTTTTTTTTTTTTTCTTCTTGTCCTTGGATGGCATCATGAAGCTCAGAGCAGCTGCTACCGCTGCAACCTCACTAAGATGATGGACACAAAAGATGACCACCACCAGCTATAGAATCCCTAATATTTCTTATTTTCTTGTGTACGTTCAAGATGTTTTTCTTGTTAGGTTCTGATTGTTGACCCTGGGTGTATAAGAGAAAATGAAAGTTACATAGGTAGAATGCAAAGTCCTCTCTCTTTATTCTTGACATTTGAAAAAAAATGATTAATTATATGCTTGAAATTTTAAAGCTATAAATATATATATATGTATTTTTATATGCATATATATAAAAAGCCAATTATGTATTTCTCAAGGGTGTTTAATTTGTATTCTTAATAGTATGATTAGTTAGTTTCAAAGTCTACCCTTTTAAAGTAGATGGTATCATAGTAACATAACATTTTTACTTCTGGACATTTTATTTTAAATCTTGAGAAATCATCTTATTCTAATTTTGGATTGCTGCCTATTATCATCAGGTTGGCTGGCTTTAGGATTGGCTATCTTTATCTTTGCTCAGGTGATTCTCAGATAAGATTGCTGGTAATTAACACAGTTTGAGTTAGAAGAGCTTCTGGTTGAGCTATCGTAAGTAGATTGACTTATAAAGGTGCCATGATTTAAATAAAATCTTAGTAGTCCATTTTTATTTCTAAATTTCTTTATAGATAAAATTACTAATATCCACATCTGTGTTACACATACATTAATAAAAGCATATGTAAAGTACATTTCTATTTGTGGTTGAAAGTTTTCTGTATTGCTCCAGCACTGTACATTATGTTTAATGCCAGCTTGCTCTTATGTCACAGCTGCTGTTGAGAGCCAGCATACGTTCATGTTAAAATGAAGTCTGTTAAGAAAGAGGAGAGTAGAGTGGAGGACTGTGTAGTGAGTAGCCACCATGTAGCTGTGTTGAAACTTAGTGCGCTTACAGCTGAGAATGCCCAGTGGTACAGCCCTTCTCTCCTGTGAACTAACAGCCAGATTGTTTGTAATTTCCCATGCTATTTAAAACAGGGTTCTCATGTATCAGCCATCTTCTGTAAGGGTGCCCAGTGTGACTTCGGTTGATCCTGCTGCTATTCCGCCTTCATTAACAGACTACTCAGTACCATTCCACCACACGCCAATATCAAGCATGTCATCAGATTTGCCAGGTATGTGAAGAGTTATTGTATTTTGTACCAAGTTTTATTTATATATACTCATAATCTGTGGAGCAATGTAGTGTTAAAATTTAAGCAAATAGTAAGGAAATTTGAAGGCTTCATTCAAAGGTAGTATCTATTTTAATATATCACATTCAATTCCTATCATTTTAACTACAGAGCAATCTATAGATTCCTGATAATAGGAAATGTAATAGGATAGTAGGAAAATTTTGGAGACTTTCCTCTCCCTCATAAAGAATTTGTACTCAGTGACATTTTCTTTATCACAGAAGCTTCACAGGTTCTGGAGAGTATTTTCTCATGATCTTGGTAGCCTCTCACAGATTCAGAACATATTGTTATACCATGGGGTTAACATGACCCATAACAAAACCCCTGTGGGGTTTTTTCCCTCTGTAAAAATAGAATCTACCAGCTGTTTCCTTAGAGCACTGCTTAATATTTAGTGATATCTCTTATGTGTATATTAACATTTGAAAAATTCAATGCTGTTTGAATTACTTTAGAACCAAGGCCATATAATAAAATTTGGAACCTCCCTCCCATCCCCCCCCCCCCCCCCCCCGCACGTTTCTTCCCTCCATAGCCATTGTTTTTGCAAATATTTTTTTGTCAATCAAATTTGAGCAAGCTGAAACCAGTGCCTCTTGTATTCATGACTTCCTTTCTTTCTGAGGGGCCCTTTTTGTGGAATATAGTACCCTCCTCCTGTTACTAATTTTCTTTCCTAGATTTGTGAAGTTAATTTTGACCCACAATTTATTTTTCTTATCCTCTTAATGAGGTTTTTATTTTAAACATGGTATGTATTCTGTTGGGCAAAATTTGTGTTGTTGAAACAATTGGTAGTTGTGTTACCTGGCCTAATGTAATCTTGCCACTTGAAATTTATTCAGATTATTTGAATAAAATTTAATCAAGGAGAATAAACCACTAATACTATCACAAAGTTTCAGGAAGCCTACTTAACTATGTTTACTTCATGTGTACTTGGGGAATTGGTATTTTAAAACATTGTTAAGCCCAGCCGGCACCAATTAAAAAATATTTGTTGTGTACAAAACTTGATGCTAAGGTAAAGAGATGGTTTCGTGGTCCATAAGACTGACGGAACTCAGAGGTACTTGATTCCTAACTGCCATGTTTTCCTTTAACTTCGGCTAGTTTTAAATGAGGTTGAAAAGTGTTCACGTGTCATCTTAGTATGTGTTATAAACAAGCATTCTGGAAGGATTTGTTTTCCTAAAGCTCTTGAAATACAAATTAATGCTAAAAAAACCTTACTAAAGTGACCCTGGCCATTAAGAATAGAACAGCCACAATTTACAAATCACTTGCTCTGTTAGTTTTCACATTCTGTGAGTCTGGATGAATTTTTAATTTTGTTGGAGAATTTACATTATTTCAAAATTTGCATAAAGTGAGACTATAAAATGTGCAGATTTAAGAAGCAATAAATTATGTTAACCGTGTATTTTGTAAAATACATTTCAAGCTGGTATTAAGAAACTAAAGTTAATATGCAAGGTTGATATTTGGCCAGTATAAACCATTGTGGGGTTACTGGTTATTGAAGTGTTGAAATGCTTTCTTACCAGTTGATAAATTGGAACAGAATAGGATCAATTGTACTTTATAAGAATTACCAGTTTATCATCATGTATGAATTATGTAGCAATTACTACATCTAAATAGTTTAGCTTTTACTTTGGTTTTATTGTTAATGTGCTCTTTTGTAGTTAGTAATTATTTTGGTTTTATTTTTGTGCATAATTTTTATGTAATCAGTCCTAATGTGCAGAGTTGATATTTATAAATTTAATAATTTATAATAAAATATTAAATAGAACATCAAGAATGGAGAGATGACAAAGTTTTAATACATTTCTTAACATTCCTTTTAAACATCATAAACGTGAATCTTCTGAATCTGCAGGAGAACAAAGAAGAAATGATATTAATAATGAACCGCAGCTTGGAACATCTCCTGATACTGTGCAACAATGAATACAAAATAAAACAAATAATTTGTATTTATGGAATGGAAAACAGCTTGATTATTTCAAGAAAAAATATGACTGCCTTATTATTGCTAGTGCCATATTGTCAGGTGCGAATGGAGCTCAAAAGTTGTATCATTAAAATTGGGAAGTGCTAAACATTTACATATTTAACCATGTAGCAATCCTGTAGCAATCATGTTTTGTTAAAGTTCATGGCTCAAGGAAAATGTGGTGTTACTAATAAGATATGTAGAGTAGATGTCACATAAAGAAGCAGTTAAAACCTAAAAACTACAATTTTATCATCAGTGTTAATAAAACATTTAGAATGTACCATCAGAATTTTAACACTGCCTGCTTTTTAGTTAAAAATAATTGAGCATTTTCAATCATGAAATACTTAGGTGGGCATAAAAATATATCAGTACAACATGCTGCAATGGAAACTTAAGGTGAAATAAAACAGCATTCTACTAAACTACAAAACAAGGCAGTAACATTTTAATCTGTATTCGTGAAACTCCATCTATTTCATATCAGAGCTTTAATAGTATGCTTAAAATGTAAGATGCAAGACTTTGATAGTAGTTTAAAGTTTTTTGTCAGAAGGAATAACATCTGACATCTATTGAATTTCAGTGTTACTGTTAGAGAAAAAATGGTTTCAGTGAGAAATATTTACATTAAAACATTGGATTTTGTATGGAGGGTATATATAATAATGCTAGGGGCGTAGTCAGGAGTTTCAGCCAAACCAAGAAACATTTCTAGGTGTTTTGCCATGGCATTTTATGGATCATCATATTCAGTTATCCTTGGATAAGGTGTCAAAAGATACAGATCAAGTAAATGTCTTAAATCTTTCATCAGTATAAATTGACTGGCACATGAGATGATCATCAAAGAGAATTATAGTACATCTGAAGAGCTGGGAATTGAAATAATGAAAATGTGAAGAATCTTTGCATCTTGATGGGCAGCCTCCAGTGCTGGAGCTGCACAGTTTAGAAATTATATCAAGACTGTATATTTATTTAAATTGTAGTTAAGAAGTGGGAATAGTTAAACATTTAGAAAATGAGCATTTTTGAGTGATTTGGCTTCAGTATGCAATGCAAGAGATATTTTAGCTTTATAAAAGAGGTTTAAGTTATTCAAATGGACTGAGTGATTCAACAAACATTAAAAATGATTGAACATATAAAATTAAGTAGGCTATAAAAAGCTGAAGCTATTATTAAAAATGTTAACACCATTTGAAGCAAAGCAAAACCAAATTAATAAAATTAAGTCAGTTAAAGGATAATGCCAATAAACTATATTTGTGACTTAGTCAATAACAGAAATGTTGAATATATAAAATTTTAAAGATATTATAAGGGCTAGACATTTTGAATTACTGTTCAGCAGAAGTAGAGGATTTACTGACCAATATCGTTGATGTGAAGAGAAACTCTCAGCTTATTTTGAGATATATCATCTACTGATTATGGGGAAGTCATTGGAAAAGTTAATCATGATCCCCTTTGTCCAGTGTTGCCTAGACTCCCTTGTATCCTACAGCTAGTGATAGGCATACGGAGTGAAAAACTGTATCAACAACAACAGTTTTTAAAAATGCTTTAGAAATTAAATTATTTCTTTTAAATGATTGGTGCTATAGCTTGTATCACTTGATAAGCCTTTTTATCATATCCTTAGTGATTATAAGGGAATAAATATACTTTAAAAGAGGTATAAATTATTCATACTGGTTATTAAATATTTTAAATATCATTTCCACGAATACTCTATATTTTGAGTAACAGTCTAATATCAGACTTTTATTCTGTATGATTGTTACATTTGAGGTGACGTTGAAGCCAGCGTATATAAGTTCATAGACTTGAACAGAAATTGGCCTGTCTCACTGACCTATACCTACAATTTTTTTAATGATTTGAAATTTAGAGAGTTTCAGGTGAAACTGATCTTGAAGTTTATTGCTAGACTTTTCAGACTTGAAATTTTTTTATTATTTATTGTTATAATTTTAATACTTCCAAATGGTATTACTGGGCAGACTTTTCCACACTCCTGTTTCTAAAAGCATAATTGGAGAATCCCAGATCTTTGGTTTAGAAAATGTTAGCTTATAACCCACTAAGCCCTACTAAGATTTGACTTGTAAGTGAGCAGCAGTTAACCAAGTGCTTGCTTTGTGCAGAGTGTTGAACTGTGTACTACTCCTCATGTGGGGACAGGCTGACAGAGAGCAATCCATGAAACAGACATCTGTTTAAGAAGTGCTATTTTAGATGAAGTTCATTGTGGTGTATTTCTAAAAAATAAATGTGAAGTATCTTAAGTGCCTAAGTATGGTTTTTTTTTTTTTTTAATGATCCGAATCCAGATCATTTTCTTACTGTTTTTATTGTTTCTCATTCTGTTAAGTGATGAAGGGGAAAAGTTTGCTTTGACTAGTCTTACTTCTCTGGAAATTTTTGGACTGGTCCCTTTTAAGTCTCTGGGAGGCGGTTTTTCCAGTTGTTTTGTGAGGGGAATATGTGCATTTTGGAGTTTTATGAGCTTTAAATATCACTGATTGTAATATCAAACTTCTGTTTGGCAGAATGGTAAGCACTTACCCAAATGTTTTATGACTCATGAAATACAAAATGATTTTGGGAAATAATTCTTGTCTCCAAAATATGAGACAACTATTAACAAAGCATTTTTGTTTTAGGTTTGGATTTTCTTTCCCTTATTCCAGTTGATCCCCAGGTATGTATCCTGAATTTAAGCAACTAATTTGTATTTGATTGTTATGTCATACTAACTAAAAATGACCAGTTGCATAAAATCAGGACAGTCAACTTTCAGTTACTTAACTTAATGGAAAGGAATGACTATAAATATTTCACAATTTTATTTGGAGGAATAAAGTTGCTGTTTTAAAATTTGTGGTATTTTGACTTGATACCTGAATTTTTAATTGTATTTTATTTAGTTCATTTCTTACAAGCACTTGAGTGATTAAAATGAAGGGAAGCAGTGATGACTGGAAGTTAAAACTTCACAGAGATTATTTGTGAAACACTTGTTCTATATATCAGAAAGAGCGGAAGCCGATTCAACAGACTTGAATCATTAGCTCACTTCTTCCTGTTGTTTAGAGGCAGTCAGATTTAGACTTTAGGGATGCCCCAATTTAAAGTTGCTGTATACCCGTCATTCCTTTTTTCTCTGCCAGCGATAAGAAACTCGAGTATCTCCGAGTCCCGACATGAAGACCTGCAGTAAACCTGGACTGACAGGTGGATAGCAGAGGCAGAGCAGAGGAGGGAAGGGCGTGGGAGAAGCGGAAGGGGAAGGGGACACAGAGAGACTTCGAGAGAATTGCTGAGGGTAGGGAGGGCCGGAGGAAGACCCACACCCCACTGCTTCCTAGGCCACAGAGGTTGCTAAGGCTTGTGGCAGTCCCCCGTGTCAGTTCTCTGTGTCTGAGCCCTGAAATAGCACTGGAGATTTGGGCCCAGGGTAATGTGTAGAATGAGGAGTTGTTCTCACCTTGAGTGACTTTGTTATTACATCAATAGATTGTATAACCAGAAGTACATGTTTTTCTAGGAAATTGATTCTTCAGGCTTAAAATGTTACTGATTTTTATGAGAATCTTCCTTTAACAGTGATTTTGGAGCCCAGAGGGTTTTGATTTCATAGTGCTGTTCGGCATGCTTAGTGTCCAGCTGACTGACTTGGTAGGCCAGTAGAGGGATGAGGTTGCGCCTTCAGTTGCCCTTCAAATCTTTAGATTGTTCTCCTTTACATCCATGATGCCCGTGAACCCTGTCATCTCTGTGCAGATATGTGCCGGTTACCCATGGAGGATAGAGATAGAGGAAAAATGGCTGCAGCCCGAGTATTACGAGAATTCACAGGGCCTATTGATAGCGGGACTATGGTGTCTTGCATTCATCTTATAAATGAGAGAGCATCTCTTTGTTAGAAGTTTCTGGGCTTTTTTCCAGATTCTTTCCCCAATATTGGTGGAAAATTGGAATGGATTTGATTTTAAAGAAGTTTAATACCTGACAGTTGTGCTCTTTTTAGAGCTTCTAGAAGCTCTTTAAGAATGATTCCCTGTCCCCTGCCCCCTTTAGCCAGTATCCCTTTGATGTCTTTGTGCATGGCATTCATTTTATTGATAAACCAAGACCCTTATCCATCCTAAACACTACTTTTTTAAAAAAAGACAACTTGAATTTTACTTGTTGCCCTTCTGCTGACTGGCAGAGTAAGCCTGGGGCTGTTTGTTGGTGTTTTAAGATCTTTTGGAAGATGGTGTAGTCAAAACAGCTTTAGTTTTCAGTTCCTGTTTGGTAACTTAGTATCTGTAATAATAGGTTGAGAAATTTGTAGAATTGATGATATTGATAGGATATTGTTACTGATCTTCTTTCATACAGTTAATCTAAAGACAGACTTTTAGGACTTGTACATATTGGACCTCATTTATTTTACTAAAGCCAGTGCTGCTGTTTTCACATAAAACACTCTATAGTGACATAAAATAAAGCTGTTAGCTCCTGTCTCTCTATTTCTCTTGGACAATGTAAGAGTATTAAACTCAGGTTTGAATTTGGGAGTCAGCGATCAAGATGGTAAGGAAACTAGAAAAACGAATTCTTGGAGGGTGGGTATCAAGTCTCACAAGGAAGATTAGCTTAGATTAGATCTCCTTTAAGATTTATTCCAAAATTTTGTGATTATGTGGGATACGATAGTTCTACCATGTAGTCTCTATTTTAGAACAAATGCCATCCTCCCGATTACGTGTCATTTTGTGTATGTCCAAAGGATTCAGTTGGCACTATGAAGATGATCTGTCTTAACATTATTCCTAAAGGGTCTGATTGATACTAAATTTTGAAAGAATTACTGAATTTTGCATTGACATTTTTGCTTAATACCATTAGAAGTATTTGCTAGCCTTTATGATGTGATTTAAACCTGGTGTAAATACTTTTAGTGAGCATATTCTTTTGGAAGTTAAGTATATGAGTCATAATTGTGGGATCAATACTTAACTATTAAATAATTTGGTTTATGGACATTTTGGTACTTGTACTAATATATTTGGTCACCGAAAATTCTACAAGATTTGAGAAAATGAAAACGATGTTGCACTCACTAAATACAGTAAAATAGCTAAATTCATGCCACCTTCCATCCAAAGATGGGAAATTTTGAGAAATTTATAAGTCCCACTGGGATTTAAATATGTGGCTGTCACTTGTGCATATCTAACAATTTCTAGTCTCTTTATTTAAAATCAATGTAGCCTCTTCCTCATCGGCATCATTGTTTGTTTCAAGCAGTACTGTCCTCCTATGTTTTTGGATAGTCTCACCTCACCCTTAACAGCAAGCAGTACGTCTGTCACCACCACCAGCCCCCATGAAAGCAGTACTCATGTTAGTTCATCCAGCAGCAGGAGTGAGACAGGGGTCATAACCAGCAGTGGAAGTAACATTCCTGACATCATCTCATTGGACTAAAGGAGGACTTCACTCGATTCTAGGAATCATTCATCAAAACTTCTTTCTTGGATCTCTGGTCCGTGGAAGCTATTTTTTTTGGTAACAATTACTTTGATATTTATTGATGTCAAATGGATTCTTTTGCTTTCTGAGAGACGAACACAGATGACTGCAGCAAGAACCAAATGACATGCAAGGATTTTTCTTACTCATGCTGTACTCTGAGCATCAGATACATTTGGCCATAACTGTATCTTCTCCAGAGATGGATTTCAATTTCATATGTTACTGAATGGATTCTACACACACATCAGTTAAAATTTTTTTTGTTGTAATAAACAGCAATAAAATTATGTAAATATTCAAGTAAACTTTTTTCTAGCTAAAGATGTAATCAATGATTCTAAAATGACAGCAACTTTTGTTTAACCTGATGTGAAGGAAAAATACATGGAAGGAAGTCATGTTTGCTGAATGAGTCCTTTCCACGGAGATTTGTTCTGTTTCATCAAAGTAATGAAGTCTTGCTAAGCGGCCTGAGCTTGGGCTCCATTTTTCTTCCTGCAGTTCCTCTGTTCTTCCTAATTCCATCAAAGAAAAATGGCCTTTGTGTTTGTTACTCATTTTTCCCTAGTTGTCATTTACACTTTGATGTTGTTTGCTAGCACTTGCAGAGCGAAGTTCTGGGATTCGGCTGCTCTTTGTCAGTGATTGTGCTGAAGAACACTGCAGATTCTGCCGACATAATATGTGTTATTTTTGGTAATTGTACATTCTCATTCTAGAGATTTCTACAAAATTAGGCTTGCCTTTTTGAAAAAAATTCTGTGCGGCCATTGAATGTTGAATGAAATGTTTTTGGAGTGACATGTGGCTAGAATGTTCATTAGAATTTTGTGCACACTGGCCAGAAACATTGAGAGCTTTGAGGCAGTGGAAAAACAGGTTTGGGGGAGGTGGGAATAAGAAAGTTTTAATCTCTTCCTAGGAACTTCTTTTGCTCATTTATTTTATAGAATAATATACAAATCTTTGTTGCAACTTCTCACATTTTAGTAACACTAACAAAGTAAACAGGATTTAGAACTCTGGTCACATTTCTCACCAGTGCAGTCTCTGATGATTTTCAAACTTAATTAGAAGACACAAACCACTGCAAGGCATGGGGACTGCATCGGATTTCCTGTTCCTTTTTTTTTTGTTTTTTTTTACAAGGAAATCTTTGGATACCACAAAGGACAAGCAGAGTTAGAGATGTTTGAATTTAAAGTAAGGAAGGGTTGGGGAGGATGGGCCCACAGCTCACCTTGAAGCTCACTCAGTGTGCTTGATTTTAAATCCCTCAGGAGACCGAGTTTTACCCTTGGAGAAACATTTCAATCCACATTTTGTATTTCCCTTTGTTTCATTTGGCTCTCTAAATTTTTTGAGTTCTCAAGGAATTAATACTTTTCTAATGTTTGCCTTTCTCTCCCTAACTGTATCTATTTTAAAAATAAAACCCTTTTTAAAAATGACTAACCTGATTTCTCAGACTGAAGTGCCCAGATAAAGAGTACCAATTTCAGTTAGAATAGGGATACTGTTACATTATATCTGGGTTGGTGTAACCCCAGGAAGCTGACTTGTCACTGCCTGGGTGGTTTTGTTTTTGTTTTTAAACACCTCAAGTTTTCATGGACGCTATACTCCTTTTGTACTGATTTAATTTCATGTGATTTTCTATGGCATTCCTCCTTTGGCTACGTCATTGCTTTACTTAATGTATTATTCCTTTTGGAGAGCTGCTTACTATTAAAAACATGGAAACAAACCTGAATCTTCTTGCAGTAGTTGCACCATCATTACCAGTTTTACCTTCTTAGCCATTAGATTGCCAATCCGTGTTACAGGCCTTTGGTTCAGATAGAGAATTTCTTCCTAGTAAAATTTTATGTTGCTGCTCTAAATACAGATGCAATTTCTGCTAACTCTGTAATCAGATAGAAGACATAATCCTGACTTGTGTGGTATCATTTGTTAATAAATAAATGATGTATATTTGTTATCATTTTGTTACCTTTTAGATACTCAGACTCCCCCTCCCCCACTTAATCAACAAAGTTTTATAAGGTTAAATGAAAATATATTCATAGAAATTAGTTTATTTACTTGGTTCTTGTAACCGATACCTCTGTACTTTTATAGTTGTGCTTTGTTTTCTTTTTTACTACTTTATGTGAACAGTTTTAGTGTTCATTTTTGGTGCTTTACACTGAAATTATATAAAATTTTAATTTATACAGGCAACTAACATTTTTAAAAATACACTTTTAAGTTTGTAATCTTAAAATTGGATCTTTTGTGTATGTATCTTTGAAGGTGAGTACTTCTCTTTATGCTTTTGCCTTACAACAACATGATCATTAAGTCATTATATATATATTTTTTTTGCATGGTCACCAAATACTGTTACTGAGACCCTGACTTAGTTTATTTTGCTTGCCCAGATTTCTGCTTAACCAAGTGTAATGCAATTTCAGAGGAGGTTGTCTTAGCTGTTATTTAGACGTCAGCCAACTAGTGATTCTGTGGAGTGTCTTGTTTAAGGAAAGGAATGCTGACCTCAGCTGCTAGTCTACTCTTAAAGACACTGAGGAGGCAGCCTGTGGTTTTGATCTTCATTCACGGAGAAATGTTAAGGGCTTTTCCTTAATTTGGTGATTCCTGACACTGTAATTGGTGCTGAATATAGCTTCACAGCTAAACTCTGCTTATGTTCACTAACTTTCTGACCCTTAGATGGGCCACTGTAGGATTTTGTAATTTCCATTTCTGCCCAGAAAGTAAAATACTTGGCATCTGTCATAGGATAATTATAAGGCCGAATGAAATAATAGAATTAAATTTAGGTTATGTGGAATTTATCTTATAATGTGCTTCGGGAAAGCTAGGATGGAAATACTGTGATTAGGGGAAGGTTGTAAGTATAAGTAAGTTGAGCCATAACTCTTGACATAGAACAGGTTTCCCTCTGGTGGACTCTTAAAGAGAGTTTGAAGAAAAGATTAAAATGTTGGATTTTAGGTGAAGGTGGTATTCAACAGAGACTCTTCTGACTTCTCGATACCTTTCAGGCATTCTGCCTTCAGACCAGTCCTGGACAGTAGTCAGTTAGTAACCAAGTTTGGTTTTCTTCTGCTAATAAAGTATTCATTAGTTATGTTTTGTCTTTTTAAATAAACTTGACTTTTACAAAGCATTAGTTTAATTCTCAGATAAGCTTTTCATTTCTTTCTAGTTCCCAGTTGGTACAAAAGCACTTAACTGTTTTTCTCCCCCTCCCCCATTTTTAAAGTAAATGCTTGCTTTGCTAATTTTATTCATTTTGAAAAATGCAGAGCAGTGTGCCATTTAAACTTGAATGTGAAGTGTTTTGTGGCCCTGGATCCATGTGCTGTGGGAGCTTGTCATTAAGATCAATGATTGATGATTCAGACAGATTCACCATTTTTTTCTGCTGCAGTTCTACATATGGTGAAACTTGTGGGAAACAATTTAAGAATTTCTCTGCTTTTTTAAGAGTCTGATGCCTTGTCAAATGAACGATTGGTTTGTAAGCCCCGTTTTTATGTTACTAGGGGCCACGCTCCCAATTCCTAGCAGAAACAAATAAAGCTATATAAAAGTGCCCATTCTTCCTTAATGCTTGCCTGATTCAATAATCTTTTTGTTTTTTCTGTTTATGTCAGTAATATATACTCATTGTGGAAAAACTTAGACGATACAGAAAAGTATAAAGAAAAATAACCAAAATAATAAGCACTTTGATATTTTTGCATATTTCTTGCCAGTCTCTGCTACTTGTGCGTGTTTTTACATAGTTTTATTCATTCTTAGTATAATTTGTGTCTTTTTTTTTCTCGGTCTACATGTCATATTAAAAACTGTCAACTTTTATTAATTGCATTATATTCCATTGTATGGATGTGTCATGATTCGTATCACCTTTCCCCATTGGACATTTTAGATTGCATCTCGTAAAGTTACAGTCAATGTTTTTGTGTATAAAATATTTCTTAAGGACGAATTACTAGAGGTGGAATTTCTGGGTCAAGGATACAAACACTTTTGTAGATCTTGATTCATATCACTTTTCCAAATGATTTAACTGATGTGTACTCCAGCTGTATGATATGAGAAGAAGTCTTTAACCATATTCTCCAAGAATATGCACAGTCATCTCATTGCTGGCATCTGTACTAAGTCCCTCTCCCCTTCTAACCCCAGTGAGCTGGGCTGATTTGGAAATAATTGGCAAAGATTTTCCTGGGCTGAGTTTCAACAACATCTGTCTGACATATTCCAGATAATACCTGCCTAAGGATATCCAAATAATTTTTCACAGAGTTTTACTTGCCCTGTGAAATAGCCTATTGTCAGATTATATTTTCCATTTTTAGTTAGAAAATCTTGACACTTTTTTTTAAAAAACCATTTGTACCTAGGGCCAGCCCTTAGTAGCCAGCTTTCTTTTTTCCTCTTTCTGTAGGCTCCATTTTGGGCTTTCTGAGCTCCCCAAAGCAAGTAGGATCTCCTGAGCCAAAGGCAGTCCAACCCAAACTGGAAAAGTGGTAAGGCTGACCAGCAAAAGCAGTGCCAAGCTTTGCTTTTTTCACATTGTATTCTTTTGTGTTTCCAGTGGCATCTTGGTGTTCAAAGGGCAGCCCTGTGGCAAAAAAACAAAAAACTGAAAATGAGGTTGCTATCTCAGATGTTCAAGTTGTATTATTTTCTTGATTGGCATACCACATAATTTCCTAGACTTGCTTTTTATTTCAGAATGGCTTTTAAAGCTTCTTCACTCTGTGTTCTCAAAGCTTATCTTTTTTAAGTAATATTTATTAAAACTATTAGAATATTCAGTATGTCTTATCAATGTGTGTAGGATAGAGTAGAATAAAAGATGTGGTCCCAGGCTTTCAAGGACTCCTGATCAGCTTTTCAAAAACCAAGAGTTCTTACCTACCAACAGGACATTATGCTAAGAATCTTACCAAAATGTTTCATTCCTTACAATAGCCTTTAAAGGAGAGTGGTATGATCCTCATTTTAAAGATGAAGGAACAGATTGTAGGTAAGTTTTTCCGTGGACTTGGGAGTCTGAAACAGACCTTATCTCAAAAGCTCTCTGAGTAAACGGAAATGGCCTTAACCGGGTAGGCTATTTCGGCATCTAGACATAGATTGTAAAAAGTGATTTTAGGTGATGGCCATGGGAATAAGGAAGAAGTGGACCCTGGAGCCGTTTCAAAGGAAGACTCATGCTTCAGTGGCATGAACAGATTACAGGAGTGAGGGCTGAGTCCACTTCTCAAGCCCAGGTAAACGGGATGATAGTGCTGTTTGGAGACCAGGGGCATTAGTCGTTTAGGGGAGGCAGTGAGGAGTTTGATGGGAAGCAGGAGGTTTCTGAAGCCCATGTCTGTTACTCTGCAGTCTGAAGATGTGCAGCCTGCCTTCGTTATCTTTCACCGGTCTCCATTCTGTAGATCTAGTCATTCCCAGGTGCCTATCCACTCTCTTTGCTAAGCCATGCTCGCCGTGTCTCCACCTTTTCTCTGGATTTTTCTCTTCACTGCCTTGTCACCTGAAGTCTGGCACCCTCTGCACCTCTCACCAGTGTGGGCTGTGTTCACGTTCCACATAACTTAAGTGGACGGGTAGCTGCCCGTCCTCTATTGCAGTTTGTAAGTGATTTCTCCCAAGGCCTCTGACTAAAGTCTGCCCCATTTGCAGGCTGTACTGCTGCTTCTGCTCTTGCCAAGTCACCTGACCATGTCCTTGGATTTGCTGAAGGACTTCACTTCCTGACTCGGTGTTCCTTGCCATCTCTAACTTTGTAGAGTTAGAGATTCTTGGTTTCCAACATTTTGATGGTTAATCCATCCAACAATCTAGCTTGTGAGATTTTTGGTTACCTCCGATACTTGTTCGCACCAAAATGCCCGGTCACTATTTCACCCTTTGTGTTTTCTCTGTACTTCTTGTTCATCTTAAACTGCTCCATTATTACAGCCTTGAATGTATCCCCAGATCCCTCCTTCAGGGTTTCCCATCTATCCTTTGATTTGGTATCGCATGCTGCTTTTGCCCATTCTTGTCCGTTATTACAAATGCACTCCTCAAACCATACCTGTCTCCGCAGAAGACTTTGCTTCCTAATGCACTCAGAAAATCTACTTTGTCAGCATTATTTCTCTCCACATGTGCTCATCTTCATTCTCCTTCATTCCAGTCTCCGAGGATGAGGTGGGCCCAGAGGCCAGGACAGCTACATGGGCTTTTGACTTGTCTCCTGTCATCTTCAGGACCTTTCTCCATCACACTCCCTCATTCCTGCATGTCTTTCACCTCTCCTGCTGCTTTTGGCTTACAGAAGTCTCAGCAAATATTAGATCCTGCTACATGCCAGGCCTCATATCAGGCATTCAGAACATGAAATAGATAAATACCTACCTTCACCGAAGTTGTACTTCAGTAGAATAAAGATGAGTGAGATAGGGAGATGACAGTGCAGTGGTAAAAGGCAAAATAGAGGGTGCTAGGGTAGCACATAGATGAGGCAGTTGATTCCATAGGACCATGGGAGTTGATTAGTTGTCAAGAGAACTGAAAATGTTCAGAATAGCTGGACTTTGGTTAAGGAATGTGAAGTATGTAAGAAATCACAAAGGGCCTTATATGGCAATGAGAAGGGCCTGAGGGTTTCTCATGATCATTAACAGTTAATGAGCAGCATTGGTTAACTTTGGTATGATTGTCTTCATTTTACAAATGTGGAAACATCATGAGAGGGTGAGTGACTTGCCTGTGGTCATGCAGCTTGTAAGTGGGTAGACAGGCTTCAAATCCAGCTTTCCACCCCCTAAGGCCATCCATGATCATTCTATCTAAAAAGTAGGTATTTCCTAACTATCCTTATCACTGTTTATATTTCTATATGGCACTTATCATAACCTGTGTTTATATGTTGCTTGCTGTGTATTGTCTGTTTCTCTTACTAGATTGTAAGCTCCATGAGGGCAGGTGTGATCTCATTTCATGTGCATCCCGGAGCCTAACAAGGTGTGTGGTGCATAGTAGGTGCTCAATAAATATTTGTAAATGAAGAAATGGTGGGTGTATTTGACTTGTGCTGACAGGGGAAATAATTCAATACCTGAGCAGCAGGCATTCACCAAGAGGAACACAAGAGGAGATAGATGCTTGGGGCTGATGGTAGAGGTGACGTGCTTGAGATTTGGGAGGAACTCTGTGCATTCCAGAATCTTAACAGAGGCAAGCACTGGGAATGGGGAATTTGTAGGACAGTACACACTGAGGATAATAATGTGTAAGTAGGTATTGTGTTAAACCTGAAAGTCTGTCTGACCCTCCTGCAGACCCAGCCTCCTGTGTGTATATATGACTGGGAAATTCTGCATGTAATCTATATACACAGGACCAGTCATCTGGGCCAGGTATGCCACAGTTAAATGGTATGGTTGTAGGTGTGATTCTGACTTAACCAACCTCAGTCTCTCAAGGTGTTTAACAACTTGACCCAAGTCGTCTTTGGAGTCTGTACTTTGAAATGGGAACAGTCAGTTAACCCGACATCTCTGGAAGTCCTGCCCATATGCCGTTAGATGAGCAAACAGGCCTATTCTACAACATATGGGTAGTGTTGGAACCATCAAAATGTGAGAGCTCAACCTTAAAGGTCAATGAGTGAGAAAAGAGCTAGAAAAGGAACACTTGTAGTAGGAAGAAAATGAGTAATCTCACAGAGTCCAAAACAATAGAGCATTCCAAGAGCAGTGTGTTAGGGGAGTTAAAAGCCTCTATAATATAAAAAGTATCCATTAAAAGAACTAAAGAAAAAAGACCTGTTAATTAAACTATGGCCATTGCTTTCAATTGCATTGATTATAAGATGTAGCTCAGTAAAGCGAGGGGAGGACTGAAAATGCATCCTAGAATTTAAAGAGTCATGATCATCTGTATCTTCCTTCGGTTTTCTCAGCCTGGCCATATCTAGTAGTTTCACCAAGAACAGTTTCAATGGAATGATGAGGGTAAGCCTAGGTCGACATGGGATGAGGACTGCAAAGTACAGAAGTGAAGTGTGTCTGTGTAGACCATGCGGCTGCCTGATAAAGGATGAGGCTGTAGTAATAGAAATGTGTATGGTGGAGGAAATTTTTTTTTTTAAGATGGGAGAACTTGGGGATCCCTGGGTGGCGCAGCGGTTTAGCGCCTGCCTTTGGCCCAGGGCGCGATCCTGGAGACCCGGGATCGAATCCCACGTCGGGCTCCCGGTGCATGGAGCCTGCTTCTCCCTCTGCCTGTGTCTCTGCCTCTCTCTCTCTCTCTCTCTCTCTCTCTCTCTCTCTCTGTGACTATAATACATAAATAAATAAAAATTAAAAAAAAAAAAGATGGGAGAACTTTGAGTCTCATGTTTAAATGCTAATTAGATAGTGGGATACAGTCCAAAAGGGAGAGGTGAATGTGGGTAGTGCAGTAGCGGCTGGCCAAGATTATTGGTAACCCCTAGGTCACTGAGCAAGAGGAGGAAGTTGGGATCCGTGTGAGAGGCAGATGAAAGTTGGATGTGGGTGCAGTTGTGTCAGCTGGGCAGCAGCATTTAAAGGTTTCATCTAATGGTTTAACTTTTAGGTCTTTGAGAACCAAGTGGAATGGCCTCATTCCCAGATGTGGGAAGGAGGTGTGGGTGGAGGTACACAATCAATGGGGATAGAAAGAAGTGTTAGCAAGGCTGTGGAGAAAAGGGAACTTTTGTGTGCTGCTTGTGGGAATGTAAAGTGGTGTAGTCACTACGGAAAACAGTAAGGAGGTTCCTCGGAAAATTAAAACGAGACCATGTGATCCAGCTCCATTTCTGGGTATTTACCTGAAGAAAATGAAAACATGAATTCGAAAAGATATATGCATCCCTCTGTGTGTAGTGTTATTTGCAATAGCCAAGACATGGAAACAACCCAAGTGACCTCCTACGGATGAATAGACTTGAGAGATGAATGGATTAGGATATGTATATACAACGGGATACTGTGCAGCCATACAGCGTTAGATCTTGCTATTTGTAACACCTGGATGGACCTAGAAGGGTGGCATGCTACATGAAATAAGTCAGAGAAAGTCAAATGCCATATGATTTCACTTATATGTGGAATCTAAAAAAACCCAAAGAGCGGAAACAGACTTAGAAATAACAAGCTGGTGGTTGCTAGGGATTAGGAGGTGCAGGTATGGACCAAATAGGTGAAGAGGATTAAGAGGTACAAACTTCCAGTTATGTTAGGGATAAAAAATACAGCATAGGGAATATAGTCCAACATACCACAACACTTTTGTGTGGTAACAAATGGCAGCTATACCCAATGAGCATCATTTAATGTATGTAATTGTGGAATCACTGTTGTACACCAGAAACTAATATCGTATATCAATTATACTTTAGTTAAAAATTTAAAAAGAGGGTCGCTTGGTGGCTCAGTGATTAAGCATCTAGAGCCTTTGGCTCAGGGTGTGATCCTGGGTTCCTGGGATCGAATCCCACATCAGACTTCCCACAGGGAGCCTGCTTCTCCCTCTGCCTGTGTCTCTGCATCTCTCTCGGTGTCTCTCATGAATCAATACATAAAAATCTTTTTAAAAAGACAACAGAGATAGTTCAAAATAGTCTCAGGATGAGAGAATGAGCTAGAAAAGAACAGCATTGAGCTGGACAGTGTAGACTTAACAGTGGCATCCATTTCTCTGCAGGACTCAGTGCTCATCAGTAAAGTCTACTTACTCAAGGTTGGGTCTTTGTAACTTTGGTGCAACAGAAGTATGACAGGAATCACATTTCAAGGCTACTGGCAAGTCGTTCAAGCAGTGAAAGCTCAGCCACCATCACACTCCTGAAAATATTCTTGCCGATGTCCAAATGTGCACATAAATGTCAAGTTCCATGGACTTTTCAACATCTGCATTCGACACACTCTATTCCATGCCTTGGTTTTGTGACACCACCATTCTTTATTCTGACTTCTTCAGGAACTCCCCCTCTCTTCCCAGGAAATTTATAAACGTAGGTGTAACTTTGCTTGGTTGGCTGCCTTTCCAGCCACTTGACCCACGTCGCTTGTTATACTCAATGACTCTGCTAGAACGTAAGTTCACCAGGGCTCAGATCATTGTTTCTTTGGTTAACCACACTATCGCAAGTGTCTGGAACAGTTTTAATTTTAACCTATGCCATTATATTTGAAGTGAGTTTTTTGTAGACAGCATATGGTTGGGTTTTTTGTTTTGTTTGTAGAACCTTTATTGAGCTAGAATCCTCACAGAGGTTTAGTTTGTGAGGGCTGCCATAAAACTGGTCAGATGTCAGTGGGTTTGGATACCTCTAAAGGCCCTAAGGAGGATCTGTTCCAGGCTTCTCTCTGACTTATAGATGGGCATCTTTACCCTGTGTCACCTCACATTGTCTCGCCCCCACCCCCGCCCCATGCCTGTCTCTGTGTCCAAATTGCCCCTTTTAATAAGCTCACTGTTTATACTGGATTAGGGCCCACCTTAATGACCTCATTTTAACCTGATTGCTTCTAAAGATTCTGTCTCCAAATAAGGCCACATTTTGGTGTTAGGACTCCAACGTGACTTTTTGTGTGTGGGACGTGATTCAGCCTGTAACACACATGCAGTTCACTCATTCAGAGCGTACAGTTCGTTGGTTTTTGGTTTATGTAGAGTTGTGTGACCACAACTTTTTTAGAACGTTATCCTCACCCCCAGAAGTAACTGTACCTGTTTGAGTCACCTGCCCCTGGGGTGAAGGAAGAAGTCTAGGCTTTCCTTCCACTTAGCCTTTGCTGATGGGTAGCAATAGAACCCAGAGATTTTCCTGTGCTGTTTGACCAGAGTGATTATTGTTTTAAAAAAACAACAACAACAAAAAGCTAAGATACCAGAATGGTTTGTTTTCTCAATGAAAAGGCCCTATAACAAGTGCTGGCTGATAAAAATCTCTAAGGAAAGCTGCAAATTTCTGGAACCACTTTTAAGAAACATATAGTTAAAAACGGTGGTCAGTCTCAGGTTGTATGAGATAATTGTGTTAATCTGTTCATATGCTGTTTCATTGTGTGTGTTTTTTTTTTCAAAGTTCTTCAAATTTCAGGGAACCCCACGTTGATTACAGATTCTGAATAGATAGTGGTTGCCTTGGTGTGGCTTTGTCATCCACTTCTCCCTGGCAGCCGTCGCAGAACAATATCCAAGGATTTCACAGGTGGAAGAGCAGGAGAAAGCAGTGTGTATAAATCTTTTCTGAATACAGAAGTAATACTCATTGTAAAACAAAACAAACATCAAAAAACCTGAAATTATAATTATTATTATTTTTAAAGATTTTATTTATTCATAGAGACGCAGAGAGAGAGGCAGAGACACAGGCAGAAGGAGAAGCAGGCTCCACGCAGAGAGCCCAACGTGGGACTCGATCCAGGGTCTCCAGGATCACATCATGGGCTGCAGGCGGCACTTAACCGCTGCGCCACCAGGGCTGCCCTGAAATTATAATTAAAGAGCTCTTTTGCTTAGAGAGAATTCTATTGTTGGCCTTACATTTGTTTTCTTCCAACGTGCTGCCAATTTGTTGCCATGAAAGCCTCATTAATAGGCATCTCAAGAGATTCTAATTGTCTGAGACTTGATTATTTCTTAGATCATATTCCTGCACCTCTCGGGGGAGAGGAGTCAACAAGTCCTGCGGAAGCTGTGGCTGCCAGATGCGGTGATGTGGAAGGTATCTGGGGCCCTCAGAGAGGTGGTGTCAGCACCACCTGGGAGCCTGACTGGAGGGGTTCACGAGGCAGGGGTTCCCAACCCCTTCAGCAAGACTGCGGCGATTTTTAACACCAAGGCCCAAAGTCCAGTCGTAGAAGGAGTGCTGAGGTGGGGAGGGAAAGGCAGGGTTCGTGGAAGGGGAGGATGGCCAAGAACTGAGAGGCCACAGCGGGGAAGGGCCATCCCTGCAGATACTGCGGCCCCCTGGGAACAGCAAAGGTGGTGCTGGATGGACGAATGTTGACTTCAGGGGGTGTGGGAAGTGGTGACGGGTCCTGAGATGACCCCCCCCCCCCCCGCCCCAGGAAGGGCCATCTGACCTGATCCCAGGCGCTGTTTTTTGGGGAGGCAATAGGTACAATCATCCAGATGTGGTGATCGGTTGGTCTCCTGGCAGGAGCAGTAAGGAGAGGTGGATCCCCTTGGGAGGATTGCAGGGTTGGTAGGGCCCTTGGGAGAGGAGGGCCAGGGTTCTGTTAGACCAGGATGTTGAAGGGGGATTTCAGAGGATGGGTGAGACTAGAGGGGATTTTGTTAGTGACAGATGTACCTTGAGTGGTGGAAGGGGCACAGTGGGAGGGCTGAGAGGGTTAAGAAGTAATGGGGGATGTTAGATTGCAGGTGTAGAGCCTCATGGGCTGAGAGGCTAGGTGATGTGGGATTCTCTGGCTCTGTGTAAATGACATATTAATAGGGATGAGGACTTGACAGCATTTTTCCTGATAGTGTCTTATGCAGCTTTGTGTGTGTGTGTGTGTGTGTGTGTGTGTGTGTGTGTATGTACGTGTATATACGCACACTTGTGTATGTGCATGTATAACAGCTGTTATATCAAAGCTGTTTATATAAATATATCAGCTTTATTGAGATACAATCATATACAGTTTACTCATGTAAAGTATACAGTCCATTTCTAGTATATTCAGAATTATATAACCATCACTACACTCAATTTTAGAATATTATCCTCACCTCCCCAAGAGAAACTCCACATCCATTAGCAGTCACTCACCCCCATTTTCCCATCCATCACCTGCCCACCCCCCCCCAGCCCTAGGCAAGCCCTGATCTACCTTTTTTCTATTTGCCTACTCTAGATATAAAATATGTGGCCTCTTGTGACTGACTGCTTTCAGTTCGTGCCTAGTGTTTTAAAAATTCATTCACGTTGTAGCAGCTACTACTACAGGACTTCATTTTTTTTTTTTTTTTAATGACTGGATAACGTTCTGTTGTATGGATGTACCATACTATATCCATCAATTGATCGACATTTAGATTGTTTCCATCTTTGGGATATTAGGAACAGTGGTACCTAGGATATTTGTGTACCGGTATTAACGTGGACATAAGTTTTTGTTTCTCTTAGGAGTGAACATAGAAGAGGAATTGCTGGGTCATATGGTAACTCCAATTTTAACATTCTGAGTAACCACCAGACTGTTTTCCAAAGCGGCTGCACCGTTTTTAAATTCCCCCGACCCTACCCCTTCCCCAACGAAGAAATCAGGCCTCTTGATTTCTTATCTTCACCAACATTTGTTTTTTTGATTATTATCATGGCCTTTCTAGTGGGTTTGGTATATTATCTGACTGCGGTTTTGATTTACATTTCTTTAATGATGTTGATCATCTTTTTTGTGTGCCTGTTATTTGTATATCTTCTTTGGAGAAATGTCTGTTCAGATGCTTAGCCCATTTTTTAAAAAAGACTATTTTTTCTAGGGGAGCTTTAGGATCATAGGAAGATTAAAAGGAAGGTACATCAGTTTCTCATATAACCCCTGTCATCACACAATGCACAGCCTCCCTCCTTATGAACATCCTCCACCAAAGTGGGACATTTGTCACAGATGGTGAACCCACACTGAGACATCCCAATCATCTAAAGTCCACAGTTTTACATGAGTTTTTCACTCTTGCAGTTGTCTATCAGACGGGTTTGGAAAAATGTATAATGATATGTATTCGTCATAGTATCCTACAGAGTATTTTCACTCCCCTAGAAGTCCTCTGTACTACCCCCTATGTATCTCTCTCCTCCAGCCCCATTCCTGGCAACCACTGATCTTTTTTCCCCCCACTTCTCTATACGTTGCCTTTTTCAGAATGTTATGTAGTTTTGAATCATCCAGTATGTACCCTTCTCAGATTGGCTTCTTTCACTTAGTAATATGCGTTGCAGGTTCCTCTACTTCATGGGAAGAGAATGTTCAGTTTTGTAAGTGACTGCCAAACTGTCTTCCAAAGGGGGCTGCTGCATTTTGCATTCCCACCACCGGTGAATTTGAGTTCCCATGTTTCCCTCATCTTTGTCAGTATTTGGCATTGTCAGTGTTTTGGATTTTAGCCATTTTAATAGCTATAGAGCAATATCTCACTGTTTTAATTCCCAATTCCCTAATGATGAGTGACGTTAAGTGTCATTTCAATATGCTGCTTTGCCATTTGTATATCTCTGGTGAGCTGCCAGTTCAGATATTTTGCCCATTTTTTTTTAAAGTGGGTTGTTCATTTTCTTACTATTGAGTTTTAAGAGTTCTTTGTTTTGGAAACCAGTCTTTCATCAAATACATGTTTTGCAAATTCCTTTTCCGAGTCTCTGGTTTATCTTATTCCCTTTACAGTGTCTCTTGCAGAGCAGAAGTTTTTAATTTTAATGAAGTCCGGTGTAACAGTTTTTTTCTATCGTGGATTGTGGTTTTTGTGTTGTATCTGAAAAGTCACTGCCCAACCCAGCATCATCTAGATTTTCTCCTATGTTACCTTCTACAAGTTTTAGACCTTGCATTTCACGTTTAGGTCTATGATTCATTTTGAGTTAACTTTTGTGAAAGGTATAGGCTTCTGTCTGGATGGTTTTCTAATACCATTAGATGTCTTTGTGGATGTCTTTTCTAATACCATTTATTGGAAAGATTGTCCTTTCTCCATCCTTTGCTCCTTTGCTGGTTGAGACTGTATTTGTGTGGGTCTTTATCTACACTTTTTATTCTCTTCCATTGATCTATTTGCCTATTCTCTTGCTAGTACCACAGAGTCTTTAATACTGTAGATTGTGATATTAGGTCTTGAAGTCAGATAGTGTCAGACTTTGTTCTTCTTCAGTATTGTGTTCCTTCTGAAGTCAGCTTTGCTTGAAATTAATAGAACTATTCTAGTTTTCTTTGATTAGTGTTAGCGAGGTACAGTTTTCTCCATTCCTTTACTTTTTTGTTATCTGTGTCTTTTTGTTTAAAGTGCTTTTCTGGTAGACAACATAGTTTGGTCTTGTTGTTTTGGTCCACTCTGGCAGCCTCTGTCATTCATTCATTCATTCATTCATTCATTCATTTATGTACTTATTTAAAAATATTTTATTTATTTATTTGTTTGTTTATTTGTTTATGAGAGATGCAGAGACACAAGCAGAGGGAGAAGCAGGCTCCATGCAGGGAGCCCGATGTGGGACTCGATTCTGGTACTCCAGGATCATGCTCTGAGCCGAAGGCAGGTGCTTAATCACTGAGCCACCCAGGCATCCCTTATCTCTGTCTTTTATTTATTTATTTATTTATTTATTTATTTATTCATTCATTCATTCATTCATTCATTCATTCATTCATTCTTAAAGATTTATTTATTTATTTATTCATGATAGACGAGAGAATGAGAGAGAGAGAGAGAGAGAGGCAGAGACACAGGCAGAGGGAGAAGCAGACTCCATGCCAGAAACCCGACGCGGGACTCGATCCCGGGACTCCAGGATCACACCCTGGGCCAAAGGCAGGCACCAAACCCCTGAGCCACCCAGGGATCCCCATCTCTGTCTTTTAATTGGTGCTTTACACCATTGACATTTAAAGTGATTTTGATATAAATGGGCCAGGTCAACACGTGCCGTGCTTTTTCCCATTTTCTGTTTGTTGCCCATGTTATTTGGGGTTCCCCCTCCCTTTTTATGTACTTTATATTTCATCTTTTCTTTGCAGTATGTCCATTCTACCTATGTAAAAAAAAAATTTTTTTAATGGTTGCCCTTGGCTTTGCAGTGTACATTTATAGCTAATCCCTGTCATCTGTCAAGTAACATTATACTGCTGCATGGGTAATGTCATTGTCTTATACTAAGTATTCCCAATTTCTCCCTCCGTCTCTTTTTAGATAGCTGTCCTTCAGTGAACTTATCCATAGCTATAACCACTGAATACTTTATTGCTTTTATTATTTTTGAACAGACTGCTCAAATGAGAATAAGAAAAATGAAAGATTTTATTTTACCATCGTGTTTTCCTCCTCTAATGCTCTTCCTTTAAGCAGATTCAAGTTCCTGACCTACATAATTTTCCTTCTTCCAGAAGAATTTCTTTTAACATTTCTTGCTACACAAGTCTGAGTTAACAAATTCCCTTTATTTTTGTTTATCTGAGAGAGTCTTATTTAGCCTTCACTTTGGAAAGTTAATTTGGCTGGAGGCATAATTCTAGGTCAGTAGGTCTTTCTTCCTCTCCACTTTAGGTGTTTCAGTCTGCTCTCTTTTTGCTTACATGGTCTCCAAAGAGAAGTCCAATGCAATTTTTGTCATGGCTCTTCTATAGGTAAGATGTGTTCTTTCTTTGGCCTCTTGCAAGATTTTGTCTCTTTTGATTTTTCTTCAGTTTGAATATAATATGCTTGGTGTAGGTTTTTAAAATATGTATCCTGCTTGGTGTTCTCAGAGATTCTTGAATCTGTGGTTTGGTGTCTTACTAATTTTGGGAAATTCTCTGATTATTGTTTCAAATATTTGGTTCCTTTCTCTTTTTCTTCACCCTCTAGTATTCCTATCAAGGGTATGTTATACACTTATAAGTGTCCCACAGTTCTTGGATATTCTATTCCCTTTTTTTCCTTTCCATTTCCATTTTGGAAGTTTTTATTGACATTTATTCTAGCTTACTGATTTTTTTTTTACTCAACCATGTCCAATCTATTGATGAGCCCATTAAAGGCATTTTTGTGACAGCGGTTTATTTTATTTCTAGCATTTACTTTTGATTCTTTCTTGAGTTTTTATCCTTCTGTGTTGTCTGTCTGTTCTTGCATGGTGTCTCCCTTTTTTTTTTTTTTTTCATTAGAGTCCTTATTAAATTAATCGTAAGTTGTTTTAAATCTCAATCTGATGACTTCAGAATCTCTGCCATATGTGAGTCCGGTTCTGGTGCTTGTTCTATCTCTTCAAACTGTGTTTTTGTTTTTTTAGTATGCCTTATAATTTTTCTGTCGAAAGTCAGACATGGTATACTGGGTAACAGGGGCCCAATATTGGTTTCTGTGAAAGTTTCTGCTTTGGGGCTTCTACTCTGGTTGCTTGTGATTCTCTGTGTCTGCCTGCCCTTCTCTCTGGTTTTGGGGGCAGCAGCTTAAGCTGTCATACTAGTTCTCTGCTGGATCTAGAAGGGTTGTTGATTTTTATTTTTTTTTAAAGATTTTATTTATTCATTCATTCGAGACACACACACACACACACACACAGAGAGAGAGAAAGGCAGAGACACAGGCAGTGGGAGAAGCAGGCTCCATGCAGGAAGCCCGACACGGGACTCGATCCCCGGTCTCCAGGATCACGACCTCGACTGAAGATGGTGCTAAACTGCTGAGCCACCCGGGCTGCCCGGTTGTTGATTTTTAGTTTGAGCTTTCTTCCTGTTGCTAGAGTAGGAGTGACAACTTCCAAGCTCCTTTCATATTGCTGGACCTTTCAACTTTTTTTTTTTCTTTTTTTTTGCCTTTCAACTTTTTAAGGGGTCTCTTGGCTCCCTCCTGCATTCCCACTCCTTGCCCTGTGGCCTGAAACATAGGGCTCATCTGGCTTGTTTCCCCATCTCTCTCAGATTGCTTTCCTTCACTCAGACACATATATCCAGTGTCTTGAGAACTATTTTTTCTCACTTTTTTTCATTGTTTCAGGTAGAGGGGTAAATCTGGCTATTATTTCCATCTTGGCCTCAAGTAGAAGCAGCAGGTTTTGTTTTCTTTTTTCTTTTTAGGTTTTGTTTTCAATAATAATCTTTAATGCCAATTTTCCTCCCGAACACTATTTATAGCTTTTTTCCCTCAGGCATGTCTGCTACTTTAAGTGAATAAGATGAGAGAGAAAGAAAGTACCACTTTCCCTCCCCAGTACAGCTATGTCTAAGCCACATTTGGCAGCATTTCTCTTGGTCATGCCAGCTTCCCAGCTGTTCTAAACTTGTTTCTTCACTGGTTGGGACCCCTTCTTGCCCAGGATAGGAAAGCCCATAGCCTTTTCTCCCTCATGCCCCTACTTCAGCATCAGCCCTTTTCTTTCATGCCATCGGATGGTAGCTTGACTCAAAACATCCCTATTCATGTCTTCAGTTAAAGAAGTAAAGCCCTAGCAGTATGATTAGAGCTTTAAAGGCATTTTTTTTTTTTAAATGGGAGAAGACATGGTAGTAATAGCATTCTAACTTAAACATAATGTAGAGTTGTATTTCCCACATCATTATTTCATCTGAACCTCATAATAACTGTGTTGCAGGTTATACAGGTTGGACTGTGTGCACCTATTACTCATTTTAAAAGAGATAAAAAAGAACTTTGATCTAAAACATGTGGAATGTGAATCAGTACTGGTTTCTCGGTGATTTTTTTGTAAAATGATTTGGAGAAACTACATATTTTCAGAGCTGATGGGTTGTCTCTCATTCATAGCAGCTGTGTGTTGGGATACAGAAGCCTAGGTTTTTAACTCTTTTTTTTTAAATTTTTTTTTAGGTTTTTAATTCTTGAGGGAAATTTCTGTCTCAGCGGGTAATTACACAGTCTGGCTGCATGGCGTGTGATGTGGGGATAGTCATGCTACATATATGTCTTTTTTTTTTAAGATTTTTTTATTTATGATAGAGAGAGAGGCAGAGACACAGGAGGAAGAAGAAACAGGCTCCACGCAGAAGCCCAACGTGGGACTCGATCCCAGGTCTCCAGGATTACGCCCCAGGCTGCAGGCGGCACTAAACCGCTGCGCCACCAGGGCTGCCCTATATGTCTTTTTTTTAAAAAAAAAAAAAGATTTTATTTATTCATTCATGAGAGACACATTGAGAGAAGCATAGGCAGAGGGAGAAGCAGGCTCCATGCAGGAAGCCCGATTCAGGACTCGATCCTAGGACCCCAGGATCACGTCCTGAGGCGAAGGCAGATGCTCAACCAGGTGTCCCTCTGTCTTTTTCTTACCTGGACTATTGTAATTGTAGGAAACATGTCTTGTTGCTTTCATCCTGGCCTCCCTACAGTTATTTCTCATAGCAACAAATTTATCTTCTTTTTTTTTAATTTTTAATTTTTAATTTTTTTTTTATTTTTTATCTTCTTAAAACACAAATTGAATCATGTAGCTGTTCTGCTTACTACCCTTTAGTAATTGCCTGGCTACTCAGGGTAAAATACAGACGTTTTTACCATGACCTACAAAGTCCCTCCATTAATGATTCTAAATCTTCTACTTGTGACCACAGTAAGAAATATATTTATTTCTTAAAATTTTTATTTATTTATTTATGAGAGACAGAAAGAGAGAGGCAGAGACACAGGCAGAGGGAGAAGCAATGAGGGACTCGATCCCAGGACCCCGGGATCACCACCTGAGCTAAAGGCAGATGCCCACCTGTCCCTTATTTTCTTAAGTAGGCTCTACACCCAACATGGAGCCCAACCAGGGGCTTGAAATTATGACCCTGAGATCAAGAGTCAGATGCTCAACCGACTGAGCTGCCCAGGTGCCCCCTACAGATATCTTTTTAAAGAAGTTTCGAGAATCAGTGTTTGTCCTTATGTATCTAAGAAGCATATATGACTTCATTTACATTGAAATACAGCATGACAAATTATCTGGTAATTTCATTGAGTATATTCATTTCCGGAAGTTCATTTGGGGTCTAATTTTAGTCTCTTCCAAGTTGTTATTTGATTTTTTGAGCATAGGGAATAAAGCTACAATAATTGTCTTACTGTCCTTATTAGTGAATTCTAACATCTGGATTAGTTCTGGTTTGGTTTTGATTGATATTTCTCATTATTGGTCATATTTTCCTGCGTCTTTGTATGCCTGGAAATCTTTGTTCATATGCCAGACATTGTAAATTTTGCCTTGTTAAGTGTTGGGTATATTTGTATTCCTATGAATATAGTTGAGCATTGCTCTGAGACACAGCTTTGTTACTTGGAAACATTTGATCCTTCCAGGTCTTGCTTTTATGGTTTGTTCAGTATCTCCAGAACAGTGCGTGCTCTAGAGCTAACTATTCCCCACTACTAAGACAAGATCTTCCTGGATTTTGTACCCAGTGCCTCTTGAATTATGAGGTTTTACACTCTGGCTGTTGGGGATAGGTAGTATCCCTGGTCCTGTGTGAGTGCGGAGCATTGTTCTCCCTAATTCTTCCAGATAGGTCTTTCTCCAACCTCAGATAATTTCCTCAAGTGCACTTATTGATAACCACCAGGATGAAAAATTCTTAGGGAGTGCCTCTTTGTTTAGCTCCTTGTCTCTGGCACTGGAATCTGTTCTTGCAAATTCTCACTCCCTTGGTCTCTGGGTTCTTGGCTCCATATCCTTAATTGGGGGGCTCCACTGCCATCTGCCTGGGTTCTCTGTGCTGTAGTTTAGAATCCCACAAGGCAGTAGGGCGCATCCCATTTGTTTCCTTACTCTTGGAGATCGCTGTCCTTTGCTGCCTCATGTCCACTGTCTTAGAATCAATTGTTTTACATATTTTTTGGATATTTTAATTGTTGCAGGCATAAGGATAAATCCAGTCCCTTCTTCGACAGAAGGGAAGTCACTAAATTTTTTGTAATGTTTGAGATTTCTATCCTGGAAGGTAATAAGTAAGGAGTTTGTGACAGAAAAATGAGATATAACGCCATCTCTGTTTTTATTTCATTCGGACCATTGTCATAAAAACATCCACATTCCTCACAATGCTAGGAAATATAATAGAGAGTGATAACTTTTTTTTAATAGAGTGATAACTTTTAAGTCTTATTTTCAATTTGAAAAATACTATAAGTATTTTTCTAAAAAAATGAACTCATCATAATTGAAAAATGATCAGAGTATTAACATGTTTACCAACAGTGGATTATAGTGCCACAAGTGGATTGTGTTAAATATAAAATCCAAATAATACAGGAATGACCCTGCCTGTGCCCAAAAATCAAATGGAACACCATTCTACAAAAGATGAAATGACATATTCCTTCCATTTTATCTTCTCATCACATGCCCCTTGCTATTTTCCTATACTATTTGTTTTGGTTGGCTATAGTGTTTATTGAGGCATGTCTCATTCCTGCAGAGAGTCCGTGGGCTCTCACTTAGGTACTTTCTATTCTAATATCCCTTTCAGGGTAGTGGAAAGAGAGGTGGGCAGGGGGTTGGGGTGACTGGGTGACAGGCACTGAGGGGGGCACTTGACGGGATCAGCACTGGGTGATATGCTATATGTTAGCAAATTGAACTCCAATAAAAAATAATTTTAAAAATCCCTTTCAATAAATATTTCTATTTTAAAAAAACTGGTGATTGTGACCCGCTGCATCAACTTCCTGACACATTAAACTGTGTCAACCAGCAGTTTAAAAAGCACTGCTTGGGCACCTGGGTGGCTCAGTGGTTGAGCATCTGCCTTTGGCTCAGGGCATGATCCTGGGGTCCTGGCATCGAGTCCCATATCAGGCTCTCCATAGGGAGCTTGCTTCTCCGTCTGCCTGTGCCTCTGCCTCTCCTCATGTGTCTCTCATGAATAAATAAAAATCTTAAAAATAAATACTAGATAGATAGTACTGCCTGACAACACTGGATGTTGTCCAGTTGGCTCAGGCTAGTGACTCCTGCTAAAACTATGCAACTTCCTAACTGGTAGGGGAATAAGTGGGATGTAAAAAAATAATAATAATTCAAATGATAGAAATGAAGGGTGGAAATAGAAACATCAAAATTGTGGGATAAATGGAAAGCATATATCTCAAAAACTACATAATGTGAATATGGACTAAATGTCTACTTAGGTGACAAAGATGGTCAGACATGAGAGACTGCTATTTACAAAAAATTTGAAATACAAGAGCACAGAAATACTGAACTTAGCAGAAGATACACTAGGTAGATTCTAACCCAGAAAATGTTGATATAGCTGTGTTAATACCAGAACAGCCACAAAATTGTCAGATAAACAGTTTTAAAGTTACATGCACTTAGTAGCAGCCAAAATATATATTGCAGAAAATGTCAAACCTGCATAGAAAATTTGAAAATCCAGTTGCAGGAAATAGTAACATACCTGTTTTTGTAATGAATAGAACAAGCATATTAAAAAATTAGAAATGTACAGAAATAACATGAAAAACATGGCTTAATGCTCTATCAGGCAGAGCACACATTCCTTTTGAGCACAGGTGGGACTTGTCATAAAAACTGACCAAAGACTAGGCCATAAATTGCAAATCACAAAAGGGTGAAATACTGGACGTATGTTCTCTGACCACAGTGCAATTAAGTTAGAAGTTAGTGCAAAATATCTACGTCTGGAAATTAAGAAATCTAATTGTAAATACCTCTTGAGTTAAGAAGAAATCGTATATTGGACATTAGAAAGTATTTAGAATTGCATAACAAAACACGGTATATCAAAACTTTTGGGAGGCAGGTAGAGTAATATCTAGAGGGAGGTTTGTAGCCTCAGAGATGTAAATGAGAAAAGCTGGGCTGGAAACGGATGAGACAAACATCCATATAAAGTTAGAATAAGACTAGCATCATAAGTTTAAAAAGGGAAAGAATAAGATTAGAAATAGGAAAATACAATGGAGTAATCCATACATTTCCACCCCACTTTTCCACCCTCTTCACCTTGCTGACTTACCCTTTGGATTCTAGTTAAGCCATCCTAGGGCAGTTCTCTAAATGTGCACTCTGGGAATCTGTCAGAACTGGTACCAAACCAAGACTCTGGTAGGGGGGAGGCGTCTGAGGCTCTGCAAACATTAACTGGGCCTCAGGTTCTGCAAACTAACTTGTATTTTAAGGAGTCCTCTACGTCATTCTGATGCCTGCTTAAGTTTGAGAACCACTGTTGAAACCAGTGGTCAAACTGGAGTTTGTGTTAGAGTCTCCTGGAAATGCCAGTATTCAGTAGGTCTGGGCTGGGATTTCTTACAAGTTCCTAGGGATGTTAATGCTGTTTCAGGGACTCCGAAAAAATTGCTCCAGAGATTCTGATAGATTAGGCTGTGGCCTGGGCTGGGCAATCTTTTAAAATCTTCCTGGTATTTCTAATATGCGGCCCAGGTTAAGGACCACTGCTCCAGGAGAACCCCGGCAATCTCTGCCCTCCTAAGCTTTGGGTGCACCTCTGTCTCGGGAGCTATCTGGGCACCCTGTGCTTCCCTCCCCTGGGGTGATGATCCTGTTGCCAAGGACAATTATCCACTTACCTTTTCTCTCACCAGAAGGTAAGTAAACCTTTCGCAGGCAAGGGCCTTGCCTCCTTTGCCCTTCTCTCCTCAGGGCTCTGAAAGGCACTCAGTAAATACTGATTGAATAATTAACATATAAAATACCCCTATTAGTGGGGTATTCTCCTTTGACAGCAGTAGAAATGCAAAGGGGCAGGCTTGTGTTCTCTGGTCTGGGATGAGGTGGAGAGGAGAACCAGAATGTGAGCTGAGCTATGTGAGATGCTTCCTGTCACTTGGAATTGAGCAGAGCCTGGCCAGATCCTGTGGTAGTGGGTAAGAGCATGGACTCTGGGGCTGGCCTGGGTTCAAATTCTTTGTCCCTCCCCACCACTTTACTACTTGTGTGATCTTGGCAAAGTTACTTAAGTACTCCCTATTCCTTGTGTTAAAGTGAGGATCCTTGGAGCACTTTCCCTTTGGGTTTGTCTTTTTTTTTTTTTTTCCCTTTACAGATTTTATTTATTCACGAGAGACACAGAGAGGCAAAGACACAGGCAGGCAGAGAAGTAGGCTCCATGCAGGGAGCCTGATGTGGGACTCGATCCCAGAACTCCAGGATCACACCCTGGGCCAAAGGCAGGCGCCAAACCGCTGAGCCACCCAGGGATTCCCTGGGTTTGTCATTTTGGAGAATTAAAATACATATACAGCTTTCAGAGCAACACCCAAGACCTATAAAGTACTATTATCACTCCCTTCTCATTTGCCAAGCCCCAAATTAAGCACAAACATATATTTTTTTTCCTCCTAAAGAGGACCACACATACAAGTAGTGAAGCAAGGCAAACTGATAAAATTATGAGACCCAGGCATTGGAGTACCTGCTGGCATGACTCATTTTGAGTCCCTAATTTAAAATCAGTTTGTTCCACACTGAATGCTCTTCAGCGTATTTTCTAATTGGATATACTTGGATATAATAAGGCTATCACATTTTTCTTACTTTGTAGCTAGTGTCGGGCTGACATTTTGTCTCTTTTATTAATCTGGCAGTACCCCCACCAATTTCTTTGCAGTTTCCTCAGGGCCTAGAGGTAAGATCACTATTAAGCTCTAGAGAGAGGTAAAGATATTAAAACATATTTCCCTTGTTAGGGTACTGACTTTACTGGAGATACATAAAAATAGGCTTTTCTATAAGTTTTTTATCCCCAGAAAGCTATATCCCATAATCCCATGAGTAATACAGGGTAGAAATCTACTCTCTCCTTCCTTCCCTCTCTCTCTCATTTTCCAAAGGGAAACTAAACTACAGACTATTCACCAAAGGTAAGACAGGACTCCCAACCAACTTCCAACCTAAGACTTCTCCCCATCAGGTCCTGCTGTCCTGGGAGGAGCAGTAAGCATCCTACCTAGAGCTCAGGAGGAGGATAGTGGCAGGTGGGTACCAAAGGACAGAGCAAGTTTACCCATCCGTTTCATTGAAATCCACAAGCACTAACCCCATGGTTCCCAGCCCCACCTGCACATCACTGTCACTTGGGGAGCAATTAAAAATTGTGGCCAGTCCTCCACCTCTGACCGATGAAATAAATTTATGGAGAATGGGGACCCAGCACAATCACTTTTTAAAAGCTCCAGGTGTTGTGTGTGTGTGGAAGGGGGTGTGTAGAGGGATAGCAAGGTGCAGCCGGAGCTAAGAACCATAGTACCTGGAAGTAGGATAAGCCTCTGGAATGAGTGAGTAGGTGAGTAGACCTGCAGGGTCTGTAGGAAGGTGCAGCTTGCTGAGGCTGGTGACCTGCTGTAGGGAAGGAGGCTCCTGAGACATGTGGGAGAGGCCCAGCTGCAGTAGAAAGCCTGCTGCAGTCAGAAATGGGGGTAGCTGGAGAAGTCTACACTGAAGCTCCAGTTCCTTGTCCTTCTCCCTTATAGCTGCTCACTCCAGTGGGTGGCAGCCTCTTTGTGCTAAGTTAGGAAGCTACCCTGGCCTGCTGTCCTTTGAGAGAATATTGCCGCTGATCCTTGGGGTGGTCAGGATGGTTTACCCCACCCAGACATCAGACGGCCTTCCAAGCCAGGGAGAGAGAACAGTGGGTTTCTGGGGGTGACCGGTCCCCTTTCATGGCTGCTGCCCAGGGGGTCAGGTAGGACTGTCCGGGAGAGCCAGGGGCGTGTCCAGAGAGCCCACACTCCAGGATACTCACAGAAGCCAGGGACTGCTACCTGGGACCTCCCAGACCCCTGCCCCTTTTGGGTAGGGGTGTAGAGCTCTCCACATGCCTGAGGCTGAATTTCCTACTTATTCCATGAGAATGGGATGGAGACACAACAGGATCATAGTTATTTAGAGGAAATAAATGCAGATGCCAGAGCTGATGAGCAGACTGACTCCTGCCATGCATGCCACAAACCAGAAGAGAACGAGCCTTCCCTGAGTGTCTAACAGTAGCTAACATTTACTGACTCCTTGCTCGGAGCCAGGCTGTGGTGTGCTCGCCTAGCTCGCCTAATCAGCATGATGACCCCATGAGGAAGGCACTTTTGTCTCTGTTACACAATGGAGACATTGAGGTGGCCAGCATTGTGAGCCAGTAGGCGGGGAAACCGACATTTGAGTTCAGGGCACCTCGTTCCAGCCTCTTACTTAGGTTGCTGGCTCTGTTCCCACCTGCATCTTCTTACTCAGTCCTCAAGACAGCCTCTCAGGCATGTGGCGTGTCACCCATTTTCCATCAAGGAGACTGGGGCGCCAAGAGAGGTAAACCTGCTTGTCCAACCCCTGCCAGCTAGTAAATGGAGGAAGGGTGGGGGGTAGGATGTGTGCAAGATCTGGCTGGGGACAAACACAAATTCTGACTCATCATGTTGCCTCTGCCAGAGGCCTCGACTCATTCTGTCTCTCCTCCCTCTCGGAATAACTTCACAGTCAGGCCTTTCCCAGGCTAGCAAGGCAGAGACACATGCCTGTGTAATGTGAGCATTGACGTTGTAATGGGATATGTGCTAAAACAGGTCATGTGAAGTATTAGAGGCAGTGGGGACAGGGAACGACTCTGGTCAAGAACCAAAGGAAGTGGGGGATTTTTCAGGTGGCTTCCCTCACCCAACTCCTCCCCAGGTGAAGGTATCAGCCTGAGAGCAGACCCAAGAGAACTTCAAAGGAAAGGAATGTGGACCCATGGTAGCTCCACATTTTGTTGAGCTTGGAAATTTTACAATTTTAGGGTCCCTCTTTGGGAAAATGCAGTATTAGGGTTACCCAGCTAGGAAAGTAAATATTTACTGAGAACGAAAAAGATCACCACAGTCCCAAATTTGACGGGCTTTTGGAGGTGCGTGGGACTGCCCTCGTGCTCCGCCATAAGCCAGGGTCACTAATTCTCGTGGTTGTGGTTTCCTGCAGTGAGACGAAGTGGATGAAAATCAGCAAAGGGGAGAGGAACAGAGGGTGGGGTCCCAGAGAGACCAGATGCAGGCTCCTATTTGTCCTCTGCCAGTGGGGTTGCACGGATGGTGCTGTGCTGAATTCTCCCATCTAGGATGTGCATCTGGATCTGCAAAGGGTCAGCGACCCCGTGAGCCCACCTCAGACTTGTGCCCAGGGTTTGTGTTGGGAGGAGGTGTCAGTCGCAGGGGCATGCAGCTCGCTTGCAGCTCACCTTAGCTGCTCAGCCTCCAGCCCTGCAGAGGTCAGACTGATTCAGGGGCACAGCCCAGGGCTGTGGACACACAAGGGCAGGCATTCACCTTGAGCCTCACAATGTTAGCATAAATTGTCGGTTCCCACAGACAGAATGCGATCCCAGGCTTCAGGTATTTAAAAACAACCTCCTATAGGATATTCCAAGGGCTCAAAGGTTCTCTCAGGGGCCCATAAAGGGCCAATCTTTTCTTTGGAATGTGCAGGGTTTGAACAATCTGAATCTGTTGATCCAACCTTTTAACCTTTTGCTGCAGGCTGACACATACCATGCAAAGCCCGGAAGCATTTTTTTATTAACTGTTTGACATACCTTTATAAAGCATCGTTCCTCATTACTGCATATTCTCGTTTTTTCATAGTTTGTAAGATTTCTTATAGAGAGAACAGTGTTCTGGCATTTGGCCAGAATTTATTGCTAATCGGATCATAAAGATTAAGTTTCACAAACAGACATACCCAGTGTTTGTAGTACCACTCACTATAGGTTTGTGGTTGAAAAACACTGGAATTCCGATGCACATTTTTGCTCACAACTCCCATTAAGAAACACATCATGCCTTTGTAATTGTATATGTTGCACTATCTGCAAATTTTACAAATACATGTGATGGGTGAGCACATGACTAGGGACCTTGTAGGGCCTTTAAAGGGGTCCCGGAAGCTTAAGCTTCTTCAACCTCATGGTAAAGCCTCCTCTGGGTGAAAGAATTAGTCCCTGGCAGTCTAGCCTGTGCCCAAAAAGATGCTGAGTTTTGTGGGAGCGCCCAAGAAGCTACTGCCCTTACCCCTGCTCAGAAGCACACATGGCTGTTAGGGAGAGTGAACTACAAATGAGGAACGTGGACACAATCTCAAAATTGACACCCAGGCCTAGGAGATCTCAGGAGGTGTCTTAGTTTGGTCTGAATTAACAAAATAGCAGTGACTGGGTGGCTTACAGACGGCAGAGGTGTATTTCTCCCCGCCCTGGAGGCCAGAAGTCTGAGATCAGGGCACCAGTGCTGTTGGGTTCTGGGGAGGGCCCGCTTCTGGGTTGCAGAGCATGGCTCTTCGAGAGACCTCTGGTGTCATTCCTTTATTAGGACCCTGATCCCATAAGGGCTCCGGCCTCACGACCTAATTGCCTCCCAGAGGCCCCACCCCCCAATAGCCAGGACCACTAAGGACCAAAGGGCAGGCTGGGGATAAGCTGTCCTCATTATTTACCAAATGGCTGAGCATGTTAGGCTGTTAACCTGACACATTAGGGGGTTAAGTTTCGACTTAGGAATTCTGGGGGCACACACACCTACAGTCTAGAGGAGGAGGCCTGCAGAGCTTTCTCTTTGAGGCCCACTGCCCTGGGGTTCCAGTCTTCAGATTTAGCTCTGACTTGGGACCACTGAGGACCAGAGGGTAGGCTGGGGATAATTGCATAAAGTGACACATCAGGAAACTGCTTTATTACTAACAGAATGAATTTTGTTAAGATTCAAATCTAAGTGCCTACTTCACTTAGCATATGTGGTGGGTTTAAAAAAAAAAAGATTATTTAGTAAGCAAGATTGAAACTTAAAAAATTCAGCGTATAATTGACCACTGGTTTATTTGTATTTCATGGGTAAATGAAACAAACTATGGGTACCAAATCTGTGATAAAGCTGTCAATAGCAACAAGACCCAAAAACTGACATATGAACTAGTGAATAAAAATACTTACCTATTTTTGAAAGTTTTTATTTTAATATCAGTTAACATACAGTGTTATATTAGTGTCCGGTGTATGATATAGTGATTCAACACTTCCATACATCACCCGGTGCCCATCACGACAAGTGTCTTCCTTAATCCCCATCACCCATCTCCCCCCCATCCCGGCCACCACCACCCCTCCTGGCCCTTCTGGTGACCATCAGTTTGTTCTCAATAGTTAAGAGTCTATTTCTTGGTTTGTCTCTCTCTTTCTCTCTTTTTCCCCTTTGCTCATTTTTTTTTTTTCTTAATTCCATATATGGGTGAATTCCTAGGGCATTTGTCTTTCTCTGACTGACTTCACTTGATGTTATACTCTCTAGCTCCATCCATGTCATTGTACATGGCGAGATTTCATTCTTTTTTATGGTTACATAATCCATTATATGTGTGTGTGTGTGTGTGTATATATCCTCTTCTTTATGCATTCATCTGTTAGTGGACACTTGGCCTGCTTCCATATTCTAGCCATTGTAAATAGTGCTGCTCTAAACATGGGTTGCATTAAAGCATATATGTGTGTGTGTGTATTATTTTTATATATATATATATATATATATTTTTTTTTTTTTTGCCTGTGCCCAACAAGATGCTGAGTTTTGTGGGAGCGCCCGAGAAGCAACTGCCCTTACCCCTTCTCAGAAGCGCACACGGCCCTGTTAGGGAGAGTGAACTACAAATGAGGAACGTGGACACGATCTGAAAATTGACACGTATGTCAATTGACGTGTGTGTGTGTGTATGTATATATATATATATACACACACACACGATTTTATTTATTTTAGGGAGCACAAGCAGGAGGGTGGAACAGAGGGAGAAGCAGACTCCTCACTGAGCATGGAGCCCAATGTGGGGCTCAATCCCAGGACTCTGAGACCATGACCTAAGCCAAAAGCAGATGCTTCACCATCTGAGCCACCCAGGTGCCCCAGAGTACTTATATTTTTTAATAAACTAGGTTTAGAGTAATAAATAGAGTGTGGAAAACTACAATGTATTACCAAGTTGGCTACCAAGGAAGTATTTTAAGAGGAGCCTCACAAGGCAGTGTGAACAGCAAAGTGGTGTTTCCGGCGCTGAGACGCAGGAGTGGGTGGGTGGCTGGTCCCCAGCAGCCGCCTGTGCTTCGTGGGGAGGGACAGTCCTAGAGAAGGGAAGAGGCCACCACAACCTCAGATGCAGGCTGGGAGCAGGGACGCCGGGGGCTCAAGAAGCCTGCTCACCTGCTCACCTGAGGACTCCCGCCAGAGATGGGAAGCAGTGCAGTCATCAGAAAAAAACATGGAGGAGGTCCATCTGCCTGCCACCAGCAGGGGTAACCGAGGGTCTGGCTTGCACATGTGTTGCCCCGTATAGCCTGTCACCTGACAGCAGCCAAAATGCCAGCCTCTGAGGGCTGGAGAGCCACCTCTGCTCCCTGTGGGCCCGCCCCAAAGGTTCTGGTGACACCCATGGGTGACACTCTGCGCCCAGCTGCAAAGCGCCTTTACAAGTACATTCTCTTGCTTAATCAGGCGCCATCAGGGCATGACTTAGCACACTTTATGGAAAGAAAGATAATCTTACAATTGAAAGTGGTCATTCTCGGCCTTAGCTACACACTTGAAACAGCTGGGGAATTTGAAAACCCTGCGATGAGCACAGCACACCCCCCAGGCCATCCAGAAATCAGGGGCCAGGAGCTGGGCAGAGGAGTAGCCGCACCCAAGAGCTGCCTTCATCCCTGCAGCAGGATGGATGTGGAGCCCATGCAGGAGGGCCAGAGCTGGGTGGCTTTGAAGGGCCTCTTGGTGAACAGAGATAATGAACCAGGAACTCAGCCTGCTGTCCAGCTGCCCCAAATTATCTAGATTTAGAAAGGAACACACGATTATGATGAGTGCTCTATTTTACGTTAGCTCGGGCAAACCCCAAACCATGGGTAGAAGGAGAAAAAGCAAAGGCCGCATCCAGAGCGCGCACTTCTGCAAGAATTCAGGAGACCTCTCATTTGTCTGCCTGTCAAGGATCATTTCATAACTCAGAGCAGCTGTTTTTCTTTTATAAGCTGTCTTCATCATTGACCAAATGGCTGTGCGTATTTCGGTCTATTTCTGTACTTTGGATTCTGTTCTTTTCCTAATCTATCCCTTCAAGTGTCACTACTGTTTTAGTTATCGAGGCTTTGTGATGCCTTTTAATACCTGGCCAAACCATTTCCCTCTTATTGTGCTGCTTTTTTCAGAGTTGGAGGGAAAAAATGTCATCCAAGTCACAAGTATATCTAACCTAGATTTAATCTTTCATGTCAGAGATTTGTAGACTCCTTCCCTTCTTGCCCCTGGTTCCTGTTCTCTTTTCTTCATCATTGGTGAGACTTACTTTCAAATTAAATCTTGTAAGTAGATGAAGAAGAGTGGCTTGGGTGGAAAGGGGGTGTTGGGGCCCTGGAAGCATTGCCACAGAAACCCATGTTTTGAAGGAGGGTCTAAAAATCACTGACTTACATACTTACTATGTGGCATGATAATCTACTAGAAATGGCAAGCAGTTCTACTAAGTAACTGTAATTAGTATCATTTTTATATTGACAACTCATTAAAACGTTTTCCTCTTCCCACTGTGTAAACACTCCAATCTGTTAACTGTTAGTAGTATTCTCTTAGCTGATGTCTCTTTCTTGCACGTGCACACACACACACACATCTCCTGGGCCAGACCCAGACCTTGCCTCACACTCTCCAGGACTAGTGTTAGGCACGGTGTAATTTGGGGGCAACATCCCCTTAACATCCTTCTTTCTCTACTTACTAATGCCCCTCATTTATTTGATAAGAGAAAAATCCTTTCATGACATAAAAGAAACTGACAAACATTGTGAAAAAGCTCTACTCCAAGCCCCTATGATTTTTTTTTGTTTTTGTTTTTTGAACAGCTCCCAAGCAAAAAGATGAGGAAACAATGGAGGCTACTGTGTATCAAGGTCATAGGAAAGGGAGAGTGGTATACGGAAGGCTCGGGGGGCCTCACAATTTTGTTATGGTCTCTAGTCATTATCACTCTACCTGCATGTGTATAGAGAGCTAGGGCCACAAAGATGGGGTGCAGCCTCTAATCATGGAACTTTTGTTTTTCCCATATTAAACTGCCTGCTTGGCCATTATTCTGTTGAGCATCTACTGCATGCAGGGTGATGTGGAGAATACAGAGATTTAAAACCTCAAGGCTTTTATGATTTCATGGAGAAAAAGGCAACTACCTCACAGAAATAGAATCGAATGGCGGTTTTGCTGGATGATAGCACGGGTGAAAATCTGCAGGATCTTGGGCCTGATGATGACTGTTTACATACAACATTGAAGGTATAATCCACAAAAGAAATAATCGATAAGCTGCACTTAATTAAAACTAAAAACTCCTACTCTGAAACCTATAGAACGCTGATGAAAGAAATTGCAGAGAACACGAAGAAATGGAAAAATATCCCATGCTTGTGGATTAGAAGAACAAACATTGTTAAAATGTCTATACTACCCAAATCAATCTACACATTTAATGCAATCCCTATCAAAATACCACCAGCATTTTTCACAGAGCTGGAACAAACAAACCTGAAATTTGTATGGAACCACAAAAGGCCTCAAATAGCCAAGGCAATCCTGAAAAAGAAAAGCAGGGACAACTGGGTGGCTCAGCAGTTGAGCATCTGCCTTTGGCTCAGGGCCTGATCCCAGACTACTGGGATCGAGTCCCACGTTGGGCTCCTTGCATGGAGCCTGCTTCTCTCTCTGCCTGTGTCTCTACCTTTCTCTCTCTGTGTCTCTCATGAATGAATAAATAAAATCTTTAAAAGAAAAAAGTAAAAAAAAGCAAAGCAAAGTTGGAGGCATCATGATTCAGGACTTCAAGCTCTACTACAAAGCTGTAGTCCTCAAGAAGTATGGAACTGGCATAAAAACAGACCATAGGGCAGCCCGGGTGGCTCAGCGGTTTAGCACCGCCTTCAGCCCAGGGCGTGATCCTGGAGACCCAGGATCGAGTCCCACATCCTACTCCCTGAATGGAGCCTGATTCTCCCTCTGCCTGTGTCTCTGCCTCTCTCTCCCCATGTCTCTCATGAATAAAATAAAATCTTAACAAACAAACAAAAAAACCCAGACCATAGATCAATGGAACAGAATAGAAAACCCAGAAATGGACCCACAACTATATGGCCAACTAATCTTTGACAAAGCAGGAAAAAAATATTCAACGGAAAAAAACCATTCTCTTCAACAAATGGTGTTGGCAAAACTGGACAACTGCATGCAGAAGAATGAAACTGGACCACTTTCTTACAACATACACAGAAATCAAAATGGATGAAAACCTAAATGTGATACAGAAAACCATCAAAATCCTAGAGGAGAACACTAGTAGAAACCTCTTTGACCTTGACTGCAGCAACTTCTTAGTAGACATGTCTCTGGAGACAAAAGAAACAAAAGCAAAAATGAACTGTTGAGACTTCATCAAGATAAAAAGCTTCTGCACAGCAAAGGAAACAAGCAACAAAACTAAAAGGCAGCCTATGGAATGGGAGGAGATGTTTGCAAATGACATATCTGATAAGGGGTAGTATCCAAAATCTATAAAGAACTTGTCAAACTCAACACTCAAAGAGCAAATGGTCTAGTTAAGAAACGGGCTTCTAGTTAAGAAGACATGCAGATGGCTAAAGACACATGAAGAGATGCTCAGCATCACTCATCATCAGGGAAATACAACTCAAAACCACGAGATACCAACCACTGTATCAGGATGGCTGAAATGAACAACACACGAACAGCAGTTGTTGGCAAGGGTGTGAAGAAAGGAGAGCCTTCATGCACTGTTAGTGGGAATGCAAGCTGGTGCAGCTACTCTGGAAAACAGTATGGAGGTTCCTCAAAAACTTAAAAATAGAGCTACCCTATGACCCAGTAGTTGCACTACTAGGTATTTACCCAAAGGATACAAAAATACAGATTCAAAGGGACACATGCACCCTGGTGCCTTGATGTTTATAGCAGCATTATCAACAATAGCCCAATTATGGAGAGAGCCCAAATGTCCATTGACTGATGAATGGATAAAGAAGATGTGGTCTATATGTACAATGGAACATTATTCACCCATCAAAAGAATGAGATCTTACCATTTGTAGTGATGTGGGTGGAACTAGAGGGTATTATGCTAAGTGAAATAAGTCAGAGGAAGAACGGTATTATATGATTTCACTCATATGTAGAATTTAAAAAGCAAAACAGATGAACATATATATAGGAAAGGGGAAAACAGAGGCAAACTGCAAGAGACTCTTAACTATAGAGAAAAAGCTGAAGATTGATGGAGCCTGGTCGGTGGAGGATGGGCCTGATGGGCGATGGGCATTAAGGAGGGTACTTGTGATGAGCACTGGGTGTTTTCTGTAAGTGATGAATCACTAAATTCTACTCCCCAAACCAATATTATACTACATGTTAACTAACTAGAATTTAAATAAACATTTGAAAAAGTTGCAGATAAAAACTCTTGCTCTATGAAAGACATGGTAAAGAAAATGAGAAGACGAGACACAGGCAGGGAGAAAATGTTTGCAGAAGATATTTCCGATAAAGTATAGTTATTCTAAATATACAAAGACCTCTTAAAACTCAACAATAAGAAAACGAACAATCCCATTTAAAAATGGGCAAAAGAAAAAAACAGGCAAAAAAAAAAAAAAAGAAAAAAACAGGCAAAAAAAAAAAGTCTCCTCACCAAAGAAGATATACAGATGTCAAGTAAATATATGAAAAGATGCTCAAATGAGATGTCATTATGGAACGGCAAATTGAAACAACCCATTAGAATGGCCCAAGTCCAGAACACTGACAACACCAAATGGTGGCAAAGTTGTGGGGCAACAGGTATGGACACATTGGAAGACCATCTGGCAAATTCTTATAAAATCAAACATCCAAAAAACAAAACAAAACAAAACAAAAAATCAAACATCCTCTTACCCTGTGATCCAGCAATCATGCTTCTTGGTCTTTACCCAGAGGAGTTGAAAACTTGCGTCCATGCAAAAACCTGCACACCGATGTTTTCTAGCAGCTTGAGACATAATAGCCCAAACTTGGAATCAATAAAGATGTCCTTGAGTAGCTGAATGGATAAATCATGCATATCCAAACAGTGGAATGTTATCCAGCACTGACCAGAAATGAGCTATCAAGCCATGAAAAGACGAGGAGGAACCTTGGATGCATGTTACTAAGTGAAAAAAAAAAAAAATCTGAAAAGCCTACGTACTATGTGGTTCCAACTATATGACATTCCGGGAAAGACAGAAGTATAGAGACAGTAAAAGAGCTCAGGGTTGGCATGGGTGGGGAGAGCTAAATAGAGTCCAGAGGAGTTTTAGGGCAGTGAAACTACTCTGTAAGATACCATAAGGGTGGATCATGTTCTTATTACATGTTTGTCCAAACCCACTGAATGTGTATCTCTGAGGGAACTGTAATGTGAACTCTGGACTCTGGATGATGATGTGCCGATGCAGATTGTGACACATTTCCTGGTCGGGTAGGGACTGCGGATGGTGGGGGGAGGCTGTGCATATGGGGAGGGGGGTGGGCAGGGAGTACTTGGGAACACTCTGTACTTTCTGCCCCATTTTGCTGTGAACCTAAAACTGCTCCGAAACTGCTCTGAAAAATAAAGGTGTGTGTGTGTGTGTGTGTGTGTGTGTGTGTGTTTAAAGGCAATCTACACAAACCCCTTTGAACTTCCTCAGCTTAAAAAAAAATGCATGGAAATGCCAACTATGAAACAGTTGCCTCTAAACAAAGCAATTATGAAAAAATGAGTCACAGGGGCGCATGGTGGCTCAGTGGATTATGCGTCCAACCCTTGATTTCGGCTCAGGTCATGATCTCAGAGTGGTGAGATCAACCCCTGGGCTGTAGAAGATTCTTTTTCTCCCTCTGCCCCTCCTCTCCCTTCCCCAATGCTTGCACTCTCTCTCCTAAAAAAGAAAGAAAAGAAAGGAAAAGAAAAAAGAAGAAGGAAGGAAGGAAGGAAGAAAGAAAAGAAAAAAAAGAAAGAAAGAAAAGAAAAGAAAAGAAAAAAGAAAAGAAAACTGAATCCCAGACCTAAATGTAATACCTGAAACTGAAACTTCCTGAAGAAAACAGGGAGAGCATCTTTATGAGCCTGTGTTAGGCAGTGACTTTTTAGTTAACACCATAAATACTCACTCACTAGGAGCAGAGAGACTCTGAACTTCACTCAAATTGTTTTTTTCTAAACACACTGTTGAAATATGAAGAAAGGAGTTGCAGGAGGGGAGAGATATTTACAAAAGATACACATCTGTATCTGGGGAAAAATATGCATGTGTAAACATTTAATGAAGAAAACAACCCAATTTATTAAATGTGCAAAATATTTGAACAGAAATTTCACCAAAGAATAGGCGCTGATGGCAAATAATGTCTTCATTAGCATAGCCACAGAAGGGGAGTAAGTCAATGGGCAAGAACAAACAGATGGGCCATGGAGAAGAATTCCAAATAAGTTATACTCTACTCTAAAAGACGTGGAGCATAACTCTCCACGCCTCCAGGGGGGCTGCACAATGAGTTCTTTCCAAAGGGTGTAGAGTGGAGGCGGGGGGAAGTAACTTTGCCATGAGAAGGCTGACAGGCACTGCCTCAGTCAGGTGATCAAGGTCAAAATCAACAGTGATTAGTTATGTTGAGAGAATATGCTCCTGACATGACAGGATGAAAAATGGCACTTTGCTTCTGTGGTCTTCTTGCCCAAAACCAATAAGCTCAATCTAATCGCAAGAAAGACATCAGATGAACCCCAGGGAAGGGTGTTCTACAAAATAGCTCCTCAAAACTGGCCTCACAAACCAGGAAAATCTGAGAAACTGTCCCAGTCCAGAGGAGCCTAAGGACGCGTGGCAACTAAATGTAATGTGGTATTCAGGATGGGAGCCTGGAACAGAGCAGGGACTTTAGGGAAAAACTAAGGAAATATTAATAACTGCTTGACTCTAGTTCATAACATCATGCCAATATTGGTTCATTGATTGTGACAGATATACCACACTAATGCAATTTGTTGACAATAGGAAAAACTAAGTGTGGGTTATTTAGGAACTCTCTGTACTACCTTTGCAGTGTTTTTTAAAAATATAAATACTTTTTTTTTTTTTTTAAGTAGGCTCCATGCCCAGTGTGGAGTCGAGTGCAGGCCTTGAACTCACAACCCTGAGATCAACATCTGAGCTGAGATCAAGAGTCAGAGAAGCTTAACTGACTTGAGCCACCCAGGTGCCCTAAATCTAAAACTATCCTAGAAAAATAGTTTATTTTTAAAATACTATTTACAAAAAAAAAATAAAAATAAAAATAAATAAAATACTATTTACAATAACATCAAAAAACATAAAATACTTAAGAAGAAATTTAACGAAAGACGTGGGAGGCCTGTATGCTGAAAACCGCAGAACATAGCTAAGAGAAATTCAGTAAGACATGAATAAATGGAGATGTATTCTGTGTTCATAGATTGGAAGACTTAATTTGGTCCAGATGTCATATTGTTAAGATGATATCCCAATTAAAATCTCATTAGACTTTTTGCAGAAATTGAAAAGCTTATTCTAAAATGTACATGAAATTGCAAAAGGACCTAGAATAAGCAAAACAATGTTAAAGATTGAAGTTGGAGAATGTGTACTGCCAGATTTCAAGACACGTCATGAAGTTATAATAGATAAGACAATATGGTATTGGCATATGGATGACTAAATAGATCAATGGAATAGAATGTCAAATCTAGAAGGAAACCCATAAAGTATAACTCGATTTTTAACAAAAGTGCTAAGTGAATTTAACGGGAGAAATGACTGTTTTTTCCAAAAATGGGACTGGAACACTCAGTGTTCTTATGGAGCAGAAATGAACCTCGGCCTCTACCTTACACCACGTAAAGGTTAATTTGAAATAGATCATACATTTAAGTGCAAAAGGTAAATCTCTAAATCTTCTAAGAGAAAACATTCTTAGAATACACAAGTCCCTAATTGGAGCTGAAAAAAAAAAAAACACAGGTAGATTTGACTTTATCAAAATCAAAAATTTCAACTAATCAAAAAAAATGTTAAGAAATGAAAACACAGAACACATTCCAGGAGGAAATGTTTTTAAGCCACTTATATGTGACATAGAACATATATCCAGAATATATTTTGAAAACCAACAAAATAAGAGAAGACAACAGCATGATGAAAAGAACAAAGGACTTACTCAGGTTCTTCGTAAAGAAAGATATAAAAGTGATAAGCATATGAAAAAGCTACCCATTTTTCTTCTCTTCCTACACATCCTACACCTTTTTTTTTTTTTTTAAAGATTTTATTTATTTATTCACAAGAGACACACAGAGTCAAGAGGCAGAGACACAGGCAGAGGGAGAAGCAGGCTCCATGCAGGGAGCCCGATGTGGGACTCGATCCCGGGACTCCAGCATCACACCCTCAGCTGAAGGCAGGCTCCAAACCGCTGAGCCACCCTGGGATCCCCACATCCTACACCTTTAACCAAAGGTATCGGGTAAGTGGTGGTGGTTGGGGGGGAGGGTTGAATCATTCACTCAGTGTATTAGGGTTTTCCAGAGAAACAGAACCAATAGGGCATGTGTGTGTAGAGAGAGAGAATGTTTAAGGAATTGTCTCTCATGATTGTGGGGCATGGTGAGTCCTAAATCTGCAGAGCAGGCTGGTGGGCTGGAGACCCAGGGAAGGGCTGATGTTGCAGCTCCTATCCTATAGCAGTCCAAGTGCAAAATTTCCTCTTCCTTTGCAGGGAGGTTGATGTTTTTTCCCTCCTGGCCCTTCACCTGATTGGATGAGGCCCACCACACGATGAAGAGTTATCTGCTTTATTCAACGTCTTCTGATTTAAGTGTTAATCTCATCTTTTTAAAAAACCGCCTTCACAGAAACACGTAGGCAGACTCTCGGCCACTGAGCCACCCGGGTGCCCCCCTCTGATGGGTTTTAAACAGTGTGTGAGGTCAGCACTGAGAAGTCCGGTGTGGAGTACAGACTCCAGAGGCTGGTGAGGAGGTTGGAAGAAGACCAGACATGACATGATAGGCAGCTAAGTAAGGCATGGGCAAGCCTAATTGGTGAGGGATGGAGAAGAGAGATGTAGGGACCAGGATTGTGCCCCTGAGAGGCTCCGGGCAGGGACCTGGCACAGGACGGGCTCTCACACATCCCTGTTTTACAAAGAGTGTGAGACCCGGAGAGGGGATGCAACTTGCCCGTGGCCACACAGCATGCTGAGAGAATGTATTAGAGCAGAACCCAGGTCCCTGTCTCTGGTGAGGTGCTCCTTCCATGCCAGATGGATGGTGTCCTGCTCTTTCTTGCTCTCCTGGCCCACCTTGTCCTCAGCAGAGCTTCCATTGACATTGCATATTCAGCCTCTGCTGTGGGGAGGGGAGGCCGGGGCGCTGCCAAGAAGCTGGGAAGTCTGGGGACTGGGGAGGGGACTCAGGCCTCCTGAGGCTGCTTTGGGGCACAGTCCTCTTCCCAGAGCAGCTCCTGGCTCAGGCGTGGCTGAGGCTGACCCCGAGTGGTGGCTGTTATTTTAAGTAAATTCACGTTGGAGGGAGGAAGTGAGGGAGATGTGAGAATGAGTCGCTGTCGCAAGATGTGTGTGATAAATGAAACGGGGAACACAAAGACCGACGAGGAGGCACAGCTGTTATTTTTGCTCCTTTTTATAGCAACCTGTCAGGCAGACTTGTCGCACTAAGAGGAACCCCTCTCCCAAACAGGACCGTGGCCCCAGCCCTCAGGGGCCCCGGTGAGTGCTGTGGAGCAGGTGCTTGTTGCAGGGACCCCGGGTACCAGCACAAGCCCCTGGGGCGGCACCCCCACAGTGGCACCTGCACTCCCCCGCCCCCACGGGGCAGACACCAAGGTTTCGTCTGGGACTGGGTTGCTGGCTTCCCCTCTGTTCACTGAAGGGTACGGGGTGACTGCCTCAGCCTGTCCCCAAACCTGGGGACATGTCAGGGACACCTTCCCCCAGACCACTCCTTAGAAGCAGCTGGGAATGCAAGGGGGATGTTTTCATAATAATATAGACATGGTTCCTTAAACGTGGGGAAATGTGACATTCCCTCTCTCAAGTCATCTCCCTCTTGTTAGAGGCTGATGGGTGCCAGGGGCCTGGGCGCCGGTGGGCAGTGAGCACGGGGCCTGGCTTGGGTGTTGGATAGGGGGCTGGTGGGGCTAGAGTGTGGAGCTCTCTTTGGGGGGCACTTGTCTCCATCCCGAAGCCCTTCAGCAGCTGGGAGGAAGGACAGGGGGCTGCGGGGACTTCCATGGCCCTGAAACAATCCCCGTGGACCTGTGCAGGACCGACCTGCCCTGGGAGCCTCCTCCCAGCGAAGTACTGATGCTCTGGGTAAAAGCACATGACCTGGGAGGGTGTCTAGGGGCACCTCTTGGCTTTAAGGCCCTCAGCTCTCCACAGTCGTCTCGCTTGGTTATAGGATCAAGGAAAGGAAGGTGTGCTCCTTCCAGGGTGGCTTTCACCCCCGGTCATGGCTGGAGCTGTAGCAGGGAAGCACCATGAAGAGTGCCGAGCACACAGCTCCTGGGCTGTGGTGGGGCTGGGATGGTGCCCTCTGAGCCCCAGGGAGGAGGGATGGGGCTGTGAGAGAGTGAGCACGGCCAGGACAGGCCTCCAGAGTGGACAAGGAGAAACCGCAGGGCCTGGGCAGACGCGGAGGCTCTCATCCTCGGGCCCTTTGCATCACTTGGGGCACATCCCTAGGCCTCCTCTGTAGGGCTGCTTGCTTGTCAGCCTTGTGTCTCTCATAGAGGGAAAGACCTGGCCCTTCTGAATAAATATCCAAACACCTTAGGGAGGGATGGAGTTTTCCTTTGGGCTCCAAACCACACATGCATGTATCACCCAGCACTGTTCCAGGGGTGTCACCTGGCAGTAGTTGCTAGATAAGTCAGGGACCACCCAGCGTTGCCAGCATGGCCAGCCTGGGGCCTGACTTCAGTTCACCATCCTCCTCGTCCTGCCTGTTGCCTCGCCTGCCAGCTCCGGGCCCTGCCCCTATCCCAGCTGCAGACGCTGCTTTGCTCTTGACTGCTCTGCATCCTGTCTGGTCCTGGAGGGTCCCACATGCTCTTTGCACAGTCAGCTATTCACTCCTCTGTGTCTGCAGTTATTATTAGACGCCTCTGGAACCCAATCCTGCCAAGAAAGGTTTTATCAGCAGGTGTTGTAGGGTTGGCATTTGTGCGTGTGTTGAGGAAACCTTCTGGCGAGGCAGAGACAAGTGATAGTGAATCGGTTGAAGAACCAGGCAGCCCTCGACCAAGCAAGCATCTGGATGGCCAGGGGCCTGTGGGCAGATCCGAACCGTCGCCTGGTCTCAGCCCCTCTGGGTCAGGAAGACAGCAGCTCCAGTCATGCGCTGGCCCAGCCTCAGAGCTCACTGACCCACCATGCCGTGTTGGGGAAGTCATTCTGCCTCAGTGGAGGTCTTGGCATCTGTCTGTGATGTAGACTGAGTGCCTCACAGGGCTTTTATTTTTTATTTTTTTAAAGATTTTATTTATTCATAGACACAGAGAGAGAGGCAGAGACACAGGCAGAGGGAGAAGCAGGCTCCACGCAGGGAGCCCGATGTGGGACTCGATCCCAGGTCTCCAGGATCACACCCCAGGCTGCAGGCGACACCAAACAGCTGCGCCACCGGGACTGCCCCCTCACAGGGCTTTTAAAAGGCCCAATGGGGGATGCCTGGTGGCTCAGCAGTTGAGCGTCTGCCTTTAGCTCAGGGCGTGATTCCGGGGTCCCAGGATCAAGTCGTGCATTGGGTTCTCCACAGGGGGCCTGCTTCTCCCTCTGCCTGTGTCTCTGCCTCTCTCTCTGTCTTTCATGAATAAATACATAAAATCTTAAAAAAAAAAAAAAAAGGCCCAACTGAAGGTATAAAAATGAAATGCAGTGATGGTCATGTGGGCCACCATGCAGAGTGCCCGACAAGCTGCCAGACTGTGATCTGGCCCCACTGGATGGTGCTTGGGTAGGTGCTACAGAGATGGTGTCTTGCTTGGATTCCCAAAGCCGGTGAGCAGAGGAGCTGAGGTCTAGATCTTGGTGAGTCTGGCTCCACAGGTCACTGTGCCAGGAGGCGAAACAGCCTCAAAATATTACCACCACCTCCACCACCCCTGCTCCTGGGATCTCTGAGAGGTGGATGAGAAGACAAGAATAGGACAGAGTTGAGAAGAAAGGAAGCGAGAAGGACCAGGCACAGCAGACTGGGAGCAGTGTAGGGAGGCGGCTTCTGTACCCGAGTGGCGGTTGCAAGGCTATCTTTGCGTCCTGGTACTTCATGGAACTGTACACCACAACCTGTGTACTACTTCTGCCTACATTAGACTTCTTAAAAGGGTTAAGAGGAAAATCAGAACTTTGTAGCACATAGTTATTGAGTACAAATGCGTTTTTAAAGTTTGTTATACTCTTATTATGCAGCTCTAATCTGCATCTATTCAAATGACATTAAAAGTTCTGTTGAAGAATCTGAAGATATTCTGATAAAATTCTTGAGAGTATGGGCCAACATGTAGATCTCAGAACTGAAATTCTGAGAATTGTTGGCTTCTCCTGGGTGGCTGACGCCTGAGGTAGAACCCACCATTGGTCATGGGTCTTCCTTCCTTGGAATGGAAGAGTAATGAGCTGGAAGGAGCCTGGATCTTCAAAGACTTTTTGAATGGAGCCACCCTCTGAGCCTTGGATGGTTCACCTCTGAATGTCAGTTATGTCACAGGGAAAAAGACATGTGTATATTAAGTCTTGTCATTTAGGGGATTTCTGTACCCAGAGCTGAACCTGACTGACTTCCTCCCTGCTCTGCTCCGTGAAAGGCACAGTGAGTTCCCTTGTCCTCCATGGGCCTCACGGTTAACCATGGGGCTAATGGGAGCCCCTGCTTTGACAGGCCCCAAATTGGGAAGCCAACAGATCACTTGTCACCCTGAAAAATGCCATTAGCCGCTTCAGAATACATGAAAGCTGAAGGGATAACCCAAGTTGAGTGATTTTAGGGAATCCAGGAAGTCCCCCAACTGCCTCTTTCACATATATGGTGCCCGAAGTTCCATCTTTAGTTGTTAATTCTTAAGAGTATGCATCTGTGGGAATTGCTACTTAAATACGAATAATTCTAGGTGGGGGAGCCCTATTATATTACCTCGCACGTTAGCATGAAGTCATTCATCTCAGAAGTAGAAACTGAGGGAATCATAGAGATGAATGGGCCCGTGGGGTATCATTTAGCTCAGTGGTTTTCAAATTATGCTTCAGTAAAGCCCTTGTGTTTTTATGATGGTGTCTCTGGGCTGCCGTTCAGGCGGAGAAGGGCAGGAGGGGAGGATGGAGCACACAGAAACATCGTTTTGCTTTGACACCAGGTTTCACCATGCTGGAGAGATTTTTAATAGCCACACCTCTCTTTTATTTTGTAGGTTGAGTCCAAGGTTGCCAACTGGTTAATGTAGCCCAAGTTCAGATGGCCAGTGTGGCAGAGCCAGGCCTAGAATTCCAGTTTCTGACTCTTAGGACTGTGCGCTCCAAAGGAGATGGGATAGTGAGACTCGAGATGGGTAAGTGTGTGTGGGGGGGGGAGTGTGGAGGGGGTAGATCCAGGTCTGGGCTTCAGGGGACGCTGCAGAGTGATGGCCAGCAGATAGTCCCGAGCACATGGGGTTGTCAGTGCTGATGGAGGCCACTGAGGACCCCTGAGCAGATTCACAAATCTGTCCAGACTCAGCATTTGTGAAATCTCTCTATCTCAGGCCATTGCAAATAATGCTGTTTATCTTAGAGTCGTGTAGCTTTATAGTTTACAACATGCTTTTACATTTTTGTATTTAGTCTTTGAAAACTCCTACTTTGAGGGATAGATATTATATTTTTTCTATTTCCCTGTGAGGACACCACTGGGTAAGAGAAGGCAGGTGTCTCTCCTGAGCTCCTAGGGCTGTGACCTAAAGTGTGTCTCCTCCTACTCTCCATCCTGGGTTCCTTCCCACCACCCTAGAGCACCTCCCAACCCCTACACTGGCAGCTATTTTCCCCAGCCTGTCACTGTCTTCGCAGCCAAACACTGAGGCATGCAGACACAAATGTAGTCTGTTTCCACACTTGTAATTTGGCTGACCTGTTGCCTGGCTTCCTCTTTTACCACGAGTACAGTCGTAGGTGCTAACATCAGTGAATCAGTGACTGTGTATGTGTGTGTTTGGGGAGACAGGGCCACAGGCGATGCTCTTCATGGTTCTGAACCAACATTTCTGGGACACCCACGGGGTACCTCTTATCACCCTCTTGTTTGTCTGTCATAACACCTACTCAATGGCAGCAACGGTGCTCCCTCAAAAGGAAGAAAGGAAACGTAAGTGGAAAAAAGTGCTGCTCCCAGTGATGTTGGGTCGACTCTCCAACATCCATTCCATCTCCCTCTGTCTAAGCAGCAGTGTGGTTTCTAGAATTGGCCCTGGCTCCTGGGGAAGGTTCTCAGTAGACTAGACCAACTAGGATGAAACCAACCCCTTGTTAGTGATTGGTTCAGGGACCCAGAGTAAACCAGTCAGTGCATGGCATCCTTCTGGTGATTATTATTGGTCCTAGGTTGGAGGAGTTTCTGTCTCTCTCTCTCTCTCCTACTATCATCTCAATTACTGACGGCAACTCTTGTATGACCCCGAGGACAGCAACTTTTAGGAAGAAGCTGAGGATAGATGAGGATAAGAAGAGGATGGGAAGCTCTAGAAATATTGGGTTCTAGAAATAGTGGTTAGCCATTTGTGGAGCTCACCCCAGCCCCAGCCTTTCTGATATGCGGGATACTACATTTCTCTATGGTCTTTATTACTTTAGCCAAAGGATCTTAACTGACACAGTGACCTTCAAGACACAAGAATTTATTGTCTCCAGAAGTGAGACGGAGGTTCACCAAACAACCTGTATCTGTGCTCAGGAGTCCCTGGTGACCAGGGGCATATGTTTATGAAACAGATGGACCACAGTAGATGGCACTTTCTGCATGGACACATCATCCCATGGTCTCCAGGCTGTACTTCAAGGATTGAATCTGGGCCAACATGTTGATGTGGATCATGGATTCCCATGTTATCATTTACCAGGCCTTTGTAGATGTGATGCCCGAACACGGGGGAATGCCTTTCATGTGATTCCTCAGTTCTGTGGGGTAGGACTTCTGCCTGGGGCCCTGCAAGTCACATGGTGTGGACCCAGGCCAGGCAGCAGACTATAGCCTGTGGACCAACTCTGGTCACACTAACTTGTTTCTGTATCATTTTATTCCTTCACAGCATGACAGCAGAGTGGTATGCAACCAAAACCATAAGGCCCACCAGGCCTACAGAATTGACTGGTCCGTTCAGTTTGCTGACCCCTGGTATACAGCACTGCCGACTTGGCCTGTAAATAGTAGCCATCTGGGCAAATCCACAACATAGGGGGCTAGGGCTGTCATACTGGTGACCTCACTCGTGAACGATGATCTGTCTTCCATGACGTTCAGGCGGCATACATCAAGCCTGTCGATTTTTCCCAATGTAAGTACCGACGTACTTACAGAAATCTCCATTAGAAACAAGTCCTGTTTCCACGAATCCCTATAGTATCAGGTATGTAAGCCCTCTAGAAAACCCCTCCCTGTCAGACTGCACTGAGAGTGTCCGAGGACGTGGGCAAGGTGATGGTCACCCATAGGTGTCTGCGTGCTGGTCTAATAGGACATCACCTTTATTCCAGGCACAGAAGATACCTTGGGCTAGGTTTCTCACCATTAGGAATGGTGGGATCTAAATGAAAGCTATCAGAGCCTTTCCCAAGGGCAGGCTTTTCAAAGAGACCAGGGAAGAGAGTGTTTTTGCTCCAGGAAACTGTGGAGCAGAGGGAACCCCAGGGAAGTGGCAAAATAGGGTGTCCTCGCGACACGCTCTGTGACTGAACCAGTGTGCAGCGGACCGGCCCCGAGCCCGCCTAAGCTATCTCCATGAATACCAAATAAAAGGGATGCTGAGGCACCAAATACGGTGACAGCTTCCATAAGGCAGTAATCATGGGCCTCCACTCCCTGCCTGCCCCCCCAAGAAAGGGGTTGAGAATTCTTTCTCAAGCTGGTACGTTGATGAGAGAGGTAGTGGAGCTGCCTGGCCCTGGTGTGTGGGGGGGTGAGGCTGTAGCCATGGGAGGGGGTTCTGGTGTTGTCAGCTAAAAGAAAGGGAGGCTGTCTCGTCCATGACTTTTTAGGCATCTCTCCCTCTAATGGCTCTCTACCAACCCGGAGGTTGATTTAACCAAAATGCAAATCTGATCATCTTCTTCTCCTACTTAAAATCTTGCAGTAGTTCCATGGATAAAATCCCAACTCCTATACTCTGGCTCCTGCCCACTCATCTAGCCTCATCTCTCCAGCCACACGGAGCCGACCAGGCCATGCGTCTTGCTGCCAGGCTTTGTCCGCATTGCCCCCTGCCTGTCTCCTTGACTCCTGGCTGATCATCCTTCCCCATCACAGTTCAGGTCAAACACAACCTGGTCCAGACCGCTTCCTTGCCATCCTGCCCCCTACCCACCTTCCCACCCTGCCACCCCCAATTTGGGTTAGAGGCTTACTTCCCCTACAGGAGGGTATTGTCTGTCTTTTTCACTGCCACGTAAATTCCTTTAAGAGCACAGAGTATGGCTTACAGATTCTCATTTCCCTGGCACATCATGCGATACCAACCACATAGTAGACACTCCACCACATGCTCAGAAAGCCTGGAGCTTTTAGAACCTAGGACGGAGGTTAAGTAACATGTGCTTTGCTGTGACCATGGCATCAGGACTGGGCATCTCCTTTGGGGTTTTAGAAATGCATGATCATAGTGGGACGTGCATGCCTTTTCTCTTTTCTGGTACCAAGGAACGTTAAACATTTCCAAGCAGCAGTATTCACGGGGCATTCTTTTGAAGTTTTAGCATCATACAGACCACCAACAAAATGTGTTCAGGAGTCTGCGATGGACTGGAAATGAAAAACAGTCTCTTAGCTAAATTTGTCAGAGCTCCTCTTCAAAGGGCAGAACCTGATTCCCGTGTTTCTACCCCAGAGCTTGGCCTTTAAGGTGAGCAAAGTAGATACCATATCATGGAGAGGTGTCCTGAGTGACCTCATTATAAATAGTATAGCTGTTTCTGGCTACCTGTGGGAGTGTGGCAACCCCAAGGGGGAAAAAAGTGTTCCTGCTCTCTGCGATGCAGGAACCACTGTGTATTAAGAACAAGAGGCATATCTCTGCCTCTAGAAACAGACTGGATGAATCGAGGCAGATGCAGCAGGGGGGCCCCAGGAGGCAGTGCGGGGACAGAAGGACGTCTCTCAGGTTGGAGCTGTGAAGGCCAAAGTGTGACCTGAGAGCCTTGTTCAGGATTCTTACAAGAAATCATTTCAAACATACCTTGTACTTTCTAAGGGGCCTGAACAAGGGGCTTAAATTAGAGTTACATTCAATGATGATAATGTACGGAAAACCAGTGGAATCCAGCGTCTGCAGCTGACTAAGCAGTGGCGAACCCCAGCTCTCTAGATTCTGAGGTACATCACTGGGCATTTCTGCTCCGTGGCTGCGAGACACCCTCAGCACAGACAAAGTGTCCCCAAACCAGGAATCAGCCGCTTGGAGCCTGCCTTGTTAACACAAATATAAAGAAGCAGAACAGCATGTACTTATCACAAACTCCTTGAACACATGGGTGGAATGTCACTTACATAATCTGGCAGGTTGCAGTTGTGCCGCAACAGTACAAACCCCAGCTTTCTTAAACCAGTACAACTCTCTAAGGCCTTTTTTAAAAAAAGGGATCTTTCCATTTCCTATTGGAGATGATGCTCACAGCATGAGTAATGCCTATCAGTTATCAGTAAGTTAGCAGATTGTGCCAGTGTTGACATTTGTTCTTGGCTTAATTGTGCATGTGTGTGTGTTTTAAACAATGAGGCAGCTGTCCCCGTTCCTGGCAATTAGGATATAAAAGTGGTGTTGGTCGAATCTGGCATAGTGATCAGCTATCCATGTGTTTACTCCTTTGTTTGCAAGGCCTTCCGAGTGTTTGCTGCAATCCCACAATCAGAATACAGATCTGGCTTAAAATGGAACCTAGATCCATATTGATAGCAACAACAGGGACTGCAGACCTCCGTGTTTCAAGATCTTTGGTCTCCGACTCCACTAATGACACTCCTATCTGTGTGTGCATTAAAGGGACCTCCCGACTTGGAATGAGGGTGGTCAGGTTTAAGACACTGTTTAGGATTAGAAGAGCTGCACGCTGGACTATTGCTGATCATTCACCGGGGATCAGGTGACCCAAACACATCGCACCTAGAATGCTGCTGTGGAGTGCCAGCTGTGGCCAACGTCAGCGTCAGCCCTCACTTGCTGCTTCCTGCAGGCCACCTGGCCATTGAGGAGAGTCTGCACCCAGCCTTAAGGAGTTATTGTCTCTGGGCTGTTTTGGCTCTTAGCTTATTGGGTTTTCACTATTAGATTAGCTGCGTAATATTGGTGTCAGCTAGGGTGATGGCGGAAGTCAGAGATGAAAGAATATATAATGTATGATGCTGTTTGTATAAAACGCAAGAATGAGAAGCACTAATCTTTGGGGTTGAAAGTCACAATAGTGGTTTCTCTTGACTATGTAGTAACCGGAAAGAAGCAGGAGAGGGGACTTGGGCGGGGCAGGGTGGGAGGGTCTGATAATGTTTTTGTTTCTTGATCTGTGTGCTGGTTACACTAGTGTGTTCAGCTTGTGGAAACTCAGCAGGCCATACAGTTTTAGAATAATTTAGATTTCCTGTTTTAAAATAGATATACCTAGGAGATCCCTGGGTGGCTCAGCGGTTTAGCGCCTGCCTTCGGCCCAGGGTGTGATGCTGGAGTCCCGGGATCGAGGCCCACATCGGGCTCCTGGTATGGAGCCTGCTTCTCCCTCTGCCTGTATCTCTGCCTCTCTCTCTCTGTCTCTCTCTCTGTGTGTGTGTGTCTCTCATGAATAAATAAATAAATAAATAAATAAATAAATAAATAAATAAAATAGATACCTATGAAAATAAAATACCTAATAAAATACCTATGAAAAGAGCTACGTGGCTCTCTGGAAAACCGTTCAGCAGCAATCACTAAAGCTGAATCTCCTGTGACCCGGCGATTTCACTTCCAAATACTGCCACCCAGCAGATAAGCATGCGTATGTTCACCGAAAGACATAAACTGGAAGGCCCACGGCGGCAGCTCTCCAGGGGTCCATCACCAGTAGAATGGGTAAGTAGGTTGTGCCACATGACATACTATACAGAAATAAGATTGAGCAAACTGGGACTGTATCCATAAACTATCTAAATCATAGCCTGCAAAGTATTGGTTTTCTAGTGCTGTGAAACAAATGACCGCCCACTGAGTGGCTGAAAACCACATTCGCCTACCAGCTCACAGGGGTGTGGGTCTTAGATCTGGCTTCTCCTCAGAAGGCCTCACAGGCTTGGATGCCCAGGACCATCTTCCTGGTTCATTCAGGTTGTTGGCGGAATTTGGGGTCTTCTGAGTGGAGGACTGAGGTCCCCCATTTCCTTGTGGCCTGCTAGCCAGGAGCTGGTCCCGGCCCTCAGAGGCCGTCTGTAGCTCTTGCCATGGGGACTCCATTGCCAAAGTCAACAATGAAGAACTTCCCTTGAGTCCATCTGTCTCAAGCTTCAAAATCTCTTTGGCCAGGAAGAGCTTAGTCCCTTTTAAGGGCTCATGTGACCTGGCCCAGTGAGAATCATCTCATCTCAAAGCCAACTGATTCGGGCCTTAATTACATTGCAAAATCTCTTCCCAGCAGCACCTAGATTGATGTTCAATTGAATAACTGGGAGAGTGCATGTACCAAAGGGGATGAGGAATCTCAGGGGGCCACACACAATGACATAGAGAAATCTTCCAACAAATGGTGAGTGGAAGTCAGAGATGAAAGAATAATGTATGATGTTGTTTGTATAAAATGCAAGAACGAGAAACACTGATCTTTGGGGTTGAAAGTCAGAATAGTGGTTCCTCTTGAGTATGTAGTAACTGGAAAGGAGCAGGAGAGGGGTCTTGGGCAGGGCAGGGTGGGAGGGTCTGATAGTGTTTTTGTTTCTTGATCTATGTGCTGGTTACACTAGTGTGTTCAGCTTGTGGAAACTCAGCAGGCCGTACATTTTTAGAATAATTTAGATTTCCTATTTTAAAATAGATTAGTTTTGTTTTTCCAAGGCACTGTGCACTCAAAGACAGTTATCAGAGAGGGTGCTTGATGGGGGTGGGGAACCAGCAGGAAAAGAGAGGAAATGAGAGCCCCTTGCCAGCAGTGTGGTGGTGGTAACTCCTGAGCTCTACAGGTGAGGACCAACTAAGGGAGAAATCAAGAGTCTATCAAATTGGATGACTGTGCAGGACCCATCACATAATCTGTGTTTCCCAGTGCAAAGCAATGTGTAGGCCCTCCTCGTTCAAAAATTATTAAGAAGTTAGAATGGAACATTGAGCCAAGGGTGGGGTTGGGGTCCAGGTGCTGGTCCCCTGACTACGAAGCCATCCCTGCTTCTATGGGAGAAAATGCCACATCTCCCATTCCAAAGACTTCTTGCTAGATGAGATACTTCGGGCATCTAGAGCTTTGGTCTTTTTGATTGTAAAGTGGGTTAGCTAGAGGCTAGCAGGCCCTAATTCAATTAATATATGCAAGAGCAAGCACTTTTTGATGTGTAAAACACCAACTAAATATAGGGACTATTATAATAATGGGCTATCTAAATGTTTGTGTTCTTTAATTGACCTCACAGAGACATATTTGGTACATAAACTCTACAGATCGCACAGGGCCCATTTCCACCTTATGCATTGACACAAATTCCAAGTTTATTGGTAAATCCCTAATCATGAGATTTGCCTCCCCTTCTCTTGGTCTTTCCAGCTCGAAGAGCAAACTACTAAAGTGTAAGACCGGACAGAGCATTGGAGTCTGGATGCTTCCTCATCAAAGTCATCTTTCCTTGCAGCGTTTAGAGTTTCAGTCTAGTTGAGAGAGGAGGAATCCTTGCCCTGACTCCAGAACCTCCCAGTAAGGTTGGAGGGCCCTGAAGGGGCTCAGTGGTGAAAGCCCCGGCAGTGACTCTCCAAGCCTCCCAGGGACTGCGGTGTCAGGATGACAGGGCTGGCGGGAGGGGGCGGGGGGAGGGGGCTCCCTTAGGGGAGCGCGTTTAGGGGCTCGGATTTCTGAAGACGCACGACTCTGGCAGGACGTTCCTGGGTGTATTTTCCGTGGCGTGCCCACTGAGGCACAGACCCTTCCAGACGTACTGACTTACTAAAGCTTTTGGGGACCGTGGTACCCTAAGGCGGCCAGCCGCTTCACCTAAGATTTATGAGCGGTTCCAAGGATGAGAAGGTCCCAGTGTCTCGGGGACAACAAGGTCTTTGACGAGCAGCCGCCGGCCGCAGCTGGGGCGGGGCGGGGGGGGGGGGAGGCCTGCGATGGGGGTGTGGAGCCTCGGGATCTTCTCCCTGCGGGGTTGGGTGCCCGGGGCGCGGGCGGGGAGCCCCGAGGCCCTCGGCAGGCGGGAGCGGCGCGCGCCGCCCTTGAAGGTTGCCCGCTGACCTTGCTCCGCTTCCTCCGGGGAGATCTCCGCGCGCGAGGACGCGGCCACCGCGGTGACTCCGTGCCCTGCGCGCCGCCAGCGAACGCTCGCTTGCAGCCTGCCCAGCGCCGCAGCCGCCGCCTCCCCTTCCTGCCCCCGTTTGTGATTCCAGGTTCAGCCCCGGCTTGTGCCGCTGCACCCCTCCCCCTCCGCGCAGCCCGCCTGTCGTTCGCCAGCCTGTGCGGGTGTTTTGGCCCCCGCCTGGCGTCCGCAGGAGCCGAGGCCCGCCTCGCGCCGCCTGGGTGCGGGCGCAGGGCCGGCCGGGGCGCTCCCGGGGCACACCCGGGGCAGGGCACGGCGCCGGCGACCGCGATCCCGAGCCCGACCGCAGGGGGCGGCGCGCCGCGCTCCCGGGTGCGCCAGGGCCCCGCTCCCCATTGGTCGTCAGCTCGGCGGGAGGGGCCGCCCCGGGCCCCGGGCACCTGGAGCCGCCTCTCCGCAGGGGAACGGCGGCTGCCGGGCTCGGGCGCCCGGAGGTAAAGGCGTGCGGAGGGCAGGCCCGCGGCTGCGGCCGAGCTCCCGCGACCAGCCCTGCGCTGCCCTGCGCTGCCCTGCGCTGCCCTGCCCTGCCCTGCCCGCCGCGCTCGGATGCCCCCTGCGCCCGCCCCGCCGCGCGGGAACTTCGCCCCGCCGCGTCCCCCGCCCGCCTAGCGGCGCCCGCTCGACCGCGCGCCCCCCGGGGGCCCCGGAGCCCCGCGCGTGATTGCGGGGCCCCCCCGGCGCCCGGCGCCCGCCGCGCCCCGCCGTGCGCGAGCGGCCGCCAGGATGCGCTACGCGGACCCCTCGGCCAACCGGGATTTGTTGGGGAACCGAACTTTACTCTTCATTTTCATCTGCGCCTTCGCCTTGGTGACCTTGCTGCAACAGATCCTGTACGGCCGAAACTACATCAAGAGGTAAGAGAGTCCGGGCGCCGGTGGGGGTGCCCGGGGCTCGGGGGCGAGCCCCCAGGGGGCGGCCGCAGCGTCCCGAGTGGGTGAACCAGGGGCCAGCGCTTGGCCGCCCGCCCCGCCGCCTTGGCTTTGGGTAACGGCGCCCCGCGGGAGGAGGGCGCCTGCTCAGCGCGGGCCGAAGGGGCCGGCAACTTTATTCTCTCCAGATAATGGGACACAGGTTACAATTCCGAGCGGCCAAACTGATGACAAATCCATGTGATGCCCCGAGGGGCCACAGGGGTCAGATACGCGTCTCCCAGATGGGCAGTGCCCCCGCCCCCGCCGTTGGGCTGGAGGGGAGCCCCCCCCCCCATAGTGGAGGGCTCAAATCCCAATAGGGATTACCCTCCGAGTCCTGAACTTTTGTGGGGGCTCTTGGGAGAAAAGCATTTTTTCCCCCTTAGGAGCTCCAGGTTAGGTGGGGAGTGCTAGTGGGCTGGGACAGTGCGACAGGGACAGTCGATTTTCATAAACCAGTAACCACTGGGTGTGTGAAGCTCACAACCTGATCCCTACAGAAACAGATGGTTCGTTCTCAGCCTCACACAGAAGGTCAGAGCTGCAGCACAAGTTAACTCTCCCCTGGTTGGGCCCTCTTCCCACCCCATCCGCGCTCCAGCTCTGTTAAGAGAAAGAGCAGTAGGAGGTGTCACAGCCCTGGTCCTTGTGTGCGCGAAATGTCAGCGTTGCATTATGCTGGCAAGGAGAAACGCTTCAGGGCACTCTGCCTAGGGACAGCACTGACCCTAGGGTACCCCCACATCAGAGCCTCTTTCAGAAAGAGCCTCTCTCTCGTTTTTCTCTTGCTACAGTTAGGCTACTTCTCCTTCCACATCCCAGAGCCGGGGAGAGTGAGGCCCCTTCTCTGGGACATTTCTGTTCTCCACCTTCCCAGACAGCATTCTTCCCTGGTTGAAGCAGCTGATGAGCTCTGCAATGTGCTGGTGGCTTTCAAGGACATTTTCAGAGTCTCCTGGCCTGCTTGCATTGGCCTCCTCCTCTGGCTACTGCTGCCCCTCCAAGATAACACCATGCAAGGACCACTGGGGCTCAAGTGGCCTGCCGCAGCCCTGTTGGCCTCCACCTGCTGCACTTGGTTCTCAGCAGAGTGACTTGGGTTCCTGCACCCGATTGGCACCTCCTCAGCGCTGCTGGGGCTGCTGGGATCCCTGCTGCCTTGTCAACAGTGGGAAAACATCAGTGCCCACATGGTAAACGCCAGCTCAACTCCTAATTGCTTGCTCTGGCAAGCCCTCCCTGGGCTTGGGGGGATGTGCCAGCTGCCCAGAGTTCAGTGGGCATACCAGGTGCCTCCCATCCTCCCTCAGAGAGATCCTGCACAGAGATCCTGACTCCCTGAATTCAGATACCACTTCTGAGGCCTCACACCAGGGATTTGGTTTAATCCAGCCAAGCAAGCAACACTTGCATATATCTGATCCTGGAAGGATGCTGTCGGGGTCTGTGAAGAAGAAGATTGTGTGATCCTGGTGTCCAGGAGGCTTGAGATCTATTTGGGGAAACAAAATGACCACAAATGATGAGATAGTTAGGTAGTAAGTGTTAAATTGTCTGAGGAAGAGGTACCAATGGGCTGGAGTAGTTAGGGAAGACTGCCTGGAGGAGGCCCCTGAAGCAAGAGTGAGATTTAGATGGGTGTGTGGGGGAAAGCGTACATCCAGAACCAAAGAGCATGTGAGCCAAGATGCGGAGGCATGGCACCATCTCCTTTTACCTCTCCCCTGCCCGGACTACCCACTCACACATTCACCTCTCTTATTCCCGTATCTATAATCATAATGAACTGACCTGATGTGACTATTAGTCGGTGTCCCAGAAACACTTCATACTCGAGTGCTCCCCAAACAGAGGTCTTGGGATGACATCACGAGAGTCACCTGCAGATGCTTGGGCTCAGAATTGGGCTCTCTGGGGGTGGATCCAGTTCCTGCTGGTTATCAAGCTCCCCAGATGATTCCTAACAAGCTACTCCTGCTGCTCAAGACCCACAGTTCTTAAGGGAGAACAGTGTTAGCCTCCAGGCAACATCCAGAAACATTTTTGGTTGTCACACTGGGAGAGGAGAGTGCTATTGGCGACTTATGGGTAGAGGCCAGGGATGCTGCTAAGGACCCTGCACTGACTGCATCATCTGCCTCTGTCAAGAAAGCATTACCCAGCCCCAAATGTCTATAGGGCTGAAGTGGAGAAACCCTGCTCTGGACTGAAATCTCCACGAGGTAGGGATTTACTCTGTTTTGTTCCCATTTGCACCCAGAGCACCAGATATGGCGCCTGGCACGTAGTAAGGTCTCAGTAAATATTGGACAATGAAAAAGTGATTGAAAGTGATGTGATGTGTGTGTGTGTGTGTGTGCACGCATGTGTGCGCTTGTGCGCTTGCTTGTGTGCATGTTTGCCCATGTGTGCCCGGGGTAATTGGAAGACACGACGAAGAGATGGATCCAACTGGTGTAAGGGAGAATGTGGAAAATAGGGATAGGTGTAATGTTGGGTGAGTCACTTCAGTGAGGTGCTTTGTGGGTTGGGAAGGCAGGCTGAACTGGGTTCATTCAGTCATAGGGAGCCACATGTGGTCTTTGAGGAGGGTAATGATATGATAAAAGCCACCAGGAAAGAGGGTGATCCTGGCTTTGCAAGGAGAGGTTAGTGATGGGGAGACACAGGGAGGCTATTGTTACAACCTGGTCAAAAGTGAGTAGAACGTGCCTCAGGGGGCAGACCCACTTTAGACCTCAAGGTGGCCACTCTTCATTTCTGTGCTGAGATGGGATGCATTCAGCAAAGCCTCCATTGTTTGCACCTCACAAAGAACCCAGGGGCACAAAGATGACGGGCTGTTTGGGTGAGAATCAGGTATATATCTCATTAGAAAGGAGCGGGGCATGTGAGTCCATATGTGTTCTTTCTTTGGACGCCTGGCCTCTGCCCGTGCCATGCAGTGGCCACTTCTGGGCGGGTGCCCATGGGAGCACTCAGGACTCTGGGGGCCCATCTTGCAAACGGGAGGGGGGAAGGTGGGCAGTGCACATGGCTCAGGGGGCACCGTGTCTCTGCAGAGAAAGTGCACACTCTGTGGATCGGGAAGAAAGAGCGTGAGACGAAGCCGTGGAGTTTGCTGTTGATGTTCTTGGCTTCCTCCTTCCTGTACTTTATTGAACAAATACTTAATAAAGATTTGCTATATGCTGACAGCATGCTATGTGCTGAGGACAATGGTGTGCCAGACGGACACAGTCCAGGCTCTCGGGGCTTGCAGGCTATCGGGAAGACAGAGAGACATATGATATGTGCTGAAGCCAAACTGGAAGTCTGAGCTAGGGAGCCAGAGTGAATTAGGATGGCTTCAGGGTGCTGGAGGCACTTGAGGAGGTCTTAGAGCAGAGGGACTCATAAGCCTGTCAGGGAAGGAGGAAGGGAGGTGAAAGCCAGCCTGAATAGGAATATATTCCTGGGTGCAGGGGAGAGCTAAGAGATTCTGCATGCCCGGGGGCAAGGGGTGGCGGGCAGGGCCTGATTATGGAGGCTCCAGTAGGAAACATGTGAGAAGGGGCGGGTCTGCAGGAAAGAGGGTCACAAATTTGAGTCTGGGACACTCACTGCAAGGAGACCCACATGGAGCTCTCCAGCAGCACCTTGGAAATGAGCTCCGGAGCTGTGGCTGGAAGAGAGCCAGGCTAGCAATGGACATTATTTAGTCACCATCAAAGTCAAGTGTTTTTCCGACTTTGATAATTGTTATCCACAGGAAGAACTATGTCATACCCAGGGATCTACAACACACTCATATACACAGCCATAGGAAACAAACATTTTGTTGTTGTTGTTATTGTTGCTTGAAGATTTTATTTACTGGACACAGAGAGTTGCATGAGCATGCAGAGGGAGAGGGAGATACGGACTCCCCACTGAACAGGGAGCCCTGGGATCATGACCTGAGCTGAAGACAGACGCTCAACACACTGAGCCACGCAGGCGTCCCCAGAAACAACATTTTATGAAACGCTATTTGTCCTTATTATAAGAAATATGCTTGCATATTTTCTCTTCCACTTCATTAAAAAACAAACAAAAAACCTCTCAGCCTTAAAAAGGAAGGGAAATCTGATACATAACACAGATGAATCCTTTTTTTTTTTTTTTTTTACAACATGGATGAATCTTGAAGACATTATGCTAAAATAAACCAGGCACAAAATGACAAATATGGTTCTACTTAGATGAGGCCCCTAGATTAGTCAATTCATAGAGACTGAAAGTGGAATGATGGTTACCAGGGGCTGGCAGTGGGGTGGGAGATTGTGTTTAATTGGGCATGGAATTTCAGTTTGGGAGGATAAAGTTTTGGAGATGGATGGTGGTGATGGCTGCACAACAGGTTGGGTCCACCAAATGCCACTGAATGGTAGACTCACAAATAGTTGAAATGGTAAATTTTCAGGTACACATATTTTACCACAATACAAGTCTAAAAAAATTATAGGGGTAAACCACCAAGTTGATTTTATGACTTGCTGGTGTGAAACCCTTAGTTAGAAAAATGCGGGTTCCCGTGATGAGGTTGGATGAAAGCACCCAGGAGAGAGCAGAGTGAAGGATGATGAAGAGGGCACAGAGGAGGGCCTGCATCTGAGGGTCCAGAGAAGAGAGCTGGCTCTGGAAGCTGAGGCTGCAGAGAGGTAGAGAGGGGACAGGTATTAAGGAAACCAAGGGATAATGGCGCCAGGCAGAGAGCAGTCACCTGTGAAGCGCATGGCAGAGGGACCATGTAGGGTAAGGCCTACCTGAATTTGACAGCATAGGCAAGGACAGTTCTGGGGGTGATGGGTCAAAAGGGTTTTCTAGAATCAGGGGCATGGGAGTTGTACTCCTTTCCTGTAAGCCCTGCCCTGCCATCAAGCTCATTCGTTAGAACTAAGACCCTCGTGTAAACTTGTAATCCCTAGAGTGCTGAGGATGAAAAGGACTTACAATTTAAACAACCCTGGGATGCCTGGGTGGCTCAGTGGTTTGGCGCCTGCCTTCGGCCAGAGTGTGATCCTGAAGACATAGGATCGAGTCCCACATCAGGCTCCCTGCATGGAGCCTGCTTCTCCCTCTGCCTTTGTCTCTGCCTCTCTCTCTGTGTCTCTCATAAATAAATAAAATCTTTTTAAAAAAATAAATAAATAGAGGGGCACTGAAAGGGCAATTGTTGCTTTTTGTTGTCGTTTCTTCTTTAGTGAGAAAGAAAGGTCATTAGAGATTTTTAAATTTTATTTATTTATGTATTTATTTATTTACAATCTGGTCTCAACCTGCCTTTTAAACTTAATATCTGAGGAAGCCCAGATAGGCATCAGTCTTGCATGTTCCCCTTTTAGGTCAGTGAAGCTTTATAATTCTTCATAAGGATTTGAATATTGCTAGGCTTATTTCTAGCTGCATAGTTTTTACTGCTATTCTCAAAATGTAGTTTTAAAAATTATATTTTCTAAGCATTGGTATATAGTACATATAAAGATATATAGACTAAAATATATATGGAGTATATATGGTATTTGTATAGTGTTTGTAGCTAGTATATAGAAGCAAATTTAATTCTGTATTGATTTTATGACCAACAATCTGGATAATGTATATGTAATGACAATAATTTATCTGTAGAGTTTTCTGGGATTTTTTTTTTTAAATTTTTTAAAAAAATTTTTATTTATTTATGATAGTCACAGAGAGAGAGAGAGAGAGAGAGAGAGAGAGAGAGAGGCAGAGACATAGGCAGAGGGAGAAGCAGGCTCCATGCACCGGGAGCCTGACGTGGGATTCGATCCCGGGTCTCCAGGATCGCGCCCTGGGCCAAAGGCAGGCGCCAAACCGCTGCACCACCCAGGGATCCCTTTTCTGGGATTTTTAAAAAAATATTTATTTATTTTAGAGAGAGACAGTGAGCAAGAGAGAGAGCACAAGTGGAGGGAGAGGCAAGGAATAAGGAGAAGCAGGCTCTTTGCTCAACAGGGAGCCTGGTGTGGGGCTCAATTCTGGGGCTCTGGGATCATGACCCGAGCCGAAGGCAGACACTTAACCCACTGAGCCACCCAGGCATCCCCTGGGATTTCTACATAGACATTTTTTTTCTTTTATCACAACCTTGTACCTTAATTATTTTTCTTGTCTTTTTGAGCTGATGAGGACCTTTGACACAGTGTTCGATAAAAATCTCATAGTGAATATCCTGGCCTTACTCCTGATTTTTTTTCTTTTTTAACTTTCCTTTTAAACAGCTTTATCAAAATATAATTTTCGCATTTTAAGTGTACAATTAACTGACTTTTGGTATGTTCACACCATCTTGCACCCTTCACCACAATTTTAGAACACTTTCATTACCCCAAAAAGAAACCCAGTACTCCTTAACCATCATTCCTCGGTACTCCCATTTCTCCTACTTGTAGAGAAGCATGCATACCCTAGCATATCTTCTGTCTTTGTATGTTTATTCTGCACATTTCATACAAGTGGAATCATATGATATGTGGTCCAATGACTGTCATCTGTCATTAAGCATAATGTTTTCAAGGTTTATCCATATTATAGCATGTGTCAGTACTTCATTTTAAAAAATATTTATTTATTTATTGAGAGAGAGCGAGAGCACGTGTAGGCACGTGAATGCGAGTGGGGCTGGGGGTAGAGGCAGAGGGAGAGAGACTCTCAAGCAGACTCTGTGCTGAGTGTGGAGCCTGATATGAACTTGATCTCAAGACCCTGAGATCATGCCCTGAGATGAAATCAGGAGTTGGCTGCTTGATCAACTGAGACACCCAGGTGCCCCAATACTTCATTTCTTTTTGTTGATGAATAATATTCCATTGATAAATATACCGTATTTTGTTTGTTCATTCTTCAGTGGTTGGAACTGAGTTCTTGTTTTTGCAGTTGTGAATAATGCTGTGATGAGCATTTGTGTACAGATTTTTGCGTGGGCTTGCATTTGCATTTTTCTTGGGTATATACCTGCAAGTGGAATTGCTGGGATGTATGTTTTACCATTTAAGGGATTGCCAGGCCCTTTTCCAAGGTGGTTGCACCATTTTATACTCCCTCTAAGTAGTGCATGCATGAGGGTTCCAATTTTTCCATATTTTTAAAGATGTTCATTATCATCTATTCTTTTGATCATAGCCATCTTAGTAGTTTTGAAGTGATATTTCATTGTGGGCTTGATTTTGTATTTTCCTGATGACCAATGATGTGGAACATACTTCCTTTTTTTTTTTTCCTTTGGAACATACTTTCATGTGCTTCTTGGCCATTTGTATATTTCATTTGGAGAAATGTCTTTTCAGATCCTTTGCCCATTTTTAAATTGGGTGATTTGTCTTCTTATGATTGAGTTGTGAGAGTTCTTTATAGCTTCTAAATAGAAGTCCCTTATCAGATATATGATTTTCAAAATATTTCTCTTATTCTAAGGGTTGTCTTTTTAGTTTCTTGATGATATCCTTTGAAGCATAAAAGGTTTTAAATTTTGATCGATTCTAATTCATATTAGATATGAAAATAATATATATTTTGTTGTGGTTTCTTGTGCTTTAGTTGCTATATCTATGAAATCACAGCCTATGTCCATTGCCCACTGTCACGAAGATTAGCCCCTGTGTTTTCTTCTAAGTTTTATACTTTTAGCTCTTATGTTGAGGCCTTTGACCATTTTGAGTTGGTTTTTCTATATGCTATGATTAAACCTGATTTTATTTATTTATTTATTTATTTATTTATTTATTTATTTATTAAAAGATCTTATTTATTAATGAGAGACACACACAGAGAGAGAGGCAGAGACACAGGCAGAGGGAGAAGCAGGCTCCATGCAGGGAGCCTGACGTGGGACTCGATCCCGGGTCTCCAGGATCAGGCCCTGGGCCTAAGGTGGTGCTAAACTGCTGAGCCACCTGGGCTGCCCAAACCTGATTTTAAAGAGTATGAAGGTATAGGTGTCCCCATTGTGTATTTCTGCTTTAGTTTTTTGGTTTTGGTTTTGGTTTTTTCGTAGATAACCTCTAAGAGATTAAGATGACTCCATTGTAGGGCTCGCTGACAAGTTTTATTTATTTGTTTTACTGTGTTTGACTATTAATTTTATAGATGCTTTTTTTGTCTGTCTTGGGTGATAGGTCATTTTTTGCATTTAATGTTTTGATGTGATAAATTACATTAATAGATGTTAAACTTACAATTTTAGGGATAAACCCAGCTTATTCATGGTGTATTATTTATTTTCTATGATGTGAGATTTTATGGCCAGTGTTTTTATTCAAGATATTATATCTCATGTTAGTGGATGATATTGGCATGTATTTTTCTTATATAATGCTCTCTCTGTTTAGTCTTAAAACTAGTCTTGTAAGAGGCATTGGGAATATTCTGTCTTTATTCTGTGAGATGATTTATGCAGGTCTGAGATAATCGGTTCTTTGAAAGTTTGGTGGAATTGGCTTGTATAGCTGCACCTAATGTTTTCCTTGTGGGAAGACTAAGTTACCAATTCCATTTTTTTTAATGGTCAAAGATTATTTCTTCAACCGAAAAGGAGCATAGGCTGGATGGATCTCTTTTGTCCTGCCTTTTGAAGAGAAGACTCTCCTGTATGCTGTCTTCCCTCCAGCCTTGCTCTCTCCTGCGCTTGGAGGACGCAGATCCGGGCTGCCTGCATGTGGCTGGTGCAAGGCCTGAGACCTGAGGGGATGAAACTGGGTCAAGGAAAAGCACAGCCTGACTCTTTGCTGTATCCGAAGTGTGCATTAAAAGGCTCACCTCATGGAACCAGCCCTACTCCTATTTGCCCTGAGAAACAGGCACAACCCCGGAGATGGGACCCAAGGGGCTGGAGGGTCTATCTAGCAGCTGATTCTGGATGGGGAGTGCGCCTTGGGGGGACCTGGTAGATGTGGATGGTCCTGCAGAGAGGGGAAGGGATGCTCAGCTGACTGGGTACCAGGGTATGCGCTGGGCAGAGCAAGGCTGGTCTTGAGCACCTGATGCAGGGCTGGGATTGAGGGCAGGAAGCCTGGCACCCAGAGCACAGAACTTGTGGAGGCCCCCCTCTCAGGGCTCTCCTGTACCTGTGTGAGCCTGGGAGAAGGGGCCGCCCTCAGTGTTGGGCTTTGGAAGCCTTGCTTGCCCACTCGCATCCTGACCCTGACCTGCTGTGTGCCCAGTCCATGCTTGGTTGTGTGTATCAGTTGCCTGTCCCTTCCTCAGATGACCCCCAGGGTCACAGTGTGGTCCTCACACTCGTCTCCTCTACACTTCTCTTGGTCCCGTTCTTTTCTTTTTGACCTTTGTGCTCTCCAGGGAAATTGTACCTCTTACAGGACTTAGCATCTCTTCTGTGACTTATCCCTACCCACTCACTTCTCCTCTAACACTCTCTCAGCCAGAGTGTCTCAAGTTTAGCTCTTTGCCCTGTGTGTAAGGACTCCTGCCCCCTCCCACCACACACAGGTGGAGGATTCATCAGGTAATGATATTAATTATTAACAATCTCTTAAGGGTTGGTGAGCCAGGCTCTGATCTAAGGAGATAATCTTAGATGCGGATGATTTCATTGAATCCTTACAAGAGTCCTGTTAAACAGATGCAATCATCCTCATGTAATACTCACTCAGAGAGGGTAACTTGTGTAAGGTCACACAGCTTGTAAGACCCTTAAAAGAGATGTTTTATCCACCTCTGAATTCCCAGGACCTAGCGCAGTGACTGACATTGATTATTGAACGAATAGATGCGTACAAAGGGAACCTCTAGGGGTGGGGTGCCTGGGAGGTGGGTGGCTCTGTCAGTTAAGCCTCTGACTCTTGATTTCGGCTCAGGTCATGATCTCAGGGTCATGAGATCAAGCCCTACTTGGGGCTCCACCAGGCTACTTGCCCCTCTCCCTCTGCTCCTTCACCAACTCAATAGAATAGAATAGAATAGAATAGAATAGAATAGAATAGAATAGAATAAAATAAAATAAAAATAAAATAAATATCATCTTTTTTTTTTTTAAAGGAACCTCTAAACTTTTCCTAATACTTGTCAAACATCAATTAAATGTGCACTCAGCTTTATACTGGGGGTGGGGTGAGCTGTTACTAAAGAATTATTAGATATGATACATGTTCTTAAGGAACTTAGGACACACATAAAGAGACAAACATGGAACATGTGCACAACCGAATCAATAAACTTGCAGTCGTGTGGCACAGGTGATAAAGCTTGTAGGTTTCAAAGGAGTAGCCATTACCATGAGGAGTAACCCGGCAGGACCTGATGTGGATTTTGGAGAGCGAATGTATTTCAGGGCATGGTTCTGGGGGACAGGCTGGGGTGTTAAGGTTGCAGGAGCAGGAAATGGAAGCCACCGAAGGCTTTTGAATTTCTTTTTATGCCCTGGTGCTCTGTGAGGCGATGGCCTCTCTCGTCTTGGGTTAGTGTTCTGCAGGGTGAGAGGATGGCCAGGAGGGCTGTTCT